>NC_081420.1:5118822-6318822 GCF_949786415.1 Peromyscus eremicus | reverse complement strand
CGTGAAAGAGAACCAGGAAGTTGGAAGCCATGGGTATTTCATAGCGACTCAGTCCCTCACCTGGCCTTGCCTCATAAGGGAAAACCCTGGAGACAGAGAAGGCCTTGCCTCATAAGGGAAAACCCTGGAGACAGAGAAGGCCAGAGGGTGTCACAGGCTCTCCTGTCCTGCTGATGGTCTGGTTCTGGCAATATCAGAAAAAGACACTAATAATCCTTGGGAATTTGGCATTTGTGACCCAACTCAGGGTAAGGATTGAGGGCTGCAGAGGCACCTGGCAGCCAACCTTCCATTCTGGGAAAAGCAATAAGCCTGTACATACACGTGGACAGTGAGGAAATCCAGATGAGAACCTATACCCAGAGACTCAGGAGAAGGCAAGGGTTTTGGTTAGACCTTTGGCTCTAAAGGACAGATGAGGAAGAGTTTATCTCTGGGCACTCAGGGACAGAGCAGCAGCTGGCACACCGACCCTCCAGAGCACAGGCAATGATAGCAGATGTGGGCTACCAGCTCCAGCCTCACAGACCCTCCCCTCCTCTGGATCCTTCTGTCCTACTCCTTGGAGCTTGTTGTGAGATTCACAAACCCACAGACATGACATAAAATCTGTAACCTGGGTGTTCTCTCATCTACAGTCAGTGCAGACAAAGTAGAGTCCACTTCCTGACAAAGCTGAGACCAAGCCCTCTGATGGGCACATCAAGCCCCGTTTCTTCTCTTCCTCTTCAGCACGATTGATGTGGGCATCCCTGAAGGACAAAACAAGGTCTTGGACTTACAAATGGCACATGGTTGGCGTATCTTCTGAGACGGCTGGAACCAAAATCAGTGAGACTCTAAATGCAAGGCATAGGGCCAGCTTGGGACATGCAAGTGAGACCTCAGATAGAATAAGCTACAGAAATAACTTTGTGTAAGATCCTACCTACTGCAAGACAAACATCTTTGGGATGATGTCTAATGTCACTGGTGTAAAATTGCAATACCAAAGTGCCAAGACTTTCAAAATCACCTCTAAGAACACTTTAAATGTATTTTGCTGAGGGGGAGAAAACATGCACAAATATAATATTTTCATTGTAATTACTGCACGGCAGCTCTAACCAAGATAATGGATTAACCTGGAAACAATCTGAGAAATTAAGAGCAATCCAAATATACCTCTGCCATCACAGACTGGTTGTGATCCATGAGCTCATTAGGATTTGGCCTTCATGCTGATATCAATCTCCCCAGCAACAAGATGAGCTCACACACACACCGAATACACAAGCCCTGGGAGCCTCGAGGCCTCTCTGGGGTTCTAATTTGGTTCAGATGGGGCCGGTCCTGGAGCAAGGACTGTGAAAGTGACCCATTGTGGGACTCAGCAGGGAATAGAAGAAGAAATCCCATACTTGTTTTAGATTCTACATACAGCTAAGAACAGTAAGGCAGAGGGGAGAGAACAGAGGCATATATTGTTCTCAAGGAGAACATGAGTAGACCCTTAAGTGCATGGGAAGGAAACTCAATGGGCACTCACTTAGCCCAGGAACACACCTCATTAGTTCATAAAAACAAATGGTCTACTGGCCTTTGGGACAGCAGGTACAAAAGACTGGCCCATACCAAGTCCTAGGCACACACTCTCTGGTGGTTCTCTGGCTCCCTAGTTTTACTCTCCAGGAACAGTGGGGCAGATTCTTTTGAAAAATGACACAATACTTCAATCACAAGGCTACAGAGGAGAGGCACATCTCAGAGTATGACAGACAGCACAGATGTCTGTGACAGGGACCTTCAAGCACAGGTGTATATGACTGACAGCATCTTTGTCCCTATACTGTAGAGTAGCAGGAACTGAAGGCCTGCCCTGGCCTCTGTAGAAAGATGGTCCTCCCTAGTATTCTACCTTAAGCAAAGGGGTCTCATCTAAGACAGGATTGGATAGTGTGATCTCTAACAACCCTTCAGGTCGCCTCCCAATACTAATAGACAATGAGGGCACACAGGAAGCTCTTTTGGCTCATATCTCTTGAGCATCTAACTTCTGAAATTCTGTACAAGAGGCTTATCTCAAACCCATCCATAAATATGAAAGCTCAGTTAAGTTATAGGAAGAGCATCTTACCCAGAGGCTTGGGGGCAAAGGTCACCCCAGCAGCCCACTGCAAAATGAGTGACAGGAGGAGAAAACCAAGGAAGCCCAGTTCTAGGATTTCAGGTACATGCTCCCACACCCAGACTCACCATTTAAAATGTTTATGTGCATTGTCTGCACATACTCATTTGCACCGCTTGTGTGTCTAGTGCCTGTGGAGCTAGTAGAGAGAGTCAGATCCTCTGGAACTGGAATTAGAGATGGTTACAAACTGTCACATGAGTGCTGGGAACTGAGCTCAGGTCCTCTCTAAGAGCAGCAAGTGCTCTGCATAGTTGCCTGACTCCCCAACTTGTCCCTTTATAACACTTTCAAAATATGCTAAATCTGGTCCTGCTTCATAATATGATTTCATTCATTGAAAATTGTACTGGGAACACAAACTATTTATTTGTGATTATAAGAACTACTCAAAAACAAAAGAACAATCTAGGCATTTTGTGACCTTTTACCCAATCTTCAAAGATAACACCTCGCCTCGTAGTACAATATTATAATTCAGATACGGATGCTGGGACAGCCCACCAATCTTTTAATGCAACTTTAGTTACAGTGTGTATGTGTATGTGCATGTGTCCAGTTCCTTCTCATTTTAGTACAAGTTTCGATTTCTGTATCCACCACAGTAACATGCAGAGCACTTGCCCTTTTCTACGCACACCTACCTCTCTGCTGAGCCTGCTCCTTGGTTCCTGCCATCCAGAATCCCTGACAACTAACCTCCTTCCTATTTTTAAATTTTTAAGTGTTCAAATTTTATATAACATCTGGAAATGTTATATAAATGGAACTATAGTACGTAACCTTTTAAAGTCTTTTTTACTCAGCAAAATTCCCTGGAAATTCCCTCCGGTTAGTGCATTAATCGATAGTGCATTCTTTTTTTATCGCCAAGTACCATTTCCAGGGTGTGAGTGCTGCCGCACATTCTCTAACCACTCCCCCAGGGAGGGACCTGATTGCAGGGTTTAGCTCTTGCAAATAAACCAGGTGCAAACATTGGCGTGCATGGTCTTGTACAAGCACAGGTTTCTGTTTCTCTGGGATAAATGTCCTAGAGTGGAATCACTGGGTTGTACCGGATTCTCATTCCAGCAATTCCACCAACAATACATAGGTGGCCCGGCTTCACCACGACCTTTGCTAGCTTCGGTATTAACATTGCTAGTATTTCAGCCGCTCTGTCAGGTATGGGGTGAGAAGTCTGCTAAGTTTTCACTTTCACTTCCTCAATGGCTAATGATGCTGACTATCAGTCCGCACTCCTTAGTTATCTGTGTATCCTCACTGGTGAGGTTCCTTGTGTCTTCGGCTCATTTTAAAGGCTGGAGAGATGGACCAATGATTAAGACACCTGCTGTTCTTCTGGAGGACTCAGGTTCTATTCCCAGCACCAATAGGGCAGATCACAACCCTCTGTAGCTCCAGCTCTAGAGAATTCGATGCCCTCTTCTGGCTTCTGCAGGCACCAAGCACATGCATGGTATACAGACATAAAATCAGGCAAAACACTCATACACATAAAATAAAAAAGAATAATTTTGAAATGTTAAAAATGGCCTTACTTATGATCCACTCTGAAGGAATTTGTAAATAAAATACGATGTTTAAATACCACCCGTATCCCTCTCCTCTCCCCTCCTTCCTTTCTTCTTCCCCCCTCTGCTGTGGGATGTTCTGTATGGCAAATGTGTTGCTGATTAGTCAATAAATAAAACACTGATTGGCCATTGGCTAGGCAGGAAGTGTAGGTGGGACAAGGAGGAGAATAAAGCTGGGAAGTGGAAGGCTGAGTCAGAGAGACACTGCCAGCCGCCACGATGACAAACAGCATGTGAAGATGCCAGTAAGCCACGAGCCATGTGGCAAGGTATAGATTAATGGAAATGGATTAATTTAAACTGTAAGGACAGTTAGCAAGAAGCCTGCCACGGCCATACAGTTTGTAACCAATATAAGTCTCTGTGTTTGCTTGGTCGGGTTTGAGCGACTGTGGGACTGGCAGGTGAGAGAGATTTGTCCTGACTGTGGGCCAGGCAGGAAAACTTTAGCTACACCCCTCCCTCCCTCCTTCCTCCCTTCCATTCTAATATGTAATGCACACAGGCCTTCGGTTGCAACTTTGCCCAAATCAGTTTATTTACAGGGTTCTGTTTGGGTTGCCACTCTTTCCTTCTGATCCTTGTGCTGGATACACTTGCTTTGCTGTGTAGCCGTGTGCAGCCCCATGGCAAAGTCTCCTACTGTGTCTTATCAGCTTGTCTAGACTAGAGCCTGTGCCTTCCCATATAAGTTATAGAATAGCCTTACTTATGCCTTGCTGGGATTTAGACCAGGACGAATTTCTTTAAATCAACTTAGGGAGAGCTGACATCTTTGTTCAGCTTTCCAATATATGAACAGCATGTGTTTTTTTATTTGTTTATATTTTGTTTGATTTTTTTCAATAATCTTTATAATATTTAGTGTATAGATATTTCATACATAAATGTGTATCTAAATATTCCATTTTCTTTGTTAATTTTGCTTCCCATCTATCCCTTGTTAGTTTGGAGATACATGGCTCATGTTGTGTGTTGATCTTATATCCCATGACCTTGTTGAACATATTTATTGGCCCGTCTTAGGGGATACCTCTCTTTTTACTTTAAGGCAGTTTTCCTTGGGATGTTCTTCATAGACAATCATATCATCTGAAAGTAAATGCAGTCTGACTTCTCCCTTCCTGCCACCTTCTATTGCTTCTTCTTGCTTTATTGTGTGGTCAGAACTTCCAAGACTACATCAAGTAAGAAGGGCAACAGTGGACATCTCTGTCATGTCCCTCAAGACAGACAGTTTCTCTAGACCAAGTCATCTAGTATCACTTGGATAGGAAGGAAAGTCTGTGATCATGGGGATGAGAAGGCATTCTGAGTGCTTGTTGGAGTGGGATGCCCTCTGCCAGTAACCTCCTAGAGGGTTGTTGTGGGTAGGGCAAGAAATTCCCAGATCACAGGGAGAAAGAGGCTGGGCCACATGTGGAATGGGTATCTTTGGCCACCATGGGCTTATTCAGAGGAGGAAGACCCTGTGGCCCAGGGGCAAGCACAACACTTTCCTCAGATGCTAGGATTAGTAGATCTGGGTAGATTCACCCAGTGATCCCAAAGGTACCAAAGTACCAATGCCTGGGCTCCTGTCTGTTGCTAAGTCATGGGTCAGAGAAAGCCAGGCCTGGTGGATGAGGGGAAGATGTGGCTGCCTCAATCCCAAGTTCTTCCTCCTGCCTCCTCTTCCCACCTCCAGATCTCCACCTCTGCCTCCTGTGAGAGCAATTGGGAGCATGGTCACACTCAGCCAGGAGGAGGGAGCACCTCCTCCATCTTGTCTAAACCAGAAATCACCAAATACCTGCATAAGTGTTAGAGTGAGCAAATTCTCTCAGTAGAATTCCAAATTGCTTATGCACCATTCTTGGCAGCTTCCTTCGATAGCAAAGGGGAAAACTGACTATTTCAAAGAGAAACCTAGAAAACCCCACTCCAGCCAAAGAAGAATGAGAGGAGTCCAGATAAGTACTAACATGGTAACGTCAGTTTCTTGTCATCAAGTAGTCAGTAAATGCCAAACGCCCCTCGCCCGTGCTCTTTACGGAGTGGGGTATCTTTAGATTCAAAGCAGGGAAGACTGATATCAAACGGACTTTCCGAAGGCTGAAGTCCGTCTCACCAAGCACACAGTGTTCCATGCCAAACAGCATGTTCACCGAGAAGAGTGGGTTACCAGTACCTGTCTTCCTTCTAGCTGGTCTGCCCTGAGGTCAGACGCTGGGGCTGTGTTACTATCAGAGGAGGAGATAGGCTCACAGAAGGACCCAGAAGCACTTTCTCTGTGTGGGTTCCCCCTGGGAATATGGTTCAAGTCAGCAGCTCTCAACCAGTGGGTCTCGGCCTCTTTGGCAAACCTCCATCTCCAAAAGTATTTATATTATGATTCCTTAACATAGCAAAATTACAGTTATGAAGTAGCAACGAGATAATTTTATAGTTGGGGGTCACCATGACATGAGGAACTGTACTAAAGGGTCATAGCGTCAGGGAGGTTGAGAGCTGCTGCTCTAAGTGATTCTGAGTGCTGTTCCTAAAACACCTACACAAAGGAAACCATGGCCAGCTGCTCTCCCTGCTTGATGAAGTTCCAGCCTTTAGAGGGAGCATGGCACTCATAAAGACATAACACGTGTCTGGACATTTAAACACAGACTGCACTGTGGTTGTCAGGAAATATGTGTCAACAAGTTTCTATTATCTACTAATGGTCAATGAGCAGAACTCAAGGAAAATAATGACAATAGGGACAATGGGGAGATGGTGGTCAACAGGACACAGTTACACAGAGGGACTGGCTTCTGGTGACTGACTGCCAAGAAAGGTGACTGTAGATCATGTACTGGATGTGTCAAAACAGCTGACAGTGGAGATTTTCATTCTCACCACAGAAAAATGTTAATTGTATGAGGTGATGGATATGATAATTATACTGACTTAATCATAATGTATATCAAAACATTATAGTATCATACACACACACACACACACACACACACACACACACACATTCATTTTAAAATGCAAGATAGACCCTAAAGCCCTAAAGCCTCATTCTAGCTATGATTTTCAACTCCTTTCCTAGTAACATCAGTGGATGCTAATGAAAGAAAGACATGCCCAATACAGCAGGTTTGGGTGTGTATCAGAGAGATGTGTGTGGCCGAGTGATGCCAAGGTTTGAAGATACATAGAGGGGCAAAATATAGGTAAATACACATCTGTTGTAACTGTACATGACTGCATGTTAATGCCCAGCGTGGGTGTTACACACACACACACACACACACACACACACACACACACACACACATCCTCTCATATACATAAAGATTAAAAAGAAAACCATACATACAATATCAATATTTGTGCCATAGTAAGGCAAATAGATGAAAATTCCAGGTCTGTGTATTTATTTAACAGAGCAAGGAGGATACAGCTGCCCAAAGTGTGGAATATGTGCATGTGAGTGTGAAGAGTGGGGCTTGTGCACATCAAGGGGAGCTCACTGCAAGGCTCAGCTCTGAGCACCACGAATGACGAGCATCTGTGTAGGATATATACATGCATGCACAAGGTAGTTACAGTTTCTTCTTTGACAGAGACCTGAATAAATGAAACCTGTCACCATCTAGGCACTGTCTTCAGACAGGCAGGGAGAGTCCTGTTCTGAATGTCACCTTATGGACCCCTCCAAATGCAGTGGGACTTCTGCAGGCTTAGAACACATCTTATCATATGCCCTTTGTCCCTGAACCTCAGAATTTCTGCCCAGATGGTCCTGAGCCAACTTCCAGGCCAACTGGGCCCTTAGTCTAGTCCAGAGGTTCTCAAACTGTGGGTTGCTGACCCCTTTGAGGGTTGAACGACCTTTGCACAGGAGTTGTCTAAGACCATTGGAAAATACAGATGTTTACATTATGATTCAAAACAGTAGAAAAATTACAGTTATGAAGTAGCAACAAAAATAATTTTATGGCTGGGGGGGTCAATACAACATGAGGAACTGTATTAAAGGGTCACAGCATAAGGAAGGTTGAGAACCACTGATCTAGTCCATCCTCTGAAGGTGGCCTAAGTGGCCAACAAGAGCCTGCTAGGCCTGAGGAGAGGTCCTAAGACAATGGTTTGGTATGAAGAGGAGGCTATCATCAGAACCTGTACAAGAAAACTGGTTGTTGCACAGGGGCACATGCCAGGTCCTTGGAGAGATTAAAATGAAGCCAAAGATAAAAAGAGGACAGAGTCTTCTACGACCACATCCCACTTCATCCCAGAGGGTGATCTGCCAAGGTAAGAAGATGGGACTTATGGAAAAAGTGGCTTGGTTTGTTTTTTGACTCGGCTGTCGGTGTGTGAATCATACTGCAGGCCCCACATATGCCTGCGTTGGGCTGTGCACACATCCTTGTTTGCAGGTCCCCTGAACTTCTCTGAGTTCTCTAGTGTGCAGAGGATTATGGCACATGGTGATGGGTACCCTGTACTGGGGGACAGACACATGATTTCTTGAGTGCCTCACACCAATTCACACTCTGTACTCTCTGGCAATGGGCTCACTCATCATATCGTCCCCAGAGCCACACACACACTCTCACACCCAAGAGAATCCTGCACTGAGCACAAAACACATTAGGCCTGGGAGTTTCCAGAATTAGATGAGATATCTGAATGTAACTCAGAACTAGTTTTAGCAAATTATACCTTTGGTCACTGGCAAAGTCACAAAATCATCACAGCCTCAACTTGGTGGCATTCCGATCTGACTACTCTGGGTAAGACAACCAAGGAAGAGATGACAGGGACATTACTGAAAGCCACTTGAGCAGTGAGCACTCCAGCTCATGGCCATGCTGCCCTATGTAATGACTTGACCCAATTATATGTAAGCAGCTTGGCTTTTGTAAATCTGTGAGGCCAGCTAAATGAATTCAGTGTCCAGGAGGGAAGGGCAGGCACCTGGCAAATGCAGAGAAATCATTAATTGGGCAAAGGCCTTAGGTTAAGCCAATTATCTATTTCTCATTTGGGTGGCATCGTGCGGAGATGAAGTCGAGTGGGTATCCCACCATGACATCACCCTCTTCCTAGTAGTCACTCATCAGAGGCCTGAGAGCACCAGCTTGCTCCAGAGTCCCTCTCACTCCTTCCCCCACTTCATCCAAGGAAGAGCTTGTGCATCATGCAAAGAGGCCAGACACAGACGCTGAGCACATCTGTGAACCACTTTCACTCCTATAATAAAGTCTCATTAGTTTGTTTAAGACCTCTGCCCTGACTGAAGCTCTGAGCAAATGATGCTCTATTGACATTTCACAGGCTCTTTAAATCTCACAAGCTTCAAGCCGCCCAGGGAGGCAGGCTTAACAAAACTCTCTTGAACAAACCAGTGTCAACTGAATGCTCAGCCTTTACAGTCAGGGGTCTAAACAGAACGATCAGCCTTTGCTGATCAGGAGACCAGGCAGAGAAAACAAGTCCTATTTTGCCCTTATTCAGAGTCAACAAGTTAATAACTCTAATTCAGATTGTGGCTGGGAAGAAAAAGATGTTATTCCCGGACTCCTGGGCACACAAAGACCACCTGGAAGACTCCTCGGAGCTCATGCTGTGGGTCTCCACTGCATTTCCTAGGGCAGTAGATGTGGGCGGAGCTTGAGAACAGGAGCTGAGGTGATTGATGTCTCAGCAGCTGGTCTGAGGGCTGCACTTGGAGGCCATTGCTTCAGTAAATAGTTTTCATATTTCTGACCTCCCATAAAAACTCACATTTACTTAATAAGGGTGTCAGGGTGACAGAAATATTAAAGGTGGGATTGAACAGATCTAAGTTTCAAGTGTGATCCCAACCCTTGCTATCTGTGTGGTCTTGGTACCTGCTTCCCTCTTCAAGTCTATTCTTATCTTCTATAATTGAAAAAACTCCTCACAGGGTTGTGCAGAGGATTAGAATGAGCTAATATATGTAAAGGTAACCTACTATAGATTAAATCAACTCATTCACTCACCTAATAATTTTTCCTACTAGTAGTAATGTCAAATTATTTTCCATATGTTGACTCCCAAGAGAGGTAAACCCTATCTTCATTATTAATTTAAGTTTGTACTCACAACGAATACACAACAGCCCACAAAACCACTTATCATGGCAAACATGCTCCGCATAATCTTATTCGGTCTGAGTTATTTAGAAAACTGCCCTCCACAGGAAAAGCAAAACCTCAAAACTATTAGATGCAAAGGAAATCTCAAGATGAATCTAATTAGTGACTATCACAGCAAAAGCATGAGCACATAGAATCCAGGGTGCAATAAAACATTATTACCAAGTAGAGTTTCCACAATAATACAAAGATTTCCCTACACTAGTAATTCTACAAACTAGATCATATTTTTATGGTTGTAAAATCATATAACCATCCCAGAATCACTGAAGGAGTATTGAATAAAGTTCTCTGGCATTCCTGATGACATTAACAAAAGCTACTCAGTGAAACAGAAAGAATATATCTTCCTCGAAGTGATAAAAATGTATTTATCTCAACCTCAAAGCTAGTATACCTACTGTAACACTCAAATAAACTCAGTAGTCACTATAATAAGGAACATGCATTTGGTCTTAATTTCTGGTTCCTGGAGCAGAGGTAACAAAACACTTGGACTCTCCTAAGGGTCAGAGTGAAAGAAGCATCTACTGGTCTTCACACTGAGTCACTTTGAGTCACTCCTGATTTTATGCTGATGAGGTGACTGTGGGAGAATGGCCTGGTTGCTGGAGGAACCAATTACATGATAGAAGCTAGAATTTCAGCCCCAGCCCTTACTTTCAGGGATGGGTCTGGAGCTATAGATTGACATAATCACCAACGGCCAATGACTTTATTCACTGTGCCCATGTAATGGAGCTTCTGTGAGTCTCCGAAGAGAGTTTCTGACTAGGTTAATGCATCTATGTGCCAGAGCCAGTGCTCCTCAACTCCAGGAACTTCTACACTCAAGGCTGCTCGTGGCTTTGTTCCTGGCCTTTTATAACATATGTGTAAAGTACATAAGACATTTCCCCAGATATTGTAAGCCTTTATGGTAAACTACTGAATGCAAGCAGGGAGTGAAGAAGTCTTTGAATGGACAGCCCAGTCTTTAGAAGTACAGGTGATAAGCTGGCGCTTCATACTGGCATCTGAAATGGAAGCAGCCGTGTGGAACTAAGTCCATTAACTTGTGGGGCCTGACCTGAACCCCAGCCAGTGTTAGAGCTAACTCACTGGGGTGTACCCAGTGAGTGAGAGCAGAGAATGTTTTGGTGTAGGGAGAAAAAAAAAACAGAATTGATATCTGAAATGTCTTCTGTATAGAAAAAAAGTGTTTCTCTTTTTCATTATAACTGCTCATATTTCATATTATCTAAAGAGAATTAAAGAAATTAATTAAGGAAAATAAATTAAAGAAAATCCTTAAAAGTATAAACACTTAAAGAAATAAATTTCACTAAGACTGGTAAAAAAAAAAAAACCCAGTTGATTAGATATCCAAGTTTCAAAGCATCAAGTCAATTAATAAATAAAACTAAAAGTTATGTCAGGAAACAGGCAAAATACAGATGCAATTTGTAGATATTCCTGGCTTCCTGACGTGCACTGGGAACAATTCACGGGCTTAAGGAAGGAAATAATTCCACTTGACATAGCACACAGAGAGTTAAATAGGAAGGAAGTAACTAAGGAATCTGTACGACCTGTCAGAAGAAAATTCACAAACCTTTCTAAGGAATACCAACCACCACCACCAAGTAAACCTGTGCAAAGACTAGTAGTGGGCATAGTGTGGGTTCAAAAAGATGTAACATTCATGATGACATCACCCAGACAGCAGTTCTTGAGGGACTTTCTAAAGGCAATGTGGTCCTCATGAAAACAATGTTTTCAGTTTAGGGATTAGGAAATTTTACTCTTAGTGCATGTAGACAAATACACATGTACAACTATGAATAATGGGAAAAATCTGAAAAATCGTGAGGCTGCATAGCCCTGTCTGATAACATCATATATTATGGAGCAACACTTAAAATAACATAGTACTGGTGCTGCTACAATATGGTTGTAAGACAAAGAAATGGATAAGAATGTAAAATACAACAATCAACCCACATACAAATGAGGAGTCAGTGTGGACTGGAAGCGGCGTCTCTAGGCTCAGTGGGCAGGAATGTGCACTCACATTCACACACACAGAAGGACAGACAGATGGCATCTCAAGAAACCTGCCCCACAGTCTTCAACATCCAGCAAGGTAGACTCCAGTTGTGTCAAAGACCACAGTGGGAATGGAAACATTTCCTAGTAACTCAGAGGTGGGAATCAGCTTTTAAAGTCATGCCAAATATATCCAGAAGCCATAAAAGTCAATACATATGAACTCATAAACGTGAAATTTTACCTGGCAATATGCCTTGTGAAATCAAAAGGCAAATGCTACCAGTGAGAATTTTCTTATTCTTTTCTTTTTATTTTTTTTCATTCAAATTATATTTCAAAGGCTAATCTCTCTATATAGAAAGTTTTTTAACCCTATAAGTTAACAAGGGTTAAAGACCCATAAAAAAAATGGATGAAAGATCATATGTGTGTGTGCTTGTGCGTCTGTGCGTCTCTCTGTGTGTGTGTGTGTGTGTGTGTGTGTGTGTGTGTGTGTGTGTTAGCAAGGCTGCTTAGAAATTTATTTCTGAATACTGACTTTTTTAAATAAAATGATAGAAATCTGATAGTGCCCATCAAAATTATAAATATATGCATCTTCTGATCCAGGAACTCCTCTTCTGGGAGCCTGGCATATTGTGGAATTGACAATTTGTGAGAGGACATTTATACAAGGTCATTCACTGCAGTCTTGGTGACCATGTCACAATACTGGAAAGCACACAAATGACCATCAATAGAGACCACATGAAGTAAACCCAGCTATCTTTGCGGGCTGAAACACCAAACTCCTGTACAGGAAAAGCAACCAGTGATGAGCTCAATAAATAAATATGGAAGTATCTCAAACATCTATTATTCCTTACCAAAAAAGTAGGACAGGGAACACTGCACATAACATGCCATCATTCATGTCTTTAGCCGGAGAAGGAACAGGCAGGCACATACATTAGCAGGCATTATTAAATCACCTCTGGAAGGAAATGCAAGAAGCTAATAACAATGGTTACAGAGCGAGAAAAGTAGGCTCAAGAGACTTTTTACTAGACGCCTTCCTATTTATTTTCATTTCTAAACTAACAATGTATTCATTGCCTAGTTAAAAACTGTATTTTAAAGACATCAAGAGCAATGCAAGCATCTGTTGTGGCTGGACTATGTGGAAACTGTTAGTCAAATATGCCCTGGGAAGTGCCTCATCTGGTGCAACTGAGCCCTGCTCCCCTCAGAGCCCCACATTTGCTTTTGCGGAACAGCTAGAGCTTGGGAGGGAGCACACTGGGCGTTCAAGATGCCCCACATTTGGCAACTGTTTTTGAAACTTCTTAAAATGACCCCAAAGCATTGACGGCAAAGGCAGGCGCTTTAAATACAACCTGAGAGCCTTTGGCTTGGGTGTGTTTTCAGTCTCATTTTTCAAAGACCAAAGATACCATGGAGGTGATTTTCCAATGTCACTACAAGTAAATCTCACATCTGGATGTGGACAGACACAGTCGCATGTGGGTGCCAACCAGAACCAGCCGTCTTGACGTCTCTAGGATAATGGAAGACTTACTCATGTGAAAAGCTTCCTGTCTGCCTGCATTACCAGAAGACCCTCAACTAGCCCACGGAAGAAATAATAGTTCTGCCCAAATCTATGATCACATTTTTATAGGAATTCTGCAGGAAAAAAAGTCATAATTCAATGCGCTGATGGCACTGCTGATTCAATTTTCTGCTTGCATAAATGCCTGCTAAATCCCTTATTATGAACGAGCACGACTGGCCTCAGGTAAGAGACCTCCCGCTCTCATCACCGCAGCCACCAGAACTAATGATCCTGTAATAACTCACAACTGATAGACTCGTAGACTGGCCTCACCCACCACGCCATTCTGCGGGCTGGTGTTAACAGCCTTGGCAAGCAGAGGCAGAATTTATGGGCAATGAACAGGGATTAAAGGATTATCTAACGAGATAAAAGCAGCCAGGGCAAAACTATTTCTAATAAGGTGGTTACAGCTCTCTGTCCTGATGGTGGCAGCGATCTTGGTAAACATCCCAGAGAAGAGTGTTGCAGCTTATGTTATTATTGATGGAAGATAGAACTCTAATAAAAATTCAGCAAGTATAGAAAATGTCAGAGATGGTTTCATTTCATGTGTAATAAAGTCAGACACATAAAAATAACATGTTGCCTATAAAGAGACTGTTGCGCCTGATATTGGTACGCAGAAGCATAGAGCAAGGAACCGAGAGTCTGCTGGCAGCAGAGACATCCACAAAAACAAACCCTTACACTTGGACATGTACAACATTCTGATGTGAGCTGGGGCCTGGAGAGGTGGTTCTGGGAAACACACTGTCCTTCGGGTCCCTGAAAGCCTGCACCTCCCACTGTGTGGTTTGAAAATCAAAGATTTCAAGAGGAAAAACGAAGCCCAAATTTGAATACAAATTTCCAGGGTGTCTGAAAACCTGGCTTATAGTTACGATGAATGTGAAGGAGAGGAGATCCTAAGTGTTCTTTTCTAAAGCCCTAGCATGGAAATGGAAATTCTTCTCATGAGACAATAAAACACACAGGAGTGAGAAGGGGTGGATGCTGAGTCTGTGGGTTCAGTTAGGGGACATCCTGCCTGAGGACAGAATCACACCTGGCTGCAGCAACCGAGGCTTAGCTCTACCCTCTGGAAAAGTGTTCTCATCTAGGGGAAAGACCTGAGCTGTGAGACCTCCACCTGCAACTGCACATCTCTTTGGGGAAGGCTCTAGATGCCGCTGTCATCTCAACACCTCGCCACCACCCCTACCCCGTGGTTCCCTGCCATGGCAGTCCACCTCACCTCAGCGCCATAGTGGCCTCCATTTGGACACTAACGATCAACCCCACACACCAGAGTGAGCAAGGGAGACTTTTCCAACAGACTGTCACTGTTGTTTTAAGTAGGAGATCTTCTGTTTTGGTTTGGGGTTGGTTTGTTTTATAACTCACCAGTGTTCGTGGTGCAGTTATTTCTACTTAAAAGTGGAAACAGTTCATAGAAATGGATAAAAAATATTTTTTGCATACTTGTATTTGAGTGTTGAGGTTAAAGGTGTGCACCACCATGCCCAGGGAGGTGGTTAAAATGCTTGAAGGTACCGTTCTCGGCTTAGGAACTCAAACCATCCTCTACAGATTCCAATAAAGAGACAATCCGTCTCCCCATCACACCCTGGCTTCCCATAGAGTTGAGGAGGAATTAGTGAACATGACCCCTGGCCCCACTAGGAGCAGAAATAAACATGGCTAGTGCTCAGCCTCCAGGTTAAAAACTAACACAATTAATAATAAACACATCCTAGTTCACTGAGAATTCTCCTCAATATCAGCATTAAAAAAAAAATCAATGATCTTTTCAACTTAATAGCCAATCTGGAAAGCAATTTTAAAAAAATAATTGGTTTCAGAAATGGAAAGTGTTCAGACATGAGTGTCCTTCTATTACCATCTGTAGCTTTACAAGGCCATTCCCAGGCCTTGTATAACATTTATAAGAAATAATTATACATCTAATGATTATTATACCAATTGTTTGTTCTAATCAATAGTAAAGGACAGACACAGACGAGGGAAATAATTAAGCATTTAATATTGCTCCTTATAAATGAGAGGAAAACTGAAGGCGATATACGCATTGGGACTTTGCAGGAATGAGAAACTGTCGAGTCCCAGGTGATGGGGTCCCAGGTAATGGAGTCCCGGGTGATGGGGTGCCAGGTGATGGGGTCCCAGAATATGGGACAGTGATTTCCACTTTGCCAAGGAACCCAGGTGCTTCTGGAATCAGAACTACAGTGACATTAACAACCTCACGGGAACTGTGGTCAGACAATGGGCCAGGATTAGAACATGGTCTGTCCACATCCAAACTCACGCATAGACTGAATTTTTCCACTTGGCAGTGTTGGTGTAAACATGAGGTGGAGGCATTTGGGTCATGAAGGTGGATTCCTCAGAAATGGAGTTCTGGTTACTTTGTGGGAATGGTTGACCTGTCCACGGTGCTCCCTGTCCTCCTCCCAGTGCCTGCCTGCCACTGTGCTTTCCATCATGAGGCAGCTTAAGACCCTTGCTAGTTGTGGCTGCCCATCCTGGGTCTCCAGAATGACCAGTCAAAGCCATTCTCTTTTTTCTCACCAATTACCTAGCTATAAAGCAGCAGAAAGCAGAATACGACACAGCCCAACCCTGAGTTTCTGAATTATCTCACAGAAGACATTGCTTACATATGCAGCTAAGGAGCCTGACTGCCTTGAGATGTTCTTTAGGAATGAGGTCTAAGCTCAAATAAGTATAGGGAATCACACATAGGCTGCCCTTGAAGAGCCACAACAACATTAGCATATTAAAGGCTCACAGAAGCCAAAGGATAAACATAACATGCCGAATCAACATTAAACGCATGCATGTCCCACTTCTCTTAGCAGCATTGGCACTTGTAACTACTAACACCTATGAAGCCGAACCAAGAGTGACTTTCCTAGTTTCAGTGTTCTATTTGAACAATTAGCCACGGGGCACCTCTACCACCCTCAAAGGAAGTGGTCCACCACCGTAGAGAATTCTAATTATTGAAAGAGCAGGAATGGCCACAATTCAGGTCTTAATGTGAAACTGATCGATATTAGAGTTTGCACTGTCCATATAATCACCATGTAACCTTAGCGACCTTCTATTTACCTGTAGCTTTCATTACATCATCTACAAAGTGGGGCTCACAGGATTATTACAGAGATGCTGAAAACCTTAGATACACTGAGACCAGGAAACTGCCTGATGTCTGCTACTGCTAGCCTTATTGTGACTCTCCTCATGTTGAGTGAAGGTCTCTACAACTCATGCCCCAGAGACTAGCTCCACATTCGAGAATCAGTGTGACTCCTGCTCCACCCACCATGCTGTGTGGAGTTCCAGTTCTCTTATGCTTCCAAGTCCTCGACTGTCACCTTCATATTGGTGAAATTATTTAGGCCACTCCACGTAGTTAAAAGGAGATTTATTTAATGGCATAACTTACAAATTAAGGGATAGGTAGGTCGCGGGGTCTGGGGAAGGTGTATCACAGTCCAGCAGTGTTCTCTGGAGCTCTGCTTTGTCCACCTCCACCATCCAGGGTCCTGGACCCAAGACAGTGTTCGCCGATCCAGATCTCGGGTCCCCAGGCGCCTCCCTTGGCCCCGCCTTGTAGGTGTGACAGTTGCCGAAGTCTCAATGGGCTTTGGAACTTCCAGAACAAAGCTGGAATGGCTACCCACTACATCTCCCCCTTTTTGTCTAAATAAGAAAGTTCTAACCTAATACAAGACTATATACAAAGGAATGGTTATCAAATATTGTCCAGGAATAATGAGGAATAATGACCTAGATAAGATGGAACTACAACCAATGCAAACAATATCAAGCAAGAAACACATATTAAAATCCAGAGAAGTATAGAGCATAGGTAAATGGCATGTTACACAGATCATTCCAAAAGGTGTCCTATCCTAAAGAACCTGAATCTAATACTTAATATGTTCTATCTACTAAGTTGTAACTATAACTGCTAGTCTTCAATCCCATCAAAGACCTGAGAAGGAATATAATGGTACCTGAGAAATGGTATATGGATGCAAGCAACTTTCGGGAATCTTGCGAGAGTAGACCGAGACAGCTGGCAGCCTGGACAGTCACCTAATGTTTCTCAGCGTTGTTGGTGCATTCAAATTGGCTACAGGCCTAGAGTATCTGACAGACCATTTTCAGAAGCAGGAATTCTGAAAGACCATCTTACCCTGTCTTGGCAGAGTACAGTGGTCGCTTTCCTTGTGTCCCGCTTGTCCAGAAAGGATAGCATTGCATTTGTACTGTCAGCCGTCGAGGCAAGGGCAGTTCTTTGCCCAGTAGGCCATTTTGTGCCAAGAAGACAAACTTCCAAATGGAAATGTCTAGAAGCCCAACATTCTCTCGGGATCAAATTGGTGCAGCCAGGAGCAATTGTGTCTCACATCGACAGAATTCTAAGTTATTTAAATGCCATATTCTCTAGGTCTATGAAGTGTTTGAAGATTACCTGTCCATCTGACCTATGTATCTGTAAATCTGTATAACCTAACTAACGTAACTATAGAGATGACAAGCATAGGTGACTATAAATCTATAAGTCTTATCTACCGAAATAACCTAAGGACTAAGGCTTCACGTAAACAAGGTAGACAGTCTATAAGCAAGTGTATGGTAAAGAATGATGACTTCAAAATTGTGACAATACACAAGATGTTATAACAGAGGTAGGAGTGTATAGTGTGATATGCAATATGACAATAATCTTAAATATATATCAATATACCAAATATCCTAAACAGAAGTAGAACATACATAAAGTATGACAGATATAAATTTACATTTGTATCAATATACAAATATTTCAAATAAGAGTAGAAATATATGTACATTATACCAAGTATAGTTCTGTATTTGTATCAATATACAAATTATCTTAAACAGGAATATAAAAATAGTTTACATTTGTATCAACATATAAGAATCCATAACAGTGCAAATTACAGTGCAAATTATTTAAGGCTGCTATTTTACTAAATTTGTTTACTAGTATACACAATAATCTACCATAATGTCTTATACCTATCCATTCCATTTCTTCTTTTCCTTTTTTTTTTTTTTAGGAGTACTGAGTTTAATATTTCCTTCCACCCCCAACCCTATAACCATCATCCATAACCCTGAGAATTATGAAACCTAAGGGAGAAGGGGCGTCGTTTTCTTAGAATTGCTTCCTGCTGTTTAGGGGGTGATGTTATCTCTGTTGGGTACTGTGAGAAAGCGCAGATACAGTTGCCGAAGTCTCAATGGGGGTTGGAACTTCCAGAACAAAGCTGGAATGGCTACCCACTACACCTTCACTTATCTCCAACTTTGTCATTTATTTTGTGGTAACCAAACTCTAAACTCTGTCAGTCCTTACAAGCTCTGTGAGGATAGTGGGCCTTAAGGAGATCCTCACACTTATAGTCTGCTATCACAACCATTCCCACCCATCATTCTAGACCGTATTCTGACAACACAGTCTGTCTGAAATTGTCCACGCAGCCTTCTCTGGCATTACATGGGGCATATGAAGGAACAAATACAAAAGGAATAACCCAAGGAGAAGCCTAAAGTGGCCAAATGGATTTCTGACATCAGCCATATTTATGGAAATCATGCTATATGAGATGCGTCTTTGGATCACGGATCTCAGAAGCCCACAGCACCCAATCCTTGTGAATGGAGTTGATGGTCAGCATCATATCAAGTTCTCGTCTTTGTCTTAAGCATGCCTCTAAAGTTGGAGGACCATGACCCTGTGTTTAGGAGGGCATCTAAAGTTAAGCCCACTCAACAGATAACCCATAACTCATCAATTAAGGCATATTATAGCTAATCTTAGTCGTCAACTTGGCTATATCTAGAATTGACTACAGCCCAACCCGCTGGGCACCTCTGGGAGGGATTTTCTCAATCAGATTATTGAAGCAGAAAGATCCACCCTAACTCTGGGCCACATCCTCTAAAGGTAACTCACATAAAAGAATATGAAGAAAGACACTCTGCTTTTTGTCTATCTGTGCTCACTCTTGCTGGCCATCTGTCCTATTACTATGGCCAGTGTTAAAACCAACTTCTTCAGGATTCCACTGTAGACTGAAGACCAGCAGCTCTCTGGGAATCTTCCAGTACTCCAGGGCCAGAGTAGGAATCCTGAGACATCCAGCCTGATGGACTGAACAGCTACCAGATTCTCTGTCTTTCCATCCTCAGATAGTCATTGTTGGAGTACCTGTACCATATCCTCTAAGGCAGTCTAATAAATGCTCTTTTAGCATATGTCTATACGTGTGTGTGTGTGTGTGTGTGTGTGTGTGTGTGTGTGTGTATCTTTTCATTCTATTAGTTCTGTTCCTCTAAAGAACCCTGACTAATCTAAAGAGTGTCAACCAAGTTAAAGAGGAGGCACAGGCCAATAATAAGACAGGATCTGTGAGGACATGGTAACGAAGTGGACATAAAGGGGATGGCATATCAGGACCCAGCATGAATACACTCACTTCTCACCCTAAGACCCGGAGGAGCCCCCTAAGGGTTCAGGCCCTGTGCAGATTGGTGGCAGAAACAGGAATTCAGACTCCCCTTTGGTTAAGAGGCCACCATGTATGCAGAAATGATCACAAGCTGACAGTAGAACTGATGAGAACTGGAGCTCTCTTGGCAATTGCTCTTTGCCTCACTCATGCTCAAGCAAGCAGAAAACAGAAGCATACATGCAGACTTCTCCCAGTCCAGAGACCTAACAGTCACACCAGAGACCAAGTTTCAGAACACTTAAAAAAAACAGTAGCTACTTCACTAGGCCAAAGAGACCTTGTCAGAGTTGTTTTTACCCAGTTTTACACCTATAATTAGGAGGTCAAAGATTAATTGCCATGCAGTTCTAATGTATTAAAAATAAAATTTACTGTTCTTCTGATCTCATAACTAAACAGTTTACACTGTGTTCCTTCTTCACCTTTCAAGATCTGTCACATCTTAATCTTTATTTATTCCTCGATGTCTCCTCCAATTACTCTATGTGTATTTGTCAAATTCATTCATTGATTCAGCTCATCCCTATTCACTGAGTGCCTTTCTGTGGGAGGCTCGAAAGTGTGAGTGATCACTCTCTTACCCTTCAAACTCACAGTCTGGAAGAAAAGTCTTTCTAAAACTACTTGAGAAATAAGGTTGGGGCAACTCTCACCACTGCAGGTTCCCTCACTGTGATTGGCCAGCCTGTGTCATGAACTAAATAATACTTGTACAATTTTGAGATGACCAGTAATAAATGACAAGCTCCTTGGTGATCAAGAATGGGCATTTCACATTCAGCTCTGAGTTCAGAGCTTGGCTCTGTTGTTTCTCTGCTGTGTGACCTGGGCCCCTCTGACCCTTCCATTGTGGGATGAGAATAGTTCTAGTCTTATATGATCATTTTGTAAATTCAAAGATGACTCACACAAAGGGCTTAGTGCCTACACTGGTAGCAGATGCCATTTCATGCCTAAGCCACTAGCAATCCTCTTGCAGGCTTTGAGGAACACTCAGAGGGAGTAACTACAATTTTCAAAAGCCACTGTTGCTCCTGGAACAGAGCATCCTGGACAGGCAAGCCTATCACACTTTTTTTTTTCTTTTTTGCCTTTAGAAAAGGTGGTTGTTCTTTAAATAGATGTCAAAGATCACGATGAAATCTGGAGCCTCAGACCACAGTGTTGCCTGGTGACAACTGTACAGAAGCTCCTTTAAAGATGAACATGACCTGTAACTCGTCGGACAAGAAACAATAGGCCAAGGGAAATAGTACAGAAGACAGGAAGGCGTCCATCTCCCCACCAGCATGCTGTTTTTTGTAGACCTTCTCCATTCAGGCAAATAACTTGCTTAGAAGTTAATGTAAGACAGGTAAGAAAAAATATTTAAATAATGAGAAAAAGATTAGAATGAGCTCAACTGCACATTCCCTTTGATGTCGTGGCTACACTTCTAGGAATGTAGCCTACAGAAGTATGTACAGAAGTATGACAGACTTAATCTCAGAATATTCTAGCAACTGTATTTTAATAATAACTAAAATCAGAAAAGAACTCAGATGCAACAACGGGAAATGGATAAATAAATAAGTGTATTTCAGGCACAAATCTCACAGAATATTATATATTGAAATAACATATGTGGAGGGTTCTCTAAGATGTATGACTTGAAAAAGCAAGTATGAATTAAAATGAATGTAACTACCACCCTCTCCCATCAACTCCCAGAGTGCATGAGAGCCTATAATGAATGTAACTACCACCCTCTCACGGGGACTCCCAGAGTGCATGAGAGCCTATAGGTCCGGCCCCTGAGAAGAATGACCACAGAATAACAGAAGTAAGAAAGTAAAGGACCTGTCCTGATTTCTTTCTACCTTGTACATGCTTTTTTGTTTTTCGGAGTTTTTTTTTTTTTCTTTTTTTACTTAAAAACAATCAAAGACCTTGCATTTCCTAGCTCTCAGTTTAAATGTACCAACCAAATTATAATTAACATCAAGCTAAAGAGAAAAAAGCTGGGCTTTTCCGAAAAACTTGACAAGCTTTTCCATTAAGGCAGGCAATGCTTTCAGCAGGATGTGTTAGAGATGAGCAAACTAGCCATCCTTGTCTCCCCCCAACCCCCTCCTGATGATCTTCAAAACAACACAGGTTGGAGAGACCCTGGCCTCCAGGCCGCCCTAAACCAGGGTCAACAACCTGTGTCCCAGGGCCAGATCTGGCCTCCTACTTGTTTCATGTAACCCATTAGCTAAGTATATGATTTACATTTAAAAATATTTGAAAAAAAATTAAATTATTTCATAACCTAAAAAACGTACAAAGCTCACGCTCAGTCTGCACACCTGAAGTTGCCTAGAAAGCAGCCATGCCCTTCATGTGCATATGACCAGGTCTGCATTTGCCTCTAAGGCAGAAGTCAGTTATTGCAACAGAATATATGGACCTCAAAGTCTAAAATATTTACTATTTGACCTTTCAAGGAGAAAATATATATGTTGTCTGACTTGGTTGGGTCTCAGCTCCCTTTTCTGTAGGGCAGGCGTGGGAAAAGCCTAGTCCACAGAGACGTCGTGAAGACAGAATCTAATAATATATGACATGCTTGACACTCCATTTTCCCAGTTTTCATATTCTAACACTGAAATTGTACTTTTTAAAACAGCTGATAGAATGTCAGTTTGATTTGCTTTTTAAGAATAGTTTGTAAGACTTGCTGTATCTACCAGTCAAGGTGTGTAAGACAGAGGAAGCTCACCGAGCTTCCCCTCGTTGGTTATGTAATGCTTTTACCTATAGTTATGATTCTCATTAACCTTCATTTGCCAATCCCACTCATATCATAACCAGTGTCTGTTCATAAGGACTGCCCTCCCGCACACGATCAGTCCTCCTGTCGTCTTCAGGCCCCAGCCATGGAAGCTATTCTAGCAAGGCCAGCTCACTCTGATTGCAGTATGTCAGGTGGGGATCTTTCTAAGAGGTCCTCAGGAGAACATGAGGAACACCTGTGACCTTCAGGAAGGGGCTGCATTAAGAGACAACAGGAGAAACAGCGTATAGTCTACGGAGGATAGGAGAGATCAGGAGCGACACTGACCCATCCTTAAGGAGCAGAGACACAAGTCCCCAGGCTGACTGCTTGGCTAAGTGTGTGAGTCATTCACTTACAGTAGCTTCTCCTTGAGGTGGTGCATCCCTATCATACAGGCCCAGGAAAGCCGCCACAGCTCAGGTCCCAGCTGTCAGCACAGCATCAGCTCATAGCAGGAGTTATTTCTTCCGTGTTATCAGCGGTTCTCAAATGTAAGTGAGCATCAGAAGGCCCAGGGACCTGTTCGCACAGGCTGCTCCCCACTCTCCTATGGCCTCTGCCCAGCAATTCTGAAGGAAGCCAGAGGACAAGCTTCCAGAAAATTCTCCAGAGACGCTAATGCTCCTGTCCAGGGCACTTTGTAAATCAGAGATCACACCCCTGAGGTACTGGACAGAGAAAGCCCTCCCCCAGCCGTTACCTTTTAAACTTCCTACTCCCCACTCACATCACACAACCTCATCTATACAACAGGGCATTTTGTATTTGAAAGGAGAGAAAACTCCATTGTTGTCTTAATAGAGCTCATCACAGGATTAAGAGCCAGATTTCTACAGCCTAGTCCTGATTGGCTAATAACTAGCTGGAAGTTTGGGAGCAAGTCACTTCTCCTGTTTGGCCTTGTGTCCATCAGTGAAAAGGCCAAATAATATTTTTAAAAGGTTCCCCTGCAGACCACCACCACTAATGTGCCAATGTCCCGAACACCCTCTCCCTTCCCTGGGTGCTTACTGCAGATCCAGGCAGCTGCTAGAAGCGTCCTCTCATAATGAATGAACTTCCTGGTTGAGACTTAATTAAGCAGACAACAGTGGAATGGTGTCCCCAGTGGGTTTTTAGATGTTTGTATGACACAGAACTTCAGGTAGTAAGTAAACTAGCAAATCATTAAAGAGAAGATATTGGGAACAAGTCCCGACCATACCATCACTTTCAAAAGAGACTTAGCTCCCGCTGCACTGAGACAGATGGAGGCCCCCTTCCACCCACATCTCTCGAGGATCCCTTCTCTCTCCTGGTTATCATGTCTCTAAACATCAAAATCTGTCTCAAATCTGCCTCTAATCTTTGGTTAGGAATAAAGTCATGCTTAACTTAATTTTCACTGTGTCCACAGGACACGGAAACAGTTGATGAAACAAATAGTAAAGGTCTTTAAAATGTGACACAGCAGGTTCACAATATTTATGACAAAAAATTATACTTGGTACAAATATGGTATAATGGAGTATTGTAGGAGATTAGCCTGGCTTAGTCTAGGGCATTAGAATGGCTTCCTCTGGTAAATGGCACATAAATCGAGACCTCACAGATGAAGTGGACAGGATATGAGACAAGGCCAGGAGGTTTCTAAGCTGTGGTAACAGATTGTGTGCGTACTAGGGTAAATTTAATTCATATACTAGGGTACATGAATTATAATATTATACTGAGATCTTAAAGGAAGAGCACAAGAGCTAAGAGATGGGAGACCTACAATCAATCAATCTACCTGCTTAATCACAACTTTCCGGGTTCCACCTCTACTACTAGACAGTTATGACATCAGCATGTGATAGTTTGGATGTAATTGGCCTCTGTAAGCTCATAGGGAGTGGCACTATTAGGAGGTGTGGCTTTATTGGAGTAGGTATGGCCTTGTTGGAGGAAGTGTGCCACTGTGGAGGCAGGCTTGAGGACTTACATATGCTCAAGCCATGCCTAGTGTCTCATTTCACTTCCTGGTGCCTTTGGATCAAGATGTAGGACTCTCAGCTCCAGCACTATGTCTGCCTGCATGACACCATGTCCCACCATGGCAATAATGGACTAAACTTCTGAACTGTAGGCCAGCCCCCATTAAATGTCTTCCTTTATAAGAGTTGCTATGGTCATGGCGTCTCTCCACAGCAATGGGAACCCTCAGACACATGGTAATTTTCTCCATTTGATGAATTAAATACATGTAAGAAGCTACAGAATCAAGAAAAATAAAACCAAAGGGAAAAGTAGATGATTCAGTCATGAACACACAGCAGCCAGGATGAGTGCTCTTGTCTTAGTAACTGCTTTTAAGGATATTAATGTGTGTGTGTGTGTGTGTGTGTGTGTGTGTGTGTGTGTGTGTGTGTGTGCCTGCATTGGTTTGCATGTGCCATACACATACAGGTGCTTGCAGAGACCATCAGAGTTATTGGACTTAGAGGTGGTTGTGAGCCTCCCATCTTGGGTGCTAAAACTGAACCTGGGTCCTCTGCAAGAGCTGTAAGTGTTCTTAACTGACAAGCACCTTGCCAGTCAAGTGAGAAAATTCTACAGATAAGTTCCTGAAGAACCATTAACCAGACAGCTGGCGTCTTCTTCTGACTGCCCTTCACCCAAGAGAGCCTGAATGTCCCTGGAGGCACAAGTAGTCCCTCGGTCCTTTCTAGAACATCTCAGTTCAATGTTGACCAGAAACACACTAAAACAACTGTCCAAACACATGGTGGTTCTCCCTGTCTGACAGAGTGCATTTCCTTCGGTGCCTGAGATAGCAAGATGTAAATCACATTTAAGCCATTGTGCACTTCAGATTTTTCTGTCACTGAGAGATAGCTAATACAACTGACACAGAAGTCTGTAAGTGCGGTTCCTGTTGGGGCTGCAGCCTGGGATCCATGAAAGTGACTCGACCCTTCAGAGTAGGACAAGAGCCCGCTGAAGGGCCTGGGTTTTCCTTGTGGTCGGGGACCAGGCTAATCTGTCCCTGTGACACCTCAGAGGGTATTCTGATGATAATGGCTCCCCAAGTCCCTTTTCTAGTCACACCTTTTATCCAAAACATATGAAGGCAAACACATGTTCTGGACAGAACACCTCAATGCTCTCACATGAATTCTACAAAAGAAAAAAAAAATCAAGCAGCATTTGCAAATCCGTGGATATTTAGACGACTCTAGAAAGACCACATGGCTTTGGGGTGGCTCACTCGCCTGCCATCCTTGCTGAGGACAACAGACTCATCTGATGGAGCAAGCACAGGTTGGCTCTGCCTTTGAGAGACTGGAGCCATGAGCTGATGAGGTGTGTGACTCTTCCTCACGTTGGAGTAATTCAGCTATTTTTCTTCACCAGCCCTTTGTGTCCACAGTGAACACCATTTTGATTGTGCCATTCTGACCCACTGGCCTGTCAGTCTTCAAAGCTATTCAGGGAAGATTTGGTAAAACCAAATGCACCTCAGATGCAGCAACAAGGCAGGCACTTGGGGAGCCCTAGAAAGAAACACTTCATCAAATACAGCCTCCCTCTCACCAGCCTTCCTCTCACAGAACCACACAGACTCAAGGCCAGAAACAATGCCAGTGGTAGCCCCGCCCCACCCAGTGCTCAATACCACACAGCTACCTGCTTGGACTAAGCTCAAATCTATTGTTTTACAGCTCCTGACTACCATATCCAGTTACCCTTGAAAGCTGGTCATTTCTGTTGCTATGATAAAATACCCTGACAAGAAGTAACTTGGGGGAGAAAGAGGTTATTTGGTTTATAATTCCAAATTATGTTCCATCATTATGAGGAAGTCAAGGCAGGAACTCAAGTAGTTGATTACATCACATCCTCCCATCCTTGCTTGCTTCTGCTCAGCTCAATTTCTTAACTCTTATCAAGTTTGCAACGCCTTACCTAGGGAATGTTGCTGCCTACAATGGGTTAGGTTAACAATCAAGGCAATACCCCATAGGCATACCCATAAGCCAACCTGATATAAATAATTCCTCATCAAGCCTCTCTTCCCAGGTAGTTCTAGGTTGTGTCAACATGACAGTTAAAACTAACCACCCGAGTGACCTTGCATATGCCCAAGTCCAGCTGTTGTGTCTGCAGAATAGACACCATGCCACATGCACTACAGGGCTGGAGCTGAGACTCACCCACCCATATGTGTTCCTGCAGTCACCCCTGCTTCACAAATGTACATAAAATGAAACAATTTAAGTGTGGAGGAATCTGGGCTCTGCTATGAGAACAGAACGACCAAGATTTGCCCATAATGTGACAATATAATTTTATCATCCCCAAGTGTGAATTTCTTCTCCTGTCTAATCATAGGACAGAAAGAAATGAGTCAGGATCAACTTCACTAAAGGTAAAAATCATAATTATTAGCATATGCCCACCAACACTTGTATGACTTGTATCAAAATAGTCTATTTTCCCCATGGGTATTTTTTGCATAAATAATTTGTCTTAACTGGATCACCAAGAAGAGGTATAACTTAAAATTAAGAGGTTATAGTGGGGTTTTTGTGCTTGCTTTGACTTGAAAAAAATCAAAATAATATTCCTATATTTATGTACTATCTCAACATGCCCACATTTCTCACAAGGAATTCTTTTAATGGTTAAAAAGAATTTTTTTGTGAACTGCACCTTCCTGCTAAAAGTCCCATGGTTTTGGGAGTCCCTACCCTTTTGGAGGAGGGGATGGGAGTGAGTCAGGGGAAAGGCTGGGGTAGGAAGCAGAAGGAGGGATGTGAAGGGGATCTGTGGTTGGTATGTAAAATGAATAAAAAATTTTCTTGAATAAATAAATAAATAAATAAATAAATAAATAAATAAATAAATAAAAGTCCCACGGTTTGCTGAGAACTTCATTGCATGACCAAGTAGGAATTTGGTGATGTCCTTAAATAGAACACAGATTTTATCAAGATCTTGGCATCTGTATGGGTACCAAATATGCACCTATTTTTAAAATGAGAAATATGAATGTGTGTATCTGTTTGTGTGTGTGCATGCGTGTGTACTTGTGTGCATGTGTACACATGTGTGTATGTATATGTATGTACCTGTGTGTGGGCATACATGTGTGTATGTGCATGAATGTATGTGTATATGTGTGCATGTGTGTAGGGTGTGAGCATACATGTTTGCTTATGTTCATGCATGTGTGTGGGCATGTGTGCACAAGTACATGTGCACATGTGTGTACATACACATGTGCAAGGGAAGCATTCCTGTCCATACAAAATACACACCTCACTTTGCTAATCCAGGTGACACTGTGTAGCTGCCTGGGCCTCTGGAGTCTATGAAAGGCAAGTCTCTTCATTGGCCGCACCTATGGGTGTGACTGTGGTGATATACTGTGTACCCTAATAAAATTTGCCTAAAGATCAGAGAACAGAACAAGCCACTAGATTAAATATAGATGCCAGGCAGTGGTGGCCCACATCTTTAATCCTAACAATCAGGAGGCAGAGATCCATCTGGATCTCTGTGAGTTCAAAGGCACCCTGGGCTACATGAGATTGACTCAGTCTAGGAGAGAAACAGAGCCAGGCAGTGGTGGCACACACCTTTAATCACAGGACGTGATGGTTGGGCAGAGAAAGGTATATAAGGTATGAGGAGACAGGAACTAAAAGGCTTTTCCAGGCTGAGGAGTCCTAGAGGTAAGAGGTGGCTGTTGCTTGTTCCTTTGTCTCTCTGATCTTTCAGTACTTACCCCAATATCTGGCTCTGGGTTTTTTATTAAAAGACCTTTTAACATTTGAGTTACATGTGGCCAACCTCCTACCTCAGCATGGAGGAAGGTGACTGTGCACTGAGGAATTGAATTCTGGATGTCTGAACATCTCAATAAAGGAGTCTGGCTCAGCTGCCACTTGGCTAGAGTTAGAAGATCCATCTGCTTCCATTAATTGGCAACACAGATCATTCAGATGCCTCTCTCCTGCCAGGAAGAGCCCAGAGCTCTTTGTTCCCGATGCTAAACACTTACCAGAAACAACCCGAGAGCAGTCCCTGATGGAGGCACAGGCCTTCTATTCTCCGTCTCAACAAGTTTGACTGTGCGTCAATCCAGACCTTTAGAACACTGTGTACTCAGTATTACTGGATTAATTATAGACCTGTAAGCATTGTCACACAGACAGATCCTGAAGGAACATCCTGTTGCTGTCAGATACTAGCATGAACAAGGCTCTCCCTCCTAAGCCCACTTCCAAGATCCCATGGGGGGGCCATATTTTTTAATAGATACTTATATATGGCTGCACATATATTACCCTTTGGTGAATGATGCAGATAAAGTTGATTAAATAATAATAATAATAATAATAATAATAATAATAATAATAAAGATACATCAGGCCTTCATGAATTTGGTTACATAGCTAAAAAGAATGCTTTAAGTAGGTGTCTGCAGGAAAACGGAACATTCCTTGCAAGAGAAGACAGCAAGCACATTAGTCACCAGGTCTTAGAGTTAGGGAGGCTGGGGGTGGACATGGCTGGAGCAGAACGACCTGAGAACCAGTAGGGGACACAAACTCAGCGTTGGGTTGTCTCCAGAGCAAGCATAGAAAAGTAGGAGGTTCCTTTAAATGGGCAGTTGGGTGCCATCCAGAATCACCGGAAAGGGGTCTGACAGGGGAGTGACCAGATCCGATTTACCTGTGGGTGTATGTGTGAGAGATTGCCTTCATCGCCTTACCTGATGTAGGAAGACAGCCTGGCAGGGGGCAGCACCACACCCTGGTTCAGGGCCCTAGACTGCATTAGGGAAATCTAGCCTAGCACTAAGCATGAATTCATGCATTTCTGTATGCTCTTGAGTGGGGATGTGATGTGACCAGCTGTTTCAAGTTCCTGCCTTGACTTCCCCAAAATGATGGTCTATGTAACCTGAAACTGTAAGCTAAAATTGCTTTTTGTCAGTGTAAATGTGATGATAATTTATTGTATTCTAATAAAGCTTCCCTGAAGATCAGAGGACAGAAGTAGCCACAGAATTAGCCATGGACAGTCAGGCAGTGGTGGCACACACCTTTAATCCTAGCACTCGGGAGGCAGAGCTGGATCAGTGTGAGATCAAGGCCAACTCTAGACTACACAAGATTAATCCAGTCTAAAAGAAACAGAGCCTGGCAGTGGTGGTATACACCTTTAATCCTAGCACTCAGGAGGCAGAGCTCCGTCTGGGTCTCTGTGAGATCAAGCCCAACCCTAGACTATACAAGATGAATCCAGTCGAAAGAAACAGAGCCAGGCAGTGGTAGCACACACCTTTAATCCCAGCACTTGAGATCTTATGCCTTTGCTCTCAGTACTTGAGAAGCACACACGCCATTAATCCCAGCACTGGGAAGGCTGAGACAGGAAGTGATATGGCTGGGTGAAGAAAAGCACATAAGGTGTGAGGAGACAGGAACTCAGGCCCCTTTCAGCTGAGGACTCCGGGGCATTCAGTCAAAGGATTCGTAGAGCTGGCGAGGTGAGCTGGCTTGTTCTTTGTCTCTCTGATCTTTCAGCACTTACCCCAATATCTGGCTCCAGGTTTTTTATTATGACCATTTAGGATTCATCCAACAGTGTATTCTATAACAGCAACAGAAATGCAGCCTTTTCCATCTGGTGGGAGTCTTCCTGCCTCGGCAAAGGCTTCTTCTGACATTTCCTGCCTGCTCTGAAGTGAAGAGCAGGAGCTGCTGGGGCAATCCACAAGGCTCTCAGCCCATGGTGAACATCAAATGGCTACCCTGGAGGGACACTGCTCAGCCCACTGGTGTCCAGAGAGCTGAGAAAGTCAGTTCCTCCACCAGCGTTCACCAGCTCAAGCAGGCTCTGCTGGGAGGCTTGGGACCAGTAAGGTTTTCTCAGTCCCAATAGCACTATGTTCGTGTGTGTGTGTGTGTGTGTGTGTGTGTGTGTGTGTGTGTGTGTATGTGTGTGTGTGTGTTAAACAAACCACCTTTAGGAGCTACAAGGGACCACATGGACATAGCAGTCCCAGCCCCCAGGACTTCCCAGGCTTCAGCCCCTCATGGTTGTTTCAAGCTCCTTTGTGCTCACTGTACACACTGAGCACAGTCCAGCGGAGGTGATTTCACTTGGACAGTGAGTCTCTAGCTCAGCCAGGTATTACATCCACCTCTTGGATACCCAGAAACTCCAGGTTAGAGAGGATCCCAACATATCTAATGGCCTCCATACTACACACACGCACGCACCCCAAAAGACAAAGTCTAGCCAAGGCCACTGGTTCCCAGTAGGACAGTACCTACAAACAACCCCAAGATGCAACTACCCTCACCCAGCACTGTTTGCCCTTGATGCCGTTTTGCTTATTTTGATGCAGAGGTTTATATCATAATCCAGACTGGCCTCGAACTCACTATATATCCCAGGCTGGCCTCAAATTTGTGAAAATTCTCCTCTCCAAGTGTTGTGAAGTCAGCCCACCCGGCTCCCCAGCACTACCTTAAGCAACTGTCTTGCCAGTGGTGGGGAAGGAAGCTTCACATACAGCCACCTTCCTTCCTAGCTACTCCTGATAAAGCTGAAGTGCAGCCTGGCAGCCCTTGTGACAGGCACCAGAGGCCCAGCTTCCCATAGGCACCAGCTCTACCTGACTGTTTATTCACCTGCTTAAGGCTTCTAAGAGATCAGAGATAAGGGGGAGAGGCGAAGAGTGAAACAGCAGGGCCAGCAGTGGATCCTATTTTTCTCACATCTCCTAAGAGGAGTGTTTTCAAGAGAAGCATCCTGCCTGAGGCAGAGGTGGGGGGCTGAATTTGTGTCCCCTGAAAGTTCTTATATTGATGTCCTAAACTCTAGTATGAGAGTTTGGATAGCAGGGATTCTTGGAAGCTGTCAGGTTCTTATGGTTACCAATGGCATTGGTGCCCTTGTGGGTTCCCAGAAGATGCCCTGGCTCTGTCCTCCCTGTGAAGACTGGAGAAAAGTTAGCCATTGTTAACTGAACAGAGACCCTCACCACAACTCCACCATACAGCCACCTTGAGCTCAGGCTGTGGCTTCTAAAAGCGTAAGGAATAAATGTCAGCTGCTTGTGAGTAGCTCACTCTGATGATGTCAGCTGCTTGTGAGTGGCTCACTCTAATAATGTCAGTTACTTGTGAGTGGCTCACTCTGATGATGTCAGTTGTTTATGAGTGTCTCACTCTGATGATGTCAGTTGCTTGTGAGTGGCTCACTCTGATGATGTCAGTTGTTTATGAGTGTCTCACTCTGATGATGTCAGTTACTTGTGAGTGTCTCACTCTGATGATGTCAGTTGTTTATGAGTGTCTCACTTTGATGATGTCAGTTACTTGTGAGTGGCTTACTCTGATGATGTCAGTTGCTTGTGAGTGTCTCACTCTGATGATGTCAGTTACTTGTGAGTGGCTTACTCTGATGATGTCAGTTGCTTGTGAGTGGCTCACTCTGATGATGTCAGTTGCTTGTGAGTGTCTCACTCTGATGATGTCAGTTACTTGTGAGTGGCTTACTCTGATGATGTCAGTTGCTTGTGAGTGGCTTACTCTGATGATGTCAGTTGCTTGTGAGTGTCTCACTCTGATGATGTCAGTTACTTGTGAGTGGCTTACTCTGATGATGTCAGTTGCTTGTGAGTGGCTTACTCTGATGATGTCAGTTGCTTGTGAGTGGCTTACTCTGATGATGTCAGTTGCTTGTGAGTGGCTCACTCTGCTGTGCTTGTTCATAGCAGCCAGGTCCCCCACACTGGTGGACTCTGCTCAGGTGACCCTGACTGATCTGGTCAGAATCTACTTCTCCCTACCCTGTGCTTCCACTGCAGCCCTCCTCCAAATGCATGGCCATCTTTAGGAGGGCACCAGGCACTTCCTCTGGGGTCTTCTGCCAGACATCACCCAGACTGATGACCCCTGACCTGAGCTCCTCTAATCCTAAAAGCTTCTTTGGGGCACCCACGCTGATCATATTTACTGGGTGCCAGGCTGGATAACAAACTGTAATGAGTGAAGTAAGTACTTGACTAGGTGATTGGCAGACCTAGTCAGACAGCTCATACTCAAGTGCTCAGATTCTTCCACATCTGAGGCTCAAGAACGAATCGGTAATTGTGCATCTTGTGACAAAGCTTTCCACACTTGTCATGTTCTTTATAGGAAGGCTGGGTCGATTTTGTGGATCACATCATAGGTATAATAAACCCCATAAGCTCTAGCATACAGACAAGGATCTCCAGGCCCAGGAAGGCAGAAGCCTGTCCTATTGCACAAGGTTTCAGAAGAATGGATGTTAGGAATGGAGGCCAAGCTCCAAATCCGCAGAACCAGGGCCTTCCCAACAGATGCCATTGCCTCCTGTGTGCACGGTGACTATGTAAAAAGAACACTGCACAGGTCTCCATCAATCACATGCTACATAATAAGATGAGGGTATTAACAAGCAAAACACTTTGATTTGGGACATGGAGTGGGGTCCAGCATTTTTTGAAGTACCCATCTCCCTTCTGTGCAAATGGAGAAAAAAATGAATCCATTCTACACTCTCCAAGCAGAGAGCTGAACCAGCCATACTGATGTTTTTTTTTTTTTAATTCTGCTGACATATTTTACTCTGTTGAGAATTCATCTAAGCCAAAGCTGGTTCATTACAGTTCAACAAAATCAACATATCCAGGGGCTGTTGTCCTACCCAGAAGGTGGAATTGTAGTAGATTCCCCTCCCTTGGATTAAAAACTACATCAAATTGTATAAGTTTTGATCAGCATGACTTTAGAATGGACTGGACCTTCTGAGGAGGCTCTTATATGATAACAGGAAGCCATAGTGCCCATGACTGCAAAGTGAGTTTTACTGCCCTCATGACTCCATTATCCCACCCAAATGGGGGAAACACAACCTTGAATGGTTTTTACTCCTGGGTCCCGGGGACACAGGTCCTGAGAAGCTGTTCCAGAACAATCTATGCACATTTGTCCCAGCATTGCATGTGGACAGGGAGCCCGCACAGATACACCTAACCGAACAGACTAGAAAGTGCATGGGTTCATTAGGAACATTCTATGCACATTTGTCCCAGCATTGCGTGTGGACAGGGAGCCCGCACAGATACACCTAACTGAATAGATTAGAAAGTGCATGGGTTCATTAGGAACATTCTATATCTGGGCCATCCCCTTGGCCCTTGTGAGCATAAAAGCCACTTCACAAATGTCCATCCAGATGGAATCACACATAAGTGCTTTCCTACAGATGAGAAAGTGAAGGGTGTGACTGGGACCATGAAATAATGGCACAGCCAAGATCTAACCAGGAGCCCTTCACCCTTTCCCTTTCCTCCACACCTCTGCAAGGTCTCATAGGACTCTGAGGCAAGAAACCAGCCCCAGCTTGGGCCTTTCTTCCTGCTTACAGTAAATGTTTCTCCCTACCCTGGTGGTTAAAAGGCCCATTTAATTCTACTGGTTTTATTGAAGTTATATTCATACCTCATTGGTTAACCTGTAATTTTAAAATAAGAGCATTATGTTTTGAATGTTTCATTTTCCCTTCCTCTAGGAGAAAACATACACAGAGGCATGCTCTCAGAACTTAACACCCAGAAATGCAAAGGGGAAACTTTCTATCCATGATAGGCAACCTTAAGTTAAGAAAGGCCATGGTGTTTGCCAGAGTTGGCCATTTTGATACTGGCATAGCTGCATTTGTCTTAGTTATGGTTACTATTGCTGTGATAAGGCACATGACCACAAAGAACTTGGGGAGGAAAGGGTTCATTTCAGCCTTCAGTTCCATTATGGTCCATCAGCCAGAGACATCAGGGCAGAAACTCTAATATGGCAGGAACCGGGAGGCAGGAGCTGATGCAGAGGTCATGGAAGGGTTGCTGTTTACTGGCTTGCTCCTTATGGCTTACTTGGCTTACTCTCTTATAGAACCCAGGACCACCAGCCCAGGGATGGCACCCACCCACAATGGGCTGGGCCCTCCCTCATCAATCACTAATTAAGAAAATGTACCACAGGCTTGCCCACAGGCCAGTCTGGTGGGAACATTTTCTCAATTGAGGTTCCTTTTTCCAAAATGACCCAGCTTGTGTCAAGTTGACATAAAACTAGCCAGTACAACATCCCATCCTGGCTCCCCTCTGGGAGACACCACTCTCTGCAGGGCTAAAGTCTTGACAGGAAAGTCATTGTGTGCCTGTTGAAGTTGTTAAGAAAAAGTACCCTAACGCCAAAACAAAGAGAGACAATGTCGCCATCCATCAACAGGAGAGAACTGGAGTAAAATGTGGCACCTGCAGGAACATTACATTGTAAAGGAATCGCTAAATCTACAGCTATGAAAACAAAACGTCAAACAGTATGCTGAGTGCTGTAAGCAGCCTAGAGAAAGAGAGACTGATTTCCACTGTGAAATATATGATTTAATGTAACACCTTGTGCACATGTTCAGATGACATGGAAAGAAAAGAGAAGTAACAGTCCCGTCACCTCTAGGGAAATGAAAATGGGAGACAGGACCAAGAAAGGTTCCCCTGGATGCAAATATTGTTAATCTGATGGTCTGTTTCTCTGAGGCAAGCAAACAGGCAAAGTCATACAAGGAGGAAAGACCAAACTTTTAACCTTCAAAGCCGAGAGATGGAATTAAACCCAAGAACACCAATATTTGAATTAATAATGTTCTCTTCCCTGCCAGGATTGAGTTGCAACATTTAGAAATCAATACTCCAATTAAAAAAAAAATAGTTATTTCATTGTCAGAGTCAAGACATAGAAGAAAAGAATGAATTGATCTGGAGTGAGGAGTACAGTGCGGTAGGGTGTGGGGGAATCAGAAGTGTTGAGTTAGAGAGAACATCTTCCTGAAGTTGTGTGGTGATGGAGAAGTGAAGCCCGTTCTTCTTAATGTGAAGCCGCCAGGGGGAAACTATTCTGTTGCCTCCCACAAAGCAGGCCAGCTGCCTCTGAGCTATAGCAGTTCCCAGGCTCAGAGGTGAGTGAAGCTTTAAAACTTGTTTTTCAAGGCCCAATGAATGCAAATCAGAGGTTCTGTGGAGGTGGGTGTTAAATTCCACACCAAGAAGAGAGCCCCAGAGACTTGGCATCTCTAGCTGGTTCAGAGTGTAAAAACTTCCAGACTCATCTAAGTGGGAAAGTTCCAACAACTTTATCAGCGAACCATCTTGTCCCCATGCCTCTTTCAGCCCAGTGATACAGCATGCCGTGGCACTCCACAGGGCCCTGGGACCCTAAAGGCAGCTGAAGCATGGGAAGAACCTCTCCTCTTAGTTGTAAAATTTCTCCTCAAATGGTTCTGTGATGTGTCAGGATTTGAGCTTGTTGGGATGTTGGGATAAGGGGTGAAGTCAAAGTCTCAGGGCTTTCTTCTCTCCTCCATTTGAGTTAACAGCATGTGGATGGGGCTCCTGACTCCCTGGCTTCTGTTAAATCTGGAGATCTATTCCTGCATGTTCCTACTGTGCTCTGAAATCACCTGCTGAGGGTGAGCCCCTGCGGGGCTGCTAGATAAGAACTTCACTGCCAAAGGAACATCATCCTCAAAGCCAGTGACTGTGTGCTGTCCCTGAAACACCCACCTCTTTCTCTATAAAGGAGTCACTTGCCTCTGACTGGTCCCCTGATGAATCTCTCAGCCATTCCTCCTAACACAGTTTGTTTCATCACTTGGGACTTCATACCCACATAAACTGCCAGGCTCATTCCTGGGACCCACAACTACAGTAGAGATCTAAATCTATCTGTGCTCCATCACTTGGAGACATCTTCAAGTCATCAGAATTACATCCTAAACATTCCATTGTGAGCAGGACACACACACACACACACACACACACACACACACACACACAAAACCTTCCTCACCCCCATGCAACAACAACACACCAGCTATTCCATAAACAATATTGTAAACAAACTTCAGCGTTCTTTTTCCAATAGGACAGTTGGGAACCTTTGAAATAACTCATTAGAATTTACTTCACAGCTTTTTCACCCCAAATTCTGTGGAATCCAAAGCCACACTTTTACTTTCTTAATGACACTGTTGTAGTTCCATGAATTGTCTCTTTCTTTCTCCTCTGGACTCTGTGGACAACTGTCTTCATCAAGCTCATTTCATCAGGTAGAAAAGAGAAGGGGACACTCTTGACACCGCTCTGGAGGTGACCGATATCAGCAAGATCAATTGTGCAGCAACAGGGAGCCTGAGCCACAGACTGTGTGGGGCCAAGCTGAGGCTGAAGAAAGTCACAACATGATGATAGAGCCATGCCATTTGTGTAAACATGTACCAGCTTATGAGTGTCCTGATGAGCCAGACGTCACCCTGCTCCTACCTGTGGCATGTCCCCATCAATCAGTGCTCACACACTCCATACCCGTGTGACTGGGCATGTCCCACAAGAAAGGCCCTCCTTAGTTCTGTCCCTATGATCAATATTAAACATTTGACAGCTTTTATGAACTCTGAGTGTGGTTTTCAAAAAGTTCTTTCTGTGTCAAGTAAATGTCTCCCTGATACAAACCTTCTTTTGATATCCCTCCCTCCCTCTTTCTCCCCCTACAACCCTCCCCCGTGTGTGTGTGTGTGTGTGTGTGTGTGTGTGTGTGTGTGTGTGTGTGTGTGCATCCATACGCATGCACTGGTATGTATGTGCCACAGTGGGCATGTGAGGTCAAAGGACAACCTCCATGTTGGTTCTTGCAGTCCTCTTTCCTTGAGGCCATTTCTTCTTCTCCCTGTGTGCACAGGCTAGCTGGCCCATCAGTCTCTGAGAACTCTCCTGCCCCCACTTTCCATCTTGCTTCAGGAGCGCAGGGACTGTAGGTTTGCTACTGCACCTCTGGATTCTGAGGATCCAGACTCAGGCCCCCACTTTCATACAGCAAGCACTATACCCACTAGACCACCTCCCCAGCCTTGTATTTGATCATTCCTTAGATCAGGAAAGTGTCTGGTTAATTTTATCAATTCAGCACAAACTAAAGTTGCCTGGGAAGATGAATTCTCACTGAGGAATTGCCTCCATCAGATTGGCCTTTGGGCATGTCTGTGGGGCATTTTCTTGATTAATGATTCCCATGGGAGGCCCTGCCCACTGTGGGTGGTACTGTTACTGGACTGGTGGTCCCGGGCTGTATAAAAAGCAGACTGAGCAAGCCAGGGGCATCCAGCCAGTAAGCAGAACTCCTCCATGGTCTCTGTTTCAGTTCCTGCCTCCAGGTTCCTGCTTGAGCTCCTGTCCTGGCATCCTTCGATGATGGACTGCGATGTGGAAGTGTAAGCCAAATAAATCCTTTCCTCCCCATGCTGCTTTTGGTCACGGTGTTTATTACAGCAATAGAAAGGCAGCAGGACAGAATAGAAAGGGCTCCATGTTTCTGACCATTTCTGTGGAGTTCAGTAATTCCCTGTGTTCCAAAGGATGCCCGATGTCAACTGTGCCTGTGCCTTTTATTTCACCATGTGGTGTCAGTACCATCAGTGACTATCCATTTCTATTAAGCAGTGTACAGTGTAATTGATGGCATCTGCTGGAGCTAATATTGTAAGTGAAGGCTGTTCTCTACTTACCGCTCTCCCATGGCTGTGTATATAAATGACCACAGCAGCCACACAGAGGTACCAAGTAGGACACTCAGCTGTACCCTTAAGCATCATGAGGTTTGGGTAGAGGGTTCATTTCAGCAGACCTAATTTTTCAAGCACACAGAGCAGGCCAGAGCTCCCCACGCAGAACAGTGGTAAAATGCTCCTCAAGAGTCTTTTCCTAAGTAGGTTTAAATGCCATGTTTCCCTTGGGACTCAAAATCCCTGTGTGACCATCCAAACAAGAGGAGTAATTATTTATCTATCCAGATGGCAAACAGTACTTGCCTTCATACATTCTCTTCTCTCATGTGCATTAATAAAAGCAAATGTGTCTTCCCCTCATGGAACTTTCATTTGTCTGAACGCCCTGGGAGGGAGCAAATCTAGCTCCTTGGAGGACAAGAGTCTGTGTATGCATCTTAGCCCAAAGCAGCAGCTCAGGGTACCTCACAGCAGGCTGGTATCACAATTGAGAGCCTGAAGCAGATGTCTTCAGACAAACTCGCCCATCACACACAAACAGGGGATGTATCACTCTGTATCATGAGTATCCTTCATAAATGAAGGTTTAGCCTTCTAAGAACACTTGGTTAAGGAAATGCTTAACATACATGACTAACACCTTCATATACGCTGCTGTCAACTGCTGGGGTGATTTTTTTTTTTTTTCGAGACAGGGTTTCTCTGTGTAGCTTTGCGCCTTTCCTGGATCTCGCTCTGTAGACCAGGCTGGCCTTGAACTCACAGAGATCCGCCTGCCTCTGCCTTCCGAGTGCTGGGATTAAAGGCGTGCGCCACCACCGCCCGGCATGCTGGGGTGATTTGATGATTGTGAGAATTGTAAAGGAACAAGGCCCTGGCAGGCTAACATATGCGCATCCCAGGAAAAGCCTCCAAAGGAAAGCTTTCTGCATACACCCTTCCTCCTTCCTTGGTACACACAGACCCACAAACCCCTTGCCACAGTCCTCTACACAGCTACACACCCTACGCTGCACACACCTGCGCTGTGGCCATTGACATAGCCCACTGAAGTCATGGCCACTCCTTCTCCTCGATCCTCACTCTGAGCGACTCCAGTGGACACTAACCATGGTCCATTTGCTCTCTAATAGGTTTCTTTCCGGCTTGGTGTTTGTGCAAACAGTGAGAGCTCAGTAAATTTTCAAGGTAAGTAGATGAATGGATGGATGGATAAAGGCATGTGGGAATGAACAAAGAAGATGTACTACTTTAAGGTTTGGGATAAACACACGTGAAAATTTGAACATCAGTTTTCCTGATGAGGAAGAGTCCAGAGGAAGAGATTGAACTGAAGCCAATAGTCAGAATTGCGAGCCATGGAAAACATGTATGGTAGATGGTGTCTCCTCTGAGTTTCAGGCTTAACAGCACACGCATATCCACAACGTAATTTAGTGTCATTACAGCAGTGATGTCTGTGTCAAGAGCTGCCACTCATGGGACAGCAGGAACAGGACAGTAATTCAAATTAGGCCCTCACTGTGTGCTAGTAACTCACACAAGGACATAATGACTTACATCTGCCCCATAGTAACAGTTCCGTGTCTCCCAGGACCAGTGGGAAGGACTCGAGGGGACAACCACCAATCCATGAGTGGACACTGCAACAGCTTCTGCTTAGAAACCAGTGTTTGGCCAGATGGCTCAGGGGCTAATTCACTTCCCACTGAGTGTGATACTGAATCCCACATGGGGGAAGGAAGGATCCAACTCCTGAAGACTGTCCCTGACCTTCACACATGTATATATGTGCATACACAGGAACACACACACACAAAATAAGAAAATTGTTCTTTAAAATAAAAATTATAAAGGGATACATTTAACAAATGATTTCAAGTATCCTTGAAAATCTCCCAAAATTATTCTTTTTTTCCTCATTGAATGGAAGGACTTCTTTCAGCATATTATATTCTATGAATAAAACTTCAGGGTACAACCAGCCCCACAATTCACAAGCTTGATAATCATTTTACTTTTTTTAAAAACAAAAGTAATCAATAATTTCACCAGCTGATTCGAGTTTTAAAAATTGTTTAAATCTGTCTAGAAATAACCTCAGAAAAATACCCAATTTGATAAAATAATTTCTACCACCCCGCTCAGTTGAGGGCCCAAAGTCAATAAAATAAGAATGCTAGGTAGCTTGAGAGAGAGAGAGAGAGAGAGAGAGAGAGAGAGAGAGAGAGAGAGAGAGAGAGAATCAACTGCGTGCAAGGAAGGTAAAGTGAGTGGGCATTTCCCATGGTGTGTACGGCTAGAAATGATGTATCCTTTTACCTTGGTCGAAGGGCTTGTTGGGATTCCAGTTTCTGAAATAGTCATCCTAGGAAAGAAAAGTAGAAACAAAGGTCAGATGTCAGAGGCCTCTCCCTGCATAAAAGCTGCTTTGTCCCGTTTCCCAAAACACAAAGGAGAACCCTCACAGCTTACAAATCTTCCCCCAAACAAGCATTAGAATGCAATAAAAACAACAACAACAACAACAAAAAAAAAAAACCCTCAATTTACTTCTGCAATCCTTGCCTTTCAAATTGTATGTACTAAACACTGGGAGTTATAAAAACATCTCAGCCTGATATGGAAACAGCTCTGCTCATCTTAGTTTGACATGTAAGCCCAGTCGTCTCCTAAGTGTGAGGTGTATCTGCTATCAATTATACTGCAGGTGATGCCTGGGCGCTCTCACTTATGATTAAGCCCCTGTGTTTGTAACAGCTGATAATTTAACTGTCAGCATTTCTTTTACATGGAGACATAGATCTTGTGGTGCACATTTGCAGTTTCCCAACACTTGAGGAGCCTAAAACCAGAGGGCCATTCAAACGGTAGAACACCCCTGGGCTGTATGTTTAGCTTAATGTCTTTTGTTTTAGGGATGGAGGGGGATGGGAAGCCAAGTCTTTTCTGCTCCCATCACAGCCATGTGATTCTTGCATGTAGTCTGTACCAAGCATGTGCCAAGGTGGGTCCTTCATTACTCAGTTCTTCAGGGTTCTATTAACCTCTCCTTACTGCTAGCAACCCTCTCCCTTCTAAACAAACATCACTGGCCTCACCCTCCCCAGAATACCCACAGCTTGCCAGCAGGAAAGACTGTACTGTTCTGCATCATACCACACCACCTCTGGGGCATTTGGCCCTTTTCAGCCGATGGCCAGTTTGTTAGCTTTGTGATTTGGGGCAGGTACTCCACACATCACAGACACCTTCAAAAGGCTGTCTGAAACAAGCCCCCGATTTCCCTTCTGGAGAAGTTAATTTACATCAAAGTATACAATTAGTCTAAATTACCATCCCCACTGTCCCATGCTGCAGTTTATCTCCCACACATTCTCCTGTGGATTTCATCAGCCTCCCCCTCGTTCAATCACCTGACTTTATTAGACTCTTGTTGAGGTCACCCAAGCCCTCAGATAGATCTTAGGAAACTGGATTTAGAGTTAAATCAGAACATATTACTTCATGGCCAGTGATTCCATTTTGCAGAGTGTGAATAAACATGAACAGCCTCCCCTGGATCCCAAAGACTCAGCACTAAGCTATTTTTAACTCCAAGGAACTGGTCTGCTTTGCTCCAGCTTTAATTTTATGGCACAACTGTTATGCTCACCTGAATTGCATTGAGATCTATCCCATGAGCCATCACTAAGAAAGTCTAGAATAATCTATCTGCAACATCCCCCCTTTCACTTAATATTTTAAATACAATCCAAATTTGGGGCACTGTGCTAACTAAAAACTGATAGCCAGTGCTAAGTGGTCTTAAGTAAAGGGTGGGAGTTGGTGGAATATTTAGCACTCAATGTTTTTGTCTGATGCTCAATATCCTCTTAGCCTTAGACAATCCTGTTACCAGAAGAGTCTATTGTTCATGAGAGCAAGGCAAGAGATAACCCCAAGGGGTTGGTCTCATCACCATAGGACAAAGATAACAAACTTTTCAGGCTGCCAACCAATGCACTCTTCTCATGCAAAGTGGATGGCAGCAAGTCCAAGGGCAGTGTGGAGCTTCTGAAATCTTCTCACTTGAACATGCTGTTCTAGTCCAGGGGAGCTCTAGAAGGTGAGGATGTGCGTCCGAGGGAAGGGCCGGAGCCTAAGATAAGTTCCTCTACTTTAATTTCACATGTTACATTCTCTTTGATATCCAAGAAAGGTTTGAACAGGTCCCAAGAACAGCATATTCCCTAATGATTCAGAACACTTGAGAACCTGGATGGAATTTGAAGCATTCTTCCGGACCTTGTCTCTTTGCAGGTTAACTCTAATTGCTATTTTTACATTTTTCTTTTGGGAGGAAAGCACGGTTTTAAATATAAAGCCTCTAAAAGCTGATATCTGCCTTAGAATATTTAAAACCCACTGTAAATGTAATAATACTTCCTAATTACTGCAAATGTGAAAGCACACCTCGAACGAAAACTCATTATGCAAAGTAAGTCCTTCAAACAGCCCCTTGCCCAGGGAGGCTGAGTGGGATGAGGAATCATGCCCTGCATCTGATCGTTTTCTCTCCCACTAGAGGAAAGTAGATCACCAAAACACAGGCCAAGGTGCTGGCAGCTCACAAAGCTTTGAGTATTATGAATTTTACTGTAGCTAGTGGAAAACCCTCCACCAGAGGCCAAGATCGTGAGCACTGGGAAGTATTCGATGCAACAGAGGTCATTTGGGAAATGGGCAAGGGGCAGCAGGGAGAGGATTTCTAGCTGTCACATCTACTGCCAGGGTCAGAGTATGAGGCATCAGGGCATGAGGGATCACTATTCTAACATGTACAAGTGGCCCCAGAGAAGCCCACACCCACTCAGCTGCTTCAGCTGATTCAGTCTTGGAGAGATTTTGATAAGGTAGAATCAGCAAGGCACAAAAAGCCAGGGATGAAGAACGCCATCTAGAGACTTCATCTGCGAATCTGCTCCTCCTCAAGTCCCACCTAACTAACCACTGGCATCCTTAAGATGATGTCCTTAAGAGAGATTTAAGGACAGCTATCTATGGGCTCAAACTGTCACTCCACCAATACCAGGGCTGCTCTCTTCTCTAAGGCTCAAGACACAGCTTGTAGAAGCAAGGCTTTTATTTTCTGTCTAAATGAAAACACAGGTGCTGCTGTCCTTTGTAGTGTTCTCATCCAGCAGCAGGGTGCCTGGTCCAACACCAGCTCAATGCTGAGGTGTGTAACAATGCATTCCTGCTGGCAGGACCTCAGAGGCCAGCTGCAAGGGCAGCAGAGACCTGGACCTGAGAGCCCTTACCTCTGACCATTTTCCTAGCCCAAGTAAGTTGATACCTATTCAAATTCAGATAGGGTTGGAGGCTATTGGATAGATGGGAGCTTGCTGGGTGAGTCTGTCTGGTTTGGCCTCTTGACGAGAAATGTGGTCATCTAATGATGGAATTCTTTAAAAAAGACTTGCAAGGACCCAAAAACAGTTAATTTTCAGACATAACCTAACTGGAAGAGTAAACATCTAAATATAGTCATTTATTAAATTCAATAACTCTCATTAATGTATTGCCCAGACTGAACAGCATGGATGGTAGAGTCGCTCCCTATCTGCATTTAATGGTCTACCCTGCAGGGCCTAAGAGTGTCAGCTTCTGGACAGGGAGGCACACAGCCTTGCTCTGGAGTCCAGCCAATTCTTAGGAAGAAAGGCAAATTCTATTTTACTATGCTAGTCCGTAAGTGACCTGCCCAACTCTCCTTAGATGAGACTCTCCAAGACTCTACCAGTCTAAACAGAGGCTCAAGCATGAGTTTACGGGCTGGTAACTGAAATCACGAAGCATTTCAGGACAGTAAGTACTCTAAAGAGTCAGCTTGACAGTCAGAAAGGATGGTTGTATGTCTAAGACAGAGGAAGGGAAGAATGGCTGGTGCTCAAGCAAAGAACCAGAGACTGGCTAGCACTGTAGCACCATGTTATCATGTCAACTGAGCATATCTCAACATTCATCTCATTTGCTTAATATCCCCAGAAACACAGCACTGGACACTATAAAATGAATAGCTGCTGATAGCTGGTCCAAAGGAATTATTTTTAACTGTATTAGAGATATTCTGTTCTGATCAGCACCTGTGAAAAGAAAATCTGTACATATGCATACACACACACCCATGTGCATACATACATATGCATACACACATATACACACACACACACAAATATATGTAAAGTTGTAAACACATGCATGTGTGTATTTTTATATCACATGGTACATATTATAGCATATAGTAACAAATGTGTGTATTCTCACAAGTCATTTTGTGTATGATGAGACACATAAACACAGTCATCTCTCCATACCTTACATGCCACTTGTACAGATTCAACTGGTATCAGAAGCCTTTGAAAAACACCTGGATTTCCTTATAATGATTCGCCAAACCATGTGGTCTAATGATTGCATAGCATTTACACTATATTAATATTAATTATCATGTGTGATCCAGGGGTGATGTAAACTACATGGAGGACATGAGCAGGTTCTATGCAAACACTGTGCAATTGATTTCAGAGATGTGAACATTTGGGTTCTTGGGGTCCTGAAGCAGGTCCTGCACAAGTGACTACATGTGACAAGATCATCGTATTCTACTGCAGTCTGCTAAAGGAAGCTTGGAGTCTGCCTAACACGAAATGAGGCCAAACCTCTGCGGACTCTGGGTGATCAAGTCCCCTCACCGTGGACAGGCTTGTCCTATAGCACAATCGAACATGATCTCTCTTCCCTTGTACCACAGCCCCCAAACGGCTGACACAATTTAGCCCCAATATTCTCCAGGGGTTTCCCTTTCAGGAGGCTCCTACTTCAGCTACAGAGACTGTTTAAGCCAACTCCAGGGAAAAGCTGGGGGCAGAGCCAAGCAAAGGCACCCAAGTGCTGTAGCTCTGAATATGAAGATGAGGGGTAATTTATTACATACAACAGCTTCAGATGCCACAGATCAAAGACACTGAGTGCACATGAAACAGATAATTTCTCCCTCATACATATTTTAGCTAAACTGTTTGAACCGTGCAGATCCATCTGAAGATTACCTGAGACAATACAAATTGCCAGCCTGGAAAATAAATGAGAGCCTCATTTATCCTGACCAGGGGTGAACAAGAAAGCCGTGAGAAGAGGAAGCAAGCTACAGAGAGGTCACAACAGTCACTGTGAGGTCATCTGTGGGGCCACTGTCAATCAACAGAGAGAAGTGTGTCTCTCTGTTGTAGGGAAGCAGTGTTTCTGTATCAGTAGCATCCCAGATGGAGGCTAACTCCGCCAAGCACAAACCCGTGAAAAGACCCATTGAAGACAGGAGTCAAACTTTCTGAAGGTGACTCAACACACACTAGTTCACCTCCCTTTCATGACATTTTCCAGGGTGGAGTAGTAGGGAGGTAGATTGCTGGGTAGGAAGTTTCCCTAAACTGGCTAATAGAAGTTCCAGACCAGGCTCTCGTAAGGCCATCTCCTGTACAATAGGACATTTTCCTGTGACTTCAATTCTTAAACAGTGGAAATGCTTGCTAGTCAACCTACTATGTGATGCAAAGCAGTTCATCTGTTGCGAAATGACATGGCCTCCTATCCAGCCACCTCACCCCTGAGCTGTGTCCCTTCACATCTCTAAACTAGTAACATGCTCTCTCTCTCTGTGAATCTGTTCTGTCAAGCCTGCCCCATCCATCACCAAGGAATAGCCCTGGTGAGGAACTCTGAATAAAATGGTCCAACTGACCACCAAGTCCAGACTGGGCAGTGATTTGAAGCCCCTAAACATCACTCATGGGACTTTGGTTGACCAGGGACAGGAGCTGTGTGCTGTAGTGCATTTCAATGTGTATGTATGATCCTGTCCTCCCCCCCCTGCACACACACACACACACACACACACACACACACACACACAAATACACACATGCCTGAGCCTAGGTGATGTTTGAGCTGCATATTCCCTTAGGTATCACTCCACAGTGCATGATAAATTCTTGATGAATTGCTTCAAATATGAGAGAGCTGATCTAGCTTTAAGAGCACAGCAGCCCCTGAGAAATCCCCATAACTATTACCGGTGTGTGTAAGCACAGGTGGGTGGATGTTTGTACACACACTCTAAATCACTTTCACCCTGAATAGAGCTATTCTTTGATAAATTGGTCTGACATTTGGTGCAAAGTCCTGCAGGCTTTAGACAGAATGATTTAGAAAATAACAATGTGGGTTTCTCCGCTCTTTCAATAAATAACCCACCAGTAAAATACAGATAATAACTGACAATCGTACTTGTAGTGTAACTAATGAGAAAAAATAACACAGTCAATGGACTGCTTATATACATTTGATAAATTACATCCCTCACATATACCCATGAGAAACAAGCATGTATATTCCTGGTCGGCTGAATGCAAACAAATATTTACCATGGAGATTAAAGATCTGAGATACAATTTACATTTTATTTTGCAACTATTTTGATACTATGTCTACATAGGGTTTGAAAGCAAAACCTACCTCAACTTCCTGAGTCCGAAAGCATAATGAATGGGAAAAAATAAAAGAATCACATCAAACAAGAAGGAATGTACACATTTTTGATAAATGCATCAAAATTTCAAAACATTATAAAGGTCATAGTTATTTTGAGCCACCTACCATCATTCCTTTGCTAAGGTCCATCACCCACAGAGCCCACAAGAAAGGACTTAGGTAAAAAGGTAATGACTGAAGGGGGGCATGTCTTAGCTATCTGTGCATGCTGCAGGAGAGCTAGCAAAACTCTGATGAAACTCAGACACTCATCCACTGTTCCCATCTGCAAGAATGTCAAATGACTCATCGCAACATCAGCCCAATCAATAAATGTTCCAAGACAACAACAAAGGCCAAGAATAATAGAGCTTCTGTATTTCTGCAAAAGCATCATTTGCCCTGAAGCTCCAAAATAGCTGGCGGGAACTTCAAACATTGGACAGCCATGGAAATATGTAAGATGAGTAGGACTGACTCATCTTCCTCCCCCCCCCACTCTCTCCCCACCCCTGCTTCCCTGCCAGTTAGAGTTGTAACTGCTGTGATGAGCTCTCCTTTCCCTGGGACTTACTGTCTCTATTGAGCCATCCAAATTGGGGTGGTAAGGTGTTATTGACCCAAACAGAAAAGGAAAGTCTGTGGTTCCTTCTCTGAAATGTGTTCTGTATCTGTTCTTGTATTCTTCTGCTGACACAAATGATGAAAGGACACTACGTATACATTCATACTGAACCGTGGGGCAAGACCAACGCCACCCATGCCCTTGTCCTCACCAGCAAAGCCGCCAGCTTGTCTGAGCTAATGAAAGGCAGTCTTATCAATATCTAGGAAGGAGAGAAATCAGTACCATGGACTCAAAGGCAGCAGGAGCTAGGGCAGGCTTTGAAGTGGGTGTGGGTTTGAGATCCTGCTTCTTAGCTGAGTGGCCTTGTAGAACACACTGGCTTCTCTGAGCCATGTTCCTTATCCACTGGTACCTACCTTAAAGATGCTCTTAGAGCCTGACAATGATCCCAATGCCCAGCATGGCTGGCTTTCAGAAATAAGTGACAGGCAAGTGCTCTTGTGCCCATTTCTAGAGCTTTACATCAGTGAGGTTCCCCAGGAACACAGAGGGGATCAATAGGCTCTGTGGAAGTGGTATATTTAAAATTTCTATGATGTGATTTCTGTACATTTGAGTTTTACCAATGAGACACACATGAAAGGTGACCCAGCTGTAACAGGAAACAATTACAAAATATTTTCAATCTTGGCTATTTTACTAGTCTCTGGTATGAAGAAACAAATTCAATGTGACTTGGAAATTTGCGTTGCAGGTCTGCTTCTAAAGACCACACGCCTACTCTGCGGTTCAGTGACCCTCATCCAGACAACACAGCCTGTCTAGCAGAAGGAGGCAATCTTATGACACTGGACTGCTCCCTGCTTCACAGTATACAAACGCTAAGGTGAGTCCCTGAATCCACACGTAAATGTTTCAATTATGACTAACTGTATCCTAACACAGAGACTGGGCTTCAATAGGCAAAATTTCTATGTAATCAGTCATTTGCATAAAGAAAGCAGATGAGGGATCCCTGAACGTGTCTGTGCTGCTGGCACACCAAACAAAGCCCTTGCTGTCTCAAAATATTAAAATGTCATTCCCCAGAAAGCACAAATGATAACTGGCCTGAGACCCAGGTTTGTCCAGGTATTATAGATTCCAAATTAATTATGTCCCACTCTGTTTCTGATAGTCCCCCCACACCTGACTACTAGGCCTCCATGAGCATGCTTCCGTTTAACAACAGGACACCGTGCACTGAAGGACGGCTTGGCACTTCGGAGGAGCACTTGTTGTCTTTGCAGAATTGTTTCCCAGCTCCCACATGACAGGTCTTAGTCTGCAACTCCAGGTGCAGCCCTCTTCTGGCCACCGCTAATACTACATGCACATGATGCATACACATTCGTTCAGGCCAATGCTCACACATATAAAATAAAAATAAATTAAAAAAAGGAAAGGGGTACTATCTTTACGCCATCACATATTTCCTCCTCCCCACTAGTCTTCTCTGGATTATATTGATTCCAGGAGAAAGTCGCTGTCCCTGGCTAAGTACTGGAGCAGCCAAAGGACTCTCTAATCACTGATTCCTATCCTACTCTGGAGATGCTGACTAAGGGGCTTGGAGCGTGGTGGTGTTCATCATGATGGCATCCAGCATGGGATTTTTAAAGAGCATCCTAGGTGACTGTAATTTAGCCTTCAATGGGGCAAAAGAAGTAGATCATACACTAACTCAGACCAAGCGACAGATGACCGAGGGAATGTCAGAGCCACTCTATATAGCATGCATACCAGTCACAGAACACTAGAGGTCCTCTGTCCAGCTCTAGGGCCTCCCACATGCACAGCATGGTCCCTGGGGTACTCTCAGCTGGGTATACAGAACCTCTGACCACCCACTCACTCAGGCAAGAATCCAGCTGAAGCTGAGGGGCTTCGGTGGAAGAGCGCTTGCCTAGGATGTATGAGGCCATGGGTTAAAGCCCAATACTGAGAAGAAAAAACCCGTGTTATCTGGCTTCACTGCCTTTCCTTGGTGGTAGCAATCCCATGCTTCAGACTCCGTCTTCTGCATCAGTTCTCTGCATCCACACCACCACTTCCTCCATCCAGGACAGTTTTCCCTGCATCACCACATGCCCCTCCCAGCCTCCCTGCCTCCCACAAGCGCTGCCAGCTCTTCTCCACACTGCTCCAACAGTGGCCTTCTAAAGATCACGTCCAGAGTGGCTAGTCCACTAACCGGGCTCCTAGGGCCCGGCCCCTGCACGCTTTCACTAGCTCACTCCAGTCACACTCCAGCCCCCTTCCAGCCAGGAATGAATGATTTTGGTTTTATCCTTTATTGAAACAGTACAAAATCTGCTTGACTTCTGAAATGCTGCCCATGCTATCCACTCAATACTTGAAATACACTTCCCCATCCTCCTTAGGCTACCAGGCCCTCACTCCATCATATTGGCCTGCATGCTGCTTGTCCTGGGAGCCCATGCTCTTCCTAGCCCTGTGGTACCTGACTGGTTTGCAGGCCACACTGCAGCAGCTGGCTTCTCTTCTGTAGTTCTGCCACAGAAGTTAGTCCCCGGGGGTGGGCTGGGTGGCTTCACCGTGGGACCTTAGTGCCAACATGGCGCTTGTGTTTAACACACATATGGATCAGCAGAGCCAGAATGAGTAGACGATGATCCCACCTCTGCCTGATTTCCTGGATGCTGCAACATCCCCCTTCCCCCCCACACACACATACTTTTCTGCTTGGATTCAAGGCCATGAGATGAAGGACTGGAGTAGAGAAAAATGAAATGGGCATCTCCCTTTGGTGACACCAGCTGGGGCAGACATGGGGACCCGGGAAGCAGAACAATGACACAAGGGGAGCTTGGGAGGATGGGTCAAGGTGTGCAGCACTGGGGTGCTCAGTAGCATCCTTACCTCACAGCTAGTATCCCCATATCATCTCAGAACAAGCAGACTTTACAACCTGTGTAAGCTGAAATCTGGTGTATGTCGAATGAGACACGTTCCCCATATATTTGAACACTTGATCTTAAGTTGATGGTTCCACTCAGGAAGAGCATGGGACTTTTAGGGACTGGAGACTTGATAGAGGAAGTATGTCACTGGGGTGGCCGGTATGGGAGTTTGAGTGTTTACAGACTGGGCCCACTTCCCACCTCCTGTTTCTTTCTACCTCTTTATATCTACCTTTATATCTCTTTATCTCTATCATCTCTAGCTCTAGCTTTCTCTAGCTCTATATATCTCTATCTCTATCTCTATCATCTCTACATCATCTCTATCATCTATCTCTATCTCTCTTTATTCTATCTCTGTATCTTGTCTCTATCATTTCTCTATTTCTATCTCATCATCTCTCTTTATTCTATCTATCTGTCTATCTATCTATCTATCTGTCTGTCTGTCTATCTATCTATCCATCCATCCGTCTTTCTATTTATCCATCTAACTAACTAACTAACTAACTATCTCTCACTATCTCCCCTGCGAGTGGATGAAATGTTGTTATTGAGCTTCCCCACCAGGATGGATTCTATCCTTGTGGAACCATAAGCCAAAATAAACAAATCCTTTTTCTTTACATTGCTTTGGTTGTGGTTATTTTTATCATAGCAACAGAAAGATCTAATGAGTGGTTTTAGAGTCAAGACTTGGACCAAAATGAAGTGTACATCAAAAAGTTTAAATAAAAATTTAAAACAGAAGCTAATAGTGATAATGATGACACCAGCAATGGCCACCATGTGTGAGTGGTCCAGTGATGACCTGGCCAGATGCTGTTTTATCTGGCCCTTACAATAACTGTCTGAGGCAGGTACATTAAACAGGCCTGTATCTCAGGTACAGACATGGCAGTTTGGAAGGAGCTATTACTATCTAAGGTCACATAGCTAGTGAGACGGAGAAATATGACTTGAACTCAGTGTTCACTTGACTTGACCATGTTCTCACCACAATACAGCCTCCTTCAGTGGCACCATGTAAGGAATGTAGGGACTGGAGACCCTGGAGAGGACCATGGGCATGCATGCTCTGTGAAGACAGGAGACAGGAAGGGATGGAAGATGAGCACACAGACCAGAAGCTTCCTGCCAGTAAAGTGGGAAAACAGAAATCTATGCCTCACTAGGTCTTTGAGGAACCAGACAGCAACACAACCTGTTAATCCAGCCCCAGTAAGGTGGGCAGCAAGCCCACCTTCCTGAACCTTACCTACCCAAGTTTAGCCTTCCTGGGCACAATGATGGCCTCTGGGTCCAAGAAGAGCAGCTACAAGAGCCAGCAAGGATGAGGTCACAGAAGTGTCCTGTACCTGCGAGCCCTGTACTGCCACTGACACCTGCCTGCCATCAGCCTTCCCAGGAGCCCCAATCAAAATGGTGCAGCCCAGACATCGAAATGCTGACCAAAAGCTGTGGCACTTTGACTCAACTCTCCCCTCTGGAAAGCCACAGCCACAGTGTCTCTGAAATGTCTACCTGCCACCCAGCTCATTCGGCTACAGCTCCCTCCAGCCCTCTGCTGGCCTTGTCTCTTCCACAGATAGTCTAGGAGTGGTAGCATTAAAGATGCTCTTCAGCGGGTCCCTAAAGTGTCCACTTTCTATGTCACCTGCCAATGACACTGTCCTGAGGAGCACTGGAGCAGTAAAGTCAACAAAGCCCCCAAATAGATCCCATCAAAGTCTTTTGTCCATTCCAAGTCAGTGTCGTAGCCAGGATCAGCCATTTCCTCTGTGAAATATGCAATGTCTGCAGTGATATGATTTCTATCATGAGGTGGTCAGGGTAAACAAGCCTGCCAAAAAATGGCCTCACATTCCTAAGCCAAAATTTACCTCCACAACTACCAACAAGTTTCCATGAGGGAGAGAATACACCCACCACTAAACCAGGGTTCACCAAGTGAGGGTAAGAATCTGCTGAGGATGATTAAACATTGTTTTCAGAATCCACAGAACTGCCAAGAAAACCTGAGTCACAAAAACCTGTCACCCAAAAGCATCAGTACTGCCCACCAGGGGTGCAGCAGAACTTCCAGAGAAAAGATGCTGATAGACTCAGAAAGCTTAGGGACATGATCAGAGGCATATCACCCAGACGCCACAGCTGAGAATATTCTCATCTGGCCCACTACAGAGAGCAGAAGGATTTCTGTCATGAGGACAAGAGAATCTTTCTCATACCATAAAACAATGCACACGAGTTCCCTGGTAGGAACGCAGCCCCAGTATCTACATACTAGGCTAGTCCATCACTGTCTAGCAATCCCATTTTCCCCAGCCGGACTGCTATGCTGGCCATGCTGGATTTAGCAGACAGCACTGAAGAGCCACCAGGGCAGCAGCCCAAGCAACTGCTGTCTCCCAAACACGCTCAGCTCTGTGTGTTATGGAGTCTAGGGAGCCCAATGAGAGCCCAGGGGCCAGTGAAAAAGTTTATTCTAAATGCACAAGTATCATGCTGTTTGTCTGCCCTGACACTGGGCCAGAAAATAGATGTGAGGAACAGCTAACCCATAGCTTTATGAAGCCTGTGGTGCACCAAGAGGAGAGAGAGCCAGAAATGTAAGGATGCCTTACAAATGTAATGTACCTGACAAATGTAGCCATTAAAGAAAAATAGCTATAACAACTACGAAGATGAGGCCACTGATTATTATCACACATGCACATCCACACATGCACATGCACATGTACACACATGCACACCCCAGAGAAGCAAGGCAGCTTCTACTGAGAAAGATGCAACCACTGGATCTTGAAGGTTAAGGAAGATTCTGGATGCAGAGTATGGGGGCGGGGCTTGCACATAGTGTGGAGCTAGCCCAAGTCTATGTGCATAGTCTTTGCTGTGGATGTCCTCAGCTCAGGAGAATCAGGAAAAAGCCAATGGCTCCAGAACCTGGAGGCAGTGACAGCAGAAGCACTGGCCAGGTCTACTCAGTGTCCTCTGCACCTGCATCCTGCTCCTGCCAAAGGACCAGGAAGCTCTGCAGCGGCTGCAGACACCGGGGAGGAACAATACACAGGATGAACACTACCATCAGGGCTTCAGTGGCAAGGCAGACCACAGACTTGGTGCCTAGGAAGCACACAGACCCACCACCTGCCACCCCAGGGCGAGCTAGCCAATCCTCAACCTTTCTGGTCCAATAGCAAGAGTCCCCATGCCACCTGTTAAGAACACATGTGAGTCATTATGAGCCATGATAGGAGCCAACTATATGCCACTGCTCCCCTCAAGAGGCACACTGCCAGCCAGCTGCACCTTCTCTGCATTAAGTAAAGAAGCATCTACCCCTCCAAAGGGCAGCGCCCCAAGAGTGAGTGACATACCATATGACCATGCTCTGGAATCAAAACCCTGGGGGTCCTGCCTCCAAGCCTCAGACCAGAACAGCAATGAATGGCCTGGTGTCGTCACTCAGACTGTGCCTGCAGAGGACAGAGCAAAGGAAGGGTGTACAGCCTGGCTTCTGAGACCCCCATCTTTTCAATTCAAACCCTCCAGTGAGAACATTTATGTGCTAACACAGACACACCAGTAAGGACATGGTTTCTTGTGGAGGGGCACTCAGCCATCAAAGCCATGGGATGATTTCACGCTTTTTTATTTATTTATTATTGGAAAACTGACAATCCAAGTCTCTGCTGTCTCAGGGTCTAAATTTGTCAAATAAGAAACCAAATATGCCCCAAAGCTCTGTGTGCATAAAATGGGAGCATTTCTTCACAGCCTGCCAAGGGCTGCAGTATGCGTAAGAACTTACGCTGAACCAGAGCAATAGCTGTTCATGCTTGGATCTTTACTTTTGCACCCACATTTTAAGGCACTAGTGTGAATACAAGGACTTACTGTATCTGGGATCCCTCAAGTCCCTTTCTTAATAAATAACTCATGAACCTTAAGAACTAACTCAGCTGCTTTGTCCCTGATGGCCAGAACTATGAAGACACAAACTACAGACAAACTCCCAAGAGCAAATCACTCACCACGCTGCCCTCTCCTGCAAGTAGAACAATGGAGAAAAGAGGCCGAAACTAAGACTCAAGAGAGAGAGCCAAGGCTGTAACAGTAGCCAACTACTTCCTCTCCACCTTAAATGTACTCCCCATCCCCAGTGCTCACAGCCCTCAGCATGCAAAGGGACAGGGCAGCCAGGTCCACTAACATGCTGGAGGCCAGGGTGTGGTGATGTTTTATTCATGCACCCCAATAAAGCTTATCTGAGGATCAGCGGGAAAAGCCAGCTACTATTGTGGTGATGTATTGTGTCCCCCAATAAAATCTATCTGAGGATCAGAGGAAAAAGCCAGTCACTATAAGTAAACATAGAAGTCAGGCAATGGTAGTACACATCTTTAACCCTATCACTTGGGAGGCAGGGATCTGTCTGGATCTCTGTGAGTTCAAGGCCACACTGGGAACAGAGCCAGGCGTGGTGATACACACCTTTAGTCCCAGCACTAACCATAGAGGTCTGGAGGTCTGTACAGACAGACAGGAAATGACAAAGCTGGGCAGGAAGAGGAAGTGATGTAGCTGGGCTGAGAGAGCAAATGAGAGAACAGAACAGAAAAGCATATAGGTGTGGGTAGACAGGAAGTAGCTCGCTTTGGAGGCTGAGGAGTCAGTAAGGTGCGGTTGGCTGTGGCTTGTCCTGTTCCTCTGATCTTTTGGTTTTCACCCCAATATCTGGCTCTGGGTTTTTTATTAATAAGACCATTTAGCAATTCGTCTTACACCAGGACAACATGGCTCTGCTAGATCATGCCAGAACCTATGGATCACAGTCTTGTTCAGTCAGGTTCACACTTACAAGCTCTAGGCTCTCAACCATTCTGAAGATATGTCCACAGGCCATGTGAGAAGAAAAGTAAATACACACAAGGAAAACTCAAAATGGCGACAGTGACTACCAGTGTTTGGGAGAGCTGAGTTTCCTTCCTGATTATGCTTTTAAAGATAATTTTTTAAATTTTTACAAAATTAAGATGGTTGTTATCTAGCTGGGTGATGGTGGCTCATGCCTTTAATCCCAGCACTTAGGAGGCAGAAGCAGGCGGATCTCTGTGAGTTCAAGGCCAGCTGGGGCTACAAAAGCAAGTTCTAGGACAGCCAGGACTATTACACAGAGAAACCCTGTCTCAGAAAACAACAACAACAAAAAACAACCAAACAAACATGCAAACAAACAAGATAGGTGTTATCTGCTCATTTCACTAATTTAAAGTGTTTGGGATGAACAGAGGAGAAGCAGCACATCCCTCACATTACACTCAAAGGAACTTCTAGACTCAGAGAGTGAAGTTATTTTTGCCAAAATCCACATTTCACTCAAAGCTGCATCTAAGACCCCTGTAGACTCATAGCTGAGACTGTAACAAGCACACCATGCACCATGCCTTGGGAGCAAGAAAGAGGAGGGCCCCTGGACCAAGCCAAAGAAAAGCCCAGAAACATTCAAAGGCAACCCAGGAAGCCATTGGCCTTTTCTTATGAGCTTTTTTCCAGGGTGGCAAAAAGTTCCATCCATCCACTTAATCTTTTTTACCAGATATTTCTGCCACCTCATTAAGAAATGAAGGGTATGGAAGAATCAGGGCTTGACCCTCAGCTCTCCTACCAGCACAGATCCCATGACCCCTTCCAAAAACACGAGAGAAAGGTTCAGAGCTTGCATCAGAAATCACACATTTGCTTAGGACATGGTGATAAATCCACAGCAAACCTGGATTGTGGTTCTGGTTAACAAAGCAGTCGAGGCCTGACACCTCATGCAGTCTAGCAGTAGGACACACCAGTCTCAGTCAGAAGCAGAGGCGCCTCAGCAGGGTTGCCTGCTGGAATTATATGGCGGCAATACACAGCATAACTTCCTACTGCCCAGCAAAGCCTCAGAAGGCCGTTTCCCATGCCTCTCTTTTTACAAAACTCAGCTCCTACCCCAGTTTGGGGTTGAAATCAATGGTTCTGCTTCCCAGCCAGAAACCTGAAATACATAAGTACCACGGGCAGCTTTTAAAGTGGCAACGTCTTCTGTCATTTCCACCGCCGCCCGCGGTGTGAGTGACTTCACCTGTCCATGCTCAGCTTCCTCATCCGAGTAATGAGGGCAGTGGTGCCGACACCATCCAGGGTGCCTGGAAGCATGACCAGAGATGGCTATTGCCAGGTGCCCAGCATAGAGGTGGGCATGTTTAATTGATCCCTGCTTATCCTCTGCTCCGCGCTGATAATGGAGTTTTATAAACATACTGCAGACTTCCTTTGGATGGATGCTTTCATGAGGTTATGGAGATTTTTGAGAAATCAAATCCGGGTGATGGCTGCTTCAGAAAAGCAGCTGCCGATGCTCTGTGAGAAAGTGTAAATAAGGTGCCACTTTAGTAATCACATTACTCAGCTTAACGTGTGTGATCAGAGCTGCACGTGCGGATGACGGATTGTGGATTATCTGTTGGCTGCCACTGCAGTCCATTCAACTGTCTCCAGGCATTCCGGCTGGGAATATCTACATTAGCTTAGCTCCTGATGGCCCTGAGCTCCTCCTATCGGGGCCAGTCTCAGGAGGAAGGAGGCAATGCCTTTGTAATAAGGAGATAATACAAACAGCATACTTTGCTTGGGGAAGAGCTGCCAGGTTCTAAGTATTCATTATAGGGCCTTTCTCAGTCTTCAGGGGCTCGCAGAACAGTGTAGGCTGCAAGCTCAGTCTTCTCTTGCTCCTGCACAGAAGGGATAGAGCATTCCACTTGGATGTCAAGGTACTGCCTGCTTTGGCTTAGCAGTATGGACCACTAGATCAAGACCAAAGGAACAAAGCAAGCATAACCACACTCAAACCTGGCTCCTTCTAAGAAGGATCCCTGATCCCAGGAGCTCCATTTGACCAGAGTCACTTGTATATTTCTGTATATTTGTGCTTGGATAGCTGTGGGCCTTCTAGAAGGTTCCAGAACCTACCTACAGTCTGCAGATGTGTGTGTATTTAAAAGAGGCTAGAAAACTCCAAGGAAGGACTTAAGGCAGTGGTTCTCAACCTGTGAGTTGTGACCCGTGGAGGGGGGGGGGGGCTCACATATCAGATATCCTGCATGTCAGATATCTACAATTCACAACAGTAGCAAAATTACAGTTATGAAGGAGCAACGAAATAACTTCATAGCTGAGGGTCATCACAACGTGAGGAATTATGTCAAAGGGTCGCAGCAATAGGAAGGTTGAGAACCACCGACTTAAGGGCTAAGTTCTGGGTAACAGATCAAGGTCCTTGGAGCCTCCCCAAACTCTAGACTGTCAACTTCTGATGGGCGAATTGTTCTGGATCCAACTCTGACTCAAGCAGGCAGCAGCGACTCAGAACAGCTATTGGTGGAATCCCAGTTGGTCGTGTTGCAGAGGGAGCAGCAGTGTGGAAGGAAAGAGAGAACTTCTACAAAGCAGGGTATCTGAGCCTTCAGGACTGAGGTAGGGGAGCAGAGAGTGTGAGTGGAAAACTGTCTGAGACGACATCTGGGAAGGAAGGAAGGAAACAGGATACTGGAGTTGGCTCTGCACCAGAGTGACATCGGGAGAAGCCAGCACAAGGGAAGCCCTCGGGATGGTGCCCTCAGAAGGGAGAAAACATGCATGCTGTTAGCAATTTTGAGGCTGTTTGCTGAGGAGTGCTTCAGGGGACACGTGTCCTCAGGGCTCCACATGCATGCAGTATGGCATCTGACTAGGACAATGAACACCGTCTTCTCTGTGGGGAAGGGGTGCAGATTCAAAGATGCAGCCAACTCTGTGACTTGGGAAGGGAGGGAGCCAATGGCTGAGAACATGGACTTACCGCGTCTCATTGTCACACAAGACTTCTGTGTGGCCCTAGAGCAGAGCGACACGGAGGGACAGGGGCACAGAGGAGCATCCCTGATCAGATAGGCCCCATAGAGGGCCAGCATGTGAAGGGTGTCTGATGAAGGTGCATCAGTCTGCAGCCTGATCTTCCCTTGTCCTGAGAGTGTGCCTCCCCCAGCAGCTTCCCCAGCTCTGCCCTGGTCAACACCCAATCAGGCCACTGGTAACATGAATGAACACATGCTATTAAAGGCCCGGGGATGCACCAATGTCAGGGCATATATAAATGTAGTGTGGCTTGCCTTGTGGATGTCCCCATATTCTCATATAACAATCGTGCCTGGATGCCACAACTAGATAACATAGTAAGTGAGCAATGAACAGCACACAGGACCACAGCCGTGCAGACCTTCTGCGCTCATCAGGGTTGCCTTTCTTTAACTCTCTACCATCTACCTGGAAGCATAAATCTTCCTTACCATGTGAACCAGTCCCATGACAACAGCGGCAATTCATTACCAAGCCATTTTGGGTTATATTTCTCCAAGAAAATAAATAGCCAGTTTAAAGACCTTCAGAAAAATGTTCCACCAGTACTCTACATAAACGTGATTATTTATTAGGGATATCAAGAGGCACTCACACCTGTGGGATGGGGAACATGGTTTAAGCTCAAGTGGCCCTCTGTGAGCTTTGTACTGAGAAGTGGAAAATGGCACGAGATCCAGGGCCTTCCATGGATTTCCCTTTGGGACTGGGGACTGATCCCTATGTTAGGCTCACACGGGTCTTGGTGGCTGATCTCAGTGATAGAAGCCCTTGCCACAGATGGCCAGGCAAATAAGATCCCGGGCAAAGTTATATGTCAGGTATCAGTGCCCCATGTCCAGCTGATCACCACAGAAATCAGGTTCTGCCCTTGCTAGGTGGGGATGTTAAAATTTCTCTGTGAGGGCCAGGGAGCACCTGTTTTAAGTTTGTGTGTTGTGTACCACCTGTCTCACACTCTTCTTTTAACTTCCCCCACCCATCCACCTTAATAACATGAAAACATTTAACCCACAGTCTCAGCTGGATTTGGCCTACAAAACATACCTGAGCATTCTAAACATGGCATTCAACTAAAAGCACATTTAGATTATGATATATGGGCTGTACGGCAGACTCAGGCTAAAGATCATATATTGCCTTGGTCATAGACTTTGCACTTTGGGCCTTGGGTCCTCCATGGAGTTAGGCAGACTGTTCACTGTCTAAAAGATCCAGGCTAGGAAAATAGTGAGGACTGGAGTATCATCTGCTCTCACAAGATAAGGAACAAGCCTTCATCTTCCTGGATGGTTCCTCCTTTTGTTTCTCACTAAGGACCCATGGTGGCGGTAGCAGGGGACCTCCCAGGAAAGCAGGGCAAGAGGAAGCAGCCTCACCAGGAGCCTAGTGCTCTGATGGGAGCCGGGACAGAGTCCAAATGTATGTAATGACAGAATGGGAGGGTGGGCAGGAACCAGAGACAGGAGTCCAGCTTCAGTCTGTCATGGAGCAGAAGTTTGCCTTGAGCATACAGACTGCAGGCTGCCTCACATAGATGTGAACAAACAGACATTGTTAAACCTTGACGTGAAGAGAGGGAGCAGACACTGCCAAGTATTGTTATACACATTCCACTCTGGTCGGCTGACTAAGCCCTGACCATAAAAGGCAGCCAAGAGGTAAGAAATATCCCTCCAATATCCTGAATTCTATTCTATGGGTGCTGTCCTTGAACCAGGAAGGAGCCCCAGTGTGACAGTGGGTTTCTTGTGGGCTCCTCTACAGTCTGAACTCTCCCACACATAAATAGTTTCTGCCCCCAAAGCTTCCAGGCAGAATAATCTGCTGATGGATTCCATGTCTCTAGACCTCTCTGTAGCTCGGATTTTCTGTTCTTAACCTATAAAAGATAAACTGAGGCAACTGTCATAGCGGGCCTCAGTTCTGTGACAGTGCCAGGGAAAGGCCTGAGGCCTCAAGGAGGCTGTCCTTCTCCCATCCGCCAGAGAACATCAGCTCCACAGACCACGGCAGGGACGACTGAGTTAAACTGTCAGGACTTAGCTCACAAACGAAAGAAACGATATTCATTTTCTTGTTCTCATCTCCAACTCCAAAGATGAGATGAGATTTTTTTTCTCAGAAGCCCCTGAAAGTTCCTGTGATTGTCCCCAGACAGACACTAGTGAGGAGAGAGCAAATTGCACTCTGCAATTACTACGCTCTGAACTCTCAGACAGCATCTTCACACTGCCACTGTGTCTGTCTACGGATGGCTGGTTCAGGCGGGGCAATCATTCCCAGAGCCCTTCACTACTGCAAAATGCTCAAACAGCAGTGCGGAAAATTACCCAAAAAACAGCTGTTTATGCTTTAGGCGGTACCTACACAGGGAAAAAAGCAGTAGGTGGGTGGAAGCCACAAGGCATAAAATTGAGAAAATACTGTTTTCAAGCTAAAAGAGAAGTGACATCTCATTGAAAAGGTAATCAATACTCAGAATGGAGCATGGAAAGATAGAACACCCTGGCGACAGAAAGAAAGACAGCTCCCAACAAGTCACCAACAAATGACAAGAACTGAACTGTAACAGTCCAAGAGGGACTCGCGGTAACCCCCGCAGCTCCTCCTGATTCTCTGCTCCCATGGTCATAACTCCACCCAGATGAACTCAGGTAAGGTGTGGCTCACCACACGGTACCTCACTAGTCTGCTTCACTGTTGCTGTGATAAAACAATGACCAAAACCAAGTTGGAGAGAAAAGCGTTTATTTGGGTTACACTTCTAGCCAACAGTCCATCACTGAAGGAAGTCAGGACAGAAACAGGAAGCTGGAGGCAGGAACTGAAGCAGAACATGGAGTGAGGCTACCTCCTGGCTTGCTCAGCTTTTTTATGCAATGCAGGACCACCTGTGTAGGGTGGCACTGCTCACAGTGGACTGAGACTTCCCACATGGATCACTAATCAAGAAAATGTCCAAGGCTGATACCCACAGGCCAATTTCTCAATGGAGGTTTGCTCTTCTTGAGAGACTCTCGTTTGTGTCAGGCTGACAAAGCTAACCAGCACAACGCTGAACTAACTTGAAGAGCAGGCACCTGTCACTCCCTTACAGCCACAAGCCAAGAAGCCACAGGACTCAGAAACCTTGGAAAGAAATAATCCCGACTCTGCCCTTGAAGCTTGATAACAAATAGCCCACAACGTAAGCCAGCAGAGTCTAGTTTCTACTCAGTTGCTTCTTCCCTGAGAAAGAGCCTGGAAGCCACAGACACTAACTACTGGCTTCTCTAACATTCCAGAGACCTCAGCCATTTGCTGCCAAGCCCAGACACCAAGCAGTCTTTCAAAATAAACGGGATATGTGATGACCTTACATGTACAATTCTAGTCCAGCTTGTTACTAACTGTTGAAGTCAACCATGTTTTACCAAAACTTCCAGCTCCTCCTCTACCCCAGGAAGATAAGATGGAATGCCTTTCTGGACAACAAGACAACATTAAAAGGGCCAGGGACATAGTCAATGTCACTGACATACTTCTGTGATGGAGAACTGAAGAACAAGAAACTTCCCAGTGTCTCAGAGCACTGAGGCTCAAAGTGTGGTTTGACCAGCTGGAGCCACACTGGAAAGCATAGGGGCTCATCTTCCCCGGAACAGAAGGGCTACAGAGTTCTAACCGGGAGCATCCAACAAAACTCCCTAAAGTCTGGGCTCTACAGTTTCTTGACTGTGTGATCCAGAGTGTAAGAGACCATCCCTTTCCAACTCAGCTGCCTAGAGTCTGCAAAGTCCACCAGATTTAATCCATGCCAGGTGCTAACAAAGAGAGTAACCAGTCTCAAGTGGGAATGCTATTTAGTAGCTGGCTCTTGTCCATGTCCGTTTTGACCTGTCACTTTTCTCCTTAACAAGACCCTCCCATTTCATTACCACTTCAGAGGAGAAAGGATGAAGGGGATGTTTGGCTGACCTGTCCCTTTCCTTCAAAACACAGACCATACTCTCTGTGGTCTGAAGCATGGTCTGGGCCCAAATAAGCTTCTCTTAAAAAGAGACAACCCTAAACAAGCCAGGAGCAAAGGTGAAGAAAGGCTCTTTCACAAAGAAGCAGAAATTTAGGGCAGAAGACCACAAGTTTCCCCACAGGAAATGTGTCACCGGCTGAAGCCAGAAAGAGCTGTTGACCATACTCAACAAAGGAGTAATACCTCACTCTCCCAGATGCTTGTTAAAACAGGTAAAGGACAAAGCAAGCATCCTCTCCCTTGTGGAAGAGCACTGTGAGAAGACACTTTTCATCAGTTAAAACCAACACAGAGGTGGCTTACAGATGGAAGGTATCAGATACACAAACTCATAGGATAAAGACAGACAATTCAGTTAAGAATGAGGCACATGGGAGGTAGAGACATGGCTCAGCAGTTAAGGGCTCTTGCTGCTCTTCCAGAGGAGCCAAGTGCTGTTCCCAGCTCCCACATTAGGTGACTCACAACTGTCTATAACTAGCTCCAGGGCATCTGGTACCCTCTTCTGGCTTCTGAAGGCACTGCATTCACATGCACATATACATAATTAAAATAAGAATGTTTTAAAAGAATGGGAAAGAAGGTATGAATAGTTGTATTTCACAAAGTAGATGCTCACAAGCTATACTATACCAGAATGGCTGAAATCTGAACCCTGACCCTAACAAACAGAAGAAAAACTGATCTTCTGGAAGCTTGTCACCACTTGTATTTGTGACAATGCAAAGACACTCACACCCAAGAGCACAACTGCAGACCAGCATGATGACACCTTTCAGAAATGAGACAGGAATACAAAAGGACTCAGGAAGGACCAGCTACAGAAATGCTCACATAGCCCTCACTTGAAACAGTCCAGAGGTCCTCAGCGTGAAAGGAACAGACAACATGAAGAAATGAACAGCAGCCACACATCGCAGTGGGTAACATCACTCCCAGAGCACTGGGGGAAGGCTAGATACAAAAGAGCGTCAGTATAAACCCTGGTGTTCCACTGAAAGGTCTGACAATGGTACAACAGTAGGAACCTCCAGAAAGAAGCAGAGGAATAAAATGGGGGCACTGACGTGTGTGTGTGTGTGTGTGTGTGTGTGTGTGTGTAAAATGCAGAAAGGGGTGAATATGAGAAATAGTGTTTCCTTTGATCTATGTGATCAAGCTCGGCCATTGCTTACTGGGAAATAAAGGATGACACTGAGCCAGGGAAATTGTCACATAGTAAAATGGACACACTTGCCCAGTGCCAGGTGAATCCCTGGAGAGGCACACCCAGAGCCAGCTAGGGACAGAGCCATTGCCTAATGTCAGCATGGAAGGCTGTGAAACCAGAAAGGCAAATGGGAAACCCAGTACTGCCACACACTGTGACTGAGGCACAATGGCTTCCTAAGTGCTGGTATAGGCTGGCATAATGTGATCCATTTAAGTCCCTTCTCCCTGCTCCAGCAGATGACCAGGCACTGATGAGGTCACACACTAAAAAGAGGTGGAGCCTTGATACAGCCTCTGTGGTCTTGCTCCAGAAGTCACATTAATAGCCACAAGCCCCATTCCTACCTTTGAACTCTCTGAGGAAATCATCCCCTCAGGCTAACAGAGGCACCTAGTCAGCAGTGGAAGCTGGGGCAGAGGCCTTAAGGAGAAGGGCCTGTGAATGAGCTCACTGTGCACCCAGTGGGACTACTCTCCATGAAGGCTTTATAGGTTTTTACAGACCTGGACTTACTCCCACTCTTATTCCTAGCGGTGGAGGAATAAGGTAGAGAACTGTGGGGATGTCACACAGCCATCGATGGATGGGGCCAGGCGGGACCAAGTCCAGACCACTTCACCAGAAATGTCAGTGGTATCTCCCAGGTCCCACAAGCCACAGTTGGATTCTGACAGGATTAAATCTCCATGGAAGCTGCAGGGAAGCTGTAATCACATGTGTATGGTGTGGAGAGGAGTCCCCATCTGTGTGCTCTCTTCACACCAAAGCCAGCATGCAAACACACAGAGCACTTCCAAGCATGGAGGAGCCCAGCTCCTGAGCTCTGAAGACCTCTACACAAAAGAGGGGTGTCTAGGGATAACGCCCCCCTGCTGTGGCACAGACACAAAGCCTATCTGTTCCACAGGTTCCCTCCCTTTTCTAAGGGGAATCTTTGCCTAGAGTTCAGTCGGGCGGATTAACCCCAACCCCGCCAACACAAGCCACTCAGACTTTGCCAGTGGGAGTTCACCTTCCTTAGTACCAGGATTCATCCAGGAATGCCTAGGGAACCTCACAGTAATGAGGGGCACACTGGGTCTACAGACGCCACAGGAAGAAGCTACTTTCTCTCCATAGACCCTAACAGGGAGGGCTAAAGTGGAACTGCCAGAGACCTCCCTGCCGCTGGAGAGATACATGTTTAAGAATAAAGCCTAAGCCAGTGAGGCAGACAGCTGCAGACAAGATGTAAGGGAACAGTGGCCACAGGCCTGAGTGCAGCCATGCCTGAAGTCCAATGCAACGCTTTCATGCTACTGGGAGAATCAATGTGACTTTGTGTCAAAGCTATGGTCAAAATTCAATGTCAATAACCTGCAGCTGTTAGTCCTGATATGGTGGAGGTCTCTGAGCAAGGGATGACGTAGGGACATTTATCTACATAAGTGACTGCTGGATGGATGGGGTAGAACAGTCCCAACCACTGCAAGAAAGGTTCTGAAAGGAAACTACATTAAGCAAGCCTCTGAAACCTCACTGGGCTTCTAGGCAGGAGAGCATAGAAACCATGCTGTCCCCACTCACTGGGACAATGTTGCTGAAATCCCAGCATCTACACTTCCCCTAAGGTCCCAATGATAAACACACTCACTCTGGGGAACCCGTGAGTTTACTAGGCTTTCTTTTTTTTTTAATTTTAATTTTAATTTTGTAATACAATTCAGTTCTACATATCAGCCACAGATTCCCTTGTTCTTCCCCCTCCCGCCCCCCTCGCCTTCCCCCCAGCCCACCCCCCCATTCCCACCTCCTCCAGGGCAAAGCCTCTCCCGAGGACTGAGATCAACCTGGTAGACTCAGTCCAGGTAGGTCCAGTCCCCTCCTCCCAGGCTGAGCCAAGCGATCCTGCATAGGCCCCAGGTTTCAAACAGCCGACTCATGCAATGAGCACAGGACCCGGTCCCACTGCCTGGATGCCTCCCAAACAGATCAAGCCAATCAACTGTCTCAAACCTCATCCAACTACTGAGGGATCTGGATGCAGAGATCCATGGCTAGGCCCCTCCAATTAGCGAGAATGAGGAGGGTTTATATGAGCGAGAATTGTTGAGACCAAGGTTGGATAAAGCACAGGGACAAATAGCCAAACGAATGGAAACACATGAACTATGAACCAATGGCTGAGGGGTCACCAACTGGATCAGGCCCTCTGAATGGGTGAGACAGTTGATTACTAGGCTTTCTTACAGAGCATGGATGAGCAGTTACTTACAGGGGCGTGGATGCTTCCACAAAATGCTGCACTGGCAAGTTTTTATGAGCAGAGATGTTAGGTTTTCCACCACTGCATCGATGGAGCCCACTCCTCTAGGCTTCTCCAGGCTTTTACTCTAGTCTCTCTTTGGGGGGGGGGGGGCGGCTTACAGTTAGGACAGAATTGCCTTAAACAAGTGGCATGGCGTGACTACGTACTCAGGTGACCCTCTTTCTATGATTAGATGTCAACAGTCCTATGGTGGTTATTTGGCTTGGAGGACAGTCATGTTCAACATGTAGCAAATAAAACAAAACAAAACAAATGAACAAACAAAACAAGAGGTGGCGGGCTGACCCCCAATGCCAGGGGCGCTGCTCTGGATGGAAATGTGACCTGGCAATCGTGCATAAGTCCCCCAGCACACAGATGTTGGGAGGAATCCCTTCCCACAGCACAGCTAACTGCAGTCAGACCCATCTTCACCACATGAATCTTCACTGCATAATGAATTGACTCATCTTTAACAAGCTTTTCCTGCTGTTTTGATTCCACAGAGGATTCAGCCGGTGAGAAGGAACAGAATGGCACTTTACTACCTGTAGGTACACACCCTAACTTTTAAATTCCTGTCTTTGAGATGGGAAAAGAGTCAGCAATAAGAGGAAATTAAATACATAAATCCTTTGATTTATCACTGAACACACAGGCACAGCTCTGCAACAGTAAACTCTATTCAGGTCGCATTTCCCCAAGAGTCCCTGCTGCAAACACAGCGGAAAATCCTGATTTGAAATGAGAAATAATTCTGTTTTAATCTTGTTTATCTTCTTGGTCTAGTAACCCCCCTGTGGCCAGAGCCCATCTGGCACACTCTCAAGAAAACCGTGGCCACTGTATTTAATCCAATCTTGTGGTTGGTCCGTTGACTCTTTTTCATTATCTACTGTACGCCAATGGGTGTTGAGTTTATTCACTTAAACCTAATAACCCAATACAGATACCATTTATTTTAAGACTGTTTTAAAGGTACACACAACACATTAGCAGTTTTCAGTGGAGCACACAAATGTTCTCTGCGGGGGAGTTGGCTGAGCCCAGCAAATTAGTTTAATCTCGAATGGACTGTCACGAAACGACCTGCCAAAGCAGCCTGCAAGTTTGTATCTACAGCAGCTGAACATCATAGAAAAAGCCACATGTCCTAGTAGTCTGCCATTGTCCCTTGGAGCTCCAAATCTCTAACATTAGCCTGCACCACAGCCCCAGAGGAAACAGTTAAGGGAGGCAGGCCCCTAAGCCTCATACTAGAGATTCTGAATCAGGAAATGTGTCACAGGCTCTGACATCCTATTACTGATGAGACAATACTATGAAATGCCATTATTAACAAAGGTGTTGCACTCTCTTCTAGCATGGACCAGAGTTTAGAACAAATTAAGTGTGTTACTAGCTCAACGACATCATGTCCCAAAGGAACATGGCTTGGTGACCAAAATGTCCTACCTCCTTCCCTGCCCAACAGAGCACTGCGCTGGTTTCTCTTCAATGTCAATGTGACTGCCTAAGAAAGTGGATACCCCAGCATGCCTCTAGGGAGCATCTCTGAAGACATCGCCAGAGACAATTGGCCTTGAAGGCTTTGAGAGGAAGAATGGGTTCATCTCTGGGTGGATTTGAACATGATGACATTTCTAACAGGTGGTAAAATGGGTGTGTTGGGAAGTAGTGGAAGTACATCATTGGAGGAACGTCCTTGGGCTACATCTCACTCTGGCTCTTTCTGTGCCCTCCTTTCTCTGCTTTTCCAGATGCCACAATGTCGACATCTTCTGCCACATACACCTGCTCCCATGATGGTCTACTCAATGTGGGCTTGTACATGTAGAGCTAGGCAAGCACAGATTGACCCCTCCTCCCCAAGGCGCTTCCTTCCAGCATTTTGTCACAGTCAAGAAGGTGAGTAACACACATAGCCACATGTGGCTGCTGTGCAGTTGACTTAGGAATCCAGCGTCTAGTTTTTATTTAATTGCCACTCACTTTATTTAAATGGCTTTATGCATTTAGGCTTCTCTGTGGAACCATACAGCTAGATATGGCCAGAAGCACTGGAGAAAAAGAAACGAGAAGTTCACAGACTAGATTAAACTATTTCTTTCCATCATGACAAGGTTAGCAGTACTCCTGTCAGTACATACAGGCAGGACAGCATAGTTTGAGTCTCTATTGCTCTTTGCAAGGCCTCCTCCAAAAGTCCCTCAGGTGAGGAAGCAGAACCAGGGGAGAGGTCTCTAAGGTGAGCAGGCATGGGAAAGCAGTGCTATTTAGTGAAAAAACAAATGTGTGTTCTCTGAGCCCTGGCCATCTGCAACCAGTGGAATCAGAGCACAGGTCAACACAGATGCGTGAGGTCTAGCTTGTCACCACTCTTCAAAGCGCTGTCCCTCCTCTGCCACCTCACTGACTCCAAAATGACCCAATAAGGAAGACCCATCTTTCTTATCATTGAGAAGCTGCTGTGGAGGGGCAGGAGAGGTGCTCGGTGGTTAATAGCACTCACTGTTCCTGCAGAGATCGCAGGTTTGATTCCCAGCACCCACAATTGCCTGTAACTCCAGCTCCAAGGGCTCTGTCACCATCTCCTGGGCCCCACAGGCACTTGTACACGTGGTATATATACAGACAAGCAGGTACACAAATGTCTTTAAAAAAATAGGCTGTGTGACCTGTTTGTGTGTGCACCCTACCCCCACCTCAATCCATATGTCAAATCCTAGTTCTCAGCATATGGGTGTATACAGACAGAGTCCCTTACACAAGAGGTCCAAGGGAACTGTCCAAGCCTGTGGTCACACATAGACACAAAAAGAAACTCTATTGGTGAGGAAGCCGGCCCTCGCCAGACACAGAATCTACTAGGGCCTGTGTTTGGAGCTTTTGGCCACCAGAGCTGTGAGAATACACCTCTGCTCTTTATAAGTCATTGGTTTTATGGCAGTCTGGGAATAACAGTCAAAACTGAGAAGCATAGAGAGACAACATGACTCCCCATGTACCTCAAATCACACAGCACAGGGATGGAGCCCAGGTTCCAAACCTATACCTGTTCTGTGTTGAAAGACCCAATACCCAGTTAGTAGAGCTGAGCAAACTCCCAAGGAAAGGTACCCAGTGGGAGAAAAGCCAGAACGGGCCCCACAGAGCATGCCCAAGAGCAGTGAACCCACAGTGCTGTGAGCGGTGCTGCCGGCCCTGCCTGTTGGTGCTATGAGCTGACAAAGATTTCCTAGTGATGGGGAGGGCTCCCCACTGACCTACTGTGAGAGCAGGCCTCACAAGTAAATACCCACACCTGTGACAAGCCCAGATAAATCAGTTTAGAGCTGTCCCCTGGAAGGGTCAGTGGAGGTGGCAAAACTCCCCAGCAGTATAATTCATCATCCAAAGAAGACAAGCTGAAATGCATGCAAACATTATGCTGTCTCCAGAAGCAGGCTCGCACCTGTGATGAGGCTGGATCTGAAGCAACACATGCACTGAAGAACAGAGACCTCCACAGCAGGTTTCCTGGAGCAAGCACAGCCAAGCTCTCCAGCAGCAGAAGGGGCATGGTATAACTGGTATATAGAGAACTGCCTTTGGACAAAAGACAACTGTCTGAATGTGGAGAATCTTCATACACTGTTGGGAGATGTGTGATAATCCAGCCACCGTGAAGTCGGGATGAGGGTAACTCAAGGAACTAAAACGGAACTATCACATGACCCAGCTATACACCACTCCCTGGTACATACCTGAAACAGAATCAGTACATGCAGAGATGCCCACACATGCATGTTGAACAGTGGTACTCTGCACAATAGCCAAGTTACAAAAACTGTCAAGGTGCCCATCAACATGGGAATGGATAAAGACAATGGGAAACTATACATAATTGAGTATTACTCAGCCATATTAAAAAAAAAAAAACATGTCATTTGCAGGAAAGTCAAGTGGGAAATCACATTAATCATAAGCCAGACTCAGAAAGACACTTTCTGTTGCTGTGATGAGACACCAGAACCAAACTCAACTTATGGAAAAGAGAATTTATTTGGGCTTGTGGTTCCAGAGAGAGTCCACGGTGGCAGGAGAGGCACTGTGGCAGGCAACGGAGCAGGGAGCTGAGAGAGCACACCTTCAAGCACAAGGCAGAGAGTGAACAGGAAGTGGCCTGAGACTGTGTCCCAAAGGCCACCCCCAGTGACATACTTCCTCCAGCAAGGCTGCAACTCCTAAAGGATTCTTAACCTCTCCAAATAGCACTACCAACTGCAGACCAAGTGTTTAGATACCTGAGCCTATGAGGGACATTTCTCATTCAAACCATTCAGACAAATATCCCATTTTCTCTCATATATGGAATCTAGATTGTTTCCAAAGGCAGGGAAGAGAAAGAGAGATCACATAAGAAGAGGAAAAGGATGGGGTAGGGGACAAGAGGGACTAGACATGTGTGTCTATTCTCACCCCTTTAATGGAGGTTGATCCCTGAGAACCTCTGTCCTTTGTAATAACTGAGGAAAATGATCTGTTCATTCCATGGTACATCACACACCCATTTAAAAAGTGCTTCAAAAGAGACTCAGATAATGAGAAAGCTTTATGAAATTATAAGTTAGAAGAAACAGACCATTTATGATGTATATTAGAAAACAGAGGGACAAATTTAAAACAAACAAAGAACCTCAGAGCTGAGAGCCATTTCCTTCTGTAAGGACTGTGTTGATAAAGGAGAGGCGCTCTCCCTCTGGATGGGGAGTGTGTGGCACACAGTGGGCACTCGAGCCCTTAGGAACAGGGCACAGAGAAGGAAGGGGGCAGGAGACAAGGTTCTGGGGGTCTAGACCAGTTCAGGCAGGGCTGGCCAGGTCTGGTGTCACCTCACCCCGCCTGCTCCGGTGGGTCTGTGGATGTCTTCAGTAGAGGTGTAAGCAAAGAACTTTATGAATGCTTAATTTTAATAGAAATAGAACTATTTTACTAAATAGAAAAGGCATGACCAGAAAAGAGAATGGATAAAATCAAGGGTATGATATAGCTACAGCATCCCTTCAAGAAAGGAAATGCCATTTATGCAAATATGATTAGAGGTATGTGACTTATGTGTCCTGAGAAGGTCTTGTATCTGGTCTCAAAAAGACCTGACCCCACCTCATCTCTGCACCAAGGTGGGAAACTCTGGGCCAAGTATGTTGGCTTGCCTAGCCTCAACAGACTCTGCTCCCAAACGGAGACAACTGGGTATTACATGACCCACTGAGTCCCAGGCACCTGTAAGTGGTACCGTGTATATGGGGAGGGTATCTCAGCATCTTCCATCCTCAGCCATTCACCACCCTAAGCACACACCTGCTCTGGACACCAGAATGAGGCTGTTCCAGAGCTCCCATGGGTCTCTGAACACACTGTGATTTAATTTCCAGTTATTTGTACTTTTGTTTCTATCATACTGATAATGATTTCTAATTAAATACAAGTGTGGACCAAGACAAGTCTGTAAGATTCCAAACCTTTGTCACGTCGGCTTTATTTTCCTAACAGTACCATCAATTGCTGAGCCAAGAGTACTGACTCTCCAGGCACAGCCAGGAAGGTGTCTTCCTTTGACCAGCCTTTTCTTTACATCAATTGTGTTGTATTTCTGTTGTTGGCCAAATACCTAGCATGGTCTTATGGATGAATTCGTATCTTTGTGAAATGCCCCCGGCTCCCAGTTAACACTCCTGGACTTGGGGTCTGTTGTCTAACATTAATACCGTTATACCCCAGTTTGTTTATTCTGCTGTCTTGCATAGAATCTCTCTGCCAACCTTCACTGCTCTGTATTTCGTGGGCCTTCTATAGACAACATTCAGGGTCATCTATTTCAACAGCTGACAGTCTCTCCTTTAACATTTGATTTATTCATGTTCAATATAACCATGGATACAATTGATTTGAATCTAACATGTTCATATTTATTGTTTTTAAGATGGGGGTCTCTATGTCATCCAGACTGACTTCAAACTCCCTAGTTCAAGCAACGCCCCTGCCTCAGCCCTCCAAGTAACTAGAAGTATAGGTGTGTGCCATCACACCTAGCACTGTGTGTTTCAGCTGCTCTCTACTCTAATTTTCTTTCTCTCCCATTTTCTGGGTTAACTAAAATTTCAGCATGTCTTTTACATCTTTCTATTTTCTGTTTGAGCTACCTACATCTTTGCTCTATCATTTTTGCTGAGTGATTGATACAGGGATATGTGACCTTAACTTACAACAGCCCACTCAGTTTATATTGTACCATTTAATGTAAAAAGCAAAATTATTCTACTGACTTCTGCTACCCTCTTCCTCTGGGCCAGTCACTGTTCATATATAAGAATAAACATGCATGCATTACATCATATAATCTACATATATAGTAAACCCAATAGTGCTTTTATTATTTTTGTGTATGCTTCCTTTTCTTTTTTATGTATTCTTTGGTAATTTCATACATTTATACAATGATCATATCTAACCTTACATCCCCTTCTTCCAATTTTCTTGCCCCCAAAGTCATTTTTAAGTAAATCAAATTGAAAGAAAATTTATACATGTTATACAGAAATTTGTGCATAACTTACATGTAAATTTATAGATATACAGATATATACATACTTTATATGTAAATGTACACATATCTTTTTATCTTGTTTTAAATTATGTGTATGAATGTGTGTGTGTGTGGGTATGTACAGATGTGTACAGTGCCTGGGGAAGCCAGAAGGGAGCATCAGATCCCCTAGAGCTGGAGTCACAAGTAGTTGTGAGTGGCCCAACATGGGGGCCAGGAACTGAAGTAAGTTCCTCTGCAAGAATAGCAAGCCCTCCAAACCGCTGCGCATCTCTCCAAGCCCCATCCTATATCTTAGATATAAAGTTATGGGTCTGAAAAGCTTCCTCTATCATACACTGCTGCATAGTTTGCTGGCAACAAACTATATTGACTTATCTGAGAAATACTTAGTTCATCTTCATGCTTAATGGATGTTTTGTTTGATACAGATTTAGGAGTTGACAGATTCGTAATGTTCTTTCACTATTTAAAACACGCCATTCCATTCTTGTGTGGTTGCATTATTCCTTAAAGAGTTGGGATTTAAAGTATCATCATTTTCACTATAAATACTGTGTAGTGCATTGCCCCATCTGCTTTCAGAATTTCTCTTTGTTTTTTAGCACTTTAACTACACTGTATGTTGGAAGAGCTATTTTTGCATAAAGCTTGCTTTGGAGCATTGTGTTTCTGTGTCTTTTTCCAAGAGTTTCAGGAAATGTTTTGGTTTTGGATTTTTTTTTTCCAAAAATTTTCTGTCAAATTTCCCCCCCTCTCCTTCTAGAACACCTTGTCCTGGTTGGCATTTATTTGTCCACATGACAAGCTAGAGTTATCTGAGAAGACAACCTCAATTGAAAAAAATGCCTCCATCAGAGGCCTATAGGCAAGTCTGTGGGGGCATTTTCTTAATAATGATGTAGGAGGGCCAAGTCCACTGACAGCGGCGAGTGCCAACCCTGGGCAGGCAGTCCTGGTATATATAATAAATTGGGCTGTGCAAGCCAGTAAGCAACAGTCCTCAATGGCCTCAGCTTTAGTTCCTGCTTTTAAGTTCCTGCCTTGAGTTCCTCATTTCCTTAGATGACTGACTAAGACCAAGAAGTATAAGCTAAATAAACCCTTTTTTCCTGGAATTGCTTTAGTCATGATATTTTATCACAGTGATAGAAACCATAACTAAGACACTATCACATGTGTAGCTAGTCACATGTCCCACATGACCATGTACTCTACTGATTCAATGTTGTGTGTTTCAGACTGAATAATTTCATTGATCTAAACTCTAGATTCAGCAACTTCTCCAGTTCCATTTTGCTACAAGTCCTGGTTCACGGTCACTTCATTTCAGGTGCTGTATTTTCTGTGTTAAAATTGGCATTGTAAACAGTTTTTGCTTCTCTGTTCACATTTCTCAGTCTGTTTATTACCACCCCCTTTCCCTTGTACACATTTATGAGTGTTCCAAAGACTTATCTCCTAATTCAACACCAGTATCATGTCAGGATCGAGCTGGTCGGATTGGTTTATGGTCATGACTCACACTCCTGTTTCTTCGTGTCTGGTAGTTTACTGCATAGTGGAAATTGTTCACAAGCATTCTGGAGTCGCTAGGTTCTTTCCAAAGTGTTTTGCTTGCAATGAATAGCAGCTGAAATATCTCAGATCTTCAGACTTTCAGAGCTGCTTGTGGCTAAGAAGCTCGGAGCATGCCCCACTCATCTGAGTTTGGGAGACAGCCAATGATTTGGGCAGGATTTATAATAGCTATCATCCCCCCTTTCCACGGTGCTCTGAGCTCGAAGCTCCTCAATGCAGTAACAACACCTCTCTCTGCTTGACTTCTAGTCTCCCTGTGCCCAAGTGGAGAGTCCCCTCAGGCTAAAGGCCACAAACACAAATGTACCGAGTGTGATTGCTTTTCAATGGTCAATTCCCTTCCAATTTCTGGTGGCAAGCCTAAACCATGGCTTTGGTCCTCAGAGAGAAGAGGCTGCCTTGAAAGTCTAGCCCAGTGAGATTTAAGGAACCATCCTCAACAAAACAGGGAAGAAACAGAGACATACCTATGGGTCCTCAGGCCTTTTGCCTCTTATCGTCTTATTCACATGCCATCTTGCATTAAGGAATGCCTACCGGGGATCCCAGGACAGCTGCAGTCCTCTAACAAAGGGGGATCCCCCTACACATCCTTGGATCTTCTCTTAGAACCCGACCAAAAAGCAGATTCCTATCATTGCCCATGGCTGATCCTGACCCAGTGGTAATGTGACTTAAAGCCACTTAGCAACTGAGAGGGGCTGGGGTAGCCACACAGGTGCTAGGGAAGCAGGATCAGGTCTCTGGAAGCATCAGCTGAGAGCTCCTGCCAAAACATGTGAACCTTCTGCCCAACCAGAAGTTCTCCTTGCTCTGCTCTGGAACATTCAGCAAATACCAAGCAATATCTTATCTCATTCATAAACCAGCAAACAAACCCACAAATTCTGCCCGTAGTTTTAGGCAGCTCATACAGCTTCCGGTACCTAAGCAGAGACGATCTAGTGATAAAGGAAACCAGGCTGAGTTCAGTGCTCTATGCTGACAGATTCACAAGGTTTCCCTAAAGGGATAGCATCTCAGTATTGAATGAGTGATTTTAATGCTGGATATGGTAAGATATAAGGAGACAGACACCCAGGAGCCCACTCCAGAAGGCCCGGACCCAAAAATATGCTTCCCACCCATCATAAATGAACAAGCTTCCCAGGAAACATTGTCACAACTGAATTCACTATTGTGCATATCACAGGACCTAGAGACACCCTTTTGGAAATTTTGGGCTATGGAGTTATAGAAACAGGGAATTTTGAAATAAAATGTAAAGGCAAAGAGAAAATCGAGTTAGATTTTTAGTTTTAGCAGATATAAACTACCCTGCAGAAGGCTCCTTCATGCAGAGACTTAATCTTGAGGCTCCTTGAAATCAGTTTCAGATTCCAATAAAAGGCTGATTCAACTGGATTCCCATCAACCAAAAAAGCAATTCTCTTTCCTATTGCTCCATCTCTTTTTCCTCTTCCTCCATCTCCTCCTCCTCCAGTTCTCCCTCCTCTTTCTCTTTGTGGAGTTTGGATAGTTATATGGACATGAGATGAGATATCATGAGATGGGACAGTCTAAGGTAAAACCCATTTATATTTCATATACATCTTATACATATACATCTTATAGCCTAAAAGTAATTTTATACTTTTAGGGCACCTGCATTTTGACTGCAACCTGTCATGTGAGGTTAAATGGAGATTTTTCTCCCTTTATAACATCATGTTGGCTAGAAAGTTTCAGATTTTAAAGCATGAAATGAGGGGCTTGGCCTGTGTCATTATTAAACCAGGTAACAGGGCAGGAAGCCAAAGAAGGACATCGAAGAAGGTAAACACTGAAAACAACACATTCCTAAAAGATTTTAAATAAAATGCCAAGATTTTACATCCACGAGAAAGCAGAATTCAGTGGTCAGAGGCTTGAACGTGTCTGGAGCACTGAAGGCAGGGCAGGGGGTGACTGCTGAGCTCTAGAGTCCCAAGCACCACGTGAGCCTTGATGCCCAGAAGACTGACTCACACTAGGCCCTGCTCACAGCCCGGCCCCCACAAACCCTGCCTGCTGCCTGTCGTCGCTGGTCTCCCACACTCTGGCCTCCATGGGTCTTCCAGAAAGCCCTGAGATGGAAGGCTATGCCCAGCCCTGTGAGATGTGACGTATGGTGCACAGGACTGGGGACACACATGCTGACCGAGAAGAACAGGAGTAGGACATTTGTAGGAAGAACCCCCAGATAAGGCACCATGATGAGATCAGCACCAGCTGGCATGGTAAAGGAAGCAGCTCCCACACTGACAGGGAGTAAGGACAGTGAATTGGGCATCTGAGGAGTCGGCATCCCTTTACTGTGAGCATTCTCTCTCTCTCTCTCTCTCTCTCTCTCTCTCTCTCTCTCTCTCTCTCTCTCTCTCTCTCTCTCTCAGGTATGAAGGATCCACCATGCATGGCTAGGTGACCTTGGCAAACCACTTAAAGCCAGTGGGGACTGTGGCTTTATCTACTGCATGTCATTGTCCAAGGAACAAACTGGTTTACTAAAACCACCACCACAAGGAACCAGAAGCAGGAGCTTTCAAACAACAGGAATATATACGGCCTCGTGGTCTAAAATCTAGGTGTTGGCTGGGCCAGGCTCCCTGTGGAATCTGCAGGCAAGAAACCTTCCTTGCCTCAGATGATCCTCAGAGAGAAAGCAACATTTCATTTTGGCCATCAACAGGTTTGTTGCTGGCATTTCTCTCTTTTCCTCATATTAATACATGTTAGCTCAGGGGCCACCCTACGGCTTTATTCATTTATTTATTTTTATGCATTTGTGTGTGTTGTGTGATTTGTGCACAATGTATGTCCAGTGTCCACAGAAGCTAGAAGAGGGCATCAAATCCCTTGAAACAAGAGTTACAGAGCCACTATGTGAGTGCTGAGAATGCGACCCAGGTCCTCTATAAGAGCAGTAGTTGCTCCTAACTACTGAGCCATCTCTCCAGCCCCCTAATGGCATTATCTTGACTGGTTACTTGCTAATACAAAGGTCCCATCCATAAATATCAGGGTTACAATTTCAAAAGGTCTTTCTGGGGGTCACAGATGTCATGTTCATTACCCAGCAAGGAGACTCACTAAATCAGAAAGATACTCGGTGCAGCACCCCACCACAAGAAAGTGCCCAGTTAGCATGGGCTATGATCATTGTAACACTGACAAGTTTGGCATAACCACTATCACCATTTACTGGATCCCACCCCCTGACCACTAAACACATCCTCCAGCATGTTCACCTGACCCCAGTGTCACCATCCTCATAGCTGGCTCAAAGGAAGTCCCCCATTTGTGTCTCCTTCAGAACCTCTTCAGCTGAGGCAGTCTGGGGTATCCAAAGCGTCCGTGAACTTCATAGAAGCTTAAGACCCTGCCTTGCACATGCTCCCCCAGGACCCAGAACAGGCCCTACTAATATGCTCAGATATCACATGCACATTCATACAAACCGCTCGAGGTAAGACTTTATCTTAATCACAGTTATTTAAGGCGTATGTCTCCTTCCACACCACATTTACTCTGCATCATTCTACCTTGTTCCCCCAAATGCTGGAACCCAGAAAAGAGGCATGGAGGGAGCCTATAACCAGAACTGAGCCATGGGGAGTACTCAGTCAACAATCGTTTCCATGCTAGCTGAAGTTACTGCTGGCCATGATAGTTAGGAAATGTCTTTCAGAAATGCTTTTTTTCATCTGGTGTCATGGTGACACCTAAGAACATCACTAGAAGTCACGTGACAAGAGGAACATGCCCAGCATTGGGAGTACATCGGCATGGAAAAGAAACAAGTTTGAAAGCATGCCACACCAGAATCTAGACTGAGGGTCTAGATGTCTGGGATCTTCCAGCAATAGAACAAACAAAATGGAAGTGAAGATGTGGAGCTGCCCAAGAGGAGAGCTCTCTGCCAGCAAGCGGCCTGATAATGCAGCAAATGCCATTGAGAATGCTCAGACTGCAGCCTGTATTTCTGCGTCACATGACACAGAAATAACTCAAATCCCTGTGCTTGAGGGGTGGAACACCGCAAACAAGCAGAGCACATCTGCGTTGGAAGTTGTATGCTTTGTGCATCCAATTATCAAATATAAAAACAAATTTGTTCAGCCACTAGAGGAAGGCTGAATTATCTTTCTAATCTCTCTGTAGAGAATATTACAAAATTGATGTCACATAAAAAGACGATCAAAGAGCATGCTGCAAAAATGCACAGGGCAAAATTTATTGCAGAGGTGTGTTGGGCAGTTAATTTCTAAAATATATCATGTTTTTAATGTGTGTGTGCTTTTGCAAAGGTGTAATTTTGTGATTATTTTCTCAGCCCAAATAACAAATAATTTTACACATCAGTGTATAAATAGCCATGAAGAACTTCTGTGAAGAATGTCTCCATGAGGCTTAAGCTTCAGGCCCCACTAACCAGGATCTATGAAGGTGTGAGTGACCATGAATCTCGGAGCTCACTCTCCTCTTTGGAAAAGCAGGTAGTTTCCTGAGGCACTGTACACACAGAGAATCCTCAGACAGACCCACCCTTCTCCCGCATCACTCCACAGTTGCTTATGCAGCCTCTTTGAGCCTCAGTTTCCCAGGCAATAAAACGGGGCTGATTTTTATGTCCCCTCCCAGTCAGATATGGAAATCTGTGGTGATCACTACCGGTAGCTCACTTGAGACCCCGGAACTTCATCCTCAGCAACCATGAAAAAAGAAATATGACCATGTATCTTGTCCTAAATAAGAATCACTACACTTCTAAGCACTATGCTAAGAGCTACAGAGAGTTATGAGGAGATGTAAAGACTCAGCCCCTGTTCTCAGGGTCCCTGAAGTCAGAAGGGGAAGGAGGCCTGAGGTCATGAGAGACCACCTGCTTGAAATGCCAAAATCTTTACCTAGCAACCAAGAATGTACTAAATGAACCATAACTTCACAATTTAAACATTCACCTGTCTTCCCAGGTATATGCACATCCCATCCAGCACGATCAGGAACCCACTATGATGGGACAGGGCTCTGTGGCTTTCCCTTGATAGGCTCTGTTCTGCAATGTCAGCAACAGCCTATTCTCTCGATATTTGGTTCGCTCCTGCTCACTACATTTTACCCACTGAGGTGCCCCCACCGTGGATTATGGGGCATGTACAGCAAAGAAAAAATGAGGCTGAAGTGTTCATTTTCCAGAAGAAAACCTTTAGGACACAGGAAACAAAGGCCAGGCCACCTTTAGGGAACAGTGACAGCACAGTGTCTTAGGGAGGGCCCCACAATAGTCCCTGCATCAAAAGCAGAGACACACACAACTGTCACCAATGAGGAGTGGGAGAAGCACAGATAGATGCCTCACATAGCCTCGAGGAATGTGCTGGAAAGATGGCAGCCAGTGACTGAAGGTGAAGGCCCAAGTGTCATGCCTGCAGAGGGCTGAGTCAGCAAGCACGTTCATCTCCAGGAACACTGGCTGCATGGAATGAGAACTGCATTTATATAATGAAGAAAGGGCCATGGCTACAAAGAAATGGGAGATGAGATGGTGCTGTGAACCATGGAGCCTAAAATGCTGATATACACAAAGCGCAGAGCATAGGTTTGGCAGTTAGTAGATGCTTGATGGACAGTGGCTGTCGGAATAATATACCTGCTGAACTGCCACAGAGTGCAGGACGTGTCCAGCAGGCACTCCCAGCTGGACTTAATCCAGCACAAGGCACCACAAGGCATACTGAAATCACACCCTTCCATGTGTCCTTCCAGGTTGTTCCAGACATATAAAAACCTCATTGCTTATCTGCCTGCTCCTATCCATGCCAGTCATTCCATGTGAGATGTCAGGGCAAAGCCCTGTTCTTCCTCTGTGTCAGAGTAAGACAATGCCCAGACTCCTCTGACTTTTGCTATCTCAAGGCAGTTCTTTTTTCCAGGAGGAAGCAAGGAGAGAGCCGAAGGGGAAGCTGGTGTGGCCCCACGTGCCTGTTTTGAGTGGCATCTCAACAGTAAGCATGCCCTTCCCATTGCCTCACTCCTCACTCCTTACTCCTAACCCTGACTAGGAAGTCCTGCTGAGGGTCTAGTTCCCCGCTAAAAAGCCCCTGCACCTGACCTCAGACATTACTTCCTGCCATGGTCCAGCAGGAAAGGCGGCAAATTCCTGTCACTTTCACCCAGGCCCTCTAGAGTCCCACCCCTTCATAGCCCTCAGACCTGCTCCTCCAACCGGGCCCTACCTCCCAAAAGCCAGTTCAGCTCTAGACTCATCAATCCCACAATCCATCACTAATGAAGGTGGATCCTTCATGAGCCAATCACTTTCCAGAGCTGCCACCAGCTGGGGACCACACCGACAGCATCAGGTCCTTGGAGACTTTGATACCTAAATCAGGAGACCTCTCAGAGCTTCCCCTCGGCCACTGCTTTCTTGCCTGTGTGCTCACTCATCTCCCCTTGAGCAAGCCGAGTGGTCTTCAGACACACTGATCCAGGGCTGAGCATGCTGTGGCTTGACTCTCACTCCTTGTTAGTATTCATTTATAATAAGCTCAAAAATGAGTGGAAACCCTGGTTTTGCCACCCCAGATCCGAGTGATCTTGAGCACATGACTTATCTTTACCTAGTGGTAAGTTCAGACTACAGACATCACATGACAAAGATTAAGCTAGGAAAGTGATGTTACACATCTAGTGGCATGCCCACCAAGGTCCTCAGACACTGGGCCTTCCCACAATGCGCAGGTCCTGCATCCCCAAAGGACATACAACAGATATGCGCGGACTGCCCCTGCCCCACACATGTTGCAAAACTCTAGTCATCAAGAAGCTCTCACGTGATGCCCACTTCTCTATGTCATAAGCCCCCAAACAAAACGAAACTAAAAACAGCATACATTTGGGAGCCAGGATCCTATGTGAGATTGGCTGTGCCATTTATTAGCTACCTGTCTCAAACAAGTTACTAGACCTCTCTTAGGCAGTCCTGTAAAACAAAAATGACACGGCCTTCCTGAAGAGATTCTTAGAAGGACTAAGTGGGAAAAGCATAAAGTGCTTAACACAGCTCCTGGGACAAGAGGATGCTGCAAATATCTGCCTCCATTCAGGGCTTGTGTGTGACCAAGTCTTTGGGAAAAAGAAAAAAAAGGCATGCTTCGCTGTAATCTTTACTATCACAGCATAATGGCATCCAGGTGGAACCATACTCCCATCATCTTCATTTAAGAATTCTACATCATTTGATGATTTATTAACCATAAGGAGCAATTCCCTGAGGGAGAGTACAGTTAAAATAATTGTTCTGAAGAAAGCAGGGTAGACCAGTACGCTAGAGTCATTAATCACCAACACAACATGCATCTGATGTGCTGGCTTCCGCAAAGCTTTCTTCTGTAACAAAGGAGAATGCACACAAAAATCTATAGTCCCTTCAGCCCGCAGCTCATGGCATTTTCCAGCTGAGAATGGCAGTTGGGTAGAGGAGGGATCCTAGCCATTAGTCACTGCAAAGCAGCCAGAGCTTAATGGGCTTATTAATGAATTAATAACTTAGGGAATATTTAGTGGCTGTTTTCTATGGAATAATGTCCATGAAATACTGCAAAAGTAACCCAGGAAATGAGAGGCTGTGATGCTGAACATGAGAAATAAACTACCTCCCCCAGAAGCAGGCGAGACATGCTTTCAAATCCATTTGACGGCTATTACAATATAGCAGGAAGGGTCACTCTGCTCCCAAACACTGGTACCCCCATCTGCCTCTGGAAACTCTCCTCTCCTTCAAGAGCAAAGGTCACCCAAGCCAGTGTAGAAATCTATGTTGTTTTCATCTTGAAAGCATCTTCAATGTGGGTACTAATCTCTCAGGCCACGAGCCCAGAGCTACCAGTGTTGGTTTAACAAACACAGCTAATCCAAGAGGGATGAATTCAGAGTGGCTTCTTTGCTGTTTGCCTTGGAGGGTTGTGGTTTTACTGTAAGGAGACTTAGCACGCTGCTTCGTGTGCACAGTGTATTGTAGGGTGGGGGGTGGCTAACTATTTTCTGAGCACCTACTATGTGTGAGCCACTACCATTAATTTGGGGGTGAGAAGCAGGTAATTCCAGATTCATGTCTGTTCCCATGGTGTATATGTTTGTTGTATAATGGTTAGTTTGGAACTGGATATATATTAAAAATATTGCTATCTTAGAGTCTTTACAGAAGATCCTGTTTCATATACTCCTGAGAAACAGGTAAAGCTGGTCTCAGCCCAGTTTCTTTGCTTGAAACTGTTTGGCATAATTCTAAACAATTCCAAAGTATTTTCTCCTGTTTTTCTTGAATCTGATCTTCACATGAACATGCGCGCGCACGTGTACACACACACACACACACACACACACACACACACACACACACACACACTGACTTTTCTCCTTTGATCTGAGAACTATAGCTTTTGCGTAAAGTTAGCATGAACATACAAAAAGAAGAAAAAAAGAAATCACCCACTAGCTGAATTTCCAGGAAGCCATTGTTAAAAATGTCATATCTGCCTTGTCAGCCTTGGTCTGTATTTGCCTTTAAATCATAAGCAAATACAGTAATTCTGCACCCACTTCTTTGTAACCTGCTTTTTATAGTTAAGAAAGCATGAACTCTTCTCCGTGTCATTAAATATTCCACAGCATCATTTTAGTGGCTGTCTAGTAGTCTTCTGCCCTCACTTACTTAGCTTGTCTGAATTACTTAGGCTTCACTGTCTGACAAAGTCTTCTCTTTCTATCCCCAAACTTCAACAGTCAGGCAGTCAGGTACTGAATAGCTGCCCAAAAATGTCAGTTCTTTAGGGCACTTCTTCACAGAATGGTCCTAGACACCTGCCATTTCAAAACACACCCAAAAATACCCCACAAGCTGGCTCAATATGCAAACTTAGCTCCCTCATATCTTTAGCAGTAGAATCAGCCCTGGAGTTGTGAAACCCCACGGGATCCAGGTGCCACCATGCAGAGCCTAGAGTCTGTGACTAAGCATGGCACTTCAGGAGGTCTTGTCCCCAAACCCTCAGAAAAACCACACACACACACACACACACACACACACACACACACACACACACACATTTGTGCAAAGCCTTCATTACCCTACCTGCAACTAAGCAGCAAGATTTGAGTTTTCAAGTTTGTCTCCTTTTGTCTTAATCTAAGTTCAGAAACGAGTTAAAATCTAGACTGTCCCAAAACATGATGGGTAATTTGGGACTCCCAGTTCTTTACAAAACCACTATCCATCTTTAGGGCATGCCATGAGTGATTTATGTGGTCAGCTCAGGAGCCCAATGAGGCCTGAAGGCTTCTAATTCTGAGAATAAATGCTTTTTCTGTACCCAATTCCTCCCCATCTCTTGCACCATTTCTAGCCAGTGAATGTCTCACCAAGAGGAGACACTGCCATGTAAGGTTTTCCCTAAGGAGAAAACACCTCTGGGGAAGCAGTGTCCACTTCTGTGCAGCTCCAGCAGCTCCATGCTACCTCCAGAGAAGAACAGAATGGGCAGGCCTATTCTCCTCCCAGTAGCAACCCATTCAACCTAACCAAAAGAAGCCCAAGACCCTGTCATGGCCTTGCAGCCTCCTGGATCAACAGCATCTGAATGCTGAGTGCAGCAGGGCACTCTTACCTTTAGGGGACAACAGAGAGTGCTGTATATGCCCTGGACCAAAGTGTTATGCTATCAAGAGTTTTCAATGGTTCCTGAAATTCCCATGACAAGTCTCTCCTCAGAATTCAGCAGGAAGGGTGTCTTCATAAGTATAGAGTACTACACTTTACAGCAACACTCAAACTAGCCCCTAGTGTAATACAACTAGCAGGTGAGGTGCACCAACCACCTGCTTAGCATCCGGGATGAGGTATGTGCATGCGAAAGAGTCAGGCTTTGGTGGGAGTACAGGGCACAAAGACCAGAGTCCGCTATCCTGCTGCTGACGGTGCTTTCCTGAAAAACTATCAGGAAGCATGACACTTGAGACTACCACCCACAATAATGCATCCCAACAGCCTCAGAGGGGACCCATAAGAGAGCCCCAGTCTCTGCCTTATTCATGCAGCTCCCTTAAAATGACCTGACCTCATTCTTCTAATCTTCCAGACCCCCTTGCTGCTCTGTACAAATGAGGATGCACCGGGGCTGGGAGAAGTGGTTCAACCCTATCCACCACTTGGCCAAGAGCCCACCTTCCCTGGTGAACGTGTCCTGCAAGTCTCCCTTGGTTCCATGGACCAGGGCTTGTACAATAGGGTGGGTTTGTGTGGGGCAGAACAAAAGAGAGTTGTTTTCCAGGATGTTCTGATTATTTACTGTGTGTCCTGCAAGCTCAACATACTGGGGAGTCAAGAAGCCTCCACAGATGCTTCCGGTAAAGACAGAGGTGGAGTGGACAGCACCTCCCCACAGGGCAATGTAGAGATGTAGAGCCTCCCACTGGTGCAGCTCTGTCCTCCCAGGTGAATCTTGAACCCAATAACTACTTGCTTTTACTTGAACACAGGCTTACTTTTCCTTTTCTCCTTTTCCCTCTCTGAGTTCCTTGTCTCAAAAACAACTCAATAAAACCTGGATTCAAGCTCTGGGCACATCCCCCAAGGCTTCTCTGTGAGGGCTTACACTTTATTCAAAGCTGAACAGCCTGAGAGAGCAGTGTCTCTTCATTCCCTCTGCTGGGCTTGCTTCACTTAAGGTAGTGAGTCTCCAGTGCTCATCACTAGTCTCCAGTGCTCATCACTAGTCTCCAGTGCTCATCACTAGTCTCCAGTGCTCATCACTAGTCTTCAATGCTCCTCCACTAGTCTCCAGTGCTCCTTCACTAGTCTCCAGTGCTCATCACTAGTCTCCAGTGCTCATCACTAGTCTCCAGTGCTCATTCCCTAGTCTCTAGTGCTCATCACTAGTCTCCAGTGCTCATCACTAGTCTCCAGTGCTCATCACTAGTCTCCAGTGCTCATTTCCTAGTCTCTAGTGCTCATCACTAGTCTCCAGTGCTCATCACTAGTCTCCAGTGCTCATCACTAGTCTCCAGTGCTCATCACTAGTCTCCAGTGCTCATCACTAGTCTCCAGTGCTCATTCCCTAGTCTCTAGTGCTCATCACTAGTCTCCAGTGCTCATCACTAGTCTCCCTGCTGCCCATCAGTGGGTGAGCACAGAGTATTAGTGGCTTCTCTTCAACGCCAGGGTAATGCTAAGACCTCCAAACTCCGAAGTTGCAAACATTTTGGTTCTAGAGTAGCCTGACCAGCTTCCCCAGGCCTGGCTTTCAATGTAGCACCTGCTTCAGTCAAAAAAGACAGGCTGCACTGGAGTACCAGCTCGGCCAGGGACCAGCTTTCAGAGGCTCTTTTCCTCACCTGTACAAAACAGATAATAGAATCTGCTTTGGGGACTTTTTTTAAAAATTAATTAGAAATGTCACAGATAAAACAGTCAGCACGGGGTCGGAAACACACTCTGTTCTCTAGGAAAGGTAGTTAGTATTACTGGTCACAGGTCTATTGTTTATCCCAGCCTAGAATCTCTAGTGGCTGATTTACAGTCCGGCTCTGCTGAAAAGGACAAATAAGATCCTGCCATATTGAAGGGTCTCTGCCTGGCCACATTCTCCATTGTTTCTTTACTCCCCTGTGCACCTCACCCTGCGCTCAGCACCAAACAGTTGCTCCATAAATTAAGCTCCCAGGGCAGTCTCAGCCAGCGCTACACCTTTAATTGGCTCTAGTGAGATCAGCAGCATTTAAAAGCTCTCTGTCCACCACCATGAGTGCCTGAGTCTTAATACCCAGCAGAGATTAGCTGTCTTTGGGAACATTTGAAACTATTGTATGTACCAGATGTAACTACTTCCACAATCTTATAGCATCCTTCAGACCAAAGCCTTCCCCTGCATATCCCACCAAACCCCTGGAGCCCCATTCTCTGCTGCATATGTTGATCTTTGGCCTCTGCTGCTCAGACAGGAATGAGGAACGGACAGCTAGAGCTGGCACTTTGCTAGTAAGAGCTGTATGTATTATCTCAGCTAAAATCCACCTCCTTCCACTCAGAAGCCATCTAAGAGTCAGCCCGCACAGAATCAAAGATGAGCCGCTGTACTCTGCAATTCATATTCTACTGGGCTGTAACTCCCTCCCCCTCTTATCTCTCTTATCCCAGGAGGCTGTGAGCTCAGGGACCTGACTGTATCTCTGCAGCAGGGGTGACGGTGAGTATAGAGAATGGGTTCAGTATGCTTTTAGCAAACAGGCTACCAGCCCTGGGAAGATGGCCTTCTCCCCAATGCCTTCTCTCTTGAGGAAACCACAGCTGGGAGAGGCTGAGAGTCTCAACTTCTCTCCGCTCTGCTGATGATAGAAGGGGGACGTGCACCCCAAAGCAAACTGCTTAGCTCCTGCTCACTAGTGTCCTGGTGGCTGGAGCCCCTCTCCATTTGTGATTATATGAATATCTTTTCCCTAGACAGTGAACTCCCCCAGAGTAGGCATAGAGTCTGTCTCTCCACACAAACATACTCTATCCTGAGGCGGATAAGGCCTAAAGTACTGGGCTATGCCTTAAGCTAACAAAGAGCTCTGACATACGCAGTGGTATCCTGACCCAGAGGACCCTGAAACTGGACCCTCAAGATGACTGCTGCTGACATATGACCCAGAGCCAACCAGAAAATACCACGGTAGCTGGAAGCAGAACCTGCCAAAAAGTACACACATAAATACCTCAGTCCTCTGTTTAATAAACAAGATTGCTGACAACCTCCCAAAGCCTGTGTCATTAGGTTCTGTGTCTATTCACACCCTGCCCCCTGGGATCAGAGACAGTGGGACCCCAGCTGCAGAGCAAGCAACACTATCCAGGCTGCCATGAAGATTTACTGAAATTACCCAGGCCATTTAGCTGGCCCTCTTTGCATCTCAGGCTTCCTTATACATATGAATCATCCCCAGACAGCTGCTGGAATGCAGGAATGCAGGAATGCAGAATGTTACTAGCTGGTGTAAAAGGAGCCTGGCAGCCAACACTTCTAACGCTCCCAGTAGCCCTAGACTCCAGAAAATGTGGAGGCATTGACTCTTAGGAGCAGGCTCAAGCTGAGGCTGGCTGGCTGCAGCTAGTCCTCTGCTCCTCGGAAAGGAACACGCAGCTTTCATTCCTGGGTAAGCTAATGTCACTCTTTCAGCTGTGATAACTGCCACAAGGAGCTAGATAACATCTGAGTGAGGGGATCTAGAGCAAAGCCTCCATCCCAAAGAGCTAGGCCTGAAGAACTTTCCAGATTAAGTGCTCTATGCTGCATTCCAGGCTGGCTGCCAGACTCACAGCTTACACAGCTCGACACTAACAACCTGGTCCCGGCAGCCAAGGCCTGGGCAGAAGCCTGTACTTTTAAATCCCTGGAATTTTAAAACCTTATTCTAAACTAAACTTTCCCCTGCAGGTTTCATTTCTAGCTCCTCTGCTTTCTGAATATTTCATTTATGCCCAGGATAGAGTCTTAAATTGCAGGAAACCAGAATTCTGCAGCTCAATTAGCCTAATTTACAACCTGTCGTTTTTCTCACTTAACAATTAAAATAACACCATTTCTGAGTTCAATGTGGGCTCCAGGGGCCCAGTGAAGAGCAAATCCACCTGCTTTATAGATTTGGGTTCATGTCTTGTAAAAGGGGTGACGACACACGGCATTCTGAGGCTCAGACTATTTTCCCCACCGATAAGATCCTTACATGGCAACATGGACAGAAATCAAAGTGCCCATCTCTCCATGGGCTCTGGGCACACCAAAGCTCCTCCGTTTACTGCTGGCAGAACTGTTTGCAAGTACTGGGAAAAGAATAATCTCGTTGTTATTCAAAAGAATACAAGAGCAAAGTGAAAGCAACTTTGCAAGGCAATTTATTTTTTCAAATGCATGTGCCAGTACCCAAATCAGGCTAGAAAGTACACTCAGCCAAGATGGCCTCTGGATTTTACCCCTGATGCAAGTGATAATTGTTTATCATCCTATTTTGGGAGTTCAGTTTCATAATCTACCACTCTTGGCTGATCAGCACAAAAGGAAAGGGGAGGTCCAGAAAACGGGCCTGTGGAGGGCTACATTTCTCACAGGGGTCTCCTAGAAGCAAGCCCTTGCTCACAGGCACAGCTCAGCTCTGGGCTCTTTCCCTCATTCAACTGCAGCTAGACAAACGCCCAGGACTTTGAAGAGCATGTGGACTCACGAAGCACGAAGTTCCTTTGCTCCCAGCTTCTGCCAGCCGTGACGTTGCTGGGACCTCCTGTCTCCTGTCTCTCTTCATGCATGGCCACAGTATGAGAGTAGAGAGAACTGGCGGTCCCCCCTTCAGGGCCTCTAGGAGATGTGTCCTTGATTTATATTCCTGCTGCTTGAGTTCAGTGCAAGACACTGGGGACACCGGCGTTAGTAGACCAGCCATGGGTGTGTTTCAAGAACAGATGGAGGGTGACTTGGTGAAGGTGAGGGACAAAGCTGGACAAAGACAAACCCAAGTTTGATATGTGAACACAACTAAACAGAGTCAAACTGTCCTTGTCATCAAAACTTCTCACAAAGATTATTGTTCAAGAATCAAAGGCCCACCTCTCCAGGCAGCCCATGTCAGTGGATCTGGAAAATCACACATCACTGCACAGCTGCCTCCATCCCTCAATGGATACATCTGTGACCAAAAAAAAAAGTCATTTGCCAACTACAACCTACAAGGGAACCAGGTCACCAGGGCCATACTGTCTCTTTACTTCATCAGCTGAAAATTGGTATAGCTATTATTCCCCTCTCTGTTTATACTTTTCTTTCTATATTTGGAAGCGAATTTTGAAGCTCACCAAAACGTAGACTAAAAAGTACTTTTAATTTGATTATTTTAAAAGTCTCATTAATGTTTCAAACATACATCACATGTGGGCACCAATATATGCGCCAGACATTTGCAAACCAGTGAAAGTTAATAATCATTTGATGTAGTTGCATATGTTACAAGCCATCTTGCTGTCCCACTGCATTTTCAAAGACTACATAAATATGTAATCTATTCCTCTTTTCCTATCACAACATTCCACTGGGGCGATTCTGATGAGCTGTGTCCCTGCTGTCTCCGCAATAAAGTGGTGCACGGAGGCTGATGGATAGATACTGGTTTCGAGTGGAGAGGATTTCTGCAGCCATCCATAAACCTGGCTCATTTAAATTGCTAGCTGTCGACTACCTGAGAGGAAAGAAAAGGCTGTCTTTAAATAATAATAAAAAAAAGTGTGGCTCCATTGTCTAGAATGGCAAGCAGAATTCTTATTTCCAGGCAGCAGGCCCGAAGGACCACCTGACCATGATGAGGGGCTTGGTCTGTCTTCTCAGCTTGCTCCCCCAGGAACCTGCCTCGGTTGTCTGAGAGAAGGTAGGAATGTCAAGGTTCTTCTCCCTGCTGCAGGTATCTGGTGAAAGATGAAGTACATAAAATTTTAGCTGCCCAGTTGTATCTGAAGCAGAAATGCATACAGATCCCAGGGTTTGCAGGAACTCGCCACTTGGTGAAATGGGAATTGAGGTCCAGTCCGTCATTGCTCATTGTTTAATTGCTCTTCTTTAATGAGCAGGGGATTCATAAGGAATGTTAGGACTCCAAGCCCACAGCATGCACGACAGAACACAGCAGAGGCCGGCCTTCCACATTTCACCTGGTTGATAAAATTTTTTTCTTAACCCTTAAGCATGCTGCCGAGGGCAACAGTACCCTGTGATGGAGACTTGCTGATCAATTCTCCTGCTTCTCTGTGTGGAATAGAACCTCATTCATTCACAGGCTTGCCCAGTGGCAGAGAATGTTTTCAGGATGTCGTTTTAGCCCAGGCACACACCTCACACGTTAGCCCCCAAGATTCGCCAACTGATGCAGCTATGAGCTAAAACCTGTAACAATCCATTTCCTCCCTCTCACAGAAATGTGTCCAATTCCTGCCTCACAAAAGGGAGGAGGCACACACAGACACATCCCGAGCCTGTATATCATGAAGGTTATGGAGCCTGTGTGAGACATCACAAAACTCCCCAGCTGAATTTTAAGCTGCCTCTCCTGGGAGAAAAAGTTCACAGAATCGAGGAAAAGTGTTTTGGAAGAAAATATCTATTGAAAAAACGCAGAGAACTCAAATGACAGAGATTCTTTTGCCCTCTAACTGATTGGGGAGTAACATTCCACCTCTACTTGTGAATGAAGCTCCCATTAATTCCTTAGTCCTTCTAATACACCAAAAATATCAATAATGAGCTAGCAGAGAGAGTGCAGGGGGGTGCTGGGATAAACACTGTGAAAGATCATGAGGTTTAAGTGGCAGCCCTGAGAGGCTGGGGTAGGAAGCCCTGCATAGCTTCACCCACAGAAATGCTGACTTGGCAAAAGCACAGGGTCTACAACACCTTTACGAGGAGTCAGCTACAAATTCACAGTAGCCCAGACAACTCCACACCAAGAACAAGTTCACCCCAACGAGTAGCAAGAGCATCCCCTTCTGTCATGTGAGTTTCTCTCCCAAAGCCAGAGCAGCATATGACCCAGAGGAAGAGTCCAAGTTGTGGATCCCCCCTCAGGAGAAAAACGTGAGTGAACTCTCCTAGTTACATCTCATTGCTGTGAGAAAATATCTGACAGGAGCACCTTGAGAGAGGGCAAACCGCAACAGTGACTTCTCTCTAACACCGTGGGACTGACTTCTGTCCTGCCCGACTCAGGGCACTGAAGAGAAACTAGCACACCTTGGATGTGGAGTTATCAGATGCTCCTGTTTGCTTTCTGTTTCTGTGATAAAACATGGACCAGAGGCAACCTGGGAGATGAAAGGGTCCATGTGGCTTACAGGGTACAGTCCATCATTGAGGGAAGCCAGGGCAGGAACCCAGGGCAGGTGCTGAAGCAGAAGCCGTGGAGGAGTGCTGCTTACAGGCTTGCTCTCTGTGGCTTCTTCAGCCTGCTTGGAATACCACAGTGTGAAGCCAGCAAAGTTTGCTGAAGCTGGAAAAATGCACTGGACACACGGCTCCCATGCTGGGGTGGGAAGAGAAGGGTGGAATATGAATACAACATCCAGTCTCTCAGAGGCCCCCTGAGCAAAGGGCCCTACGGACACATTCAGCAAGAGAACAACAGAGAACTCAGACAGCAAGCTAATTCAAAGACTAATTCAGCAGACCCCACTCTTTTGGAAAGCCAAGTATATACCTATAGAAAATATCTCCCCAGAAAAAGAGTTAAGCAGCCCCCAGAATAGCTGGCTGGCACAGGAGAAGGTCTCACGGAGGAGGTGCACAGAGACCAAAGAGAAGGCTATTTTTCAAACGTGTAGGAACAAAACCGAAGCTACAGGGTTCACAAAAAAACCCAGAAACTAAACCTCAGGAACTGCTCCTGAAAGGGAAGAAGTACATGAATTTCCTGGAAATGAGTTTAAAGGGCCATTATGAAGATAGTAAATAAGGTCAGAAAAACAAGACAAGAACAATAATAATAACCCGGAAATTCTAAATGAATAAAAGCTTCAGCATTCTGGAAGATGCTAGAGGAGTTGTGGATGTCACTGAAGCTGGTTCAATGGCTGAATTAGACAAGAGAATCAGCAAGCATGTCCAAAGACAGCTCATCTGCTATTCTACAGTCATAGGAGGAAAAACTCATTTAAAAGAATAAAGAAAACATAAGGGATGTAGGGAGTGTGCCTGGTGTGTCTTATGAAAATTATAAAAGAAGAGAATAGATTCTAATGAATGGCCAAAGCCATCCAAGACAAGAAAAACAAGAAATCATTACCTCTAGCTTGAAGAATCCCAATATAACCTCAACTAGCACAAACCTACAAAACTCATGAAAATTTCAATTGTGACTTAATTAAACTATCAAAATCAGAGAGGAATGTCAAAGGATAAAAGCAAGAGAGACTCATTGTATATAAGGGAGGCTATTGGCATGTTTCTCAGCCCAAACCTGGTGGACCAGAAGGCCGTAGATTCTGAGAACTGAAAGAAAACAGCCAGCAAGAAATATACTGCAAAAATGAGAGAAAAAAAAAAGACTTCCCTCAATAAACGGAAGCCGAGAGCAAGGTCACTGCAAGAGAAGTAACGGGGCATCCTTCGAGTTGAAAAGACACGGCCCTTGCCAACAGCACAAAGTGCATAAAAGAACACAGTAAAAATAAACGTGCAGCCGGATCCAGAACTCTGTAACACTGCTGGAAAACAACTGTTAGTTCTGGTGTGAGCTCCAAAGTGGAAGTAAAAAAACCTACAAAATGTTTTAATGGACATAAATTCTTCTCTCATACAATACATCCTGACCACAGTTTCCCCTCTGATATAGAAATATAGGATATAGATATGGTAGGATAAAATGGTGGATTGTTGAACCTACTTTTAAAGAGCTAACTTGTTTCAAATGTTTTACATTGGTATAGATTTTAGTTTATTGATACAAATTTGAAGTTAATTTTGTTAGACTGTATGTATATTTATACTCTTGTTTAAGGTATTATGTTTGTGCAGCTCATTTAAATTGTAATGGATAATTAAGAAATATAGATTAATAAGTAGTCTTCTATGATAGTCAAACTTACAGTCATGTTAAGTTTTCTAGACATACATAGATATAATTCAATTAGGTAGGTAATCTTCAAATACTTCAAAGACCTGCAGAATATGGCATTTAAGATATTTTAAAAACTTAGACTTTCTGGACAATGAGACATGTCTGCTCCTGGCAGCACCAATTTACTTCAGAGAGAAAGATGGGCATCGAAGACACTCCATACGGAGTTTATCTTCTTCTTGGCAAAAATAGCCATTTGGGCAAGAAACTGTTCTAGCCTAGACTGCTTGACAAAAAATAAAACTTTATTTAAAGCAAAGCAATAGGACAAGTCGGCTGTACTGAATACACCTACAATGAACAGTTGGAAGAAAATCTCGTTCAGCACAGCATCAAAAACAATACTTTAGCGTGAGCTTAACTAAGGGAGGAAGGATGTGTGCACTGATGTTGCTGAAAGAAGCAAGACAGAAATAAATTGGGAGATGATATCAATCAGTCATAGACAAAAAGACTTAAAACTTAAAACATCTACATTGCCCCCCCAATACAGAAATCCAGTGCAAGTTCTAAACTCAACAGTAATATCACAGTGTTATCTTTTACAGAAATAAGAAAATAAAACTCTAACATTTAAACAGAACCACCTGGACAGCCAAATCATCTTGAGAAAGGGCAAGACTGGAGACATCTTGTTTTCTGACTTCAAAACATACTGCAAAGGAACTGTACATAAAACAATATGGAAGGATGGTAGAACAGACATGTGTGCTAATGGAGCAGGATGCAAAGCTCAGAAATGAAGATCTTCAGCCAGGGCATCAAGACTATACAATGTAGAAACCACAGTCTCTTTGACTGATGGTGATGGAAAAAGAGAATTCATGGGCAACAGGATAAAACTGGACCTTTATCATGTGACATGTGCAGAAATCAAGCTCAAAAATTTCCTGGAAGAAACGATGGGAGCAAATGATACAACAGTGGCTTTGGCACAGACAGCAATAGCAAAGACAGACACATGGGTCTCCATCAAACTTGCAGGCTTCCCAGCCACAGAGGAAACAAGTCAACATGTACAGTCATGCAAAAGTACAGTCAATAAAGATGTGTTTGCAAGCCACCGTTTGCAAGGCTACTATCTGAAACACAGTAGAAATGTCTATAATGCAATAATAACAAACAACCTACATGCAAAATGTACAGAGGAACTGAACAGACATTCTGCAAAGAAGACATGCTAACAGCACACAGGGACGTGAAAGGTGTTTAACATCTCTAATCACCAAGAGAAGACAATCAAAACATGGCCTCCCACTGGTTAGGGTGGTCAGTTGAAACAACATTGTTTGCAAGGTGTAGAGAGAGAGCAGAAGTACATTGTGGGTGAGAATGTAAAACAGAGCAGCCACTATGGGAAGCCATATACAGGATCCTTAGAAACATCAATTCAAACTATCGTGTGATCAAGTGGTCCTTCCACAAAGAATTTGTGTGAAATAATGGAGATCATGATACCAGTGAGAATTTGTCCAGTGCCCGGATAGGATAGAATGGGAGTTGCTATTCAGAGGATTAGAGTTTTAGTCATGTAAGATGAAAAGTCCTAAGTACCAGCCACATGAAGATGCTCGTAGCTCACAGTGCCACACAGTACACTCACCAGCTCAGTGCAGACAACTGCTACACTCCCTGCATACACAGAGAGTCTCAGAAGAATGTGAGCACAGCCTGTTTCACAGCCATGTTTCTCCATCCCAAACTTGACTTCCAAAGGGACAATGCCAGCAGCATTAAGCTGTGTAAGCAAGTCTGAGAGCCTGACTCCCAAAACAAGATGAGGAGTGTGCACATCGGTCCAGTGTCAGACTTTGGTATACATATGTATGTAAACACAGCATATCTGTAAATACAAACAACAAACTGACAGAACTATCTTATTGTGGGGAGAAAAGATCAAGAGATGAGGGGGACAGAGCACAGCTCCTGGGAGATTTTGTCAAAATAATTTAGTATTTTGATTGATAAAAGATTTTAAAAGAAAAATGTGTTGAGTTAATGGTGGAATTTGAAGTAAAGAGGGTGACATTTAATGGTTAAATAAAACCCTACTTACTCACTATGATACTATTTCTCAGTATGTTTTTTTTCAAGATAGGGAGACAGGGTTTCTCTGTGTAGCCCTGGTTGTCCTGAAACTTGCTCTGTAGACCAGACTGGCCTCAAACTCACAGAGATCCACCTGCCTCTGCCTCTCCAGTGCTGGGATTAAGCCCTCCTTTCCATGACACCCCTTCAAACCAGAGAGATGTCATCTTTCTGTGATGAGAACATGGATCCTGCCCTGTGCTCTCAGTTCTTTGTGCAGTGAGACCAGGGTAAGATGTCTTGTCCACTCCTGGTCAAGGAAGCCAGGTCTGTACACAGACATTTCTCTCAGCACTCATGCTCATGCTCAGAGTAATGTCTGCATATGTGGTTCCCAAGAATCCAGTTCTCCAGAGTGGTCCACCAAACTAGAAGTACTTCAAGCAGCTTGTAATGTAGTATCTAGCAATTACGTCCACACCCTTCAATGCAAGACAGAGCTCTGCTGTGGGTATAGCAAGGGGTTTAGGAAAAGTCCCTTCCCTTTACAACTCACATTCACAGTGTACATGGGCACACAGACTCATCTATCCATGTTTAACTATGCCAGAGAGTACCAAAGTTGTGGAGAAAACAAAGCCAGATCAATGGACCATAGAGTGATGGATGGTGATGTTGTATGCAGAAAATTTGCTATGGCCTCTTTGAGAAAATTACTTTAGAGGCAAAGGTTAAAAATAATGAGAACACTGGGAGTACACAGCTCAATGGTAAAGTGCTTTCCAGCCTAGCATGGGAGATCACATGGACCCATGGGCGGTAAAGGAGGGGTGGAGAAAGTGTATATACAAAGGTCACAGCCTTTCAGTTTAAATGATTCTCAACAAGTTGACCTCTAAAGGGGTTGTGCCAATTCACACTGAACCAGCCACAGCTGGAATGCTTGTTTCTCAACGTATTCCATTCCACCTCAATTATCCATGCTTCCTTTATTTTCTGTTTAAAAATCACCACTCAAGGGTGGTAACTCCTCTTCATGGAAATGAGGACAGCAAGAGAGGAAACAGAAGGCAGGCAGTTCCCATTCAGCACTTCCCATGTACATGCACTATGTACCATCCCCTCCCCACCCCCCCCCCACACCATTTGACAGATGTCCCAATTCATCTTCATCAACACTCTGATGGAAGCATTAGCCAGGAAAAAAAAAATCCATGAAGCCAAGAGACAGTAAGAAATCAGAACAGGAGCCCTCAGCTCTTAAGAGAGAACTGTAGCTGACCTCAGAGAAACCTGAATTAAGGGTCAAAGCGCCTTCGCAGGGCCAAGCTGCATCTTCATCCTGAGTTGTGGAAAAATTGTGGGGATGATCACATGCCCGAGGGCCCTAGCCTGAACAGAGATGTGGCCCTGGGTAATGTCTGGCATATGCATTTGATTTCCTTCCACTGGATCTTTTAACAGCAGAAGCCTATATCTCCTGATGTGCCAGGAATTTATCTAAAGCTGAAGTAAGTTACTGTCGGGAAGATGTGGATATGAATAATTAAGCCCCTATTAAACATGCACACATCTTGTAATAAATCTCAAATTAGAATGTGCCAAGATCTTGTTAAACCTGCCAACACATATTCTTAAATAAGGTGGGAATACAATTTGAAGCTTATCAGGAAATTCAACCTTTCATGAAAGATGCCATTTCTCTGCTCAGAATTTTAATCCAAAGATTACCTGACTTTGCTCAACTATCCTTCCATTGTGTTTATGCTCATTGTAAAAATCTACCATGTAATTTCTCTTGGGATGTCCTCAAATGGGGTGCATTTTAATACATGTTGCATTAAAACTCATTATCTCTGATGAGATGGTGTCCAAAAGAGCCTCGCTCTGAATACACTTCACTTAAATCCTAAAAAATAGTAATTTGCATTCATCATTGACTTAAATGGAACTTTCTAATACCCAAGTGTTGTGCTGTCTGGTGGATGGGAGGGACAAGCACCATGGCTGAGCACACTCCAGAAAAACACCAGCTTTTCACCTTAGCTCCACACTGAAGCAGAACAGTCTCACAGGGTTCCAGGGCTGCCAGCCCCACACCAAGTACAATCCGTAATGATTCATTTTGTTTGCTGTATCCCAGTCATTGAACTGACATTATCAATAGCATAGAAGCTCATCATGATGCTTTAATTTGATGGTAGGAAACAACAGAGATGTACTTTCATAATCTTATAAACAACAAGTGAGATTAAAAGGAGAATGAACAGCTAGTATAAAGTACATGACGAGTGTTACACATCAGTGACAATGGTAGAAGCCACCACAGCTATATCCCTCTCAGTCAGGGAAAAGGGGACACCATTGGTTAAGACACTTGCTCTCCACCCCCAGAAAAGAAACTGAAGATATTCCCAGCCTGTCACAATTATTTAAATCACACCTCACGGATATTTCCTATCCCAATAAGTTGGTACACTGTTTAAATACAAGTCTTAGTTTTTATACACAAGCTACATAGGCAAAGCAAGTAGCCAGCCAGGCTTTGATTTCCTCCTCTGTAAGGTGGGCAATAACAGACAGACAGGTTGCAGCATTGCTGTGAAGAAAATGAATCCACATGGTAGACAAGTCTGCACACACAGTGAGTACTTCCCCGAATGAGCGCAGGGAAGGCACCTCCAGCTGCCTTTTCTATAGTGGGTTTTCATCATGTGCAAAATCGTGTGGACTCTCAAGCCACAGGATCAACAGGGAAAAGTCTCACCAAGAATAAAAAAAGAACATAACTGTATTGTTCTCATGGATGCTTATAGTCATGCATTGGAATTAACCATCCATTATCCACAGCCAGCTGTGACCCCATTTAAGGAGCAACAACCCATCACAGCCTTTGCTGCTCCCAACACCCAACTGATTGCTGAATGGCTCTTCGCTAATGAGTGGGGAGCAAATTCTGAGACATGACTGTACTCATCAGAGTTTTCTGTTGGTCTAGTCTATCTACCTACCTACCTATCTAACTGCCTATCTATCTAATCTATCTACCTATCTCTGACTAGTTTTGTTTCTCTGGAGAAAACTGATGAATACAGATGCCAATCACCACAGACATCCAACCAACACACCCCAACCTTTGCACGCAAGTGCTAACCACTACTGCAGTCTTAAAGAGCAATCTGCATGGTGCGCCGTCTTCAGCCAGCCTAAATAAAGGTCCAGCAGAGCCTGAACAAGTACTGAAGGGAAAGCCACTGCTCTAGAGTCCATCTCAATTTGGTGCACTGTGTCAATCCCCATCCTTCACCATTTACAAGACAGATCCTCCTGGCTATCACACTGGACCCAGTGGAGAGTCCTCACCATGTGGTTAGAGCATGTCCGGCCTCTATGGCATGCTGCGTGGGCAGCTGAGCTAGGGCCTCAGCTCTGCTCTACCAGACCTTTCACCAGGCATGGCTTCTGAAAACTAGCTCTTTCATCATGATGAAATGCCCACAGCATAGGAACTAAGAGATGACCTGTGGGCCCAATTTGTATTATTTATGTCTCTGCCATGTCCCCACCTTCTTTCTCTGCTCAGCACCTGTGGCTAAGTCAGAGAACCCCAGACACTGTGGGGGGAAGCCATTCAATGGATGGCAGCTTAAGGGGAGGGCCCTGGCCCTGGAATCTTCTTTCTTCTCCTTACAACCATTTCAGCCACAGTGTAAACAGCCACCAATCTCTAGTGCCAGACGCCAGTTCAGCTCGACCCTTCAACCCATCAACGTTTATTTTAAAGCCATATCTCTCTCTGATCTTAAGACATGACAATGATCTAAGCCTGACATCTTACGGACAGCAGAAATCACAAGGGAAGGCACATGTTAAGGCTCAGGTATGGAACCTGTTTTTAGTCCCATCAGTAAGCACACTCCCACCCCACCCCACCCCCATGCAACCCTTCAATACGTACATGCTAAGGAGCTATGGAGCAGCAGTCAGAGGCAGTGGAGAGATGAGGCCATGCCCACAAGGGCTCACTATTCTTCAGGAGCCCTCAAAGCCTCTGCAGTTTAGTTTGTCAAGGAAAGCTATGTGACTCTACCCAGCCCTACATTCACTTGGTAAGTATTACTTTTATCTAAGGAGTCACATGCCAAGTGTCACTTAACTATGGTGAGTTCCACTTCTTGATCCAGCTCTATGACAGATACTATGTCTACCATACCATTTAAGACCCCTGACATCACAAGATAGGGAGGTACTCATAGGGTTATTTTACAAATGAGAGCTAGAAAGATCCAAGGACTTGCCCAAAGTCTTATAATCATCAAATGGCAGTGGGCTAGGACTGAGAGTCCCCGGTGTCCAATGGCAAAGCTCCAATCGCTCCCAGCATCTGCTATGATTCCCAGTGGCTCCCAGGAGGCCTGCTTTTCACTTGGTTGTTAAATAACCTTCGGACTACTTAACTGAGTCCAAAAGACTGAGCAAAAGGGACAATGAGGTGACTAGAGAGCCTGTGACTGCAGACCCAAGGCCATTACTTCCTGCTCTGAGTGCCCTGCTGTCTGCAGGATGGACAGGCTGAAAACTGCATCCCTAAGACACATTAAAACTGTAGAGTCTTCCGAATCTCTGCAGGTGGAGGGCCTGCCTGGTGCAAGTCCTAGCCCATTCCCTAGGCATAAGACACCACAACCAGACCCTGACAGCCTCACAAGATACAGGCTGGCTCCAGTAGCCCTGCCTCTGCACATCCCAGACAGGCACTCATCCTGCCTCCTGTTCCTCCCCTACTTCATCTGTGCATGGATTAGCATTCTCTGTAACTCAGATTACATCACTTTTCTATGTTAAAGTAACACACCATACTTCAGCTCACTACTGCAACCTCATCAGTTCCACATAGTCTTTCCCTCCTAAGCTTCAGCCCTTCCCTGTCTGTGATATGCCATGTCCTTCCTCTCAAGTCTGTCCCCTTCCTTTGATGAGTCTGCTCCTTCTTCTCTCCCCACACTTTATTCATTAGTTCATCTCCACTTTGTGCCCCATAACAGTATCAAAAGTGGCAACTTTTCTATCTGGGCTTATTGTTTCTCTCTGTTTGTCCACTGCTTCCCAGCACCTGATACAATGTCAGGCACAAGATCAAGAAAGTAGCACTCACTGCATACCCCAAACATTGCCTCCAGCACAGGGGTCCTCCTTGGCTTCCACAGAAACCATGTTACAAAACTCAGGTGGCAGAGCACCTGAGGGAGTGAGGCCTGCTGCTGAGGAAGAGGGACTTCAGCCAGGCCTAAGAAGTGGCATGGGTCTGCAGGTGGCAATAGCTAGTGAGTGCACCTTACTAAGCAACACCCTGATGGACAGCATGTGACTGGGGAGGCTGCACTGTCACCGCATGGTCTAGCCAATGATGCCTATGAAACCCACCAAAGGGGCTGAGTGCACACAGCTATGCCTGAGGACAAGGGAGCGTGGAATAAAGAGGGAAGGCAGACATTTGAACTTGGATGCTAACGTCGAGGCTAACAGCACATTGGAATGTCAGATTTAAGAACTAGATACAGATATTTGACAATGCCATAATGTAACAGGGACACACCAGGTTTCTGCAGAAAAGCAGGTTCTCAGCACCAGATTACAGCCACTGTGTCTTTGTTTCCAGAGGCCGGAATGTCTGACTTATGCATGCATCCCTGCCAACTACCTAGGCCTGAGCACTTGAGCTCCGATGGATCTCTCTCGGCCATGAATAAGGGATTTCTCCCTTGTGCCTTGAGCCCCTCTGTGTTCCTTTTGTCAGCCTCCCCAGGCCTGGATTTCTCAGGCAGGCCAGAGCAAATGCTTCTGAAGGTACTTGGCAGTAATGTATGCAACACATCAGATGCTCCAGCCCCTAGAAACACAAAGGCAGGCACTCAGATCTGGTCAGAGCTGAGACGCAGCTCTTCTGAAAACAACAGGCATGCACATAGTGCATCTTCAAATACACAAGCCCTTCAGTGAACACTGTGTGTCTGTACATGGGGAGATAGATCCAAACAGCCTCTGCTTCTCAATGAAAGAAAAGAAAGAGAAATCTCAAAGATGTAGAAGCATCATGTCCAAAGCACCATTCTTAAAATTAAGCACATTGAATAGGGGAATTTAAATGATACCTCACTAGGGGCCAGTGCAGCCCCTTCCCTGGGGTCCCCACCAGAGGAGTCGTCCACCCCTCCCTCTGTTGTTCATGTGACATGTATGGTGTGAGTTCCATAGAATTCACCGTCTTCCCAAGAACGGATTCTGGGAGACAAGCTTGCCTTAAAACAGTGTAGCTCCAGAACGTGGACTCAAAACAAGAGAGTGTGGAAGCAGGCAGACAAGGATCTTTTCTGCTGAGATAAATAGGAGACTTTCTACAAAGTGTCCTTTGAAACGTCTGAGCAATGCTCCTGCCAGCCAACAGGAGCAGCAGCATCCCCACCTGTCCCCAGGCAGCCAAGTTGTGAATGATGCAGGAAAGTTTGTTTGAGGGTTGTTTTTTTTTTTTTGGGGGGGGGGGGCGGGGAGCAGGGTCCTCTAAGCATCCAGTACACATTTAAATGGTTTGAGAAAAGTTTAATTAGCCAGGTATAAAGGAGAGTGAGAGGATGTCGTGGAATCAGGCCCCATGCTTCTTGTCCTGTTGTTCTACAATCTTTGCAGATCAGACAATGTTTTTCCTGGTCCTCTGGTTTCAAAGATAACCTTCATAAAAAAAATCGATCATTAGAAGATAGTCTTTGGTTCTGAATGAAGCAGTATCCCAGACTCTGAGAAGTGGTCCCTGCAGAGGTCAATGAGATGCCCATACAAGACATCTCATTTTCCCATCAGCCGTGTTGACATTTGCAATCTCTCCCGTCTTAACACTCAGGTCAGATCAGATCCTGCCCATAGACACTTGTGTTGTCCTGCCTTTCCTTGGAGATCTGCACACAGTGCCAGATGCCCTGCAGAGGTGCATCTCCAGTAACATTTGAACCAGCCACTTCTATGAAGCCAACATGTCAGTGTTGTCCCCAGGGAACCCCCATCAGTGCCGGGGCTGACACATGCATACAGTCTCCTGGGCCATATTTAGAGAGGCCCAGCACAGCACAGCAGTTGTCTAGGGGAGAAATAGGGACTTGGAATTCTGGGGATCGATGAAAATGTTCCCCAATTAGATGTGTGATGGTTGTACAACCTGGAAATTTGACTGAAACTTACTGAATTGCACACTTTAAACAGGCTAATGTTGTAATATTAAATTAGGCCTCCATAAAACTGTAAAAGAAATGCATTCATTGAGTAGCTAATGATATGGGGGAAGCAAGTTATGAAACAACACAGAACATAAAGCATCACATCATTTGCTCCTAACTGTTTAAAGTCTACATTTAAAGCACACACAGCACAGGAGAAACAGGAATTAAGCACACCAAAAGGCCTGTGATGCCTTTGCTAATGGCGAGACTACCCGTCTGTATTTCTTCTTCACCTCTCTGTACAGTCCAAACCTCTCCATGGATATGGACTTTCACAACCAAGAACTGACACCAACTGGCAAAGGACGCTGCAGAGCAATGGATACAGACAGCAGGACAGGAAAACCTAACTGCTTCAGGAGGCAACACTCCCAGCCACTGCCACAAGCAGGCTACCCAGCACCCTTCCTATTCCTGCAGTTCAGGGCCCAGAAAGGAGTAAAGGCCTCTCTCCAGTGAGCACACCCTCTGCTCAGTGATGAATGCATTCCTAGAAGAGGGCTGTGCCTAGAATAGGGAAAGCAAATGATAAGCTCCACATTGCATACATACGTATACCAGCTCCTGAAACAGATACATCTATGTGTTTATTCAACATCGACAAGACTTACAAGAACCACATTGTTAAGAGTCTGGAGGGCCCATTCCCAGTTCAGAGAGGCATATGTATTCATACAAATGCTTTCTACTCGTGAAAAAAAAGTTCTTTTCTAGAAATACACATAATTGCATATGAGAGGATGTATTGACACCAACTAATGATGAGATTAATGTGGCACACTGTCTTTTAGGTAGCACAGTGACAAAGGATTGTCTAAAACTATAGCTACTTTGTATCATACTAGCATGAAGTTTCTCTGCCTTAGGTGTATTAAGCCTGAGAACAAAGGTCAGTCTGCTAAGGTCAGTCCTACAGTTCGCTAGTATAAAGCATCCTAAACTTGGGCAAAGGTATGTTCCTTGCTAATTCCCAGCTGGAGACCTAGAAGGCGGTATCCTGAGCCTGGCAGCATAGCTCTGCCTAGCAGAGTGATGGGTCCTATGGCCTGGCTGATGCCATTAAACCCATCCCTTCAGCCCACTGTTGCGGGGCTGTGGGCACGCCACTGCTCTACCTATTCTCTCCTGCAGTGTCCAGAACTAGACTGTGGAATAATAGACCAGCTCGCCACCGGTCATTTAAAATGTGGATCTGTACAGTCCTGAGCACGCCATAGTCAGTTCCCACCAATGCACCTGTAAAAGCACACTAAGGAGAGGGGTCAGGCTAAGCAGAGAACACACACAAAAGAGACTGGGGTGGTTGTCTTGGCCCCCCAATATGTCTCTGGATCTGAGCAACAGTCCCTATGAGGGTACTTCCTAGGATATAGAAACTACCCCTTTAGTCTTCTGATTCTCTATCCTTTTAGCATGAATGATTTTTTGTAATTCATATCCAGAGTACCCTTGGATAAGGAACCTACAAAACTCCCATTCTGAATATAGGAAATTCTTCCCTGGGCTCTCTGCCTAGAGACATTAACAAAAGGACATTCAGAATAATGAAAACTGTTCCTCGCAGGACTAGAGGCCAAGAGGCTGCACATACAACAGGTACCTGAGTAACAGCATTCAGGCAAGGGCCAGTGAAGCCTCCAGGGTGACAGGTCAGGGGAATGCTCCCTAAGGACAGGGCAAGGGATGACACCTGCCTTGCTAACCTCTGTGTCTCACTGCAACAGCACTAAACACACAAAGCCTGACTTCAGTGATGGCTTGGACGGTACTCACTGAGAATCAACTTTTTACAAATATTAATTCCAAGCACAGGGTTGGGTTGTTAAATATACAATAGTAGAGGTCAAAAGGAAGAGCGTCTGCCTGAGGAACAGAAAGCAGCCCCGTTTGATGGACAAGCCATGCCTGTTTGCAGAACTGTGGGATGGGACTACAGGAAAGCAAGCCTTGACTGGGCTAGTGAGTCAGCCTTGTCTGCAGCTCAGGCCGTCACATACCTGACTTATCTGTATTCAAGAACGCACAGCCACTGCAGTTTTATAGAACTGTAAACTCATCATCTGCATCTCCCTAATGACCAAGATTTTGCATCATACTTTTTATACCATGTACCATGAAGCACTAAGTCTTGGCCCCTGGCATTAGATTCCGCAGTACCCTCCACTTGTGTACAGTCTCATCATAAGTATCCATGCAACGCTGGCTCCGGCAACCATCCAACTAAGGCCAAAATTGAATAGCAATTCATGGTATGACCAGAGATTTCAGTCTCATGCTCTTAGAATGGGATGTCTACAAACTACACAACATATACACACACAAGCACACATGTGCATGCACACACACAGTTCAGTGTGTAACAGCATTATGTCATGATGTTCCTATATGAATAAGCTTTATTCTTTCTTCTAGTCAAGAAATATTAATAAATGTCCACAGGATGGGGGTAGTGATTTGGTATTAGCCAGGAGACCAGACTTCTTAGCAATGTAGCCTCTCCACTAAGAACGTGACTTTTCAAGGCATCCTCTCCCCTCCAGAGTGTTGCTCCATCTTTAAATTGGACTAGTGCCAGCCTCTGGTGGTGGCATTCAAAGGCAAGTCTGAGAATATACATCAAAGTGTCAAACAGTGAATACCATGTAGCAGAAACTGAAATGATGGCTGTAGCCATAAGTATTGCCTTTAATAAGTATATGCTGTCATGCCAGTGCACGTACAAGGCCAGGGCACAAATCTCTATCTGCTTCAGGAATACAAAGATGAACGTGCATATGGACTCTCCATCAACCAAGGCCCAAAGCAGATCATGTTGAGAAAGCCAATATGACCTACAACATGGCCATCAGCATCCATGTCTCATTCCCTACTGCATTTAGCCCTGGCTTTGTGCTAGACTCCACCCCAGCTCCAGGGTAGAGCACTGATTCACACCTATGCCAACCAAAGCACTGTATGTTCTGGCTACTGTGGTTTACATAATCCAATTAAAACCAAGAGAAAACTTTAAAATGTTTCCGTAACTAAAAGACATTTTCTACTAAGCTGCTGTGGGTGGCACAGCTCTGAGAACACAGCATGCCCCCAAATAGGTCCAAACTGAGGTTAAAGGCCAGCGCTTAGAATCTGGTCCTGATGGTATCTGTGCCCCCTGTACTGAGCTAACATTGAATTCTCAGTTGCATTTTAAAATCTCCCATCCCCGGCTTTCTTTTGAGAAAATTACTTTGTTCCTAGTCCTGGAAAGTTCTCACCTGGTCTGTGGATTGAGGTGTTTGGGGTTGGTTGGAGGGGGTAGTGTGACAGAGAAGCTTGCTCATATTGAGCTGGGAATGAGCCCTAATTCTGATCTGAAGCCACAGCCTCGTCGTACTGGTCTGTGGAGCTGATGCCCTGAAGAAGTGGCTTGGCTGACAGATGGTAAACCTGAACCCCTGGGAGGTGTGTTCCTAATATGAAGATGCCACACTCCAAGCCTGAGAGCACAGGCCTGCCCTGGGAGACCAGCCCAGGCCTGATGCGCAGTGTGCCCCTGTGTGTGACAGCTCCTGACTTCCTATTTGTCTCATCCTTCCAGGTGGGCTGGACCATGACATTTACAAGGGGCATTCACTGGGGCACAGTGTGAAGCTGCTCGTAAATTCTACTTTATTGACCTCTTTAAAGAAAAAAAAATACTTGGTTAAAACACACACAGAAGGCAGACAGTAAAGGGACCTTGGGTCTCCAGCTATGGTCCCTGAAGAGATCTTGATCTTGGATTTTAACAAGAAAGGTGAACTGCCCTTCTCCTCTGCACAGGCTCAGGTCAGCATTACCTGGCATTTGCCATCTGCCCAGTGCCCCTGGCCTTTGTCCACAGCTCACCCAAGCAGGTCTTCACCATGAGGCTGTGTAGGGTAGTGATCTGTGTTAAAACCTGTCCGTTCAGCACAATCAGGCTGGACCTCTGACTTTGCCTCTTCCTGAGACCATCCTAAAGCAAATCACTTTACTTCTGTGAGCTTTAAGGCCCGCACCCCTGAGACATGCTCAGGAGCTACTGCCCTCACAAAACAAAGCCACTGGGCAGACAGCAGACCTTCACTGTGCTCTCACAGGTAGAGGAGACTGCAGAGCAGAAGTACACAGTGGCTTTGTGACCCTCCAGATCCCTGGACTGATGATGGAGATTCAGATCTCATGAAGACCCTTCCCTCAACTCATGCCTGGTCATCAGACACTCCATAGTTCTGCCAGTTAACATGCAACACCACACCCATGAGCTCTTAACTGGCTCTGCTCATGTTTCCTGTACTACCCAGGCTACAGTCTCCTTCAGGGGGAACAATATCAAGCTAAGTTCTATACATATGCAAGGTAGGTCTCAGAAACAAGATGCACATTCTACCTTGTAATGTGTATGCCTGCTCACGGTGCCTGGCAGACACGCATAGATGGAGCTGCATTCAGGGTCTTCTCTAGTCAGTGAGACCTGTTTCCAGGGCTTTTACTCATCCTAAGGATGGAGAACATCCAGAAGGGGAGCAGGTGTACCCCAAACAGAGGGTATCAAGGTGCTGCTGGGGGAGATGGCCCAGGTGTCAGGAGGGTAGACCATGTCAAAAGTCTGGGAGGGGGGAATGTGATTTAAAAAGGAAAAAAATGAAATGTCTCAACTCTTTTGAGGTTGTACCTACTAACAAAGAGAACGTGTATGCTAAGGACCATAGAGAACTATCAGAAACACAGAACTCACCTGCTCTTACCCTCTTGTGCCATTGGTTTATACTGAGCTCCTAGGAGCCAGACAGGGTAATAGACAGGAAACTGTATCCCAAAGGTGCCAAATGACACAGTCTGGGCCCTCCTGGTGAGAGCAGAGACTCCACCTCTCTATATCCACTGCCAGGGCCCACAGAAGTTTGCAAAAATTCCCTGTTCACCGTGACAAAATAACAGCCAATCCCAGGAGACAAATAGTTCCACAGATGTGCCATGGAAAGAAGACAAAATGCTTATCAAGCTAGTGGGGAGTGGGTGGTCTTAAAACCAGTGCCCCAGACTTTTCACTAGAAGATTCTCTGATTCTTTGCCTTGTGAAGCATCCTAAGTGACTGGCCCATGGATGAGGCACACGGGGCTGCCCCTGTGATAATGCACATCGCCAAGCAGACTTAACTACAGGGCACTGTGAGAGGCAAGGCTCCACAGAAAGTGCTTGGCAAAAACACTTCAGTCTGAGATAATGTCCGAAGTAAGCCTACTACAGGCAGAGCAGTCCAGTATCCCCTCCGCCTAGGAATGCCCTCTTCCCAGTGTGATAATGAATAGTTTTATAACAAGTATTTCTCTGCGTGGGAAAAATAAAATGAAGAAATCTAAGAGGCATTTTATACCTACATCACTAAAATACATGTCTTGTCTGGGCACTTCTTTCAGCTCACTCTGTGGAATTGATCACCATGAATAATTCAAAATACAAATAAAAAATTCATTTGTTAGCCCAGCCAATCTCTAGCCTGTCCAATGAAGGAAGTAGTAACTGTAACCCCAAGGGGGGATTTCCTGACCTCCTCCTTATCCATTCAGGACCAAATAAGGTAGATTTCCAATAGAGTATCGGCAGACAGAAGCACTGGTCAATAGGAATGAGAGGCAGTAGCCTTCTGGAAGGGAATAGGGTCTTCACCAAGTACTTAAGTGAAGAAATGTGATTAGAGTTCCAGGCTCCAATAGGAGAGCAGTTTGGGGGTGGAAAACGCTGGTAATGCACAGAAAGTGACCCATGGCTTTGGAAAGAGGCAGCCAGGGAACGGGGCACTTTGTAGGACTGGACTATTTCATAAACTCCAGTCTCCAAGTCCTGTGTCCTTTGCTCCTGTTGACACTTTGTTTTGCTCTTTGTTCCTACCTGCCTCTCTCAGGATATAGATATAGATACAGATATAGAGATAGAGATAGAGATAGAGATACAGATACAGATACAGATACAGATACAGATACAGACACAGACACAGATACAGATATAGATATAGATATATGGATAGATAGCTAAATGGGTGGGTAAAATTGAATTTCAGGAAATGAGCTGAACTCTGCAAAAGGCTGGTGGATGGCTTTGAGCAGGTCTCCAACCAATGCAAGGATACCCTAATGCCTGATGCCTGCCCAACCCTGTGGATATCATGGGAAGTTTCAGGGAAACTGGTCACTGAGGGGACAGGACTGTCTATACTCTGACTATTGTCCATGATGACTCAGCTGCAGGTATTGGTGAAAAGGAAGAATGAACTGCTCCAAAATTATGAAGCATTTCCTCTGTCTGTCTGCTCTGCAATCCCTTGCCCAAGTTTCACCCACAGCAGAGGTAGAAAACTCACCCAATGATTGTTGTAAACTCCCACATCAGACAGGATGCACTAAAAACAGGATTTTGTTGGGGTTGGCCCCAGCCTCCTACTTTACAAAGCAGGAGTCATTCCCTGGGGAGCTGGGGACTTAGTTAGCTCAGCAGTTAAGAGCACATACTGCCTTTGCAGAGGACCCAAGTTCAGTTCCCAAGAACCCAAGTCCAGTGGTCCATATCTCCTGTAAGTCCAGCTCCCAGAAGATCCAACACCTCTAGCCTCTGAAGGCATCCACACTCACATCACACACCCACACATGGACACAAACACATACATATGATGAAAAATAAAATAAACCTTAAAAAAGAATGATTCCCTGCTGGGGATGTCTTTCCGTATGCTGTGAATGTGTTGCTCTGATTGATAGATAAATAAAATGCTGATTGGCCAGTAGCCAGGCAGGAAGTATAGTATAGGTGGGATAAGCAAAGAGGAGAATTCTGGGAAGTGGAAGGCTGAGACAGGAGATGCCAGTCTGCCATCTAGAGAACAGCATGTAACGGCCTACAGGTAAAGCCACAGAACACGTGGCAACACATACATTAACGGAAATGGGCTGAGTTTAAGTGTAAGAGCTAGTCAGTGGTAGGTCTGAGCTAAATGGCCAAGTAGTTTTAATTAATATAAGCCTCTGTGTGTTTACTTGGGTCTGAGTGGCTGTGGGACTGCAGGGTTGCAGGGCCCAGGCAGAAACTGAGAAACTTCAGCTACAATTCTCTGATACAATATCCATTTACCCTCAGTCTGGTTCTCCAGCTCCTGGGTCTTCCAGTGAGAACCTTTGTCCCAGCATAAGATTAGAAAGCAGACACCACACGACAGTGCTAGGGGAATGCTGATTGGTCAAACTAGTTAATTGCCCTTTAGTAGAAGAGTCAAATATGAGTACAGGATGTTCCTTGTCCTCACCAGACATACTCCAAGGCCCCCAGGAGATAGCAGAAATCATGAACTGTCTAATTATTTCTTTTTTTCTGTACATACATACCTACAATAAAGTTTAATTGCCAGATTATGTACAGTAGGAGATTGTTAGTGTAATTAATAGTACAGCAGAGTAATTATGGCCATGTACTGCAATGAAAGTCACAGGAATGTGGGCTGTCTGTTTTGCTTCCTTTTCTCCTTCCATAGCTCTCTGAGAGCACCTTACTGGACCATACTCACCCTTCACTAGTCACATGTGGTCATGTGGGACAATATAATGGCCACACATGGAAACACTGGACAAAGAGATGACTCCCATCCCAAGCACAACAATGAGATATTTTATACCACTACTCAAAAAGCACACAATTAAAAACTATAAACTTTTTAAAAAGTTTTTTTTCATTTAATGTCTGCCAGCCATGGGTGACTGGAGCTAACTGCACCTGGGGGAAGCAGATTTGGGGATGAGGCAGGATAATGGCAGGGACCACGGGAGTGGCTGACCCTGTGCCACACAGGGGATTTCTCTTCTGCTTTCCACAACAGGCTCAGCAATACTCATGCAGCCAGGCTGGAAAACACACAAGACTGCCCAGAGACCTTTCTTCCACAGCAAATCTCATCCCAACCTTTCTGGAACATGTACTTTCTATATGGAAACATATGTCACACAATTAACAGCCCTTTCCCCAAACTACAAAAACTAATAGGATTTGCCATTCTGCAGAGTTTCTAAGAGAAAAGACATTACACACCCCCTCAGCCCTCACACATACACCCACGCTCAGAGGCTTGTGCAGTCCAGCAGTCTACAGCTGTCTTGTCTACCTGAGGAAGGTCCATGGTGCCTCCTGTGTAGATGTTCAGCCCAAGTGTGGAGCTGTCCATCCATTACAGCTTCCTCTAGACTTTTGAAAAATCAAAACGTTTATAAAGCCTGAATGTCTTAGTCTACTTCCAAGTCAGAAGTCATTCCACTGCTGCCCTAAATAACCTGTGAAGACAGTTGTCACATCTTAGCTCTCAGTGACCTTATGTCACATGCTGTCTGTCACTGAAGAGGGCTGGAGGTTCACAATGCACTCTAGCACAGCAGTTCTAAAGGGGACGATTTTGCCTTCCAGGGGATGTTGGCAATGTCTGGAGGTATTCTGATTGTCACAAATGAGGAGACAGAAGTGTGCTGACATCAGTGTGGGAGGTCAGGGATGTGACTAAACAGATGCCACCACACAGGACGGCTGCCCACACAGGGATGATCCAGAACATCCACCGCGCCAAGGCTGAGGATCTGCCTCAAGGTAGTGGCTTCACACAACACTGGTTGGCATAAAAGCTTTAAAATACAAGTTATACATCCTACCCAGAGAGGTTCTGTTTCAGTTTCCCAGGCATTTAGAGCTTCCTTGAAACACACACACACACACACACACACACACACACACACACACACACACACACCCTTTTTCCCTTCCCTCAGGCCACTTCAAAGAAAATGTTTGTTATTTCCTCAAACAACATTGGTTTGCAATTCCAAAAGCTGTCAACAGTGGTACTGTTGACTTGAGTAACAAAAGCTCTCTAGAAAGTTCTCAGGCAAAGTCTGGAAGAACCACACATGCTTTCCTTTCCTACAAAAACAAATTCAATGAATACAGGGTTTGTTTCAGTACAAAATCAGAATAAACACAGGATCAAACAATATTTAACAGGAATGCAAATGCCAGACACTGGGGATTGCTAACTCACAAAAAGTCCCCTCCACCTCCTTGAATTCATACTGGATATTCTACAGCTAAGTGCCTTCAGAGCTGAGAATGAAAGTCACATGTCTCACGGCCTCAGTTCAACAAAGGAAGTGACCGTCCAGGGACACAGCTGTGTCCACTCCCAGTCTCCTCTGTGACTAGCTCTTGTAGTTGAAGGCAGAATGTGCAACTACCTTTGTATATGGTCCCTGATGCCTGTCTTGGTACCCATGACTCACACAGAGAGGGACATGGCCTAGATTCTACAGCCTAGTACACCCAACTTGTTTTATCCCAAGGATCATCTGGGCTTGGCAAAAACACAGGCCCTGTGTCTAGAGAGATGGCTCAGCAGTTAAGAGCACTGGCTATTCTTCCAGAGGACCAGGGTTTGATTCCCATACCTTCGTGGAAGCTCACAACTGTCTGTAACTCCAGTCCCAGGGGATCTGACACCCTCTTCTGGCTTCTGCAGACACTGCATATATGTGTTGCACAGACATACATACCGGCAAAACAACTACATACATAAAATAAAAAAATAAATAAATTCTCAAAATAAAATTTAAATACAGGCCCAGAGTCTGGAAAGTCCCTACAATAATCCACCTAGGACAGATAATGAATCTCCCATACTCCCAAGCTCTTTAACTCTAGCTGTACCCAACTATCTCAGAATGTAGATAGACCCTGAAAGAATCAACTCGTCCTCATTACAGACCAGTCCAAATCTGGGGCAGGGGAGCTGAACCCAGAAATAGTAAACAAATTCCCGGTTACAGCTGCTACACATGACAGCTAAGAAGCTCTCTGTGAGCAAATTCCACACAGTGCCACAGCCTCCCAGATGGAGCCTGACCTCTGACAAGCTGGCTGTGGACCGCTGTGGGACAGACACAGCCTCTCCTGCACTGCTGTCACAGAGGCCCTCCTAGGTGGGGGGCGGGGTGCACCTCACAAGCAGCTTCCGTCTGCACCATCTGGCCCTTGGGCTCTTCATGATATAGACATGGAGGTATTGGAGTCAGCATTCACACCCTCATCCATGCCTCACACATCCCAGTTCTCTTTCTGCAGGCCACCTCTCAGACAATTTCAAGGGAGCCAACCTCCCCACATGCTTAAGCTTTCTCTCCTGGAGCACAGTGGAGTGACTGGGAAGAATGAGCCCTGGAGGCTGGAAGTATGCTACTATGCGGACTCCTCCCAGCTTAGGGAGCCAGTTACACAGAGTCAGAGCCCCAATGCCATCGGAAGCGTGCCCACCCCTTCCACTAGAACCTTCCTGGCTCGTGAGGGGCACGCCCCAAGGGATAGGGTGCCTTTGACTTATCTGCATCACCTGACTCCTGGCCTGCTTCCAACTCCAAGTCCCAGTCAAAGGCAGGAAGCAAGAGTGGGAGGAGAGAAGGACGCAGATAATCAGCCTTTGATTAACACTGAGCCAGGGATGCAGGGCCTTTTCTGAAGTGGCACACTCGGCTGCTGGAAGGAGTGCAAATGAGATGCTGGGTATGAAAAGTCTGCCCGAACTGCAAAGTGCCACACAAACAAGAATTAGCACTCAAAGAGAATGAAACAGGGAAACGTGGATTTTCCAGCAAATTCTGCCAGGCTCACCTTCTTCAGCCAAAGAAAGTCAACATCACCTGAAAAGGGGTCACAGCTCAGAAGGAGGGTTCCAGCTAGCACAGTGTGCCCAGCTGCCTGCTTGGCTCTGTACACAACCACAGATCTGTCCTTAAGAAGGTGATCAGGTGCAGAGGTGAACTGAGAAACTTCCAAGCTTCCCAGACTAGGGCTGCTGGGACAGTCTCCAGGAAGTAAGAGTCAGAGATGATTGCAGGACTCTGCTGGGCATCCACCAAAGACCCTTCCTGTGGGCCTTCCATCCTCTGCTCCCAGGTCCTTCTCAGATACCACTGCTGACCTTCCTAGTATCACCACCTTCACCCAGACCTGTCACTGAAGCCTAAACACGCCCCCCACCCCTCTCCCCTGCACTAACCCTCCTCACATATCAGCCCAGGGGATTGTTTATAGTCCAGTTATGTTCTCAAACCAAATTCTGTTTGAAGGCCTCAACAGCTCCTGTGACCTTCTGGGGAAAGTCCAAGCTTCCTGTGTATGACCCTGAAACATCACTCAGACTCCCATGTTACTGCCCAGCATGGGCTCAACTCACAATCTAAAGTTCCTCCAATAGTCTGTCATCTCTGAGTTGAAGTACACATCCCTGCCTGGGACCTCATACTTCATGGGGCCACCCAGTGTCGGCCTTCTTCCTCCTGTTTACACTTTTGGTCTCAGCTGGAAGAGTCCCAACCTTGCCAGACCTTCTCTGAGTCCTTCCCATGCGTATGTGGACATGAGCTGCTCTTTTCCACTCAGGGGCCACACTTGAACATTTTCATGTCATATTGTGATTACCCACTGCATACATTTCCTCCTGCCTAGGAGCGGGAATCACCTGATAAACTCCAGGTGGTTTGGTAGATCTGCAGAGGGGACCATGATGCTCCATCTCTAACCAGCTCTCAGGTTGAGCTGAAGCTGCTGGGCTGTGGACCACATCCTGCGCACACAGATTGGAGCTTGGTGAGCCAAGGCTGTGCTTTTCTGGTCTGTAGCCAAGTTTAAACCTAGAAGATGGTGGTCCCCAGCCAGTATAGAATGAATAAATGAGAAATGGAGAAGGGATAAAGATAAACACTAGGAAACTGGAGGTTCGGATAGGTCTCATCAGGACCATAGTGTGTAATAACAACATCCATAGAACCAACTTTGTCCCTTAAAAATCGAGCCTTCCTGACATACATAATTACTCATTTATAAAACCGGGTATTTGCCTAAATCAAGTCTGTAAAGCAAGTGTAAGACCAAAACAGAACCTGTGAGCTTAGCAATTCTGTGCCCTTTACCAAAGTTAAACAAATTGTCACTTGTGACAGGGGGCCACAGTGCCAGCACTCAACTGTGAATTATTAATGTGAAAGATTTGCATGTGCTTTTTCTGAGTATAGCAGACTTTGATGTCTTTGTACCCTGCCTAGGATTTCTACAAACAACAATTCCTTTGCCTGCCCCCAAACTATTTTTAAAAACATTTTGAATAGACCAAGCATAGGAAATGTGTTAAAGTCGTTTCAATACAAGACAAAATTTCAACAATGATGTTGCTCCTCTGTTGCCAAGGGTAATACAAGGGTAAAGGATGGGGTGCAGGGGCATGCTTAAATCTCCATCAAGAGAAGACAGCCCAACAGCCCTTTGGAACCTGACTCTTAATTCTGCAGACCAGTGATCAGTGAATGGGAAAATGGAGGCAAGCATTTGCAACAACTTCAATAACTTGCTACAGATCAATACAACTCTAAAACAGCCTTCCTCGCCTTCAGCCTTCCAAAGAGTTCCGCCAAACTTGCAAGATGCTTTACAAAGCCTACATTGTGCACCTCAACACACTGGTGCGGCTCACTCACAATAAGAAGAAACCGGTGAAGAGAGAACTTGCAGGTAACGCTCCCAAGTCAGAATCAATAGTTCTCAGAAGAATAGAAAAGCAGGCAGGCTGCGGAGTCCTTATTTACATACATGTGACTCTCAATATATGCCTGCCCCATGGCTGAGAGAAGAAATCAATAGTGCCCCTCGGGAAGCCTCAAGTACAGAGGGATGGGATGGATATAAAAGATGTCTGGGTCTGCATCTCTTTTTAATTCCAGCTCTGCACCTCCTCAAAGAAATACCTATAATGGCCAAAAGGCCCTCAATACCTGGGAGCCTCGATTAAACCGTCACTGTTATGCACGCCTAACGTCAAGCCAGCCCAGTTCTCCAGGCTTCAGGCTTGTGCAATGGGAGAGATCGCCGAGTGGCTTGCTGGGAGCAGGACTGTGGAGACAGATGAAGTTCGCAACATAGATGGCAGAGGGGGGCATATTCGTTTCTGTTGTATCAAAGCAGCCATAAGATGGGTGTCTTAGCTGACAGAATTGTATCGTCTTTAAGTTCCTGATGCTCCAAGTCTAACTTCAAGGCTGGTAGGAGGGCTCTTCTGAGAGCCGTGAGGCAGAATCCATGCCATGCCCCTGCATTAGACTCTTCATGGCAACTGACAATACTTCATACCCCATGGCTTACAGGTACATGACCCCATCTCTGACTTCATCTTCAGCTGGCTGCATCTCTTTATAGTCTTCCACCAGTGCCTGTCTATCTCTGAGCCCAAATATTGCTCTACATGAAAAACAAACTAATAATACTAGGTTACAAGGCCTACCTTAATTATCTCAGCTTGACTGTATTGTTCTAAGAATCTTGTTTCACAAAGGGCCTTATTGTGACATACGGGGATTAGGTTTTCAGCACAGGGCTTTAGTGAGATACAGACAAGGAGGTAAGAGAGGAGGCTTTGCCAAGCAAGGCGCTGAGCAAGGTGAAGGTCAGCTACCCGTTCATTCTTGAGTCCTGAGATCGGAAGGGAAACATGGCAAGAGACAAAGAGTTGAGATGTACCTTCATTTACCAGTTTACACAGCACGGACTGTCTGAGGGCAGGGCCCTGAGTACCTATGTGAAGACACAGACACAGCGGACACTGTTCCAAGAGATGTCACAGAGCTTTGGAGCAAAGGAAATCAGGAAAGAAACAGCTCAGAACCTTGGTACTCCAGGGACAGAGAGGAGCAGCTGCCAGAAGGGTTAGGAGCAAACCCAGGCTAAGGTCAATGGGTGAGTGTGGCGTGAAGAAAAGGACTACTGCTTCAGTGATGGCATCCCAGATACACAATGCCATGTCACACTTCATTGTCTTTAAACTGTCCCCCTATCATAGTTCTGTGTATCAGGAAGACACAGGCATGACTGTACACTGTTCCTGTACCAGTGTGGCGGCACCTGAGATCACCCACTGGTCTCTCCTGAGGATGGGCTGCTATAGAAAGGCCATTCCTGTTTTACTCACCTGTTGGCCTTCTGGGTGAGTTCAAGAGAAATTACTAGGGGCTGGACTCAGCTGCAACTGTCTAACCTAATGCCTAAGACAGCTTCTCCACACGGAAGACCCATCAGGCTCAAGGCTGAGGGCTAGCCCACTCTGGCCTGCAAGTCCCCATTGACCTTCTGAAGCAACTTTCAGTTGTAAAATGAATTTGTGAAGCTCAGTACAACACAGACCTGTGAGATTTTTCATCAGAATAGCAGGAACACTCATCATGAAACCTGCAACAAGGGTCTGGAGAGATGGCTCAGCTGTAAGAGCACTGGCTGCTCTTCCACAGAACCCGGGTTCAATTCCCAGCACCCACATGGTGGCTCAGAACTGTCTGTAACTCCAGTCCTAGGGGAGCTAATGCCCTCCTTAGGCCTCCAGACGAAGCTACATGGTACATAGACATATACACAGGCAAAATCCCCACACATAAAAATAAATCAGTGACTTCCCATGGAAGACCTTGCCTTGGAGGAGGTGGGAATGGGGGGTGGAATGAGGGGGAAGGCTGGGGGAGCAGGAGGAGGGAGGAGAGGGAGATCTGTGGTTGGTATGTAAAATGAACAGAAAATTTGTTAATAAAAAGAAAAAAGAAAAAATTTTAAAAATTAGTAATAATAAAATACTAAATAAAATTTAAAGTACAACAAATACATACACATACCCTTCATAAAAGTGGGTATAAAAGTACCACTATACTAAGGTCATTGCCTGTCTCCATGCACCAATTTCCAAAAATGTGGTTATTTTTCAAGGGACATGAGCTTCCAGTTTATGAAACATGGAGGGCATATTCATTCATAATTCCACCCTGACACACTTGAGTGCAGGTGATGCTTGCTGCCAAGCTGTCCCAACCACGTGGACTCTAGCCTCAAGAATCCTAAACTCAAATAAACTCTTCTGTAAGTTGCCATTTGATCATGGTGTTTTGTCACAGCAGCAGAAAAGGAAGTCATACAGTGTTTTAAAGGACCCTGATGCCATGGCCCCCTATTGAGTGTTGGGCAGGTATCTAATTACCCCTTTGTTGTGCAATATGTGTGCCCTGTGTGGTCAAAATGTGAAACTATTATGGCAATAGGTTTGCTGAGCCAGAAACTCAGGCCATTTGGTAAGGCAGCTCACCAGACAAGAAATTCAACTGGCAAGGGCTTGGGGGTGCAATGCAGAAGTTTCTTTCATAGCAGCAACACTGGGCACTGCCCGCCTTCATCACGAGATCGACTGAGAAGGCTTGAGGTTTTCTAGGCAGCCATGAGAATCGACAATATGACAGTATTTCCCACAGAGGATGTTGTCTGCCCAGCGCTGTGGTGTGCTTTCATTTTATTAGCATAGAGCGAGTGGCTGAGGGCACTGCCTGGCACACTTCTAAGCTCTTGCTCTGGGGCCCGTCTGACTTGGTAGGAGGTGGGAATCAGCCTCAGTGGCCTCTCTTTGCTGGCTCTCTCCTTTCCAATTCATCTTTGAACGGCGCACCACAATTAAAGAGAGGCCTAGGTAAGGCCCTCATAACACACCTCTAACTAGCCTTCTCTGGAAGGCAAAGCCATGAACCTGAATGAGAAGCTTCCTGGTCTGAAGCCCAGGAAAAGATGGAGGCCACATGGACAGGTGTCTGCAGTCAGACAGGATAGGATGCGAATCTTCTGTGACTCTGTCTGTGTGGCTTGGAGCAAGCCTCCCCACTTCTCTCTGCTGTCTCTTGTCCTTAAGAGTAAAATCCACTAATGCAGGCTGTCAAGATGTCTCAAGAGAATTTAGGAGAAACATCTAGAATGCTAGCTGGTACACCACAGGGCCCAACCAAAAACAGCTACTCTTGTTATTATACCAGAAAACATCCTCAAAGGTACAAAGCTAAATTTCATCATTAAAAGTCAGTTAATCATTCAAATATTTCATAAGCACCTAATGTAGCCAACTATTTTGTAGATAGAAAAATGAGCTGAAGATAGTCGTAATGTAAGTAACTGCCTCCGGTGCTCTATTCTTGGACTTAAGGTGCATCAGGAATTTCCTAAATTCCTCACCAAGTTGTTATTGGGTTCTTATGTGCAGGGCAGTTCTCGCCTGGAATGACAAGCCCACTTCTGTTACAGAGCTAAGGGGCCTGGCAGAGCTGACGTGTGAACTCACCATGAGGCAATAGCAGAGAGAGAGATGGAAGAGAAAGCGAGCAAGAGGGGAGGAAAGGAAGAGGAGAAAGGTCAGAAGTTACTCAAAATGAAAAGGCAGGCAGCCAGAGCCACACACTGAAACCCTTGGACGTCAAGCAAAGTGTGCCGCTTCTTGCAAATGTTAGTGAGATCATGTCAAGACATGCACAGGAAACGGTAGGTATGGGGGATTGGAGGGGGTGTGGACTGCAGTGACCCCCTTCATATTCTTTTTGCTCTTTACACAAAGTTATTTTCTGCATTTGCAAATAAAAAAGTACCAAGTTTTTCTGAGAGTTTTTTGGAATTTATACAGTAAACGTCTATGATGTTCTGGATTTACCAAGTCAAGTCAGAGAAAAGGGATTGGCAGAAACAAATGTAAAGAACTCACATGAGAAGTGAAGCCAATAAACCAGGCAGATACCTGATGGCCTTGTGCTGGACCTGGACCTGACACCCTACACCTCAGCAGAGGGGCTGCCTTCTAGTTAAAAGCCAGCTTATGTCTCTGATCAGGTAACAGCGAGTTCCCCTTTAACAAGGACAGACTTTCTAGTTCTTCAAACCCCACTTTCAGATCCTTCCTGGAACTAACTTCACAATCTGACCAACAGAGTCTCCAGAATACTCAGCTAGTGCAAATCTCAACCAAAAATTCCTAGGTACAAGCACAGCAGACCCAAGTAGAAATATCGTCATCTTCACTCTGCCTAGCAGGCTCATCTCCTTCCATGCTTCCATTTCCTGCCCACATCCTTCCTCTGTAGATACCTGCTGACCTCCTGAGAGCCAATCCTAATACAATGTATTTCCCCCAGACCATCACCAGCTTGACCTCAACATGGCTGCTGAGCAACCCCAGATCATCACCATCACCAGCTTGACCTCCCCATGGCTGCTGAGCAACCCCAGATCATCACCATCACCAGCTTGACCTCAACATGGCTGCTGAGCAACCCCAGATCATCATCATCACCAGCTTGACCTCAACATGGCTGCTGAGCACCCCCAAACTGCCATTGTTCTCTAAAACTTCCTCAGAGTTGCTGCCTGAGGGAAGCTCACTACCCTTGCCTTCCTCCCAGCATCTTCATCTGCCAGCGCCCTTCAGACAGTGCTCTCTGAGCCAGCACCACCCCTGCCCAGTAGCATCCCTAATCACTGTAAGCCTAATCACTCTAAGGTGCATGGAATTCCCATTATGGTAGTCAAACCAATAGCTAGTTCCTTGCCCCTCACTGTCCTAGGTCCAAATCCCCAATCCTGATCTCTGCCCTCCTAGGCTTCTTCTTAACTCTACTTACACTTTTCACTCTTGCCAATCTAAGCCTTCCAGAACATCCAGTAATGATTTCTGGCCTTTTGGCATACTCCTCCACTACTCAAGGATACCTCAAGTCTGACTTCCCACTAAGGTTTCTTCATTGTTCCCCTGGAGGAAATGAATGCTTTTCCTCTGACCCTCTAAATCGGTCATCGGGTCCTACTGAAGCCAAATCTTGCTCCATGTCACTCTGCACTCGACATCCTTCCCCCAACCCTGACTCTAAGCTCCATGAAGTTACAATTGTAGCGCATTTCTATCTGGTTCTGTGTGCAGTCTAAGATATGTAGGCTGGTCAAGCAGTGTCTGCTAAACTGACCATCTAGCTGATCCATACAGCACAAGGTTTAAGTGAGAATACCTCAGTTTCGGCGCAGATGTGAGATTCTTTTCTGTGAAGGGATTGATTTTATTTTTCCCACAAGAATGTAATATTCCAAAAGACAGTCTTCTTGCTCCCTGCTGAATCTTAGCATCTAGGAGAGCGTCCGACCTCTATACGGCATTCAATCAATACTATATCAACTAAATAGCCTTCTTTTAAGTCTTAGTTGATACACATCATCTCTGGTGGGTAGCTTACTCTCAAATTTTAGTTAGATGTTTGGTAAAATGGGAGAACAGAACAAAACCACCTGTAATGGCTATTATGTAGAGCCAGTGAGGAGGAGGGCCTTCCATGGAGCTGGACATGGCACCAATTTCTGGAGCAGTGCTAGAACTGCCCACTGCACACTCGTCTATTTCATCCCCAGAATGCTTTAAAGACCAGCTGTTCATTGTACCTATCAGCACTGGAGGCTGTCCCCAGAGCCCACAAAACTTTCATCTGACAGCTTCTACTGCCCTCAGCACCCCCACCCCTTTTCTTCCCTGTCTCAGGTCAGAGCCTACACAGGAGGGTCCTGCCCACTTCCCTTGTTGAGTCAATACTGGTCCCTGAAATCCAAGACAGTAGCTGCTGAACACAATGGACCATAAGTCTTAGGGACTTACTTACCTAGGACACATCCAGTTGTGAGTGGGAGTCACAGACAGGAGAGAAAACTCAGACCTACTGAAGTCCTAACCTCGCTTGTCCCTTCCTCAGGACCTCAGAGAGTGCCCAGGGTGTCTGCACTGGCCCTGTCCTGGGATCACCTTCAGAAAATGGTTTCAAGTCACCCCAAGCTTTGGGAATTCATGTGTACTATCTCCACCATAGATGGCATCAGGCCAGCCATTCTATTTCTCTTTGATGAACCCCAACTCAACACCAATTTAGCAGATCAAGGCAAACACCACAAAGGCCACTTATTAACTAAGGTAAAGTGCCAAGTGAGGTCAATTTATAATTTAAATCTCTACTGCATAATGCATAAGATGTCGTGATAAATTATTCACTCACAAATTGCCATCTGGACATTTATGGAACTTGGTGGGAAATTTAAAAGGGAATGGATGGATGTCTGCCCAGGGTCTCATCAGTGGCAAAGAGCATTGCTTCTGTTGTTGCTGCCATCTTTTTGGCTATGAATCCCGGCAGATGGATTTCATGCACCTTCAACTGAAAACACTTTAGAGTTGTGTGGGGACCCATCTTCCCATTGCCTGTCTCTGCTCCAGATCCTACCTGGGGCCAATTTACACCTTTACAGCAGCCATACTACACACTCACCACAGTAGCTCAGAATGTCTACCAAGACCACAAGGCTTCACCTACCGCTGACCTACCTGGTAACTAGCAGAGACCCCTTTCTCCAAGTTCTCGCTCTATCTACCTACCTACCTACCTACCTACCTACCTACCTATCTATCTATCTGTCTGTCTGTCTGTCTATCTATCTATCTATCTATCTATCTATCTATCTATCTATCTATCTACTGATCTATTTATCTACCCACCCACCCATCCATCCATCCATCTATCTATCTACCTATCTGCCTACCTACCCATCCATCCATCCATCCATCCATCCATCCATCCATCCATCATCTCTCTATCTCTGTCTCCCTTCACTGAAGTCCACACAAAGAACTGATCTCTACTTACCCAGTTCAATCACCCAGACAGAAGCTCCCCTGAACAGAGGATAAACTCACTGTGGGAACAAGGGTACTGTTCACTGCCTCTGGCACCCAAAGAAAATATATCCTGAGGTTGCTGTGATAAACTTATCCATTCAGTTTATCAAAACCAAACATCTATATTATCAACCTGTTGGCTTGCTGAGGACACAGAAATATGCTCCCATAACAAGCTACTACTGAATGAATTATCCCTGATGCCTGATCCCTGTTAAGGGCAGGGCCCCTTGGGGGATAAGAACCAGAGCCAGTTTGTGTCTAGGCCAATGGGGATGCAAAGGAATCCACAGTTATTCATAGTGACAACCTTACATGTCAGGTTGACAAGGGATCAACTGTTTTGTTTTGGTTTGGGTTTTGGTTTTGTCAACTCAACATTGGGAAGGATCATCTGGAAAGAGGGAATTTCAACTGAGAAAATGCCTCCATCAGATTGGCCTGTAGGCAAGTCTATAAAGCATTTTTTCCTTTACTGATAATTGATGTGGGAGGGCCCAGCCCACTGTGGGCAGTGCCACTCATGGGCAGGGCCTGGGTTATATAAGAAAGCAAGCTGATCAAGCCATGAAAAGCAAAAGTAGGCAGCATTCCTCCATGGCTTCTCCTTCAGCTCCTGCCTCCAGCTTCCTTTCTTGAGTTCCTGACCTGACTTCCCTTAGTGATGGACTGTTAAACTGTGAGATGAAATAAACCCTTTCCTCTCCAAGTTACTTCTGATAATGGTGTTTATCACAGCAATAGAAAGCAGTAATACAATCATCTCTACTTGTGTGATAAGAAACTCAAAACAGGCTGCACAGAGAAATGGTGCTCCAAGAGCCATGGAGGAAGACTAAGATCTGCTGAGGAGAAAGAGGGTGAAGAGAACAAAGACATCCATAGGCCTAGTCACATAAAACATGCACACTGGAACCATATAAAACATGCACACAGGAGCCATGTAAAACATGCACACTGGAACCATATAAAACATGTACACAGGAGCCATGTAAAACATACACGCAAGAGTCATGTGAAACACACACACAGGACAGGCTGATCACACACTGTTCCCTTTAAGGAGGTCAGTGTGGCTCTACTTCACCGGTGACTAATGTAGGTCACACACTCTTGGTGACGCTAGGAGGAAATGAATTTTTCTTATTCTCTCATAATAGGATAATTGGAACCCTTACAGCATCCTCTCCTTTCTCTGTTAATAATCCACCTTCCAATAGAATATAGTATCATTACCCTGAGGTACCACTTCATTTAAATCTTGTGGATCTTCTTGGGAACCAGGAAATTATTGCTGGATTCACTTCACATGGAGGTGCAAACATGAATTTTGAAAAAAGAAAAGAATAATGGCCTCTGATTAGGACACCCAAAACCCTCTCTCCTTCCCAAAGACTGTACCCTTCACCTCAGACTCTCGGAAGATCACTCCAGATGACACACACCAGAAGGTGACCCAGCTGGGTTCTCGTGTTAAGGAAGAGACAGAAACTGCACAGCTGTGTGCTGTGTGTTTGTGAGAGAGCTCACTGGTCAACGGTTGAGTAAGGCCAGTCCTTTCCCACGGCCCAAACCAACTCTTCATTGTCTCCCCACCTGCCACCTGAAGGACAGTGGCACAGAGCTGGCACACGGCAGCATGCTCCTCTGCACAGCGGATTTAACTCATCACTTTCATGCCACAAACAGAGGCAGACAGACAGACAGACAGGCTTCTCCGCAATAATCCCCTCCCAGAGAACACTAATGTTCCACCCACCATGACCAGAAGTGAGACCATCCAGGGGATATTCAGCTGCTTCTTGCAAACCATGGATGCTGTGGGTGGTTGTGTGTTTAAGAAACATCCTCTGTTGGTTTTCTGATGAACTGTTTATCTCAGAGTCTTATATTCCTTGGCTAAACCTTTTCTGAGACTCCTGTTCAAACAGATTAAACACTAGAAACTTTGAAGCATTTTTCTATGCCTCCTGGACAAACTTTCAAGACTTACAAGATCAAATAAAAAAAATCCTGTACCCTGAACTCTAATAGCTGCTTTTGGATAGTTTAGAAAGTATAAACCCATTACAAAGGTTTCGGTATGGAACAGAGGACGGGTTCTTAAGGCATCATTTCTGGGATGAAGGCTAAAAATTGTCTATCACAGCCAGTTAGCCTCAAAGGATGTCTAAATAAACCATGCCCACTAGGGAGCCTCTGGTGTAAGACCTACATTGGTCGCAATCTTTTGAGCATTGTGTCTACATGAAATAAGAACTCTCCCTCTAACTGGGGCAAAGGACCCTCTGAAGAATAAAACTTTAAGTCACTGTACAGCAATGCCCCTCTAGGGATTAGAATGGAGGCTGCGTTTGGATGATACCCTCATCCCACTCTTCACCATGGAGACAACAGCCGCCCCCAGGTAATGAACAAGGCACAAACATGCATTCTCATCAACAGCTCCACCACTGATTAAAGACCAAACTACCAAAGTACAGAGCATGTAAAATCAATTAAGAGAGTTAATACATGCAAAGCACTTTGAACCCTGAATCAAAATTAGCTATTATATCAATAAAAATAATAGCTTCCATTTATTGAGTGCCTACTACATAGCAGGCAGTAGGTTAAGGACATGTGCTCTCTAATTTAATCCTAAAGCAGACCCTACAGGCTAGTGATAATGCCCACATCTCACAGACGAAGGTGAGGAGATGCAAACCTTACTAGTTGCTGCCTTGCTTACAAGGCTTCTGCTAATGAAAAGCCATTTTTGCCTTTTTTAAATAAAGCACTGTGGTCCATACTAAGGAGCAAATGCAGATGGTGCTTTTATATGCTTACCCAACTTAGATAAAGATAAAAATTCAAGAAGAAACACATAGATGCATACATTTTCTAAATCAGATATTTTTCTCTGTTGTGTACACGATATAGCACTGGGGTTTCTCTACGTCACATAATTTTGCAGCTGTCTGTCCCCTGCTGGGGGGAGGCTGTGACTCACAAATTCATCCCACAGCAATTTCACAGACACATGTATTCCTGAGTCCCCACAAGTCTGTCCCTACAAAATTCTGTCTAGTGGGCATTCAACAAGCAAAAGGGACCTACTTCCAACCCAGTCACTGACATACTGAGTTAATTGGACACAGAATTCTGCAGTCACACATTGCTGTCAACTATAAATGTGCAAGACTCAATGTGTGATCACTCTGTTGGACATTCTGCCTCCCAGAACACTGTTTCTTGGAAAGATACATCAAAGAAGCCAGGTGATGGTGAACAGAGAATGGCAGCGGCATCTGTGTGCTCAAACGCTGGGAGACGGGAGGGGGGTGTTGAGAGTTCACGCTCACTACATGTCCTGTTGCCCCACCTCACAAGTGTGTAACACTTCCCACATCTGTCCTACACATGGCTGGAAAACATTGGGAAAGTGTTCAGGAGGCAGACAGGAGCCATGCTTTCACAACACACTGCTGAACTTCCAGAACAAAAGAGTGTCTCAGCCACACCTCTCCTCAGACGAGTCTTTGTCTAGGGAGGGAGCTCTCCATGGAGACAATTGCCTCCTGTTTCAAAAATACACTCACCATTGCCCAACGAGTCTGCCCACTTTCATCCCTGCAGCTTTATTCCTGAGGAGCCTCATGCTAGGAGGACAGAGGTGATGATACTGGGAAGACAAGAGTGATAATGGCACTGCACAACAGTGTCTGTGGTTCCATCACCACTGTAGCTGCTGATTCTCTTCCTGTGGTGGGTTGAATGGGAAGTGTTCCCCACAGGCACATGTGTTTTAATACTTGGTCTCTCCAGTAGGTGGCACTGTTTGGGAGGTTACAGAAATTTTAGAAGATTGCTAGAGGGAGTATGTCATTGGGGTGTGCTTTAAAGGTTTATAAATGCTCCCCACTTCCTGTTCTCTTTCTCTCTGATTCCTGTGTGCAAACAAATATGACCACTAGCTCCCTCCTCCTGCCAGCGTACTATGCCTGTCCCACCATTATGGACTCATCTCTGGAACAGTGACCGAAAATAAATGAAAGTTGCTTTTGGTCACGGGATTTTATCACAGCAACGAAAAAGTAAGTATACACTTTTATTCTATCTTTTATTCATGTGTATGGCTCAGGAGATGTTCTGCCATTCCAAAAAGAGTTAACCAGTCAGGGTTCCTCAAACTTCCTCCTAAGAGGGGACCTCAGAGAGAAGCTACCTGCCTCTGGAAAGCCAACCTAGTGTCACCACTTCAGGAGCAGTGATGAGGCCCCAGCCACAGGCTCCTCTTTCCCCCACACTCAAGCGAGTATACATGATGCTTGTTATGGACTGAACATCCATGTCCCTTCCTCCTCAGATCCTTGTGTGGAAGAAACCTGGCCCTCAGTGTGATGGGATTTGGAAGAAAACTCTTTGGAAGGTAACCAGGTTTAGATGAGATCGTGAGAATAGAACCTGTTGTATTTACTAATTTTTTAGAAGAGGAAGAGGAAGAAATATCAGTGTCTTCTCTCTAGTCTGTGGATACAGCCAGACTTATGAGATCGTGAGAATAGAGCCTGTTGTATTTACTAATTTTTTAGAAAGAAGAAGAGGAAGAAATATCAGTGTCTTCTCTCTAGTCTGTAGATACAGCCAGACTGTGGCCATCTGTGGGTCAGGAAGAGGGCCTCACTGGAGAGCTGAATCTTCCAGTACCTTGACTCCCTGCCTTCTTAAACTGAAGGACAGAAATGTCTGCTGTGTAAGCTGCCAAGTCTGTGGCACTTCATTAAAGTCTGAGCCAAGGAAGACTGTGTTGTCCTGGTCATCTCCCCGGAGCCCTGCCAAGCTGTGGACTCTGAGACAGGACAGATGATGTGATCTCCCCTAGAGCCCTGCCAGACTGTGGACTCTGTGACGGGACAGATGATGTCATCTCCCTGGAGCCCTGCCAGACTGTGGACTCTGTGATGGGACAGATGATGTCATCTCCTGTGGGAGCCCGTTTTCAGGTTCCTCGTGGCTTTACCCAGCAGGTCTGCATGGAGAGGATGATTAGGACCACGGGCCTAAGTGCAGGTGTCTGAGATGGTCTGCACTTGGCTGTGCTGGGGGAGGAGGTCATTTGCTCCACCCCTTGGCGTCTCTATAAAAACCCTGGGGCAGAGACAGTCGGGGCCCGTTGGAAAAGGTTCCAGGCCCTCTCGAGGCTATCCTTTATTTTCTATCTGTTTATCTCTGCAAGATTCTCTGCAACAAATCCTTCTATCTAATATTTCCTTCTGCTTGCACTCAAGAAAACTCTGGGGAGGTGTGGGGTTGGTGGGTAAATGCCCCACAATCTCCCCAGAGCCCTGCCAGGCTGTGGACTCTGTGACGGGACAGATGATGTCATCTCCCCAGAGCCCTGCCAGGCTGTGGACTCTGTGAAGGAACAGATGACATCAATGTGCTCACAACTCAATGCCTGGCACCCAGCACAGGGTTGAGGATGCAAGAATCACTAAAAACATGTGTGGGTTGGAGGATGTGTGGGTGGGTGAATGTGTATAGGCACAGGCAAAGGTTTTGAAGAACATTCAATGCTGGAGGGAATGGTTATGATGTAATAAGTAATAATGTGGGGAATAAAATTACATAAACAATGTGATCCCAATTATGTAAACATTTGCACATGCTTAGGAATCTGGAAGGAAGGAAGCTGGGAATGCTAACAGGGATGGTCTCAGGTGCTGAGATTTGGACTAATTGTTGAAGTTTTCTTCCTTTTCCATGTTTCCACAAATTGCATGTATTGCATTTATAATTCAAAAATAGGATTTTCTGTAAAGAAAATTAGTAAGGAAAAATATGCCTTTTTAAACCTTCCAAAGCGGGGCTGAAAGAATCAAGGAAGCAGCCAGGACTATGAGGGGCCCATAGTCCCTGAACTCAGAAGCTCCTGCCTCACACTCCCCACAACAGGAAGAAAATTCACAGGGTTTGCTCCTTAGCTAGATGACATTAAAGCAAGTGGCCCTCTCAGCCTGGCTTCTCAGATGTGGAAGAGAGGCAGGTCCCATCTTAAAAGGCAGAGCTCAAACCTGGAGGCACCATCAGATCAGAAGCAAAAGGCTAAGAAGAAATTCCACCCAGAGCTTTAGGCCCATGAAGACCAGGAACCCCAGGAGTGGTCAGCAGGTGCTATGGTTGAAACATCCCCAACCTGGTTTGTGTTGGAAACACTCAGTTCTGGCTCCTGGCACAATTTTAAAGGTTGTGGAGCCTTCAGGAGGTGAGGTCTGGCTGGCAGAAGTGGGTCACTAGAGGAGGGTCTTCAAGGCTACACTTGCTTCTGTACCATCTGCTTCCGGGTCCATCTGCCATGTGACATCCACCTCCTGCTCCCTCTGCTATTAAATAAATCACTCCCACCTCCAAGGTTTCCATGGTGGCCTGAAATGACGCCCAAATAAGCCTTTCTTCCCTCAAGCATTTGGTCAAGGCAATGAGAGTAACTCATATACCAGACGCTTGGAAAGTCCCTCCCAGGGCTCCAAGCACAGAAGGCCGTAGCTCTGGAGCTGACTTATTCATGAAGTCGGAGGGTGGAAGTTATAGGTAACGACAATAATTGTGATGACAGCTATACTTGCTATTTGTTCAGAGCTTAACACAGCAGGTGGCAACCTTTTGCTGTAAAAGGACAGGAAGTGAATATTCTTGGCTTTGTGAGCTATATGGTCGCTGTCATAACTAAAGTGTGCCATTAGAGTACAAACACAACCACTAACAACAGGAAAGCGTGAGCGTGTCGTAGTCAAGGACTACTATATATATAAAAGCAGCCGGCAGGTTAGATTTGGCCCAGCTGCCACAATTTGCCAGCCTCTAGCTTAACATGAGCAGTGATCTGCAGAATCTCTCTTTGATCTGGTTATGGAGACTCAGGAAGCCAGTCACATGCCCAGGACCATTTGTCTGAAAGTTGCAAGGTTCAAGTCTAGGTCAGTTTGACTCCAAAGCAGCCTCATTATATCATAAGTTTATTTGGCTTTGGGGGCCCCACAGGACAAGCGACTCCTTCTCCACCAGTGAACACACACTGAGCATGTCCATGCACCAGCATCAGGCTGAGGACAGACTGCAGTGAAAAGCAACCAGGCCTTGCCCTCTGGAGCTCACAGTGTCACAGAGGCATCTACTCCAAGGTAGCCAACAACCTCTCCTCAGTGGAAGCCCGCATACAGCCCAGACACACATCAAGTGCAAAGATTTCTTTACCAAGGGATTGAGTGCTCTACAGAAGGATATTGCTGGGAAGTGAGCTTATTCAAAGCCTCTGTAAATATTGATTTACACATTCTCAGTCCTGAGTACAGAAGCCAAGGGATAAACTGTGGCATGAAAAGCCCCTACTAGAAATGTGGTGTTCTAAGTCCCAGTTTAGGGACACCTGGGGTGAAATCCCAGCTCTGCCAGGCCCTGAGTAAATGACCAACTTTCTCCAAGCTCTACCCATGCCTATACTAAGGTTATGAAGAACTGTTTCCCCAGAGCTGGTAGACAACAGTGTGGGCAGAGCAGGGAATGTATTTGTTATGCTCACTGTCATATCTAAAGCAGCCGACAGCCTGAGCACCAAGAAACAAGCAGAGAGGTAACCACAGATGGAGACGTTCTGAAATTACCCAAGACAGCAGAAAAATGGGACTTATACTACAACCAGCAATTGCTGGAAGTCCAGCATAGCTGTCTGACAGAGGCAGGCTGGGTAGAGCCAGCACAGAAGGGAGCTGAGAGGAACAGACACAAGTCTGTAGAGAGAGGAGGGCCTTGTTCTGAGAGAGGCGGGAATTGATGGCGTACAGAAAGCTGGGGAGGTGTGGGGTTCTCAGCACAGACAACCTAGGATGCCTGGGCTCCTGCAACCCCACCTCTAGCCTTGAGCGGCAAGCCCCAGAGGCTCATTTATTTCCCCAAGCAGCTTCCCTTCAACTTCTGACTGTAAATAAACTCTGATCATATTTACTCTGGCAGAGGAATGAGTACCCAGCCCGCCCTTCCACCTGTTCCCCTCCCCAGGCCTTTCAGGGGCATAGATAGCTAATTGGAGGAACATAGTCATTAAACAACAGGATTTGCAGGCAGTTTTCCCTAAGGTCCAACTACCACCTGCACACCGGTGGCTGCTTCAGTGCCTCCAAAGCTAACACAATGGTGTAGAGAAAAGAAATGCCATACCGGCACCTACAGCATTGGCATCGTGGGCTACAGTGAATTATACAACTTTTGTCTTCACGCCAATTCTGAGAGGTAGGTGTCTCCATCTACATTTTCAAGCAGGACTTTAGCTCAAAGATGTTCTGTAGATAAGACAACGACTTCCCTGAAATCAGGAACAACTTTTATACATGAGTCAATCCCTAGTACTTTCCACAAGATTTGATATGAAATAGATACCTATTTTTGTCTATAGAATGAAAATGAATGAATGAAAGAATAAATGAATGAATGAGAACAAATAAATAACCACCCATGTTCCCTGGATATTTCAGGACATGTAAACACCAATAGTCCCAGAATCCATCACATGCCTCAATCTCTCTCTCTCTCTCTCTCTCTCTCTCTCTCTCTCTCTCTCTCTCACACACACACACACACACACACACACACACACACACTCACACACGGAGAATTTACCACTCATATTAAAACTCACAGAGCAAGATTACAAACCACCACTCACTCCTCCCCTCATAGCATTGCCCTGCCCTATGATAGAGATAGATGGAGATGGAGATGGAGATGGAGACAGACAGAGAGAGAGATGCCTTCTCACCAAACCCTGCCCATCCCACTCTAATGGTAACATCTTGGCGACCTGCCATTTGCTGCCCAACTGACCTGCTGGAAGGAGCCCTCACAAAGCCAAAGGAAAATGCAGGCACTCACGCAGGTCTTACAGGCCCAGTGACACCCCTAAAGACAATGAGTGAACCACCCACTCTTTCTACTAAGGCCACAGAGTTGATTATACAGGACATAATGTGAAACCTCCCCAATGCTTCTGCTATTCAGCCGTGTCCAATACCTAGTATGCACACACTAGAGCGCAAGACATTAGCCACCTTTTCACACCTATTGGCAGACAGAAGTTAAAGGGCAAAGCATGGCCCCAGTGCATGGCCCTGATGCATGGCTCCAATGCATGGCTCCAGCACCCACTGCTGCTTGTGCAGCCTCGAGTCTCTTTGTCTGTAACAGGGCTGGTACAAGGAACTGTTCAGATGAGGGGGCTAGATGCATGTAAACGGCTCTCTGGTGCTGCAGGAACCCTGTCCTCCACCGCCTGTCAGCCTGGATGCTCCACACTGGAAGAAGACTGCCTACGCAGGATGTCATGTCACTATGTCTCTGACGACACCAACCCAAGCTTGAGGGAAGCATGGAGAGAGCACCTGGTTGATGCAGCTTGAGGGAAGCATGGAGAGAGCACCTGGTTCATGCAGCTTGCAGCTTCCTTTTGCTCAGCAGCCCTCTCATCTCAGGCTGCGTCTGTGAGGACCCTCCGGAGGACAGTGTGATGCAGCTGAGCAGACAGATGAGCTGGTTAAGCCATCTCCTTTGTCATGTCGGAGGCTTTGGGCCTCTTGAGTTAATTTTGGTGTCATCTAGCCCTTTGCTGAGGCCCAGGAGTCTCAGGCACACCCGCATATCCACCTACACAAGGAAAGTTCTAATCCCATGGACCTTTCGAAGGGAGACAGGCTTAGGAAGAAGTCTACAACGCACTCAGTAATTGACACAAGTGAGTGGCCCTCTTCTCAGGGAGTTCCCTCCTTAAATAAAAGATCCCAGAGATGTCACCTTAGAGTAAACAACCAAGGAGGGGGTGGCCATTTGAGAGTCTCAGTAAATCAAAATCCTCCCATGAAGGAAACTGATTGCTAAGAAACCTACCTCCTAATCCATTCATAAATCAGACCAAGTCTGAGAGTCTTTCCCATGATTCATGTTAACATTCCGCTCGCGTAGTATGAATCATCTGTTTAATGAAAACTTTCACCACGACCGGCAAGAGCCACTGTATCTGGCTTTAAGACTCTCTCCAGAGCTCAGAAGGTTTTCTATTATTGACAGAAAAGTTACTGCATTTTAAGCAGCCACTTTAAATATTACTCATGCAATCAAAGCTGTTTTCCTAACTCAATTTATACAGTTTTCAAACATGTATTATAGCTGACCTTATTAAATATTCTGTAGCATCTTTTACACATGTTGGCATACAAAAGCACAACCCCAGACTTCTGGTAGATTGGAAGAGGCACAGACTCAGGGATTGGTCCTGAGGGAACAGATGAGGCTTTGGGCCAACCAATGCCACAGGAGGCCAGGGACAGGTTCTCACAAGACTGCTGAGCTGAAGTGAGTGAGCAGGCATGCAGAGCTGGAGATATGGGTACTCTGAACACCACTCAGGAACCTCCCAGAAGCCCCCTCAGGAATTCTTTTCCAGGCTCTAGGGACAAGGAGTATTTTTCAATCTTATGAATGCCCAGGGTATCACAGGGAAAACGAGGCAATTAGACATTTTCAAATAAAACCTTAAAATCTGTAAGCTAGAAAATAATGCCTTGGATGGCTCCAACCCTTGCGCTCACACCACCTGGCAATATGCTAAGCACTGGAGACTTAAGTCTTATTCCATCTTCAACATACTCCTGAGGAAGATGCTACCATCTTCCTGTCTGGTAAGATAGAAAGGCAAAAAAGCTTGTCCATGACCAGGGCAGAGTCCAGTGGAAGCAGGACCTGCTATAGCCAATACCTGTACCCGAAATCCTTCCCTCAGCTGTCCTAGGAGGTCAGAGCTTGAGTTGCTCCCCATCTGCCATTCCTTGTTCTGAGTCTCATTCAGTTCTGGTAAAAAGGGGGTTAATGCCATTAGACGCCAACCCATTGCTCACCAAAGGAGTTTAGCTCCTCTGAACGGAGTGCTGTGGAGTGCTGTGAAACAAATGATTAGTTCGAAACAGTTGGGCAGGGAAGTCCATCCCAGATGCTGCTGTGAGAGTGGAATCAGAGGGAAGAGAGCATAGCTGTGAAGGAAGATGAGAGAGAAGGGGACAGGTGCTGTGGCCAGGCAGGTGACAACTGTCAGCCAAACCAGAGAACATCAGACCAGGCAAACGACTAGCTAATGAGTATGGCTGCAAGTGTCAAACACCAGGCCTCACTCTGGCTTCCTCACTGAGCACGAAAGAGGGGTGGCGGTGCATAAGGAGGTAGGGGGAGAGAGACAGAGAGAGACAGAGACCCAGGATCTGCTCATCTCAGTGAACAAGGGGAGGGTGGCCGTGCATAAGGAGGAAGGGGCAGAGGCAGAGACAGAGATCCAGGAAAGCATGAGAGCATACATAGTCTCTGGGTCCAATGCTGCCTATGCTTCCATCTGTCTCTCTCTGGACACCTGTCCACATGAGTTCAAGCAGGGGAGCTAGAATTACCTGAATTACACCCCCATTGTCCCATCTGTGCTTAGCCACCACAGACAGCTGTCCACTGAGTGAGCTCTCTACCTCCCTAGCTACACATAGTGAAACACTGCCAGTCACCAGGTGTCAACTGGTGCAAAATGATACATGAGCCACATGGAGAGCCCTGGCCTCTCAAACTCGCTAAAGCCAGAGCATCCTAAACAGTCAACATTCAGAAAGAGGAAGCTGCCTCAGTCAGCAAGAAGAGCATGGAAGAAAATAATTTGGAGAAATTGCATCACTGGGAATTTTAGGTATTTCTAGGGCAGCCAGCCCCTAGAGGACAGTGACCCAAGATGAGACAAATGGGTGACACAGTCTCATATAAAAGGCTTACAGCTTAATTGGAAAAGAATAAATGACCATACAGGAGACACATGCCCCAGGAAGCCACAGAGCTGGCAGCACACAGTGGGGTGCCAGCCCTGTGTGGAACACCACCAGGCCCATCCCAGCTGACTCCCTGCTTCCGATTCTAGGTCAACAGTTCTTCATGCAGACACATGGTTTATCCCAATAGGGCTTCTCAGTCTACACTCTTTCCCACCATCAGTACTGCCTCCACAAACCACCAGCAATCATGCCAAGCCCTCTCATTAGGACCCTGCTGTGGGAACACTGGCTCTGGGTCTGCCAGCCCAGACTACTACCCTATCAAACATTCCCTAACTAAAAGTCAGATACACTGTCACATGACCTCCCCTGAACACACACTCTAATCGAGAGCAACACCTGGCTCTAAAGGAAATAACCCAAATTCCTGCTCAGACATCCAACCAGGGCTGGAAAGATGACTCAGAGATTATGAACACTGGCTGCTTTTGTAGAGGCTCCTTGTTTGATTCTCAGCACCCACATGTGATGCACAATCATCTGTTAGCTCCAGTTCCAGGGAATTGATGCCCTCTTCTGGCTTTGGCAGATACTGCATGCACATGGTACACAGACATACATGCAGGCGAAACACCCATACACATAAAAATATAAATAAATAAATCTAAAAACAGAAAGCAACCTACCCATACCTAACAGTCACAGAGGTAGTAGTCTGGTAAGAATGAGTTTAGAATAATCCAGGTGAGCAAAAGAAGTGGGGTGGGAGAGGGGGCGGTCACACTACAATTTATGAATTTATGCTAAAATTTCAAATAGCAATTAGCACAGAGGGGCCTCAGAAGGAACAATGGGCATATATTATCTCATCTGGGGGTCGTGGAAGATTTCAAGAGACCTGAAGGAAGAAAGGAGCTAACGACACAGAAGCGAGAGGTAGAAGAGAATGTACGGAGTCTCCACATGACCACAAGCCGAGCCAGCTAGGCTATGAAGCAGTACACACTGCACAGCACACAAAGTCAAGATACCTGCAAAGAACTCTCGGAAGCCCTGGACCTGGGGATCCTGCCATAATGCTGCTCTTCCCCCACCCCAGCAAGTTCCCTGGGCTTGCCTCCCCTCGAAGCCCTGCCCCTGCCACTTCTCCTTGACCCCGATGTCTCTTCTGTTGCCATCACCACCAAGCCCAGGACTGAGTGGTCCAGAGGGCTGTGTGGTCGGCTTCCTGATTCATCTTGCTGTGTCTTATTAAAATAGCCTGCTGCCTGCCCGCTGTTCTTCTGCACAGAGCAGAGGGGTCTGAGCAGCACAAGCGGCAGTGGGTCAAGCTGTACCTCGTTTCTTTGTGCTGGAGGAATGACCTAGATGCTGCTCTCTACAAAAGACTGGCACTCCAAGCTTTAACTCTTTCTCCCTGCCTGGCTCCCAGGTAGCAGACAAGGGCTGCCCAGGCACATGTGGGCGGGGACGGCACAATACAACCCCTCCCTGCTGTGGGCTGTTCCAGATGAGATGAGAGCCATGCCCCTGTGTGGGTGGGTGCCTTCAGAATGGCCAGCTGCAGCAGAGATTTCTCTGGGACTCCCTGTTTATGCAAACTCAGTCACAAGGTCTATGATAGGGGACAAACGTGGCCTCTGCCATCCTCCTCTGTCCTTACCTTCTATCCCAGACTGTCACCCTCAGCCTAAAGCATCCATTTGCTGTCTACTTTAAACATGTCTTTGTGAGGAACCCATAGACAAGTGGCAAGTGTTCTATGGAGAACACAGGCAAGCAGAAACCCGCAGGCAAAGGCCACCTGGGGAAGGAGCCGGGGAGAACAAAGCAATGGGCATTCCCAGACAGGCTAGGCAGGCCACCTTCTAACGAGTCAGCTTCTCAAAACTGTAGACCATTGATGTGGACAACTCTGGGGATAATAACAGAATATATCATAACAAAATAATCAAATATAAAAGAATAACAAAAGTATTCTAGATTGTTACAGATGGCTGAGGCAGCAGGAATGCATGCCTCACAGCTTGAGACTGCAAGTCTGCTGTCATGGTGCTGGACAATTCGGATGGCTCTCTTGATGACCTGAATATGGCTAACTTCTTCCTGCTATGCCATCCCATGGACAGGAAAGAGAGGGGGCAAACTCTTGGATATCTCTTTTTATAAGGACAGCAATCCCATCAAGAGGGACCCACCCTGATCACCTCACCCAACAGGAACCACCTCCCAAAAGCCCATCCAAATACCCTCACACTGTGGGTTAGGAATTCTACATAGGCATTTAAGGGCGGAGACATAATCTGCCACCTATCAACCATCAATCTCTAGGACTAAGGTAGCAATCATGTGTCACCCTCGGGTACACTGCTAAGTCCTGTACCTTGTTATGTAAATGTCTTGCCATCCTGCTGACTCTTGTGGGTGCCTCGGGTATAAACTGGCAGGTAGAATTTGCCTCCCAGAACCCAACTTGCCTCTCAGAACAGACATAATATTCTATTCTTCCTCTTCACGGCCTCCCCCACCTCCCCCTGCACAGCAGGAGTGTGACTCAGGATTGAACCTTTTCCCTCCAGGGCTATGAAAGGGAAATGAAAGCACAAGCAAAGTGATTAAATGCTGAGCTGGTCATCATGCCATGATCCGGCAGTCCGATGCTGACCAAGTCCGTTGATTTCCCACCTCCTAAGCACATCCCTGCCAGACTTGAAATGCAGCGAACACGGTGAGAACAAACAGTAACAAGGCTCTGACAGCCCCCAGAGGTCAGGGGTGAGGAATACACCTTGCATGTTTTGACTGAAGGAGGCCAAAGAGGAAATAACTGGGACACTAAATAGAGATCTGTTATTCAATAGCATCAGCATCCCTGAAAGGCACCCGCTCCAATCAGTGACACTCACCCATTAAAGAATGTGCTGTGCGGTGTCCTGCAGCAACAGAAACACCCAGCTTTGTGACGTATATCTTTCCTGGCATTCAGCTAACGTGGTGAAGTCACAAGCAAATTTGCATCAGGCCTGAATGGAAGAGAATGTCCTTTACCGACCACGTTGTCATTAGTTTGGTTGCTGTGAGATGTTTCCAGGTAAATGCCAGGCCTTTAGAAATCTGGTCTCAGATGCCTCCTAGAAGCTGCATTGGGTAAGTTCATGCATTTACCAAGTGTCTTGACATCACCAGGGTTGTAGAACACCCTTCTAGTGGCAAGACCTTAGGTCCAAGAGGACAATTCTATCTGGTCTTGCTGGCTGAGGCCAAGAGGACCCTAGGACCAACCCTAGTCCATTCCATAGCTAGTCATGTAACATGCCCTCCATGTTCTTCACTCTAGGCCCAGAAAAAGCTCAGCCTGGACCTGAGGATTCTTAGCCACTTTCTGGGTTCCTTGTACCTTCAGACATTGCCCTCTCCAGGGCACCATACATTGAAAAATACCCACTTTGTATTGCGTGAGTTTCCTAAATAAGAGACTTGGTTTGGGTTCTAATGAAGCACAGTAAATAGTGTAGTAACTACAGGATTAGACAGCCCTGGAGGCAGGACCAGGCTTCCTCATATACTGGGCACATGCCATGTGCAAACGTTTGTTCCACTCCAGTGTGGACTGTGGAAGCCAGTGCTTACCGCCTTGGAGGGATATCATGAACAGGAAATAACACATAGAAAGTGCTCAGCATGGTGTATTGGCAAATGTGACAAACTTAGCCTGTTTATAACTGGCTCATAAAGAAACTGAACTTTTACTCCATTACAATAGTTAAAACAGCTGACTAGATGAAGTGTCGGAGAGTGTACAGAGCAGTTGGAAGCAAATGTCCCTTTGGGCAAGAGCATCTACCCTAAACTATGCCGACAACTTCCCATTATAAACATAGACAGGATTACTTGTGACACCAGAACTCCCCCTCTCCCACCCCGGCACACACACAATCATATTCATCTTCTCAGAGGAAGGACATCACTCCCCATCAAGCTACAACTCAACCACAACCACTCCAGTTTCCTTCCTCTTAGCTTATGTTACCACCTTCAACAGGAATATGAGGAGGATGAGCTAAAGCCACCTTCAACCTTCCAAGGCCAAATTAGACACCATTCACCCATTTGCTGCATGCAACACAAGTATTTCACAATGTATGATATCCTAGAGAGTGTCTGAACCCTCACAATAACCTAAAGGAGCTCTTGCTAACCTCTGCAGAAGCCAGCACTATTCAACAGAAATGTAAGTCGCTGTATCATGACTCATATATTGGTATCATGACCAATGATGTGCTCTATAATATGTAACTAAATTCTCTACCCATCACACTAAAAAGTAAAAACAAATGGGAATTTCAACGTTTTATTTAACCCAGCATACTCACAAAGTATATTTCACCACGCCATTAATATTTTTAAATATAATGATCATTCATATTGAGACTTCAAAATTGGGAGTATTTGGCTCTTGGCACATCCTAACCAGCCTCGTTTCAAGGGCTTAGCAGCCATACATGGCCGGATATTGTTGAATCAGATTCTGAGATTTAAAGAAAGAAAAATGGCTTAGCCCCACACAGATTCAGCAGGCTCTGTGTGCAGAGCCAAGGTCCTTTCTACGACCCTTTCCGCTGTCTGGTTTGTTGTGTTCATTAACCCCCACACCCTGCAGGCCACCATCTTCTGCAAGCAATGGGAGCATCTCCCTCATTACAGGAACTGGATGCACACCCCATCCTACACACTAAGAAGGCACAAAGATATATCTGCTATTTAACTTTAAAAATACGATCCTGACAAAACACCATCACTAAAAACCTGCTGAAAGGGACCCCGGGGTGACAACAGGTAAGAGGAGAAAATGGGTGGTTTTTCAACAGCACCCTGCTGATGTCAGAACATAGTTTCAAAACTGTCACACACACAAAAGTCCAATTCCGTCAAAAATTTCAGAAAGAGGGTGAATGCTTCACAAGTTAGTTATTATTGGAGAAGGGTCCCATCATAAAATACAGAAAATGGAAAGCGAAGCCCTGGGAGAAATGGGTAACATGTTCTTTAATGGGAGCAGGTAAATGCATATTCATTCAGAGACCGAGCAATGAGTTGGGAAGCACTAAGCACAGAGGTCTGGGGGGAGCAGCCTCATAATGGCCCAGCTCTCACTTCATCATCTTGCATTGTCTCTTCAAAGGCAATAAAGTGATCGGGATGGATTCGTCGCACCCATAGTTGCCTCATGAGAGATGGTGGTGATTTCTCGTTGCCAATTTCACCACATGTAAAGGAACACCCAAGAATCAAGACAGCTTGGAAAGCCGTCATGAGATTAACACAATCCACAGTTTCCTGTGGGAATAAACCAGCTAGAGTTTAACTATAAAGAATACAAAGTCCCGGAGCACGGGCAGTCCTTGGTCTCCATGCAGGATTAATCCAATGCTCTGTGCACCAGGAAGGGTCTCCTCCTACCCAGCTAACAACCTTGCAGCATCCTTGTCAGAGTCCAGGGAAGAAGTCTGTACCCGGTTCCAACAGACCTGTGAGGAAGTCCAAACCAAGAGACGTGGCACATCTTCTGTGCTAGCAGGCCACCTGAGGACAGCTGAGACCTGAGCTCAGACCTGAGCTCACCCGGGTAGCAGGTGACCCGTCCTGTATACTCCCTGCAACATGCCAGTCTCATTACTGCAGGTACATGCAAATTATGAGCTAAGGGGACATTTCCCAATTCTTGTAAAGTGGGACATTGACCTCAGTACCCACTAGACCTGGCTCTTCTTGTCAAACATAGTATGGCCTTGATGGGTCATTTAACCACTTGAAACTCTATTTTTTTCTTCCTAGAGTCTTCCAATCATGTTACACGTAGTTACTGTGCCCATAGTTATCTAGCTACTTACACTAACAGAAAAACAAACAGATTTGTTCCGCCAGGAAGGAGGACATGCCAGCACACAGGTTATCACATACAAGCAAATATAACAACCGTGCCCTCTCCACAAAGCTGTCCTGGAGATTAAACGGCACATCCAGTGGGGACAGAATGCACTAAATCAATGTTATCTGCTGTTGTTAGGAGTAGTAGCAATGTTGATGTCTAATCTATCCAGCTACACAAGAGCCTGGGCCTAGTTCCAAAAGTCTAATTTGGCTGGAAGCCAGGGTAGAAAAAGAGCCCAAAGGGGTCACCATTCTTCATATCCTAATGTCTTTCTAGATTTTCTGGATTCATGCCACATAAGCATCCTACATATGGATGGACCCTAGATAGGCTTCATTTGGCAAACTCAGCAGTCCACTTAGCCCAGGATCTCAGTGAAAGGTAGACCTGGGACAGAGAGCTCTGGGGACAGAGAGCTCTGGCGATACAGTTCTCCCAGCTGGGGGAGTGCCAGCTTGTTTTCAGGCTGTGCCAAGTAGTCTACCTGCCTTCAGAGCTCATGTGCCAGCAAGGAGAAGCTGAGGACATCCCAACAGACTGTGTCCTCTCACATCTTCACAGGAACTGGAGAAACAGCAGGGAGGCAGTCCTGTCACCAGCATGAATTAGTGCCCTCCAGTGGTGTTACTCCAGGGGTACCAGGTCTCTAGAGATAGGAGTGCTCCCAGCTCTGAGTACTTGCCACACCGTTCACCATGTATCTGCTGAACATGAACACTAGAGACAGCGCTTGCCCACCTCCATGTTCCTACAGCCCTAAGTGGAATAGAAGCTCTTCTGTGCTGTTTTATAGACAAGGAAAGTGAGGGTAAAGAATTTGACCAAGAATGCACGTCAAGAAGAAACTAGGCAGATCCCAGCTCCAGGAGTCCAGGCTTGAACCCACAAGCTGAAGCACCTCACCAAGGTCCGCCCTTGGGGAAAGGTAAGCAAAGAACTGGGGAGGAGATGGGCCTCCATGTGACCTGAACCTTGCTAAGCTGTAGCAGTTCCTAATTGATCTAATTTCCATGAATGGATTCCATATGAAATTTCCCATTAACCTTTCAAAAATCATTGGATGATGACCAATAGCAAAAGACAGCTCATATGCCAAGCTTTAAAATAAAATGTCACAATGAAGCAAAATACCTCTCAACAGTACAACTGAGGAACTGTGGCAATCAATCCACCTAAAAGGATACAAGAGGTCCAGGCAGTTCCTTTTTAGCAACACTTAATACTAAAAAGGAGGAGACTGGTTCTTGGCAAGAAGGAACTACTGTGGGGTGGGGTGGGGAGTGGCCTTGGGAGCTGGGAGATGTTGATCTGGCTGAGGTTACAGAGGATGATGTAGAAGTCAACATTCACTGAGCTGTACATGAAAGATCTACATGAATATTATTCCTCAATATGAATGAAAAATAATATTTAAAAACAAGTACCCCTATATATTATTTGATCCAGGACCCTACTTTTAGGTAAGAAAGCCCAGATTCTGATTTGGTTTCTTAATATGTCTCACTTTACTTAAGTGTACATGTGCATGTGTCCATGTGTGTGATCTATGTGGACTGTATGCCTAAGGTGAGTGTGGGTTCCCATGGAGGCCAGAATAGGATATCGGATCCCCAGGAGCTGAGTTGATAGGTGTTTGGGAGCCACTCAACATGGCTGCTGGTGTATGAACTCAGGTCTTCATGATGGATCAATAAGCGCTCTTAACCACTCAGCCATCTCTCCAGGCCCCGCAGAATCAATTAATAAAGAAAGCAGTGTTCTATACAGAGATATTTTATATCTGTATATAGAGATAAAATATTAAAAAATATAAATAAGAAGAATTTTTCATGATTGAAAACTTATTTCTTTGCCAAATAATTTGTGTACTTAACAAAGAAAGGGCAGTAGCTATTAAAACATCTAACCAGAAAACTCAGGAACTACAGTACAACATGCAAGCAATGGAATCAGCTGCATAAGCCACACACGACCTCCAGCCAGCCCAGCCCACCCTGCTGGGGAGATTCACAGAAAAACATGTCCACAGAGAACAAAGCAAGGCCACCCCTGCCACTTCAGAGTGCCTTAGAAGAACATCCCCTTCCTCTACACCTAGGAGCATTGAGCCTTTTAAGACGATGCCACAAGAAACTCAAAAAAGCAATCTCAAAGGCATAGAGTGAGATAATACTGTCAGCTATCTCAACGACCAGGTGCATGAAGTAAAATGGGCGTAAGTGACAAGAAACCAACAGCTCACCAGTCTCTCACCACACTGTGTACCATCGTGTGTGCCCTGGCCTCTAACCACTTCCAAGCTTGGAAGCAAACTGTACTTAGGAAAAAAAAAAAAAAAAGAACAGTCCAGGGATCCACCCAGGTACTGCCCTGGAGCAACCAGAAGTCCCACAAAATGCAACATATGTGACCCTGGGCCACTGTCACCCTGCCTGGCAGCCAGCACTGGCGGCCTCTCCCATCTGCACTTCCCACTTAACAAAAGTGAATCTTGCCTCCCAGGCCTCACAGGCAGGACTTAGCTTTGCTCACTGCCACTGGGAGGGTTTTGATACACGAGGCACAGGAGCAATGAGTACTTGGCTTGATCAAAATCACACTCTGGTTTGAAAGTTGGTTGAGCAATTACAAAGTCCTCAGCCCAGTAAGAGCTCCCTGGGGTCTGGAAGGTGGGCTTTTAAAGAGGAAATTGGACCCACCATGCAAACAGGTTTCACTCTCCTATGCCTTTTGAAAGAGTCCTTATTCCCAAACTCTCTTCAAGAGCTGAGGAAAGAAAAATAAAAACTTCAGGCGATGTAATTCTAGACCCACCCCATCTTGAGGCCCCTCTCCCTCCACCGGTGTCAGATGCTCCTCTCCCTCCTGCAGCACCCTGAATCGCCTTGAGCTGCCCCACCTATCTGGTGCACCCTCAGTACAGATGCAACAGGATGAGAGCCGCAGTTAAGCATGTGGTGAGGCTGCGCTTTCTTTCTGTGAACTGCAGCGGAGAGGGCCGTGAGGTCTTCCTGGAGCCTATCTCGGCTTTCTTTTGCCTCGCTGACTACTCACAGTAATGTGCCACTGCCCTCCTCCTACGGGTCGGGGTCAGGAACCAGCTTTGAGCTTCTTAGGGATGAGGTTCTCTTTGCACCACGAAAGTCTAAATATACATCTTTGCGGAGTGCAGAATGAGAGGAAATGGCTGACAATGGGTAAGCCCGACTCCAATTCCTTAGTCCAATAAGAAAATGTAACCGCAGCAGCCCTGTAAAGGGAGAGGTGAAGCATCCCGACCACAGGCAGTCAGGAAATGGCCACACTCACATTTGTACGGGGTTGTGAAGGGTGAGCTGTGGCCCCTCAAGGGGACCTGGTTCCTGTGGAGCTCTGAACCTTCGTCCTCCCGAGTCTTTCAGGCCCTCCCCACAGCATGGACCCTGAAGAATAGCCGAATCTGGGCTTCTTGTCTATGCCAACTTTATGTCTAAAGTTGATGTGACTTTAGGGAAAACATTTTAATGTGTGATGTCTTACTTTCCAAGTATCAAGGAACAATTTGTTCCTGCTACATTTTTTCTAAATTTTCTACAAGGAACGTGTATTACTTGTGGAATAATAAATTAAGTTTTTGGAACAAGACAAGACATAAGCAATTAAATAAGCTGACAGATTAGCCGTGGGAGGAGGGTTACTTCTTATGCTTCTGCATGACCACCAGCTGGAGCAGAATTCAGGATTCTCCTACAATGTCTTCAGACAAAACCCCTGACATCTCACCGTGGACAGATTCCAACATCAATATCTTAGTCAAAAATCAGAACAGAAAGTGGGTTTGAGTCTTAAAAAGAAGCCAGTCAGGGTTGAAAAGAAATAAGGAATCGGGAAACAGAGAGGGTAGGAAGGGGCACAACGACCCCACCCTTGTGCTCCATAAGAACATGGCTGCCTGAGGGAGGCACAGCCCGTGATGGCCACACACAGGGCCCTTGTAGCTGAAGGAGGACAGAGAAAACGGCCTAATAGACCGTGTCTACAGATGGGACTGGAAAACCACCAGCTCCATGAAATCCCCAGGGGACAAGTGGCAGTCAGAGTCGAGCTCAGAGGGTGAGTTAGGGGCAACAATCTGTCCCACGTGCAGATGGCACCTTCCGTCTCTGAGATGGAATCACTCAGCAACACAAAAGCCCCTCAGGAAAACTGAAGTCAGAGTCCCTGCCTGAGCCAAAGGGGAGCCTCTGAAGGTACAAGCAGCCATGCTGACAGCCCCTTGTGGGCAAGTCACCTTGATGGGGTTCAGGACCCCGGGTCAGGATGTCTGTGTCGGGCGGTCCCTCTTAGACATAATGCCAGGCCAGGACTCAAGGCCTGAGGTGAAAGCTGTCCTCAACAGTCTAGACAGCAACTTGAGCCCTGGTGGTAACTGAGCAGATAGTAAAGGAGCAGGAGAGTGACTCAGCAGTTGGTGAGAAAGGAGAGAGAAGTACCAGAGAGACAGAAAAGCACCAGGGAGCCAAACTGCTGCCCTCTGAGATGCCCATGGAGCCACGGCCCTGCTGCCCTCTGAGATGCCCATGGAGCCACAGCCCTGCTGCCCTCTGAGATGCCCATGGAGCCATGCCTCAGAATGATCACAGCTGCTCGTCAGGCTGGCTAGGCCAGTGGCAAGGCATGGCCTTCCTACAGCTGGGACTGTTTTCTAAGCCTCTTCCTCCCCCACAGGCCTGCAGTACATACTGATTTTCTGCAGGAGCTCAAGCAAGCCTCTGCCCCTAAGAGCCTAAAAGAGACCCCAGCATCAGCACCAACCTCAGAGGCATGGAAGCAGGGCTGGAAAGATGCTGTGTGGGTGGTGGGTAGCAGGAGCATTCATTTCATCCCTGCCTCAGGACTGATAGTGTCAGGATGATGTTTTGAAAGCACTAGAATGGAGGTTCCTTCTGGCTTTCCATCAAGGCAGACAGATTCAGTGTTTGAACAGTTTCATCATAACTAATCTATTTTAATCTCCTTCAAACACAAGAGAGATCAAACACATACACATTTATCTTTACTGCCGAAAACAATATCCTGTGTAACATGCAGATATGCACCTGAAGCATCTTGTGGCACTAACAAAAAGGGAGTTGCATGTTGAACAGCCACTGATTCGGTGAGAGGGTCTCTTCATACCCCACCACCACCCCACCACCATCCCTAAAACCTCAGCACACCTGCTTCTCAGGAGCATCCCTGCCCACCAGGAGGATTTGAGTGTTACTTAAAATCAAATGAGCCTCCAGGCAGATGCCGCACATGCCTTTAATCCCAGCATTCAGGAGGAAGAGGCAGTTGGATCTCTGTGAGTTCTGGGACAGCCTGGTCTACTGAGAGAAGCCCTGTCTGGGGTGTGTATGGGGGTGGGGGGAATCAAATGAGCCACACCAGTGATTTTTAAACGTCACTAATTTCTTCAGCTTAATGGCCTTAAGTTATATATTAGATCAGCATCTCATTTGCATATGCAGTTTCTCCTGAGGACCACGCCATGCTTAGCCATGCTGGTGCTTCTGTCACTAGCCAGGACTGAGATGACAGCAGGAGCTATGGGGTCAGTACAGTTAGGATTGTCTTCTTTTTCTAAAGTCCTAATAAAATAGTCTTTGGGGTAATGTAGAGATCAGTGGTGGATCAATTCACAAGCACCAGTGGTGATGGTACCAACACCAATTCCCCGCCACAGACTGAATCATCAGAACAAATATTGCCACTTTACCACTTAGTGGGGAGGATTAGCACGTCAGGGAAGAGCTTTACAAGCATTCATCATTCCCATTTTCTCCCTCTAAGATATTCTCAATACACACCTTAGACCCACACCAAATAAACTCACTGGACCAATAGCCAGGCAGAGCAAATGACACAGAGTTATTCAGGCTCCAGGTAAGAACACTGTGCCCACAGGCACTCACTCACAGCAGAGGCAGGGAAGATTTGGGGAGGGGGCGAGATACCCAAAGATAAGAATGGTTGTAACTCAATCACTGGGCATTCCTGAGCTGCTTCCCTGACAGATGCCCTCAACTGATGGGAGCTAGGTTCATCTTCTATCCAACGTAAAGACACTAGGGGACTGAATGATCTTGGGGGGTGTTTAATATGTTACTATGTGTTTACATGAGCTTCTAAACAAGGCATCAGAGAAGACAGCCTGGAAAGGATGGGCAGGCAGACTGCCCAGGGGAGAAAGCAGCCTGAGTCACTTAGGAAAGAGCAGGAGGTGGCAAGGTTCTCAAGTCTGGTAGGCTGAGCCAATGCCAGATGCTGTTGACTTAATAGTGACTGGCAACAGGCACCTCCAGGGCAGCCTCCTGCTTAAGAAACCTTCGAAACACCCTTTCCTTTGTTCCCAGCTGCCCTAAGGCATTTCTGCCCTTCGCTTCACTCTTCCACACTGCTCTGAAACTTTGAGCTAAACCCACCCCCCCACACACCCCTACAAAAAATGTGTCTACTTTCGTTTTTAATCAATTGTCACCTTAAATGGAGCATGCTCAGGAATCACCCTTACATGAACAGGTACAGGCCCTGGAGGAAAACCCCCATGCTGCCTTTGTGTGGAAGAACACGGCTTTGGACAGGAGTCCTGTGCTCTCCTTACCTGCAGAGGTAACAGCTTCCTCCACTCTTTTTTGTCTTACGTGGCCTTGGTTTGGCTTTGCACTCACCAAGATACAGTCTTGTTGCATTCAGCTCTGCCGGGCAGCAATTCAACATATCAGAAAGGGAAGCTGGAGAGAAGGCTTAGTAGTCAAGAGCAATTGCTGCCTTGCAAAGGATCTGGGTTCGGTCCTCAAAACCCACATTGGGCAGCTCATAACCACCACAGCTCTAGTTCCAGGGGGATCTGAAGTCCTCTTCTGGGCTCTGTGGGCACCTGCATGTATGTGGTTCACATACATGCAGTAAGGCAAACACGCACACACATAAAATAAATCCTGTTTTAATCTGAAAGTTCCTGGGTTCTAATCCCAGTACTGCCTACTTGCTGTGAGTCCTCGGATCTGACATAAGCCTAACTCCTTTTTCCCATCTGTAAAGTGGAGGCACAGTAACTTATCTCGAAGAACTATTGTGATGTTTAATAAAAACAGGCAAAAATCTTCCTTCAGTGCCTGGCACATGACAGAACTCCACAAGAGGCAGCTTCCATCATCTCCAGAGCAGGCTCTCTGGACCACCTGCCCTCTTTCTTCCAGCCAACCTGACCTTCATCAACCATCAGCCATCCTTCATCCATCAGAAAGGCTGGATTCGGGCTCCACAGCAGTCTGGCATAGCTCTCTGGAAGCACACCTCACCCCACACATGCAGGCACACGTTCATTGATGAAGACAAAGGGCAGGTTCTGCAGTCCAGCCCAGTTAAGGAGGGTTCCCCCTTTCCCAGGGCTCCTTAAGACTCAGCCCCTAGAGCCTAAATGGCACAGGACAGTTATTCTGTAGCAATGTCCTCTAAATCGGAACAGTCTTCAGGAGGGAGCCTTCCTCAAAAGTCTGGGAAGTGAAGGAAACTTACAAGGCTTAAGAAGTTTCTGAAACTTGTAAGATCTGGGAGTCCCCCTGCCCCAACTCGCTACCTCCCCCAACCCCCTCCAAGGTTATAGCAGCAGTGAGAAGACACTCAACCTATGGAATGGCCTAACTCGCAAGTTCTGCTAGACCTGAGGGAGGCAGCTTTCCTGAGTCTTCACCCGTGTTGGGGAGGCTCTCAGTGATGCAGCTGCCTGAGTCACCCATGCTCCTATAAGGAACCCCCAAAGAACCTGCTGGCTCACTAAGCGGAGCCTAGATGGAGTCATCTCTGTGGGCTGTCAGCGGTACCCTACCTGGGATGAAGAGATGCTTGCCCATGTCTCCCCGAGAAGGCACACAATAGTCTAAGAATGAAGAAGGTAACAGCACAAGCTTGACACAATGGGCGTGGCCCCTGACTGGATGGGAATCTAAGCCACAGCCAACTGAAGCCCATGGAGGCCAAGACCAGGCTCTCTCTGCAGCACTGTGCATTAGCACACCCATTGTCTTGGACCAGTCTCTGAGGTTTCAGCTAACATAAGCCAAACGGGCTCCATTTGGGGCACAGAGGTAATGAACAGGGGTAGGGGCCCAGCAGGGACATGTGCCCAACAAGCTCCCTGTGAGGAGTTCCACCTACAAGAGACTCCTTGTGGCTAAGGATATGCCTCTGGGGGCATAAACATTCACTAGAACTGACAATAGTGCCGTCCTGGCTCAACCCACACTAGGATAACAGTTGTACCTACGTCGGCTTCTTGTGGCTGATACACTAAATTACCAGCAGGCAGGATGCTTCACTTCATTTTTATAACCTTTCTGGAGGCCAGAAGTCCAAACTCAAGGTATCCAGCAGAGCCACCCTCCCTCTAAACCTTAGAGAAGAATTAATACTTAATTCTGCTAGCTTCTGAGAGCACCTGGAGTTCCTCGGTTACAGCAGCATAATTCCTATCTTGACCTCTGCCTCCATAAACCACCCATTCTGTGTCACTGTATCATAAACTGCTTCCCTTTCCCACAAGGAAACCAGTCACCCTAAGCCCAGAATGACCTCATTTCAAAAGTGTTAATGATATCTGAAGACTCTTTCTGTATAGGATTGCATTTACAGTTACTGGGAGTTAGGCCTTGAATGTAACGTCTACGGGATAGAGAACACAATCCAGCCAGCAGTGCCTAGTGCGGGATCACATGGAGTGAAAGAAAAACAAGCTGTAATGCACGTGATATGATTCTATTACCCAAATCATGAACGTTTGCTCCTCCTCTTCCTCCATTTCCTCTTCCTCCAGGAGACCTTCAGAACACCTCATCCCTAAAGGAACTTTCTATAACTCAGGATTTCTCCATATTGTGATCAGTTTATGATACTCAGCAAAGACCATGCTTAGGCTGAAGAAAAATGGAGTCTCCATGGCAAGATCACAGATATATGCATCTGGCCACATGTGGTTGGGCGCTCCCACTCTCTAACAATGGGTCTCAGGCATACAGATCTGTACCCAGACCTCAACACCGCCTGTGAGGAACAGAATTGTGACCATCTCTGATGGAATATTATGGGCAGTTCAGGTAATTAATATCCAGCACCAAAGAGAAAATGTCATGTGCTCTCTAAAGAGAATTATGACTCTGGGTGCTACTCAGTGACTGTTTGCTCATTAAATGTCTCATGACTAAATCCAACAGCACCTCCAGCCACTGCTCCTCCTAAACCAATGGAGGGAGTGGGTCACACTGAGCCTTCTCCATCCCTCAGAGGCATGGCTGCATTCGAGTTTACCATCTCACCTCCTCCAAAATCCACAAAAAGGAACATGCCGTGTGCAGACTGATAAGCCACTTCCGACATCCATTTGTCAGGCATTCATTCACACAATACATATTCTGCCAGGTATCTACTATGTGCTAAGCCGCCTACATGCCCATGAATGGGGGTCAGCAAACGTTTCTATCGAGGGCTAGATAACAACTGTTTTAGGCTTTCTGAACCATATGTTCTCTGCTGAAATTACTCATTTCTTCAGTCACAGTGTTAGAGCCACCGTAGAAAACATGTCAACACAAGTGAGCGTGGCTGTGTTCCAATACAACCTTATTTGGAAAAACAGGTGGTAGTTAACAAGGAGTTACAAAAAGTTGCAAAATATAAGGATAATAACATATAAAACTCAATTGTAATCATATAGACCAGCAAAGGACATATAGAAATTGAAATTATAAACACAAAAGTATTTATATCAGCATCTAAAAATTATATACCAGGTACAAAAATCAAAATATATATGCAAGATTTGTAGGAAGAAAACTATACAGCCTTGATGAAAAGTTTAAATAAAAATTGGCAAACCAAGAGACATTCCATGTTCATGGATAGGAAGTAAATGCTGTGAAGAGATTGGCTAGTCCTGGCTTGAGCTACAGTCTCAATGTAATCCCAGTCAAAATCACAGCATATTTTCATATACATTGACATCTAAAGTTCACACTGGGGGATACACATGAGAGCTAATATTTAAACAATATTACAAGAGAAGAAACAAAGTAGAAGACAGACACTAACCAGTTACAAGACTGTGGTGATTTAAAAGAAAATGCCCCCCATAGACTCACAGGGAACAGCACTATTAGGAAGTGTGGCCTTGTTAGATGAAGTGTGTCACTGGGGGTGGGCTTTAAGGTTTCAGATGCTCAAGCCAGGCCCAGTGTCTTTCTCCTCCTGCTGCCTGCCAATCCAGATGTAGAGTTCTTGGCTTCTTCTCCAGGACAATGTCTGCCTGCACGCTGCCATGCTTCCCACCATGATGACAATGGATTAAACCTCTGAACCTGTAAGCCACCCCAATTAAATTGTTTTCCTTTATAAGAGTGGTCATGGTGTCTCTTCACAGCAATAGACCAACTGTGAAACTATGCTCATCAACACAACAGAGAACAGGGATCCCAGAAACACTCACATGACTAGAGTCAAATGTATTTAAAAAGAAACAGAGGAAGAAAATGCAGCCCTTTCCAGAAATGAGAGAGGAGAGAGGAAGAGAGAGAGTATGGGAGGAAAGGAGAAAGGGAGGAGGAAAATCCAAATGAAGACATTGTATCCTTGGCATAAATTAACTCAAAACTGATCACAGAACTAGGCAGAAACTAAAACAGTAAAACCCTCGTACAGTACCACAAGAGGAAATGGATGGGCTGGCTTTACTGGTAACTTTTTCGGATAAAACACCAAAGGTAGAGCCCATGAAGGAAAGAGCTGAGAAACTGGACTTAATTAAAATTTTCTTCTCTGTAAAAGACAATACTAATAAAATGAAAACATGAGCCACTGAATGGAGGAAAAATATCTATAGAAGTCTTATATAATAAGGTAATATTATTTGAAATACATGAAGAATTCTTAAAACTTAACAATAAGAAATAACCCAGTTAAAATAAATAGACCAAGACTCTGAACAAATATTAAGGAAGACACACTGAAGCAAACAGCCCATTGATAAGACATCAGATGCCCCAAACCAGCTAGTAGGTGGATAAAAACTCTAACAAGATAGTGTTGCCCATGCACAAGGATGGCCAAAGTCCCGAACAGTGATGTCACCAAACGCTGGTGAGGAAATAGCTCCTCTTGTCCATTACTGGTGGAAGAGCATATGAAGCCACTTTTGTAGACAGCTCAGCAGTTCCTCCAAAACTCAGTAGGCTCTTGCCATACCTTCTAGCATCCTCCCTCCTTGGATCTTCTGAAGGGGTGGAAAGCTTCGAGACACAGTAAAACTGCTCACAGATACTAATAACATTACTCATGATTCTCAGAACTTGAAAGCAATCAGGACATCTTTCATGTATATAAAGTGAGGAAGCAACGTCCAGGCAATGGAGTGTTATTTATTACTAAAAAGAAATCAGCTTTTTTAGAAAAGAAAAGATCCAAAGAAAACACAAGTCCATACTAGTATGTGGAAGAAGCCAATCTGGAAAGACCACACTGTGTGATTCTAGTCTCTAATGTTCTGGGAGTAATAACCATGGAAACAGAAAGATGCTCAGTGACTGTCAGATGTTAGGAAGCAGAGAGGGATGAGCACACACAGTATAGAAAATTTTAGGGTAAATAAAGCTACTTGCCACAGTGATGTGAGGCTAGATATATCATCATTTACCCAGACTCACAAAGTGAACACCCAAGAAATTATAAACTATGGGCCTTGGGTGATAATGAAATATTTGAGTGTAGGATCCTTGACCTAACAAATATAGCACTCTGGTAGGGAATGTTGGTAATAGAGAAGTTGAGCATACATAGTATCTAGTATCTAGAAACATCTCTGTAACTTCTCAATTTTGCTATGAACTTGAAACTGATTTTAAAAATAGTCTAAGTTGGGTAGGTTGGTACCACCTATAGAACACCTACACAGAAGGCTGAGGGTAGGAGAACTCTTGAGTCCAGGAGTTCAAAACCAGCCTGAGCTATATGATGAGACCCGCCCCCATTTAGATAGACAGATGGGTGGTTAGATAGATATAAAGGTGGATGGATAGAAGGATGGATGGATGGATGGATGGATGGACGGACGGACAGATGGATGGATGGTTGGATGGATGGATGGATGGACAGACAGATGGATGGATAGATGGAGAGATGATAGGAGAGGGGTAGAGAGAGAGAGGGTGGCCTATCAATAGTTTGTAGCCCCTAATTTTGAGGATGAGACCTAAATGGGACTCCCATTCTCCCAATGATGTCAACACTCACATAGAGAGGAAGAGATACTGCTGAGACTAGAATCCAGGCCTGGCACTTACACAGCAGGTGGCTGAACCATGTCCTGCTATATCCCATTCTGTCTACTCAGCACCAGAAAAAAAGTGCACTTAAGAGTTGATGCACCAAAAGCATTTGTCAGAAGGACCCAGAAATATTTACACTATTAAACCCAACAACAGCAAGGGTCTGTTTACACATGCATCAGGTGCGTATAAAGCTCCTAATGGACTCTGGGCCTCTGTCAGACAGTAAGAATGTAATAGGAGGGACAAAGGCCTCAGTCCCTCATGGAGCCCACAGCCTAGGGGGATGAGAATCCCCTTCTGGTGACAACACCCTATCAGATGCCAACTGAAAGCACACAAACAACACAACCACATGGTACATGAGAAACTATCAAACACCAATGATCTTTCTGATGGAGAGCCAAATTCTCCCTGTACTTGTTGATGCTATCTCTGGAGGTAAAGGACATGGAGCAAACTGCTGTTGACTTCACAAGGTGTCTGTTGTATAACAACATCAAGGTCACAACACCCTTCAATAAAAACCAAGATTTCTCTGATGTGCAGCCAAATGCCCAGGGTGTGTGAATCTATCGGCACCTATGCCGTCCCCTGTCTGTGAAGTGTGTGTTGGCATTTACAGCCCCCGGCAAGCTCTGCTCACCAGAATAGACGGCGACTCTCCTGCTGCAGCGCTACAGAGATGTGACTCCAGTTTCCATCTGGGTTCAGCACTCGCATTCATCGCTCTGAACTGGAAGCTTTCAACACCTTGCCGAGGCTGCAGACTCTGCTCTTTAAAGACTCCCTCTACTCTCAGCCTTTTCAAAACAGTCAGAATTAAATTTAGACAAACATTTCAAAGATAAAGAAACTCCATCCGGAAGACTTGCCAACGCTCACTGCTTTGACTGATGAGGAAAGGGCCGAGGAAGAGAACTCAGCACAGACTACCCACTTGTCATCTTACGCAGTACTTAGCAGAAATTGGCATGATTTAGGTACGCAAGAAAATAGGACAGCACCGTAAAGCATCTAGAGTCTGTTCCAACATCCAACCAGACAGGATGTGACAAGCACAAACACAGAATAGTGCCCACACTTCCTGAGAGATGCGGACTGCAGGCTGCTGAGTGACAATCCAAACAAGCACACTTCAAGAGGGTGGGGAGTGTCTCCAATTCATCCCATGAGGTCTACAATCACAGATGACTACAAGAAGGGCCCAATCTTTCTATAATTTCAAGGATACTTTGACTGGGTCCTGTGTGTTCTTCATAGCTTCTGTGTCCTGTCCAATGGGCACTCCTTGCCTTTGTGGGCCCCATACATTTAAATCCACTATCAACACTGCCCTGGCTTCATCTGACACCACAGTGAATAACACATTTTTCCAAAGGTTTCAGATACCACTGCTGAGATGACCCCAAAACAAAATGTGAATTATGTGCTCCCAACATGTGACCACCAGTCCAAATGCTAGTGGTGATGGTAAAAGCCATCTATTTTCTGACTCATGCTATGCACCAAACTTTGGTCCACCCATGCTCGGCAGAGCATCATACCCATTCATAGGCTCAGAGCCACAACGTTGTAAAAGGTAGAAAACAATGCCCAAATCCAGGTCTCTGAGATGTCGAACTTCTAAGGAAGAGTGTGTGAATCAAGTCCCTTGTGGGTGGCACACAGAAGGAGAGCCTGTTGACCACATAATCTCTAGTGCCCCACAGCTTAGTTCAGATGCCTGAATTGCCAAGGGTATGCGAATTTTTGTGTAAGTTTGAGTGGGGACTTACAGGTTTCACCTGATACCAAGGCTATCAAATGATGGGATATGAGACTATTCAGGAAGCCCCCTCAACACTGAGAAACCCTACAGCCCCTTTCCATACTGCCACTAGTGTCCTATTCGTACTGTCCACCCAGCCCATGTATGGAGGAGGGGCCTCTACATGACCTAGCTATGGGCAGGTCTTACACTGTCCTTGATCTCATATAAAATTCCCATGTCTTTGTGCTGTATTCCCCATTAAAGGAGACCCTTTCTCTTCTCCTCTCTGTGTGGGATTTGGAAACTCAGAGGTACTTGGGGATTTTTCTATTTAATAAAGGGGGCATAATACAAGACAAGTCAGCAGATAAAAGTCCCCTGTGGTTGAAAACAAGGTCAAGAAGAAGTCAGTGTGAGGAAGTGATCCTGCCTAGAGAGCATATGTATCTATAAGGAGATAAAGGACATTTGTTCCTGTGCCTGTGAATACTGGGAATGGCCCCTGGGACCAGAACAGCCTCCCAGACTAACTCGTATATATTTTTAATGAAAAACTGCAAATTAGATTAGCTTAATTTGACCACATCTGCCTTTTTTAAACAAAGGAAATTACCATTTTAATAGAAAGACTGGCTATTTGTCTAAGGGAGAGGTCCTTGTGAGGTCCGCTCTGCCTGCTCTATTTCCATTTTTAAATAGGGAAAGAGAGACAGTGGAGCAGAGGACAGGTGGCCAGGCTTGAAAACACAGCAGTCGTCCTGGGAAGCACCACAGAGGAGCAGAGGGAGCTTCCAGAGATGCACGCACACATACATGCTGGAAATTTCTACAGCAGCAGGGCTCCCCCCAGCACATGACAGTGCTCAAACCCTGTGCTGAGCCCCTACTGTGTGCCCAGCATGGCACCAGGGTAGGATTCAGTAGAGACCATGGCACTTTCCAGAGGAGAGAAGCCAGATTTTTAATGCTCTGAATGCAAGCCAGGTAGCAGAAAAGATCTGGCAGGTGCAGGATATAGGACAAATTCTGCAGGCCGAATGGACAGAGCTGAGGTTAGTCAGGATGACAAAGCTGGATGAGGCTTCAGAACCAGAAGGCACTGGCCATGACGGCAGCCTCCTTAGAGGAGAACAGTCTACCTTGTAGGGGCTGCAGTGAGTTTAGTCTCTAAAGGCCTTCGCAGCTCCCCTCCTGGGTCTGAAGGGCTCTGACCTTTCTCCTGTCCTGGCCTCCCAGTCACCTGTGGTCTGCACAGCCTTCCTGCCTGACCCCCACCGCTGTCCATGCATGGTTAGTTTGTCCTCCATTGCTGGTTCTGTATCTCCTAGGCTATCTTTCTAATGGTTTTTCCCATTCCTCCTCCATCTTTATCTTCTTTAGTGTGGTAAATTCTATGTTAGTCTTTCTTTTCAGTCAGTCCACAGACACCGAAGTGTCCAACATGCATCCCACTCATCTCGAGCTTGGCTTCTTGAACCTGCCCCCACAATATGATGTTCCTGATGCGCCCACCCCTGTAACAGTACCGCCCCTGTGACTAGTAGGTTCAGCCATGTCTGAAATCTTCTCTTTCCCTCTTGTCTTCCATAGTTGTAATAAAATCACAGAAGACTCCTTCAACGACACCTTCTGTTTCGTGGCTGACTCCTGGAGTCCCGGGAAACAGTCTCTGGAGACAGACTGTGCAGACTGTGCGTGCTGACAACTCAGCCCTGCTCCTGGGAGTCATGTGCCCTTGGAAAAGCCACGCCTCTGTTTCCTGCTCTGAGATTCTCTGAGGATACGATAATGCAAAGCATTTGGCAGAGTGTCCAGCATCCGATTTTAAGCCTATTCATGAAAGCTACACTAATAGACCTCACAGTCTCAGTCACCCCTTCCCTTCTACCCCTCCACAGCCAGCCTCACAGGGGGCCCCTCTAGCAGAGACTTACTTCTCTCTCTTTGGCCTCTTTTACCTAAATGCACCCCAAGTACTGTATGAGGTTTTCATTTTTAAGGCCCACATCCTCACTTATATCTGACAGGACCAAGCCTGGCCTCCTTCTCCTCACACACAGTGCCTTCCACTCATCAGCCTGTTTCTGGCAGTTGGACAGACCCATGACAATACCCGGTATCACTCCACACCTTTGCCAACACTACCTTGTCTCAAGTCTGCAGGCACAGACCAGAAATAATACCGCAGCAAACCAACTGCATCTTCGCCCTTCCCACACGAACTTCTTTGACCATGACACACTGTAGTGGTATGGTCACCTCCCACCTAGGCACAGCCATGTGACTTGCTAACAGACACAACACACCACAAGTCTTGAGAGAGCATCTGAGTAGCTCAGTTTCTACCCTTGGGCATTAGCCGTCACCATGAGAACCCTCTCAAGTTGGCTATTGGCATCTTAGACCAAGTGAGAGCCAATGGGTGCCAAGACGGGTCAGGACCAGCCTGATGAGTCAGCCCCAGCTGACTACAGACCCAAAAACCCACTGTGTCAGTGGGTTCTACATTCATAGCTGGTAAACACAGTAGGAGATAGAGAGGAAATTCCATGTACAATAACAGACAATGACACAGCACAGTGACACAGAACATGGTTCCAGCCGCATGTATGAGCATCTGTACATAGGTGACCTAGTTATGAGTACAGATTCTAATAATATCCATCTAATGCCTGTCTCCCAGTCTTGGTAGGTATCCGAGACACACCTGCTTCCTATACCATCACAGACTTGCATGCCTAAGCTGAGGGCAGCAGCCTTATACATTCTAGATAAATACAAGTGAGTAAGTGGGAGACATTCCTGCATGCATCCAGAAACCCAGAAGTTGCACGTCAAATGATCAAAAATGGCTATCTCTGGATGCTTAAATTGTAGGTGGCCTATGTTCCAGATCTGTCTTAAAACCAGCATTTCCTGCCTTTCTACAACTATTGAAGATTCCTTGTGTAATAATGCAATGGCTGAGACTACATCTGTCAAGGTGGGGACCCTAGATTTGGGCAGAATCCCTCCACCAGACAAACCCTGAGAAAGGCCTTCCTTCCCCAAACACTCATGTGCTCAATCATGTTTGCTGCTTTATTTACTTTGAATTGGCAAAGACCATGCCCCCACTCATAGATGGGACACTCTTAGGAACAAGAGTTTTGCCTTTATCCTCTGTATACACTTCACTGCCCCATCAGAATAATTTCCTTTTAATTCAGAGATGAGAAAACCCAGTTCCCACAATCTGCTAGGGCCTTAAGTTCTAGGATCAGTAACTTTATTATACATTTACAGTAGTTAAGGTTCAGTGAAGTATCTAAGATCCTAAAGAACAGAATCGTAGCAATGCAAAGTTAGAATCTAACTTCAAATCTCCATTCATTCTCTGATGGTGTTAGACCACCTCTGTGTCTTCTCTAATGTTGATGCTGATGAACAGCCTCCCAGTCAGACCCTCCAAAGCTGGATATGGGTCTCAGTCACTTTTGCATTTCCAGCCAGAGGTGACTGACATGCAGTGGTGATCAATAGATAGTCATTGAACTTAACCAGGAAACAGGAAACAGTTCTGAGGCCAGTTGTCCTTGTCCTTCCTACTACAGAGGAGTATTATAAAGTGTGACCTTGAAATGGTCTCAATGAAAAGAGAAGCTAAAGGTCATTGGGCCTGGAAGTCCTGAGGCCTGAGGATGGGCTTTGAGTGGTCCACCTACGTGAAAAATGCTCTTGGGATGTGTACATGCTCTCTAGGGAGAGAGAAAAGCTTTAATCAGACACTAGTAGGATGAATGGCCCAGCAACACTGAAGCCAAACAAAGCTTGAAGCCAAGCAAGATGAATGATTCGGCACAATGGCGAATGGTACTGAATGGGTGGAGCTGGGGCTGAACCCAAACCTCCTTGCTCCTGTCCTGGAGTCTTCTCTCCCTTTGTTTATGCCAACCGCATGGTCCTAGAACACTACGTTCCTGCAGCTCGGAAGGGTGGGCAGACAGCTTTACTGCTCTACTGAATTTTGTTTTCCGCAGACCACAGTGTTCTGTGGTGGTGAAATATTTCTGACGTGATCTGGATCCCTTCCTTTAATTCATCAGCTATCTATAAAATGTCAAGGCTGCCAAAGTAATTTTCTTTAAAATGATGTATCAGCCACATGAACACCAGTCATCTCATCTGATCTGCAGAATTAAAAGCACATTTCTCATCCAAAGAGAGTGAAGCTGGAGGCCTGACAAGCAGGACGCGTTTTTTCCGGTCTGGGGTGAGGAGGTCTCCATCAGCAAGGAGGACATCCCGAGGCACACGTATCTTCCTCACAGCTCAGCAACCTAACCCTGGCACTTAGACCTGGGACTCAGTCTCAAATAACTATGCTCGATAACCAAAGCAATCACTCATCTACCTGCCAAGCTGCAGGTGACTGCTACACTGTGCACAGGTCACACAGTGATGGGGGAGGGGAAGCAGCTGGTGGAGCAGAAATGATGGTCCTGCAATGCATTCAAGAAAGAGATCTAAGTCAGGTTCTCTGGGGCCCGGAATTGTATTCCTGGCAGTGAGGAAATCGACTCAGGGTGAGTCCTGAGCATACTGTTGTCCTGGGTGGGACTCTATCTTGAGTGAACATATGTTCCTTCAGAAAGCTGCGTAGAATACACAGCCAAGGTCATTCACTAAATTTCCTCACTGAAGGATCCCAACTGCCCAACACTAATGGGAAGTTAGTGGCATCCCATCAAAGCTCTTTGTGTCTCCCTGGCATAAGCATGCAGCCACCAGAATCCTTAATCTTGGCAGCTTAGTCAAGGACTATGTCAGCTGAGACTTTGGGACTCCATCACCTAGAGGGAGGAGACAACACTTTTGTTTACTTTTCTCATTTTCATTAGTCTTTGGAAATTTTTCTACTATGTATTTTGATTGTATTTACCTTTTTCTTCCTAACCCACCCAACTTTATATCCTCTTTCTTTTTTTAACCCATCAAGTACAGTTTGAGCTGCCCATATATTCTTAGATGTGTGGCCTTCTGCTGAAGCATGGTCAACCTGCTAGGAGCCACACCCTTGAAAAATCTGACTCTCCCACTCCCAGAAGTCATTAGTGACCAATAACTCCTTAGCTAGGAGTGGGACTTCATACCTACCCCTTCTCTCCAGGCTGCAATTTGAGACAAAGTTTTCAAAATTTAGGATGCAGATGCCATAGTGGATTTGGGATTTCTCACCATGATCCAACCTGCTCTATTTGACTTCCCACAGCCATAAAGCATGCTCTCCACAGCCCTGCTCCTTCCAAATGCCTGGACTACTTCTTCATGAGAAGTAACAAAGAAAACACATCTGTGAACATGAAAGTATCTCACCGGGATTTGGTTATCAAGGCATTCCCAACAGGTGATACCTATGCTGCTGAGGATTTTAGGAAGTACACATATATGCTTTATTTAAATTATGCATGATAATGCGTACTGCACCTGTGAGCTCATATTCATGACAGCTTAAGCTGGAAAGAAGAGAGCTGATTTTATTAAAAAACATTTTTAGTAACTCCAAATGGATGATCATGGGGTAAGAGTCAGAGCAGTGATATATGCAGGGCAGAGCGGGTTAGACGTGAGGAACAGGAGAGCAGGTGAGCTCTGGACATCCACCCTGGGACAGGGGCTTTTACCTGGATTCCCATTCGATTCTCACTGCAGCCCTGCAAGAGGCAACTCAGTCTCTCATGTCACAGACAGGAAAAAATACGGTAAATAGAAAAACATTTACCAAATTACCATGATTTTGAGTCCTGTGTATGAACTGGCTAATTTGGCCTTGAATTAGCTAGAGCAATTCACCTCCCCCCAAAAAGAACTTCTCAGTGGCTATGTTCCTGCTTCTGCTAACAGGTTGAGAAAGTACCACAGCATTACAAAGTGCTTTGGACTTCTAGGCTTTCAAAACATTCAATTCACCAATATCATGTGAAAAAAGAAGAAAACAGCCCTGAAAAGTTAAGCAAATTGGCCCAAGTCACCCAGGTAAATGAACAAAAGAAATATCAGAACTGAGATTCCCAGATTTTTGGTCCCCAAAGCTCAAAGCCCTGCTCTGTGATTATTCTGAGGTAAAGAGCCACGGCTTTTCCAAGGAGTCCCTTGGAAGGGGGTACTAAGGTGGGAAATGCCTACGACTCTATAGATCAGCAGTGGTGTTCTACCCAAAGCTACAAGAGTTGAAGGAGCCATGTCCACCCCTCTAGCAGGTGTGAGGACCAGCCCTCGACACGGAGTGTGTGTCAGCAGGGGCGGTTATGGACCGCTCACTGTGCTTGCCTGGGGACCGCTGTCCAGGCTGCACCTGCAGCCCAGGCTGCACCTGCAGCCCAGGCTGCACCTGCAGCCATGGCTGTGTGTTGCCGGCAGCTACATTCAAGCTCTCCCAGCCTTGCTCTGCGATGGCGCAGTTCACTCTCTAAGGACAATGATCCAGTTTCTGTCCACTCCAAGCTCCACTCCTGTCACAGGGCCAGAGCTGAAGGAGAGGAGCTTTGTTCTCTGTCCCTCCACACCTCATGTCTCCCTTGAGCATGCCAACATTGGGGCAGACTGTGGATCCTCACCTCTGCTCACTGTTAAGATTCAGCAGTTGAGCATATGTCTCTGGAGAGAAATTCCCTAAGGTCACCACTAGCTCCCGACCTTGGGTACATCAGCTACCCTCTCTGAGAGTCTGTTTTTCCTCAATTCAGTGATAACAACACTAATGCCCATTACCCCAGGCTCTGTGAGGCTCATGTGGTCACTATGACCCCTTTCATCCGGCCTTCTTCATCTTTGAAGACTCAGCTCTGAGCTCACTTGCTCCAGGAGACTTCTTGGCTCTACACACTCCCTGCCCACAGAGTCTAGCCTACTCCCAGAAGTCAGAGGATGCTCAATATTTACATACCAAATGAATATGGAATGATGGCTTTTCAAACAAAAGAGAACCGTAAGATCCTAAAACAGGTAAACTGCTAGAGTAGCAATTGTAGAATCATTCTTCCATATCCTGGAGAAACTGCTAGAACCTTCATCATCAGCTCACATCATACATGTGGCAGCCTGAAACACCAATGACCTTGTGCATTCTTCAGGCTTCAAAGACTTTTGGTGAGGCTGGCCAGCTGGCCAGCCATCTAGCCAGCCTGCCTGAGTGCCTGTCTGCTGGAGTGCCTACCTGAGTACCTGCCTGCCTGATGCCAGTTCTGGGCATGTGCAAACCTTAGCAAGGCAGCCTCATTAGCTGATGGGTTACAACAAGACAGCACCATGACAGTAACTCACACTTTGGAAATAATTGGTGCCTGGAAATAAAGTGTTTGGTCCAAAATAAAGCTGCTTGAGGTTCCCATCACCCCAGGAGACAAGCCAGAGAAACCTGAATGTAATCCATCCCCTGGTCCCCCAGGAACAGCAGAATGTAATGTGATTGTTTCTGGCATTAAGCAATGTATCTGGCCTTGGATCATTAACTTATATGGCTCACAAATATACAGTAACAAATCTGAAGTATTTGCCTAATTTATCTCCCTTCCTCCAGCCCTTCAAGCTGCATCTGATAGGGTATGCAGAGCACATTCTTCTCTCAGGAAGACAGAAACAAATCTTAGGGTGAAGTATGAGACCACACTAAACAAATACTCAACAAATTCAATTGATTTTCTAATTTGAAAGTATGGCATATTAACAAGGGTTTATGGATAATATTTCCATGATTTCTCCCCTAGTTAAGTGATCAATAAAAATCTAATACTATAGCACTTGTTTACTTCTACAAATGAACAAGTAGCATAGGAAATACTTCATGGACCAGCCAGCAATGACCTGCAGTGCACAGATGGGGTAGAGAGACCAGCCATATAGGTACAGAATGCACCAAGTCATTGGGGTTTTCCAAAAACCTCTCAATGCAAGCAGCTAGGGAGGGCTGGATAGGGCAAGAATTTCTTTGCCAAATGAACAAGATGAGGAAGGACCATCTGCATGCAAATAACACTATGCTAAAGTATACACAATGGAAGGCAGAGACGATGTGTGCTACCTAAGACATACCTACTTTGCATTTCTATTTTCTTAAACCCTTTTTTCCCTTGAAAGTTGTACCTTTCTGAATCACAGCAGCCAATATGAGGCACTGAAAGTAATGTAAGAAAAGGTTTGAAACACATACAGAGTGGAGACACCAAGAAAAGGCTGGAATGTAACCATGAATGATGACTCATACTGAGGACCAGCTGTGACATGCAGCAGGCTCACCTAAGCAGGAACCCGTTTAATGCTACTCCTAGCCCAGCCTGGACTATGGGGAACCAGCTCTAACTACTGGGCTATTTTCCCTCTTTGTTCTTTCAATCACAATAAAGAAGAATGGACAGACAAAAATGATAGCCATTTAATACATTTGACTTGATGAGCTCAGGGGGAAGAATATACTTGTGGGACCATCACCACTGCTAAAACATTATCTCCAAGTATTAGCAACAACAAAAAAAGATTTGAGACCTTGGTTTCATCATTAAAAATGACACACACACACCCCACACCCTGTCCATGGAGGCTAGACTACTCTCAGAACTCAGCAAATGTTCATGGGTTAACAACCAAACACGTGTTTCAAAATAGTCTGCCAGGGAGGGAGCCAAGTATGTTGCAGAGGGACAGAAAGTCACATCCCCACAGAGGTCGAGGGTGGTGGCTTCCTCTGCTAACAGGAAGGCCCCTCCCTAGACACCTCTAGATTCATCCACACAGCACCTACTAGATGTCCCTTAAGTCAAGTCTTTGCTGGGAGCAAAGGCAGCGGATGAATTGGGTCAGTACAAAGGGAAGGCTAGTCTCCCAACAGGGGCTAGAAAGCATCCCTGTCAGAGTCCAGCTCTGACCTGTTGAAAGGTTCAGGGGGCAGGAGAGAGAAATGAGGAAGTATTAGATAGAAATATAGACAGAGATGATAAGAAAGACAGAGACACAGGATAGCTTCAGGAGAGCCCTGGGTCACCCAGAGTTTTATTCTAATGGGCTTTTTATACACTACCAAGGGGAGAGGGGAAAGAATTCCTTCTTTCAAGATCAAACTACAACATACAGCCAAGTGTAGACCCTTCAAAACACCTGGTAACCATGGCCCTGGACAAATCATCCTATTTGCAGCCCTGCTGGGTAAAGCAAGCTCAGATTCTCTGACCTTGAGTAAGGCCTTACTAGGGAGCCCCTGTGGGCCCTACACACCCACTTCCTAAAGCCAACCTACAACCCAGGGCCCTTCCTGCTGCACCTACCAGGTGGGGCGATGACAGCCTGGGGAGTGAGGAGAGACGGTACCAGGTCCCACTGGTGGACAGGCTGGGGAGTGAGGAGAGATGGTACCAGGTCCCACTGGTGGACAGGCTGGGGAGTGAGGAGAGATGGTACCAGGTCCCACTGGTGGACAGGCTGGGGAGTGAGGAGAGATGGTACCAGGTCCCACTGGTGGACAGGCTGGGGAGTGAGGAGAGATGGTACCAGGTCCCACTGGTGGACAGGCTGGGGAGTGAGGAGGCGGTACCCTCTGGTACCCAGGTTCCCACTGGTCAAACACAGCAGCTGAAGGAAGTGATGGCAGTGGGAAGCAGCTATCTGTCTTTCATCGTGCCAACAACAAACAAGAGGTACCAGGGTGCAGGGAAGGCAGCAAATGAAAGCGAACAGAAGCTAGTGTTTAGCAAGTGTCAGCTTTTGATAAATCACCCTGTCTGGTCTTCAGAATGATCCTTAAGGAAGCAGTACCTTCCTTAAGTACATCCTCTTCCTGAAGTTGGGAAATAAAGGTTCGGGGAGGTTATATGGGTTCTCTGAGTCACAGAGCTGGCACCAAGAAGAGTCTGTGGTAACATGTCTATACTTATGCATGCAGACTCCCTATCCACCACTCCCTCGCCCCCCTCCAGGCTCAGAACTTCCTTTTTGAAGAGTAAAGGTAAGTATCTCAGGAATAGCTTCTGTTCCATGTGAGATCTAAAGATTGGAGCCTCGGGTTTCTGAGAGAGGAAAGAGCACATTTATTAGTGTTATCTCAGAGACATTTCTATCTGCTTCCAAAGAAGCCATGAGAAACCCCATCTGTTCATCAAGATTTCACCTTGCGGCCAGCACCAAAAAGCCAGGGAAGGTGGGCTACCAGCTCTAAGCCGCATGTGCTGGAGGAAACTGGCCCATTTATTTCCATTTCCCTAGGCCAGAGGGTTTTCATTTGTTTCAGAAGCTGGTAGGTCCCTTCAGGAAAGCTTTTGTGAAAATGTACAACCATCGTAGATACTCTAGTTCAGGTGAGATTGATATGCTCAGATGCATTAAAACAAAACATACTTACATCTCCCCCAAATGAATGTAAATCATGGAAGGAAGCATTTGCAGGCCTGAATTCAGTCAGCATTTTTAAATGCCCCTTTTTATTGACAACCATCTGGAGTGGGAATGAGGTGTGTTATGCCACTTGGCTGAGGCACTACTTGGCCTATATTATTTCATAGTTGACTGCAGTTACTTCTCCATTAGTAAGTAGAATGGAGGTGGGAACTGTACCACGGTAGAGAGCTCAGTGTGAGTGCTGTCTCCCAAAGCAGCTGCTGGGAACAACCTCAGCCTGTCCATCTCCTCCAGCCATGGCAAAGGCTGCAATGTGAAAACTTCAAACCGTGTTATATTTCACGGAGTGGAGGTAAATATCCAACCCCAAAAAGCCATTTCTACCAGAACCCTGAGACGTAAAAACAGGACACATTTTCAAGACCATTGATTCAGATTCAGGAACCAGCTATAAACTGCACAGTACAGGTGAGAGGTGCAGATGACTGTCCTGGGGTCCCTGAGAAATCCAGCCCATGTGGATCCGGACCGTAGAACCCCTGACGACAGCATTACAGGGCCCAGGATCAAGTACTGAACACTTGGTCCTCTTATTGGTACTGTTTGGAGGAGAGAGTTGTGGAACTCTGGGGAGGTGGAGCTTGTTGGAGGAAATACATCATACAGACAGAGCCATGATGAAACCCTCTGGAACCATAGCCCAATAAACGGTTCCTTCTCTACACTGCTTTTGGTGCTTCATCCCGGCAACAGAGTGGGCAGTAGGAGTGTCAAGATGAGTCCAGCGGTGGAACCACCACACTCCCACTGTTTTCTCTGTCCCATCTTAGCTCTTCAGACATGCAGACTGCCACCTGCATCCTCACAGAGAAAGAGGCGGTGGACCAAGGAGGCCACATGGGAAAGAAGCTGGAGGGAAACCGCTGGGACTCTGGTCCTCCCATCTTGGGTCCTCAGCCTCCCCTCCTAGGATTCTCTGCTAGGCAGCACACTAAGACGGAGGGACATCTCCTGATTCCCATCACACCAACTATTAATTTCCACAAGTATTAATTTCCATGAAGCTCTCAGAAAGCACTCAGTTATTTCAATAGTATTCACTGCCAGACTTTCTGAATGACTACTGTGTGCCAGGCACTGCTCAGTGTGCTGGGGTGAGAGGGTGAGTACAACAAAGTCCACTGGCATTGTCAAGTTCACATTCTAGCATGGAGGAGACAAGTGTGATGGTTTTTTTTTAAAAAAAAAAAAAGTATCCAGTGTGCTAGAAGTGAATAAATGCTATAGAAATACGAAAGCAAGCGTACAGCTTTCTGTTGAGATGAGAAACACAGGAAATGGAGCTGGGTAGGGTACAGCAATAAGTAAGATGGGAAGACGGGAGGTAACATCTGAAGGAGACAGGAGACAAATGGTTTCTGGGGGAACATTTTGTTCAGAATAGGAAAAGACCCTGAAGTCTAGCATGCTCAAAGCAAAGCAAGGGACCCCAAGGCCAGAGAAGTGAAGGAGGCGAGCCAGAGAGGTAACAGGAGGCACCATCACACCTGCCTACAGGCAGTGTGAGCACTCTGGCTGCACAGCCATATATAAGCAGAGGAGGGACAGGATTCCACATGGTTCACAGACTCCAGTCTGGCTTCTGTGCTGAGCAAAGACTGGAGTTGGGGGCACAGGATGCAAGTAGAAGTGTACAAAGGTGTCAGAGGGTGTCTGCATTGCTCCAGATGAGAGGTCTGCTGAGACCAGAGTGGGTGGGACCGAGTAGGTGAGCTTCAGAGTCAGAAGCATGCCACACTCACTAGCTTGGTACTGGAATGGCAAAATCAAATGCCACATGAAGCCTAGCTGATAAGTTGAAAATGCAAAGTAGAGTAGGCACACCAGAAAGGTAGACTGTGGAGGGGCAGCTGCTCCTTGGTGACAGCCATCTGTGAGAAACTGTGGCCAAGGTGTCTGTGTCTGAGGATTTTCTCAGATAAGCAGGAAATTCACATGTATAAATTATTAGAGGGGTTTTCTAATTTATTAATGTTAACAAGAGAGTTGAAATATTTTTTACATCCACATGAAAAAAACCTACAAGACAGTTTCAGCCCCTGCATGTTACCTTTGGTGTTCCTTAACTAACAGTCTGCTTAGCCACTGAAAGCCAGACCTGCTCATTTGTTAAGGGTTCTGACTGGGTCATGAAGTGTCTTCTGTGAAAGCTCATGTATTAAACACTTGCTGCCCACCTGCTGGCATAGTTTTGGAGGGTTCTGGAAACCTTAGGAAAGAAGACCTCTGTGTATATGTGTGCACGTGTGTATGAGCGTGTGTGTTCTTGTTGGGTACACATGTAGATACAGTTGTGCATGCTCATGGTGCACATGTGGATACAGTTGTGCATGCTCATGGTACACATGTGGATACAGTTGTGTACACTCATAGTACACATGTGGATACAGTTGTGCATGCTCATGGTGCCCATGTGGATACAGTTGTGCATGCTCATGGTGCCCATGTGGATACATACAGTTGTGCATGCTCATGGTGCCCATGTGGATACATACAGTTGTGCATGCTCATGGTACACATGTGGATACAGTTGTGCATGTTCATGGTGCCCATGTGGATACAGTTGCACACGCTCATGGTGCCCATGTGGATACAGTTGTGCATGCTCACAGTACCCATGTGGATACAGTTGTGCATGCTCACAGTACCCATGTGGATACAGTTGCACATGCTCATGGTGCCCATGTGGATACAGTTGTGCGTGCTTACAGTACCCATGTGGATACAGTTGCACATGCTCATAGTACACATGTGGATACAGTTGCACACGCTCATGGTGCCCATGTGGATACAGTTGTGCATGCTCACAGTACCCATGTGGATACAGTTGTGTATGCTCATGTTGCCCATATGGATACAGTTGTGCGTGCTCACAGTACCCATGTGGATACAGTTGTGTATGCTCATGGTGCCCATGTGGATACAGTTGTGCATGCTCACAGTACCCATGTGGATACAGTTGTGTATGCTCATGGTGCCCATGTGGATACAGTTGTGCGTGCTCACAGTACCCATGTGGATACAGTTGTGTATGCTCATGGTGCCCATGTGGATACAGTTGTGCGTGCTCACAGTACCCATGTGGATACAGTTGTGTATGCTCATGGTGCCCATGTGGATACAGTTGTGCGTGCTTACAGTACCCATGTGGATACAGTTGTGTATGCTCATGGTGCCCATGTGGATACAGTTGTGCGTGCTCACAGTACCCATGTGGATACAGTTGTGTATGCTCATGGTGCCCATGTGGATACAGTTGTGCGTGCTCACAGTACCCATGTGGATACAGTTGTGTATGCTCATGGTGCCCATATGGATACAGTTGTGCGTGCTCACAGTACCCATGTGGATACAGTTGTGCGTGCTCACAGTACACATGTGGATACAGTTGTGTATGCTCATGGTGCCCATGTGGATACAGTTGTGTGTGCTCACAGTACCCATGTGGATACAGTTGTGTATGCTCACAGTACCCATGTGGATACAGTTGTGTATGCTCACAGTACCCATGTGGATACAGTTGTGTATGCTCACAGTACCCATGTGGATACAGTTGTGTATGCTCATGGTGCCCATATGGATACAGTTGTGCGTGCTCACAGTACCCATGTGGATACAGTTGTGTATGCTCATGGTGCCCATGTGGATACAGTTGTGTATGCTCATGGTGCCCATGTGGATACAGTTGTGTATGCTCACAGTACCCATGTGGATACAGTTGTGTATGCTCATGGTGCCCATGTGGATACAGTTGTGCGTGCTCACAGTACCCATGTGGATACAGTTGTGCGTGCTCACAGTACCCATGTGGATACAGTTGTGTATGCTCATGGTGCCCATGTGGATACAGTTGTGCGTGCTCACAGTACCCATGTGGATACAGTTGTGCATGCTCACAGTACCCATGTGGATACAGTTGTGTATGCTCATGGTGCCCATGTGGATACAGTTGTGTATGCTCATAGTACACATGTGGATACAGTTGTGTATGCTCACAGTACCCATGTGGCAGTCAAAGAACAACCTCAGGTGCTAGAGCTTCACCAACAAGGCTAGGCGAGTCGGCCAGTATATTTCCAGGGATGTACCATCTTTGCTGCCCACGTCACCACTGCCGGGACCACAGGTGCACAGTGCCAGCTTTCCTGTGGGTTCTGGAGCTGAACTCAGATCCTCAGAACTGCCATCTTGCCAGCCTCCTTTGGGGACTGAGGCTCCTGGCCCTTTCTGGGCCCTCCCCATCCACAACAATGTGAAGAGCGTTTTCTTCAATGCTTCTGCCACCACGGGGCTCTGCCTAAGCCCATTTAGCTGAGCAACCACGAACCAGATCCTCTGAAACCACGACTCAACGCATGAGCCAATCCTTTCCTCTTCTGGTTGTTTCTGTCAGCTGTCTGGATACAGGTAGGCAAGAGTAACCCCAACACAGACTTACACCACATCAGCACTGCTTCTGGGTGTCCTCAGGAACCTTCACAAACACTCCAACATTCACTTTGAGTTTAGCTGCAAGTCAAGGGCTAATCACCTTCAAAAGATGGTTTTAATGTTTAATAATTAAGAAATAAAGACAATGCAATTGTTTCAAAGATGCAGGGAGCCCTGGTTACCCACAGGCTAGAATTTTTCCTTGGAAATACTACTCAAGACAAGTTTCTATAAAGCAACAGATTTGGAGATTAAAAGTCATCCTGAACTGGAAAAGGCTAATGTCTAAATTCATCACTGTTTAGGTCAAGAAAGTAAAGTCAACCTGAAATGATTTTGCAAGCATCCCAAGCAAGGAACAGGGAAATCCTCTCATCAATTTATATAATTACTGACAACTCACATAATGAGCTTATCTTAGCCCCATAAATCAGCTGAACTGCCAGTTACTAAGTCATGGGCTGAGGCAGGGAGCTTGAGGTGGGCCTCCTGGGACAAGGGCTAGCGGCTGGAGGCGAGGACAGTGGCTGTTTTTCCTGTGTCCTCCTCCAGTCAGTATGGATCCTCTGGGAACAGCCTGGGTCTCAGGGCTAGGCACAGCCACTGTCTCCAGATCCACCTGTCCAGCAACGAACAAGCCTTGGAGCAACCCTGATACCCACCAGGCCCCATGAAGATCTGGACAGACATGTCCAAACATCTGAACAAAATCTAAACTGCAGAGAACAAGGGTAAGAGAGGAGCCTGGAAAACCTCTTCCTTGGAGAAAAATATTGAAAGCCATATCAGGAGAGGACATATCTTTGTTGTAGTTAGAAAAAGAGGCAAGGAGCCAATGCCATGCTGTGGGTTGTATGTACAACCCCGTTTCCTATCTAAGAACCCAGAGACCCAAGCTTACGATGGACTTCTCACAGTAGCCAAGGCCCCTCTGGCCCATCTGTGTAAGTGAAAAGAGAAAACAGAAAAGTCTGTGGCCAGGCACTGCCTGCTTCCATCACCCTACAATCTGCTGTCCCAGGGAAATTGTCATCATCCAGGTCCCGTCACAGTCCAGCTGAGAGGATGTCCTCAGTTCTGAAGAGATAAAATGGGAAGCCTTGTGGTCCCTGCTCACTCAAGGAGCCCAGAATGCTCGCTATAGGCTCACCACAGGCAACCCAAGGCCAGCCACCCTGACAAAGGCAGCCTGCCACCAAGACAGTCACACCTAGGGGCACATAAAAGCAGTGCCACTCCTGGAATCAAACTGTATAGAAGCCCAGTCACCTGAAGGAGTATATAATGCTGGGGCTGGGGCGACAACACAGACTTTGGCGAGAGCACTGGGACTTGGTAAGAGCAGACACATACCCTTGACAATGACCACCTAGGGTCAGAGCAGGCACCCCTTCTGCAGCAGTCTGGCTTATCAATGCCTCCCACATTTCACATGCAGGCTGCCTGCAGCACTGGATGCCAAGGACTGTCACCATCAGCATTTGGACCCAAAGCTTCTGCCCTTGTACCTGAGGGCTTCTAGGGGTCAACTCTCAGAATTCATGGCAGACTGATGAGGGAGAACTCTTTGTGCTTGCTGGGCACACAATGTCCACTTCAATCGCACACCAACCTCAGAAACAGGCTTAGTTGGCAGCTGAGAGCACATCCATGGCTCCAGGTGCCAGCTCTTCTGCTTTCTGAGTAAGTAACCTTGGGCAGATGTGAACTGTGCCTTGGTGTTCACATCTGTAGGGTGGAAGAAGTAAGCGCCTGCCACATAGGATTGCTAAGAAGATTGAGTAATTCAAGCACACCATCAGCCTAGGTATGAATGCTCACTTCCATTCGCTTCTAAGTGTGAATGCTCACTTCCATTAATGTCTGCTATTTTATCAATTTTTTATGGAGGGCCTTGACACTTGTAGAAAAAAGAAATTTGCCTAAAGCCAAAAAGCTAGTAAGTGGCAGAGCTGGGTCTCACCCTCGGCCACTGTGAGACGTTAACAGCGTCCTGCAATGGTGCTGAAATATGGTAGAAATAAATTTGGAGAGAATTAACAGCTTAATTATACCAGTGAAATACATACTGAAGTAGGGTGTAATTTTATCGTCTGGAAAAACAGACGTAAGATCTTCAACTCCATAGCTGTCACTTTTATCCAGCTGGTGTCCACGGAGATGAGCAACTTGGGAGTAATTGATCTTTTTCTCCTCTAGGGAAAGCAAAAACACTACCTTTTTTAGAACTTAGAGCTATACTTCACAAGTGGAGAGAAACTTGGGAAGAGACAAGGGATAGAAAAAGGGCAGCACCGAGGATTAACCCAAAGGGCAGGGTGTCACAAAAAGATCACACTGCCTTGGGACTCAGGACCCTGGGACTCTTAGCAGAGTGTGCCTGGCACAGTGGCAGCACAAATAGGGATCTAAATTTTTCCTGGACCTATATCCTTACTCAAGGTCCCTAAGACACATATAATCAGAGAAACATTCAACTATGTTTGTGTTTCTAATTTTATGTATTCTTTCACAACCTCATTCCTAGATAGATACGGAGGGAGGGAGGGAGGGAGGGAGGGAGGGAGGGAGGGAGGGAAAGAGGAAGGGAGAGATGACGTACTCTCTGATTATATTCCTTCCATTACCCTAGCTCCTTCCCTATCCCACCAAACCCTTTCTTCTTCTCATTAAGACTCTCCCCTACTTTAATGTCTATTTTTGGTTGTTTGTGACCCACTGCATTGAACCAGGGTTCTCTGGTATAAGCATGGGTTCCTTATTCACTTATTCACTTGAGCAAGGACAACTTACCACACTACAAAACTGAGGAATATGATTCCCTCTGTACCCAACAACCATTAACCACTAATAGCTCTTCAGCTAGGGATGAAGCTTCATGAGCCTGTTCTCTATCCACAGTGGAACGTTGCCTGGCTCAACCTTATACAGGTCATGTGCCAGTAACCATAGCTGCTGTGGGTCCATGAGTGTAATATCACGGCACAGAAGGCTCCTCACAGCACCCCTGCCTATCCCTGGGTTTTTGTATCTTCTGGGAGAGGCCCTGGGCCCTGGAGGGAAATACAACTTTTTTGAGTCCATTCCCCAACAGGAAATGCCAGTGATAATGCTGGACCTCAGAGTCAACTTCCAAAGCTCCATGAAAAAGACCTCAATCTCCCCCAACACAAAATTAAGTCAGAAATCTTAGTACTCTGCAAAAACACAAGCCATTGTGCCCCTTCCAGACCAGAGGACATGGGAATGTGAGAAAATCTGGAAACCGCCATCAGGTCCCATCACCCTGCCTCCAAAATATGTCCCCACCAACAGGAGGAAATAAAAAATCCTTCTGCAAAGCCACAGGGCCTGCAGGGTCTGTGTCCACTTAGCTCCTCCCCACCTTGTTGGGTGCCAGCCACAGGGACCTCCTCAGAGCAGGACTTCCTGTGACAGGCTGAGCTTTGCACCACCCAGGAGCCTTTGCAGGTATAGTTCATCTCACTGATCTGTTATTTGACTATACTGTGGTTGCCATCCTGCGGAGTATTTCCCGTCTGAATATACATTCTTTGTTTTCAGGCTTGCTGGGTTGTTTAGAGATTTTTGCTTTTATGATTTGCACTCATAATCCTGTGCCCCCCCTCCCAGGACAATGGCTCCAACTGTGTCACAGCAATCACAGCAAACTTCGGAGGTTTCCAGCTCTGTCATGAATGATGGGTCACTGACTGAAGTCAGATGCCAGGCGGTGACAATGAGGATGGGGAGGGGGACAGACACACAGTAGATCCTCAGCTGGTGGATGATGAAGACAGACCACACACCTTTGCTGTGACCATCACAACCTCATGAGGCCCTAGAATTCGAAACCGAAACCTTAACCTGGAAACCTGACCCTCCTCACCTTCCTGCTGAGGGAGTGAGTGCTTGTCTTCAGCTTTAGTCACAGCTTGTCCTTAGAAAAAGTAAGGGGGAGGGGAAACGCCCTAAGTTCCTGGATATGGCCAATGGGAAAATAAACTAGTCACCAGCTCTGGTCTCCGCTTGGTTTATTTTGTATTCTCTGTAACTTGTAAGGTCCCTCATAGTTCAAATATTTCAAATATTGTGCCACAACAAAATACAGCATGTTCTACCAAAATCAGATTTCCCTGGAGAGCCACAAAAAAATGTAGGGAAGGGCATGGACTCTGCTGACATAGACTTCGGGCATCACAGCTCTGCTACTCACTATTGATGTGGCCTTGACCGTGTCCTGACGTTGTTTCTTGGGCTCTCTAACCCTTGGTTTCTTTGGCTGAAAAACACAGTTGAATAATCCCATCCTCCTCATTGAGTGAGTGGGAAGACGGCCTAGACCCACTGTGCCTGCTGCACAGTTCACGCCTCTCATCTCCTTCCATTCTCTGCTCCACACCTTAGAATACAGCCCTCCAGATCGCCGAGAAAGGACTCGTGAGTCTGAGGGAAGCTACGCCCCACATAATCTCTAACCTATTCTCAGCTCTGCAGGAAATGCCAGGCATGAGTTCTGGCATCCGCGGTGTGGATATTCTCTTTCTTTTAAATGTCAGAAAGAGGTAGTGCTGTTGGAAGCACTTATATGGGCCCTATGTGTTATGTCCCTCATGACCCTCAGCAGGTAGTTTGAATGAAAGCCATAGCTTGGGAAAAACCAGTTGGCAGGAAAAAGAGGCTGCGGCAAGCACACTGGCATCAGGCTCCTATCAGACGGATAAGGAGTGCTGGACCACAGGAAACCTGGAGCAGATACTCGACCTGACAGCTTACATCCAAACCAGCTCCAGCTAGCTGCCTATGCCTTTTTTTTGTTCTGTAAAATGGCAAGATTATACACACCTTATAGGCTTGTCCATTTGTGTTAGATGACATTGACATTAGCAGCATGTAAACACACACTTAATCCATAGTATTTAGCCCACAGTGGACGCTGCATAAGTTAGAGGCACAGAGTCACCAGCCCATCACTGCACCTGTCTTTCCCACCTATTGCCTGGGGAGGTCAGTTTTGCCTTGCTTTTTGCATTCCTTGTTCCTCTATGGTTAGGATACCTGTAAAGAAACTGTTCATTCAGTCACTGGACGTCTCTTAAGTGCTTGGCTCAGTCTAAATGCTGAGCAAAAGAGACATCAACCCCTCTGGGAGTTTATGGTCCAGTGGAAATTCAGTCTAGCTCAGTTTGGCATTTACTGGGTTCAGGCAAAGGCTAAGGACTGGAGTGAGAGGAAAGGATGGCCAGCACACCCCAGCAAGTACCCACAGTACCACCACATGGCTGGCACTGGTCCTGGAGCCTTGAAAGCTTCATTTCCTCCCTTGACTCCCCCCCACATCCCAAATCATCACAGATATTATTACCTTCCCAAGTCTTCCCATTTCCACCTTCATTATCATGCTCCCAGAACTCGGCATTCACAGGCACTTAATCACAGTTCTCTGCTGGTTTATACAGAATCTTCCAGCTGATGTATTTCCCCTTATCTGGGAACTCCACCACAGCCAGTGTTTAAAACCTTTCCCAGGTATCATTTCACTTGTTGCCGAAGGTAATTAATTTTAAGAACTGATCAAGATGTTAGAGGGGGAGCGGCCTCTGGAAATTGATGAGCATGTGGGTATAGCATGACAACAGGGCTTTTTAAAAGATGTTCTGAGCAGCCTGGGAAGGGCTGTCTTGCGATAACCATCGCGGCGGCTGCACGGATCATCGCCATCAGATTCTGTTGTTAGTTTCATTATTCCAAATGAGCTCTATTTTGTGACCAAAGATAATTGGCCCAGAAGACATCTTTGCATTTTAATGGAGTCAACAAGTATTAAATGGAGACCTTACCCACATCTGGGCATCTCTGCCTAGGGCTCATCACAAAGAACAGGCAAGCAAGGTGGACATGGGTACTGGAGCTCACACTTCCAAGCACCTGATCCAGTGAAGAGAAGAATGGACCCCACAACCCCGTGAAAGGCACCACCAGAGACACAGACAGAGATGTCTTGTGTCAAAAAAAAACCTGGTTTGTTTGTTTGTTTGTTTGTTTTCCACTCAGATGAAAATGGAGAGGGAGGCAGTACTGGAGTGAGAGAAAGTAGAGTACATACCTTCAAAGAGGCAGAGATCCCCAGCCTCAGACGGGCATGTCTCACAGAAGAGCAGAAGTTTGGGAACTGCAGAAAGAACGCTTCCTCACATCTCTTTTTTGATAAAGTCCTGATCCTAGTCACAACTCCTTTGGTGCCAGTGGCAGCATGGGTCCCCACCAGATCCTCAATCCCAGCAACTTTATATAAGTTGGGTGAGCACTGGGTCCTACTGAAGACAGCAGAGACAGGACAGATGAAGTCCCTAGCCTCATCACCCAGAGCTACTCACAGACCTGTGTCAGAACACAGAGAAGAGGGCACTATGAGAGCCACTGGAGCAACCATCTAACTTGGATTAGGACTAAGCCAAGATGGTCCAGACCAAGAGAACCCAGAGCCAGGCTTGAGAGTGGTTGTGAAGGGCAGAAATAGAATAGACACTTATTCAGAGTGGAGGAAAGGTTGGACATGTTCTAGAGAATAGGGAAAAGGCTGAGGAGACGAGGGTGAAAGATCAGAGTTAGATTGTATTATACTGAAGGCAACAGGAGCCACAGAAGACTGAAAAGACAAGGAAGACATGGCTGGTATTTAAAGAGGAGTCTTAGGAGTAACCAACATGGTATTCTAGAATGTACTCTGGACTCAAAGCTAAGAGAAGCGGGGTTTCCTCCACTCCATCATGTCCTAACTACATGTATTTAGATAGATGACTTCCCATGAAGAGTGCCACTTAATCATATGTAATATGGGGCAATATAGTCTAGACACTATTGATCTAACCAGGACATTATACATCTCTAATCATGAAAATGGAAATGCCACAAAGTTTCACAAAATAAATAAATGCAGTAATGACAACTTGGGAATGAAAAAATGGCTCAGTCCACACAGTGCCTGCCTCACAAGCATGAAAACTTGAGTTTAACCCTGGGAAGTCACATTCAGAAGCCAGAAATGGCAGTCCACTTGTAAGCCTAGTGCTGGGGAGGTGGAGACAGGCAGATCCTGAGTCAGCAAGTCCCAGGGTAGTGGGGTGGGTCAATACCAGAGGAAAAACAGCACCCAAGATTCTCCTCTGCCTTCATACACATGTCCACACACAAGTTACAATCATGACAACTCTCCACAACACCCAAATTTCACTTTTTTCCTATGGATTTAACTTATTCCAGAAAAGAAAATTCTATTTGGCCCTAAAGACAAGATTGAACATACTTTTCCCATTATCCTCTCCAGCCCTCACCTCTACAAGAAAGAAAAGACCTGAGTAGCTACCACAGCAGCCATGAAGAAAGATGGAGGACAGGAGAGAGTTACCCCAGAACTCTGCTGTGGAGCCTTGGATCCTCTGGAACCCCAAGTTGAATAGTCCATCCCACTACACACGAGGTGAACATGGAGCATGTGAGCCGTGAGACAGTGGCCTTGCTGACCTCCTGGCTCTCCAGACCACTGTGCTCTGGGGCCTCCCGCAACACAGGCAAGACATCTATCTTCAGTGACCAGGTCTACATCCTGAAGGCCCTCCCTGATACAGAACCTCACTGCCCAGGGGCCATGTAGAGCTGATACTATCACCAGTTCTGTTAGGAAAGGGTGCCTTGGGTCAAACTGAATGCATGACACCTCTACAGAAGATTAAAAGAATTAGCTAGACTTCCATTGTATAGCTGAGCTCACATCTGAAAAGAATGAGCCTGGAGGACAGCTGAAGATAGATAGATTTTTCCCAAGTCAAATCCACATTAGCATGAAGGAGAGAGAAAACATTGGCAGGTTATATCTACTTTGTTTTAGGGAAGACCTGGGAAGGACAAGGTGCTTGTCTGGAAACCATCCTTAGGCACTGAAAGGAATAATGTTGACTTACAATTTGTGAAGCTGAGAAAGAACAGTCCTTGGGACAGAAAGAGAGAAGTGTGGAGTCTAATTCCCCAGAGCAGAGGAGGCCCAGAAACTCCAACAGAGTCTCAAACCAGATGTATGATCCAGGCAGGCAATGTACACGGCCCTTTGTGGGTGTCAAGCATGCACAGTAAAGGTGCTGTATTTCTTGAGGCATAGCAAGACAAATATGCATGGGTGCTCTCCACAACATGATGAAATACAAGAGCGGAGGGGGGGGCTAAATTCCCTTCAACTGAAGATCTGGAAAATAAATTAGAGTTCAAGAATATCTTTATAATCCGACTCTATGAACATGCTCTAACCTTAAACGTTGTCCAGAACCTAGAGTTAAGCAGGAGTGTACTTTTGTAAACAATGTGTAGAGTCTGATTCTACCTTTATAAAAATTCTAGTAAATGTTAGAAATGGGATGCAGAGAAGGGACAGTCTCCATCTCATCTGTATCTTGTGGAACATACACTAACTTTAACTCATTTTACAAATGAAGCTGTTAACTCAAATGTCTCTCCTTGAGCTTTGCTAAATGAGTGACTGTACTCAGCTCCTCACAGCCCAGTACAAACACCATTAGCTTATTCTGGAAAACTACACTGCGTGCCAAATATAAAACCAAGGAAATATTAAAATATACAGCTGAACCTTGACACCTTTGCTGGTGACAAGGAAAGGAATTGCAAGCAAACACTAAATAATCATATGCCATAATCTACAACTTCACCCACTTCTGTTTCAAAGTTGTCCTTGATGTGGGATGGTTTTCACAAGGTGGTAAGGAGGGGTAGATGAGGGGGTGTCCATTCACCCACCTGGAAAGGGTCTAGATCCAGTCCTGCCTAAGATGGAGTTTCTTTGCTGCACTCACTCCTTTGAGGGGTCTGGAATGAGCTCCACCCACCCAAGCACAAGGCACTGCCCTCCCACCAGAGTTACACTCCAGGCTTCTCTGGAGCCAGGACCTCGTCTGGGAGGTGCCTATTCCCTGATGACATAATCTAAGCACCAACCTCGCCTGCGCATAGACATCCAGACCAAATGTCTAGTTAAGTCTTTTCCTCTTCACCATTCTGAAATATCCAACAGCTCACACCAAGCCTCAGCCTGCTTCCTCAGCAAGGAGTCTGTGGCCACAGAAGCTGACTGAGTTTAGAGAGGACTAGCCACTCCAGCCACCATCCACTTCTGTTCTCTAAAATCCTGACTCCTACTTGAATAAAATCAAACTTTTAGAACTTGCTGGTGGAACAGCTAACCACTCAAGAGAGAGCACCAGTAGATAAAGTGACCAGGAAAAGAATATGAATTACAAATTTATAAATGATTGTTAATTATAACTGGAAAAGAAAACACAAGAAATGCTTGTCCAACTCAGAGGGACAGAACACGAGTGAATTCGAAGGACAAGCCTTGATTCTAAGGGGTTGGGCAGGTGTAACCTCCATCCCATAACCCCAGGTCCTCCGCAGCAGCACCTGCATTCACAAAGCCGTGCCTGAGTGACAGGGACCAGCAGGCAGTGTCTCTGGGTTGTGGGAGACAGTGACCAGACATGGCTGTCCTTTGTCACTTAACCACCTTTCCGAGCTTCCCCTCCTGCCAAGCCATCTGCAGGAAAATGTCAACATGTGCTGCAGGGAGAAAGTGTGTTTGCTAATTTATATGCTGGATAAATTCACTTATTCAGTAGAATAATAAAGCTGTGACTGCTCGCCCCCCTTCCCTCTGAGAGTACAGACATCTTTATTAAAGGTTTTAAAGCCTGAAGAAAAGGGAGCACTCACTCTACTTACATTTCCCTAGATTAAGTGGAAGACATTCGCTAACGGGTGGCAAAACATTGAAACTTCCTTCTAGCTACAATTTATTACCAAAGAAGTTGTATCAAATTGGAATGTGACCATGTGTCCACCTATCAATTACATCACTGCAAAAAGAAAACACCAGAGATTTACATTTTCAGTATTTCCTGCATGTTCTGTGTTCATGAGTATTAAAAATACATTTCCCAACACCTGCTAGTTCACCCATAATGCTCAGTTGAAAATGCTGTGTTTTCTGGTGTTAAGTGGACTGTCGGCAATCCTCAATGCACCCTCGCTTTTCCACACTAGCAAGGAGAGCTCGTGCTGGTCTTAACGTGCTCTCCCCCAGCTTACCAAAGACAGCAATCACAGATGACCTTGATTCTGAATTCGGCCTGAATCAACAAATGAGAACTCACTTAGAACCAGGGAAGCATTCAAATTCTGCAGACTTGAGCAATTATAAGCAAATCAGGATGGAAGACAGAAGACAGCTGAGTCCTGCTTAGTGGATATAAGTCATTGAGTACATGAGAAAAGAATGTATTATTTTGGGATAAAATGTAAATAGAGATTTGCCAATACTTACTGGACTAGGGAGGAAGGAAGTGGGGTAGAGAAGGCCCTTGTTGTAGGAACAGTCCACTACCTCCCACAAGAAGGCAGAGTGGAACCAATTCTACCTCTAGTCCTCCTGACTGACCTTTAAGTAGGACCTTTAAGTAGATGGAGGATAAATCCAAACCAAGCACTTCAAAGCTGTCTAAGTCCTTAGCTAAGGGGCATCTGTGAAGGACACATGTAGGTTCAAGATGAAATCCAGGACCTACCTACCTCCTCCCTTCATGTAAACCAGTAATTCTCAATCTTCCTATTGCTGTAACCCTTTGATACAGAGTTCTTCATGTTGTGGTGGCCCCCAACCATAAAATTATTTTGTTGATACTTCATAACTGTAATTTTGCCACTGTTATGAGTCATAATGTAAGTATCTGTGTTTTCCAGTTGTCCTAGGTAAGCCTTGTGAAAGGGATATTTGATCCCCCCAAGGGGTTGAAGCCCACGGAACTGCTGATATAAACAATGATGGAAGCTGCCCTGATCTCATAATGTATCAACAGACCAGATTCTTTGGATTCCTTGTTCCAAACTATTCCTTCACCCACAGCAGAAACTTAGCCCTAGTGGACACTGAGAAAGACCACTGATAAACCGCAAACCAGTCAATTGCCCAGATTAATCAAAATTAACGTGGAAGGCTTCATGTTCCTAATCTAGAGTCTTGCAGCAAACCACTTACAGCTTCTGGAAGAGAAAAGCCCTTGCTAAACAACATTCACTTCTACCCCAGTACCTCAACTACACAAGAATACATCAGCTAGCATTCTCACATAAGCCTAAATATCCCCAAATCTCATGCTACCTTCCTAATTCTCGGAAGTCTAAACACAAAAACTTGAAACCCACAGATCCAAGAATTGCAATGAACCTCAAGTATAAGAAACATGAACAAAACTGGGCATATCACAATCAAATTGCTAAAGCCAGTGGTAAATAGAAAACTCTGAACAGCAGCTGTAGGAAACATGGACTTGTCACAGACAGGGAGAGAACCAAAACAGAAAGAACAGCTTTTTTGGCAGAACAATACAAACAAGAAGATGGAAGAGCAACATCTTTAAAGTATGAAAAAGAAGATGTTGACCTAAAATTTTATACCTAGCAAAAATGTCTTCTGAAAATGAAGTTTGTAGGAAGACCTTCTCAGGCTTACAGAAACGTAAGTGACCATGAGCAGACATGAATTAGAAGAGTTAAACCTTCAGACAAAAGAAATGTGTCAGGCAGACTTGGATCTTACAAAGATATGGAAAGCTCTGGAAAGGAGTTAGCTACACAGGCTCTCAGAGTCAACATCAGTTATAGATAAATAGATGATAGATAGATAGATAGATAGATAGATAGATAGATAGATAGATAGATAGATAGATGATAGATAGATAGATAGATAGATAGATAGATAGATAGATAGATAGATAGATAGATAGATAGGACAGACAGATAAATAGATATGTAGACAGATTTCCTCATACTAATTGTCTTGTCAAATTATACTTATAGTTTTCTTTAATATTATCTGAATTAAAAACAGAGATAAGTGATAGTTTTATCTAATCTGCTCAAAGATAACAGAACCTGAGAAAATGTTACTCTTCCTAAAGAGGTTTAACATTGGGGAAAATAAAAGATACACTAGAGAAATCAAAAAGGTCCTCACTGTGGTAGCTTGAATGAGAATGTTCCCCCATAGACACAGATGCTTGAACATTTAGTCCCCAGTTGGTGGTGCTGTTTGGAGGAGAGTTGGGAGGTGTATCCTTGTTGTAAGAATCACAACTGGTAGCAAGCTTTGAGACACCACACCATTTCCAGAATGTTCTCTCTGCCTTGTGCTTATGGGATATGAGCTCTCAACTTCTGGTTCCAACTGCCTATCAGGCATGGCAACTGTGGTGGTAAAGGACCCTCATCCCTCAGGAACCATAAGCCCAAACAAGCCTTCCTTGGTCAGTTGCTTTGGTTGTGGTGTTTTATCACAGAAAAAATCAGAAGCCCATCAGAATTACTATGATTAAGAAAGCACACGACTAGGGCATAGCTTAGGGGAAGAGTGCTTGCCTAACACGTGCATTGCCTTGAGTTTTGTCTCCAGTGCTGGGAAAAAAATCCTGCCCACGACTTCTTTGCTGTGGGTATATCAACCAGAGTTTCAAGCGATCCATATTTGCACCCACACTGTCAGGTTTTTTTTAATGTTGCACACTTTCAGAGAGGTGTAACAGTATCTCATAATAGTTGAAATTCACATTTCCCTGAAGACTAATGATTTCGAATATCATTACATGAGTTGAGGAGTCATCCATTTTCTTTTGCCATGTGTTTGTTCAAATATCTTGTTCATTTCCTTATTTAATCATCTTAATGTAAGTTACATTATTTCTTCATATACATATTTCTTCATATAATGTTTCTTTATTATATCTATGCATGCACATATACCCACATACAGCATATGTATATTGATATTTGTCAATATATCAATATATACCAGTATATCATACTTGGACAGATATACATGGTTGCTATAGTACTGACTGTGGAAGAGCAACCTTTCCCTAAGGAGTTATATTGACATCTTTGTTAAAAAGAATTTGACTGATCACAAATGTATGGAACTCTTTAGAAACTCCCCTTTGTTCAATGGATCTACAGATGTGATCCAGGAATTCCATTCCTAGTTATTTGCCCAATAGAAATGCTTTGCAACTGGACACTGATGGCAATCCTACTTCTAGTGGTCTCAAGCTAGAACCAACCCAAATGTCCATCAAAAGATGAATAGAAAACAGATTTTGTTGAAAGCAGTCAATATTTTTTAAAAAATGTAGACACAGAAAAACAGACAAATCTAAAAATGATCATGAGAAAAAAAAGAAGCCAGACACTGACGATCATACACATATGCTCTTATTTATATGTATAACTTGCTCTGTCAAAGAGGTGATGAGCGGAGGGTCTCCCGGGGCTGAGGGACTGATTGCAAAGGGACACGAGGGAGCTTGATGGTGAAGGAGATGTTCTCAAGTCTTGATTGTGGGAGTTACAAGCTGCATACATTTGCTGAATCTCAAACTGTACACTTTAAATGGGTGGGTTTTATTGCATATAAATTATTTCTCAATGAAACTGGGTTAAAAAAATAAATGTTCCCTGTTTTCAGTTAGGTCTTGTTATTTTAAAAATCTACCAGAAGTTCTGTCCACATTCATAAGTATGAGAAAACACATTTTGTACATAAAAATGTCACACTGCTCCTTGTCTCTATTGACTATTTCTAAAATGTTTTCACAAAGCTAATATTTTAAACTAGCACTTCAGATTGGGTCTAATGCAATGGATGGGGTACCTTGTGTGCACATTTGTTACTAACGTGCTTATTGATCTGTCTCTCCTGGCTGGTTGTTTTCTTGACTCCCATCAGGTCACTGGTGTGATAAAAGCCTATGGAGCTAGCAACAGCAGACTGTGAAACCAGTTCCACCTGGCACATGCCCCTGCTCACTCGTGGATCTTTCCATCTGTGCCACCATGTCCTCAACCTCCCTCCAAATGAGCATGGCCTGCAATGCTGCCGCCAAATTCACCTCCAACAAAAGAATGTATGTGAGTAATTGTTGAGCAACTCCAGCAATGCCAGCACAGAACAAACCCGTGCGGCCCCAGGGAGAGCCGAGGCACACTCACACCGCATTGCCATCCTGTTTTGGGGGATACTGGGACACACCTAAATCCTCTGGAGCAACAAACCCGCATCTGCTCTCCTCCAAGAGCACCCTGACTCTGTATCCAAGAGCAGAGCCAATCACAAAGCACTGCCATGTCTCTCTGGAGCATGAGTCTTACATGGAAAATTAGAAAGGAAGAGAGGGTTCTATGATCTAGCATTTCTGTGTCACAGACTAGAAAGCAAAACTCACAGAATCTGTTAACATTTTAAAAGGTACTGTGGACAGCTCCTACCTTCAACAGATGCTTCACTTTTAAGACCCTAAAATGCCCTCAAACTTTGGGATAAATGTTCCCTCTGCATATCATTTAAGGGTTATTCCAAGGAGGGGAGGGAAGAGGATGGGAGGGGAAGGGGAGAGAGGGGACAGGTGAAGAAGAGAAGAGGGCTGAGTTGAACCAAAGTTAGACAAAATCCCCTGAACTGATAAGGCTAAAACATCCACTAGGGCATATTCCTAGCCTCCCACCAACATATCTGGCCCAGCACTCCAAATATGTCTTAGCCATATTTCTGCAGCACCTCAGAAGCTGGAAGAACCTTCTGCATCCACAGAACAGAGATGCCAACAGTTGTTGGGTTATAAAGCACATGCTACCCAAAGACTGCCCAAACATGATGTTGTCACTGCCCCTGACTGTTTCTAGTCTATGGGAACTGTTCCTTGAGCTTTAAGGACACCAATTTCCATCCATTCAGCCATCAGATTGACTGCCAGTTCTCAAACGTTAAGGCAAGCACTGAGGACTCTGGAAACCCAAAGCAAACGCAGTTTCTCTGGAACTCTTCAACATACTAAACTTGTTGGCTGTCAACTGACATGCATGAAATAAATAAGAGTTCTTTGTGGCTGAGCTTCAAAAGTAACCTGAAGCAAGCTGTTCAGCTTTGCAATGAGGGTGGGCTGAAGAGCAAACTCATTCCTATCAAACAAATACAAGACCCGTGTATAATCCAGAAGGCCTCTCCTTCTTGATATACAAAGGGAGAAGCTATGAGCAAGAGCCAGAAGTCACTCAAGCCAAGCATCTTTGTCTGGGCTCGGAGGTGTGTCTACGAGTCCAAAACAAGAGTCAAGTCATGTTCCCCAAAGACACTTCTAACTAACCATGGCAACCTGGTGAGCTGCTCTCAGGCATATTTCAAGGCTCCTTGTATTAGAAGAATTTGGAAGAATTGTTTTACACACACACACACACACACACACACACACACACACACACTAAAAACACTGAGAAATGCTTACTAAATGGAGCCTAAGTTTATGTACAACCTCCTGCTTCCAGAAATCTCTTTCTGATACTTCTAGAAGTCCCTGGAAAGGAAATGCATGAGCTGACAAAAAATCCTCCAAGTATGACGACCCTTGACAGCTATATTCTGCCCAGGCAACACCAGGAGCATGCTGACATCTTTGCCAAGGGTACAGTCTCCACAGAGCTCCCAGAAGGCAGCTACAATGCTGCTGTGTGCAGAAAAGAGCGAATGGCTCATCAAAGACTCAGGTTCCCTGTACACGGTGCACGAGGGCTGCTGAGAAGCAGCCATCCAGCCCAGACCTTCGTTTCTAGCCCCCTTTGCATGTAAGTGGGACTCATTCTCACTAGCAGAGTGATTAAGAAAAATGTGTGTCACTTTCAGATCAAATGGGCAAGCAGTGGATGTGTCTTCTCCATGCTATCTCTTCGCAATCTGCCAGGGATGCACGTTAGAGATGGTCGGTCCTAGTCCAACACCATCTGATGCTTTGATATTTGGGTCCCAAGGCAGTGTGGGCTATGCACACATATATCCCCAATGTCCCACAGAAGCAAGACTGAGTTTCTTGGGGTTATGGGGGGCGGTACAGTTAAGTCTTGCCACAATTAGTAAGAAGCCAAGGATCCAGGTGAGGGTGTGTTTCATCACAAAAGTGTATTCAGAACCTGGTGGTCATGAAATCCCTCAGAATGATTCCTGCCAACAGAAAGGATGGCAGATGTGATCTGATTCTGTAGGGCATTTACCCACCAACCCCACAGCTCCCCAGAGTTTTCTTGAGTGTGAGCAGCAGGAAATATTAGATAGAAGGATTTATTGCGGAGAATCTTGTGGAGATAAACAGATAGAAAGTAAAGGATAGCCTCAAGAGGGCCTGGAACCTATTCTAACAGGCCCCAACTGTCTCTACCCCAGGGTATTCATAGAGACACCAAGGGGTGGAGCAAAAGACCTCCCCCCAGCACAGCCAAGTGCAGACCATCTCAGACACCTGCACTCAGGCCCATGGTCCTAATCATCCTCTATGCGGACATGCTGGGTAAAGGCACGAGGAACCCGAAAATGGGCTCCCACATGATTCCAACCTCTTCTGTCATAACCCAGAAATAACTCAGCCCTCAGATAAGGCAATCTATCCAGGCTCCACGATGTCCATGCCTGCTGTCTCAGAATCAGACCCACCTTATCTATATCTGCACAGTAGGGTCTAGAAATTTTCCATTAGTGTCCACTTCTGAGCAAGAGATAAGCCAAGACATTTAGCACAAGCCACCCCAGGGATATCTACTAACACAGAAGTCTGCTTAGATATTATATTGGTTAATTCTCTCATTACTGTGATGGAAGCAACTCAGGGAAGAGCATATTTTGACTTACAGCTCCAGGTGACACAGTCTATCATGGAGGTAAAGGCATGGCATCAGGAGAGGGTGCTAAAGACACTGTATCTGCAGTCAGGAAGCAGAGAGCTAACAGGAAGGGGGACCTGGTTATAAGACTCCAAGGCCTGCCTCCAGTGACCTACTTCTTCCAGTGAGTTTTCACCTCCAGAAGCTTCTCAAATGACACCACCATATGGGGACCAAGTGTTCAAACAGCTGAACTTATGGGGACATTTCACAATTAAACTACAGTGTGTATGTATCAATCTTCAGGGCTCAGCTTACCGATATGTGAGTTTACATGAAGGAAAAGCCTCAAGAGTGTTGGCAACAGAAGAATGACTACAGGGCAGCTTGGGCTGCTTGGTACACTGAAGCATCACTGGCAGAGTCCTGTAGGGGACACTGAACCACAAGGAGCCCAGCAGGAGACCCTCCCAGCAGAGGAATCCTCAGAGATGGCCCAAGAGAATCAGCCCCACCTGGCCTTCAATGAGTTGCTCCCTCATTGCTTCCTAGATTTACTAATGGAGTTCAGGGTTCCACAGAACATAAATTCCCTCTACTGTTCGAATCCCTCTTCTCCATCCTACGTCTTTCCTACAAAAATCCGTAGGCTCTACCTATTAACTGGACAGAATTTTTGTATTCTCCCTCAAATGATTTTTACTAAGGACTCTCTCTGCCCAATTAAAGTGTTAGGGTTTGAATAGGAAATGTGTTTATGTGCTAAGTGATTGATGGTTGTCTAAAGGTTGGTAGGTGGGACTTGGCTGGAGGTAGTCCAGTCACTGGGGCTGTGCCTTGGAAGGTTACATCTAGCCTTCCATCCTTGTCTGCCTTCCTACTTTCCTCCTCCATGACGTAAGCAGCCACCTCTCCCACACATTTCCATATCAGGATGTTCTGCCAGACTGCACAGCTTGACAGCTGGAGCCCAGGAAGCTAGACCCAGGGTTAGACCCTCTGAAACCATGAGCCATGAGCTAATGTAAATAATTCCTCTCCTCTAATGGTTTCCTCTGGTATTTGTCACAGCAGCACAGAAGTGACTAACAGAGAAAATTAGTAAAAAAAAAAAAAATAGTCACTCTGTGACTACATGACAATGTGGCCATTGAGTCTTTGAAAGGGGTTTGTAGGAGGAATATGAAAAGTATGAAGAGTGAAGAAAAATCTTGATATGCTGCAAACAGTTTCATGGTGATCCTGGTGAACTCCCAGAAGACCTTAATGCTGATAGACATCAGAAGAATAGCTAGAGTGCACAGATTTCAGTTAGAGTCGAGAACTCGGGAGAGGGGGCTGGACTAAGAACTGTTCATGTTCAACTCTGACAAAGCCTTTCCCTTCATTCTGTCCCTGCCCTGAGATGTTGCATGGGACTGAGTTTTAAAGCAATGTGCTAATTAATTCTGTGAAAGAAAACCAAGGACAGCCAAGTGTTGGAGGTATGACATCAGTGTTGCTGGGTGCTTTTAGCAGGCTGGCAGTGAGGATTAGGAACAAAACGCTGAGAGTTGAACATGAACAGTTTGGCCGTGAACGTGAAATGAAGCCCCTTTAAAGTTGCAGACAAGGAGTAGATGGCTGTTTCAGTATTAGCTCTGCTAAACAGAAGGCAATGACTCTCCACCAGGGCAACAGGAACAATACTCTGAGAGGATCAGAATTTGGCTGGCCCCATGCCTATCTCAGAATCAAGGGTGTAAAAGTTTTTGTTTTTGTTTGTTTGGTTTTTGGTTTTTCGAGACAGAATTTCTCTGTGAAACAGTCCTGGCTGTCCTGGAACTCTGTAGACCAGGCTGGCCTCAAGCTCACAGAGATCTGCCTGTCTCTGCCTCCTGAGTGCTGGGAATTAAAGACATGTACTGATATCACCCAGCGGTGTAAAGGTTTTTAATTCATGTGGAAGTCCTTTCTTTGAGAAGAGGGCTCCAGGGTACCACATGCATCCACACAGATGCCTAGGGAACTGAGCATTCTGAGGCTGCTGAAGCCATCCATGGTTCAAGCTCTTGGCAGACCTGGGAGCCATCCCCATGATGCTGGTTTTGCTGACATGCAGAATGACAGAGTCACAGTTTCATGGCAATATCCATCTAGATTTTAAAGGAGAGCCCAGCAGACCAGGTAAGACAATGTGTGTAGAGTAAGGATCACTACAAGTCACCTCTAAGAGAGCAAGGTATGCATCTACGAGAGTGAATCCTAAGATGCAGTAGAGAGCCAAGGATGTTGGAGATTCTACCAAGAAAAGCTGCAGTGACAAGTGGAGTCAGCCTGAGAGAGAGAGATGGTGTGGGCTGCAGATGGCAGCCTGAGAGAGAGACAGTGCGGGCTGCGGATGGCATAGCAATAAGGTCAGGGATGCCTGAACCCACCAGAACTCACATCAAGACAGGACATTCCTCAGAGTCAAAGACTAGACCTCTAGGGTTTAATATTTACCTTCCTGGATTTCTACCCTGCTTCTATCTGATGCTTCCTTGTTAGTTTTCTATTATTTCCTTTTAAAATGTTAATGATACCTCTGTAAATTGTATATTGGAAGAGCATGCCTATCTATTTGTGTGTACACATGTGTATGTGTGCTTGTGTGTGTGCACATGCATGTATGAACATGAGTGCATGTGTGTATGCAGGGGTGCACATGAATTTGCATGTGTAGGATTTTTTTTTTTTTTTTTTTGGTTTTTTGAGACAGGGTTTCTCTGTGTCGCTTTGCGCCTTTCCTGGAACTCCCTTGGTAGCCCAGGCTGGCCTTGAACTCACAGAGATCCACCTGCCTCTGCCTCCCGAGTGCTGGGATTAAAGGCGTGCGCCACCACCGCCCAGCTGAATTTGTATGTGTAGGATTTTAAGGGACTCACAGCTAGAAGTTTTCTTTGACTCTCAGAGGACTTGGAACTTGGATTATTGAACAATGTGGGAACTGTTAAGATTCTGAGTACTCTTGAAGCTGAACTAAATGAATTTTACATTATGAGGTGGCCATGAGCCTTTGGAGACCAGGTGCCAAGCATTACAGCCTGAATATAAAACGTGTCTCACAGGTTTGTGTGGCAAACACTTGGCTAGTAGCATGTCTTGGGAGGTCGTGGAACCTTCAGGAGGTAGCACATAGCTGGAGGAAGTAGACTAGGGTTACAGCTACCCCAGTTCCTGTCTTCCTCTCTGCTCTCTGTTGACCATGAGGTGAACAGCTTCCCCCCCTACACATGTCCACTGCATGATGCTCTGCCTCACCATGAGCCTAACCCTCAGAGCCAAGACTGAACCCTCCAAAGACAAGCACAAAAGCAGCTCCTCCCTGTAAGCGGCCAAAGCCTTACAGAAGTAATTAACATGGATATTAAGGCCATATGCCGATGCTCTGCTGCCAAACTCGGATCCCCTTGGTAATCTCCTCACTGGCCTCTGGCATACCAACTCCCAAAGACAAAAACAAAAATGATGAGTTTCCACTAGTGGTTCCTCTGCCTGATTCCCACCATATCTTACCAACCCTCCCTCCAGAATCTCTGCCAAGCCCTTCCACTTCTCCCCATCCTCATGTCCACAGCTGCCTCCATCCTCCACACCAGTCATCACATGGGTCCTTACACAGCCTTTCCCAGACAGCCTTCCCTTGATGTCTCCTGAAGCGTCTTCCTTACTGTATCTTTTCTACAACTCCACATCTAGGCAGGGGACTCCAGCCTACTGTGAGTGGCCTTCCTTTGGTCTCAGGATCACTGCTCCAGTCTCCATAGTTTTTATTACAGTGTTATTACATCCTTTCCCCTCCCCTCTGTACCCCCTTCCCACACAGCCCCATGGTTTTTACAGTGCTGTAATGGCAAGGCCTGACCTTTCTGTCACACTCTGCTTTTCTCTCGTTCAGTTCCCCCAGATCGGTCTGTTTCACTCCTGAAACACAGCAGGGCCCTAACTTCCCTGAGTTGTTCATTCCTCACTTCCTCTCTCCACTCCTCTGGGCCCTTCATCTCTGTTTAATGTCTGTGCGTCTTCTTCCAACCACACTAGAGTAGCCAAGTCGTTAGGAAGGCGAGAAAGCCTTTCATAGTGGGAAGTCCACCAGGCTTCCAGAAGACAGTGTTTGATAAGGATAATAAACACATGATACTCGTCTTACCACACAGAGCTGTGTCCAACACCCCAGCACACAGAGCCAAGTGGCAGGTGATCCATCTTAAAGAGATGCATTGCCGGCTAACTGATTTCTGCCAGCAGTGTATTTACTGGGATTAAAATTTGATTTAAATGTACCTTTAGAATTATTATTGAACATACCAAAGGCTCCATTCACATGTGGGCAAAAAGATAATCAATCCATCACTCCAACCCATATCCTATCAATTCACAGGAAATTTATTCCTGCCTGATCCAAGAAGGCCGGATATTCTAGAACCATTTCCCCCACTGGAATATTAAAATAATGCTTCAGCCAATTCTGTAATCACTTACCATCTTGTCTGTGACATTTCAGGCCCAGTGCTGGATTGTATGATTTCAGCAATGATCAGACAGCATGTGCCCCAGGAGGCTTCCAGTCAGTCAAACTACAGCTGTACAGCCCTTTGCAATCTAGCAAGTGATTTTCTCTAGACTCTTTAAGCATATTTTTAGGCTATCTTAATTATTACTGTCTACACCTCCCCAGGTCTAAGAAGGGTGTCACATAAAAGTGGCACCTGGTTAGAATTAGAGAAAGATCTTGTTTTGCCCCGTTTTGGTTAGAATGTAGACGAGAAGTACATATCATGGATTCCTCTAGAAACACACGCCATGGCAGACTCCTGTGTGGCCACCCTCAAGCCTTTGCAAGTCCACTCTCCCTGAAGCCTCTCACTCCAGAGCTCGAGAAGTCAGAAACCAAGTTGAGTCATAATTCAATCCACTTCCAACCACTGGGACATCTGTAGGGAACCTCTCTGAGACTTCCATGAGAGCCTTTACTTCAACTTTAAGAAGAGAAAACCTACAGGGCTTGACCCTTATTCTTCCTCCCTATCTTAACCAGACACGTTATGTCTGGAGCTAGGACAACCATCTTGCAGACAAGAAGCCAGGGCAAAGGCATTAACAAAAATTTCTGAGAACTGAGGATGCTAACCCTAATGCTATTGAGCCAGTAAGCAGCTAACAGCAGCTAATGCCTTCAGGTGACTTATTAAGTAATGAAAGCCATCCCTGGGTGTTTAAACCACAAAATGAAGCTTTTGCTGAATTTCCTGAAGCCAAACAGTGCTGAAATACATATCCTAGGGGAGGATTAAGTGTGTGGCCTTTGAACCAGACACACTCAGGTTAGTGCCTTGTTGTGGGATATTTGTATACTGTGTGAAAATGTATTGCTGTGATTGGTGTAATAAAAAGCTGAATGGCCAATAACTAGACAGGAGGTATAGGTGGGACTTCCGGACAGAGAGAGAACTCTGGGAAGAAGAAAGCAGAGTTGCCAGACAAATGCAGAGGAAGCAGCGTGGGCAGTGTGGAGAGAAGAGGTAATGAGTCTAACAACAGAATGTAGATTAATATCAACGGGTTAATTTATGTTATAAGAGCTGGTGGGACAACCTAAGCTAAGGCTGAGCTTTCATAATTAATAATAAGTCTCCATGTCATTATTTGTCAGCTGGTGGCCCAAAGAAAAATCCAACCACAGTGTCCTTGGTTACTGACTAGGTGCTTGAATCTGGACAAGTCACCTGACCCCGGAGAGCTCCATTTACATCCCACACATAATGAAAACATAGTTAAAGCCCGTGTTACAGACTGTGGCTGGGGGGAAGTGAAGTGAGTCGGGGAAAAGCACCTGTGGCACCTGAAGGATGACTCCCTGGACAAACTGTGACCTGTGACCCCGTGGAGGGGGCTCAGCACCATGTACAATCAGGGAAACACCTCCCCAAACCAAAGATCCCAGTTCACACCTATCAGGACAGACACTAAAGAAGAAAAAGAAAATCAGCAACTTTGCAAAGATCTGGAGGAATCAGAGTCCTTATGTTCTTACCAGAAATGTAAAACAGTGCAGACATTGTGGAAAACAGTAAGAATGCATCCACACTGTGCATGTGCAAGTGTGTATAAGTGCACATTGCTCTGTGTGTGTGTGTGTGTGTGTGTGTGTGTGTGTGTGTGTGTGTGTGTAATATTTTATATCCTCTCAGCTAGGAATTTGCCTGACTCCCAGAGAACTTTGGACTCAGATTAATGAACAATGTTGGAATTATCAAATTACACATAAATTAGCATGTGATCCAGCAATTTCTCCAGAAGAAAAGAGCTGGACTTGAGAAGGATACTTGTGCACCTATGCTCATAGCAGTGTTATTCATGGTGGCCAAGGAGCAGGAACACCCAAATTTCAGTAACTCAATGAACTAAATGTCACACACACACACACACACACACACACACACACACACACACTGGAAAATCATTTAGTCTTAAAGAGTAAAGAAATTTGGACTAGGACTGCAACACTGAACAAACTTTGAAGACATTAAGTTAAGCAGAATAAACCAGTCACAAGAAAGAAAATTACTACATAATCCTGCTCAGACAAGTTCTCAAAATATTAAGATCTATAAAGAAAGAAAGTGGAAAGGAAAAAAAAAAGAGTTTCCATTAGGAAAGGTGAGAACAGTTCTGGAGATGGTTGGTCCGAAGAGCTGCACAACAGTGTGAATGTACTTACAGTCACTGAGTCTACTTAAAGATGCTAAATGGTTGTTTCCTGATGTGCATATGTGCAGGTATATATAGCACGTTTTTGAACAACTGTTAAATAAAAACAAAAATTTTAATGGAATAAAATTACAACCTCCAATCCTGACCCTAATATTGATAGTAAGATATCAATTAATTCATAGGTTGGCAGACAACTTCATGGGTAACATGTCAGACAGTACCATGGGTGGTATGCCATGAGGCCTGCCCCAGGCTGGGTTGGTCCCTCAGCCTCTTCTCTAAAGGGAGTTTCATTCAAGCACAAAATTGGAACACTCGAGTGCTTTTCCAGGAAACCCCAAGCAATGCAAGGATACCCTGCCTTGCAGAAGGCCACACATCTGTAAGCTGTTTGTTACATAGCAGGTGTCGCACTTGCTGGGTAGTGAGCCAGAGACATGTAGGACATCATCAGAGGCAGAGCTGTGGCTCATAGCTTTGGGGCTTGATAAAAATTCCAAAGAAGACATGGAACTGGGGCTGGACTTGACAAACGGGAGCCTTTTCAGATCGGCAGAAAGGGCTACACTGTCTCCATACAGAAATCGCCACAGCCTGTGAGTCTAGGCATTAGTCCCTGTTGGTGGCTGTGATAAACATGGTGAACAAAACTGACTTATGGAAGAAGAGGTTATTTTGGGTGATGTTCCAGAAGAAGAGTCATGTCAGGGAAGGATGGCAGCAGGTGACGGGAGCAGAAAGCTCAGAGATCACATCCCCAGTCACAAAGCAGAGAGAGTGAACTAGCAGACGGACAGGCCTTTAACCTCTCAAAGCGTTTCCCCCAGTGACATACTTTCTCCAACAAGGTTGCCCTTCCCTAAAGGTTCCACAACCTCCCCCAAACAGTTCTACCAGCTGAAGGCTGAGTGCTCAAATACTTGAGCCTATGAGGGACATTTTCATTCAAACTGCCACAGTGGAGACGGAAGAGTGGCTTGGTTGGTTGGAGAGAATCACGCATTAGATTGAGCAGGAAAAGTGGCATACACTGAGCAAAGGGGAGGACCGCACACAGTGCCAGCAACAGCAGCTGAGACTCTTCTAAACACACCCAAGATTCCCAAAAACCAATGTGGAGTAATGAGCATGGAGACCACCAGTCACCTGCACCTCTTCTAAGAATGCAGACACCCTCAGCAAACACAGATACCTCCAAAGGTCTCAGGCTATGGATGGATACACAAACACTTCCGAACTGCCCCGAAATCCTTCATCACACATGCTCCCACATGCGTAGAATGGACAGGAGTTCTGGGCCCATGTTCAAAACACAACTTCAGCCTGAGCCTTCAGAGTACTTGCTTAAGTCCTCAATGACAAGCAAACAGTACAAATAATTGAGAAAAATATGCAGAAGGAGACCAAACCCTCCCCAAAAAATGTATTCAACTGAGACCAATTTTAAGAAATTATTTCAAAGTTCTAATCACTCTAAGAGGAAACAATTCATGACAGAAATTGCAATTACCAAAGAACTGATCAGTTATGCAACAGCAATTTTAGTGACATTTATAACATACAAGAAATCATGAAGCTTAATTATTTGAATTTACTGGGGCTACAGATGCCATGTAGAAATCTAATTAAATAGATCCAGCAAAAGTGACCAGCTGAAGAAATGGTGGTGTTGCTCAACCATGTACTACTTAGTCCATGAATAGCCTCCAAACAGGCAGGGAATGAGGATCTAGCTCTCCCCGTTAGCTGTCATTTGGAAAAAACACAGAGACATCCCAGTATTGATCCTCAGCGCCTCACAATGGAGTTTACTTCAACTCTGAAAACACATCTTCCATTCTAATGATCTCTAGTCAACTCCAAGACAGATGTGTATTCTCACTGTCTGCCATTCAGGTCTCTCATCCAGACACATCAGCCTCGAGAGCGGGACAAGTCCCTAAGTGGTGAGAAAAGGATGTCCTGTCTCACTTTAAGAATTGAACTGTTGGGGTTCGAGAGATGGTTCAGCAGTTAAGAGCCCTGGCTGCTCTTCTAGACAAGCCAGATCCTGGTTCACAGCACCCACATGGCAGCTCAGTCATCCATAACTCCAGTTCCAGGGGAGCCAGTGCTCTCCTCTGCCTTTCTCAGGCACTGTACACGTGTGCTGCACAGACATACATGCAGGCAAAATATTCATGCATAGGAGAAATACATTTCTATAACATGAGCTGTTAACAGTCATCGCTGGGGGAGGGAGTAATTCCTGAAACTGCCGTGAATTTTTTGCTTAAATATTAAGGACTTCTAGAAAACAAGACTCTGGTTATGGATGGTAACAAAATGCTCAAAGATGAAGAAAATGCAGAAAACCATAAAAGTATAAAGAAAATAAAGATTATTTATAACCTGGACAACCATGTGGAACCATAAAGAATACATTATACCCTCTGTCCTCCCACTGTATTTCTAAGAATAAATCATTTTATCACAATGTGGACTTATTGTGTTTATAGTTTCCTATCATATTATCTCACTAAAATTGTATAAAGTATATTAAGCACATTTAAAATAATTTCTTTAAGTTGCCCTCTACTGCTGTACTTACAGTATGTTCCCAGTTTCTAAACTGTCACCAATAAACTGACTGCTGTCACAGGGCAAACCTACCACTGCCTCTGCACTAACTCCTGAAGAGAGTCCTCAGACAGATGCTCCTGGGACAGTGCTCATTGACTTTTTCAGGAACATCTGCCAAGCTGCTTGAACCCAAAGTTGTGCCGAGCTACATTTCTACCAACCATGCAATGAATAGCCACACTAGAGAATACCTTTCCCCCCTTTCTAACAGTATTATTAAACTTCTAGAGGCTGGAGGGATGGCTCAGATTTATATGACTGCAAATTTTCACATGCAACAAAATAACTTTTGGATTTAAACAAACCAACTAAAATTTTTCCAGTATATTTTATAAGAAAAGGCTTCAACCATATTTTTCCAAGTAGGTAATTTAGAAATACATTTAGTAATTTACCCTTTCCCCTGGCTTATGCTAAGCTGTTATGGACCGATCTGTTCCATGCATGGGTATACTCCTAAAATGAAAACCACATGGTCCCAATTAGCATCATCTGAGGACATTTATATCTGGAAATGCAAATCTCTTCTCATTATACATAATTTTCAAAATTTTCTTGGCAATTTCAGCCAGTTTATTCAAGTATTTGAGAACAACTTGACACATTCCAAAACGAGGAGAAAGAGAGAAAAGACTGGCTGGGATGTTGATTAGGATGGGGCAAAATGATGCATTTCTTTAGTGACAACTGACATCTTCATAGCACTCTGAGAACCCGGCATCACACGTCTCCATTTATTCACATCTTCCTTTATGTCAGCCAGTAAATTTTTGTGATTTGCCTCATATGGATTCAGCCACATTTCTTGCTATTTCTGTCTGTTTCATATATATTTTACTCCTAAGCAAACTACCCCATGCACAGAAGGTCTAAGATGGTATATCCACATTTCAGTGCTACATCATCAAAGACAGCTTCACTCTGCAGGGCCTGAGAGAAAGGGTTTCCCATTTCCTGAGTGAATAACAAATGGATGATGTATGGGGCCCAAAGCCCCTGCACCCATGCCAAGTGGGGATTACCAGCCTGTGCAGTGTCCACGGCTCTTCTCTCATGCCCAGTGCTAACATGATATTAAAAAATTAAAAAATCACATGGCACCTAATCACATGACACCCTCTGGCAGTTCTGCCACCAGAGAACACTCTCCACCTTCCTGATCCTCTGCTCCAGATGGATGGCTGGTGGGGCTCAAGGAGGCTCAAACCTTTCTAGGGAACTTCAGCTTTGAACAGGCTGAAACTGGCTTTGGGATTGAGCCAGATCTCTCCCTGTGAAAATCACCTATGAGTCCCTTCCAAATGCATGGGAGAAACGGGGTGCTAAAGGGAGAATTTGAAATTGGGGTTTTCACATTTTATTGCAACATCATCCATATACAACACTTAAAGTGGACAGTTCACTGGTTTCTAGTACAGAATTGTGCACCAACCAGCACAATCAATTTGAGAACATTTTTATCATGCACAGAGGAAACTGTATCCATTATAAGTTGAAACTGCGTCATATATATATATTTCAGTAGTGGTAGGTCTGTTCACATCATTTTATAAACCACCTCCAAAATTTTGTCATCCTGGGCACAACACTCTGTATCTATTAAACAACAGAACCCCATCTACCCCTTCCATAACCCAACATCCACCATTCTGCTGTCTCTGGGATTTTTTTTTACTATTCTAAGAACATCATATAAGGGAGCTTATCCAGCAGTTATTATTTGAGTGTGAGAGAGACAACAGACATCCTCGAGGTTCAGCTATACTGTCAAGCATGTCACAGCGTCCTTCATTTTAAGGGTGAATACACTACAGTCTTTTATCAAGAGAAGAGGTGGGTGGGGACAGAAGAAGGAAGAGGGGATGATAAAAAGGGAGAGAGAAGGGAGACCTGCAGTTAGAAAGCCCTACACTGTTCCAGGCAAGCCAGTGACAATGACATACTTCCAGGAAAGATGTAAAGGAACAGGCACTGATGCATTGGAAGAGATGTTTCACAGTAAAGGAAGAAAATAAAAGACAGAGTGACAGGACTTGCTAATAGATTTGACCACAGAATAATGGACAACATGTTGGCTATCACAGACAGAGGACTACAGGGAACAGGTGGGCAGATGGAGGGAGACTGTTAGCAAAGAACAAGGGGACCAGTGTGAGGAAGTGTGGTGGTATTGTGTTCCCCAAAATATTGTGCACCCTAATAAACTTATCTGGGGTCAGAGACAGAACAGCCACTAGATACAAAGGCTAGAAAATGGTGGCACTCATACCTTTAATCCTAGCATTCCAGAGGTAGAAATCCCTCTGGATATCTGTGAGTTCAAGGCCACATTGGAAACAGCCAGGCATGGTGACACACGCCTTTAATCCCAAAAAGTGAGCCTTTAATCCCAGGGAGTGATGGCAAAAACAGAAAGATATATAAGGCGTGAAGACCAGAAACTAGAAGCTTTCAGCTGGTTAAGCGTTCAGGCTTTGGAGCAGCAGTTCAGCTGAGATTCATTCTGGATGAGGACTCAGAGGCTTCCAGTCTGAGAACGCAGGATCAGCTGTGGAATTGGAAAGGTGAGGTGGCTGTGGCTTGTTCTACTTCTCTGGTCTTCCAGCGTTCACCCCAACATCTGGCCTCAGGTTTGACTTTATTAATAAGACCTTCTAAGATTCATGCTACAAGGAAGAAGGGACAAGAGACGTAATGGAAGGCGAAGATGAGCAAACTACATGATAAACACACGTGAAGACGTCAGAATGAAGTTCATGACTTTAAACAGTGAACACAAGCTAACAAGACCTAAAGAAGACTGTCAACAGGCCCGGCTGCTGCTGTGAAGAAAGACTGTCAACAGGCCCAGATGCTGCTGTGAAGGAAGACTGTCAACAGGCCCGGCTGAAGTAGTTCAAAGGAGAAAGAGAAGCACTCAGTTCCTGTGAGCATGCCCCCTCTGGAGGCGTGGGCCCAGACAGTCATTCCAATGACAGAAAAAATAGCCACTACTAGGTCTCCCAAGTCAAACCACTTGCAAGCAGCCAGTGTAGCACACAGTAGGCATGCAGGTAAGGCTCAACACATACCTTAAGAGGTTCAAGGGGATGCATGGAGCATCAGCCAGTGGCTCTACCACCAGGCTGCTCTGTAGCTGGAGCAAATTTTCCCAATGGAGTTTCCATTTCCTTATTTGTAAAATCAAGAGAATCAAGCCTAATCCATAGGCTGGAGGAGGGTGGCACATGAAACAGAGAAAGAAAGAAAGGAAGGGAGGGAAGATGGAGAAGGACTAAGGAGAGAGACTGGGGGTGGGGGGTCATAGCACTCCAGGTAGTTTCAATGCTGAAGTAAGGGTCAGAAGACCTGGATTCTAGTTGTGTGATAGGCAGGTCACCTCCCTTCTCTTGGTCTAGGCTCCCTCACTCAGTAAAGTTGCAGTTGACCTGAGTCAACTGAACTGTCAATGACACACAGGCAGTTAAGAGCCAACCCATTAACACTGCAAATCCTAAGGAGGAGAGAATACATGCTTTCCAGATCTTCCTGTGACATGGGGGGCTCACTGACTTCTGAACAAGAAGCATATGGGTCCCTAACTCACCCTACTATGCCACATGTCTAAGCTTCCTGCTCCTTCTCTACAGCAGCAAGACCCAAGTTTATGAACAGGCCTAGCAAAGGGTCTCCCAACTGAGGGAGCCCAGAGCTAAGGCTGCGTAAGCAAGCCGCCAGAGGAGCATGAGTCATCACCCTCTCATATCTGCTGGCTCCCAGAGGCACGGCCAATGACGCTCTCGCTCCAGACACTGAGAGTCTTCTCTGGAACAGAGTGGATCCAAGAGGACACACGTGCAGAAACCAACCCAGATGCCTAAAACCCAGACCACCTTCAGTGAGGCTGGGGGCCCACAACACCACCTGCACACTGAAGCCTTTGAGTGACTTTGAAGTCCCCTTGACTAGGGATCCAGGCTGAATATTACCAGACACTGAAGCAAAGCTTTCCACAGTTAACTCAAAGGAAGAAGAAAAGTCAGAAAGCTGGAAGGAAAAACCAAAGGACATTAAAACCATGGAATAAAAATAGTATGACATAATACAAGAAATACAGAGTAAACACCCCTCCAAAAGCTGAATTAGAAAGTAAAAATTTCTATGTTTGCATTTGTTCACAGAAATAGAAAATTTTATGCACTTTCCAGGAAATCCTCATAAAAAAAAAAAAGTCAAGAAGGTGGCAAAGAGACAAATAAAAAAGGGATGAGGAAGAGAGAAAGGGGAGGAGAGAGTTTTCCATGCCCGAGAAGATTCTCCTGAGGAAGAATATGCACAGATGTAATAGGATGATTGTGGTGATATATTGTGTACCCCAATAAAACTTATCTGAAGATCAGAGGACAGAGCCAGCCACTAGATAAGACATAGAGGCAAGACAATGGTGGCACATATCCTTAATCCTATCACTTGGGAGGCAGAGATCTGTCTGGATCTCTGTGAGTTCAAGGCCACACGGGGAACAGAGTCAGGCAGTGGTGGCATATGCCTTTAATCCCAGCACTTTAGGTCTCATGCCTTTGCTTGGAAAGCACACACACCTTTAATCCCAGGAAGTGACATGGCTGGGTGGAGAACAGTATATAAGGCGTGAGGAGACAGGAACTAAGCAGCAGTTCAACTGAGACCCTCAGGGGTGAGGACTCAGAGGCTTTCAATCTGAGGATTCGTGGAAACAGGATCTGATGAGGAGCTGGTGAGGTGAGGTTGGCTGTGGCTTGCTCTGTTTCTCTGATCTTTCAGCTTTCACCTCAATATCTGGCTCTGGGATTTTTTTTTGTGTGTGTGTGTGTGTGTGTATATAAGACCTTTTAAGATTCATGTTACAGATGATACCCACTAAAGAGTAAAATCACGACCTCTAGAAATGATCACATGACAAGAAAGGTCACATGACTGACTCTCACAAGGGAATTCTCTAGTCTTGTAAGTTCTGACACTTTCAATTCATATTCTTCTAACTTAAAATAATGCACATTAATTATACAGAACACATCCAGGACACTCCCACATGTGCATATAACTAATTTTGATCACATCCACCCAAATTACACTCTCATCATGCCCCTTCGGCTTCCAGGTCCTCTCCCTTCTCCTTTGTATGAGGCAACATGCAGGAATGTCTTTCGAAGGCTGGCTTCTCCATGTTACATATCGATCCTGTTCCACCCATTTTCCAGGCAAAGAGAGGATTTTGTCCTTCCTTATGGTTGAATAATACTCTATCATGTACATATACCACAATTTCTCTTATGTTTACCGGCTCATGGGCATGTAGGCTGACCCTCTAATTTGGCCTCTAAAAAATGGGTGTGAAGATATCTCTGTTGGATGTTGACATTGGTTCCTGTATGCCAAGGAATGAGGCAATCTTCTTCATGACATTTTCGACTTACCTGAGAATCTTCCAGCAGTTATAACTGCCATCTTTGCTGTGTGCAGTCATCTACTAGAACTCAGAAGTAAATTCTCAATCTAAACCACATTATGGGGAATTGTTGATATGAATGGAAAAGGTGTAGCTACCTGGCTTCCCTGAAAGTTTCATTTTATACCTGTTTGATTCAAGCTTTTACTTTTACAGCTGTATTTTGAGCCTGTCTCATATGGGAAGAGGAAGATAAATGTCTTTGAAAAATCACGTCTACTGACCCAGATCCTGCTGAGTGAGCAAGAGAATCCTCGAGTTCTTTCTTAGTGATGCCATTCAGCCTCTGGAGACTTCATTTGCTGCTTGACTATCAGAAAAGCACTAATGGGCCTTTAATAACATAAAGAGCAATGAAGTTTTCTACTATGACAACTGATCCTTGCTCACATGCCTGAAAGTCACCACCACCATCAGTGTAAGGCTGGATCAAAAGGATTCACCACCATGGAAACTTCAGTTGCCTAAAAAAGAACCCATCCCACGGCCACTGATGAGGCTGCTCCAGCATGATCTTCTTCCCATGCTCCTGGGGTCTGTCATAAGATACTCACAGGAGCATGGTAGAGGGCTATGCAGCTCTGCCTCATTCTCCTTGAGACCTAACTAAGGACATTTCCTTTCTTCACCCTTTGTTTTCTCCATTTGCAAGAAAAAGGGAATGAACAGAAATTCCCTCCAGCACCCAAAATCTGGGTTTCTGACTTTTATCAAATCACAACCCAAGATGTTCATCAACAGATGAATGGATAAAAAAAATTGGTAAATTATACAGTGGAATATTGCTCAGCCATTAAAAAGTAAATCATGAGATTGTCAGGTAAATGGAACTAGAAAAAAAATCTTCCTGAATGAGGTAACTCAGACCAAGAAAGACAAATATGGTATGCATTTGCTTGTGTGTGGATGGTAGTTGTTAAGTCATTAATAAGCAAGCTACAATCCATAGACCCACAGAGGTTAGACAGAGGAATAAGGGACTGGTTGGGAGAGGGAAGGGTCTTCCTAGGAAGGGGAAATAGAATAGGTAGATATGGAACGGGGACTGGAACAGGAGGATCCAACAGGGAGGGCACTGGAACAGGAGGATATGGGAGGGAATATGGGGAGAGAGAGCTAAAACTAAGGGGTAGTATAGAAATCTAACACAGTAGAAGCTTCCTAAAATATATATGTATATGAAGGCGATCTAAATGAAATCCCCAAATAACAAAGGACACAGAGCCCCAACTGGACCTCTCTCATCACCAAATGAAGCTTCCAATACTGGGAATGGGTTACATCTAATAGAGTTCTTGACCAAAGGGGTCCCATGGGAATCCTCAAACAACCAGGTTATTGCCAAAGCTATTGGTGTCCTTCCACAAACAGCTAGTAAGGCCCCATTGCTAAACACAACATCTATACAACTCACTGAACCCTGAGAAGTCAAGTTGGTACCTCCCTAGAGCCTTCATCCCTATGGATAAGTATTCATGATGCTAGTAGGCACTCTGTGTGCTACCAAAGGAGAAAGGTAAACACCAACCCGGCTACAAATCTACAAGAATGACCTGCCTGCAAAATACGCTGGTGTAATAGTAGCAAAAAGCTTATACAAGTACCAACCGGCATCTTATTTGAGTTAAGGCCCACTGCGTAAGATGGAACACACCCAGCATTGCTTGTGTGACCAAGAACCTGAGACTATATAACCAGGGACCTGGGGTAAAGCCAAATACTACTGTTCTTTTTTAAACATAGCAATTAAATGACTCTTAATGACATTCTGCTATACTCATAGATCAGTGCCTTCCTCAGCCATCGTCAGAGAAGCTTCCTTCTGCAGCAGATGGGAACAAATACAGAGACTCACAGCCAGAGAGTGAGAGACTTTGAAACACTCAGCCCTAATGGGATGTCTCCATCAAATCCCTCCCCTCAGGGCTCAGGGAACCCCATAGAAGAGGGGGCAGAAAAAGTATAAGAGCCAGAGGGGATGGAGGACACCAAGGAATCAAAGCCTTTTAGACACAAGCCTGGCCCACATATGAGCTCACAGAGCCTGTGGCAGCAAGCACAGCACCTACGTGTGGCTAACACAAAACAAACTCAATGCCATTTTTGGATGTTCTTTGTCTCATAATGTTAACTTTATATCAAAAAAAAACCCACTTCGGAGCATTTTTTTAACGTTACAGGTTCTATGCATACATGTTATGGCTTCCAGTTTCAGATTTTTATGGGATTCCTGTGTTTCCAAACCTGTGTGTCGCTGCGTCTATATGTGTTTCTTGTGCTTTTTCTTTGGCTCTTTTTCTAATGTGTTTTTGTTTTATCTCATTGTGCTTTATTTTATTATTACTCCTTGGATGCCAGTTTGTTTACTAAGGAGACACAAAAAAGATGTGGATCCAGATGGGAGGGGAGAAACTGGGAGAAGTGGGGGAAGGGGAAAACATAATCAGAATATATTATATGAAAAAAATCTGTTTTCAATAAAAGAAAAAATCATACTACTTAGTAAGATAAATCAAATCAGCAGATTTGGCTCCTGCCAAGTGCAACCTACTGCTCACCACGGGTGAGGGGACAAATGAGCCCGTGTGGGCCTGCCCAGTTTGCAGGAAAGGCGTGGGAACGCGGCTAATGGTCCGGCTTTGTAATCAGCTTAGAGCTCTGCCCTCAGTTCTGGTCACTTGGGAGATGGCAGCTGTGTCTCCTGCTGTACGGATGCCATCAATCCACTACCTCCTAGGTAATTCATTAGTGAATGAGCACAGAGTGACTCTAAGAACAAAGGAAATCCATAAGTCAGAAGCCCCATACAAAGGGGTCACTTCTACCTGAGGCTTCTCAATGGACACTTGCATCTGCTATCTCAGGCTGAGCAGTGAGCTAGCCACAGCTGGGTAGGCGCAGAGCCAGAAGGTGCACACAGCACAAGAACAAAGAGCTCCAGAGCTGCCCTTGAAGGCCATGAGGTGCTTGATAGCATCGCCGTTTTCTGTGTCTCTGCAACAGCCACAGTTCACATCTCAAGCAGTAGTGTGCACAGTGCTGAGCTAGAGCACTCCCTTATGGTGACACGCTAGGAGCAGACCCCCAGGAGATCATGTCTAGCCTACGGAGCAGGCTCCCTCTCAGTGAGCTGCCCTCCGCCCCACTCCTGCAGCTCCTAACTTGCTGCAGCTGGGGCTCCAGCCAACCCTCAGATCCCAGCTGCTCCAGCTGCAGCCCAAGCCTCTGCAAGAGATCTTTCCACTCCTCTGGGACCATTCAAGCCAGCACCCCTTAGACCTATCTATGCAAGGACAATCATAGATTAGAGAAAAAACCAAAATCCCAGGTTTAGGCCAATGAGACTGTTTCAGATAAGATGTCCTGACAGATGTGGGAAACAACTGGAAAGGCTGGAGAGAGCTGGGCTTACCATTCTAACTTCCATCTGCTGGCCACGGGATCTTTGAACAATTAACTTCCCAATTAGTAGGGAAGTCACAATGGCAAGAAGAATCCTAAGACTCACATGACTGTACCAAGATAATGCATGTACGGTGCTCAAGTGTATCACCTTGCACACAGTAGGTGCTCAATAAACCTTAGATACAGTATGCACCCAAGCTCTTACACACTGAGGCCCCTGGCAAACTCTTCCACTAGCTTAGAGCTGATCTGAGGTGAGAAATCAGGATGAAAAAGATAAAGGCTTTTGCCAAAGCAAACAAAGCCAGAACTAATTGTAGCTAATCCTCTGTGTCTTGTGCCCAACAGAAAATAAGTTTGTTGTTGGGTTATTTTTCTGGCCATAATTTGCGGTGCAATTAAACCACTGGCGCTGATTCCCATGTTCCATCTGAAACAGCTCCCAAGTCCAATCGCCATCACATGGTCTGCTCAGCAGGCAAGCCAGGAAGGAGATGAGTGGCTACAGGCTTCACTGAGACCTCTGTCTACAACTGCCAAGTCTTGGGGATGCGATGCTTCCCAAGTGGCTGACATTACCCCCAGAGGGACAGCTTTCAGGACTCTAGAGCCTTGCCCTTGGCTGCACATACCTGTGCCATGGAAAGGAGAAAAACATCACCTAATTGGCTCAACTGGGTCAGGAGCCTGTCCCTGTCAGGTAACTGTGGACAGTCGAGATAGAGTGGAGGGGACACGTCTGTGAACCCTGGAGTGACCCTGGGCATGTTGTCCTCACTCCCTTTCCCTAGAGGATTCCACTTTCCCTCAGCAAGAATTATCTCCATAAATTCTCTGTCTACTCTTCAGAAGTGAGATCAGGTTTCACACATGAGGATGTTTGTGAGCTGATTCCCTCCAGTTACAGAGCACTGTTCATGCGATTTAGGGAGTTTCTTTTTATTTGTGTTCATACTCCATTTTTTTTTTCAGCCCCGGGGATGGTCTACTTAAATTCAGTACATTGAAAGTGTGCCTAGTGTGCACTAAGACAGAGCTGGAGGACACAGTAGGGCTTCAGGACACACGTAACCTCAAAGGCTGCTGAGGCTACCTCACAAGGACAGGTAGGGAAACCAACAGTGTCAGAAGCAGAGGCAAACACAAACAGTATTTCCCAAAACGGTCAATTCAAGGATATTTTGTTCATGTTATAAAAGTCCCTCTCCATTTCCAAGGTGGTTTAAACCAGCCAGCTCCTTGGAAACATAGAGTCCAACAGTTGGATTTTGTGCCAGCGTCGGAAGGACATCTTGAGAGAGGGCAGCTGACAGACAGGTGTGCAGCCTCTTCAAGCTAATGGCAGACTGCATGTGGACATAAATGGCACTCGGGTCCACAGCAGCAAATTGAGTTTAGTAAACTCCAAGAAGGTGCATCAAGGAACAAAGGAGCTCACAGCTCCACCTGGGATCCACACCTGGTTCTGTCTCCAGAACCACCATTAAAGCCACTGACAGCTACCTTCCCAGACTCGAAGTTCTTCCTCTATTAAAAGGGGGGCTAAAGTAAAACCTCGCAGAAATCCCTTCCAACAGGAAAACTCCATGTTCCTCATTAAATTATGTATATGCAGGCCCTGCCATGTCCCTCTGGACTTAAATATCACATTAGAAACCAGTGCCAGGAATTTACTAGCAGTAAAAATTTAAATGATGCTTAAGAATGGTTACGCTTCATGTTTTGGGAAGATGGAAGTACCCACAGCCTTTTTTTTTCCTGCTGCACCATGTGCAAATCCGTTAACAACAGAGGCACCACAATTAAACCAGACCTAATGATGCAACTAATCAATGCAGCTGCAGAAAATGACGCCACATTAGGATCTCAGGAGAGCTGTTGGACCAGGAAGAAACAAACCCTAGATGTTGCCCAGACACGAAGAGAAGCTTCCCACAGCAGGGGCCAGAGTGAAGACAGTCTCCCTTTGGTCTCTGCAGGACCCCACAGGCAAGAGATCCCAGAAAGGAGTCTAAGCTGGAGTCTGAGGAACTCCCACAGGAGGGAGGTATGTGAGGTGCACAGCAAGAGAAACCTGGGACTATCCCAGCACCATGGAAGAGATGAAAGGAGGACAACGTTCATGTGCAAGCATCCTCCATGTCCATCTAGGTCACAGTATATGACAGCATTCTAGGCCTTTTATAAAGGCTAAGTGGTGTATCATTGTATGCAGGTGCCACGTTTTTGTTTCTATTCATACACATGAGATGGGAACTTGAGAAAGGAAAGCTTCTAATGCCAGGTTACAAACACAGTGTTGATTTTCATAAGAATTGCCCATTTCTATGAGGCCAGCCAGAAACAACTACCCCAAGGGATGTAAGATGACCTGTATCTGTGACGATCTGGGTCTGTTCATTTGTCCATGGGCTGTGTCTGCTTTTGCATGACAGTGGCATTTGCCCTTGAATGCCAGGCAGACATTATACACTGTCATTCAAAAGCATGTGCAGACTTAACTGGTGTTGCACTCAGAACCACATCTGACATGGTGTGCTCTGAGGCTGGGCCCACCCACCTTCTTACAATCATCCCTTGATTAGGAGTCTAGCAGCTCTGGCTATGGTCCCCTAGGGCTAGGAGGGTTGAATGGAAAATCCTACTGTGAGAACTACCCCAGGAGATTCCTAATTGCCTATGGATGCCACCTGCCCTCCCATCTACCTGAGCTCTTGGGAACAACAGACCCCCTTTTCATCAGTAATAGCCACTATATAGAATCCAAATACAAGATGTATATAAAAAGTTTAAAAAAAATTTTAATCATTTTCCTATTGAGACTATCATAAACTTAATTTTTCAAACAGCAATGAATTTAAAGACACTTTGAAAAAAATCAGTTCGAACCTCCATTTAGAACTATAATGGTAGGTTTGAAATTCTGAGATGTTTCCCCATTGGCCTGTTGCTTGCACGAGATGCACCCTCAGAAGCGTCCTGTGTTTATTGACAACTACAGTTCTTTCTGCTCCTCCTATGTCCTCCCTCAGGTTGGACACTATTCTATCCAGAAATCCCTCCAGGAGAAGGTTAACAGAACAGAAGGGATCTGATGTGAGCTCTGGTGTCCCCCTAAACTGAATGGCATGAAAGTGGGCAGCCGTCTTCTTGTACCCTCCTCTCAGCTATGACCTTCCAAGGTCCCCTGTGCAAAGGCCCTGCTCCCAGGCCCTGAGACAGGCAGCTGAGAAGGGAAAGGCGTGTCCAGGACCAGACGCTATGGTGCTTCTTCCAGCCTGCCAGCTGCTAACAATCCTAAGTGGAGAATGATTTCTTTCAACTTACCTGAGGTCCCTACCTTCTGCTGGGTGAGACAGAGCCTGCCACCTCCAGACACTTCAAGGCCACCGTGTCTGCAAAGCACAGCACCCTGCACCAAGGTTATACCCAGAATGCACAACTCCTTGTGATCTCTCTGCTGGTGCTGCGAACAAGGCCAGCCTGTTTCTCAGAAGGCAGTTTTAACATCAACTCTATCTCAGACTCTGTGTGTGTGTGTTTGATTAATCATTTGTTTTCGTTGCCAACAAAGGGAAACTTCTGAGAGAAATTCTGCCAGCTGCTGGCCATGAGGAATTAGAGTCTCTAAGCTCACTCAGTCCTGCAGAAACATTGTAAAATGAGGTAGGGGTCCATCTAAGGATTCAATAAGCTAGTATTCACTAAAATTCTCTAGGATGGCTGACAGGATGACTCAAGGGGTAAAAGTGACTGCCTCCAAGCCTAATGACCTGAGTTCAGTCCCTGGGACCTACATGGTGGAGGGAGAGAACTGAGAACTGACTCCTACAAGTTGTCCTCTACATGCTAACACACCATATGTATGTTAATCACATGCATGCATACGCAAGTACACACACAAACAAACACACATACACACAGAGCAGACTCTCATCATGCAAACTCTATCTTTTTCCCTCAATAAAAAGTGGCTACTCCTTGTGGAGTAAAATTTTGGAGCAGAAACCAGGCATTAAGCCTGAGTATCCAAAGACTTTTCTTTTGGCTTAAGTTTCTGTTCCACTTTCAACGTGTCAGAGGACCTCTGCCCTCCCCATGCGTGCTTAGGAACAGGTCACATGAGATAATGAGCGTAGTGCCAACAGCTGGGACAGAATAGGCCTGGGGTCACAAGAGAGGCCACCGGAGAGTCTGCTCCTTCGCCTTTGTTCTCGATCCTGCAGAGGCCTGTGCTGTTGCATGTAAAGTTGTTCTGCATTGTTACCTGAAAACTCCAAGGCCCAGGGAAGGTACTCAGGAAAGGTGTGGCAGGCATGTACATTTCAGGTCGTCCTGCCTAGCCAGGGCTAAATATGGGACCTGTGCAGTCACAGAGGCCTGTTACGGTTGGAATACAAGATGCCACCACCACTACTTAGCTTGTGTGTTGACCCTTCGGTCACCAGCTGGAAGCACAATCCTGAGAGGTGATCAAAGCTTCAGACATAGGGCGAAGTAGATAACCAGGGCATGCAAATGACAGCTGGTTCCTGATCCCTCCGCCACTTCTCCACCATGATGAACAAACATCTTTCCCCTTTGGTAGCTTGTATAACAGATGTTTTGTCTTGGTGATGAAAAAGTCTAACACAAGAAGTGAGTACTAGGCAGTGTTAAGAGAGGTAGCTCAGTGGTTAAAGGACTAGGGTTCAGTTCCGAGTACCCACATGGTGTCTCACAACCACTTGTAACTATATACCTTATCCAGCATATCTGGCACTCTCTTCTGCTCTCTGAGCACCAGGCACTCATGTGGTGCACATACATACATGCAGGCAAACACTCATCCACATGAAATGAAATTAATCTTTTAAAAAATATCTTTAAGAAGTTGGTACTAGGCTGGAGAGATGGCTCAGAGGTTAAGAGCACTGGCTACACTTCCAGAGGTCCTGAGTTCAATTCCCAGCACCCACATGGTAGCTCACAACCACCTATAATGAGATCTGGTGCCCTCTTCTGGTATGCAGGCAAAATACTGTATACATAATAAATGTGTCAAAAGAAAGAAAGAAAGAGAAAGAGAGAGAGAGAGAGAGAGAGAGAGAGAGAGAGAGAGAGAGAGAGAGAGAGAAAGAGAGAGAGAGAGAGAGAAGAAAGTAAGTTGGTGCTAAGAGTGGAGTTACTGCTGTAACTTTGTCTGACTATGTGATTCAAAGGGGTTTGGGAACTGGCTTAGGAGAGGAACTTGGAAAACTTTGGAGGTGTGAATGAGAGAACCCTGGAACTTCATGGGCTATTCTAGTGGAAGCTAAGAAAGCAGAATACTGACCGAGACACAGAGAGCAACACTGTGTTTGCAAGGCTTCAGACAGAATGAGGACTATACTGGGAGCTGGGTAAGAGGCTGTTCATGTTATGTTATGACAAAGAACTTACCTGAATCTTCTCCATGTTCTAAGACTTTATGGGAAAACAGATTTAAAGATGATGGACTAATTAAGCTGGCATATAAGTTTCAAGGGAGCCTAGCATGTGTGCTATGCCATGGTTATTGCTGGCTGCTCAAAGCCAATGCTATGACAGAACTGCAAAAAAGCCAAGTGGAGAGGTTTAGAAAATGGTTGTTCAGTTAGAAGGACCAAGCTTCAAGATGGTACCAAGCGAGGAGTAGTTACTTAAAAGATTAGATCCACTAAAAAGAAGCCAAGCACCTTGCATCAGGCATCACAAAAATTGGCCAGACCTCAGTCACCAAAGGCCTGGGTATGAGAGAGCAGACCCATTTGAAAGACTGTCCCTTGAAAATAGTGAGACACTAGAGCCTAAGGTCTGCCATCTGTGGCCTCTATGACATTGAAGTATGCTCAACTACCCATAACTTCTCCATGACTTTTATCAAAGGGATGATGGATTTTTGCCAAAGGCTTTTTCTTCACCTATTGAGATTATCATGTGACTTCTGGCTTTTAGTCTATACATTATAAATTACATTTATTGATTTATATGCATTGCACCATCCCTGCATTGATGGAATAAAGCCACTTTGGTCATGATGAATCTTTTTTATATGATATTGAATTAGGTTTGCCAAGTATTTCATTGAGAATTTTTGCATCTATGTTTGTCAGAGAGATTGGTCCATATTTTTCCCTTTTTTGTGGTATCTGTTTTGGGTTTGGGTATCAGGGTAATATTTGCTTATCAAAAAGCATTTGGAAGGCTTCCTTTCTTTTCTAAGTTATGGACTGTTGGTTCTTCTTTGAAGTTCTGGTAGAATTCTTCAATTCATCTAGTCCTTTTTCAGTTGGGAGATTTTTTTTATTGCTTCAGTCTCATTGCTGGTTATACATGTTTCTAGATTATTTATTTCATCTTGACTTAATTTTGGTATGTCATATGCATCTAGAAACTTGCATTTCTTTTAAGTTTTCTAAGTTAATGGGATATATGTTTTTGGGGTAAGTCCTTCGCTCCTCTGAATTTCACTGCATCTGTTGAATTGTCCCCCTTTCCATATCCAATGTCAGTAATTTGGGTCTTCTCTCTCCTTCTTTTGGTTACTTTGGCTAAGGGTTTGTCAATTTTGTTCATCTTTTCAAAGAACTAATTCTTCATTTCACTGATTCTTTGTGGGGTTTTTTCCACTTCATTTTACTACTTTTTACCCTCATTCTGATCACTTCTGGTCATATATTCTTTGTGGGTTGGCTTATTCTTGTTTCTCCAAGGCCTTAAAGTGCATCATTAATTTATTTATTTGAGGATTCTCAATTTTTTATGCAGGCACTTAGCATCATAAACCTTCCTCTTAGGTCTACTACCTTTATTGTTCCTATAGATTCTGATATAGCGTGTGGTTATTTTCACTCAATTCTGGGAAGTTTGTAAAATTTCCTTCTTGATTTCTTCAGTGAACCATACATCATTCAATAGTATGTTGCTTAATCTCCATGAGATTGTCAGCTTTCTGTAGTTTCTATTGCTAGTGATATCCAGCTTTATTCCACTGTGGTCTGACAGATGACACGATATTACTTCAATCACTTTCTATCTGCTGAGAGTTGCTTTGTATCCTAATATGTTCCATGGGCTTCTGGGAAGAATGTGTATGTATTCTTTGGTGTTTGGAGGGAATTTTCTATAAATAGCTTTTAAATACATTTTATGATGTCATTTAAATCCAAGGTTTCTGTTTACTTTTGTCCATGTGACCTGTCCTTGGTGAAAGTGGGGGCTGAAGTCACCCACTATTGCTGGGTTGGAGTTCACCCATGGTTCCAGGTCTAATCGCATTTCTTTCATTAAATTGGACACACTCGTGTCTGGCGCATGTCTCTTTAGAGTTACAAGCCCTCTGTGCAGTAGTCCTTTGATGAGTATGAGGTGACCTCCCTTCCTTTTCTCTTCTAGTTTTGGTTAGAAATCTGTTTTATCAGATATTAGAATGGCTGCAATTGCTTGTTTCTTGGGTCTGTTTTCTTGGAATACCTTTTTCCACCCTTTACCCCATAATGATTGCTGTCTTTGGTGGTGATAAAGATAATTTTCTGATCCAATATGCTAGTCTGTCTCTTTGTTGGGTATTTGGGCTCTGGACCCAGGGTGGGGGTCTAGGCCTGACACAGGTAACAGTCCAGTCACCCACAGAGTTCCACAATGCTTCCCACAGGATTCAGACCTGGGCAGGAGGCTGCACTAAGCTGGGTAATGCATATAGGTACAGGGGTTTCTCAACATGGGGAAGTGCAGGCTGTGGACCCAACGTGGGGACTGGATCTGATGCAGACTAAGGCCCGCAGCCACACAGGGAGTCCACACCTCCCAGCAAGCTTCACACCCAGGCAGGATGCCCCCACTGACTCAAGGACAGACACTGACCCTAAGAAGAATACTAGGGGTACACCATGGGTCTCCAAGTGTCAGTCCCACAGAGGAAAACAATACCTTACTCACTTGAATTAGTTCTTAGAAGACTGTAAATACATCTATTGAAAGCAGAAAGGAAATACAAATATGTTGAAGGGAAAATTTTTAAAACTAACTCCAGATGGGCAAATCACAGTACATAAAAACAACAGGCATTCTTTAATCTTTTGCTAGACCCTAGCGACAACTCAGGCAGTCCTTTGTTTCACATTTAACATCCAACTAGTTCTCTCCCTCTCTGCCTGATAATGGCAGCACTATCACTGTCTTCCTGGTTTGAAAGCACAGATCCTCTCCCCATCAATGCTTTGTGTCTGAAAACTATGAGGTGCTATCAATTCTGTTTGTGTCTGGCAGCTCTGTCTTCCTATCCATCCCCATTACGCTTGCAGAGGTTCCTACTCCGTCCTTCCCTAACTCTCTCTGCACCAGTCTTTTCTCCCCACAGCTCTTCAGTTGTTCATCAGTCCTGCTCAACCATGCCAGAGTAATTCGGCCAAGGCAAAAGAGACCAGAGGGCTCTCCCAGCCCCTCCGTCTGAAGCCACAAATTCCTGCCCCTGGCCAGCCTTGGAAGAGATGCACCCTGCCTGGACATCTCAGGAGCTGTGACCATTCTCTTCCTTGATCCTGTTCTAAGAGTGGCCCCCAACCTACACACACTCATTTCTGATTTACACCGTATCCTTGCTATGCGGCATGCTCCCTGAAGTCAGAACCCATCTCGGCCACTCCATCTCTGCTTACCTGAAGCACTCCTGCACACTATAAAATTTTGGAAGTAAATTATAATGGATAGTTTCAGTGTTGCCCTAAGCTCACATTTCAGTCTTGCTAGGGTGAACTCAACACTAACAGTGTTTTCCACTGCACATTCACTTTGGTAGGACATCTGTCATCTCCCCTGCTCTTCCATTACATTTTGTGACAATACACACAAACAGAACAATGACACGAAGCCTACACAACCTCCCCCCAAGTAGCACGGAAGAGCTACACTAATCCAGCTAAACAAGTTCCTTCTAACACCCACATAATCAACTTTTCATCTGAATATTTAACAAACATCATCTCAGCAAACATCTTCCCCTTGATCTATACGAAAACAATAAGGGATTTAGCCTATCCAGATTGTATTTAGTCCCACACAGACATTTTATGCCTCCTTTTGAAATCTTAATCCTGCTGTGGCACAGTAATTCAGATGTGGATGAAACACCGCGGGCAGACTCCATTGATCTGCTCCACTTGTGCATGCTAGTTCCCTTCAATGAGCGTTGTAACTTTTTAGCTAAGTATGCTTGCAAAATCTAGTTCTACAGATTAGGACAGTTTCAAAATATCTAGGTTTTATACCAGTAACCATATAGAATATGATTTGTGAGGGTTTTTTTCTTTTATTTATTTTTATTATGTTTGTGGGTGTTTTGTCTACACGTATGTATGTGCATCACATATGTGTCTGGTGCCCATGGAGGCCAGAAGGGAGAATCAGAGCCCCTGGAGCAAGAGTTACAGAAGATGATAAGCCACCATGTGGGTGCTGGGAACTGAATCCAGGCCCTCTGCAAGAGCATCAAATAGTCTTAAACCACTGACTCCCCAGTCCTAAGAACTCCCCTCTTTAATTTGGATGTGTCCAACTGACGTCCTGCTGATCGAACTGTAATGAGTGGCATGTCCCATACAATAACTTCCAGACTAGTTTTCAATTTAAAACAATGACAATTTCTAGAACATGTTTCTGACCTGTAATGGCAGTCATGTTTTTATCACCTGCACTTCAGATGCAAACACAGACTTCCCCTGCTCACATGGCCTCATTCACATGAGCAGTTATGAACCCCATGCTTGTCCACTCCACAGCACTGTCAGCTCTGCAAAAGCCCAGCTGTAAACCCTCAACCAGCACATCCTAAGCTGAACACCACTTTTGTTCCTGCTGTTATTGTCTTAGTGCAATGGCTATACGAATCCAGAAGAAAATCTCCCCTTGTTTCCTAAAATGCCCCAGTTGCCCTAAAAATCCAGGATGAAAATCCACAAGTCTGAGCTTTAGAGGAAAGTAATGTGGAGGTTAGTTGACTTTTGAAAGTCCAATTTAGATGTCTTTCCCAGGATACATGTTCTTTATCTTCATTCAAAGCAAAGACACGCATTAGAGGGCTATCAGCTATGTTTTCTTATGTATGACAAATAGATGGTTTGCTAAGCAAAACAGACAAGCTTCTAAATAAAACTCAGGACCAGAACCCATTTTGTCCTTCCAGAGAGATTATGGATCTGCTGCCAATGCAAACGGTACCAGAAATACATCCACCTCCCTGAGTGGTGCAGAAAATGTGGAGTGCAAAGCTGCCTCACATACACATCTCATTAAAAATAACTGTCAATCCCCTGTGGACTTCTGTGACTCTCTTGGGTATCTACAAGAAAGTAAAAACAAAAACACGAGCTTTCTTTCCCATAAACAGCCCATGTGTGAGAAATTCTCTCTATGTGTAAGACCAAGAGAACTGATTTCAAAATATCAAGGCACTGAAAGGTGAACCATTTTTGCTCAAACCAGTAAAATAATTGTTCCCTATTTTCTACATCTCTCAGTGTCATAAATCTATCCATGGCATAGCTGTAAGTACAAGCAGAAACAGGTTTCATCCACTCAAGGCCATGTACTTTAAGAAACATTTTCTTATAAGCCAATCAGTATCATGGACAGATCAAGGAAGAATTCTATTTTAAGGATGTCATCATAGCTCTGAAAGTTTCCATATTACAGTGCAGTTTAAGACATGGAAGGAGTTAAAATGCTATTTTATATTATTTCAGTGCAAGGGGCTCCTAAAAAGCAGTGGACTTAAAATAATGACCTCAAATTCTCTTCTGACTACTAGGCTCACATTCGCAGAGTCTCCACATCCCCGGGGTTTTATTTTTCTAGGCTAATTTAAGCTGTTTGTGCATGTATGTGCACAAATGTCTACCAAGCAAGTGAATAACAGATATTGCAGCTCATAATGACGTCATGAGCAAAAAATAAAAGACAAGTTATTAGGGATTAGAAAACATTGTGTAAGGGACCCAAGATCTCACAGTCCATTCATTGTTTTCAAGGCCAGAGCAGGTAAAAATAGTGAAGATGCATCTTTATAGGACAAATTAGAATTGTCATTGTCTGTCTTAGTGTGGCTCAGCCCATGAAAACTGAGTGTGGCTTAAGTGACAACCAAACCTCATTGGGTATGCAAGATCAGCAAGTGACAGGAAGCCAAGCCTAAGAAGACAGATGCCCAAATATACTGCACCAGTTCTGGCAGTATTCGAATGAGGTCTGGGCCAACTGCAAAGATTCATTCCCATCATGTCCCCAAATAACCAGAAGAATTGGAAGTATATCCAGAGGATCACTGGGCTTCTCTTAGAATCCACGTGAAGGAGCATTTAAAATCTCATGCATAGCACCAACAGACCTCAAAGCAAATGTCATGTTTCTGAAAAATCTATCCAAAGCCTATTGAAGAAAAAAACTGCTAAAATGGGGAGGGGTGACAGCACACAAAGAAACTTGCCAGAAAAATTAGAAGTGGTTTCTCCCAGCAGTAATTCAGGGCCTCACAATTAGCACTCTGATTCAAAAATGGATATTGATTTCTCTGTGGAATACTTAATAAACATGAGTTACATGTTTTTCAGGATGGGAATGTTGTATCATCTTCATTTTGTTTTGGCCAAGGACAATTAAGACCCCTGACCAACCAAAATCACAATTCCTGAGTTATGCAATAAATGACGGATTTGCAATCCCAGGCCACGAATGCTGTCATACCTATCTATACCATGGGCTTTTGCCTTTAGATACCAGCTTTTTGAAAAGCTGTCACACATGATTTGGACCAGTTGAAGTAAAGCATAAATCTATCTGTCCCATTGTTTTTCTGCCCAAACAAAAAAAAAGTACAGAAGAAAATGGTCTCTGCTTTCCAAGTTAAATACATCAGCAAAACAGACTTCTCTTTAGAGTCCTTGAAGAGTATGCTGCATCCTATACACGCCTGTTCTGCCCTCTAAACTCTGCACACACCTGTTCTGCCCTCTAACCTCTGCACACACCTGTTCTGCCCTCTAACCTCTGTACACGCCTGTTCTGCCCTCTGACCTCTGCACAATCAGCTCGCTGAGCAACGATTCAAGCTTGAGGTGTAATGTGCCTTATGCACGAGAACACGTGACGACACTGCCTAACTCTCATCCTCCACCACATCTTTGCTCAAAGGATGTGGGTGTGTTCACACAGATCACCTGATCATAAGAGAACTGTCTTCTCCAAATTGTGTATGTGTGGCGGGTAGAGTTAATGGGACATGCCTAGGGTGCCAAGGTCACTCAGCAAGAAGAACCATGCCTTCTTGGCAGTCTGTTTCCAGGGAAGCGCTGTAGACACGAAGCCACCTGAATCAAACCGAGGCAGTTGTTCTCAAGATATTGTACAGGTTTCCTAGGTTACAAGGCCCTTGCTGGCCTAGTGGAGTATATAAGACGAAAAGCTGCATTGTGGAGGCTAAATAAACACAACACTAAGTAGATCATAGACAAGGAACAGCCTTGAGATATTCTGGAATAGCAACTATTCATGAGCATTAGTGCTAATGTGTCCTGCAATAATTGGCAGCTTCTCCTCTCTTGTATGAGTGGGAGGACCTGCTCTCAGAATCAAACTATTCCACCTTGCAAGCAGCCACTTCCGTCATAGCTTAGGAGTCAGAGACTACTTTATTTCCCCAGTCCATTTTTATAAGCAGTAGTGAGCACAAGAGGGGCCATAGCCTGGACCTGAAGCCTCATCGGAGCTGTCCCTGGTGCTAACCCATCAATGTTCCCCGGTGCTTCTCTTATTTTTTTTAGGAGGGTCTTACCATACTCACAGCTCTCATCCTGATAGCACAGAATGTGTGGTTTTATATTGGCATAGGGCTGGAGAGATTGGCTCAGAGATTAAAGGGTAGGCTCACAACCAAAAAATATGTTATTATCATAGGACCAACCTAGCTAATAATCTGTGCATCACCACTTACACAGCTGCTTACATGTACTTTTAATCCTTAGAGATGATGGTGTCTTTTCTTTTGGTAAATTGAGGTAATATGCTCAGTATGCCCTCTCTATAATTCTCCAACTATATTATATGCTAAGTATAGACAACTCCTGATCCCAGATGGTATCTTCATTTGAAACAAGCTTATAGTGTTTTTGTAGCACTAACTCAATTAAGATTTTTGGTTTATTTATTCTATCAACAAGCACTTACTAGATAGTACTATGGTTGGGCCACAATTATCAACACCAGGAATATTTGTGAAGAGATTGTCTTTGTCCTCTAAGAACAAATAATAAATGATGGAGTCAAGAGCCTATAATCAGCACAATGATGTGCTCTAGAAACCATGACAAGCCTGAAATGAGACCATGATGGTCCCAAACAATAATTAATCACCTCAAGCTAATGAGAAGTTTGTAGAAATATTCTTTTATCTACAGCAGTGTAGTAATGCTGTGCTTCAAACATGAGAAAACCTGACAGCTACAAAGGAAATTCAGTGTCAACAGGTACTACTAATACTCATCTACTAGTGTGTGTACCAATAATATTTGAAGAAACTCTGCAATAATTCTGCCAAAATACTCATCAATTTAACAGTTCAGGTATTCTCAATTTAACTAAATAACCACAGGAACATAATTTTAAATATGAGAATGACTCTTCTGATGGGAAAAAAATCACTAAGACGAGGCTTCATACACGGCTGCTTCTGAGCAGAAACTTACACATAAGCAGCAACCTGAAGAGGTCCTTATGAATCTTTTAAGGGAAGATCAAAGGAAAAATAGACATGAATGGGTTGAAGCAGAATAATATGAAGTAGAAGTGGAGCTGGTGTGGATTGGAATTTAGATAAAATATATTTATGCAGGGGTGACCTGGAGAAGAATATGATGTGCCTGAGCTTAAGGAAATAAAAGAGCACTCTCCATGGGGAACAGCAGGAGAGCACAGGATGTCCCCAGTCTTCCAAACTCAATGATATTCTCAGAGGCATTTTTAGGAATACAAAAGTCAAGGAATGGTTTAAACCACGTACTGTAGATTGACTATCACTTCTAGACAGGCTGCTATGTTCAGCCCATGTGAAAGGGGCCCTGGAGTCACACCTCTTCTGATGAGCTAAGTAAGTAAGGATGTGTCACTGTTTAATTCAGAAAATCACCTAGGTTTTCTGAGTATCTAGAGAGTACAGCAGTCATTGGGAATACAATGGTTAAGAAGCATGTGGCCCATGCTAACAGCGTTACCATCTGCAAAGAGGACATGATAGCTTTTCAAATTATCTCAGAGAAACTAGAAGAGGAATCTGTTCCCTAAATGAAATCAATCTCCTTCATTTTTAAACATGTGGGAACTAAAGAAAAATGCACAAAATGAGAAAATCCAGAGAAAATGACTCAATCTTGTTTGGTGGTTACTAAAAAGGAAGAGAAGAGTGGTAGCCAGCATGTGCCAAGATATGCAAGCAGGCACTTCAAGAAATGTGGAGGTGTCTCCTAGAGAGAGCTAGCTCCTTCGTAGGCGACACACAGTATCATCGCTCCTCACTCTAAAATCAGTCTGAACTCTCTTTTCAAGGTCAAAAAAATACATGTCAGAAAAAACAGCCATGGGAGAGAGGACTAGACAAGCAACTTCCACGAAGACACACAGGTTCATCTTGTAAGGTTCAAAGCATGGATGCTTGAAGAAACCACAAACTTCTTCCATCATTTCCAAAAGTGGCTGTATGGTCAAGCTTTCTTGCCCAGACCAGAGGAGTCTTGGAGAAAAAAGAGTTAACTCTACTTTCTAAGTTCCTACAATGAGTGTATGAGTGCAAGTGTGTGTGTGTGTGTGTGTGTGTGTGTGTGTGTGTGTGTGTGACTTTTAAGCAAATTTTAAGTGAAAAATTGTAAGTGTTGCTTGGGCAACATCTTTCAGTCCTGGGTGCCTCCATCTTGAAGAAATGTCTGCTGTTCTCGTGAATGTGTGTGAAATCTTGGCTCCTGGTCAAGTTTTTCTAACACACAGTAAGAACTCATTTTACACATTTTAGAAAAGTTTTATTTCTTCAGTTACCTCATTTTCTTACATCCAAATTCCTTCTGGGGAAATACTTTTCATTTCTAGTATTTGTGGCTTTTTCCAGCAAAGACAAGAACACATCTAAGATTCATGTGTGTGTCATATTGTCCCTTTGAGGGATCACAGATCACCTGTGGGTACAAGGGAGACATAAGCATCAGGCAAAAACACACATATCAGCTCCCAGCTAATTTTAAAATGCTGCAGAAACATAGATCAAAATGAACCTCATCAGTAGCTGGTGCAGGCAGTTTGGGCATATTCTAAGTCCACGAAAATGGACCACTAACTTGGTTGTGATTGATTACTGTAAGTTAATGACAGAAAAACGGTCAACATGCCAAGGAGGATATAGTATGTGTGCTTCCTATCCTGGCTGCATGGTGCTGTTCCTCAGTGAAGCTTCACACACAGCCCATGGGACCAAGCAGTGTTGTGAGCCAGCCCTGAGTTTGTTGGTGACTGTGTATTGACCCATGCCAGGGCTTCCTGTTGCCTGTGAGTGGGTGTGGGTACATGAAACCTGCAGTCTCCTAGGGACTAAATGTAAGACTCATTACTGAATTCAAGGGCAAGGAAGATCCTTGAAGACAGACACGAGCATTTATCAAACTAATGCCAGAAGCAGCAAGACAGTCCCTGTGGCCAAACACACACATCTCAAAAACTGCCCTTCCTCCTGAGATGCAAGGGACACCTCTAACTCCAGGGCCTTTGAGGATTTCCCTTCAGTGAGAGGGATCCAATAGCAAAGGAATAGTGGCTAATTCAAAGCCTAGAGTTAAGATTTGAAATCCTCCTCTGGGTCTGTGTAGCTTAGTATGTGTGCCATGGGTTCAAGTCCCAGTGCACAGCATGTGTGACATGGGTTCAAGCCAGGGATTAACATGTCTGGCATGGGTTCCAACCCAGAGATTAATGTGTGTAGTATGGATTCAAACCTCAGTGCTTAGCATGTATGGCATGGGTTCAAGCCACAGATATTAACCTGTGTGCTATGGGTTCAAGCCACAGTGCTTAGCATGTGTGCTGTGGGTTCAAACCCCAGAGATTAACATGTATGACATGGGTTCAAACCCCAGAGATTAACATGTGTGACATGGGTTCAAGCCCCAGTGCTTAGCATGTGTGGCATGGGTTCAAGCCCCAGTGCTTAGCATGTGTCTCATGGGTTCAAACCTCAGCACACCTGTGCACATACACAATCACTGCAGGATGGTATTTAAACAAGGGACTCCTCTGTGCCATTACCTAAGGTGCTAGGAACAGCCTGGAAACTGAAATGAAGCTCCATCTTTCTGCACTATCTCATCTGAATTCTTCAGCCTAGCGCTCGCTCTCTCTCTATCTATCTATCTATCTATCTATCTATCTATCTATCTATATATATATATATATATATATATATATATATCTGTGTGTGTGTGTGTGTGTGTGTGTGTGTGTGTGTGTGTTTTCCGGTTGTTCGTAGGTTCTTAAATCCCTAGGATATTTATCTATACCATCTGTAAGACAGGAGCCCTAGTCCCCAGGAGCTGCTGACAAATTAGGAGAGACAAGGAACAAAAAAGGAGGCACATGTGAGGCCGCTAAAGACAAACACAGGAGGCACAGTGGAGAGGCTCACAGGGATGGAGGGAGGGAGGGAGGGAGGGAGGGAGGGAGGGAGGGAGGGAGGGAGGGGTGAAGAGAGGGGCGGGGTGAAGAGAGGGGCGGGGTGAAGAGAGGTGCTGAGAGAATCAGCAGGTGCCCGTGCAGAAAGCACAATGTGTTCAGAGGCTGCACGTGAACACGCTCTCTGTAAGGAGTCATAGAGGAGAGGATAGACAACAAGCAGGACCAAGTCACAAAGGACCTTCAAAGCTATGCTAACTTGATTAGATTTTGATTCATTGATACTGGGTGATCTTTGAAAGCACTCAATCAATTACCTTTGAGAGTAACATGAAAAATAAACCTGGATCTACGAACCAGTCTGGGCTGGAACAGTCCGTGCTAGAGAGCCAAGAAAGTCTGCAGAAGTGCAGGAGGCTGGACCAGCTCCTGTAGGGTTGACCTTTGTATCCTGCCTCTGTGTGCCTCAATCTTCCCAGTAGGGATGAAAGCGAGGCCTCCAAGGAAGACCACCTATCCAGTGCATTGGGGATACGGAGGAGCCAAGTCCATTCTGTGGTTTCCCTGCCATCCTCTGAGCTCTCACCCTGAAGAAGACACACAAGTCTGTTTGTCCAATTACCCAACAGATTCAGGCTGACCTCCAGGCTGGATGGTGGGCACACAGAGAAGACATCAGTGACCGTCTCTACCACAGGGTTCCAAAGACTCTCCAGAACTGTCTGCTCTGACTGCCCACTTGTTGCCCTTGAACATGAGATGCAGAGAATTTTTTAAATAAAAGCTAGCTCTTTACACTGCACTCTAAGTCTCTGCATGATCCACACAACCCTGGCTCCCTAGTCCACAATATTTCTGCCACTTGCCGCACTCCAGATGTCTTCCTTAGGCAGACTGAACACATTCCCGCTTCTGCACTTGCTGCTCCTCTCCCCAGACCCTGACTCAGCTGGCTCCGCTAAAGTCCAGTTCTTCAGCGAAGCCCTCAAGGAGGCAGACGACACCATCCACCCCATCTTCACTGCCATGGGTTCTGAGACAATCTCTGTTGTCTGTGCCCCATTAGACCATGAGACCCAAGAGCAAAAGGATGATTCTATTCTCATGTTTCTCCAGTATCTACAAAAATGCTTGGTACATAGACACACCCAATAAATATTTGCTAAATAACGGAATAATTAATTGATCAACCGTGTCTTAGGAAATGCATGAACCTCAGTAGATCTGCTTAGGAAGACGACAGTCCGGCCAGTTTTACAGAGACTGCAACAATGGAGTTTTAGCTTCTTTTAAACTATCTGCATCCAAAACACTGACAGCTGGGTACTGGGTATGTTCACATCAAACAGAGGAAAGCTGTGGGGAACTGAATACACAGTCCACGAAAAAAGAAACTTCTAGAAATATCCTCATTAATGAAGCAGCTTTTGAGGGAAGCCCCTTGAAATACCATCAGTGTCGACACTAAAGCTCCCTTGACTATGAAGTTCAGGGCTGGAGAGAGAGGGGTCACCTGCATTCCACGGTGATTGAAGTAAGAGTTTCCGGGAAGACCCAGGCTCTAAGTCGTGGCTCACTCTGGGCCTCTGTCTATGTTCTGTCCCTTTCTTCAGACTCTAATGAGGCTTTATGAAAAGCAGATCTGCCTGTAAAGGAAATCTTCTGCTAGCCTAGAAACTGCAAACTGCAGCCAAGTCTCACTTACTGCTACTAATGAGGAGACACGGGGACCGAAAAACCTTCTGATAATTCAAAAACATCTCCCAGCCAACCTCTCTGTGATCTAATAACAACTCCTTGCACTTCTGCAGCATTTGATCACCGGCACACTTGCATGTCCTATCACCTCCTGCGCTTCTCAGGCTCCCTGGAGGCTGGTGTTAATCAGAAACATCAGCATTTTGCAGATAGAGATATGGCGTCTCACAGACCAGGGGCCTGGCCCCGAGTCTAGACAGAAGGCCCAAACACAAGGAAGACATAACCAGGGTCCTCTGGCTTTACGGTGGATGCCCAGCTCCCAGCCTGTACACACAGAAGAAGCAGAAGTGAGATGGACCTGCAGGCCACTGTGCTCAGCCCTTGCCCCAACAACCCTGAGGGCTCAAAGCACGGCAAGCTCCAGCTCACGCAGAAGGGTTCCAAGCGTCCCCTGAACACACGGTTCTCCTTGACAATCATGACTCAGAAAGGCCCCCAAAGTGTGTCTCCCCAGGGAAGGTTTTGCTGAAGAACTGAATTTGAATGGAGCCAGCTGTTGGCTATTCCTTGGACAACAGCTAGAGTGTGGTGTTTCTAGGGACTCTAGGCATTCTGGCCAGCTGTGCATCATGGCCCGGTACAGACAAGGCTTTTACTCAAGCTGAATGGGGACTGCTCAGGTCAGACTCACTTCTGCAAGCCGCCAGCACTGAAAGGTGGGAGATGCCCTGGCTGAGGGTTAGATTTGCTGCCTCTGCCAGGACTGAGGTGCCAGCTGGGTAACTCCAGGCAGGTTCCTGACTGAGTCTTAAGTGAGAACATTCTAGATTGAGGAAGAACACACCAAGTAGAGAGCCATTCAGGCAAGTATGTATCTGCCCTACATAGTTCTTCCTATGGCTGAGATCTCAGGGGCTCTCTGAGGTCAAATTGATGTTCTCCTATGGCAGAGACTTCATGGTGTGGCAAAGACTGATTTAGGCACTGAATCCCCCACTTAATTTTTCTATAGCTAAGCATTTTGACAATCTAGCCAGGCATTCACACCTTCTGCCATAATATTACTCAATACCACACCCACAGGAGACAGAGGGGCTCTCCAGCACCCAGTGGCTACCTGCTATAACCAATGGAGACCCCAGGTCTTCATCTACTACCCTAAGGAAAAGAATGCCATGTACATTTGTCAGCCCCATCATACCCACGCATGTCCCCATAGACTCCCAAGTCCCCGAGGAGCCTGTAGTGTACTATGGGATCTCTTTCATGGCCTCAGCTTTGTGAAGAAGGTTGAATAGTTTGACACCCCAATATCTCAGTGGGAGAAAGCTCAAAAATTAATAATTATATTAGCATAGAACATGCAACAGAATTTTGGTTGACTTAGCATCAGTAGCAAACTCTTAAGCTATATATAAAAACACATGCAAATGAAATTATCTAGTCACTCATCAGTCACTAACTTCCAATACCCACCACAGCCCATTTCCTAAAGGTACTCATGGTCTGTATGTGGCCTAAGAGGAGGCAATCCATTCCACTTGAGTGGGAAGAAAATGTGTCAAAGAATAAACACTAGGTCAAACAGCAGTGGTTAAAATGATGGTCATAGCAACATGTCTGAGCACTCACTGTGCTTCAGACATATCTCAGGACCCTCTTAATGTTGCTGATATCGGGGGGATAATTCAGAGAATGAGAAGGGACAGAAGTGGTGCAATGAGGGGTCAGTGAGTCACACAGAAACCTCGGAGTTCAAAGGAAGAACTTGGACAATCATGGAGAGCCACTGGCACCTGCAATGCTGGGGGATAACAAGATTGGGTTTTTAGAAACATGCAGCACAAAGCAAGATCCATCTGGAAGGTGGCCCGAAGATGCTGTGGCAATCAATATGTGGTGGGGATCTAAGAGATAACAAGAAGCTAAGGAGGGAAAGATGGATTTGAGAGAAACTGAGGAATTTCCATAGGCAGGCCTGGCTAGAAAGGAGTTGGAAATCCAGGGATAACTGCCACCTACAAGCCTGGGTGTCTAAAGTGGCAGCAAGGTTACTAACAGAGACGGCAGGCAGGAGGGAAAGGTTGTGGTTTAGGAGCAGAAAGAACACAGTGCCACACATGCTGACTCGAGCTGCCAAAGAAGAGGACTATGCAAACTGAGGGGTCACTGGGAAACTGAACAAGCTCTGTTTAGAGCCTAGGAGAGCAAGCTGGGCTGAAGAAATGTCCTAAGAACACAGCATAGACAGACAGTGAAAAACTCTCTGTGCCCAGGAGGCAACCTACACCCATGTGCACATGGGCAGCACTAATTGGACTCGATGGGTTTAAAAGGTTAATTAATTCATAAATTAACTAAAATTTAAGTTTTTCTCTAATGAAGCCAATCACCCCAAAAGATTGACAAAGTAAGAAAAGGGAGCTAGAGAAATAGCTTGATTGAGAGCACTTGTTGCTCTTGCGGAGAACCTGGGTTCAGTTCCCAACACCCCATGATGATCACAACCATTCTAACTCCAGCTCCAGGGGACCCAATGCACTTTTCTGACCTCCATGAGCAACACACATACATACACACACACACACACACACACACACACACACACACACACACACACACACAGTGTACATATATACATACAGGTAAAACATTCATATACATAAAATAAAAATAGATAGAGTGAGAAGAGATCTGAGGGCAGTATTCTAGGGAATGACTAATATTTAAATGGGATGAAAAAAAGAACCTGAGGCTAGGGGGACAGAAGCAGAGACATCAGAGGGTCTGTCTAAAGCCATGAGACAGTGGTACTGAAACCCACAGAAAGAGAACATGCCAGGTAGCTCCAGAATCCGAGACTCGAGAGTAAACGGGAAAGGCAAATAACAACACCCAGACCATCTGCTTTGGTTATATTCATAACACAAGAAAAACTAGATATGAATACATACTATCACATTTCTCCAGATTGAGTTTGATGAATAGAACACAAATCTAACACACTTATGTAATTCATTTATGATTTCCACAGGGGCTAGAAAACTCCAACTAAAATCATGACAGCCGAGCAGGATGGGCAACACAGAGCTTAGGAATATGAAATCCAAGTTGTATCCAAGTGCCTTCCCAACAGCACAGAGACTCCTGTGCAGACTTATACTTTTGGAAAATCATAAACTGATCTTTTCTTAGGAGTCCAGATTGGATTCTTGTTCCCTGGAGAAGCTCTGTTGCACAACAAAGGATTGTCATTGTGGGACATGGTTACATTGCCAGAATATAAGGTCACACTGGAAACAACATTCCACACAGCCACAAATTCAGTATGTCCTGTGGCATGGCCAACACTCGCTTGTAATCTCTACTCACCTGGCTATTTTTCCATCACTCTACATGAATCTGTCCCAGCGAGCCATTATGATGCAACTCCACAATGCTCGAGATATGGGCAAAAATAGATTCTGAGGCAAGAGCCAGGCAAGCATAGCAGAAGACAGAAAAACAAACAAACAACAGAACTTTGTTCTTCCAAATCTCCTGAAATATATTCTCTACTACAAGGGTCAGAGTCACTCTGTACACAAGATCAGTGCCCAGCTCATGATCTTAGAACTCTATAATCCCATCCTTGGCCATCTTACAGAATGTTCCTCCTTCCCCCCAGAACATAATACATTCTGTTCTGTTGCATTTTTACATCTATAGATAAATAAAATTTAAAAGAAGAAGAAGAAGAACATACACTTAACAGGCTCTAGTATGGGCTTAAACACTCACCATAGTACAGTCTGCCTCAGACAAACCAGTCATGGGGGCAGACAAGCAAACAATGACTAATTTAATGTCATCATGCAGAAGTTGAAAACAAGTTGCAATCATGGCAGATACTGCCCATTTAATTACAAAGCACCATCTTTTATGTTCCTGATTGGATTTTATTCTTGGCCACAAGAGGAGTGATCAGCTGACTTGGAGTGTCTCCCCAGGGCTCTCTGATGAGCACACAAATTCGGGGCATTGAGAGGGTCACACCTAAACAAGGCAACAGATGGCCCTCTTCTAAAGGGGTTCACTGAAGCTCCTTAAACAGGCAGGGTCCAAGATGAGCCCCTGGCCAAATGCTCATCCAAACTCTGATATGTGTCACCTGCCCTGTGCTCTGGTCATCTCCAGGGTCAGAACCCAGGGACTTTAAGGGAGAAGCTGAACACAATTCCAGGTTGCACTCTTGCTTCTATGCTCCAGAATCACACTTAGCAGGCCCAAGCACCCCATATGCCTCATCTACTAAGTGGATACAGTAACAGCCCAATCCAGAGTCAAAGCCAGCAGCAGGAAAGAGTATGCATAAGTGTTCAGCACGAGACTTGGAATATATTACGTTCCCATGATCACCACTAATATATCTAATGAGATACAGGAAAGAAAAATCTGTGTATTAGTTAGCTATGGCTATGTAACAAATTATCCCCAAAACTTAATGGCTTTAAACAAATAAATCTATATTCTCACAGTTCCAGCTGATCAAGAATCCAAGTGCATTTCAACTCCAAGCCTCTACCTTAAGGTTCTCACAGACTGCCGGCAAGACATCAGCAGGATTGTATCTGGAGCCAAACAGGCAGAATGTGCTCCAAAGATCATTCTCATGATTACAGGTGGGATTCAGCCACTTGGAGGAACTGGCCTAGGTGGCAGGTGCCTCCTGCCTGTCAAAGCTTCCTCAGTTCCTGACTGAGGACCACAGGGACCTCTTCTGAGCAGTTACAATGGTGGCTAGCTATCCTCACAGCAAACAGACAAGTGAGCAACCAGAGACAGGAAGGAAGAGGCTCCACTACATGCTCTGAGGAGTCTGTGGAAGTGACAACATATTTCTGCTGTAATCAGGGAGCTAATGCGTTCAGCTGGCAGGGTGAAGGTGGGGTGACAATGGAGGACATGGACACCAGGAGGTGGGGCTCCTAGAGACCAGCTTCCTAATGTGAAAAGGCAACATCTTTGCAGGGAACTTCTCACTCTTCTATCCCTTTTCCTTTTGAATCTCCTCCCTTGAATGTCTAGTCCATATCAAACACTACTCAAAGGCCACAGTAATCTGGTAAAACACAGATGAGCTCCTGCTCACATGAAGCCTATAATAATCTAGTAAGAGACAGATATTAAAGAAATAAGACATGTTTATTTAATTAAACCATTCAGTTCAAGTAGTGATGAGCTCCTTAAAGAAAAACACATTATAAAATTAGAAGTACCGTATGCTTCCCTAAGGAAGAAATCCATCTGAAAGCAAAGGTTGAGGAAGAATTGAACAGAGAAAGGCCAGGGCCGGGAGAGAGGATTAAGGTTCACATACAAAAGAATCAGAGTTCATAAAGACTAGGAGGTGGAAGGCATCTGAAACATGGCAGTGGATCCAAACACAGAGGAGTGCAGGACTCTGGACAGAGGGACAGTGTCTAGCAAGCAAGGAGGTAGACAGTTGACTAATTAAATTTATAAACTATTTCACATAGATTGGTTCTCTGTGGTTTGGGCTGCAAACACTATCTAAAGAACTAGAGTTCTCAGTCCTCGGGGGAGGCTTTGCCCTGGAGGAAATGGGGAATGGGGGGTGGGCTGGGGGGAAGGGGAGGGGGGCGGGAGGGGGGAGAACAAGGGAATCCGTGGCTGATATGTAGAACTGAATTGTATTGTAAAATAAAATTTTAAAAAAGAAGAACTAGAGTTAATAAAATACACTTCGGTCTTAAGTTTCAAAACTTCTCCAGTGACTTGGGCCTTGGGTTCTTTTAATAATGTATCCATGGTGGCATTATTAAATGACAGGATGCACTGCCCCTAAACCAAGTCAGATCTCATCCCAGTGGTTACTGCTAGACAAAGGGAGCTCACTTAGGACAATGAAGACTCCAATCTCATTCCACTCCATAAACTCAATCAATTTTTACATAAATAATGCCACCAACTGACTCCCAGAGAGTGGATACTGATCCATGGCAGGAACAGGACAGAAATATCAAGATAAAGATGCTTGCTTTTTGATCTCCAAGGTTAGAGACTAGAGGGAGAAGCAGCAGCCCAGAGCATGCTTCAAGAGCTTCCCCAAGGCTCTCAGGCCTAGCCAGTGCCCTCCTGCTCAGCAGCAAGCCATGGGGTCCAGTGTCCAACAGCTACAAAAGGACACATTTCAATGCACAATGCAATGGGAGTCTATTACAACCTACAAGGGGAAAAGCACATCGTTATAGCAGTATTAGCCTAGGCTGACACACTTATGACAAATGGCCCACACTCTAATCCCATCAGCAGAGGACCATCTTTGCTATTGGCACTTCAAGTGCTCTGTCAGGGGTAAACACATACATAATAATGCAATTAAAGCTCAAGAGTTGCAATATGTGCTTATTGTGCTCAAAAACTGAGCTTCAACATCAAACCAGCTCTGGAAGCAGCATGCCTCCAGCCCCTCTCCCCCTATTCCTAAGCCCAGGATGGATCCCCCAGGTGAAACGTACAGACAGAACAAAGCAGAAGCATCAAAGCTGCATGCTTTCCTGGGGCAAGAAGCTGTGGTGAGATAAAACTGAGGGAGAAGGGCCTCCCACACACATGCAAAACACCTGCCAGAAGACGGTCGCACGCCCACTTTCAGCATAGCTAAGGTCCAGAATAACATGGAGGCGGAAGGCAAGAATGACGTGCTCAGAGAAAACCACTTAACAGGGAGTTTGTTAAGCTTTTAAAGTCAATCTGGAAAACTGCAGGAGGCTGGAGGACCTGAAACACAGAGTTTGCTGGTTGGCAAAGCAAGCCTCTGGCTACAAGTTGAAAGAACTGGATTCCCACCTCAACTAATTAACTTTCTGGCCTTTAACAAACATCTTCAATCAATCAATTAATAAGTGATTATTGAGTATCTATTATTCAGCCAACACTGAGAAAATGCTCTCACGCTGGTACAAAGGAGGTCCAGGGTACATGGCTTACCCTCAAGGAACTTAACATTCTGAGGAAAAGCTGGGGTCGGCTTTCCAGAGCCTATGAGAACAGTCCTGGGAGGTAGGAGCTGAGGCTTTCAGCAGAAGGACATTCTAGCAGTTAAGTACTTTTAAGACAGAAAGCAGTCAGAAGGAATGGGCTATCCGTGTTTTGTCTAAGTGTGAACACAGTTCTGCTGGATGTGTAATAGGTTGTGCAAGAAAAAGGCAAATATAAATATAAATATATATATATATATATATATATATATATATATATATATATATATATATATGAAATGAGCTAAATAAACTCATGAACACTAGGACTTCTCAGAGCCTTTGAAAACAAATGCTTGGTAAGTACATGCAGAGACATGGGACTTTCTCCAGGGTGTCAGTTCATGGGACAGAGGCTCTACGTGGCAGGGCTTTGGAAGGAGCTCGGTGTATTGTTTCCTCTCTCCTGGTGCTGCACAGGGCTGGTCCTGTGCCCTATGGGCTTCAGGCATCCCAATGGACTGCTGATGAAGGATGCAGAAAACATCTCCTCCCCTGTTTGGCACCTTAAAGCTGGAAGACTGTCCTGATAGGCTGCTCCACTCTGAAAGTTCCAGCTCCTGGAGACAGAACAATCCACCCACAGGACTGTCCACTCACAGGACCATCCACCCACAGGACCGTCCACCACACAGGACTGTCCACCCACAGGACTGTCCACCCACAGGACCGTCCACCCACAGGACCGTCCACCACACAGGACCATCCACCCACAGGACTGTCCACCCACAGGACTGTCCACCCACAGGACCGTCCACCCACAGGACTGTCCACCCACAGGACTGTCCACCACACAGGACCGTCCATCACACAGGACCGTCCACCACACAGGCCACAGGGAGCCACACCTTGCTCTTGACACCTGTTCAGACACTATCTATACTTTCCATGTCTTCTCTTCTGGCTACCACCCTCTGTGGACACCCCTTGTGGATGGGTGGATGGGGGAAATCCCAGCTGCAGAACAGAGTTTCTGTGTCTTCTTGTGGCACTAAAAACACAGACTCCCAAAGCTGCATAACAAGAAAATGTAAATGACAGTATAAAATGGTGTTATGAAGAAAGGCTCTCATGATGGGCCATGCAACTGGCTGAGGAGGGCATGAGTAATAGGAGACAAGATAGCCAGGCCTGGACCCTGGCTCTCTAGTGATGGGCCTTAGTCCTTGGGCATCCTAAACAACATTCTGAACCTCCCCATGCATGAGTGAAAAGAGCTATTTTCCATAGGGCTGCTGTAAAGCAGATAGGACAACTGACAGAGTCCTCAGACCAAAACTGGGCACAGAGTAGGTGCTCACTAAACGCTGGCATCATTCACAATGGTTTGATCCTACTTAACCAAAACCTGTTCTGCAGGGTCTCCAGATGGGGTGATCCCAGAATAGTCTGTTCAGAAGATACATGTTCAAGAAGTCATATTATTTTTCCACATAATTGGATTAGTAGGGTTTGCTGTCCTCTTCACAAAATTATAGACAGACTCTGTGTGTGTATGTGTGTGTGTGTGTGTGTATGTGTGTGTGTGTGTGTGTGTGTGTGTGTGTGTGTGTGTGGTATGTGTGGTGTGTGTGGTGTGGTGTATGTATTGGTATATGGTGTGTGTGGTGTGTATGGTGTGGTGTGTGTGTGGTATGTGTTTGTGCTGTGTAGTGTGTGTGGAGCGATATATGTGTGTGTACTATGTGGTGTATATGGTGTATATGGTGTGGTGTGTGTGGTGTATGTGGTGTATGGTGTGCATGTGTGTGGTATGTGTGGTGTATGTACATGTGGTATATGTATGTGTGGTGTATGGTGTGTGTGTGTGTGTGTGTGTGTGTGTGTGTGTGTGGTGTATGGTATGTGTTGTGTATGGTGTGGGGGTGCGTGCTGTGTATGGTATGCTGGGTGGTATGTGTGGTGTATATGGTGTGCTGTGTATGTGTGGTGGGTGTATGGTGTGTTTATGTGTGTGTGTGCTGTGTGGTGTGTATGGTGTGTATGGTGTGCTGGGTGGTGTGTGTGGTATGTATGCGTGTGTTCTTGCTGTGCCTCCAAAGAGTATGAGTATTTTCAGCAGCTTCCTCACTAAAACAAAGTAGATAATGATGTGACCTGCTTTACGCAGTTCTCGCAAAGGTTCAGCAAAGACAGGACCAAAGCTCTCAGCACCTGGTGAGGTTCTGATCCGTGGTGGCCTCCATCACCGTGTGGCTGTGCAACCAGAATGGAGAGAATGGTGTGCCCATGATCTGGCTGCCGTGAGATGGCTAACAAACGCTGCTGGAGGCTACAGACCTTAACACTTAACCTGTGGATCCTCAAAGTCTGAGAAAGCCCAGATGTGGTCCTCTCATTACCCAGATGTGGTCCTCTCGTTACCCACATGTGGTCCTCTCGTTACCCACATGTGGTCCTCTCGTTACCCACATGTGGTCCTCTCGTTACCCACATGTGGTCCTCTCCTTACCCAGATGTGGTCCTCTCGTTACCCAGATATGGTCCTCTCGTTACCCAGATATGGTCCTCTCCTTACCCAGATGTGGTCCTCTCATTACCCAGATGTGGTCCTCTCGTTACCCACATGTGGTCCTCTCCTTACCCAGATGTGGTCCTCTCGTTACCCACATGTGGTCCTCTCATTACCCACATGTGGTCCTCTCATTACCCAGATATGGTCCTCTCATTACCCAGATGTGGTCCTCTCATTACCCAGATGTGGTCCTCTTGTATGTTGGGGGCATCTTATCCCAGTTTCCGTCTGGGAAGACAGGTATCAGCAGGGAAGGAACGCCTCCCTTAGCAGCTCACTCCACCTCCCAACAGAGAATGAGAGGCCAGGAGTGGGAGGCCCAAGGACCACAGCAGCTTGCAATCAGTGAAGAGGTAATCACCTGCCTCAGCGCCTGCGGGCAGGGAAATAACAGGGCAGCATGATTTAGTTCAGTAGATTGGGCAGGAGAGAGCGGGAGCAGCCGGGTGAACAGAAACGAGACAGGTGATGACATTCCTCAGGTCACAGGCTGGGCTACCATCAGCTCTGCTACAGAAGTCATCCGCAGGACAGCTCTCCAAGGACCACACGGTGAACTGAGGACACAGCAGTGAGGACTCTTGGGGAGGGGATGAGGTCCAGGTGGTACGGAGGGTACACATACATACACACATACATGTACCACACACGCTGGTCATGCTGCCCTTCCCCGGATGCTCTCCTGACCACCTCACCTAGATAAAAGAATGTTCTGCTAGGGAACAGTGGCCTGGACTTGAAATAAACATACAGGAGTGACAAAGTAAGGGAAGCCATGCAAACAACCCGTGCACACTTATGAAGCTCCTTCCTCTACCATCAGGAGAAGAATCAGTAAGAACTCCTAGCCAGAGACGTGGACAGGGGAGAGAGGGCAGCAGACTGAGGGGAAGAGGAGGAGCCGCCACTGCCGGAGTCAGTGTGGAGTTCCTCCCGGCACAGGGCTCCTGGGTCTGAGGGACTCACACACGCACTGTCCACAGCAACCAAGTCAGGCGTTAGCCAAGGTGTCCATCAGCAGGTGAACGATCATTGTGTAGAAGGAGTAAGCCAGCCTCAGATAGAGGCGTGTGTGTCCCATGTGTGTATGTGTGTGTATATGTGTGTGTATGTGGTGTGTGTGCATATGCGTGTGTAGTATGTATGTGTGTGTATATGTGTGTGTGGTGTGTGTATGTGTATGTGTGGTATGTGAGTATATGTGTGTATGTGTGTGGTGTGTATATGTGTAAATATGTGTGTGTAGATATGTGTGTGATGTGCATGTGTATGTATGTGTGTGTATGTGTATGTATGTGTGTGGTGTGTATATATGTGTGTGTGGTATGTGTGTATATGTGTGTATGTGTGTGGTGTGTGTATGTATAAATATGTGTGTATGCGTGTGTGTATATATGTGTGTAGTATGTATGTGTATGTGTATGTATGTGTGTGTGTGGGTTGTGTGTGTGTGTGTGTGTGTGTGTGTGTGTGTGTGTGTGTATAAGGGGAAGGTGTAAGAGGGATTACAAAGGCAGTGGAATATATACAGCATGAAATCAGAAGCGCAGACTATTGGAGGAGAAGGGGGCCTGGGGAGGGCAGGAGGCAGAATTAAGAAGCGGGCGTGTTTAGAACAGCACTGATTACAGGAGAAGTGGATCTGAGAGGGAGGAGGGGAGGGAGGGAGAGAAGGAGGGACAAGAAGACTTGGAGGGGCATCTGGGTGGAAATGATGGAAATACAGTACTCATGTATGCAATTCTTTAAAAATGAATGTAATAAAAGTGAGGAGAAAGTATAACAGCGAACACACACGGAAAGGCCTTATGAACTCATTCCTTCTTGTGCTGACTCTAAACATAACCAAGCAGGCAAACAACTCAGTTGGCTCTGGGGCTTAGAGGAATCAGAGAATGCACTCCTGTTCACTGCGGGGTGGGTGCTAACCAGACAAGCCATGAGAGGAGCTACAGTTTAATGTAACACACGCTTTCTGACCAAGCAAGAACTTTAACCCCTAACAGCACACAAGCAAATGAAGATTCCATGAGATCGGTCACTGCAACAGTGTAACAGAAAATCCAAAGGAACAAACGACTCCAGCCCCTACTTAGTGGGCTCTCGGTAATGGTGAGCATATCTAAGCAGCAGCATGCTAGATTGCTTTTACAAAAAGAAAGATGCAAATTAAGCACTAATGGGGAAAATGGGCAAAATTCATAAGCTTTCCATACAAAAGACACATACGGTATTTGAAGAGATGCCCTGCTTCAGTGCTGGGGCTAGAGAGATGCTCAGAGGTCAAGAGCAAAGGACCCAGGTTTGGTTCCCAGCACCCATGTGATGGCCCACAACCATCTGTGCCTCCAGTACCAGGGGACCCAACACTCTCTCCTAGGCTCAGTGGGCACTACACACATGAGGGTCATAAATACATATGAGGCAAAACAAATATAAAATAAAAATAAATTTTAATAGTTTTTTTTTAATCTACACTGCCACACCACTTTTTGTCTATCGTATTTGAAAATATTCCTAAGCTTCGTCACCTCCCCTACGAGTGAGGCTGTGTGGAAACGAGCATCCTCATTGCTGCTGGTTAAAGTGCAGGATGGTTCAGAAGCCCCAGAGGGTGGGTCAGCGCTCACAGGACCACACTTCTAAGAGGTTCCTCTAAAGCTGTGCCTTGGCCGTGAACAACAAGTGTACACAGTTTTTCCCTCCTCCATGGCCCAGCTATGCCATGACCTACAACCTTTACTTCACGCTTCCTGCTACAAACAAGTACATCTCTGTTTGTGTTGCCTCTTTGTTCTCGGGTCTGTACAGTCCGCTGCTAATTCATGATGGATGGATATGAGAAATACGTTTTTCCTTCGGGGTGCAAATATCCTCGTGTGATATAAACTAAGAAGGCTAAGATGTTACCAGGTGACATAACCTCCAGTGTCACATATATGGTCCATCACTGATCAAAACATTACATGACACATGGATGTATATGTGGGTGGATGGGTGGGTGGGTGCACACGTATGTTTATATATATGAGTGTCTCATTTGTAAATTTGGTATCTTGTGTTTTTCATTTGATTTGTGGGCCATTCAACAGCCTCATGAGGCCTTTCTCCCTCGGTTACTGACTGTGTAGACCTAAGCAGTTCATTCAGTCAGTCACTCCTGTAGATGAACATTTAGGTTGCTTAACACTTTCTGGCATTCAGAGTTAATGTAGCAGGGTGTTTCAAGTGACTTAAGAAATCAAAGTAAGGTGTCTAAGCATTCATCTGCAGGTAGTCTTTGGTGACCATGTAAATTATTAAGAAATAATTTTTAAATGACAATAAACTAAGCTGAATACAAGCAGTGATGAGTCTAAGTATAAATTAAGATGTTCATAGAATCGCTTTGCTTAGGAAACCAGCTTGCCCAGTAAGTTGGAACACCCTTCACTATTAAGTTAGACAGTATGGAGTGTCTGAATAGAAGGGGCTGCTGTATAGTCTGAAGCTTCAATGTGTTTCTCTTAAGAGTGTTGGCATATAATTCCTAGGCCCCTTTTGTGCTATAGAATAAAACATGTGAGTATAATTGTTGATGTTATTGGGAATCAAGGTTCTTACTCTGGGAAAAACAGAAATTTATGTAATCTAATGGTGTAGTGTTAGATTTACATTGAAACTGTCAGTACGAGCTGGTGATTTCTGTAATTCTGTGCACTTAATACACCAGAGTACTGATGAGTCCCAGCAGGAGTACACCTGGTACCCATGCCAGAGTACTGACGAATCCCAGTAATAGTGAGTACACCCGGTACCCATGCCAGAGTACTGACAAGTCCCCACAGGAGTGAGTACACCCATGTCAGCCTTACAGACATCAGCTGCTGGCCATGTTCAATCTACTACTTTCTCCCTCTGCTCTGGACTCTTCCAGATGCCTCTGGCTGTACTCTGCCTCACATCTACAATAAAAACCTTCCCCTCAACCACACCTTGGAACGATCATGTCCTCAGTTTATACATCTGGTGCCAAAACCTTCTTGAACCTGACACCTTGGTCTACCAAGTCAGAAGTAGTCAGATAATTATATAATTTTATTTTATTGTACAAACATAACTTACAGAAATATATATAAATATAATAAAAGTGATTGTGGTAGGTAACAAAGGGGATAAAAGGGCAAGAGAGGGTAGATTAGAGGCAAGAGCAAACATATGTACTTATTACTATTATTTTATGATGACGATAATGACACCATGCCCCCACAGCAAGCACAAGGAGGTCAGAGGATAGCTCTCAGAACTCAGTTCTCTCCTTGCTCTGTGGGATCCAGGGAACAATCCTCAGGATTGTACAGCAAACACTTTTACCCACTGAGCATCTCACTGGACTAAGAACAAACACACTTTATGTGTTTTTTAAAAAGTGCTGTGACCTCTACAAAGATACTGATTCAGAAACACCTGGGGAAATTGTTTTTATAATAAAGAAATGTAAAGGCCTAAAGAGTGAAAGATCTAAGTCCATGAAAGAATTTAGGATCCTCAGGAGAGAGACCTTGGAGGTTTCCAGAGGTGTTGATGACATCCTTGGGAAGGTCAACATGTTCCTGTGGGCTGGGGTATTGCTCTGTAGAATAACACCTACCCAGCTTGTAAGAGGCCCTGAGATTAACCCTCAGCATAATATCTAAAAGGCCTTCATTCTTGTATATTTTTATTTCACAGCAATTTCCTTTAAAAAAAAAACTCTTTAAAAAATTATTTTCCTAAGGAAATAATTCTAAAGACGGCCAGTGAATTAATCCCTTAAAATGTTCATCACAATAAGATAATGTGGGAAATAACACAAACGTTTAACCAAAAATTCTTCTTTCAAAATAAAAAAAAAACTTTTAAAATAAATTATCGGGCTATCCAACAAAGGACTACCCAGAAGGGTCGTTCTGTAGCTTTTTAACAGGTGGGCATATACAGCGGGCCATGTCATTTCAAACATGTACATGTGTCTATAAAGACATACAGCAACACAGCTCTCTTGGAGGGATGGAGTACAGATGTTTTCTCACCCTTCTGCTTATTTCTTTTGTTTTCTGTTTCTTTATAGGGAGAGAATCTATTTTGACAAGTTGTGCTGGGAAAGCTCTGGGGGGTGTGATCCAGACATCCATCTCACCAATGCTTCAAGGTCAGGAAGACTGTTAGGACCATGCTGAGATGGGAATCAGCACCTCATGCTTTCGGCTCCTGCGATGCTGCCTGGTGTGGCTGGCTGGGAAGAAGGGAGGAGATCCAGATGCTGCCAGGATGTCAAAGCAAACCTGTCAACTGCCAACAACCTCTAAAAGCACTTCAGCACAGGAGCAGGTCAATATCCACTGGACCGTGACAACACTTCCCCTGCCTACTCCCTGGGGAAGGATTGCATCTGAAGGGGAGACAGCCTACTCTCAACAGAGCGACAGCCCCCCATTAAGCATCACATGTCACCTAAGACACACAGGGCACTGTGGACTGCTGTTAAAAGCTGTCAGAGGACACGCCCACATCAGTATAGCCTCCTGACTCTAGGAAGAGGGGCATCAGACATAGTGGAGGGAGGAAGAATGGTGTTCACTCCGTGCTCAGGAGCGGAGGACTGGAGTGACATCGGATTTGAAGCTTCCTCCTTCACATTAGCTCTTCTGCCTGGGCGAGCCACTTAACCACTTCAGGGCTTCCACTTGCTCTCCCAGGAGAGCCACGGCGCTAAATGTGTAAAGTGCCTGGGACACAGGTTCAGGGTGGGGGGTGCACATGATAAACAGAACAAACAGCATTCAGGCAATAAATTTTCATATTTACAAGGAATTTCTATGCTGCTGAACAGAAGGTCAGGGCCCTTATTTCATAAGCAGGTCAAGTAAGGGGTTTTTGATCTACCCCTCCCCCCACACTGTCAGTATGACCAAAGCTCAACACCAAACTTCTACAAGTCCTTACTCAGCAGGAAGAGGGTCCCGGGTGACAAGGTAAAGCATGACTCCTAGCTAGAGGCTTCCTGAACAGAAGATGCCTCTCTGCTCCCCAGTCTGCACCAGTGGAGGACTAGAGAGGGGGAGAATGATGGCTGCCAGCATTTGGGGGCATGTGAGACTGGCCAGCTTCCCCCAGAGAAGGGCATTTCTCTTTAAGTTCCATCAAGAGTCATTACAAATAAACTGCTTTAATAAAGAACACAAAGACACCAAAGCTGAGAAAAAATCTGAGTTCCCAATGAAGATATTTTCTCAGCCAGTGAGCTTGCTCATCTGTACTGTGACTAACAAAGCAGGGGAACAAGTATTTGAGAGGACTAGCTAAATCTGGAGAAAAAATAAGGAAGCCTGGGCCCCCACCCTTTCGTAGAGAGTGGAGAAGAGAGTTTAGGAGTCAAAGGAACAAGTCCCAGACAGCCCAGGGACCCACCTAATGCACCCATCCATGAACACACTGACATAAGGTGGGGGTGGGGATGGCCCACCTGGAGAGAATGCTCTTGACATGTCTTCAGTGCCATTGGCCAAGCATATAACTTCTCCACTCTCGGAGTACATGATAGGATTGACCCTAATGGATGGATGCTCTCAAAACTGGCATCCTACCTAAGAGGCACTGGGTATTAAGGCAGATCTCCATAGGTTGGCAATACTGCCACCATGTCTGTAACAGCATGCCCTGGAGCCCTCAGCAGCCACTGTCCTGATAACATAGATGGGGGCCCTTCCTGTCCATGAGAGAAGGTAGTGTGATGTAGAAGTGAGCTTTTATGGTTTCAAGGCAAAAATAATATTTTTGGAGTTGTTCCCACAGGTGACAAAGGAGAATAGGAGGAAGAGGTTGGCCGGGAGTGGACCACCACATCAAGGGATCGCTAGTCCTCAAGAGATTAGCCGGGAGTGGACCACCACATCAAGTGATTGCTAGTCCTCAAGAGGTTGGCCGGGAGTGGACCACCACATCAAGGGATCGCTAGTCCTCAAGAGATTAGCCGGGAGTGGACCACCACATCAAGTGATTGCTAGTCCTCAAGAGGTTGGCCGGGAGTGGACCACCACATCAAGGGATCACTAGTCCTCAAGGGGGCCAATCTTGACCCCTAGCTTGGCAAGGAAGGGGTTAAAGAACCAAGAGTGCATCCACCAGCATGCAAAGGCCTCAAACCACAAGTTTAGACTATTCAAAGCAACAGAAAAGGGAACCCCAAATCTGATATCAGATGGGAGCTTCAAACTCAGCCAGACTTGGTTTTAAATCTTAAAATGATAGAAAATAAATCCATGTTATTAAGAGAAAGCAGGACATAAAAACAAACAAAAACTGCTTCATGTTTACTTCCCAGATTGAAATTTCTCAAAAAGCCAATGGCTTGTACATGTTTAGTAAACAAGGGCACATGTTTGTAACTGGCCTCAGAAAGCAGCAGCTGTTCACCCCTGCATGCCTTAAGGCACATGTGTGCACACACATAAGCATGCACACATTACTGCATTGATTTTCAAAAGGTAATCAATACTGCCCTAAGACAATGGGTTCCAATGAGCGCTCGAAACTGCAGTACACTAATCCCATTATGTGCCTTCCTGCTCCCTTAGAGTCAGGGCTGTATCACTCTGTACAGAGAGGATGTGCCCTGCAGAGAGAGACTGGGACATGTGGAAATAACCCATCCTGGAGAAGTGCATTATTGTCCAACTACCCATATAGGAGGGTGAGCACTGAATAGCAAAGTATGGTCAAGGGGGAATTAATGGGGTGGAGCTCCCCAGTTCACCCCCAATCCTCATGCTTACCCTATAAAGGATGGTTCTGCTTGTATTTCCAGCCTGAAGTCAATAGAACAGGAGAATACCTAAGAATCCCATAGAAAGTGGGATGTGGGGGTGGGGGCAGGACAGACTAAGCAGATTACACTAAGTAACAAGAGTGGGGGGTGGGGAGAAGAGACGTCTTGTCATAGCAGCTCACCAGGGCCAAAAGAACAGTGAAGAGGAGAGCCTTGAGCTTTTGAGATTCGCAGCTCTGGGGTATGAGTCCATCTTCTCTAGCACTTTTTGAAAGATGGGAGTAGAAACTGAATTTCTTTCTGGATCCCTTTGGACACTGGACAGTACATCTGTGAGTGAGGTGTTAAGCACACACAGCCTTGGCTGAGTAGGGTCCTCGAGCTCATCTGAGTGTAGACGTTTCTGCAGACCTCTGCTCAGCATCCTTCCTCTTGCCCTCTCTCCTCCAAAAGGCTCTGTAGAATTCAGAGCAGGCACCTTCTCCTAGCCAGCTTCTTAACTTCTCCACTGGGACTGGATGACCTTCCCTGACCGACTCCCATCACCTTGCATTTCCTCCATCTGTTTGTCGAATAGTGTCGGTGCCTTAGAAACAAGGGTTAGGCCAGAACTTCACACTTTCTAGCATGCTACCATGCCTGATAAAGAAAGCTTCAGTAATTAAGATCATTGAGTCTCTCAAGCTCAAATTTTCACTTCAGCTAAGTGATGGGAAGAATCTACCTGAGCTAAATGATGGAAGACTGTGATCCCATTTCTGTTCTTGGTCCCCTTATCCGCACAACACAAACTGAACTCTTATATCTGTACTGACAACAGTTGGTTGTTGAGAAGCCCAACTCTCCTGCTGCTCAGTTTTGTGTGTTACTAGAATGTTTTGCATAAAGACTAACTCTGCAGTGGGAAGGGCGCAGCAAAGACTAAGACTGGAAAACTGGGAAAGTGTGTAAAGTTACTCCAAATATCCTGTCAGATGTCTACATAAAGGGAAGGAGGCAGTCTCCCAGAGCTGTGCCAAGTGGGCAGCACGTCACAGGACAGGTGTCCTCTGATTCTCCAGGTACCTTAGAGCATGCCAAACAGCTAAATGGACCTTTTGAAATTAACCCTGGCCTAGAGAGGAGAAAGAATGCTTTCATCTTACTGTGATTCAGGAATTACATGGGCAAGAAATGGATTCTTAAAATAAAAAATAAAAAATAAAAAAAATCTTACAGGCCAGACTAGAAATATGAACTATATCCATAGTTCTATATCCTCCTTACATACACAGCATTCAACCTTGCTCAGGACTGAGGCCAGCCAGGCTGAGAAAGCAACTTAGCAAGACAGTCACTGGTGAGGAGAAGGTCGAAGGAAGAGGTGAGCTGACATGAAGTCCTGCCACCAGCCTAGAGTAGGCCACACCATACAGCTATGATCCTAAGACACAGTATGAAGAACAAAACACCTAAATAGAGACAATGTCCACCCGCCTCTACTAGCTAGACTTGTAATCAATTTGAATTAAAAGCAATGACAGGATCCCACATCATCTGTGAAGCTACTAGGCTTGATGACTTTGTCATGGGCTGTGACTCCTTTCCTACCTCGAGGAAGAGTGCTGGAATCATGAGGGCCACAGAAAAAGGCCTGTGCACATAGCAGCCAGAAGACAAGAGCTGAGGAACTCAAGCTGAAGTCATAAACAAGGCCCCCCGAACAGGCCAAGCTTGCAGAATGCCGGGTCACATGGTGCAGCCAACACTGCTGTGGGATCATAGGGGAAGTCTTGAAAGTTTGCTGCCTCAGCATGAGAGAAAGAAACGAGTTGTGAGCAAGAACCATCTTGGTGAACGTAAGGCATGTTGCCAAGCTGGTGGGGAAACAAGGATCAAGGGGAGTCCTAGCCTGTCCATCTGGAAACTGTCAGCTCTTTAGGGAAATGGAAATGTTTTATTCTGCATTAACTAACTCTTTGAGGTAAGAAAATGAAATAGCCCTCTGGTTCACAGTGAAGATGTTTCCTGTAACTCGAAGGAAAGCATGGAGCATCTTGTACAACTCCCAGCAGCTCTTTATTTCAACAAAAATAATAAAAGTCATATGGTCTTTATTACGGAGGACTGTCTGCAATAACTTATCACATCCCCAAGGATATGGAATGAAGCATATTTATTCAATTAATCCTGACTTTAATTTTAGAAAAGTCAAACACTGTGTCTTAGAGCATAAGCCCCAGAGGGCAGGGACTTCGCTGTCTGTTTCACAGTGGCCTCCCAGGACCTAGGAAACTACTTGCACATTGATTCTCAAGTGAACAAAGGAGCGAGTGGTTAGGCAAAAGTCCCTGTTCTCAACTTCCCCATCTGGCACTATACCTTGCTTTTAAAATCACTAGCTAAGAAGCTACTGGCAGTTGATGGTTGATAGGGGAGTGTGGTGGTTTGAATAGGAATGGCCCCATAGACTCATGTGTTTGAGTGCTTGGCTCATAGGGAGTGGCACCATTAGGAGGTGTGGCCTTGTTGAAGTAGGTATGGCCTTGTTGGAGGAAGGACTTTGTCACTATAGGGGCTGGTTTTGAGGTCTCATATGCTCAAGCTATGCCCAGTGTGGGATACTGTCTCCTTCTGTTGCCTGCAGATCAAGATGTAGAACTCTCAGCTCCTTCTTCAGCACCATGTCTGCTTGCATGCCACCATGTCCCACCATGATGATAATGGACTAAACCTCTGAAACTGTAAGCCACCCCAATTTAATGTCTTCTTTTATAAGATCTGCCATGGTCACGGTGCCTCTACACAGCAATAGAAACCTTAACCAAGACAGGAAGGGAGAGCCATTTCCCTCCAGGGGTATGGATCCTGGTAGGTTCCCCAGCCTCTGTGAACGGCAAATCCTATATCCATGTGCACAATAGCAGTACTATTTGGAAACAGTGGTTTATGAAAAAAAGAAAGAAATGTAGAGGACACAAAGCTGGAAGGCAGATGTGGTAGGAGGAGCTAGAAGGAGTTGGAACATATGAGTAGAGTGCAGGTATAATCAAAGTATATTGTATACATGTATAAAATTCTCAAATAAGTTAAGTTTTTAAATATCATAAGAGGAATGACTACCTCTAGACCATCATTTTAACAACCCTGACCTGACTGTCAGTTCTCTCTAGGGGGTGGGATGGAAGACTTCCTACACAGCACCTTCTCCCTAGACATCGTTAGTCCCTGCCCACCCACCATGGCAACTCAAAAATGTGACCAGATGTGCCAAATGTCTTTGAGGACACAGTCTTCTCTAGATGGGAATCAATAGCCTACAAAATGCTCCCCAAGAGCGACCAGACCCAGAGAGGTGGTTTTGTGCTTTCAGCTCATTGTTGATGCTGAAATAGCATCAGGGGAACCCTTCCCCTTGCCTACTCTGCAGTGAGTTTACCAGCAGGTCTGGTGAGAGCAGTGGGTAGGAGGAAATACTGGGTAATGAAAAGCAGGCAGATGTCTCAGACACAAATGAAGACTGAGCTGGGGCCCAGACCTTGTCTGTATTCTTTAGGAGCATCCACGTTGCTGCCGTGGTAAAGATGGACTTGGTTTTTAATGATCTCCTCTCACCATCCTCCACCACAAGGGCATTAAAGCAGCTATATGATGTGCCAGCAGCCAGGGATCCATCAGCCACAATTGCACTTAAAATCCGGCTTGAAGCATCTGCTCCCAATTACCAGTGAGGCTGGGCTTCATTAATACTGCCACAATGAGTTCAGTGGCATCCTCAGAGAATTGGCTCTGCAGACATTCCCAAAGCCAGGTGCACGTGTGAGAAAGGGGAAGATGTTCTCCCCCAAACTTGGAGTGAGCTGATACTTCTCAAAAGCTGTCTCCCTGGCAGAACCCAGAGGGAACCAAGAATCAGCTCTCCCAGCAGGCCACTGAGGACCATTCCCTTCCCCGAGTAGAACAGCCACCTACGTTTAGCTTGGTAGACATGCCAGGTTTCCATCCTTTACCAAGAAACACTAACAACAGGCATAGGGAAGAGTCATGGTTCTGAGGGTTCCTGCTCAACACAGACACATGTGTGAGTACACCAAGTATTTCTACATCTTGAAATATATGAAAACAAATCCATTTTAGATGCAGGATGACTCATATGTTCCAAAATAAAGAAAAATAAAAACAATTACTTGACTATCATCAGAACCCTGGTTTTATATATTACGGAATGCATATATTCACAGGAGTGATCTAACAAATTAAAATGACATTTTTGAAGTCCAATACCACACTTAAATGTCTACGCTGCGCTGTAAAATGAATGAGAGAGTATATGTGTATTAAACCAAAGAAATGGCTTAATAATCATGAAAAATTTGGCATTAAAAAGCCTACCTGGTTTGAGATGGTTTAGCAGGTAAAGGGTCCAGCTGCCAAGCCTGAAGACTTGAGTTCAATCCTCAGAACCCACATAAGAGAAGGAGAGAACTGACTCCTGCCACGTGTCCTCTGACCTCTATAGATGTACCTTTGTGAATGTGTCATCCCCACAAATAACTATTTTTTACAGTGTTAAAGCCTACTGGACACACATAGATGCCATGCAAAGAGCTAATATCACCTACATATTGTACAAAAGTGAGTTATTTTCTTCTTTTTTTTCCTGTACCATCTTACTTTTCTTTAAAATTATCTATTCCTTTAAGTTGGGAAAAAAACACTATAAAGCCAAAAGAACAACAAAATCCCCCAGTTAAAGTGTAAACACATCTTTTCTATATTCCCCTTACCCTACTTTTTATCTATAGCACTCAAAACACTACCATGTCTTTAACTGCTTTCACTCATAAGCTCGGCTTTCTCCCTCTCCATCCCCATCTCCTCCTCTTCTACACCACACACACACACACACACACTCACTCCATGAGGCTAGGCAAGTGCCTCAAAAACAATAGATGCTCAGCATAGTTCTTACTTGGATCTGTGGGTTGATTATAGGTTTGCTTCTGGTTTTTATTTTTAATTGCATGTGTTGCTACCACTGAATTTTCATTCAGAAGTAGTGAAAGAAATTGGCCTAACCACTGTGGGAAATGGTCCAACCACTTCCCTTAAAGCTGAATGCTCCCTTGTCTTTTGGTGACCACTGAATCCCACAGCAGGTGTGTTCCTGGGAACCTAGGCCACCCAAGGGCATGCCCACGACAGTGTTCATGTGTAATAAACCCAATGACCTCAAGTGCCCTTGATAACAAGTCGGCCACATTTGGGTTGTTCATAGCACGATGAAAAGGAAAAGATATCACCTATTCAAACCACATCACCAGTTTGGTGAATGAAAACAGACAACAGAGTGAATCCTCAGAGACCCATCTGTAAAAATACAAAAGCAGGCAGAAGTCACACACTGTTTGACATTAAGAGAGTTCTTCTTACTAGGGGAGGGACGGGCAGTAATCCCAAGGTCCACAGGATGAACCTTTCTACATCGTCTCTCAGTTTACAGCTGTGTGACTGTGCCTGCTTTGGGTCCCCTGTGACTGGTGTGTGCTACACTCCTGTGAAACATGCCCACCCCAGTAATGCAGGTCTGTGGTTATATCTCTATGCACGACGGGCCTCAGCCTAGAGCCTTCACGAGGCTAATATCACCACACCAAAACACCTGTAAGCACATCAGATTGGGTGTCTTTCAAACCACCCATCTCAATGTACAGACTAGCACATGTACACACACACACACACACACACACACACACACACACACACACACAGAGTGTTTAGGTCCCCAGAGTCAGGCAAAATAGTAGCAGTTGTTCACACATTTCAATATAAATCCAGGGGAGCTAACTTGACAGCAGACACACACATTAAAACTAAATCAACTATCCCCTGGAGATACGGCCCAGAGTCTCCGGAAGTAGAGGGTGTCAGAAAGCCCAGTGTGTCAGGCTCGGGTGGTCCATTCATAGGCATGTTCTTTCCAGAATGACGTCATACAGGGTTCTCCAACCACTATGCCTTCTGCTTATCTCAGGCAGGAGCCATGTTGGTCTCCATGCTGTGTCTAAGCACAGCCTGGTCTTGTGGGATATCTGTACACTGTGTGAATATGTACTGCTGTGATTGGTGTAATAAAAAGCTGAACAGCCAATAACTAGGCAGGAGGTATAGGCGGGACTTCTAGGCAGAGAGAGGACTCTGGGAAGAAGAAGGTGGAGTTGCCAGCCAGATATAGAGGAAGAAGGACTAGCAGGAGGAGAGATGATAGCCATGAGCCACATGGCAGGATATAGATTAATAGAAAGGGGATAATTTAAGTTATAAGAACTAAGCCTAAACTATAGGCTGAGCTTTCACAATCAATAAGAAGTCTCAGCGTCATTATTTTGAAGCTAACTGGTAGGACAGACAAGGACTCATTACAGCTTGGCCAGCAGTTCTATGTGACGAACACAGAGACAAGAAATCCAGCCAACCCAGTGAAGCAGTACACCAGGGTCTGGTCTCTGGGAGGCAGGAACGTGGGTCTGGGATGACCACAGAAAGGAGCTGGGAAGGTGGCTCAGCAGTCAGGACACGCACTGCCACTGTTGAGGACCCAGGTTCAGTTCTAACACCCATACGGCGGCTCAGCTCACAAATGCCTGTACGTCCAGCTACAGTGGGTGTGATGTCCTCTTCTGGCCTCTGCAGACACTGCATGCATATGATGCACATACCTGCATGCAGGCAAACACTCATACACATAAAACACAAATAAATAAATCTTTCTGTAAAATATGTACAAAGGTTCTTCTGGGAAGTTATTTAAACCAACAGCCCTGGAATACAAAACTTCCACAGTTTCCCAAATACCAACCACAGTTGTATGTTCATGGGGGTGGATTTATACTCTTACTCACTGGAAGTGACACAGGACTCATTCAAGAAGATGGAAAGTGATACAGACCAGGCCCCAGGGTTATTGCAAGGCTAGATGTTTGTAATGGAAGCAATGTTGTACCTTGTTCAAAGTGCTGAGCACTAACCATGAAGTCCCCTAAAAGTCCCAAACCACTCAACATGACCATTGAGCATGAAAAGATCTGGAAAAACCCGGACGGCCCAGAATAATGACAAAATGAGAAATCCCGCCAGATAGCCACATGTCTCTTCAATAGATTATTTTCTCCCTCTTGGCCATATATTTACCAATTTTAGGCACTGTGGATTTACTATTGATCAGAGACAATTCAACCAAGTGGAGTAAAGTAAAGCTTAAGAGTTGGGTAAGAGGTCAATGGGAAGGCTTCATAACACAGAATCTTGTCCGCTTCTGCTAGTGTCCAGGAATTTCCTAAGTTTTGATGAGTCTTTTTTGATGCCCACGATCTTCCCAGAATAATCTGGCCAACCAAAATGACTTGTGTACCAAAATGCTTTAGTATACCAAAGAAAGGTAGCAAGCAGGTCTCTGAACCTGACCTGCATTTCTTTTCTACGCCTCCACTGGCGTGCCGGTATGTATCTGAGGGTCCATCCCCTGAAGAAGTCAACGTTCTTTGTCACATCTACCATTTCTTGTCTTCTCTGATCTTAACATCTCTTCTGCCGCAGTGCCTGTTCACTATAAACTCAAGCCAATGTAAGAGTCAATTTCCTTCCATTCATCTGTGCATAAATCATATCCACTCTGTGATAAAGGATGCAAAATCAGACAGAGTCTTACGGCATTTGCCCTCTGAAGACAGGGAGATTTGTTGAAACGGTTCCCTGGTACTCTGTGGTGGAGAAAGTCCCATCAGTTGCACTGTGCTCATGAGTTCAAATATCCCTACACCAACCAGAGCCAAATGTTATTCCAGTCCACAGATTAGCAATGACTATTGTTCAAACTGATGCAGATATATGCAAGGGAAAATGGGATCTTTCCTTCCCCTGATGTCAGTGGCAGCCATGTTGGTATAAGGTGAAAACAGCACTCTGCTTCATGGTGCTGGCTATTTGGGCTGAATGACTATTCCCAGGATTTCTCTGTAAATACTGCTTGAGAACCACCTACCCCAAAACTACTTAGACTGTGCATCAAATGTAGGTTCCTGGATGCCATTTCTACACGGTAGACCTGACTAGCAGGCTCAGTTCTGCATTTAAGCAAGGTCCACCAGTGACTTTGCAATGCTGTAAGGTCAGAGTGTGCTGGCCCCACACAGCCCTCTGGATACTGCTGTTTTATCCTCCTCCATAGTTGGTCATCACTATTTGGCCTGGCCTCCCTTTGGATTGGGTTGGAATCATTCTGTAGATGTGGAGGGACAGAATGTGTACAGCTGAAATGGAAAGAAAAGATCTTCCCTCACTATATCTCATTTCTAAGTGTCTTATCTGGGCTGAGATTGCCCAGGACAGCTCCAGGAGGCTCCGCTTCTGGTCCCAAACACAAGCATTGCTCAACTCTGCATAAATACCCACTTACCCAACAACAACCCTGCTGGGAATATTGCTGATAAGCCTAAAGTTATTACAAATAGTTGCATAATGTGCCCTTCCTCCATCCTATTGTACTAAAGAATAATTCTTCTTTTATATAATAGTGGGTTTTTTTAAGTTTTATTTTTATTTTATGTATATGTTGAGGGCCTACATCCATGACTGTGCACCATGTGCATGTCTGGTGCCCACAAAGGCCTTAAGTGGGCATCAGGTCCCCTGTAACTGGAGTTACAGCAGGTTTTAATTCTCTTGGTGTGGATGCTGGGAGCTAAACCAGGTCCTCAGCAAGTGTTCTTACCACTGAGCCATCTCTTCAGCCCCAAATACATTATTTTCCAAGCAGCAGATGAATGTCCTGAGGGACACATTCACAGAGAATTTGTCAGAAAAGTGACCCAATCAAGTTAATTTTCACATCTGTGGATGCATCACTCTTCCCCCCCCCCACTTGAGAAACCATTAATCTCATGCCTGCCAAGGAGATATAGGGAAGACCCATACCCAAGGCTGTAATGTACATATCCCATGCATGACATGGCAGTATGGTAACAGTATACAGTTGTCTCTCCCTACCCTAAACTGACCTCTGAGAGCAGAAAGCTTTCCATCTATGACCTCAGAATCCGGCCTCTGCTTGTTTTCAGTGGAAGAGAGGATGGGAAAGAGAGCAAGGAGTATCTCATGAACTTCCATCTCATTTTAAAACCCCAACTTCACAAAGCATCCAGGAAACTCTAAGGCACCTCATTCCTAAACAACAGACTGAAATGCGGCTCTGAAGCCCAGTTCACTTGACTAGAGAGAAAGGATAAAGACACTAGAAAAGTATGAAGTCCTAGGGTGTGAGGGTAAAGAGTAAAGTCCACACAGCAAACAGCTGTAGAGGATGGCACAGAAAGACTCAATGAACAGGCAAGCTCCCCAGTGTTTGTGCCATCTGTGCACCCCACTTTCCATAGTTGACTTTTTGGTCCCAAAAATAATATAATAAATTGAAGATGTGTAAACATGTGAGAGAGAATTCACCACTTGAGAGAATCCTAGGATAAACACACGTGACAAAAACACCTTAAGGTTTTTCCCACTTCTGGACACTCAGTCCTGCCCATGCCACCGCCTGGGGTGGGACACAGCTGCCTCCCTCTCCTCCCCAGATCCCTCAGGCATCTTCTGGCTCAGCTTCTGTACCTTCACCAGGGATGGAGGCTTTCCCCTAGCCAAAGCGCTCCAGGGCTCCTCCTCCCCACCCAGGCTCCTCTGCCTCTGCTGCACCTGGGTGACTAAGTATTAAGACGGTCTGTCTCACACAGCAGACCAGCCCAGGACAGTACACACTGTGTGTCTCCTGTTCCCAGCACTCAGGACAGTACACACTGTGTGTCTCCTGTTCCCAGCACTCAGGAAAGTACACACTGTCTGTCTCCTGTTCCCAGCACTCAGGACAGTACACACTGTGTGTCTCCTGTTCCCAGCACTCAGGACAGTACACACTGTGTCTGTCTCCTGTTCCCAGCACTCAGGACAGTACACACTGTCTGTCTCCTGTTCCCAGCACTCAGGACAGTACACACTGTCTGTCTCCTGTTCCCAGCACTCAGGACAGTACACACTGTGTGTCTCCTGTTCCCAGCACTCAGGACAGTACACACTGTCTGTCTCCTGTTCCCAGCACTCAGGACAGTACACACTGTGTCTGTCTCCTGTTCCCAGCACTCAGGACAGTACACACTGTGTGTCTCCTGTTCCCAGCACTCAGGACAGTACACACTGTGTGTCTCCTGTTCCCAGCACTCAGGACAGTACACACTGTGTGTCTCCTGTTCCCAGCACTCAGGACAGTACACACTGTGTGTCTCCTGTTCCCAGCACTCAGGACAGTACACACTGTGTCTGTCTCCTGTTCCCAAAGCCCAGCAAAGATGGGATGTGACTGGCATTTGAGGAACATTTCCATCCCAACAAAACACCCTTTTCTGGATCAACTTTGTTATTGCTTGTGGTTTCCTAAGCCCTGGGCAGTCTGCTCTGGCTGCCATGAACTACAGGCCTCTGACTGCCTTTCATGAGCAGGAACTGATGGCTGGTTATTGGGAGAGAAGGAACAATGGTACGGCCAATCCTATTCCTGTTTGCCTGTTGGTTCAAAGCCAAACCTGGAGCCAGTCAGAATCATCACTAGACCCTGTGGGTGCTGGCCCTGAGGAATGGTGCTGGTCTCACTCAGAGCTGAGACCAAATGGCAGGTTTCTAACGTACAGGTACTAAGAGGCCACAGTAGTACACTGGCTACCTGGACCATCTGCCTCAGGACCCATCACTCTCTCTACCCATCAGACTAGCCCGGGAAAATTCTAAAAGACAAAATGTTGTTTAACAATTGGCTCAGAGATCCATGGGTAGCGATGTCAGTGAGGGATCCTTGGGTTTAAAGATGTCCAAGGGAGTGCTTCACATAACTAGAATTTTTGGCACAGCTGAGCTCTAAACTCCTCCTTGATATTTGATGATAAGGATTGCCAGTTTTGACCTGGGGATGAGGTAGCCTAAGTGTCATGTGAAATACAATGGGGAGGCTGCCTCTGCTAAGAGCTGTGAGTGGCAAGTAACCGAGATTTGGCTAATGAAACTGCATACCACCTTTCAGACGGGCATGAAATAAGAACAGAGTCAAGGATAGTGAGTCAGATTTCCTTTCCATTTAAGCTGGCTTGGACTGGTTTTCAGTCATTTGCATGCTAGAGGCCTCACTAATAAAACAGAACCATCACACTTAAAAAAAAAAAAAAAAAAAAAAGAGGAGCCAGCAGCTCAGAGAACAGACAATTTGAGGCTGCTATAACTGTGTGGAGTTTGGGGAGGGGTGATGGAGCAGTGGGGTACACAGGTGCCTATTGAGGGTCTCTGTGTTCATCTCGTCTTTTCTCTCCACTGCCAAGGGAGAGCTGGACAGGTTGTCTCGCTGGGCTCCTTTCTTCACAGTGGTCTCTTCCACAGGAGGACGCAGCCCCGTGCAGCCCCAGCTTTCTGCAGAGGTCTGCCAAGCTCTACCCTGGACATAGACTTACTTGGTTAATAGTGCATTAAAATGGTAAATCTTACAAGAAATGGTATCTCAGACTAGAAACCATCCTGGAAAAGTACCTGTAACCTTGGCAAACTACTTAATCTCTTACAGGAAATGTTCTATGTATCTTTGTCTAGTGTGGGAAAACAAGGCCATGTGCTAGCATCCAAGTAACTTGCCACCTGACACTCAGCACAGAGACACCTCACAATAAGCAAGGGGGCTGGAGCTGGAGCTGGAGAGACACTCCGCAGTCAGGAGGACTCATGCAGAGGACCTGGGTTTGGTTCAAAGCTCCTGCACCTCTAACTGCGGTTCCAAAGGCTCTGCCCACTCTGGCCTCCCAGGCTCCTGTATGAATGCTGTGCACATATACATACTTTTTTATGTAAACTCAACCTTACAGAAAATATCTGAATTTAGATAGTGAATGTGTTTGGTTTGAAATATGTCATATTGAGCAAATAAATATGATTTTTATAAAATACCTAATTTCTAGTTTTCCTCTGTCTCCTCAAGCAAAATAACAGTTGAGTTAATGGCTAAGTCTTGTCCCTCAGGGACTCTCACAGATTCAATTCTCTATTTGGAACCACTTCTTGGCTTGGAAAATAGCTTTGCCAGCATGTACCAAGGTGCCTGACCTCCCAGAAATGCATTCCAGTCCTGTCCTGTGTGGAAGGTCTGCAAAGACCAGGGAGAGGTAGAAAACTCAGCTCACGAGGTCAGCAGAGAGAAGAGGTTCTACCACATATGCCAAGAAAGATCTAGTTTCTATCTGTCATGGCTAGACCAAAAGGAAGGTCAGAGAAGACAGGATGCTCTTAGGCCTGTCAACCCTTAAAACTGTAATTATCAGTGGTCATGTGGTTCAGAGATTTAAGACAGTGGGTTCATTAAAGGCATTCATTTATGTCTCCTTGAACCTGTTTAATCAAAATGACTTTCTGCTACACTCCATCACAAACCAACCTCATGTGGTGACAAATTAATGACCAATCTGCTAAGCCACACCACCACTTGTCACCAGCACCACCAACAGAGTCAACCCCTGTGCTAGCAGGAAGCCCCACTTGGCCCTGAAACTCATTGTCAGTGAGATGTTATGGTCAGGTGGTCGCTGCCACCCTTTTCTGCCATGGAGACTACCATATCCCACAGAGTGTGGTCCACACGTGCTCTCATTAGAATTATAAACCCAGGTCACTCAAGAGTAAGATAAATGCCAGCAAAAGCAGCACTTCTGACTCTTCAGGCTTACTAGAGGTAATTATCCCAGAGTTAAATGTCAAGGCTGGTTTCATGTGTGCAAAAGAAAGGAAATGTCATGTTTAGTGTAAGCAACGATATTATTTTAATCAAATCAGAAGCTCATTATTAGAAGATAAAGCTTGACACAACCCCGACAATAAGCTGTGTCTCCTGGCTTCCCACTGCTCAAGTTCCTGGCTGACTGCCCTCAGGCATGAAGTGGGGAGGCCTTGCACCATGATATGGATGGAGCTATGAACAGGGTACACACCCGCGAACCACTCAGCCTGTTGGTTGCAGGACCCAGGCCCCTCACACCCAGGTGTCTCTAGAATCCTGGCTAAGAAGCTCAGCTCTCTCGATAAATAGGCAAGGATAGTAGTACTCTTTTCATTGGATTGTTCTATTAAATAATGCACAGGAAGTGCCTTGAACAATGCCTGACACACTGAATGCTCCATAAATGTTCGCTATTATCTATTTATGCAATGTTAAATCTTTTCCTTACTTCCAGTGGGTATTATCTCCATGAGAAAAAAAACTTGCTGTTTTTTAAAGAACATAGAATAAGAAAGAATTGTGCAACAGCCTAAGTTAGCGGCATACCAGAGGCTGTAGGAGAGAAAGGATTACATTAAACCTGCTCACTTTTATAGGTCAGAACCGCATACTCAAGAAGTAGTCAAATATTTACAAGGATGAGTGAAATGTAGAAATGAATAGAGGGAACTTGGTCAAAACCAAATCAGATCTGTAGCGCTCTGATGTCTCAAACGCAACCACGGGGAAGCAGGACACATGGCGGCTAGGGATGGGGAAGTGCTGTGTGGCTTATACATGCGCTTGCTCTCTGCTTCCTCGTGCTGCTGCTGTGTTCATCAGACTGCCCCATTCTCTACCCACCAAGCCCACCAGGTTGGTTTTCAATCCTTCAGGACAAACCTATGCTGCCCACATATTCTTGGCTAGTCCTCCTCTGCTAGAGTGGTCAACTCACCAGGGACTACAGTCTTGGAGAAAACTGTCTCCCCTCCTGGCAGCCAACAATTGGCGATAGCTCCAATTGCAGTGGGTTTGTGTGCCCAGTTCCTCTCTGCATGCTGGGATCTGGTCTGGTTTGGCCTCACCCAGGTTTTGGAGATGCTGTCACACCACGCTCACATGTGCAGCTGCCCTGCTAATAGCATCCTTCTTGAGGTTGTATTTGTACAAAAGTCCAGGCCTCCCTCTGGCCAAAACATCCCAATTTCTAGTCTTGATAAAGCAATACCAAGCTAAGTAACCACCAGTGTGTGGAGGAACAGCCATCTGGGTGCCTTTATGTCCTTATTGGATCCCTAACTCTAGCCAGCAAGTCATGGGGTAGTTCTAATGTTTAACTGGAAAAAGTGACTGTCCATGTGCTGAGTGACAAGACACTTTTCAAAGTGGTAATTCAGGGGCTGCCAGTTCATCTCCAGCAACGTCACAGCACATCCAACACTCAAAAAATCAAAGAAACACATTCTAACACCATCCATTTCCAAGCTGGTCCAGACATGACTACCAGTATGTACAGTCACCTCTCTGAAAAAAAAGGGTGCTTAGGACCACATGCACACCAATAATCCCAGCACTGGGGAGGCAGAGTTCAAGAGTTCAAAGTCAATTTTGGCTACATAATAAGTTCAATACCACACTAGACTACAGAAGACTGTCTCAAAAACAAAATAAGACAAAACAAAGTAAGGTAACCCTTCGCTTTTAGCTTCCCAAGATCAAAGATCACTTCTAAATGTGTATCACCCAAGTCCAACACAGCAATGTTAGTGGGAGATGGGTCATTTTCTTTCACAGTGAATTTCAAAAACCTGACATGCATCATTACCGTATTCTTTTAAAGTGATCAGCAACTTCAAAACAAAAAGCCCCAGTTGGACATGGTGGCACATATCTTTAATCCCAACACTGGGATCTCTTTGAGTTCAAGGCCAGCCTGGTCTACAAAAGGAGTTGTAGAGACAGCCAGAGCTATTACACAGAGAAACCCTGTTTCTAAAAACAAAACAAAACAAAAAAAAAGCCCCAAAATAATAGCCAAGAAGCTAAGGTTTTGTCAACCTGGAGCAAGGGCTGGCTCACTAAGAGTGATCAGGCTAGTCAAGCCACTGCCACCCTAGCTAGACTTCATATATTATCCCTAGAGTGACCTGTTTCTAAAGAAAGCACTCTTCTCTCCCTGGTGTCTGAGGCCCAGGCTTGTCCAAGTGACACAACTAAAGGTACTTAGACCTGCCCCAAAAGGATGTCTGTTGAGTTCATGACACTTTAAAGAGGTTAATGGCATTCAATTATATCTGAGCCACTGAGGAGACCAGATGATTCCGTGAAGCGTAGAAAATGGTTGATGATTGATGGTGTTTGCAAATATTTTAACATCTTTGGATGTTTTTAATGGCTTGCCGAAACAAATTGTCATTTTTACAAACGACACACTGCTAAAAGCTCTGGTTTGGCACCTAACTGCTCCAGGAGCTTCCCTCTTTCATGCTTAGACCTTGGACCTTTCTTCAAAACAGTCATCAAGGCAGTGTTCTTAACCATCCTGGGAACTGTCTAGTATGTTTGTTTAAAGGATGAATCACAGCACCTGTCCTCAAAAAGGTACCTAGCCCAATTGTCACCAGAGAGGCTTCATCCAGTAACGGGTGGTAACAGATTCAGACCCACAGCCAACGTTAGGTGGAGCTCAGGGAATCCTGCTGAAGAGAGGGAGGAAGGATTGTAGAAGGCAGAGGGGTCAAGGGCATCACAAGGAAACTCACAGAATCAACTAACCTGGGCTCATAGGTGATCACAGAGTATGGACGACAACCAGGGAGCCTGCATGGGACCAACTTAGCCCCTCTACATACATATCTATAGTTGTGCAGCTTGGTCTCCTTGTGGGACTCCTAACAGTGGGAGCAGGGGCTGTTGCTAACACTTTGGCTGGCTTTTGGGAACCTGTTCATCATACTGGGTGGCCTTGCCCAGCCTAAATACAAGGGGAGGTGCTTAGTTTTACTACAACTTGATATGCCGTGCTTTGTTGATATCCATGGGAGGCCTGCCCCTTTCTGAACAGAAAAGGAGGAGTGGATGAGGGGGGACAGAGGGAAGGTGGGAAGGGAATGGGAGGAGAGGAGGGAGGGGAGGTCAGGATGTAAAATAAATAAACAATTTAATTAATAAAAACAAAACAAAAAGCCTGGATGCTGTAGTTCAGCAATCAACCTGGGTTTCATCATCAGTCATGTCCGGGGGCGGGGAGTACAATTTGATCTACTTTTTAAAAATCAGGACCACCCAAAACAAAAAGAAAGAAAGAAGCCATTCACTTTCTTAAAATGAAAAGCTAAATGAGAATTAAGACGTTAGTACTCATGACGTACTGAGGATGCAGACCTTTGCACAACCCGAAGACTCAACAGGCACAAGTATTTTCACCCCACCCGTTATTCCCTGTTCCAGAGCACCCACCCAGCAAAGGTGGCCCATCCTCTAAACCAAGTCTAATTTGCCCAGGTCTGTAAGAGTTCATCATGTACCTGGTTCCTCAACTCTAGCTGAAATGTAATAATTAAACAAAAGCAAAACAGTGTCTATACCTCCCCCATGCTCCATTCCAACCTGGCTAGGAACGGAAGTATCACAGTCTGGCCATCAAAATCATAAATAGGCCGTAGATGGCTAAGAGAACTTAGTGGGAACTGTGAGATGCAGCTGGAATCTGCCTGTTGGGATTCAGCAGGCAGATCTGCTGTAAACAGCCCCAAATAACCAAGGATACTCAGTATATGTTTGAAAACCTCTTCCCTGAAGAAGCTGCCCACCATCCACTCCAAAGAGGAGAAGGGGCTGAGAGAGCATATAAGCAAGTCTGCACTCAAGGCTAAAGTTGTTTCTGCCTCTGGGAGGGAGCCCTGGAGAGGTTGCTATTTAGAAAGCACAGGCAAACATCTGGAGCCATTCAGTTCCACTGAGACCTGCTCCCTGTAAGGGCGGGGCGGGGGGGGGGGGCTGAGAATGGGGCTATAAGAAACCCTGTGGAGAACAGTGTGCAGCCACCTCTCTCCACCTCTGTATTTAAGCCGTGCCCTGTGATGAGAACAAGGGGTTCCGTGGTACGGGCCAGGTTACCACTTTAAAATGCATATACTGCTTTTTAAAAATGTCATAACATATAAACTGAAAACAAACAAACAAAAACAAAAAACAGCAATGCATTTGAACATAAAAGCTTTACTCATTCTAAGTCTTGGATATTTTTACAATATTGAAAGCATCTTGGGGACAGGGATTCCTAATGTCCCTGGAAGTGCTTGACCCCTTCCACCCAGTAGAATCTTTGAAGAAGCTGTGAACAGGTACTGCTGGGGGGTGGGGGGAGACTGTCTGCTGGAATGGCTGTGCCAGATGCTTCTTGCCCCATCTTCTGGGGGCACAGAGGTACGTGGGAGCCAGGACTGGGCCGGAAACAAACAGAAGCGCCCCTGATGCCTGGGAGTTTCTCCCCCACATCCCAGCACACTCGTGGGGGGAAAAGGGACGGATTCCCTGGGCTGCCTGCTCCCTTTTCCCTTCCACTAAAGTCTGGAAGACTCCAAACCACTGCACTGTTCCCTGACATTTCATCAAGCTCATTGCCATGAGACCCCCAAGACTCCCCTCATGCCTGCCACATCTGGCTCCCTAATCAATGAGCTACGCTCATCCAGTGGGGATTTTTGTCTGATGCAAAATCACTGCCGCTCCTGGGAGCTTCTCTCTAGGGCTTGGTAAAGTCAGGCTGCCATCCGGAGCTCTCAAACACTTTGAAGAGCCCCTCTCTCCAAGCTGCTTAAGGTTTGCGCCCTGTTTCCATGCAGACAGCTGCGTCAATCCGACAAGTGCACACACCTGGACCACAGGTAGCACGCAAGAGCATCCAGCCTTCCAAGTTCTCTTTAAAGTTCCTCTCAGGCTAGACCTATGGACTGTGGACCTCCGTGGGAGGTTTGAATCTACCATCCCTACCCCTTCACCTGCCTCTGAGCTTCCCCTATTCTCCACCCCCAGAGAGGGTGGCAGCTGCTGTACTCACGTCTCGGAAACGGTTCCAGTACTTATCACGGTCATACTGGGAGACGGTGCTCAGCCACTGGTCATTGTCTAGGAAATTGGCGTTGTTGAGGGCCGCGCCGCCTGCGAGCGCGTCCAGGTGCCGGCTGTCCACTTGGAGGAAGCACCACGCCGCGGCGGCCGCTGCGAGTACCGCGATCGCTGGCATCTGGGGGCAGGGCACACGGGCGTGAGCGGGCGACAACAGGACGACCTCGAGCCCCTCGCTCCCTCCGGGGCGTCTGGGAGCCTAGGGAGCGCACCAGCTGCAACGCCTAGGATCACAGTGGGGACAGGGTGGTCCCTCGCACACCTGGGACGGAGGCTGCACCTGGAGAGCCCTTATGAATGGAGACAGCTACAAACGCAGAGGCTAGGTCAGGGATTCGGGGCTGCTGTCAAACTATAGAGGACCCTCTCACCTGCTCTTGGATGAGGGGCGTCAGTACCTCTCCCCAAAACCCGGATGCTCAATGTACCCGCTGCACTCCCACAGACGGGGCCCACAGCTGTGGGGCAAGGATAGGAATAACGGGGTTCTGAGCATCATCCCAGGCTCTGGCAGATGGGGGCTTTTAGGGTGCCCTCAAGCCGGGCCTCCCATTCCCAGCTAAGGCGAAGGTCCTCCTGAGCCCTGCCCGCTGCTTCTGTGCAACAGGGGCGCGCAGAGATGCCCCCAGGCCCTGACCCTGTCGGCCCGGGGATGGCCTCCGGAAGGTCCCAACTACGCCAATACGCCAAGTTCGGACTCAGGGTTCTGCGGACACGTACCTTGGGGGCCCGCTCGAGTCCCGGTGACCGAGTTGCTGGGGCTCCTGTGCAGCGGTGGCTGGGAAGGCTGCTGCCCGCTGGTTCCCCTGCGCACCTGCCGCCTCCGCGCGTCCGGCCGCTTTGTGAGCCCGCAGCGCTCTGGCTCGGCTCGGGCGCGGCGTCCGCGGGCGGAGAAGCCCGAGCTCATAGCCGAGGCCTCTGGCGCCCCCTGGCGGCTACGTGATGCTCCGCGGTCCCATCCCGGAGCATGATTCATTCGCAGCTCTCTGCAGGACTGACACAGATTTCAGGTCCAGGGAAAGGAGGTTATAAGGCCAAGAAGTGGGAGACTCTCCAAGGGCAGGTGATCGGGACACCTGGCTCAGAATCACTTTGGTGGATAGGGGAGGCAACTTTCTGAATCAACATCGCTTAACAGGGTCTCTAAGAGTCTGCACTTTTAACGAGCCACTGGGTGCTTCTTGTGCACAGAAATACTTGAGTGAATTTCTCCACTCCCTCATCCAAGCCATGCACCCAGCATCTCTGAAGTCCGGTCCCCACCCACAGCCACCCGTGGGAGTCCTTCGTAACCATGCTCCAGCTTCAGGGACAGGGCAGAGTTCTGAAGCAGGAGGCTGGCCTTGTCCCAGCCCTTGCTCCTCTTCGGAAATACTCAGCCATGTTTGCCTAAATAGGGCTGTGAGGGACTTAGCACGTTGCCCTTCCTGAAAACAGGGGCATCCCCTGCCTGCTTCTCTGTACAACTGCAGCCAATGCCCAGTTCTGTTATAACAAAACTGACGGAGCGCACACACTCACACACCCACACGCATGCATGCACACACACACTACAAGCTCAAACACCTTCATGATGCTTTCCTGAGAAATACCGAACAGTCAGCTGCAATCCTAGCACCCTGTAAACCTGGCCTTTGCCTCCTTACCTCTGCCTCTCACGATTTCCACCTCTTATTCTCACTTCCTACTCAGGCTAGCCCTAGGGTCAGACCCCAGTGGCAGTGGTCTCCCTCCAGCCCTGGACTCACTTTGGTCAAACTGGAGCCAACTGGAACCTACGAATGCATTCTGCAGCAGCCTCATCCATTTGTTCAGAGATTCCCGGTGCCTGTGATGCAGGCCAGAACCTGAGTGATTCTGTCCTGAGGACACAGTGTTGCCCAGGCTGTAAGCTCAGCGCACTGGAGATCACTTATTCCAAATGCATCCTCCTTACGGGCTGGAACTGTAGGACAGCATGGGCTGTCTTGCTCTTGGCTGCCCCTCAGTGCCCAGGGTATAATTCATGACAAACAAGCACTCAGTATCAGATGAAGTCTGAGCCACACTTTTCAAGGTGCCACTACAATAATGTGGTCAATTGTGAATTGTGCTATAATAATTTGGCTATGGATGGCATAGTTTAAGTTGGACTGTGATTTATAAGCATAGGCTTAATTACAGCACTCTGGGAAGCCTCAACAGGAGAGATGTGCAGTCCTTTCTTCATGTTGGGAAAACACTTCACCCAGGATGTATCTCACCACAGGAATATAGTGAGTATCTGGTGTCGTAGCCTGAGTGAGAGACAGGCTTGGGGGATGGCAAGGAGAATGTACTTTACATTTAGAGGGACTGTGCAGTCATCACCTCTGCCCTGTTCTGAAGAGTCATCTCCAGATGTCATTCCTGCCTCCTCACATCCAGTTCTTTTATCAAACCATCTTAATCTACCTTTGAGCCAACTAACTGAAGTGATTTGTCACATCATCAGCCTCCCCTGCTCAACCCTGGGCTGTTTCTATGGGCTCCTGGTTTTCTGGTCCTCAAGTGTCATCCTGCATCCATGCCGTGCTCCTTGGGGATCATCCCTGGACTCTATTCTCCCACCACAGCATCCTTTCCCTAGACATCTGCATCCCCTGCGGTCTCACACTGAGAGTCTGTAAGTCAGCCTCAGCCCACAGTGGTTTCAAGGTTTGTCACTATATACCCAGCTTCATGCTCAACATCTCAGGGTGCCCACAGAACATACTGTTTCACACCTGTATCCCCAGGCTTATCTCAGAACTTAACATTTACTGGACACTCAATAAATCCAATGATTGGATGGATGAAGCAAGTAAATTCCATAAGCCTAATGTATCTCAAAGTTTTAAACTCCCATCTCCAACCTTTGGTTCTGCAGGGCAAATCTCTGATTTTTCTGGGAAGACCTATCCCTAGTTTAATTAGAGGGCATCTGCTCTTGGCCAGGTGCCAGCCTCACAACTGGAATTGTCCCTGTAACCACTGTGCATAGGAAGGGCAGCCAATACCAAACAGGCAGGAGAGGGGGTGTCGGAGCTGGCCTGAGCCAAGAACAGACTTAACCTTGTGGCAGGGTGAGGAGGCTGGCAGCTGGACTCCTGCCATCTGCTCAGCCAACACTCGTGGAGGAATGTCAGATCCATTCGGCTGTGAGAAGCACCCAGGACCAAATCAATACTGTGCCTTGGGGCTGTATTTCTGCTCTTCATTGGCTCACATACAAGTATAATAACTCCTTGTTTTAACATCGTTCTCATTTCCAAGGAGCCCACATGTTTTATTTTCAGTTTAGTGGATCCTCAAACATGTGCTCCTGGCTAGACTGAAGTAGACAGAACTGTCGCCACTTTCTGCCGAGGAGAGGGGCTTGCAGGAAGAGCTGTGGAGGTCACAGAGTGATGATCTAGCCTGGAAAGTCTAGGGGTAGCACCCTCACAAGATGCTCTGCCTTCCAGGATGGGCTCTGCCTGATGAAAGGGGTGTACTGCTTTGCTTCCTGCCTGGATTCCTTTTAGCTACAAACTCATTTTGCTCTGACAAGTGGCATCTCCATTCCAGTGCCTCTGCTGCTCCGGATTCAAAATGTCAACAGTGGGATGCTTGAGTCTCATCTCTGGTCAAGCTTGCCCCCGGCCTATGTCCCACGTTAGGAAAGCACCTCCCATCCCCAACATCAACTCTGACCTTCTCAGCCCCCACCTTGAATGACCTCGTTGTCTGGGACTACTCTATTCTTGAATTCTGACCAGCTCTTCCTCCCTCACAGCTGCTTCCCTGCACCTCTCCCCTGCACTGCACAGAGCCCTTGGCCAGGGCCTCCATCTTCTGATCATCAGAAAATTCACTCTGCACAGGTGCTTTAGAGTCCTCTGTCTATGTAAATGTGACCCCCTTCTCCATAGTTACCACTTTTGCTGTCTCCTCTGGACAAATACCCGCACCTTAGCTTGAGGTCCTATCCACCCACCCTACCCCTCTACAGAGCCTCTCCTGTGGGCTCCCTACAGCCTGCATGCTCTCCTCTCTGCCCACCATTCTACAAACAGTCTGTCCTCCCCTTCAGGCCACAGCATCACCCCAGGTCCTCAGACACAGCTTCCCCAACCCCCACAACCTCAAGGACCTCAGAACTACTTCCCATCCATCTTTCAGCAGACACTCAGCAGAGACACTCAGTCATGGTCTCTTTCAGATCCATTCTACTTGCTACTGAGTCTGTAGTGCTTTACAAAGCCCCAGCTGCATATTAGGTACACAAGAAATACTGACTTAGTCAGGATTGCGTGCTCAAAACTCTGCACATAGTAGGTAAACAGCCAATGCTGACTGGGGGAATAAAGGCTCAAATTTCAGTGGTTTTTATTTCTTTCACATCTAAGAAGCAAAGAAGCTCCCAGTTGGAGATTTTAGACCACAAAAACCCCTTAGGTGGAGGACAGGGACGTGAGAGAGACATGGCTTTGCACTCTGGTCCATTCTGTCATAAAGGTGATGCCATAGTCTATCCTGCCCTAAGAAGAGGAGGCATGAAATAGATGTATTTCTTGTCACCATGGAAAACAGCTCACCCAGCAGGGCCTGTAACTTTTATGAACACATCGATTTCGCCTATTGATTCTATGTGTTCGCAGAGTCAGGTTCACTCCATCTCCCGCATCCCCACAGCCATCCCTCCCTCCTACACATGCCTTCTTGCTTTCTTCCCCTCTTCAGAGCCACAGTGAATGGACGACCTAGCTCAAGTAAGTGAGCAGATCACTAAGAAAAGAGAAGTGCCAGAACTCTAGTAGCCAATCAACCACACAGGGTCAAAGTACAGGGGTCCAACATCCTCCTCAAAGAGAAAAACAATCTTGACAGCACCAACACTGACAATGCAGCTGATACTGCATGAGTATGCTCACATGTCAAAGCAACCCTCATGCTATCTGATGTCAACCTCATGGCAAGCCCCTATGAAGTGGACATGGTAGTAAGTCCCCTTAATCAGATGAAAACACTGAGTCTCAAGTTGTATTAACCATCGTATTAGCCCATACTACCTAAGACTGGGTAATATAACTCAGTTTTGGAGGCTGAAAGCCCAGAATTGAGTGCCCACATCTGTTTGGTTTCTGGTGAGGGCCCCCATCTATGTCAAAACACAGGAGACAGATGGAAAGGGAAATATATAAGTGCAGAAAAGGCATCTGCAGAGGGTGGCCTTACTTTCTGACAACCCATTCTCTTGAGAACGAACTCTTCAAGCCTGGCATTCACCCATCAAGAGGTTTTCTTTCATTGGACCCCCAGTAGCCTAATTACCTCCCAGTGGACCTTGCCTCTTAAAGTTGTGCCCTCTCTCAAAATTATACAGTGGGTACCAGGCTTCCAGCACACAGACCTCTGGGGAGGGAAATCGTATCCAAACCTCAGCATCACTCCTCCTAAGTCACCAAGTCAAGGAAAGCTGGGATTTGAACCAAGAACCACCTCATGCTGAAGTTTCCACTGCTGTGGCACTCGACTGTATCTGTGCCATTTCTCACTGTGACTTGTGGTGTCCCTCACCTGCCAACTTATCAACGGCATAGTAAAAAGTCATTATTTGATATAAATTTTTATTAATTCACATACATACGTGTGTGTGTGAGTGTGTGTGTGTGTGTGTGTGTGTGTGTGTGTGTGTGTGTGTGCTTTCTTCTCCAGGGATGTCGTATCTGTCCCTGTGGAGTGTATGGTCTACTGTGAAAGGTATTCAGTTGTTTTCAATGACTGTGTGCCGCAAAAGACCTTGGCAACTGTGGCTCACAAAGTGAAATAGTACCAAAGGACTTTGTGTGACTCACACTCTGTGAAGATCGTGGAGCCTTATCATCCTGGAAGAATAAAATATGGTTTTGCTTCCAGGACCAACATGTCTGATCCTCTCCCCGAGAACCGGGGCTCTTCTCACCTCCAATGATAATAACTCTTTCAAAGTGTCTGTTGAAATGGTGTGAGGTTGCATCTCGGTCCACAGTCTCTCTGGCCTCTGGGCATCTAACAAGGTGGCCAGAGATCCTGGGAGAAGCTCTTCCTGGACCTGATGACTGGTGAGAGATGACTACAGCTGAGGAGAGACCCAGGCTGCTCTAAGGAGGGACCCAGAATCGTCCCTTAACCATTAGACCCTGAGCTACTGAGCTGGCTCTTTGCGTCCGGCCAGATGCTGCTGGGAACACATCAGGGACTGAGTCAGATGTACTCTATCTTTATGAACCATATTTCAATAGGGAACATCTCAGCCTGTCTGCAGGATGTTTCACACAGCAAGCAAAAATTCATCTTGGTTTGACTCCTCTGTGCTGCAGCTAGTTCCCAATAAACTCCAACATCCTTGTTTCTGGAACGTTCTACCCTCCAACTCCCCAGAGGCTGAAACAGTCATTGTCAGTTATCAGATGCATAACAATCTTGAAGAAGCTAAAATAACATCCAAAAATGTCTGAAACAGTCTATATCCCAGAGTCATCCAGAGGACTAAACAAGTCCACGTTTGTACTGTGCTTAGAACTGTCCTACGTAACACATGCTGTTTTAGAGCTCCTCTGTTCAATGTAAAGTCCCTCACCTAGACCCATGCAGAAGAGGCCACCATCGCCCCCTTCTGGGTGAGCACCCTGACGTTTGGAGAGGTTAAATGGCCTGCTCAACATTCTAAAGCATCAGAACTCAAAACAATGTTATCCCTCAGCCCTGGGTCTCTGCCTCGATGCTGTCTTCCCCTCCCATGGTGATCCAAGATGGACAATGAAGACATCACATCTGTGTAGCTAAGTCACAGGCTCTCTGACATGTGAAGGCTGCTCTCTCTCTCTCTCTCTCTCTTTCTCTCTCTCTCTCTCTATCTCTATCTCTATCTCTATCTCTATCTCTATCTCTATCTCTATCTCTATCTCTATCTATCTCTCTCTTCCCTTGGAAAAGCTATCCAGCTCCCTTTGCTTTGTTTCATCAGTTTTGTGTTCATTTCAAAAAGAGAAATGCAGCCACATACTCACATCAGCCTCTGTGTACATGACAGAGCTTTGAGACAAGTGGGAGGGGCTTCATTCCCTCTCAAGATCAGTGCCAGGTGGTTGCCTTAAGGAGAACTACAATTTGTATATACACATGTTCACACCTTAGGGACTCAGACTCCTGGATGTCAAGTCAACAGAGAGTTGGCCAACTCCTGAAAGGCGCCATGCTGCCAGAGCCCCAGCTCTACAAGGATCCCAAGACTGAGAGCACCATAGACCTCCACCGTGGCTGCACTGTTCTGCATCTCCACCATTTCCATATTCCCCTACAGCCCACCAGCACTTGCAGTTCATTGATAACAGTCATTCTAGAGCTATGAGGTGATTTCTCATTATGGTTTTCATCTTTGCTTCCATAATAATTGGTGACACTGAACATTCTTTACACTCATTGGCCATTTAAACGTATTATCTGGGGAAATGTCTGCTCATGTTTCTACTCAAATTACTATTTTTTTTGCTCTTGAGTTACAGAAGTTACTTATGGATTCAGGAAGGCTGTTTCAGGGCGAAGTCATCTGGGATAGCCTTGGAAGACTGCGAGAAGATACAAACCATCAAGATGGGGTTCTCACAGAACCCTAAGTCTGTCTCCTACTATCTATGGACGTGAAGGCAAGTTGAGTCAACACTGTCCATCTGTTTCTCTATGTGATGGGAATGGAAGTGTCTTTCTATGACTTTGGGACAGATAAAGAGCTAAGCATAGCTGACAGCAGCTAGTACCCATGCCTCAGAAGTACTGTGCATGGCATGGCACTGCAGATGCTGTTCTTATTTAGTGCTTTTTAACTTACTGAGCAAATCATTATTTAAGTCATATATATGAAGCTTACAAGGCAGGTCAGTTCATCCCTGTATAGACAGAGACACTGAGGCCCAGGGAACAAGTTTTATCTACTTGCACAGGCATCCTCACTAGATTTTTTTTTTAAGGTCAAAATGTTAGGAAGATTTATCTGGTGACACACACGTTCACATAATTTACAGATGTCTACAACTATGAAAGACATCCTTAGGCAATTTGCAAGTTAAATCTGTACCATTTCACTCAAAGCATGAAGTGAGAAGGGAATTATCCATCCAGGGAGAATTGCAGGGGAGACAGCAGGGGTCCGTAGAAATTCTCCCAACATCTTTAGTGAGAGAACACTAAATCCAAGAATTTAGCATCTGCCCAACAAAGGAATATTATGCAGAGCATTAAAATGACTACTATAAAATCCATGAAGCAACATGGAGAAATGTAGAATGAAATGATCATGTTACAGAAGAGAACTGGGTACACAGAGTTCTGCAAAAGTGGAGGTGAGAAAGTACCTGGGAAAGTGACGGCTGTCAGAACACAGTTGCTGGTGATGATTTTTAGTTCTTCCAACAGGACGGTAATTTACATGTTCTTTCTAGATTTGAGGACAGGGGACATCTGGAACTCAGCTCCATCACAGAGTACTGCGTGGGCCTCAAAAGATTTTACCCTGATGGTGCTGTGCTCTTTATCTGGAAAATGAGATGGTCATGACACATAACCATCAAGACAAGGGAAGATGAGATCGCACGTGTGCAAAGTACCGTATCGGACACACACCAAGTCTTTGTGCTGAGTATTCTAGCCCGCTGTCTCTTCCACCTTGGCTTCATGCACCTCCAGGCTTCATCTTAGAAGCAGCTGCTGTCTCTATGGAGGAGGCCCAGCACAGTCCAGCCCTGACCCTTTTGCTGGTTAACAATTGCTTGGGGCGTCTGTCCTAACCTTCATGAGCTCCAGCACCAGAACTCACTGCTGCTGAGGAAAGGGACCTTGTGCCTTCTTGCCAGTGTTGCTTGAGAATTCTGGCTGCCATTCTGTTGAGTCTTCTCTGACCTCACATCCTTTCATTCTTAATTTTGACCTTTGTTTTAGCTTTTCTCTTCCAGTGATAAAACATTCTGACAAAAGCAACCTAAGGGGGTGGGTTTATTTCAGTTCATTCAGGGTCACAAGTCCATCACTACAGGAAAGTCACAGAGCAGCAGCTTGAGGCTGCTAGGCACATTGCAGCAGCAAAGAAGCAGAGAGTGAGGGATGGATGCACGCTGCTGCTCAGCTCCATCATACCGTCTAGGACTCAGCCAGGGAAAGGTGCTGCCCATAGTGGACAGGCCCTACCATCTCGATTAATATAATGAAGGTAATGCCCCATAGGCATGCCTAGAGGCCCATCTCCTAGTTAATCTGTCAAGTTGACACTAAACCACCACCCTCCTTAAGTAGATTCTGCAGATGAGAGAAGTCATGTAATGTGTGTCATTCTGAGTCTGACTTACTTTGTTTAATATGAAAATCTCCAGTTTCATTATTTTCCTGCAGATGCCCCAATTTCATTCAGATTTATGTCCAGGTGTGTGCATACATCACATTTTCTTAATCCACTCATCTGTTGGTGGGCATCTAAGCTGGGCCTATGTCTTTCGGCCACCCTTCTTCTGATTACAGTGGAGGGAGGAACAATTTTGAGGGTCAGAGGCCTGGACTCAGTTAAGGCTGTTATCTTCCTGGTTATGCCTGGCTCTGTTTTTTCTCCTTTAAGGGGAGGGAAGAGGACCAAGGCACTAGTACTCTCCAATTCTTCTCCCTACACAGGTCTGCAGTACCCCCTGCTCCTACAACTGAAAGTTCTATGTGCCTTGATCAACTGCAAAGAAAGCTCAAACAAATTGATAGGAAAAGAATACATCACTGTGAAGATAGCCAAATGCCCTGAAAAGGCAACTTACCAAAGAAATACAAATGGCCAAACTATAAATGTGACAGCTGCCTAGCAACCCTAATAAACAATTAAAATAATAAGTAATCTATCAAATTTTCAGAGTGTTAAAAACCCCAGTGGCCTAGCTGACAAACATGAAGAGTCACTCTCCTGTGCTGCCTGTGGGATTCCTTGGTGGACCCAGAGTTCAGATTCTTGACAGTTATGTTAAGAGCCATGAAATGTTTGTAACCTTTGGCTTTGTGATTTCCCCCTATAGGAATGTAATCTAAAATACAATTAAGAATTTTTACAAAGCTTTATCAGCAGTGGAAACCATCTAAATGTCTAAAAGTAGTAGACTGGCTCAATCTACTCCAGCTCTATAATACCATGTAGCCATCAAAAGTCATTCTGTTTAGGAAAATGATGTTTATTGACTAAAAATGACTGATCGGTATTATCTTAAATTGGTTCTCTAGAAACAGAGCCTGAGACAAGGATTCATGAGGAAGTGATTCAATGAGAAGATGCTCTGAGGAGATCAGGGGAAGGGGGTGCAGGAGAAGAAAAGCAAGCAAGGGACCCAGACACTGTGGCACACACCTGTAATCCCAGCAGTGGGAAGGAAGACACAAGAAGATCACACATCAAGACCATACTAGGCTAAATAATGAGACCCTACACCAAATCTCCTCCCCCCCCCAATAAAAATGGAAATAAAGAGTCAAGTAAGATTGTGATCTCCACTGGACATCAGTTTCAATGTGGTCCCCAGGGAGCTCTGGAACAGAATTGGGACCCTAATTAGTGCCCCCTGAGAGACTTGTCTTTTATTCCCTCTTGGGACTAGCTGCTTAATGGCACGTGGTAAGCATGTGGGGTAAGTATTATCTTTCAGGTATGTGTGTCAAATACAAGGCTTCTAAAGAGGGGTACCACTTACACCCACATCCTATCACACTCAGGTCCTGTTGTGGAATATTAGTTTAAGATGTGTCAAAGCCGGGCAGTGGTGGGGCATGCCTTTAATCCCAGCACTTGGGTGGCAGAGCCAGGAGAATCTCTGTAAGTTTGAGGCCAGCTTGGTCTACAGAGCAAGATCCAGGACAGGCATCAAAACTACACAGAGAAACTCTGTCTCAAAAAAAAAAAAAAAAAAAAAAAAAAAGATGTGTTACAATTTGTTTATACTGTGGAATATTTGTTTAATGATGCAAGACTGTGTTGCATTCTTTTATGTTGCATTTGTTTAACTCTTAAAGCTGTATTACTTTGCCTGTCCAAAATACCTGATGGTCTAATAAAGAGCTGAACAGTCAATAGCTAGGCAGGAGAGGGACAGGCAGGGCTGCCAGGCAGAGAGAGTAAATAAGTAGAAATCTAGGCTGAGAGAAAGGAGAGCTAGGAGAGAGAAAATGAGAAGGAGAGGAGGATGCCAGGGGCCAGCCACCCAGCCACACAACCAGCCACAGAGTAAGAAGGGAAGAAAGACATTTAGATAAGAAAGGTAAAAAGCTCAGAGTCAAAATGTAGGAGAGAAACGGGTTAATTTAAGTTAGAAAAGCTGGCTAGAAACAAGCCAAGCTAAGGCCAGGCATTCATAAGAATAAGTCTTGATATATTTATTTGGGAGCTGAGTGGTGGGGCTCCCAAAGAGTTAAAAAAAATTACAAAGTCCCTTCACCCCCTCAACTTCTAAAGCTTGGGTGTTTGTATAAGAAGATGCTGATACAGTTTAATGTAAGGAGATGGTTACACAGTTGCTGGTACAGTTTATATAAGGAGAAGGTTATACAGTTGCTGGTACAGTTTCTGGAAGGAGATGGTTACACAGTTGCTGGTACAGTTTCTGGAAGGAGATGGTTACACAGTTGCTGATACGGATGCTTAAGGAGATGGTTACACAGTTGCTGATACGGATGCTTAAGGAGATGGCTACATGGTAGCTGGTATAGTTTATATAAGGAGATGGTTATGTAGTTGCTGGCATAGTTTGTGTAAGGAGATGGTTACATATAGTTGATGGCACAGTTTATGTAAGGAGATGGTTACACGGCTGCTGATACAGTTAGTTTCAAGGTAATGATGGATTCTTGACCCCTCCCCCATCCTGTGGCTAACATTACTTACTCTTTCTTTTGGCCTTTGTTTGTTTGTTTGTTTTGTTGTGTTGTGTTTTGTTTTTTCAAGACAGGGTTTCTCTGTGTAGTTTTGGTGCCTGTCCTGGATCTCACTCTGTAGAACCAGGCTGGCCTCAAACTCACGGAGATCCACCTGGCTCTGCCTCCTGAGTGCTGGGATTAAAGGCATGCGCCACTACTGCCTGGCTTCTTTTGGCCTTGTTAAGATAACCTAGATCCATACCCTTGGAGTTCTGAGGCTGATTATCATGCCCTTACCAGGCTATGGTTGCTATCTGTCCATTCATGCACACAATTAGTTACAGAAGCAGGTACAGAGACACTAGAATACAAGACTTACTTCTCCTCACTGCCATTATGTAGCGTCAGTACCACCTCCTCCTGGTGACAAGAGTCAATTTTTCCTCTCTGCCTACTGGTCTTCTAGCATAAAGAGCCAAAGGTAACTATAAAGCAGCCATAACTAAGTTTAGAGGAATCTCTATCTACTGTGGCTCCTGGAGGAAGAATCCTCTTAGGGCCTGAGATCTCTAAACAGAGATTGGAGTGGTATAAATGGAGAGAACAAATCCACCAAGTGGATCCTTGGGAGTGAGAGTGAGCAGGACACTGATTCAGAGATTTATACATTGTATCTCCTATGGTCACAGCACCTATTGGTTTTCAGGCGCAGACCTGGCATACAGATAGCATCCTAAACTGGTACCTCGTTACATCTCCAGAAGGCTAGTCACTGTCATCAGACCAGCAGCATGGGGAATGTTCAGGATAAAGAAGGACCAGCAAATACATGATATGTACTCACTGACATATTCCCCTCAACATGGACCTGGGTCCAAGATGAGGCCATGTAATTGGTAACTCACACCAGTAGACCAGGCTACACTTTGATCCCTGTGTTGTGCTGGTCCTGAGAAGCTGCAGGCTGCATGTGGTGACAGCACATGCAACATGATCTATTACAAGTGAGAAGTATAATACATGAAAGACCCAGCGATGCTCTCTATTTCAGACAGGTGGAACATTTGGCCACCTGCCTGAAACAGAGAGAAAGGGAGCTAGTGATGCCAGCACCATCCACAGTTTTCAGCTCTGCCTCTGTGGCTACATCATTTGTTGGTCAATTGTACAAGACACAGATGGGTGTTGACCCATAGATTACTACACATACATTCATGCCCTAGCTTTGTCCTTGGAGCATCTAGAACATCACACAGGCAGCAATGTGCATTCCTAGTGCCAAAGGTTTGAACTCTAAATAAAATTATTCAACACAAGGAGTTAGGACCACTTGAAGGATGGTTGACTCAGTGCTGGGAGGGAAAATACAAAATGAACTTGGAACATCTTGTTCTATCCAAAGGCAAGAAAGTTCTCAAAGAGGATAGATATGGCTTGTCAAAAGAATGATTCTTAGATAAATAAACTGCAATAAGACCAGATAGTGGACTATTACACAGCATGAAAAGGCTAAGAGCCATCTGCCTAAGTGCATGTTACTAAGTGAAAGAAGACAATTTGAAAAGCCAGTCTATTACATGACTCAAACTGCACAGCATTCTGGGAAAGATCAATCTGTGAATATCTTTTTAAAATCAATGGATGGGCTGGAAAGATGGCTCAGCAGTTAAGATCACTGGCTGCTCTTGCAGAGGACCCAGGTTCAGTTCCCAGCACCCACATCATGGCTGGTAACCTTCTTTAACTCCAGTTCCCAAGTACTTAATGCCCGCTTCTGGTCTCCTTGGGCAATACCATGCACATGGTGCACAGACATGTGTAGGTAAAGCACACACAAAAAAAATATTTTTTAAATCAGTGGCTTCCAGGAAATAGGAAGAAAGAGATAAATAAATCATGGATTATTTGTATGACGAGACTATTCATGCTCTATTGTAGGGGATGTGTCATGACACATCTGCCCAAACTCATAAAAGACCCATCAAAAGGAACCCCTGTGCTAATGGGGCTTAGCAACGATAGGATGTGGTGATATCGTGTCTCCCAATATATCGTGCACCCTAATAAACTTATCTGGGGTCAGAGAATAGAACAGCAACTAAACAGACAGAGAGGCCAGAAAATGGTGGCACACACACCTTTAATCCTAGCATTCCAGAAGCAGAGATCCATCTGGATCTCTGTGAGTTCAAAGCCACACTGGAAACAGCCAGACATGGTGACCCACGCCTTTAATCCCAGGAAGTGATGGCAGGAAGCAGAAAGGTATATAAGGTGTGAGGACCAGGAACTAAGTTTGTTAGGCTTTTAGGCTTTTAACAGCAGTTCAGCTGAGATTCATTCCAGATGGGGACTCAGAGGCCTCCAGTTTTAGGAAACAGGATCAGCTGAGAAGTTGATGAGGTGAGGTTAGCTGTGGCTTGTTCTGTCTCTCTGATCTTTCAGAATTTACCCCAATATCTGGCTCCTGAATTTTTTACTAATAAGATCCTTTAAGATTCGTGTTACAATTGGATTTCAATACAGATTCATGATGGCAGTGCATGTGTACACTGATGTACATGATGGCAGGAGGTGTACAGAATGGGAGCAGGTAATTCATGTATGAGGGAAGTGAAGTGGAACACAGGGCTCCTCTGTGTCCTGATCACCTTTGCTCTTTCCATAAAGCTGCTCTCCAAATAAAATCTACTGGATAAATGCAAAGATGGTCTGATCTTGGAGGACCCTGGGGTCAAGACCAGAAAAACTTTTGGAAAAAGAGTAATCTAAAGGTAAATACCAAAAAAAAAAAAAAATGAAAACAAACAAATCTGACCCATAGTCCCCAGGAATGTCAAGATCCTCTGATGGAATACAGGAACAGAGAGAAAACTCCTGAGATAACACTTCCACCCACAGTGTTGTATGAATGGTAGTTCATCTAGTTACCTGTGATGGTAACATTAAAGAAAACGCAGCAAGAAAAGTAAGAGGACTCACTGTTCCTGCATTCTGCAAGTTAAAACTTAATTTTAAAAAAACACAGAAATGCTTCACTTTCTGAAAGCTGAGAAAAAGAAAACAAAAGGAAAATGCCAACCCCAAATAACACTGACTCCCTTTAGTGTTACATAAGCCAAGCAAGACAAACGACTCAGAGAGGAAAATAGAAAAGCCATGGCCACTCCTTAAGCCAAGCTAAAACTGTATTTAGAGCATCCATATACAGAGGTCTTCTATTAGCATGGGTAACTAGAAGTTGACAGCATTTAGAAATTATGCCTGGCTTTTCACTCTCTGGGTGCAGCACAAGATAAATTCCCAGGGCAATGGTCTATGATATTGAATCCAACAGTAATTAAGTTAACGTGCCCTGTCTTGTGTGTAAAGGTGTAATTCGGGTGGTACAAATCTTTTATTGAACTCAAATTCAATAGTTGTGTTCAATTCCTCTATTTGTGGTATGTATAGAGGTGGAAGAGAATTGTACAAGGTGATACATTATAATTATATTCCTATGAAGGCCGGGTGTTTTCACTCCACATAAGCCTTTCATGGGGGCACCTTTCATGTCACAAAGGAAATTGTTAGGTGAGTAAACAGCTGTGCAGAATAAATGGTACAGAGACGCATGGCTTTTGCTGCCCAGTGTTCTTTGGCTTGCACTAAATATGCCTTGAATTCCCTTGGGGATCTTCCTTCTCCTCTACTTTCAGCCACAGGACTCAGGACATAGGTGCCTCTAAAGCTAGGCACATGAGCCAGCTGAACATATTTACAGTCAGCCCATTTCTACAGGTTCTGCATCTGTGGACTCAAACAAAATACTAAAAGAAAAACGTACTGCACCCAAGTACATACAGTCAACATGAATTTGACTCAGTGAGGATGTGTGTGTGTGTGTGTGTGTGTGTGTGTGTGTGTGTGTGTTATAGAAGAAGACATAGATTTAAGAGGGAGGACATAGAGGCACCAGAGAAAGAGAAAGAAGAGCTGTGATGAAAATACACGACAAATTTTAAAATTATGTACACGGGTGTTTGCCAGTATAGCTGTTTACTGTACATGTGCAGTGCCTAAGGAGGCCAGAAGAGGGGATCAGATCCTCTGACATTGGAGTTACAGATGGTTATGAGCCATCATGGGGATGCTGGAAACCAAACCTGGGTGCTCTGCAGGAGCAGCAGGTGCTTTTAACTGCTGAGCCATCCCTCCAGTCCTACAAAAAAGAGAGAAAAAAAAGGAGAAGAGAAGAGAAAGGGAGAACCTCACTTTTCTCCAAAAAGTAAAACCCCAATTCCCACACAAAGTGCAACACTGATTTCATGTGAATGGCGTACCACACAGCACCCCACTGTGACTGCCACCATCCCACAGACCCTCAGGCTCTCCAGCACTCCTGTGGGCACGGGTGGCATCAGGTCTTGTGGTTCCTGGGGATTTAGGCCCCTTGTTGTCCTGTCATACTTAACATGTGTGTTATTTTGTAAACAGTACAACATGTAGTTTATATAGAGCATTTATACTAATGGGAATTTTAAACACTCTGTAGGTGATGTAGGGTGGACAGGGACATGTCTATAGGCATTGTGCCACTTCATATAAGAAACGAGAGTGTCTGTGGATCTGGATACCAAGGGGTACTAAAGCCAAACACCCCAGGATGCTGAGGGAAGCTGTGTTCATTTGGCCAGAGTCTTCTGTTCAGCATGAGCATGAGGTTCAGTTGTAAGACTCCTGTTAAAATCACCCAGGAAACGATGGTTCTGTCCCCATTGAGGACACTAAGACAACGGCCAGAGTCAAGATGGTTTCGCTGCCATTCCTAGAAGAGATGGCCAGTGAGGCCCTCGGGCGGAGGCAGAGCTGAGATGAGCAGTTGGGAACACTTACAAACATCCCTTGTTTTCTTCTTTTCCTTTAAGCCAGCTTTAGTTTGGTTTCTAACACTTAAACAGTAGTAAAGAGTTCTCGCCAAAAAAAAACCCTCTTATTTGAAGTCTCAAAACCCACATTTGTCTGTAAATTCACCCACTCTGTTATGCCACCACAAAGAGACAATCTCGGCAACTCTTTTAGTTCTCTCCTTCCCTCCCCCCTCCCCCACCTCAGACCTCCAAAGTCTCCTCTCTTCTGAGACAAGATGGTATCCCAGCTGGCCCTTCCCCAGGCGTCACATTCTGAGAACTGTTCCTCAGACTGAATGTCTCCCCCCTAAGAGCGTCACAAAACATGAGGGGAAAAAACCTGCATGGTCTAGAGTTCAACTTGCTTATTCTAGCAGAGTCGCAGCCAGGGTAGAGTGGCCATGTGTTGGTACCAGCCACTGTGGGATCTAGGGCCCCATGCTGTATGGGGAAGGGGGTTTCTTTACCCCCATGGAGTTTAAATCAAGATCATCCTCCAGAGAAGGGAGGTGTGCGGAGGAAGTCTGTCTGCCCTGAACATATTAGACAAACTCACAGTGGTTCTGATTGGACCTTAGCAATGCACCCACTTCCGGTGTCTGCATGCAAACTAAGAAGAATAGTAACAGGGGACAGCAGTGTTTCCTGTGTGCCTGCTGCATGGCACTCCTCCATCATCTCCAGGCCTCACAGAAACTCTCTGCATGACACCTGCGTCTTCTTTGTTCAACACTGATGCTGAAGTCCAGGGAGTTTAAAGAATGTGACTGGGTTCTCCCAGCTGGGAAAGGGCAGCTCCATTCTCCCCCAAGGTCTGTCCAGCCGTGATCCTGTCTCCTACACTCCACATCCCGCTCTTGATTGTCTTCAACTTCATAGAAAAGCAGAAGCAGGAGCCTGGTGCTCAGCTGGTTTGCTGCAGGACACTGGGGACACAGGGTGTGCCACACAGAGAAGCCAGACACCACCATGCCTCTCATCCAAGGAAACACTTACCCAAACACTTCATGTAAAGCAGGTATGCTTCACAGTGTGCACAATGGGACCTGTCATAGCACGGTTTGCAATGAAGGAAAGAAACACCATGGATTTTATACCTGAGAAGGGCAGTTTTGAGGATGGAGACCATGGAGGCCCCAAAATTGGTATTTTCTTTCTATATATAAAAACAGGATTGGGAGAAAGAAAAAATGCATAAATCAAAAAAAAATAGTCTCAATTAGAGCAAAGGAACACACACACACAAAAGACGACTTTCCAAGTCTTGCTGAGTGCAAGGTATGACCAACAGACCTCCCAGCTGAGACTGAACCCTCAGCTGCAATGTAAAATGCAGGTTCTATTGTTCACCCCCATTTTTCAGATGAGGAAAATGAAGTTTGGGCTAAGTACACAAAGGAACTAAATTGGGACCTATTTTAGAGTTTTTTTTTAAGAGAGAGAGAATGTGTGTGTATGTAGGTAAGTAGGTATATGCATGCAGTGCCCTGCCCTTGGAGGCCAGAGACGTCAGATCCTCCAAAGCTAGAGTTACAGGCAGCTGTAAGACACCCAATGTGTGTGCCGGGAACCAAACTGAGGGCCTCTGGAAAAAGCAGTCCATACTCTGGGTTCTATTCTAGAAGGTAGAAAATTACCTGGAAAGCCTTCTTCTTTAAGAGTTTATAATTAATGTGTGAACATCTCGCTATAAGCAGATTCCAACAGTGATGTAGAAACATGTGTATGTGCCAGGTTCTTCAGAAAGTTCTGAGCTGTGGTAATGAACAGAATGGATGAGGTCAGAGACTTCTCATAGAGCTAGCACCTCCTGCTGGATGTAAAAGATGGTGGAGATGCTAAGTGAAGAAAACAGGCAAGAGAAAAAGAGGGAGAGGAGAAGAGCAATCCGAATGAAGAGTACAACAGGCCCTTCTGGGGAAGCCTTGCGGAGAAAGTGGCATTTGAGCAATCTTCAAAGAATGGAAAGGAGGTTCTGAAGAGGGGGAGTCCAAGACACGCCCCTGGGGATGGAAGTGTGGATGCTTCAGGGAAAAGAAACACAAACCAAATGAAGGCACCTGGGAAGGATGCACTGTATATTCCCAGAACAGCTGGAATATCTGCATGGCAGAGAGGTAGAGAGTGACAGGGTGGGAGGTGTGGTCAGAACCAAGGCCAAGACCCTGGAGACTTCATGGCAAGGCCTTTAGATCTGGGGGAGCCAGGGAAACCTTCAGAGGACTGGAGCAGAAAGATGCCACAGGATAAAATTTAGAAAGCTTTTTCTGGCTACTGTTGGAAAGACAGTTGCAAGGCCAACCACTGGGAGTAGGGTCACACATGAGAGCATAAGGCAGCCTAAAAGTTGGTGTTTGCTGTCTAAACATGAAACAAGATTAAGGGAAAGGAAAATGCAGAAATCAAAAAAATTATACGTATATAATTATACTTACGTGTGTATACACACACACACACACACACACACATGTGCGTATTGTGCATATGTTTACATGTGTGTGAGTGTACATGTATGTCTGGGTACTGGGCCTGAAGCTGACTTTGAGTGTCTCAGCTTGCCCCCACTGATTCCTTGACTCTGCCTCTCAAGTGCTGGGATTACAGACATTTGCCATGGCTGCCTGGCTGTAAGTGGTGCTGGGGATCTGAACTCCTGTCCTCACACCGGCACTGCAAACACTGTGTCTGCCGAGGCGCCTCCCAAGCCCGGATTCCAGATATATTTTTAAGAGAATCTTGACAGAATTTCCTTATGGTTTAGATACTGAATATAGGGAGAGAGAAGGATGTCGCCAAAGAAGATTTAGTGTCACGAATCAAAAGAAACAAAGAATATGTTGAATAAGGAACTTTCTGTAAAATATTTGAATACATAAAACCATTAAATTTTAGTGCTATAAATAATTGTGGATATACTCAACAAAGTGGTATGGCCAGTATAAAAAGTAGCATAGAGATTCTTTAAAAATTAAAGATATAGTTAGCATATGACCCAGCATGCTGGATGATTTTTGTCAGCTTGACACAACTTAGAGTCACCTAAGGAGGAGGAACCTCGATTGAGGAACTAGTCATGTAAGATTGGCCTGTGGCCATGTCTCTTGATTAGTGATTGATGTTGGAGGGCTTAGCCCATTGCAGGCAGCACCATCCCTAGGCAGATGAGTCTGAGTTGTGGAAGAAAGCTAGCTGAGTGTGAGCCAGGAAGCAAGCCACAGACAGTGTTCTTCCCTAATTTCTGTCCTGCCTTGAGTTCCTGCCTTGGCTTCTCTTAATGATGAACTGTAAGCTGAAAAACTGAATAAATCCTTTCTTCTCCAAGTTGCTTGTGGTGGTTGTGTTCACCACAGCAACAGGAAGTAAAGGAGAGCAATGTACAGCAGGTTATTATTCAACCCCAAAGTGGAAGGAAATTCTCACAGAGGCTAAGATGAGCCCTGAGGACATGTAGGGTGAAATGAGCCCCAGCCAAAATGAAAACCATTGTGTGGGTTGTTGAGTTTGTAGAGACAGAAGAACAGAGGGGCTGAGAAAGGAAGAGATGCAGAGGTGTTTAATGGTACACGCTCCAGTTTTGCAAAATGAAAGGTTTCTAAAGATAGGTGGTGGTCATGGTTGTACAATGATGTGAATGTGCCTAATCCCACTGAACTGTACCATGAAAATAGTCAGGATGATAAATGTTGTATGTATTTTACCACATGAAAAAAATTATTAAGTCATCAGCACCCATCTCACCCCTACCTCCAAAAAGAAAAAAGTCTCCTGAGGCAGGACCACTGCTTGTGACCGATGAGTGACTCCGCCCATATGGATTGTAAATAGCAGTATGTTTGAGTGGCTAGATTAAGATGACACTTGAAATTTGATTTCTCCCTGACTGTTTAGGTGTCTCAAAGAGACACTGTGATGGAGAACACTAATATATGGTGTGTTGTTCAAGTATCTATTAGAAGAACAAATGATAGATTCTTTTCCAATTTAATAAAGCAGAGCTCATGAAACACACATCTCAGGCTGTGAAACATCCTTCCCATCGCTGGCTCCCTGGGGAGGCTGTAGAATAGATAGACGTTAATATCTGAAGATTAAATAACATGATAACAGATTTGATATGTTCGACCTCGTTTTTTTTTAAAAAAAAAAAGAGTATTTTTTATTCATTGTTTTATAATAAACAGCTTAATGTCAACGATAATCCGACTGTAACAAGGATGGTGGCACCAGGGGCACTAAATGGGTGGGTGTTCACTTATTACAAGGACCGGATGGAAGCTGGGCGCTCCGAAGGGGGTGCACACAGCAGAGAGGCAATGGGCCCCACTCCCACACTCAGCTGGAAAAGACATCCCATAAAGAAAGGCTGAGGGCTCCAACCACACAGCCTGCTTCTTAGGGGCCTTTAAGGGGATGGGGGGGGCTGATACAATGGCTCCACAGTTAAGAGCATTGGCTGCTCTTCCAGAACACCTAGATTCAATTCTTAGTACCCACAGGACAGCTCACAGCTTTCCATAACTCCAGTTCCGGGGGATCTGATGACCATTTCTACCTTCTGTAGGCACCAAGCATACATGTGGTGTATATACATATATGCAGGTAAAACACTCATACACATAAAGTAAAAATAAATAAATAAATATTTATAAGGGGTGGGGTAACAAAAGTGAGAATTAGTTCCAAACTCAAATACATAAAGTCTGTGCAGCCTCTTAAGGGGACCCCATTCATCCACACAGGGGAAATTGTCATGAAACTGATTGACCTAAAATTGTGTAGCTAACGCTTATCAAAAAGTTGGTTCCCTTGACTACCTGTGCAGCTTTGAACCAAGGAAAGGCACTTCAGGCAGGCGGTGGGGGACATACACCTTTAATTTCAGCAGTAGCAAGCGGATCTCTGTGAGTTTGAGGCCAGCCTGGTCTACAGAGCAAGTTCCAGGACAGCCAGGGCTACACAGAGAAATTCTATCTCAAAACCCCAATGTTGTCATCAAAGGGAGTAAGGCTTGGAGGGTGGAGCCCTGGCTCCGTGGTTAAGAGTGTGCACTGCTCTTGCAGAGGATGAGAGTTCAATTCCCAGCACCCATTTCAGTCAGCTCACAACCACGTGTTATACTCCAGCCCCAGGGCCAGCCAATGCCTCTTGTCTCTGCAGGTACCTGCACTCGTGTGCACATACCCACACACTGACACACACACACACACACACACACTTGATTCAAAATGAAAAATAAATTTTCTTGAAAAAGGAGTAAGTTTCTCCTCAGACACAAGGCCACAAGAAGCCTTGGACTCCCTCCTGCCCCGTGTTCTTGTGTATAAATGGGGAATAGGGGCTACTTCAGTCTGTATAGAAAAATAAGCCATGTTCATCTGTGCGATGGTGGATTGGTAAGTGCAGCACACCGTGGTCCCCCAACAGAGATGTGTCAACTGCTTCTCTTCTGTCTACTGGTGGAACCTTAAGTAACTGGCAGGCAAATCTAATTTATATGCCACATATATTCATCCCAGCCCTTCCTCACCAGTTTTCTTTCAAGCTGCATCTGGCTCACCATTCCCAGCCTCTCTACCCCCTGCTTTAGTCCCTGTCTTCACAGTGTGCATCACTGATTTTCTTATTTGTCCACCAGCCTCACTCACTATGTCTGCTCAGGTCTTCAAACCAGATTGTAGATGTAACTGTCTTATTAAATAAGACACACAGAGCCAAATGCAGAGTTAAAAGCCCAAGAGGTCAGAGCAGTAGCTGAGAGCTGAGACTAAAAACCATGTTCCGCCGGGTGGTGGTGGCGCACGCCTTTAATCCCAGCACTCAGGAGGCAGAGCCAGGCGGATCTCTGTGAGTTCGAGGCCAGGCTGGGCTACCAAGTGAGTTCCAGGAAAGGCGCAAAGCTACACAGAGAAACCCTGTCTCGAAAAACCAAAAAAAAAAAAAAAAAAAACATGTTCTTACCCTTTGCTGCCACTGCCATCCTTCCCCTGAGAAAGAGACCTACTTCCTGTATATCTGTCTTTTTATTGAGTTTCTGTTCTGCCTTCTTATTAGTTGTAAACCCAACCACATGACCTCCTCGTCATTGCCTGTCTATATAGACCTACAGGTCTCTATGGTTGGTATTGAGATTAAAGGTGTGTGTCTCCATGCTGGCTGTATCCTTGAACACACAGAGATCTGCCTGTCATGTGATTGGGATTAAAGGTGTGTGCCACAACCGCCTGGCTTCTGCTATGGCTTGCTATTAGCTCTGACCCCCAGGCAACTTTATTTATTAACATACAAATAAAATCACATTTCAGCACAAATAAAATATCACCATACCGGATGTTATATACCATAGTCCTCTGGACTTGTTAACTGGCTGGTCTTGAAATTCAAGACCTTATACAGACCCTCTTCAGAAAAAAAAAAAGGGGGGGGGGGAGACTTTGTTATACCCTTTTCCATGTGGAATGGCTTGAACATAATTCTGTCAGTGGGCAGGGTTAGAGCAAGAGAACTCTCAAGACCCTTTTTACTTTGCAGAATTGTCTGACCTCTCCCTGTGTCTGTTTGCCACTGGGAAAATCCATCATTTGCAAGAAGCAGCAATGAGACAATGGGCAGTGTGTTCCATTTCACGGCAAAGCCAGAAGCCTGTGCAAAATTGCACAATCTGTTCACGCAGTGGAGACTTGACTCTTGGAAAGGAAGGAGAGAGCTTTTTATACTCAAGAGCTCAGACAAAAATATGTAAAGAAAAATAACAACGCTGGCAGTAAGTATTGGCAGTTTCTCTGATGACAAAATTCAATTTAAAGGGGGGAAAAGCTAGACAGTTCTTCAAAATAGAGCTAGGCTTCAGGAAATTAGAACTGCTGTTCAAGTGGGCACATTACAATTTCAGAAGAAATTGTCTCAGCTATTTCTCCGCTGTGGACTTTGGAAGATAATGATGAACTTAATGTTTCTGATTATGTTGCTAGGCAAATCAGGGACCACAGAATAATTGGAAAAGCAAGGAATAAACACAGTGAGAAAGAAAGAAACAGCCCAGGAGACAGGTCCCCAACTCTGAGGCTGGGTCACCCTCACACCAACCCCGCATTCCGTGTCTACTTAGGATCCTCTCAGTCACATTCAACCCAAGCCCACAGAAGGGCCTGGGTTCCTCCTTAGCAAGGATTGTTCCATTTCCAATAAGGTGATGTCAAAAGAGGGAAGCTCCCTGCTGTGAGACAGATGTTGTGATGGGGTAAAGCAGCAGGGAGGCCCCTTCTCTGAGAGCCAAGGGTCACTATGCCTTCCACACCAAAATCATTTCAAGTCAAGAAAAAGGATGTTCAGCAAAAGGGTTTGTGTTTTGTCTCCTAGCAGGGAGACCCCATTAGTGTAGGTCCAGAACACCAGCATAGAGAAATCAGGTCTCGTGAGCTTAAAATAACTAGAGGAAAGCCCCAAACCTACGCTATCTCATTTCACACAAGAGGAACCTGAGGCTCTAAGACAGCAAATTTCTCTCTCAAGGTGACTCACCCAAGCACAGGCAGAAGCTCTACCTTCCTAGCAGGATGACCAATGCCTGGTTTTCCCAGAACAGTCCCTGTCTATCACGCAAGGTCCTTCTCTGACTTCCTATAATCCCAGTGCTTTCTAAGCAGATCAGAGAGATTGCCTCACGTTCAAGGCCAACATAATCTATGTAACAAGTTCTACCCAGACCAGCCAGGGCTACCTAAAAAGACCTTGTCTTTAAAAAAATAATAATAATAATAATAATAACAATAATAATATAATGAAGAAGCAAGAAAATTAAAATAATTTTTTCAAATGAGATGTAGAGATAGCTCAGTGAGTACCCTGCATGGGTGGATATATTGGATAGTTTTATATCAACTTGACACAAGCTGAAGTCATTTGAGAGGAGGATCTCTCAATTAAGAAAATACATTGATAAGAATGGGCTGTAGGTAAGCCTGTAGTGCATTTTCTTAATTACTGATTGATGGGGGAGGGCCCAGCCCATGGTGGGTGGTGCCATCCCTGGGCTGGTGGTCCTGGGTTCTATAAGAAAGCAGGCTGAGCAAGTCATGATGAGAAAGCCAGTAAGCAGCTCCCTTCAGTGGCCTCTGCATCAGCTCCTGCCTCCAGATTCCTGCCCCATTTCAGTTCCTGTTCTGGCTTCCTTCAGTGGTGGACTACAGTACAAAAGGGTAAGCCAAATGAACCCTTTACTCCTCAGCTTGCTTTTTGGTCATAGGGTTTCATTGCAGCAATAGAACCTAAGAAAGAAACTAACTCATACAGTGAGCAATGCTACTCCCAGAAGACATTGCTTATTATACGAAAACTTCAGTGCCAGACAGGGGATACCTCTGCTGTGGGATGTTCTGTATGGCAAATGTGTTGCTCTGATTGGTCAATAAATAAAACACTGATTGGCCATTGGCTAGGCAGGAAGTATAGGCGGGACAAGGAGGAGAATAAAACTGGGAAGTGGAAGGCTGAGTCAGAGAGACACTGCCAGCCGCCAAGATGACAAACAGCATGTGAAGATGCCGGTAAGCCACGAGCCACGTGGCAAGGTATAGATTAAAGGAAATGGATTAATTTAAGCTGTAAGAACAGTTAGCCAAAAGCCTGCCACGGCCATACAGTTTGTAAGCAATATAAGTCTCTGGGTTTACTTGGTTGGGTCTGAGCGACTGTGGGAGTGGCAGGTGAGAGATTTGTCCTGACTGTGGGCCTGGCAGGAAAACTCTAGCTACATACCTCCCTGTGAATGACTGGTCAGGAAGGCTCCAGAGGTTCCCTCAACAATATGGACTACTGCTATTGCTCTTGGTTGCCCACTGTAAGGAGATGATAAGACCATATTCCTCAAGATTCCACAGACTCTGGTTGTGGGACATAGAGAAATCAATCCTGACCCAACTTAGAAACTCTCCTTCTGGCTAGCTTTCATGGTGACAGATGGTGCTATGCCTCCTGGGCAAGAGAAGACATCAGTAACATTTCCCAGTTTTGAATCTGAATGCCAACCTGCTAGGCAAGACCTGTCCACTTGTGCAATAGTAGGAAGACTGTTAATGGGGTAACCAATCCTTTGTGCCTAAATTTGAGGCCTGCTCCACAAGAGGGAATCCATGCCTGGTACCTTAAATACAGTCAAAGCCCATGGCTGGGGAAGTCACAGACCCAAAGGGGAAACTTGCTGGGGTTGTTTTGCTAAATGGTCACATTACCAAGCTGCATCCTGAATATTTATGTTTATATCCATAGACTTGCACTGCTCTCCACTGTGGTCAGGGAAGCTTCTATTGCAGTCGAGGTGGATAATGCAGAGACTCATGACTGGTTAAAGAGCTGAGAGTACATGGGTGCTCAGTCACAGCCATGGATGGGACATTACACCAGCCAGCATCTGCTTAAATAGGCATAAAACTCACACCCACACAAGACCCTGTACAAGAACGCTCGTAACTACATTCGTACCTGCCAGAAAGTGGCCACAGTTAAGATGGCTTCCACAGAGAAGAAATCAATCAACTGTGAAGTCTCAAAAATGGAATATTATTCAGCACTAACAAGAAATAAGCATGATGTTCCATGCCTGCAATCCCAGCATTCAAGAGGCTATGGAAGGAAGGATGTGAGGAGTCTGAGTCAGTCTGGACTACATACTGAGTTCCAAGCCAGCTTGGCCTAAAATCAAGATTCATCTCAAAAGACCAAAAATAAGTGTGTGGGTGTGTGGGGGGTGTGGGGGTATCACAAAGAAGTAGAAAACTAGAGGTGAGGTGAAAGGGAAGAGGGGGAAGAGGGGTTAGGCAGGGATGGACAGTAAATACCGAAGCACAGTTGTGTGAGTGTGATTTTAATGCCCCATAGCATGTAATTGCTCCTACATTTCCAAACAACTACAGAAGAACTTGAGAGCTCCCAATACATGAAAATGGTATTTAAAGAGAGGAAAATGCTAACTACTGCCATTCAATTGCTATCTGCCATGTACATGTGTCAAATTATAACACTGTACCTCAGAAATAAGCATAAATATTAAATGTCAATTAAAATGTCTAAAAGACATAATATTATGAAAAGAAATTCTTCAAAGACACAGAGGAACCTTAGACTCCGGGTACAAAGAGAAAGAAGCCAAGGTAAGAAGGTGGCATGCTGGAGAAGCAGAGGTTCTGGGGACCCTAGAAAGGTCAGTGTTATCCAGGGAAGAGGGAAGCGGGGGCAGGGAGCGGGGAGCAGATGGAGCACACAGCACTTTTAAGGTAATGAAATTACTCTGCATCGTTCAACTGTGGTGGATCCATGTCATCATTCATTTGTCAGAACTCATAGAACAGGTGAACCCCAAGCAAGCTGAAAGACTGGGGGCAATGGGTGTCAGTCTACTCAGAAAAGGTAGCAATCCCTCACTCAGGAGCAAACGTCAATATTTAGGGAGGGCAGTGTGTAACCAGGCAGGTGCACACAAGTCCCTTCTCTCCTGACAGTGGTGGCGTTTCCAAGAAGCTGGAGGACATGTGGGACTGCCCTCTGTAGATGAATTTCTAAACAGTCTTATTAAATAAGAAACACAGAGACTCAGGGAAGCACTTTTGAGAGTGACATAGGGAGAGGCCCAGGCGCTGCAAGACCCTTTCCTGAAGGTAGATCATCCCCTGATTCTTTGCTTGGCCCTAGCAGCCTTGTAAGAGAAGTCTAAGAAAATCCCAATTCAACTAAAGCTGTGTCGTGAACATCCGACAGCTAAACCTGCTCCCCTGAGGGCAGAACGTTTCAAAGTTCATCATGGGTTTAAACCCATGGGATCTCGTAAATGCAAGCTCTGACTTGATGGGTCATAGGAACAGATGTAGGATTGGGGCATGTTCTGGGATTTCTGCACATCTAAAAAGCTTACCAGTGATGCCAATGTTCCAGGGAATAACCAGGACTGGCGTACTTTGGTCTCAACTCTCTCCCTAGAGTCTTCCCCTAACTTCTAATACACATGCACTGAACTGACCATATTCACAACTGAGCTCCAGATCTGCTTCCTACTAAGAGAAGAAACAGCTGATCAGCCAAAGAAAAGCGTGCTCCACCAGCAGCCTTTCCCACCCCATCCTTCATGCTTCTCACATAAAAACCTCCAGGTAATCCCTGATATCTCTCCTATGACCCATATGATCTGCCATCAGTCTTTGGCTTTTCATAACTTCTGCTTCTGCTGCTGCTGCTGCTGCTGCTGCTGCTGCTGCTGCTGCTGCTGCTCTGGACTAAGCCCTTCTCATCCCCTGGCTGGATTTCTGCATGACCCTTATCCAGTCTCCTTGATTCTGCCCCAGGTTATATATCCCAGACTATATACACATCCAAATCCCTGTAACTTGCAAATATGACTTTGTTTGTCAAGTCTTTGTAGATGTCACAGCTAAGTTAAGGACCCCAAGATAAGATCCCAAGTATTATCTGAGTATTTTCTGAATCCAAGGACAATTGTTCACACTAAAAGAACCCAGAAGAAGGGGATCTGAGAAGAGAGCCTTGAAATGACAAACCAAGAAGCCAGGGAAGCAGCTTGCAGACAAAGAAGGGACCCCCAGGGCTGTGACGGTGAGTACTACATGTCAATATGTGGTCACCTGTGTCCAAATGTTTGTCTGTGACATTTGAGGGTGAATTTGGATGAGATGCTGCCCTCCAGACATTCTTTCTCTCCTTCAGAAGTTGTATCTTGAGGCAAAACTTTGGGCAAGACAGGACAGAACTGCATGGAGCAAGATACTGTCCTGCTGAACTCTAGAGTGAAAAAATCAGGTGCAGATAAACTCTATCACTTTTGACTGCCAAAGGTATACCTGTGCCCACCCCTTGCTGGGACAAAACCAACTTGGAAAGGGGGAGGGGCTTATTTTGACTGGCAGATTGAGGTATAGTTCCCTGTGGCAAGGAAGTTGGGGCAGCAGAGCTTGAAGCAGCTGACCACATCGTGCCCATAGTCAGGAAGAAGAGAAAAATGGAGCTTACACTCAGCTCATTTTTTCCTTTGTGTGCAGCCCAGGGAATAGTGCTACCCACAGTGGGCAGGTCTTCCAACCTAAATTAACCAATTCAAGATAATCCTGTTGAGGCCCATCTCCCAGTAATTCTAGATCTCATAAAGTTGATGATTGACAGTGACCATCATGAGTAGGTCTTTTTGTCACTTAGTCAATGAAATAGAATTTGTGTGGTTTCAAACCTGGCTGTGCTTTTGAGAAATTTGGAATTTGTAGACTTTTTCCTCTTTCTTTTGGAAGAATTTTTAGTTGGAAAGCAAATTGGTTTTTTAATGGATGTATGGAGGTGGGTACATGCTCTGTGTGAGAGCACATTCACATGGAGACTAGACGTCAATTTCAGGTGTCACTCCTAAGGAGCCATCCATCTTGGTTTGAGATAGAGTCTCTCAACGGGACCTGGGACTCACCAGTTACGTGAGGCTGTGTGGCCAGCAGGCTCCAGGGATCCATCAAGAATTCATCACTACCACAAGAAGGGACTGCAAGCATCCACCACACCCAGCTTTTCACATGGGTGCTAGGCGATCAAACTTGGGTCCTCTTGTTTACACACCATGCGCTTTACCAACTAAGGCATCTCCATATCACTTACCCATCTCCCAGTCTCCTATGAGAAAAGCCACTCCAAAGCAAAGCTGGTCTCTTCCGTGTCTTTAGCCATCTCTGGTCACATGGATTCCATCTGGTCACATGGGTTCCATGCCATGATGGAGACTCCAATGTTCAAGAGCAGAGTCAGCTGACCACTAAGGCCAGAGGAGACTGGTTGGAAGCAGACTTCGTGGGGATCCTCTCACTAAAACCCTGGGAGACACTCATATTGTTTGCCCAACTGCCTTGATATGCTGGAGCTGGTGTGCCTCTCCAGCAGCCGCCCTGTTTCCCATGTGAATGCACAGATGCTGGACTCACGACTGCAGCCCTAGGCTGGGAGGACTGACTCCATAGATGTGAACCCCAAATGAACAGACATGACTCAGAGTCTCTAAATGTGAGAATGCGAGCTTCCAGCCCTAGGCTGGGAGGACTGACTCCATAGATGTGAGCCCCAAATGAACAGACATGGGCTCAGAGTCTCTAAATGTGAGAATGCGAGCTTCCAGCCAGTTGCCCAGGTAGAATTTGGTATTCATGAGTTTTATATTTGTCTGTTTAAGGATGCTCAGACATAAATGGCTCTTTAATTACATGAGTCTAAATATAATCCCATCTCCTTGCACACAAATCCCACCTTTTGCCTAATATATTCACTTGCTCCCACTGATGCTAGTTTCAGAGAAAAAGCTAAGGTGAGTTGGGAAGGAACTTCTGGTGCACAAAGGAAAGACCCCTCCCCAACAAGGAAGCCCCCTCCATCTTTTCTGGGAGTCTACTCCTTTCTAAGAAAAGTGGAGTGTAAGAAGACAGCTGCCTCATTACAGCCTGCCCATCTGCTATTTGTGAACGCCAGTGTGTTTCAGGCACAGCAGCTTTGCCTTAAACGGGGATTGTCATTAAGTGCAGAAAGCTCCCCTCTGTGGTCCTGAACTGCATAGAGCCTGGATGCTTGGGTCTGAGATGGGAATCACTAGGCAAGGCAAGACCATCAGGGCCCCTGTCACTAAGCCCTGGGAACGTCTCCAAGGCATCCTCAGTAGCTCGCTTGATGTGATAAAGCTTGTCTATTTCTGTGGATGCTGACACGTACCAGTTACTCTTATGCCCTGTTTGAATGTAGAGTGGATTCTGGGCTAGTTGGGGGGTGGGGGCAGTAAGAACTATGCAGCTGAGGAATGGAAGGGTGGGGCTGTTGGAGAAGAGGAATCTGCCTGGAGATAACCATTAGTCTTGCTGCCATGAGTTTCTTCCCAGCCACACCCCAAGGGTCTCCTTCCCAGTCTGCTCTCTGAGCATCCCACCCCCAACTGCAGGCTTCTACATTCTCCACCTCAACATTTGGACCCTCTCCTTGAACGTCTGCTTCTTTCTTCCCCTTCTTCAGATCAACACAGTTCACCCGAGAGAGTCAGAGCAAGGAAAGATTTCTAATTTATTTCCCTGAGCTTCAAACCTGAGACTTGCTCATCCCTAGAATGGAAAGCCCTAATAGTCTGCATGCCATCACAACCACCCAGAGGCATCAGAGGCAATTTGCGTTTCAAAAGTAATAGAGAGTAAATTGCAGAGGAAATATTTTATGCAAATTAACCAAGCTTAACATTTTGATAAAGGGCTTTAAAAAAAATGAACCAAGCAATCTAATACTCCATTGCAAATTTAAAACAAAAGAAAATTTCAAAAGCCTGTTCTCAAAGTATGTGACAGCAAGAGAGATTTAGCCGGAGACATTAACTACCCCATAGATGGAACACTTTGGGAGCCAAAGCGCATAAGACTATTAGTTCAAAACAACATCCATATGAGTTTATGGATTAAGGTATTTCAATAACTTAAACAGGTCTCCCCCTTCTGTTGGGTGGACCCATTCCTAAACCAGACTGTTGCATGAACCCTAAATGGTCTTATAATAAAAACACAGAGCCAGATGACAGGGTAAATGCTGAAAGATCAGAGAGACAAAGGAACAAGCCACAGCCACCTCTTACCTCACCAACTCCACGAATCCTCTGACTGAATGTCTGAGTCCTCAGCCTAAAAGAGCTTTCTAGTTCCTGAGCTTTCTCCTCACACCTTATATGCCTTTCTCCACCCAGCCATTTCACTTCCTATCTCAACCTTCCCAGTACAGGGATTAATGGTGTGTGTGCTTCCTAAATACTGGGGTTAAAGGTGTGCTACCACTGCCTAGCTCTGTTTCTCTCCTAGGCTGGATCATTCACATATAGCCCAGTGTGGCCTTGAACTCACAGAGATCCGGACAGATCTCCGCCTTCTGAGTGCTAAGATTAAAGGTGTGTGCAACCACTGCCTGACCTCTATGTTTAATCTAGTGGCTCTACACTCTGCTCTTCAGGCATATTTTATTAGAGTACAACAAAATATCACCACACCAGACCACATTTGCTGTGATTCCCATGTTACACTGGTAAGTGAGTCTGGAATCTGCAATCACACAAAAGAAAGGGGAGAAGAAAAGTGTTGAACATGGACTACAGGCCATGTCCCATTCTATGTGTTCCACGTGTGTTAGCTCCTTTAGAATGTGTCTTCAAGTCCCCTGAGAGGATGACAAAGGGACTCAGGAAAGCCACATGGTGCCTATGCTGTGGGGAAAGCACTTCTCTTTAGGAAGAAAATGACTGAGAAGAACACGGTTAAAACAGTCCTTCAAAACTGCAAAGGGGTGGTTGGAGACTGTTAGTGTTCTAACACTGTGAAGAGACACCATGACCATGGCAACTCTTATAAAAGAAAACATTCGATCAGGGCTGGCTCACAGTTCAGAAGTTCAGTCCATTTTCCTCATGACAGGAAGCATGGTGGCATGCAGGCAGACATGGTGCTGGAGAAAGTAGCTGAGAGTTCTACAACCAGATCTGTAGGCAACAGGAAGAGAGAGATTATGGGCTTAGAATGGGCTTTTTGAAATTTCAAAGCCCACCACCAGTGACACACTTCCTCAAATAAGGCCACAACTCCTAATCCTTTGAAATAGTGCCACTCTGTAGTGACCAACTATTCAAATCTATGAGCCTAGAGAGGCTATTCTCACCACAGAAACATTTTTAAAACCCCATTAATACCCTTATTTATCCCCAATTCAGACTTCCAAGAAGCCCCAAGTTCATATCCCTGCAGTTCCCAACTGCAGGCCGCCTAGAGGGAGGGGCAACATCGGTGGCATATCTGAGTCTCTGCTCTGCTTGTGAAGACTTGGGTCTGGGGGGCGGGGGGAGTTCCAGCTTCACGGGGCCTTGAGGGTACTGTGAGCTCAAGCATCCATGACCATGTCAGGCTTTCCCTGTAAACAGAATACATACTTTACACATTGGTACACTACTTCTCAAAACATACAAGTGTTATGGTAATTGATAGACTGGCAATTCTCTTTAGATTAAGTGAATGTATGGGAAATTTGAGTATTATCTATTCTCTATAGATATATATTTTCTATCATGTAGTGGAGGTTAAAATCTCCTTATAATAAATGTAGAAACCAATCTCACTGAAAGGACAGAACAACCGTTACCCAGCTCACATCAGACGCAGAAAAATCCCACAGGTCCACACTACAGCCTCCCTCACTCATGGTTGTCCAAAGGGGAATTTTATTCTGGATACATCTATGCATGCTTGTAATCCCAGCACTTGGGATCTATCCAAGAGGATGGAGAGCTCAAGGCCATCATGGGTGAGACAGTGAGACTCTGTCTCAAAACTCCCATTTTTGCAGAATCAAAAGCTGCAAATTAGGAAGGTGGGATGTCATAAAAGAAACAGTTTGACCTTTCACCTTTATACAGCTGCTGTGTATCAACATAAAAGGAGAAGCAATGGGATGGGAATAACAGGAGGGGGTGAGGAATGGTGAAGGGGGGTGAATTAGGTCAAAGCACATGATATATTTATATTGAAATATCTTCATGAACCCCATCTCTGTGAACAATAAATACATATCAATAGAAATCATATTAAAATAGTCTCCATAGGAGCTAAAATTATAAACTTAGAAAATGTATATGAGATAAGCATAAACCAATGGGTTAATAGCCTTAATATATAAAGAACATATACAAATGTATAATACAGAGGAAAGAGAGAGTTCCCAAGCAATAAAGCAAAGGTACAAAACAATGTAGGCCTACAAATAATGAGCACGTTTAAAGTGAGGGAGACGCCTCCGCCTCCGCCTCCGCCCCCGCCCCGACAATAGGGAGCATAGCCAGGGACCTGCTCGGCCTTGGCCATGGCACAGATTCAGGAATGAGTCACTAAGGGCAGCTACAGCAGACAGGCCGTGGCGGTAAAGTAGCAACATCAGCAGCAAGGGCAGCCGCGGAAGCATCAACTGGCAGCATCTCTACAGATCCTCGGATCAAGGCCAGTGGGGAGCTAAAGGCACAAGTGGCCATAGCTCCAAGACCAGTTCTCTGTCCCTGTGCTCCACCTCCCATGTATGGGTAAACTGAGTCCTCTGAACCTGCTTTCCCCCTCACTGCCACCATGCCCCATCTCCACCCCATCTGATGGCTTCACTCCTAGCTGCCAAGCTTGAAGGAGCCTTGTCCTCGGCCCTCCTCCTCCTCCTCCATCCTCATGCCATAGCCCTAGCCAGTCTCCAGTTCATGGGACCAAAACTCTGTGGAGAATTACCTTGACCTATCTAAGCTACTGTAACAAAATACTTTCTAGTGGGTTAGTTTATTAATAGCAGAACATTATAGTTCTGAAGGCTGAGAAATCCAAGACACAAATGATCCAATGAGAAGCCACTCCTGTGTGTGGTGTATTCTGTGTCCTCCTGGAGCAGAGGTGAATACACTCCTAGTCTTTCATGAGGACTCCACTTATGACTTACTTGTCTCCTCCATAAAAGCCCTTCCTCTCAGTAATATCCTGCTGGGGATTAGATCATCTGACACATTCTGGGCACAGCAGGTACCACCTTTTCCCTTTGCTCAGTGCCCACTTATTTTCATCATAGAAATACTGGGATAGGAACACCACGATGCAGGCAGTAATTTATCAATCCACACCACTTCTCAGAGGCCATAGCTGTTGCTCCATTTTGCAGACAAGAAAAGTGAGGCTAGAGTTCAATTACTTTTCTTCCAAAGATAAAGGTTTTGAATTTGAGGTACAAAGTACTAGAAGACTCTCTTGGGGTTCCTGTTGCTCTGATGAAACACCATAACCCTGAGGAATGGGTTTACTTTGGCTTACTTGATCTCAGGTCACACTCCATCACTGAGGGAAGTCAGGGCAGGAACTGAAGCAGAAGCTGCAGAGGAGTACTGCTTACTGGCTTGCTCCTCATGGCTTACTCAGCCTTTCTTATAGAACCCAGGACCACCTGCCCAGGGCTGGCACCACTCACCCTTCCACATTATCAGTTATTAAGATGCCCTACAGACTTGCTCTACCAAGGCCTACAGATGGACCTACAAAGGCCACTCCTATGGGAGCATTTTCTCAATTAAGATTTCATCTTCCTAGATGACCCTACCTGTGTCAAGTTGACATAAAACTAGGCCTCACGGAGGCTGTGACAATAGCTAAGGACACAGCAAAGGCTGGGAACAGAAGCCTAACATCCCTCCCTCCCCCCCGAAGCAAGTGCCCAGTATTTAATTTCTTTTCAGCTAATGATCTTAGAGGCAGTTGAGCTTTGTTTACATCTTTCCTTTGGGTCATATTCCTCACTGTAACTAAAGGACTAAGGCATCCTGCCTAGAACTCTGAAAGATAGAAGGGGTCATCTTCCCTAGTGTCCCCGCACAAATGCCCCACAAAAAGCCAGCCCCCATTTTCCTAAGTGTAAAAAGGCCTCTGTCTGGCATGAGCAGGTGAGAGGCCACAACTGCATGCAAAGCAGCCCACAGGCTGAAGAAACCAAGGACTTCTCTTCAGGGAGATCGTGAATTAATTCTTCTCCATAGCACAGGGATTTAAAGTCACTGCACTAAGAACACGGCCACTGTCAGCTGTATAATCACTGCAGTGCCCTTGCCAGCCCTGGGCTAATAGACTGTCCTTCAAAACATAGGTATAGCCAGAAACAAACCACAGCATCGACAAAGCAAAACCTCTTCCTCTCCTTCTCACTAACTTACCCATCTGTCCATGCAAACATTTATTGGGTGCCTATTGTTTGCCTGTGGGCTTTAGATATGCCCCTGTGTTCAATAAGCACACAGCCTAGAGGGAGAGACAGGTGATTAAATGGATAATTATGCTGCTGAATGAATGTGGATAAATGTGAATTATAAGGGACAGGTTAAATTAATCATGGGACAGCCATACAATAGAGTCCTATATAGCCATTAAAAAGAATGATGAAGCACCATATTCATTGACATGGAAAGAATCTCTACAGTATGTCAAAATCGAAAAGGACAATGATATTGCAAAGGACTGTTTACAGGGTTTTCCTCTCTGGAAAAATGTATTTTACACAAATACTTGAAAAATGTTCACCAACTTACCAGTTAACTTCAGGCAATGGCTTTCAGACAGATTTTACCTTACCTTTCACTCCTTTCTATTTTGTTTATATAAAATAAAATTCTCAAATGGAGCAGCTTTCCATGGTGAAAAGAAGCAGTCAGTCAGCATGTTGGGCTCCGGAGTGGAAATCCACACACACCTCTGTGCACATGCACACACCCAATCCTGTAGAAAACACGTTCTCTAATGGTTTCTGGAAGGTGAAGGGGGTGTCTAGGTTCTCCTTCACTTTGAGTTAGCCAACAACTATGAACCAGGCTGAACTCACGTGAAAGCTGAAGATTTGGGAAAATAAGAAAAGACACAAGATGGTCTGCGGTTTGTTACCTTCAATGCCAATGGTTTTTTCATGTTCAAAAGCAAGCTCCTTTTGACAACTGGAATTATTTGTGCCAGGTACTAAGATAGCATAAGCCTCCGCAGCTTGCCCCAGACCCCAAATGCACAGCATCCCTCCAGACTGTGCAACACACGAAAGGAGATGTGAGAAGGTGAGCCTGGTCCAGGGTTACTTTCTGCTCTTACAACCACACCCGATCTGGGTTTTAGTTTCATTCATTCACTTGAACTCTGCAGGACATCCACTGTGCACTGCTCTTCTGTTAGGAACTGTGCCTAAAGGTCAGCAAGGCAGGTGTAGCCTCTGCCCCATGCCACTTAGGATCTGCAGGACAGAGGGACTAAAAAGACTCTCCAAAGTCAACCCTGCGAGTTCAAGCCCTGGCTCTCCATGTTCTGGGTAGGTAAACCTGCCCTGTAGTTGGCCTTGTGGGGTTTCAGTTCCCTGTCTGACAAAGGGGCACAATAAACTTGGAAGGGTGTGTAGGAATTCAATAAGATGATGTGTGTGTGGCAAAGGCCTGGAGTACAACCGCCCTGAGTGAAGGTTAATTCATATTGTCACAGGCATTCACACTCTGTAATAAACTGTCATGGAGACGAAAGTGCAGAGCAGAGATCGGAACTCACAGCAGCGCAGCCACAGAGCACTTCCCAGCTCCACACCCGCCCCGACCCCCCCAGGACATAGTGGTCCAGTGGGATAAAGATACAACACACCAGAAGCCATTCATTGATATCACAGGCATCAAGAATCCACATTGCTGATTAATCTCTGGACCACGTGGCTCAACTTGGGCAACACCAAATGGAGTATGGAAGCAGAATGTTAATGCCCCCTCATTCTGCAGGAATATACTGTAGAGGCCTTCGCAGGCTGACCTTTTCCACATAGAATATGTTTTATTAACTGGCCACTGATTCCTGCCCTGCAGGCCTAGGAGGCTATAAACAGAGAGAGGGGAGAGTGGTCGGCCAATCCAGTTTTGGGTTCAGTGAGAAGGTTGAGAGAATGTAGTAAAGCACAGGAGGACAGGGGAGCAGCTTCCACAGGGGTGGGAGGAGGGTGGGAGAATATGGAACCGCCAGGGGCTTGGTGCTGGTGGAGACTGATGCCTTCGCTCCTGGTCCTGAGCCAAGCGAGGCCTTCCTGAGGGCCAATTAATCCCAGGCACCAGCATCTGCCGTCAATTCTTCAAGGTAATTAGCTCCACATGTTATCAACAGGAAGCTGGTGCCCACGGGCTCTTGAGATAATTGTTTCAATGTTGGCACATAGTCTGCCTGCCATGAAAGGTCACTGCACCCGATAGGTCTCCACTACCCCGTCCTTCTCGTTAAATGAAGAAAGCTGTCCCTTGTCACTGCAGGTCTATCAAGGCATCGGGTGCAGGGCTCGGGGCACCATGCAAAGGCTTCTTTAGCTGTGTTCTCTAAGTGTGTACACATTGTCTCCTGTAATTGCTGGCATCAAATACCATGCCCCCTTCATGTTGGCAAGAGCTGAAAAATAGGTGGGTTTGGTGAGAAAGCCTGTGTGCACAGAAGAAAAAGACAATGTAATTGTATTGGGTGATCATGACCAAAGCTATTTAGGAACACACGAACACACACACACACACACACACACACACACACACACCACAGAAAACTCTTCCAGCAGAGTTGGAGGAAAAGGAGATCTTCCGAGTACCCTGTCAGGACCTGTATTCATGTTATGACCATGCAGGCTGGCCACACCAACTAGAGCTGCTCTCTCCATGATTATTTCCATCCAGCTCTTCTCTGGGACAATCTTCACCACCCTTCCCTCACCTGTTAAACTACGTCCTCCTCACAATGCGCCTCATGCTTCCCTAAAGCCTAAGAAGGAGGTGAGGAACTCACATCCTCAGACATGTCGGCCTGTGCTCCTGCCCACCCCCTACCTTGTAGCGAGCCTCCTCTATCTTGTTCATCCCTGTCTCCCAGACCTGGCAAGATCTGTGATAAATATTTATGGATGAATTTCGAACACATGGAAGGCATTTGATGATCCCTGGCTGGGTAATACAGAATTCAGGAATTGTTGCTCCCCTGAGGTACAATCATCAAATTCCTGATTCCAGAGCAAACAAGACTGTGATTGGCTCCCAGCACCAGTGTCCCAGCCTGCAATAATACCCTCCCAGGATGCATTGCATCTGCATGGAAAGCTGCCTGTACCTACAGGGCAATGCAGGCAGGCACAGCAACAGGAAACTCAGACAGCAGCATCCAGAAAATCGCAGCAGGGGCTTCTCCCACACCAGTATCCCCATGATCTCAGGCTCCTTCACACCAACCTGTAAATTAAGGAGGTCTCAGTACCCCCCCATGCACCCCAAACTCCTTTAGTTCTTGCTGGGCATGGTAGAGTACGACTGTCGCCATCAGCTCCAGGAACTGGGGGTGGTAGGAGGTTCACAAACTTCAAAGCTGCCCTAGGCTGCATGCAGAGCAACAATGTATGTCAAGAAAACAAAACAAACCCACAAAAATAGCAAAAACATGTGGCCTTGATCTGTCCCCTCCTTCCAAAAAGAGATTCTGGAGATCTCACCAACCTCTGAGTGAATAACCAGCCAGACCACCTCTCCACCTCCCCCACCTGCCCCAGCCCCTCCCACCTCTCCACCTCCCCCACCTGCCCCAGCCCCTCCCACCTCTCCACCTCCCCCACCTGCCCCAGCCCCTCCCACCTCTCCACCTCCCCCACCTGCCCCAGCCCCTCCCACCTCTCCACCTCCCCCACCTGCCCCAGCCCCTCCCACCTCTCCACCTCCCCCCACCTGCCCCAGCCCCTCCCACCTGCCCCAGCCCCTCCCACCTGCCCCAGCCCCTCCCACCTGCCCCAGCCCCTCCCACCTCTCCACCCCTCCCACCTCTCCACCCCTCCCACCTGCCCCAGCCCCTCCCACCTCTCCACCTCCCCCACCTGTCCCAGCCCCTCCCACCTCTCCACCTCCCCCACCTGTCCCAGCCCCTCCCACCTCTCCACCTCCCCCACCTGTCCCAGCCCCTCCCACCTCTCCACCTCCCCCACCTGTCCCAGCCCCTCCCACCTGCCCCAGCCCCTCCCACCTGCCCCAGCCCCTCCCACCTGCCCCAGCTCTCACTACCCAGCCCCTGGTCACACAGGCCTCACCCCACTCTGAGAAGCACTCCTAGGTCCTAGATCAGAGCTCTTCTCTCTGACAAGCCTCAAGCCACAGCACCCTTCACAGCACTCCTAGACCTCCCTCACTCCCTCTTGGATGCTAAATCCCCAAGGCACCAATGTCCCTCCTGCCTGGCCTTCTCCTGTCTGGTTTTATGCTGGGTGTGAACTTTCTCCCTCAGTACTGCCAGCTCTGACTGGACTGTCAAGGTCATGAGGTCAGGGCCCAGATGAGGTGTGCTCTGGCTCCCTATTGTCCCAGGGCTGTCACTCAGCAGCAATAAACAAAGATCAGCAGAGAGAAGAAATGCATTGGGAGGCCTGGCTCCACAAGACCTTGTGGGGAAACAGTCATGTTTCAGTAAGACTACTCCCGTCTTAATGAACATGAGTGTACTTATAATAAGCAGCGGCACCAGACATGACCCCTACAAGGAAGAGCCTGTTTAAAGCAACCTGAGTCAGAAATTTCTCATTCCTCCCCTCATCCTAGAGAGGAGAGCTCCAGGGTGCTGGCTTGAAAACCCTACTCAGGAGAATGTCTCTGTTTAAACATTCTGTTTAAAGAAACAGGATGTCTCAGAGTACACTGTGAGAGCATGGTGGGAAGGGGCTCCCCCTGCCACACCCCTACCCTGCCCTCAGCAGTCTGCACAGGATGGACTCCAAGAGTTACAGTGGCATGTTGGGTGTGAACAAAAGCCTCAAGCCTTATGTTTGTGTGTACAGGCTGCAACGCGAACAAGTTCACAGTTCTTTTAACATGTGAGAAAGAACAGCACCTCTGTCTTCACTTTTCCGATCAAGGTTTCTTATGCCATCCTTTTGTCTCACGAGAAACCTAGTAGGTGGGGCCAGATAGAATGTCCTGGCTTAAAAGAGTGTGTGTGTGTGTGTGTGTGTGTGTGTGTGTGTGTGTGTGTGTGTGTTTTGTTCATGAAACTAGCAAGGGTCTCATGAGAGGGGAGGAAGAGATCTTGAGGGAAGTGAGTATCTGCCCCCAAGAGAACAGAAGTTGGGGTTAATCAGAGGAAGAAAGGGAGGGGCATGTGGGAGGGCAGTCTGGGATGAACACACTACAAAGACACGTATGTGAAGATCCCATGAGGATACCCTTTGCTTTGCATCATAACCTAAAGTATTGACTTAAAAATAAAATAAAAAGGAATAGAACTGAGCATGGTGGCAATACTCAGAAGGCTGAGGCCACGATCCTGAGTTTGAGGCCAGTGTGGGCTACATAGAAAAGACTTTGTCTGGGTAGAGGAGAAAGGGGGGGAGGGGAGGAGGGGACAGAGGAGAGTAAGGCCTGCAGGGCTCACACAGCTTACTCAGGTGACCCAGCCCCAGAAGCACAGAGCACGTTGACTGTTGCAGACCCTGTCTCTCTGGATGAGCCTGTCCCTGTCATGTGACAAGGACACCATTCCACACTAAAACAATTCTGAAGGAGGCTGCTGGCCACCAAGCCTCATGCCTGGGGACACCCCCTCCCGTTAACCCCATTTCCAGCTCCTCATGCCAGGAGAGCCTAGGGCATCCCCAGCAGAGGCTACTGATGGCCCACAGCAGAGTCTGGTGGGCGTTATTCCAGCCCACGGTGTGACTGGGTTCCACTTGTGTCCATTAAGAATCAAAAACTTTTACCTTAAAATCTGGAGCTGGCTTATCTTGGAAACCTCAGAGGCCTGCCCATCGTGCATCTGCCTGCCCTTCCCGATAGGCACATCTACCATTGCTCACCCCAGGCCCACAGCCTGGATCACCTGCTTGTGCACCTGCTGGGCCCAGCTGGCATTAGAGTTCAGCCTTCTGCTCTGTAGACTACACACACTTTGTTCCCAGGACCACCAGCTACAGAAGTAGAACAGGCAGACAGCAGAGGGGCTGCTAAAGGAAGCGTGAGGACACAACAAAAGGATATCTTATGGAGTCTGGGAAAACATTTTACCACCAAAAATAAAAAGCAAATTCCTGCAACAGAGAAACTACAGACGTAAATTCCCTTTACCCAACAGCCAAATGTTTTAGTATTTATGCCTAGACTTTCCCAGGCAATTTTAATTCACATTTATGTTTTTCCTGTGAAAAATAAAAAGGAAGACGGGGGTGCTGAATGCGGGGGAAAAAAATATTCAAAATATCATCATTTAGATGGAGCTGAATCCCTTTCAAAACAGTGTGTCCAGAGAAGCCGTTGCCTCCGAGGTGTTTTGTCAGCTCTGCGCTTTACTGGCAGCCCATTGAAAGCCATAAAAAGCACCTGCCGTCTTCGCTCAGCTCCACATCCGTTTTCTCTGGGGTTGGGTTCTAATGTGCCTCTTTGCAGGAGCAGGAGAGCTGGGAGCAACAACTGAGGAACTGCTCGGGCCTGTGACAGGTGAACTTGTTATATTACACTTCAAAGCCACACACTGGTACAAAGAGAAGCAACGCCGTGGGGGCTACAGCATGCAAAGCCCACGCTATCCAGCCAGGCTGGCAGCAGGGGGTGGGCAGAGCTACAGAAATAGCCTAGCACAGTTTTCCAAGTCCTTCAGAGTTCAATGGCTCAAGTTGGTTCTTTCTCCAGTGATTCTACTTCCTATTGGCTGTGGGGTTGACTACCTAGGTTTTGTATGGAATCAGGATTAGTTTCTCACCAGAGTGAGCTCTCAAATGTGCCCGCATTCCAGACACGGGTTTACCAAACTCCCCTCTGCCCTAGATGGTCTCCACCATGGTTCAGCCCTCCCTTCCTGCCTCTCTTCCTTCCCAGTGGCTGGAGTTCTTGGTCTATTTGACATTTGGTCTTCTTTATGAATATGCTTGCCCTTTTACATAAAGGATCCCTGTGACTAAGCAGGCTAAACAAGCTGGTCACTCAGGACAGACAGAGTGTCCTGCTTCTCTTTGTAAGCACCTATGTGGTCCAAGCTCACCGGGAACAAACACTCGAGTGCAGCAGGTGACCCATCAGGCTTGGGAGCTTCAAATGCAGCAAAGGAATTGCAGACAGCAGGCCTAAAGGAGTGGGGCGCATGGTGGAAGATCAGCTTCCCAGCCGGAAGGATGAGAAGATCAGGGGCCAGAACCCTCCCAGGCCCTTGGCACTGCCTGAAACCTGGTGTCTGGTACTTGATTAGGATGGGCAGGGGGACAAGACCCAAGAATGACTGCACACGGGTACCTACCATCCCAGTAAGATGAGGTTTAACATAGGAAATGAGACTGATACGCCTTGGAGTTTGTGACCTGAGTCTCCCACCAGCCTCAAATCTGGCTGATAGAGTGACAGAGAGAGCAAAGAAATGAGGTAGGGTTTCTCAGCCTCCTCACAGAGGATGAAGCCTTGAGAACATACAGGAAGTAGTGTGATACAAACACATGAGTAGAGAATGAGATGTATTCTGAGTCCTAGGGCCAGGACCGCTGGTGTAGATCTGCTGTGCAACCTCAGTGGCTACTAGATGTAACTCATGTATTAATATCAGCTGGTAACTGGGCCCCTACCCTAAGTCTCCAGAACAAACTGCTATGGCCACCGAGAAACCCCAAAGGAGCAGGGTACCTCCTGAGAAGAAAGTGTCAGCCACAAGAAAAATGCTGCAAGAGCTTATAGTCCACAAAGACTGCAGGGTAAAACCAGCAAGAAGCATGGCTGAAGACGAACTAGCAAGTGAGCCAGCCCATTGGTGTGGCCCACATGCAGCAATCACTCATTAAAGAAATGTTTCCAAGCCAGAACTTTCTCAACATTCCCTTCAGGGCCCAGCATTTACGTTTGATATCAACTAAAAGGAAATTTTCTCTCAGAGGATTAGACACATCTGTTCTGCTATTTTCGTATCTAGGGGAACAGGAAGCCCGAACGGTGCCTTGATTTAAAGAAAGATTCCGGAGGCTTCTCTTTCCCGTGCTTGAGTCATTTAAGTGATGCTGAGCTTCCAGATGGAAACACCAAGCAGGTAGAGAGATATGGATGGAGGGGCTACCGGGCATGAATTAGCTCTTGTAGCTGGTCCCCTGTAAAAACCTGTCACAGACAGAGCATGTAAGAGAAAAGCTGGGGGCAGAGGCCAAGGTTCATGGTCAGCCCTGGCATGTTCTTTACGAGTGCCCCTGACTCATGGCCTGAGCCATGTCACCCCTCACATGGACCCTCACTGCAGCAGTAACCGCTCTACCTGCCCCAGACCACCCACGCTGCGAGTGAGAGATGAAACACACTGCCTCTCCCTATTGAGAACCCTTTAAACTCAACCCACTGTCCTAGGGACAGAACCTGAGTGTGCTTCACTACCCTGTGCCCACCATCTCTCCATCACCTCCCTAAACTCAGTCCTGTGAGCTAACAGTTCTCAGAAACTGGGACTATGACAATAAAAACCTCTAGTGGGAGACTCGGCATGTTCATGTTCCTGTAAACATCGGCCCTTAACACATGAAGCATGTCCTCACGTTTTCAACTGCTTTTCTCTTTTCTTCTACTGGGCCCATGCCAAAGAAACACACCCTGGCCCTGAAAGCAAAGCCAATTCACTGACTCTGAAACCAGAGCCAAAAGCTTAAAAAGGACCAGTGAAAGAAACACACTTTGGCCCTGAAACCAGAGCCAAAGAAACACATTCTGTCACTGGCCAACTCAGCATGAAAACCAGCCAATCTCTGAACTTGTCCAAACTCAGGGATTGAAATCTGATCAATTCCCATCCTGAAAATCTTCACCCTGGGAAAACTCTGCCCCAAGAAACCCTAAATAAGCCTTGTACCTGTTCAGTTTGGGGCCGCCTTTTCCACCCTGACGGAGGCATCCACTCTCCTCCATTCCTCGCTCCCGGTAAGTCTCTTGAATGAGGTTTAGGTGAAGACCTTCTTTTGCTGGAGCGGAGCAGGGCAAAGAAGTAACAACTTCCACTGGAGCAGGAGCAGAACTGCTACATTTCTGCAGGGAAACTCCTTGGCACAGCAGAGCTGAGCTGAGCTGCAAAGGCTCTCGGGAGCAGAACGGCTACTTTCCCCTTGGGGAAACCATGCCCACCAGAACAGAGCTGTATGTAGTAGTATGGCGTGGCTTCCAATACCTTTCCCTCCAGAGCTGTAACACTTACACCTCCCCCCACATTCCCTTCCTGCTGAGAGTCTGATTTAATTGGTCAGTGTAGACCAGGGCTCCCCAGTGATTCTGTGCATCCAGGACTAAGAAGCCCAAACATGCTCCTCTCAACCTCAGAATTAATCTGCCACATCTCTTCCAGAAAAGCCAAAAGTTCTCCTACCCTCAGTACACATGACCATCTCCTGAGCCCCTGGCTCCCTCCCTGGTCTCGCCTCTAGCGCCTGCCACATTTTGTTGCATTCGTTTGTATCTATCTTCCCTCTGGGTGCTGAGAGGCTTGAGGCAGGGATGTATCAGTCCTAGAAACAACTGTGCTTAGCACCAAAAGTATTCGTTGTTTGCTTAATGAACCCACAAAGCCAATCCTGTTATTACTTGATTTTACTGATAAGGAAACTGACAAAGGATGAGATAAATCAGTCAGCATCACACATGGGGTCAGATCTGCCTCATTCTCCAGTCAGAGCCCTAGCTCCAGCATAGAGGCTTACTTTCACAATGACAGCCCAGAGAGCCCTGATGTGTACACAGCCAACCTGTTCCTATGGATGAAGATCCAAAGTAAGACATGGTATGTGGAGCAGGGTCCTGTACCCAGAGCTTCCCAGCCTTGCCCCGCTTGGCTCTGATACACCTAATACTTGACGCACACACCAGATAGATATTCTCCCAAAGACCAATGTAGTAGGACAGGCCCATAGGGTCGAGAAAATTGGCTCAGACCACTTGCCAAGGCATGCACATAATGTACTCCTTAAGAGCCAACCTGGAGTCTGCCTGAGGGCCTAGCAACAGGAGCTGTCAGAGGTCCTGGTCACTGTCAGAGTTCCTGGTCATGCCAAGTCTGCCTGAGGACCTAGCAATAGTCACTATCAGAGTCCCTGATCATGCCCAGCCAATGAGGGATGACCACATATACTGGGCGCTGGGAGGAGGGTATATAAGGCCTTCCCTGTTATTGAATAAAGGAGTTCATTATTTGCCTTCAACCGACTCCTGGTGTTTGTGCTGTTGATGCTGCACCTTCTCACCCTCTCCCCCAAGGGAGCCGTTAGAATCCAAGCAATAGACCAAGATTTATCCCAAGCAAGTGCTCTCCCCCCCACCTCCTTCTCCCTTCCCATCCCCCCAAACATTCCTCTGTCCTCATCTCCTTCTAGTCTTTTGCTAATTATCTCACTTCAAAATCTTCTAGCCCCAACATTGCTGACCCAGCCCCTCCTCCTCCTCACTCCCCTGTATCCTACCACCTTGGTAGGCACCTGGGCCCCTCTGCGGATCATCTATTGGCCATAGTTAGCTTGCTTCCCAGTTCACCACACTCTCCCTTGACCTACAAGAGTGGTCACCAGTACATCTTTCTGTTCCCAGGCTTCCTCTACCTGTCAGTACCCACAGAATGTCTAATGTGTCTTCCAAAGGGCAAATCTGGCAGGGTCTTTTCCTCATTCACAGTCTTCCAGTGGGCTCATAGGAGCCCATACTGCTAGCTAAAATGCAAGGGTCAAAGTCCACTGCTGTGAACTGATTTTAAGGGGCCTTTCCAACCACATTCCATCACAGCTCTGCCACATGTGATGCACCTCCAGCCAGCAGGTCTTCCAGGCACACAGTAGGCCTTCTACTCCTACATTGATCCAAACACTACTGTAATTCAATTGCAAGCATAAAGCTCAGCTGGAAATATTACCAGGAGAACCACCACCACATGGCACACATTATAGGCATTGATAAACCTTACTGAGGGCTAGGTTGAGTTCATTTGTGAGGAACATAGAACCTTAGTCGAGCTAACTGCGAAAATAGGCAGTAAAGGTTTCTGGTGGAATCTGAAGGAGTGAATGAAGCAACACAAAACTGTAGGGATTGGGAAGGCTAGAATCCTGGGTCCCTGTGAGCCCTAGGAGAACTGGCCCCTGCCGAGCCCTCAGGTAGACCCCAGTTTACATGAGGAATCAGTTCCTCAGGGTATCTGCTTGCTCTCAGAAGTCTTCAGAGAAACAGCTTCATGTAGGCTAGCTTCCTTTCTCTCTAAGCATGAGAAGTTGGAGCCCTCCCTCCACAATCCAACCACGAGTAAGGGCCAGTTACTAGAGATGCCACCCTGTGATGAGTGCTTCAAGTGGATCATCCCTAAGCCAACCGCTGTCTATCCCCCCATGGCTGACTCCAGCCTTTAGTCTGATCCTTCCCTGCCTGGCTTGGCTTGACTGGGGTTCTGACTCTGGCATTCCAAATGCCTAATTGGGAATAATTGCAACTCTTAATTACAGTTCACTCGTTACACACCACTACCACATCTGCTTTGAGTTTTATTTTTCATTAAAGCGATGTTTTCAAGAGCCTGTTTTTTAAAAGGAAAAAAAAACTACTGGATAATCACTTGTAATTTACAAGTAAATACAACTAAAGTATGGTCATGTTTATGAACAAGATGTTCTTCTGTCAATCAAGTTGGTCATGAATGTGCAAGCATCTTTTGTGGACCTGGAGCTTCAGGGTTCATGCACTGAGCTCAGAATTTGTTCCCCAGTAATTAAATCCTATATCCAAAGCTGTGGTCACCTGGAAAGGACAGTGACAACAAAACTTTGTGAAGCCAGACTGTTCTAAAGCACAGGACTCCTGAAGACGTTAAGAACAACCCTCCCACCCTTGTTCAGACAGCACCTCCCACCTTCAAGTGTACATCTGGTGTACCTGTTGACAGTCCGAGTGTACATCTGGTATACCTGTTGACAGTCCATGCTCATTACTTCCCTGACTCTTAAGCTTTGAATGATATGAAAACTCTCCCCAAAAAAAGTCACATGGATCAAATATATACGAGATTTCTCACACACATGATTTTAAACAGTTTACAAATTCAATGAACCAATCTGTGAACTCCTAAGGAGTTTGTGGTACACAAGGTTTTCAGTGTTTGTTTTTACTAAATAGTTAAAGCATGGAGACACGGGCAAATTCTACATCCTATAAAATGGTCAAGTAGGATTCTTCACTACTCAGTGTGGGTCTATTGACTGATGCCTGCTGTGTCCAGGTGCTGGACTGGACTCCAGAAGAGAAGAATGGAATGGAGAATCCTCAAAGATTTCAAAGCTAGACTTTCCTAATTGATGGGAAAATATTCAGGCTGTTAGTGGGTGGCCTTCCTCACCTAACAATTGTTCAATTTTGGTCAGCTTTGCTACACTTATGTGTAATTCCTTACCTTTACAAATACTTGACTATTAGATTATAGGGAACAAAGGCCTATTACTACAGGAAAAAAGCATGCAGTGTGTACAGTTTAAAGAAAAAAGATGTGACTTATTTGGTGAGCCAAAAGCAACACACTCCAGGTCCTAACATGGACTTAGGCCAAGCATGTATGTGTTCAATTTTTAAGAAGAACAAAACCATAAACACTTCCTTATGTTTATATTTGACCATTAGCTACATATAACTAATTGATAACATATTTATCATTTCTCCCTCTGAAAATACTAAATACTTAAATATTAAACTAGTAAAGATTTTTATAATTTCAACCAATGAGAAAGGGATCACAGTAAATAAAAAAAATTTCCACAAATTTTAGGAAGAGATACATGGATAGAGGATCAGTAATGTCCACATCAGGGCAAGAGAGGCCGCCATCCCTACACCCTCAAGATGGAGACAGCTATAATTTAAATAAGCTAATTCCTTCCTTCCCATCTCCCTCTTATGCACAAAGAATCTCAGGCAGGCTCAGATCTTAAGGTTCTCAAAGCATTGAAAGGCAAAAGGTAGGGAATATGAGGCTGAAAAACTGAAAAAGGGATTTATTGAAAGCTGTCATATAGAAATGTTGTGCCCCAAGCTTCCCTCCTCAACCCACATAGCCAGGTGACTCACTCCACCTACTTATTTCCAAGGAAACCAAAGGTTTGTTCTCTGAACACGTACATGAGACCAGAGAGACTGGAACTGAAACAATATTAGTATATTAGATATAAAGGAATTAGTACCTGCAGTCCTTATCTTCTTCCCCAGTCCCAAAAAAGCTGGAAAGGAGTTGTCCTCCCCCCAGATTGGGGATGAGGTAATTGTTATCCACAGCAAAGACAGCAGATAGCAGATACATCTATTAATTGTCGTTACAGTAAATCCAACTAATTGATCAAGCTCAGTAGTTCTTACTCTCTTCCATTCCTTCTCTTTCTCTCTCTCTCTGTCTCTGTCTCTGTCTCTGTCTCTCTCTCTCTCTCTCTCTCTCACACACACACACACAAACACACTCACACACACACACACTTCAAACACCTTTTCAACAGCTAACAGATGACCAACTAACATTTGACAAAATTCTCTGGTATGAAAAGCAGAATGAACAAAACAGAGAAAAAGAAGCACATATTAATTTAATCATAATATATAAGATATTGCATTCAAGAAATAAGAATAAGGTTCTGACAATTTTTAAAAAAATAAGGTTCAAGAAAGAACTTTAAAATGAAAAAAGATATAAATTAAAAATTCAATGAAATAATTAGAAGAAAAAATATTTACCCTGAAAGTATTTTTCACTCTATGTTCCTCTTTTATAGATAGACCAAAGAATGCAGTGCAAAGGGCTTTGATGGAGTGCTTGGATTTTATAGCCAGCTAAACTATCATTTGTGTGAATTGAATATGCAATGCAAAAGGCTTCAAGAGCTTTTATAGCCAACTAAACTATCACTTATGTGCCATGAATTGAATATTCAATGCAAAAGGCTTCAAGAGAGTATTTAGCTTTTATAGCCAGCTAAGTTGTCATTTGTGTGCCATGAATTGAAGATGCAACATAAAAGCCATTCAAATGGAGTACTTTGATTTTATAGGCATCTAAATTATTGTCTGGGTGAGCATAAATACATTTCAGACTTGAAAGAACTCAAAACATAAACAGAGCCTAATGCAGAAGAGATACACTACCCACTAGTGATTCTGTGTTATAGGCCTGAAAAATGAGCAATCAATCCAAACTAGAAGCAAGAAGATGAAAGTCTTTAAAAAAGAGGACTCTAAAAGGAAAACATCACCACCAAATGGACAGGATATCTATGTGTAATGGCTAACCATGGCTGTAAAATTGACACAGTTGGGAAGACAAAACTTCAATTGAAGAATTGCTCCCATCAGATTGTCCCATGAGCATGTCCACAGACATTTTTTTTTCTGATTGCTAATTGATGTAGAAGGCCCAAGCCACTGTGGGCGGCACCATCCCTAGGCGGGGGGGGGGGGGGGGGGGGGTTGGGGGATTGAGCCTGGATTATAACAAAAATGTAGCTGAACATGAGGGAGGCAAGAGCCAATAAATAGTGTTCTCTATGTTTTCTACTAAGCTCTTTCCTTGAGTTCCTGCCTTGGCTTAATGAAGAGCTATAACTTATCAAATGAAATAAACACTTTCCTCCTCAAATTACTTTTGGTCATAGTGTTTATCATAGCAACAGGAAAGTAAACTAGAATACTATATGTAGCTAGAGTTTTCCTGGTCCTGCCTGGCCCAAGATCAGGACAAATCTCTCTCACCCGCCAGTCCCACGGCTGTTCAGACCCAACCAAGTAAACACACAGAGACTTATATCGCTTACAAACTGTATGGCCATGGCAGGCTTCTAGCTAGCTGTTCTTTTATCTTAAATTAACCCATTCCTATTAATCTATAAGTCACCATGTGGCTCGTGGCTTACCGGTATCTTAACATATTGCTTCTCATCACAGCGGCTAGCAGCGTCTCTCTGACTTAGCCTTCCACTTTCCAGAATTCTCTTCTCTGCTTGTCCCACCAATACTTCCTGTCTAGCTACTGGCCAATCAGCATTTTGTTTATCAACCAATAAGAGCAACACATTTAACAAGAACATCCCACAGCAAATATATATGTGCATTTTTTACAGATTTGATAAAACTATGAAGATATCTGATTAAAAAAAATAATAATAAATTAGTAGTAGAAAATAAAGAGACTAAAAGATATATACTCTGGGAGAAACATAGTAAGCATCCCAAAAGAAAGAAAATAATGGTAATACTTGGTTTATCCATGAGCTACATTTTCACAATCATGAGATAACCAGAGTCATAATTCAACCCAACCACATTGTGACTGTAATTTACTGGAAGATGAGGAAGCAGCAGTGAGATTGGGGATGGAAGGTGAGCAAGAAAGAGTATGTAATCAACCCACACCTGCTAACTCTAACAAAATCCAACAATGTCCAAAGAAGTATTAGAATATAATCTATAAATACAAGGGCAATATTTTTAAAATTACAAATGTTCAAAACAGTTAACTATTTTTGGAGGATTTGTAATGTTTTCTATTCCATGAACAGATACTTCTTCATAACACATAAACCTGTCATTCCACTTGTGCCCATTCAGTTTTCACCTGAAGTTCAAGGCATGTGCTGTGTTTCAAAGCAGGGATCCCCTTGTTACACCTCTTCACCACAACATCACGAGTAGCTGCCAGCCCTTTGCAGCCTGAATCCAGGCAGGCCTGGCCCACAAACAAATGACCCCTTTGCTGTACCCTACCATAACAGGCTGAGTCATAATTTTCAAATAGGAGCCTTTAACAACCCACCAAGACAAACCAATCCTCCTATCTGATGAGGAAATCACCTGGCCCTCAACAGGGGCTGGAAAGCCAGGCTGCTAGCTTTCTCCCCTGGCTCAACACTGAGGGCCAGCAACCTCACTGGGAATGAGATAAAAGAAGCACTTGGCAGAGTAATAATCAGATAATATTGTTGTGATTAATAATTTCTCCAGAATGAATGTCAAGTCTTCCTTAGGCAGCCAGCAGTTAGACACTGCAAGCCCCCTTGGGCTGGGACTCAGTACACAGTATCTCATCTCTTCCCCAGAGGTGCCAGAGGCTGTTCCATCAGTGTGGGCACTAGCTTGTAGATACAGTTCTTGTGTGGAAGAGACCAGCAAAGGGGCCAGGCTTAATGTGGAAAGCCTGAGCCCAAATCCAATCCCATCAGGATCGGGTCTAATTGAGATTAACGACCTCTCACAACTGGCTCCAGCTACTTTATCAACAGATATCCTGTGGAGCAAACTGCTCACCAGCCTCCAATTTGGCCAAACAAGTCCTTACTCTTTCATCCCGACAGCTCCAGCCACCAGCCCTCCATGGACAGAAGAAAACACCACGGTGTTTTCAGGACTCTGAGAGGATGAGGAAGGAGAAGCCCAACCACTGAATCAAGGGATCCTAAGATCGTAAGCCTCTTTGCCCAAACGCATGGCTTCCGAAGAGAAGGAGCAACAACGTTCTTGAAGCATTGTGGTCATTGTTTCTGGGACTGACTAGACTTAGGCAGACCTCACTTGCAGGAGATGCCCCCCCACTCCGCCCTCCTCAACTGCCGGTGTCAAGTAATAGTCAATGAGAGACTCCCAGACCAGCTTGAGTCGGGTAAGAATCTACTGGATGGGAAGAAAAGAACATCCCAGTCAAAGGCACAGATGGTGCTGTATCCTTGGGGTGGGACTGTGACAAGCTGTTAGTGCTGCGTAACCAGAGCCAGCAATGGGGATGGCAGAACCCTATGCCAGACCACGTAGGCCACGGTGAGGGAGTCGGCAACGGAGATTACCTAGGCAGGAAAGCTCCTTCTACAGTCTGGGGAAGGTGGTTGACGATTTACTTTGTAGCAGGTTTCTCATCAAAGGAATGACCCTAGATATATGTTTATAAAATAGAGAGATGAATCATTTATGAAATCATTTGTTAAATATGAATCATTTTACAAAAATAATTCATAGACGAATTTATTTTAAAACAATCCTTGGGCTTGGGAGATGGCTCAGTGAATGAAGTGTTCATTACACATGCCTGGGGCCTCAGTTCAGGTCCCAGCACATGCACAGTCAGGTACGGTGGACTGTGCCTCTCATTCCAGCACCAGGTAGGGAGAGAGAGACAGGCAGATCCTGGGGACTCCAGCCAAAATGTCGAGTTCTGAGTACAGGGAAAGAACATATCTCAAAAAGTAGTGGAGAAGTACTGAGGAAGACACCCAACACCAACCTCTGGTGCGCGCGCACACACACATGTGCACACCCACACACATGTGCACACACAACTGTGCACACACATACATAGACACAATAAATAAACAGACACATAAATATTTTTAAACTTCCCAAGTCCTTGGTACACATATAATTTTACCACTTATTAAAAAATGAAAGCATAATTGCATACTAATGATATGGACATTTGTATAATAATGAGATGGAAATATTTATTTATTTTTACATAAAGAATGAAATCCCAGCTGGGATTTGATACTGCAGGACACAGACCAACTTCAATGTTTTTCAGAACTGACTGATATTTTTAATTTATGGTTGTCAGAACTGAGAATAATAATGTTGCTTCTTAGAAACACCTGGTACTAACTGGCAGAAGTATGTTTAGGGCCAGTGTGGTAGTTTGAATGAGAATGGTCCCCCATAGGCTCATATGTTTGAATGCTTGGTCCCCATTGGTGAAACTGTTTAGGAAGGATTAGGAGGTGTGGCCTTGTTGGAGGAGGTGTGTCACTGAGGATGGGCTTTGAGGTTTCAAAAGCTCATGTGATTCCCAGTTAGCTCTTTATGTTTGTGATTGGGATGTCATCTCTCAGCTACTGCTCCAGTGCCACACTTGCCTGCTGCCATGCCCCCCACCATGATGGTCACAGACTCTAACTCTCTGGAACTGTGGCCCTAAACTAAACATAATAAGTTGCCTTGGTCATGGCATTATGTCACAGCAATTGAAAAGTAACTAAGACAACAAGTTCAGAAATCATTGGAAATTCTGTCCTAATTTTAAGCCAAAAAATCATCTGATGCTTTTTTTTATGAAGCTTAAGTCAACAACTCAAATATTAATTTTTAAAACCAAATATCTTAACACCAGACAGCCCAAAGACAGATTAATTTGATATTTACATGTGAAGAATGACAGTAAAAAATATTAAAAGGCTTTTTTCATAATTAAACCATTATGCTCCTATCAGGAGAGAAAAAATTTTATGCATGCAATAAAAATAGTTCAACTTGTAGATTGTAGTCACAAATCTGAGCTGAGGTGTTTCAGGCATGGCTCACTGGCATTGCATGACATAGTGGAATGCATAGTGCAAAGCATGTGTGTTGTTTGTCTAGAACCAAGGCTACAGTGAAGTCACACAATGCAACAAAGGTGAGTGCTACCAGAGCACCCAGGATTCATTTCATGTCTGATTTTGAATTCAGTGTAGGTCATTGCATGTTCAGAAACCTTTTACCATTTGCCAAAGTGTTCACAATCCCTACATTCAGCTGTGACAGCCCATATGGTGTCATAACCCACAGGTTTAAAAGCTGTGCTTTGAGACACAATCCCTACTTCCCCTTTGGGGAAACACTTCATGGAAATAAAGTCCATATACTCATCCACCCACCTGACGTGTACCAAAGGAACGACACCAACTCTCACGCACGCTGGGGAAATTTGTCTCGTGTGGTCAGTGGTAAAGTTGGCACCAGGGAGTGGCTAGTGCTTCACTCCTCACAGAGACACAGAGGCCAGGGGAGGAAACAGGTCCTACCCTAGAGGCCACTGGGAATAGGCAGGCCATAGTGGGCTCCTACACAGGAAAAGATCCTTCCAGAACCCTGTTCTTCTCCAGTAGGACTTCAAAAGCAAACCAAATGAGTTAGAAAGAACTGAACTCAAACTGTAGAAAAATTCTGAGAACATTCCCGGAAGCCCTTCATGTGGATACTGGCATGTTTCAATCTCAGCCTCAGGCATTCTCTGCCAAGGGATGGCACAGCATTAGTGCCATAGTGGCTGGAGAGGAGGGATGGGCCAGTTAAAAGTTTTAGGAAGAAAATCAAGAGGCTCTCCCACCTAGCTGACCTCAGCCACATTAACTGATCCTCTGCAAAGCAGCTATTCACAGAAGCACTTTACAGCAAATCAAAGCCCAACACTTCAACAGACTTCCACACTGAAGATGCTTTTGATGGGGTAGATGGTAATAGGTTCGGTCCCAAGGCTCTGCATTGGCACCAGCAGCCAGTACTGACCCAGTTTTGGGGAACAGCTTTTCAAAAAAGACTGGGAATAAGACTCTACCTTGTCCTTTGCACATGGATGCTGTGCCTGTCACCCAAGCCACAAGGAAAGAACATGAGGCGCCTGTCACAGTGAAAGCCACAATTACCCATGTTCCAACTCACCTGTGCTCCCAGCCTGGCTGCTACTCAATCCTGCATCCTCTCAAAGCTAAAACTGGAGCACCAGGCTTGTTTCCTGTCTGTTACCAGAGTGCTCTCTCCTTAGCCTCCTTGGGAAGCTAAAGACCCCAAATCCTTGTCCCATTTCAGCCCGACTGTCAGTGGACATTGGATGGGAGTCTCAGGACTCCCCAAAGTTTCCATTGAAATGTCAGGACCCAGGGAGCCTATCTGCACAATGAGAGATGAGAGGAGGTGTGAGCAGAGGACCACTGGCTGCCAGAGGAGCAGGGATTCTTCTGAAGCTTTGGCGGAGTCCTCAGAAGCCAAACACTGTCAGACAAGCAACCCCTGCTACATACCCAAACTGCCCCTCACTGCCTCTGCCTGAGCTCAGGGACTTGTCACCTGTCTTTGAAACTATCCAAGCAGCCAGCCTCCCTTCTCTTTTGCTCTCAACTAGAATGACACTTATGAGAGGTGCTGTGGGATGTTCTGAATGCTCTAAATGTGTTGCTCTGATTGGTTAATAAATAAAGTGCTGATTGGCCAGTAACCAGGCAGGAAGTATAGATGGGAAAAAGAGAAGAATGGGAAATGGAAGGCTGAGTCAGGAGACGCGGACAGCCGCCACCGCCGCCACGAGAAGATGTAAAGAACTGGTAAGCCACAAGCTACATGGCAACTTATACATTAATAGAAATGGATTAATTTCAGATGTAAGATCGAGATAGCAAGAAGCCTGAGCCATTAGGCCAAACAGTTTAATATAAGTCTCTGTGTGTTTACTTGGGTCCAAGCAGCCGGCCGCAGGGCTGCAGGAGCTGAACAGAACCAGGAAAACTTTAGCTACAGAGAGGCTTTTCTCACTCCATCCAGTCACTGCCACACTGAGCACTCCTTGGCAGCCATCCACCTGCTGGTTACAGAAGGACCCAATGAACTCCCTGGAGGAACATCCATGGTTTCTGAGACATCCCCACCCTCTGTGTAACCCAGGCTACTACAACTTTGCTCTGAAGTAGTGTAACAATTCAGCTCCAGCAAGGGAAAGGTTCCCCAGCCAAAGTGTTAGAGTTCTGCTCCCCTCTCCTGCTTCGCTCTACTCTGGAGAGAGCTGTTACAACTCTGCTTGTTTACATCTCTGCTCTACTCCTCTCTAGAGAAACAAAGTTGCTCCAACAAACTTCACTCAAGAGATTTATTGGGAGGGAGGAACCCAGGAGTGTGGCTGCCTCTGCCAGAGTGGTCTGCCAAACTGAACAGGTACAGGGCTTATACAGGTTTCTTAGGGGCCGCGCTTTCCAGGGTGAAGATTTTCAGGGTAAAGATTGGTAGAATCTCAATTCCTGAGCTTGGACAAGCTCAGAGATTGGTTGGATTTCATGCTCGGGAACTGGTTGAATTTCAATTCCTGAGTTGGTTATGGGCAGGGTATATTTCCTTGGCTCTGGTCTCAGGGCCAGGGTGTTCTTTCACTGGCATTTTTTAACCCCACAGCTTCTGCTGTCTCATACCCCAAATGCTTCTCTTTTCCCAAACTGCCCAACAGAAACACATGCCAGCAACAACTCCCAGAACATTCTAGAGTTCTCTCCACCTAGCACTCTTTCTCCCGCCACCTAGGCAGCACAAACGCCTTCCCAATAAACAGTCTTCAGGGTCACCTCTCTCCAGAGCTCCTCTTTGTTGTCCAGTAGGGCCCATAGCACAAAATACCCTTCTGTCCCACTGGACTAATTCAGGGGGACTGTGAATTCACAGCTAGCCTGAGTGAGACACTGTCACCAAAAACAAACAAAAAATTCACCTTTCCCACCTCACACCTAGAGATAGATGAAAGGCCATTTTAGTGGCTTGGAATCCAGTAGAGTATCCCCTAGTATCTTGTAATAGAGTACAGCCATCCCCATGTGAGGGGCAGAGTAGAGGAAACTGGGGCTTAGGAGAGTTACAACTCCGCTCCAGACTTGAAGCAGCAATCAGTGTTCCCAGATAATCCAGAGCATTTTCTGAGGCCTCCCATACTGGAGCAGGACCCCTCTCTGTGTGGAAAGTGCCATCTGCAACAAGTCCCTCACACCCAAGGCCTCATGGTACAGCTGGGGCCGGGGACTCCTTAGGTGCTGTCATATGACCTTACTACATTTTTTTAACCCCTCCTAGGCTAGTCTCAAACTTGTAATAGAACTAGAGCCTGCCCTGGACCACTGCCCCTCCTGATTCACACTCTGAATTGTAAGATCACAGGTAACCACACCAACTGTCACTGCCTGTTTCTCCCCTTTCCTGTGAGCTCTTGAATCTCCCTAAAAGCGGCACAAATCCAGAGACTTTACCTCACCAAGCTTCCTGGTCTGTAGAGGACATTGCCCTAAGAACCACATGTCAAGGGACAGAAAGGAAGGCCTCGCTGAGTTCGGACAAAGTTCAGCCTGAGAATGCCTGGATCCCTTGCACTGCCTTAGCCCTCCCAGAGCCAGAAGCAGGAAAGGCCACTGGGAGAGAGCTTTTAATTACCCGCAGGTGTCCCAATTAAGCAACATTGCCTCCCCAATTAGCAGTCCCTTCCATTGGAAATCATTAGGCTTAATTCCATTTCCCAAGAAACATCTTAATCAAGCAAGCTCTGTCCCCAACTCCTGAGGCAGCCAGGCTCCATCAAGAAGGCCTGCCCTGTCTGGTGGGGGAGGGGGATGCTAAATGGGGCTTTGGATCAATTTTCCAATTAAACCCATTCTTTTAATTATACTATTTTCTAATGCTTATCCAGACCAAGGGCTCTGCTCCTTAACTCTTGTCTGAAGGGAGAGTATATGTTATGAAGGAGACAAATCTGTGTGTATAATATCAAAACATCTCTTGTTAAAAATATGTCTGATGGAGATTGCTCAGTGGTTAAGAGCTCTGGGTACTCTTGCAGAGGACCTGGGTTCAGCTCCCAGCACCCACATTGTGGCTTGCAACCTTCCACAGGTCAAGTTCCAGAGGCTCCAACCCCTCTTCTGACTTCCATGGGCACCAGAAACTCACACTGTACACATACCAACTATGCATGAGGCAAACACTCACATACAGGAAAATAAAAATTGTTAAATCTAAAAAAGAAAGAATATGTCCAAACCACCATGCTGTGACAAGCACAGCCACTTACCAAGACATAGTAACACAGCGGCATCTTTTGTTAGTCAGGAAGAGCCCTCAGACCCCCCTACAATGTTTGGGGGGGGGGTGGTTTGTTGTTTGTTTTCCTGAGTTCAAAAGTTGTTAAAATTTAAGAGGAGACACCAGAAAGAAACCCTTCCAGATGCTGATGCCAAAAATGACTTTTGAAGTTCTCAGTGTTGGGATCCAAACCTTCTGTCAGCAGGTGAGGAAGGGGAAGGTGGTGGGGGAGTCTCCCATCTGGGCAGCTGTGAGTAAAACTATACTCCACTGTGAGTCAGCCCTGGGGCTGACTACTGGCCATCAGGTCAAAGGGCCTCAGTGTCAAAGGCTCCATCCCCACCCACCCCCACCCCCACCGCCGCCGCCGCCACCACCACCACCGCCGCCGCCCACCTCTCCACCACACACAACCAGCCTGAAGTCTCTCACTCTTCTAGGTTGACTATCCGGCTCCTCGCAGGCCTAGCATCCTCAGGACAGCTGTTTCAGCTCCTTTAGCTCCCTTCTCAGTAAACCTACTCTTTTAGGAAAGAACCAAGGAGGGGAGAATGTGCAGGATGGAATTGCTTCAATTACAACCTAGAGTCCCTGGGAAACGTATCTGTTTGTACCCTGCAAACACATCTTCACTTTCATCTGAGATAGACCATGAAGTTCAAATCTAATTCTGTTTCTTTTCACTTTTTTCATATCCATGTTAATTGCATTCCTATAAAATTGAGAAGAGAGAAGTGCCTCTCTCCTTGGTACTAAATTTAATACAGGCATGATTAGAGGTGTGTTTGTTCCTGTTGCTTTGAGAGCTTCGTGCATTAGCCCTGCCGAAATCAGGTTAACACCTAGCCATTCCCGCTGTTCCTGTAGTCCTCAGTGCACTGCCTGCATGATCACTGCCCTCTGCTGACTTTTCCCAAGTCACTTTTTTAACTTCGTAATTCATTACTGTATATTTTTAAACTTTCTTTTTGTTTGGTTTTGTTTTTCAAGATAGTGTTCCTCTGTGTTACAGCTCTGGTTGTTCTGGAACTCACTTTGTAGACCAGGCTGGACTCAAACTCAGAGATCCACCTGCCTCTGCCTCCCGAGTACTGGGATTAAAGGCCTGAGGTACTACCACCAGGCTAAACCTTTTAATCAATTTAATTCATTATTATCCAGCTCTCAGTGACAACATCAGGTTCCAATGACTCTCATTCTGACCCACGATAGGCTGAATATTCCCTTACACTACTACCTTAAACACACCAGTCTAAAGTCGACTGTTTCACATTGGCTTCCACCATTTCATCTGTCTCTTCACCTGCTCAATCCTCTGGCTTGTTAATTGAGTCACTCTTTTCTCTGTATGGGCTCTAGATTGGAAACATTTCCCACGTACAACCAACAATTCACCCAGTTCAGGATTAAAGCTTTCAGGTTGGGGGAAATGAAATTCTTTGTTTATCCTTCACGAAGGTCAGCCCTTGGAGCCCACCACAGATGACAGAGGCCGTGCCTTGCCAACCCACCACAGATGACAGAGGCCACGCCTTGCAACTCACCACAGATGACAGAGGCCATGCCTTGCAACTCAATGCTGCTTGGGCCTCTGTGCTTGCTCCAGAGGGAGGGCAAGTCAGATAAAAATGCCAGAGTAACTGTGGAGTTGTCTTAACCTTAAGACTGTGCTTCCTCACTGTACTCCGCAGACAACCACAAGGTGTTCTTCCGGTATCTCAACTCACCTCTGAGAGGATGTTGCCCACAGTTCACAGAAAACTAAGACATAGAAAAAGCGAATTTTGTTAAAGTGCACACAGCTAGCAAGTGATGATACCCAGGACGCAAGTCCAGTTAGTTTATCCTAATGTCATCGGGAGCTTAGAGAGGAAGTTAACATAGAACTGTGGCTTGGTTAGCATGTACTACATCTCCAATAAATGCTACCCTCATTAGTTAGGCCTTTTTCTGGACAAAGGTTCTGACTTTGGGTGAATCAATTTCCCTCTGCTTCTTAGATTTTTAATTTGGGCATTTAGGTTGTTGACTGGATTATTACATGGAAAATCTCTAACTCTTACAGTCCAGGATTTTAGAAATACGTATTGTATATTATAGCATGAATGGAGATTTAAAACCAGAGAAGCCTTGAATGTATATAAAATCCACAGCATACATGCTCTCTCTTCCCTTGCTGGGCCCGTGATAGACATCACTAGTAAGTCATGATCCCCATTTTTGCTAAATACACTTGTTGCTTCCAAATACATTACAGCAGTGTGCTTCCAAATATATTACAGCAGTGTGCCAAGGAAGCAACTGAATGACAGTGGAACCAGGACAAACCTGTTTACCAGTTCCAGTGCTAACAGTACTTGTTTAAATGGGAAATGACCTCCACAGGCTCAGATATATCAACACATGGTTCCTTTCTAGAGGAAGTACATCACTGGAGGCAGGCTTTAAGGATTCATATCTTAGCACCCCCCCCCTCTCTCTCCTTTGTGCTTATGGTTGAAGATGTGATCTCTCAGCTTCCTGCTCCAGCTTCCCCTGCCATTATGGACTCTCCCTCTATGGAATCACAAGCCACAATAAACAATCCCTCCTATAAGCCACCCTGCATGGTGCTTTGTCCCAGCAGCAGATTAGTAACTGATACATTAACCAACACCTTCGATTTACAAATGAGGAAACAGACACAGAGAGAGTAGGGCTCAATAACCACCCGTTGAACCACTATAAGCACAAGATCTTGTGTGTGGGTTCTAAGGATCAAAACACTGAAGAAGACATCACCTTCCAGCAATTTTTAGTGTAGAGAGCAACGTAGGCTGTTAACTGGTTCCAACACTGAGTACTGTCCAACCACACGGGGAAGCGTCTAACCTGGATGAGAGGATTTACACAAATCTAAGCAGCACTTAAGTGAGGGGATCCAAAATCTGCTAACTGAAGGAGGGTTAAGAAGTCCGCTGTAAACATAACAAGCAATTGAATAGTGGGAGACAGCTGAATATTCAGGGAGCTATAATCTGCCAAGAATGAATAGAGCCTTAGAACACAAAAGGCAAGGAGTTTGGAAATGCTGAGCAGGCAGATCAGTGGAGGCCAGCCAGGAAAGGCCACATGCAATGCTTACAAAGATCATCCTTCACCCTGATGGTTAGAAAAATGGCTAAATATTCCCCATAACACTGCCATTACAGAAGGGGCTACACCCACCCCCCATCAGCTTAAGGCAGTGACATACAAAGGGTGCTTTGTGAGTTCTAAGGCTAAGCCATAAGACCATGCAGCTTCCTTGAAGCGTCAGGTGACTCGTGACTCTTAAGACTAACTACCCTCAAACTGCTAAGTTGTAGGGAACAAAGGTGAGTACTAAAATCTACATTCCCAACTGAGCCCAGCATCTTGCTGTCATGACCAAAGTGTCACACAGCATGAACACCGTTTCAAGCTACACGCTAACCAACTGACTTCTGCCACGAAACAAAGAATCCCACCCATGCTTGTCTGAATTTCTGGTCTACAAAGATGGCTGTTTTCAGCCACCAGGCTCCAGGGTCTTGTTTTATGTGTCACTAGGTAGAATAGAAAAGAAATTCTGAAGATCCTTTGAAAGGTGGCATGATTACACCTGTTCTGGTGTGTCCTGTGTGAATTGGGAACTGAGGAGAACTAAGAAGAACGGCTTTTGGGGCTATGTACAGATGTATGGTGGTTGTCTTAGTTAGGGTTTCTATTGCTGTGAAGAGACACCATGATCACAGCAACTCTTTTAAGGAAAATATTTCATTGAGGGGACTCACAGTTTCAAAGGCTCAGTCCTTTATCATCATGACAGGAAGCATGTCGGCATTCAGGCAGACATGGTGCTGGCTACATCTTGATCAGAAGGCAACAGAAAATAGACTTGACACTGAGCGAAACTTAAAAAAGAGACCTCAAAGCCCACCCCCACAGTGACACACTTCCTCCAACAAGACCACACCTCCTGTTAGTGCCACTCCCTTTAGGGGTTATTTCCTTTCAAACCACCACAGTAGCCAAAAAGTGAACTGTTAGCATGATTAGAGAGAGATGGTAAAGGTGGCAGTGTGCGGTGTGACCTGACTGAGATGACGAGGTAGAAGATGGCATCCAGAGCTAAAATGGAAGAATGGAGAGGGGACACGTATGAAACGCTGTGGGAAGGAGGGGAGGAGAGATGAGTTCCTCCCAGTTGTCTAGGTGACGTGGTCCTAGGCAGCGTAGGAACCACCATTAAACCCACAAAGCCCTCTCAATGGAGGATAAGATTTGAGAACCATCCACTAAGGGGTAGAATTGGAGCCTGTCTTAGTGAGGGTCTCTATTGCTGTGAAAAACACCATGAGCAAAAAGCAAGTTGGGGAGGAAAGGGTTTATTTGGCTTACACATCCAGAACATAGTCAATCATTGGAGGAAGTAAGGACAGGAACTCAAGCAGGGCTGGAACCTGGAGGCAGGAGCTGATGCAGAGACCATGGAGGGGAGCTGCTTACTGCTTGCTCAGCTGCTTTCTTATAGGACCCAGGACCACCAGCCCAGGGATGGCACCACCCACAATGGGCCGGGCCCTCTCTCACTGATCACTAATTGAAAAAACGCTTCACAGCCTGGATCTCATGGAGGCATTTCCTCAACTGAGACTCCTTCCTCTCTGATGACTCTAGCTTGTGTCAAGTTGACACACAAAACCAGCCAGTACAACTGACCCCTTGTCAACTTTACACACAAACACATCACTATTAAACCACAACCCTTCCTTTCTTATTCATCCCCAAGATCTCACATTAAAATTATAAATAATTTTAAAAGTCCCACAGTCTTTACAAACTCAAACACATTAAATTTCAGTCTTTAAAATATCCAATCCCTTTCAAAAGCTCAATTCTTTCATCTGTGGGATCCTTTAAAAATTGAAATTAAATTAAACACCTTCAAGAGAGAAGAATCAGGACATCGTCAAAATCTGAACCAGGCAAAACAAAAGCCCAACAATATAAATAGCTCAATGTCAAATTATATAGTATTCACTCATGATCTTCTGGACCCCTGCAAAGGACTTGGGTCACTTCTCCAGCTCTGCCCTCTACAGCACACACAGTTTGTCTTCTAGGCTCTGGCTGGCTCCACTCCACTGCTGCTGCTGTTCTTGGTGGTCTTCCCATGGTACTGACATCTCCAACATGCTGGGGTCCCTTCCTGCAACTGGGCTGCACTTTCACCAATAGCCTCTCATTAGGCTCTCTTCATGGTGACTCCTTCAGTCCTGGGCCTTCAACTGCTGCTGGGGTTGCATCTTCACCATCTCCTGTCCTCTGACAGTGCCAAGCCTCAGCTGCTCTCCATGACCCCTTCATGCCTTCACTACCGGTACCATCTGGGTGACACTTACACATTACCAAGTCTGGCTGCCAACACCAGGTACAACCATGGCTGCCTCTGGAACACAGCTTCTCTGTGCTCTCAGGAAACACTTCCCAGAAGATTTCACCTCAGTGAAGCTGGTCTCTTCTCAATCACCACTAACTAGCTCCAGCTAACCAGCACGATTGTCCCAGTAACGTAAGGTTTCACTTTAGCAGTTCTGGTATCTTGTTAATCACAGCTGATTCTTCAGCCCCAGCTAACCAAAACCACAGAGTCTTAATTCAAAGTAACAAATGGCCCTGATAGAGTCTTTAAACTTCCTTCTGAAACTTCACAAGCTAGGCCTCCATCCATCCTCTGCACTGCTCTCAACATTCTTATCTTCCAAGTTCCCAAAGAACATCCACAGAGCTCTTAACACTCAATAGCTCTTTTAACCCAAAGTTCCAAAGTCCTTCCACAATCCTCCCAAAAACATGTTCAGGTCTGTCGCAGAAATACCCTACTCCAAGTACCAATATGTCTTAGTTAGGGTTTCTATTGCTGTGACAAAATACCATGACCAAAAAAGCAAGCTAGGGAGTGTGGTAATATGAATGTAATTGGGCCCCATAATCTCATAGGGAGTGGCACTATTAGGAGGCGTGGCTTTGTTAGAAGGCGTATGGCTTTGTTGGAGGAAATGTGTCACTGGGGGAACAGGCTTTAAGGTTTCCTATGCTCACGATACCGCCCAGTGAGTCAGTTGACTTCCTATTGCCTGCAAGATGTAGGACTCTCAGCTATTCCTCCAGCACCACATCTGCCTGCATGCCGCCATGCTCCCCACCATGATGATAATGGACTGAACCTCTTGAACTGTAAGTGAGCCCCCTCAATAAATTGTTTTCCTTATAAGAATTGCCATGGTCATGGTGTCTCTTCACAGCAATAGAATCCTAAGACAGGGAGGGGAGGGTTTACTTGGCTTACACTTCCAGATCAAGGTCCGTCAGTGGAGGAAGTCAGAACAGGAACTCAAGCAGGGCTGGGACCTGGGGGCTGGTGCAGAGGCCATGGAGGGGAGTCGCTTACTGCTTGCTCAGCCTGCTTTCTTATAGAACTCAGGACCACCAGCCCAGGGATGGCACCACCCACCATGAGCTGGGCCCTCCCCAATTGATCACTAATTGAGAAAATGCCTTACAGCTGGATCTCATGGAGGCATTTCCTCAGCTGAGGCTCCTTCCTCTCTGACGACTCTAACTTGGGTCAAGTTGACACACACAACCAGCCAGTGCAGAAGCCATGTGAAGGATGGAATGCCCAGGGAACTCAGTGTAAGGAGAGATAAGAGGGAAGCAGAGGGAGAAGCCATAGGAAGTGAAGAGCTGGGGTTGGGACAGGTGTAACCCCCATAGGAAGTGAAGAGCTGGGGTTAGGACAGGTGTAAACCCCATAGGAAGTGAAGAGCTGGGGTTGGGACAGGTGTAAACCCCATAGGAAGTGAAGAGCTGGGGTTGGGACAGGTGTAACCCCCATAGGAAGTGAAGAGCTGGGGTTAGGACAGGTGTAACCCTCATAGGAAGTGAAGAGCTGGGGTTGGGACAGGTGTAACCCCCATAGGAAGTGAAGAGCTGGGGTTAGGACAGGTGTAAACCCCATAGGAAGTGAAGAGCTGGGGTTGGGACAGGTGTAACCCCCATAGGAAGTGAAGAGCTGGGGTTGGGACAGGTGTAACCCCCATAGGAAGTGAAGAGCTGGGGTTGGGACAGGTGTAACCCCCATAGGAAGTGAAGAGCTGGGGTTGGGACAGGTGTAACCCCCATAGGAAGTGAAGAGCTGGGGTTAGGACAGGTGTAACCCCCATAGGAAGTGAAGAGCTGGGGTTGGGACAGGTGTAACCCCCATAGGAAGTGAAGAGCTGGGGTTGGGACAGGTGTAACCCCCATAGGAAGTGAAGAGCTGGGGTTGGGACAGGTGTAACCCCCATAGGAGGTGAAGAGCTAGGGTTGGGACAGGTGTAACCCCCTAGGAAGTGAAGAGCTGGGATTAGGAAAGGTGTAACCCTCATAGGAAGTGCAGGGCTGGGGTTAGGACAGGCGTAACGCCCAGCTCTTTGGGAATCTCTCAGAAGCTGGCTCACACCCCCATCTCTTAGACGGTCTCCAAGAATCTATGGAGATTTGCACATGGCCAGCACCAGGGCTGGGGAAACCATGAGACTGTCTGTCTCCTGTCACTCATCTGATGCATATGCTGCCCCGTGCCAATTTTTCAAATTTCTGAAATGCTCTGCTTTGTCTCTCCCCAGTCCCTCTAGCCTGACTGTTCTCTTTTAAAATGCTCGTTTCTTTCCCACTTCATTTCCTTTCATCTGCAACCTGTTATTAAGGTTGTTTTCCCCACAGCTATTTTGACACCAAAGCAGCTTAAGTTGTCCTCCTAATTAGCTGTGATATGTACACAGCACCCAACACCCCTCACATGGCCTTCACTCTAGTTATCTCCCTCAGCTCCCCGCACAAAAGAGGGAGTGTTGCCCCTCCACGCCCTTCTCTTTCTTCCTTCTGGTTCCCATGGCTCTTCCTACCAGATCTTTCTATTCATGGTCAGAACCTGGACCCCTGAGCTGCCCAGTGACTGCAAAAGCCAGAGCTGTTCCTCAGAAGTGGGGCACTGCCTCCATGAAGTTAGATGACATTCTGCTCTACTCAGAGATTGGTGCCTAGTCCAGGTGTCTTCAGAGAGCCTTCATCCAGCAACTGATGTAAACAGATACAGAGACAAACAGCACAACATTAGGTGGAGCTTGGGGCACCCTGCAGAAGAGGGGGAGAAAGGATTGTGGGAGCCGGAGGGGTCAAGGAAACCACAAGAAAACCCAGAGACTCAACTAACCTGGGCTCATAGGGGCTCACAGAGACTGAACTGACAACCAAGGAGCCTGCACATGACTGACCTAGGCCCTTCTACACATGTGTGACAGTTGTGTGGCTTGGTCTTCTTGTGGGACTCCTAACAGTGGGATCGTGGAAGCAGGGGTTGTCTCTGACTCTGTTGCCTGCTTTGGGGAACCTATTCTTCATACTGAGTCACCTCCTCCAGCCTTAATAGGAGAGGAAGTGCCTTGTCTTACTGTAACTTGATAGCTGTGGCTGGTTGATATCCATGGGATGCCTGCCCTTTTCTGAATAGAAATGGAGGGTGGGGGAGAAGAGGGGAGGCCAGGGGGTGGGGATTGTGGTTGGGATGTAAAATAAAATAAAACAAAACAAAAATACAAAAAAAGCCCCCATTAGAATGCACACACATGTTTAGCAGTCAGAAGCAGTTGTTACCATTAGAATGCACGCTGGGCATTAAGCAATGGTAAGCAGTCATTACAGGGTTCTAGTTAAGCTTTCTCTGGCAGTTAACAGATTCTGATGAAGTAAGAAACCTCATACACAGGGGACACAGAATACAGCAAATGTAAGAACCAAATCCCAGCTCCATAAAGAAAAAGACGAGCTGGAAGAGCAGATACCTGGCCAGGGGTAACTCGGAGCATGAGAGTCCCTAACAACAAGCCGCTCAGAATTAAGACAAAACTCCACAGTGTGTGTGTGGAGGCATGTGAAGGCAGAGTGTTGGCCTCATGGAATCTGAGAGTCTTAGTTCCTTCCACTGCCTCCTACACGCACATACATACGCGCGCGCGCACACACACACACACACACACACACACACACACACACACACACACCAATTGACCCCTCCACAGGTTGTCTAGTAAAGCTAATGGGACTGAGCTGGCTGATTAACTCCGGATTTTTGGATTTTCACAATAGGCTGGCACAGCCCCAGAAACAGGAAAAAGAAGCAGAAAGATCCACCAAGATGCCATGCTGTCTCCATGCCCCACCTCCTTTCTTGAACTTGGTGGTAACAGAACACAAGAACTCCTCTTTGCCTTATTCCAAGCACCCCCTACCCTAAAATGGCCAGCAGGCCAGATGGTGGATTGGCTTTCCCTGGTGAAATGGTTAGTTTTGAATCACCTAGGAGACACGCCTCAGTGTGTCTGTGAGGATGTTTCCAGAAAGGTTGAACTGAGGTGGGATAACTCACCCTAAATGTTTCACCACTCCATGGGCTGGGGAGCTGGAATTAAAAGGAGAGAGAGAAACAGACAGACAGACAGACAGACAGACAGATATTGTGGGAGATAGAGAGAGACAGACAGACATGGGGGTAGGGGAAGAGGAGAGAGAGAGAACAGCATCATCTTCCTCTGCTTCTTGACTACAGATCCAGTGTGACCAGCTGCCTGTTGCTCTCACATGGCAATGGACAGGACCCTCTGAGACAGTGAGCTAAACCAACCCTTCCTTTGCTTAATTCCTTTTGTCACAGAAGCAAGAAGAGTAACCAGCACACCTAAGTTCCCCAAGAGCCCTCTCTAGTCCCAAACAAACCTGAGGACTCCTCTGAGGTTAACATTGTTACAAGACCCTATATGTGCAGGGGTGTATACCCGGCCTAGTTATAGTGGGCCTCATTTCAAATGCCACAACTCTCTACTCAGTGCTCCAGAGTGTGCCCAAACAAGACATCTCACAGCACCACTGGGGATATCAAAACGCTGTCCTTTAACATACTGAGAATGTCATCATATGGTTTGCAGTGTGACCAAAAGTTGCTTATGGAAATATCTGTCCCTTATCCTAAAAACGGTTCCTTTGGGTGGAGGCTGCAGCCCTGTCTGCTCCTAAGAAGCACCAGTTCCCACAGGGAAGCATTCACTCTCACCTGGACATCAGGGTCCTGAAATTCACACTCCACCTCTGGCCCTGATTCTCACACTCTACCACACCCTCTGCTCTTTCCAACAGAACTTGGGCAATACCACACTCTCGTCGGAAATGCTTCAGGCTTCCTCCAAAGTTACTGTTTTAAAAAAACATTTCCCAGGTGATACATTTATCCTAAGACGCAACACCCTCCCAGTCTTCCCTGCCTGCGGTACTCTGAATGACTTCCCTGATTATATTTAAACATACAGCATGTTTAGCCCTGACTAATACAGTTAGAGCCATGCCCAGACCTGTACAGTCTTTTTGCTTTCTTATCAAAGATGTGGCTGATTTTGGAGACCCCCAAATCTTGTTTCCTAGCAGCCGCAAGCACATGTCATTGTCCTCCGTGGCAGGCCTGACCTGTGGATATGCTGAGTGGTCAACACTGAAATAGAAGTCCATCAGCTTAGGTACCTATCATCCACACGGCCCTGGGCAAGCAGTGAAGTTTCCGGAGCATCGGCTTAATCTGTAGGTGGGCTACGGTGGGTGTGCCTGCGCCAGAGGATGAGGGGAGAGAACTCAGGTGCCTCCCAGACAGTGCACGGCACAAGAGCTGCATTCAAGAGTAATGACCTCAGAACACGCGATGCTGGGGGGGCTGGTGGCTAGAGCTGCACTTTGGGGTCTTGTAAGAACCATGTGCTTTGTAAATTCCAACTGAATCATGTTCTGATCAGCTCTAGTCTCAGGTACCATATTCACTGCCTACTGGTGGGCCCTGATGCCTTCAATCATGCCTCCACCTCAGACCTCTAAAATCTCACTGTGTTCCTTACATGGACCTACTGCATCTAGGCTCCAAATCACTGTTTTGCCACACTATTTCAGAATCAGTCACAACCCAAGAATCAGCAATGCCTAGTTCAAACCCAAGCTGACCCTGAAATACACTATTCATTCAACAAATGTCCTGCCTATCTCAGATACCAGACCTCTGTCTTCCTATTTGTCATCCTAAATGGCTGTATATTCATTCGATCATTTAATTAAGACCTACTATGTGCCAAGCAAGTATAAGCAACAATAAGCAAAGTGGGCAGAAACACCTGCCTTCATGGAACTTACACTCTATCAAGGAAGACAAACAGTAAAGAAACATGTTAATAAGTGGCAAATTTAAAAAGGAGACAAGTTGAGGTGAAAGGAAGTATGGGTAAGAAGAGGCCCTTCTGTTTCTGTAGAGGTCTTAGGGAAGGCCTTGGTCGTGAGGGTCTGAAGAGATACCAGCTTGATTGACATCTAGCAAAGAACATTCCAGAAAGAGAAAAGCTCACCTGCAAAGGCCCCAGGTGGAAATGTGGTTGCAGATTAGCAAGAAAGTCAGAAAGCCATGTGCAGAGATACTGTCAAGAGGGACAGAAAGTGTGCAGAGATGTTATCCAAAGGGACACTATAGAAAGGTCAGAGAGAGTTGGAGGCCACATCAGGTAGGAAGATAGGAGCCATGCAGCAAACGGGGCTTAACTCTGGAATGGTGGCAATCAGCTTGAGCTGTAAGCAACAGAGAATGAGCTGCAGGGGAGTTAGGAGACTCCCACACTGATCCAGGAGAAAGTGGACAGTGATGGAGACCAGGGATGCTAGCGGAGGTGGTAAGAGAAGCCCAGACCTCACTCACAGGGAGGCTCATCCTCTACCCCTTTCTCTCCTGGTCCCCTGGGGCTTTCACTTCACACTCCAACTCTTTCTGCACCTGCTGATTCTGCATTCCTTAAGACAAGGAGCCCATTTCATGCATTCCTGTGGCCCCAGAATCTAACCCAGTGCTCAGGCAGGGAACACACTCCCAATAAAATGAAACTTTCGATCCTCGCAATGTGTGCTAGGTGCTGTAGCAGTGACCATTGGTGGTCCATGGCCCTAGAGAATGAAACACTGGAAATTTACACCACTCCAGGGTGATTATGAAGTATATACTTGCCATTGTGCTGGGGCTCAAATGTAAGTTTCTTGTGTAGACACTTCCCTGATGACTGAGCCACATAGTCCAGGCTACACACTTAGTTTTTCTCTTTTTCTCTTGTTTCTCCCCACTCACATAGTAAGGTGTCCACACTGAAAGTCAATAATTTATTATAAGATGAAACCTCTGTCTTCACCAGATTTATACTTTGATAGGGAGACACCAACTATCATAAAATGCAAGCAAGTGAAATACGAAAATAAGATACAAACAAAGAAAAGACAAGGAGACTCCATAGTTCCTGAAGCCTTCAATGTATGATAACATTTAAATCATAAATTTACATCAATTTTAAAACAAAATTTAAGACAAATATCACATGATTATCTCAACAGATATTAAAACTAGACTTGGCAAAATACAACATCACAAAATTGTTTTTTTTTAAACTTAACAAATTAGGAACAGAAAAGGACTTCCTGAACATAGTAATAAACAGCCTCTATAAAACAAAACCACGTGGCATCATACTTAGTGGTCCAGCAATGAGTGCTTTCCTCCTAAGGCGAAAGTAACAGAAGGCTGTCCACTCGGCCTGCTTTCGTCAGCATTATACCTGATGTGCTGAACAGGACAGAGAAGGAAGCAAGCGTAACCCAGACTGTAGGGAAGGTGCTGAAACCGTGTTTGCAGATGGAATGATCTTCCTGTGTAGAAATTCCTAAGGAGTCCATCCACCAGCAACAACAAAAACTAGTAAGCAGGCTCAACCACATTACAGAACAAAAGGTCAGTGTCAGAAAACAGTTCTACTTCTACACACTGGTAATGAACAACCCAAAACTTGAAAAATTAAGAACACAAGTCCATTTATGGTAGCATCAAAATAGATAAAAGCAGCATCGAGAAGAAAATACTTAGAGATAAGTGTAATAAGTACAAAACTTACACTCTGAACATTTTAGATCCCATTTGAAAGAAATGAAGACCTAACTGCTCCAAAAGACATGCCCTGTTCATGAATCTGATGATATTTTTATGATGGTAAGACTTCCCCCAGCAACTTACAGATTTTGATGCAATTTCTTCATACTCCCAGCTGGCTTCATTTTAGAAACTGACAAGCTGATCATAAAAATCCCTATGTAAATGGAAAACACCCCGAATCGCCTAAGTTCTTGAAACAGGAGAATTAATTTAGAGGAAACACTTCCTGATTCCAAAATTTGCCACCAAAGTAATCAAGACAGATCATTATGCACAAGAGTGTGCACATAGTTTGGAAGAGATCTGAGATCCAAAAATAAATCCATACATTCATGGTCAAATAATCCTCAACAACGATCTAAGACAACCCAGTCAGGAAAAAAAGGTCACTCAGCAAATAGTGTGTTAGTACCGGGGCAAGCAACAGCTAGGTGACAGTCTGGGCCCAAGAGTGAAATCTGGCTCTTACCTCACACCATATGCAAAAGCTAATTCAAAAAGGATAAAATATCTGCATACAAGAAACAGACCTATATAACTCTTAGAAGAAAATGCAAGAACAAATGTTCACAATGTTGCATTATGACATTAAATGTCACTAAATTGTGACATAAAATACTCAAGTAATAAAAGAAAAGGCCAATTTTGACTTCAATAAGTGAGACCCTGTGTAAAATAAACTTAAAAGGTCTGAATAAACAAACAAAGAGGATAAACAAATGGCTGCTTTGTTTAGATGATTGGACATGAGGGAAATGCACACTGAAAACACAATCAGATGCTGCCTCACATGGCATCTTGTGCTGAATGTCTATAGTCAAAAAGCCAGCTAATAAATGTCAGCATAGGAGTAAAAAAAAAAAAATCAGACAGTTCATGTTGGCTGGTGGATAGCACAGCTGCCTTGAAAATCACTAACTTCCTCAAAAGGTTAAATGCAGAGTTACCATTTGACCTAACAACTCTATTCCTCAATATATGCCCAAGAGAAATGAAGTTATATGTTCACTCAGAGACATGTAGATAGATTCTTACAGCTTCGTTATTCATAATTTCCAAAATATAGAAACAATTTATATAGCTATCAACTGATGAGTGCAGAAATAACCTGTGGTATATCTAGTCGATGGAATAGTATTTAGCCATGAAACACAATGAAGTATGTTATATTTATACAAAGACGAATCTTGACAATATTATGCTAAGTGAAAGAAGCCACACACAAAAGACCATACATTATATGAAATGTCCAGAATATGCACGCATGTGCTAGTAGAAAGTGCTTTCTGCTTGCTAAGTGTTGATGAGTGTCTCAGACTGTTCTATTGCTGTGAAGAGACTGTGACCAAGGCAACTCATAGAAGGAACCGTTTCATCAGGGGCTTGCTTACAGTTTCAGAGGGTTAGCCTCTGATCCTCACAGCAGGAAACTTGGTGGCAGGCTTGATACTGGAAAGCAGCTGAGAGCTGACATCCTGGTCCACAAGCAGCAGGCAGAGTGAGAGAGACACGGTCTCCTAGCACAGGCTTTTGAAACATCAAAGCCCACCCCTAGTGACACACTTCTAATCCTTCTAATCCTCTAATAGTGCCACGCCCTGGTGACTAAGCATTCAAATATCCAAGCCTATGGGGCCATTCTCATTCAAACCACTAAAGTGAGATAGCTAAGAGGCATGGAGTTTCTTCCTGGGGTGATTAAAACTTCTGAGGCTAACTGTAGTGATTCTTCCTCAATTCTGGATATACTAAGAAATCATTGAATTACACACTTTAAATTGGTTGACAGTGTTTTATGCAAATTATATTTCAATGAAATTTGTTACAAAAACAGAAACAAAGGAAGTAAAGAGATCTAATGTTATCAGAATTCCAACAGCAGAGAGAAATTCAGCCAGAGGCCAACTTGAGAGGATTATTCTCCCAACCTTATAATCAGTTTCAATCTACAGATTCAGGAAACTCAAGCGAACCCAAGAAGGAGAAGCGTGCAAACAAATCCCCTTGAGTCATGATTTAGTGAAAGCACACAAAAACAAAGACAGGAAGTAAACCATGAAAACTGTCAAAGGGAAATGACAAAGAAAAGTAAGTTTAATAGACAGCTGAGCTGTGGGCAGAATAACAAGGGCCCAAGCGTGAACTGAAGGCAGTTCCTATAGTCTAGATTTGAAGAACTAAAAACAAATGAAAATGAGATTCCCCACCCCCCAATTAAACAAGGAGCCAGGAGCTTCCTGGGGGGAAATCTAGTAAAAGTTTGTGTGCCTGTAAGAGGGACTTTGGCACTGAACTCAAGGCCTGAGCTTTTTTGTTGTTGTTTTGGTTTAGTTTGGTTTTTCAAAACAGGGTTTCTCTGTGTAGCTCTGGCTGTCCTGGAACTCACTTTGTAGACCAGGTTGGCCTTGAACTCACAGAGATCTGCCTGTCTCTGCCTCCTGAGTGCTGGCATTAAAGGGGTGCGCCACCACTGCCAGGCTCTGAATTTTTTTAAGGTTTATTTTATGTATATGAGTCTTTCCCTGCATGTACGTATGTACTCTGCACCAAGTGCATGCAGTGCCTACAGAGGCCAGAAGAGGGCATCAGATTGCTGGGAACTGAAGTTACAGAGGGTTGTGCCATGTGGGTGCTGGGAACTGAACCTGGGTTCTCTATAAAAGCAGCCAGTGTCTTTAACCACTGAGCCATCTCTCCAGCCCCCCCCCACACACACACATATGCACATATGCACATGCACACACCACACACACACACACACACACACACACACACACACACACTCATACATATGCTTGCCTATTACCACTGTAGGATAAACCCTTGGTAACTAAGCTCTCCTCATGTGTACCACAGGGATATCTGCCCACTTCCCTGACAGGGTATGCACTAAAGGTCTTCACTACCTGCAGAGTGAGGGAGCTTGTTATGAACTCGTTCAAAGCTACCCTGTGACACTGAAAAGCTAAGATGCATTCGAAAGTATAAGGGAGGCTGTTGTGTACAAGGAAGGGGAAATGTGATAGGCATGTGCTCTGTGTGTGTAGATTGTCTATAGAAGGATTTATAAGAGATTAGTAATAAACACTACTCCTGGGGAAGAGAGAAATGGCTAGCTATGAAACAGAGACAATCTGAAATTTTTAGAACGTTTAAAATCTAAACTATGAAAGTCCTAGAGGGAAATACATGGCAACATAATTTTTTAATTTTATAATTTTCATTATCCTAAAGCCTCTTTAAAACATGACACATGAAAATACCATAAAGAGCACACTGGAAAATGTAAATAGCCAAACATTTAAAGACTCTATATAATACTTAATAAATATATAATACTACCTTTCATACATTTTTAAGTTTTATAATATGTGCTTTATACTCCATATAGTCAAATAAATAAAATTATATGATTTTAATCTCTGAGTCTACAGGGTCCTCATAACACCCCCTCTCCTCTCGTCTCAGCTTTACCAAGCACTGGGACCAGTTCCTCTGGGCAGCAGAGCATCTCAGCTTTCACTCCGACAGGAGCCTCTCAGTTCTGGACTCTGGACTTTTGGGAGGAAGGTCTCAGGGGAGGTACATGATGCTCATGTCACATTGCCCCGCCCCTGCTCCTAAAACCATGGGGAACACATACATACATACACCAGTCTGCTCTGGACTGCTTCATGACTTCCAAGCAAGTGTGTGAGTGTCTACAGTTTTGGGGGTTGCCCTAATGTGATGAGGATGAAAGCATTTTAATTAAACAAACCTGAGAAACCTCGGGAGGCAGATGCCTGTGTGTTTGTGTGTGTGTGTGTGTGTGTGTGTGTGTGTGTGTGTGTGTGTGTGTGTGTGGTATGGTGCTGTCCGTGGTTCTGGACCAGCTCAACAAACAGCTTGTGGGGATTTTCTAACCTCACCAGCAACCTCTTTATGCATTCTAAAAGAAATTCAGAGGGGAAAGGCTGGGGGGGAACATAGGGTGGAAGAAATGGGAGAAGAGGAGAGAGAGAGAGAGAGAGAGAGAGAGAGAGAGAGAGAGAGAGAGAGAGAGAGAGTTGGGAGCACAGGAAGTTTAACAAAGGGCTTAGAAAGACTTTGTAATTTTGTTTTGCCATTTAGACAATAGCCACCAAGAAGCCATAGTCCATCATAACTATCTGAATCTCACAGCTGCAGAGGAGGGGAAGAGCTGTTCACCTCGCAGTGTTCAGGTGAGCTGGTGCCGAAACATGTGGGTCACTTTGAGGAGGGGTGAGGCAGCAGGCAGGGAGAGCAGGCGTGATTGAAATGAGCCCATTTTCCTGGCTTTTCTTTCGTATTTGTTTCAGATTTGAGCTTCTGTGTCACACTTTACACAGCCTCTTGCAGGTCCCTGTGAGAGCCTCCTTCCAGCTCCAACGGCTAAATTATTTCTCTTCAGAGGCTGAGGGGCACTCCCTCCCTGCCACCCTCCTCCCCTGCGCGCACATGGCCCCAAGGCCAGCCATTCCCAGACATGCTGCAGAGCACACCCAAACACTCAGACTCTGGAAGTTGATAAACTGCCAGTTCTCTCTACAGATAACAATTCTTCATAGCTTATTTTCAAAACACTTGAACTCTATAATGTATGCTCAGCCTGCTACAAGGAATTACAGAAAATTGATACACTCTTCAGTACCCAGAAATGGCCATTGTTCTTGGTCTGGTTGTTTATATGTCACTGCAGCTTCGGGGCACAGGAAGAGAGGCTGCCAAATTGAGGGCAATGTTCAAGGGGCTTGGAGTGCTAGGCAGCGTAAGACAGGCCACAATGTAATCACAGGCACCAGCATGGAGGTGTCATGGCTGGAAACGAAGGCCAGATGCAGCACTCTGCATGGGAGATGAGGCCATTCCATCCACTTTGACGCCTCTTTCTTCTCAATGTAATTTCTCAGATTCCAGAATGTCAGAACTAGAAAGAGTCAAAACTAAGTTCATCTTTTCCAATCTTCTCATTTACAAGCAAACCACAAAAACAATTTTTAAAAAACTAAAACCCAGAAAGGTGAAGGAGATAATCAAGGTTGAGTTGCCGCCAGTTTCTGGACCCAATTCAGGACTTGTTTTGTTCTGGACACCCACACCCTTCCCTAGAGTTTCCTTTTAATACCCCGTTCACTCCAGCTCTACCAGTCAGTGTCTGTGTGGCTTTGAATAGGCTAATGTCCTGAAGAGAGACGTGGGTAATACCTCCCTCTGGCAGTCCATGGAGGAATTCAGTGAGGTTCTTATGGAGTGCCTACCACCAGGCCTGGCTCCCTGCATTCTCGAAAGCCTTGGCATTGTTCCTAGCATTACCATTGATGTATCTGCATCATCTGTGAAGAACCCGGGTATTAGAGCTTCCAGATAACCCGCAATGACAAGAGTCTAAAGCAGCTGTCCTCCTTTCAACTGCTGTGGACACTGACCTTGCTGCCCTTAGGGCACACATGTGTGAAAACCAACACAAGTACCTCTCCCACATGCCCAAAGCCCTGGGGTTGGACTGAGACCTCCAACACCCAGGAAGGAAACTGAACGCTTTCGTCATCCACAAAATCCAGACTGGGTAATGAAGCCATCAGCATACTAAAATTATGCATCTTGCAGTTCCAACCTGCCTGTCGCTTATAACTGCTAAAAATCCCAGTTTTTGTTAATCCTCTAACCTGATTAATGAAGCACAATAAATGTTTTAGGATTAATGAGTGTGTTCATATAAAAGATAAGATGATTTTTACCAAGAATGCCTGGGAGACAAAAGAATGAAAGCCTTTGGAGGAAAAATACTAAAAGACATGATCAACTGAACACAAAGACACGGTTTTAAACAACCTCGTCCCAGGCAGCAGGCTAGACTCTCCTTTCTCTTGGGAATAAACCAGAGGTTTGACTCCCCTGCAATGCGATCAGCCCTTCGAGTTTATGAATGAGGATCAGATTGTAACTCTCAGTCATTAAGTCTGGCATTACAGCCAGCCAATTCAGAAGCTCTTGGTTAAAAAGATCATTACAGGGGTGAGATATAAGGTGGAATCCCTAGCTTTTACAGAAATCAGAGAAAGAGGTCAAAGGAGATGAAAACCTGTAGGTGGGAATCGACAGCTGAAGCTCACATCAAACTCCCACCCCGCTCTCCCTGTGGTCATTTCTGGAGACATCATTCCTCTGGTAGCAAAACCTTCCGTGGGCACACAAGGGGCCACATAGACAGAGGGAAGAGGGCGTGTGTATACCTTACCATGAATGTATGTGGTTCTACTGACCCTTCACACCAGTGAGGTCGTTGGGTAGACATTCTGGGTTAAAGATGGAGAAATCAATCGGCTTCCCCAAAGCCATACAATTTGCCCCAGGTTTAGAGGGCTTTCACCCAAAGAGGAGCAGAACAAAGACTCAGGTTCAAGTTTTATGGTCCTAGGACTAAGTGATTATGTAAGACAGTAAAACAGTAACTCCCCCATGCCAGCGCTGTGTGTGACAAGGGTTGCTGAGTCCAGTGGCCTGTACAGACTCAAGCCTCACACCAGCTCTGCAAAGACGTTAAAGTCTGCTTTATAGCCGAGGAGCCTGAAAGGAAAAGTGTGGGCTGAGAACCCCCAAGACCAAGTTCTCAGCACAAAGGACATTTATTTGCCCCTGAGGGACAGAGGGCAGAGATAAGAGACAAAGACAGGAGATAGAGGGTGAGGGAGAAGGGGAAGGGAACAAGGGAGAGGAGGAGGGATATTTGCCCCAGAGGGACAAAGGACTGTCTCTGGATAGAGGAGACAGATGAGGCCCATAGAAAAATGGCCTCTTACAAAGGGAAAAGGGGAACCCATGTTAGGATGAGATGCTTGATTTTAGTTGGGCACATTAATTAGGTGAGCCAAAGGGGGCTTTTGATTGCTGGATTTCAATGTTTCGATAGCTGGACTTTGGTAGTCAGCCTCAGGAGGAGGGATTGGACAAATAAGAGAGGAACCTTGGGAGCTAGCTTCAGGAATGAGAGGGGGAATGGGGAGAAGGCAATGCCTGCCCCAGCCACACGCTCGAGGGGGCCAGTGTCCCTTCAGAACCCGGCTCACAAGCTGAACTGTTGGCTGGACTTCAGCCTCCTCGTCACGATTTTAGTCTGAAATGCTCCACACATGCTCATATTTTGAACTTTTAGTCTGAAGCTAGTCCTACTGTTTTGGGAAGTCCTGGGAACTTTACGAGGTAGAGTCTAGCTGGATGAAGAAGGCCACTGAGGGTGAGTCTTTGGGGGTATCTGGCTCTTTCCCCTCTCCCTCCCCTTCTTGTTCATAGTGAGGGAAAGGAGCTCTTTATTTTTTAAACCACACGCTTCTGCCACCACGATGTTCTGCCCAAGCACATGAGCCCAGTGAACCATAGACTAAGCCCTTGGAAACCACGAGCTAAAATATATCTCCCTTTGAAGTGTTTATATCAGATACTTTGGTCACGGTAACACAAAGCTGACTAATATATTCCTCATTTTTGAAATAGAAGATTTAATTCAATGGTCTCTAAGCCCAGCACCCAAAAAAGTCTAAGAATCTGTGAGTGCCATGAAGGAGGGTCATGACCTCCCTTACCTCCGGCATTGCCACCACCCACCTCTGTGGCATTTGGGGAGCAGCAGTACCTCTGAGAATAGGAAACCCAAAGGAAGTTTCTCTTCTTCCTCCCCAGACACTATTGTAGCTAGAGTTTTCCTGCCTGGCCCACAGTCAGGACAAATCTCTCTCACCTGCCAGCCCCACAGCCACTCAGACCCGACCAAGTAAACACAGAGACTTATATTGGTTACAAACTGTATGGCTGTGGCAGGCTTCTTGCTAACTGTTCTTACAGCTTAAATTAATCCATTTCTATAAATCTATACCTTGCCACATGGCTCGTGGCTTACCGGCATCTTCACACACTGTTTCTCATCATGGCGGCTGGCAGTGTCTCCCTCACCCAGCTTCCTGTTCTCTCAATTCTCCTCTCTGTTAGTCCCGCCTATACTTCCTGCCTGGCCACTGGCCAATCAGTGATTTATTTATTGACCAATCAGCAACACATTTGACATACAGGCCATCCCACAGCACACTATGGCCCATAGTTCCCTGCACACAGCCCAGATTTACCAGCCCGTGGATTCCCATGGAAAGGCGGCGCCCAGCCAAGCAGTCCCATATGCTGAGTGGGAGCCCCAGACGCACAACCAGAACAGGCTTCTGAGAGCCCCACAGGGCCGCCAGATTTCTGCACTGCTTCCACAGCCCACTTACCTAGAAGAAGCCTACAGTACCGGAGACCAAGCCACAGGGCAGAGGATCTAGGGACGTGTCTGGCCCCACTGATGTCAACTGCCCTTTCCTGACATCAGTACCAGCAGGGACAGCAGCTGCTGTCTGTGGACCTTTCAGCCTCAGGCTCCCAGGTCTTGCTCTTGCAGTCCCCTCCACAGCAGTCTGCTTTGGGGTACCATGCTGTCCCTGTTTTGCAGATTAGAAAACTGAGGATCAGAGCCTGAGTAACTGGCCTAGCCTTACATCACTAGTAAGTGATGGGAGGCTACTGTGAGCCTTTCTGGCCTAACAGCTTGCACTGTTAACGGTTTGCCCCAGGGCCTGGCGCTGTGCCTGGTGCTCACAACGTGTGTGTGGATAAGTTAGTGTGTCCATATGGTACAAGGACAGGAAGCCCTTCAAGGGCAGAGTGGCAGATCATACTGAGCTCTGAAAAGAAACATGTGCCTCCAACCGTCCTGCAGTGAAGGAGGTAGGTCCTGAAATGGGGAATGGGCCACAGCCCTTACCAAGGGCTGGAAGTGGCTAGGAACATGGGCTGGGGGGCACTTGCTATTTAGTCTGTGGCTTGCTTTTCCTGATTGTCAATTTATTACAGGATGAAGCTTTACTTTTCAAAAATTACGAGGAAACACTCCCCAGACAGGCCCTTCAAAGGAGACTAGGATGGGGGGGGGGGGTCCAGCCAAGGGATAAACTTCTGTCCATCACTCAGCAAACAGCGCTGAACATGTATTGTGTACCCTACTGTGTGCCATTCTCTGGGAGGAAAGATCATCCTGGAGACTTCAGGCTACAGAAGCAGAGAAACTCCAAAATGTCCTTATGCAGCTAACAACCGCAGCGACACCATGAGGGAAAGGTGGATCCCTTATTACAGGAATTCATTACAGGGATTTACTAATAAAGCAACTGGATTTAGTTTGCTGGGGTCACTGCAGGCCTGACTGGGGACTCCTAAGCAGAGCCATTAACCATGTGTAGGAATTCCCCAAGCCAGCAGAGGGCAGAGAAGGATGGTGTTGTGGGACATGTCTCTCCTTGACACTCTCTCTTATTCCCTTCTCTGTGCCCCACCAGTGTCCCCAGCTCCTTTCTTAGGCCACCTAATAGACAGCCACAGTGGTCTGGCTGCGCTCAGCTCCTGACCCTGGCTAGGAAAGCCAATGAGACTTTGGTAGACTGTTTTCAAGTTAACTTGATCTTTGACCTTGTATCTCCCTCCAGGGCTACTTCTGGACTGGGAACCGGTACCATGGCACCACTGAACCTGGTGCCATCAATCAAGTTAAACCAGGCAACTGGTCCCTGAGATCCGCCCCCACCCCCATCCCAGCTCCAGGGTTCTCCCCAGGCTGCACCAAGACAGCAGCAGTTCGACTGCTTTATTAGAAGCAGCAGCCACTTTTCATGCTCACAAAATTAAAATTCCAGGTCACAAAATAGGTAAAGCAGCTCTTGTACCCAGGGTCTGCATCTCACGTGAAACTGCGTTAAAGCTAGCAGTCTCTGCGGGGAAAACGCAGCTCTTGCCAGCTGAGAACACTTCCCTTTGGAGGAGTGAAGCAGCCCAGAGCCCCTCTTTCAAAACGCACAAGTATCGTGGGTTTATTTCAGGGACTGAATGACTCTGTAGCAAGAATATACTTCCTCCTGCTCCCAATGGGGCCCTGAAGAGTAAAATGATAGGACAGTTTTCTCCAGCAATCTGAAAAGGCTGCAGCAATATACCCCCAAAGAACCCCTAGAGATAAAAGGGGAAGATTAAATAATTTGAAGATAATTTCTTCCATGAAAAGAATAATGTTGCCATCAAAATGAAAACCCTTGTAATAAAACCAAATTATTCTGAGACCATGGGAGTGCTCTGCCTTTCCTGCTACTTGAGGATGGATGAACAGCACTTCTGCAGAACCCATGCTGGGTTCATCAGCACTGGGAGTATACCAGAGGTGGAGCCCTGGGCCTGCAGGTACCCAAGCTACTGTCTGCAGTATTGACCAGGTAACACAGTGACCAGGTCTGAAATCAAGTGCCAGGCAAGTGGGCCAGCACAGGCATTTGCTTCAGGGTCCAGATCTAACATCATGTGCTACAACTGTGTGCAAGCGTCTAATACTAATAACTACGGAGAACTTGGCCAATGCCAGGGAAGTCAGAACCAATCTCTGTGGCCCCAAGGAAATCAGACATTCAGGGTCATGAACAGTGGTATTGCTTTCTTACTTCTCCCAGCTAGGCTCTGCTTTGGACTGCAGCCCTTTTTTTATTTGGCCTGCAGTCTGTACGTAAAAAGGACCAGAGGCAAATCTCTGCGTGGTTGGGGCCCAGAGAACTAAGAGCAGAAGAAGGTGTAGCCAGACTTGGGGAGATGGAGAGAGCTAGTTTGACCACACACAGTTAAAATCTGCTAACCCAGGGGCTCAAGAGCACACCAGGTCCCTCCACAGCTAGACGGAACTGAGCGGAGGGTAAGTGGCCACACTAACAAACACAGGTTCTCATAATGCTGCAAATCGTGAAGACTGGCGTTTGGGCTTTGTTTTTCTTTCTGCTTAAGGGTACTCTGAGATGGCCTGAGCTGTATAGCACAAGCACAGAGTACATGCTTTTTTGTTTGTTTGTGGTGCCAGGGAACAAATCCAGACATCTACACACTGAAGCAAGTGCTCTACCACTGAGCTACACCACACTGTGTAGAATCTGAAACCCTCAAGAAATGGCAGCCCTAAGTGGAACTATTGACTCGGGCCATCCCCCTAGGGCAAAGATCTGCAGACAGAAGAAATTAGCAGGACCCAGGATCCCCAGCACAGGAGCATCTCTTTCTCTAGGCACTGAGCATGACATCAATTTCCTTATTTCATAATATTCATTAATGTATGCAACACTACCCTCTGCTCTTTGAAGACTAGCTAAGGCTTTGATACCAGTCAGTCCCAGATTCAAATCCTACCATTACCATTCACTAGCTGCACAATTATCAGAAGGTCACCTGACCACTGTGGCTGTTTCAGGAAGAGGATGCTAATGCATAGTCCTCAGGACCATTGTGGGAGCAAACAAATTAACGCAGATAAGTAAGTTGTCATCCAGAAGGATGATGGTCCACATCACGAATGAAAGAATTGGTGACAGTGAGCTTTGCATATCTAACTCATGTGGCAGGGTTGGCTCTGGTGGACAAGTAAGAAATGTTCTTAACCCCAAAGACAGAACTCACATTAAAGATCTTTGAGAACCTCTTTGTAAAGAGGGGGGAAGCTTCTAGAATCTCCTTAAGATCTGGGAATGACAATGACATCCTTTTATGTGGAAAAAATGCTTGGGGAAAGACACACGTACTTGAAAACAAATTGCAAATTTTACACTATTTTAGGGAAGGTCTGGATTATCTCACCGTTTCACACTTTTTGACAGCTGTAGACACAGCACAGCTCACTACATCAGGAACTCCAGGCAAACACTTGTGTTTTATTTGCGACAGACAAAGGAGCCCAAGGGCAAAGGCATAAAACCCATACAGCAAATCAGTTTAGTCTCTGAAGCCGGTTCCAGTCTATTGGCAGGGTTTACCTTGTGCCTTGTCGTACGGGAACCAGTGGGCCAGTGCTACAGTTGATTAGTAATATCTGCCTTGGACTCAGGATAGGGGACCAAGGCTCTCTTACTGCTGGTGTTTGTTTGTTTGTTTTTGATACTTAGGCGCACCAATAGTGGTAACCAGGTTCTGCTCGTAGTACAGGAAGAAGGATGGGAGTCCTGCAGGGAGGCACTGCCAGCAGGAGTCAGCTTGTCCAATGCTTAGACTGCCCAGAAGGAAACCAAACTACAGCTCGGACAACTGGGTTGTGATGAGAGACGCCGTAAAAACAGCTGCTTTGAATAGAGCCATCCTTCGTCCTTCGGGGGAATTCCTTAGAAACTCAGCAGACGCAGCAACAGGCTGTGCTAGAGAGAATGAAGAGTCGTTAACCGGCATATTTCCAGAACTTGTGCCGTTCTTGTTAGAAAAGGAAAGAAGACAGGGAACCATCAGATGGCTCCTTGGTTAAGAATGCTTCTTGCTCTTGCTGAGGACCTGGTTTTGTTTTTCCAGGGTCTGTGATGGTGGCTCGCAAGCGTCCATATCTGAGGACTGCCTAAGATGATTACTTCAGCTTTTGAATAAGACTAAATTTACCAGACTGGACTAAAATTGAAGTGTTTTTCCTCCCACTAGACAGCAAGTGGGAGGCTTGTGAAGAAAATCAGAGCACATTTAGAGAGCCCCAGACAGCATTCTCTCTCCTCACACTACTCTACCCCGTTTCCATGCCTGCCATGCACGTATTACCTTTTCAGTGTTCTCAAAACCCAAAGACTTGAAGACTACTATGTCCCCGATTCAAAGGTCAGGCCATGGAAGTCGAAAGGCCACGCCCAAAGCCACGCCCAGCAGTACAGCTGTGGGCTGCCACCGGACACTGCATCCCCAGAACCTGCCTGCTCAGTCACTCCGCTGCTCTTTCCTCACTACCGTCTAGCTCTCTCGATCACACTTAAGCCTTGTACCCTTTGCTTGTTCTCTTTTGAACTGTGCCTGGGCACTCAGGCTAGGGCAGGTGCAGCTGCTGGGGCTGTTGACTTTGACAGGCAAGGACATTCTGTGTGGCTGGCACTGATGGCCTCTTCGGCTGAGCTCTGAGGGTGACACTTCAGACTGCAGTAACTAAGCAAAGTCACTCAATGGGTGGATTTTTCTGAAGTCTGAAAAAACACACCACAGTGCCTTCCTAGATTCCCTTCTGGCCCCTGCTGAATGACTCCATCCAAGCACCTCTCACCATCCTCCATGTGAAGGAAAATCTGCCAAAAGCAGCAAGACAAATACACCTGGCAACCTTGGGCACGGGGCACCAAGGAAACACAGACATGGGACCTTGGGAACAACACAAGCCTGGGGGTGGATGACATCTGTGTCAACAACAGTGTGCTGGCTTTCCCATCACAAACAGCAAAGCTGCTTCATGTGGAGTCTTAGAGGAACAGAGCCGTCAGACAGTGTCTCCATCAACCCGACTTCCATTTGTTGAAATCATAACTTTCCTCCTTCCATCAAGGAAATGTGTCTAGGTGTGGGAACAAGTGACAGGAAACTGAAATATTGATGTCTGCAATTCTTTTATAAATAAGATGCCTTCTGATACTAGATTTTTAGTACAAATGAGTTGTCAAAGCATAAGCAAAAATACGTATCTGAAAACAAAATTCTGTCAATCCATTAGTTCGCTGTGGTTTGTGGGGGAAGGATTGTTGCCCAAAGCTCCTGGGATTATGGAGCCTTCTGTAAGTGCAATGGGGATTCCTTACTTCAGTTGGACAACTTATTTTCTTTGGAGTTGTGTGTGCTATATGTGTGTGTATATGCATATGTGTGTGGTGCATGTACTTGTGTGCATGTATGGGAGAGGCCTGAAGTTGCTATGGGTATCTTCCTAAATCACTCTCTTCCTTTAGTTTTTGAGACAGGGTCTCTCACCTGAAGCTCACTGATTTGATAATCTTTGGGGGGCCCTTATGCCGACCACTCCGTAGATCTGGGGGTTACAGATGTCAGCTATCTCACCTGCCTTTTTACATGAGGATCCAAACTCAGGTCCCCATGCTTACACAGTAGGCTCTTTATGGACTGAGCTTCCTGGTCTGAGAATCACCTTCAGTTCCGGTTACTGGGTCTCCACACAGGCATGGTCCTTATCTTTTCGGGGAACAAATCTGTGAGTGATAAACAGAAAATATCACAAACTCATGCAAAGGGACGTGACTTCAGCCTTGGGCAGACATGAGTTCACCCTGCTCAAATTCCCAGGAACTGCTGAGTGCTGCTCTTGGAGCTTCAGTTCACACATGTGAAGCAGACACTGGTAATGTCTGTCTCTAGGTTTTCATGAAGGTTACGTGTGGAAGTTGCTGTCTGATTCTGCCACTTTCACAATGATTGCTTCTGTGGTAAGTGCTGAGGTGGATAGTCAGATCATCAAAGGCCTTCCTCCTACTTAGGGTATCATCTGCTAGTGGCTCACAGCTGGGCCTTATTCCAGACATTTCCAATCCATGGGAAGCGGATTGGGGCTGCTGTCTACTCAGTAGCAGTGTCTTGACTTGAATCATAACTTATACAATCATAAACTTTACTCTTTTAACCACAAAACCACCTCTCCAGCCAACAATTTATTTTTATTTTATGAGTATCAGTATGCTGTATAAACTGGACATGTAGGACCCATAGAAAAGTGATCACTAAATCTTGCCAAAACAAGGTGGGATGGTCTGTCAAGTTCCTGCTTCACAGAATAAACTGCCAGACATTCTGCAAGACACAGAGGAAAGCAACTGATAAACTTTGCCAATATAGGTGGGACAGTTCTTCAAATTCCCTGCTTCACTAAAATGTCTGCTAGATACTCTAAGTCTATAGGCTGAAGATGTATGTCCCAAAGTTACAGAAGAACTTTGGGTGACTGTCCAGGCAGTCAGATGTCTCTGTCATTTCTGGAATTTTGGAAGGTGCTTGCAATGCACTTCCTGTTTGCTCAGGTAATATATCCTTCTGGGTTCTTTGATGGAGTTGAAGCCTAGATAGTTATAGTTTTCCTTACATTTTGGTAAAAGGTAAATTCGATATGAAACTTTTGACTCACAAAGATAGGATAGATGATAGAGTATTTTCTTTAATTTTGCCAAATACAAATAGACTGGATATTGAAACTGATTCTTACTTGATAACTGTTTTTGTTATATATTATTTTACTATGTTAAAGTTAAACCTTCCTTTTTTTTTTTTTTTTTTTGGTTTTTCGAGACAGGGTTTCTCTGTGTAGCTTTGCGCCTCTCCTGGAACTTACTTGGTAGCCCAGGCTGGCCTCAAACTCACAGAGATCCGCCTGCCTCTGCCTCCCAAGTGCTGGGATTAAAGGCGTGCGCCACCACCACCCGGCTAAACCTTCCTTTTTGATTAGACAGAAAAGGGGAAATGCTGTGGGATCCTATACACTGTGAATATGTGTTGTTAACATTGGTTGATAATAAAGTTGTTTGGACAATGGTAAGGCAGAATAAGGTTAGGCAGTGCAATCAAACTGAAGATGGAGATGAAGAAGGGCAGAGTCAGAGATGCCAATCAGCCACCAAGGAAGCAAGATGTGTATAGAAAATGAGGTAACAAGCCACAAACCATGTGGCAAAGTGTAGATAAGAAATATGGGTTAATTTAAATATGAGAGCTAGCTAGTAATAAGCCTGAGCCATCAGCCAAGCATTTATAATTAATACAAACCTTTGAGTGATTATTGGAAGTGGCTGCAAAATGGGGTGGGACAGAGAAATTCTGTTTATACAAACAGGTGAAGGAAATGGTTAAAGATCTGAAAATGAAAATAAATGCAATAAAAAGAAAAATACAAATTGAGGGAATTTTGGAAGTATAAAATCTGGGTAAGCAAACAGGAACTACAGACTCAAGCATCACCAACAGAGTACAGAAATGGAAGAGAGAATCTCAGGCATTGAAGATATGACAGAGGAAATAGATTCATTGGTCAAAAAAAATGTTAAATCTATAACTTCCTAACACAAAACATCCAGGAAATCTGGGACACTATGAAAAGACTAAACCTAAGAATAATAGAAATAGAAGAAGAAGAATCTCAGCCCAAAAATCCAGAGAATATATTTAACAAAATCATAGAAGAAAAATTTCCCAAACTAAAGAAAGACATGCATTAAGATACAAGAAGCTTTCAGAACACCAAATAGACTGGACCAGGGGGAAAAAAGTCCCCATGCCACATAATAATCAAAACACTAAATATACAGAACAAAGAAAGAATATTAAAAACTACTAAGGAAAAAGGCCAAGTAACATATAAAAGCAAACCTATCAGAATTACACCCAACTTTTCAATGGAGACTCTAAAAGCCAGAAGGGCCTGGACAGATATCTTGCAGACTCTAAGAGACCACAGATGCCATCCTGGACTACTATACCCAGAAAAACTTTCAATCACCATAGATGGAGAAAACAAGATATTTCAAGACAAAATCAGATTTAAACAATACCTATCCACAAATTCAGCTCTACAGAAGGTACTAGAAGGGAAACTCCAACCCAAGGAAGTTAGCTACATCCACAAAAACACGAATAATAAATAATCTCACACCAGCAAAACCCAAAGGAGGGACACACACACACACACACACACACACACACACACACTACCAACAAGAACAATAACAAAATAACAGGAATTAACAATAACTGGTCATTAATGTATCTCAATATCAATGGACTCAATTCTCCGATAAAAAGACACAGGCTAACAGAATGGATATGAAAACATGATCTATTCCTCTGCTGCATACAAGGAACACACATACCTCAACATCAAAGATAGACATTACCTCAGAATAAAGGGCTGGAAAAAAATTTTGCAAATAAATGGACCTAAGAAGCAAGCTGGTGTTGCTATTCTAATATCTAACAAAACAGACATCCAAACAAAATTAATCAAAAGGATGGGGAAGGACATTTTATACTCATCAAAGGAAAAATTCACCATGATTCTTAACATCCATGCCCCAAACACAAGAATGCCCACATTTGTAAAAGAAAACATTACTAATGCTTAAATCACACATCAGACCTCAAACATTAATTGTGGGAGACTTCAATACTGGACTCTCACCAATGGATAGGTCAACCAGACAAAAACTAAACAGAGAAATAATGGAGCTAACAGATGCTATGACTCAAATGGACTTAACAGATATCTACAGAACATTTCACACAAACACAAAAGAATACGCTTTTTTCCAAGCACCTTATGGAATATTCTCCAAAACTGACCATATACTTGGTCACAAAGCAAATCTCAACAGATTCAAGAAAACTGAAATAATCTCCTGTACCTTATCAGACCATCATGGACTAAAGCTGGATTTCAACAACAACAAAAACAACAGAAAGCCTACAAACTCATGGAAACTGAGCAACTCTCTACTTAATTACCACTGGATCAAGGAAAAAAGAAAGGAATTAAAGACTTCCTAGAATTCAATGAAAATGAATACATAACATACCCAAACTTATGGGACACAATGAAAGTAGTGCTAAAAGGAAGTTCATAGTGCTAAGTGCCTTCATGAAGAATGTGAAGAGAACTCATTCTAGCAACTAAACAGTACACCTGAAAACTCTAGAACAACAAAAAAACAAATACACCCAAGAGGAGTAAAAGGCAGGAAATAATCAAACTAAGGGCAGAAATCAATAAAACAGAAACAATGAATCAATGAAAAAAAGAGTTGGTTCTTTAAGAAAAATCAACAAGATAAACAAACCATTATCTAAACTAACTAAAGGGCAGAGAGAAAATAACCAAACTAACAAAATCAGAAACAAAAAGGGGGCTATAAGAGAAACCAAGGAAATCCAAAGAACCATTATGTCATACTTCAAAAACCTGTACTCTACAAAACTGGAAAATCTAAAAGAAATGGGCAATTTTCCTGATAGATACCACTTACCAAAGTTGAATCAAGATCAGATAAACAATTTAAATAGACCTATAACCCCCAAGGTAATAGAAACAGTCATTAAGAGTCTCCCAACCAAAAAAAAGGCCCAGGGCCAGATGGTTTTAGTGCTGAATTCTACCAGACTTTCAAAGAAGAGCTAATTCCAATACTCCTCAAACTATTCCACAAAACAAAAACAGATGGAACATTACCAAATTCATTTTATGAGGCCACAGTTACCCTGATACCCAAACTACACAAAGACTCAACAAAGAAAGAGAATTACAGACCAGTTTCCTTCGTGAATATTGATGCAAAAATACACAATAAAATATTTGCAAACCAAATCCAAGAACACATCAAAAAGGTCATCCACCATGATTAAGTAGGCTTCATCCCAGAGGTACAGGGATGGTTCAACATATGAAAATCTTGCCAATGTAATCCATCATATAAACAAACTGAAAGAAAGAAACCACATGATCAGCTCACTGAATGCTAAAAAAAAGCCTTTGACAAAATCCAACACCCCTTCATGATAAAAGTCTTGGAGAGATCAGGATACAAGGAACATGCCTAAACAGAATAAAGGTAATATATAGCAAGCCAATAGCCAACATCAAATTAAATGGAGAGAAACTTAAAGCAATTCCATTAAAATCAGGGACAAGACAAGGCTTTCCACTCTCTCCATATCTATTCAATATAGTACTTGAAGTTTTAGCTAGAGCAATAAGACAACTAAAGGAGATCAAGGGGATACAAATTGGAAAGGAAGAAGTATCATTATTTGCAGATGATATGATAATATACATAAGCAACCTCCAAAATTCTACCAAGGAAGTCCTACAGCTGACAAACACCTTCAGCAAAGTAGCTGGATACAAAATAAACTAAAAAAAAAAAAATCAGTAGAATCAGTAGCCTCCTATATACAAATGATAAATGGACTGAGAAAGAAATTAGGGAAACAACATCCTTCACAATAGCCACAAATAATAAAAAATATCTTGGTGTAACTCTAACCAAGCAAAGACCTTTTTGGCAAGAACTTCAAGTCTTTGAAGAAAAATTGAAGAAGATATCAGAAAATGGAAAGATCTCCCATGCTCATGGATAGGTAGAATTAACATAGTAAAAATGGCAATCTTACCAAAAGCAACCTACAGATTCAATGCAATTCCCATCAAATTCCAACACAATTCTTTACAGACCTTGAAAGAACAATACTCAACTTCATATTTAAAAAACCAGGATAGCTGAAGCAATCCTGCACAATAAGAAAACTTCTGGAAGTATCACCTTCCTTGGTTTCAAACTGTAATACAGAGCAATAGTAATAAAAACCACATGGTATTGGCATAAAAACAGACAGGTTGATGAATGAAACCAAATCAAAGAGACAGATATTAATTCATATATATATGGACACTGATTTTTTATAAAGAAGCCAAAAATATGCAATGTAAAAAAGAAAGCATCTTCAACAAATGGTGCTGGTCTAACTGGATGTCAACATGTAGAAGAATGCAAATAAATCCATATCTATCACCCTGCACAAAACTCAAGTTCAAGTGAAACAAAGACCTCAACATAAAACCAGATACAATGAAGAGAAAGTGGGAAGTAGCCTTGAACGTATTGGCACAGGAGACAACTTGCTGAACAGAACACCAATAGCACAGACCCTGAGATCAACAGCTAATAAATGGGACCTCATGAAACGAAAAGCTTCTGTAAGGCAAAGATAATGATCACTGTCAATAGGACACCAAAGCAGCCTACAGAATGGGAAAAGATCTTCATCAACCCCACATCCAACAGAGCACTGATTTCCAAAATACATAAAGAACTCAAGAAACTGGACACAAAACATCAAATAATTCAATTTAAAATGGGGTACAGATCTAGACAGAAAATTCTCAACAGAGGAATCTCAAATGGCTGAGAAACCCTTAAAGAAATGTTCAACATCCTTAACCATCAGGGAAATACAAATCAACACTACCTTGAGAATTTCTTGTATACCTATCAAAAACACAAGTGACAGCTCATGTTGGCAAGAATGTGGAGCAAGGGGAACGCTCCTCTATTGTTAGTGGAGTGCAAACTTGTACAGCCATTATGGAAATCAATATGATGGTTTCTCAGAAAATTGGGAATCAACCTACTCAAGACCCAGCTATACCACTCTTGGGCATATACTCAAAGGATGCACAATCATACCACAAGGACACTTGCTCAACTATGTTCATAGCAGCACTATTCATAATAGACAGAACATGGAAAAAACCTAGATGTCCATCAACTAAAGAATGGATAAAGAAAATGTGGTACGTTTACACAATGGAGTGTTACTCAGCTGTTAAAAACAACATGAAATTTGCAGGCAAATGAATGGACTAGAAAAGGTCATTCTAAGTGAGGTAATCCAGACCCAGAAAGACAAACATGGTATGTACTCACTTATAAGTGGATATTAGCTATAAACCAAAGGATAATCATGCTACAATCCGCAGACCCAAAGAAGCTAAGTACCAAGGAGGGCTCAAGTGGGACACAAGAATCTCACTGTGAAGGTAAAATAGACTAGACGTCACAGGTGGACAAGAGGATGGGTCTGAATAGAGGGCATGGGAACAGGAGGGATCAGATGGGGGCAGGATGGAGGCAGAGAATACTGGGAAAGACAACTAGAATCAGGGCCATGTAGTGATACTGTGTTCCCCAATATATTATGCACCCTAGTAAACTTATCTGGGGTCAGAGAATAGAACAGCCATAGATAGACGTAGAGGCCAGAAAATGGTGGCACACATGCCTTTAATCCTAGCATTCTGGAGGCAGAGATCCATCCGGATCTCTGTGAGTTCAAAACCACACTGGAAACAGCCAGGCATGGTGACACACACCTTTAATTCCAAGAAGTGATGGTAGGAAGCAGAAAGGTATATAAGGCATGGGGACCAGGAACTAGTCTGTTAAGCTTTTAGGCTTTTGAGCAGCAGTTCAGCTGAGATCCATTCAGATGAGGACATAGAGTCTTCCAGTTTGAGGAAACGTGATCAGCTGAGAAGTTGGTGAGGTGAGATTAGCTGTGGCCTGTTCTGTTTCTCAGATCTTCCAGTGTTCACCCCAATACCTGGCTCTGGGTTTGTTTTTATTAATAAGACCTTCTAAGAATTCTAACAACATCTCTGGGATGAGCTATGGAAACTCACAGGAATCTTTGAGGGTGACCTTAACTAAGACTCCTAGTAATGGGGGATTCAGAGCCTGAACTGTCCATCTCCTGTAACCAGGCAAAACTTCCAGTGGAGGAATTGGAACCCCAACCTAGTCACAGACCCTTCAACCTACAATTTGTCCTACCTACAAGATGTGATAGAGTACAGGTGGCACAGAAAGTATGGGAATGGCCAGCCAATGACTGGTCCAACTTGAAACCCATACCATGAGAGGGAGCCCATCCCTGACACTAACCAAGGAGCCTACATGGGACTGACATAGGCCCTCTACACATATGTTACAGTTGTGTAGCAGGGTTTCCTCATCCAGCCTCAATAGAAGAGGTGCCTAGAATTACTGCAACTTGATATGCCATGAATGGCTGATCTACATGGGAGGCCTGCCCTTTCCTGAAGAGAAAGGAGGAGGAATGGATTAGGGGATGGGGGAAGAGGGCAGATTGGGGGGTAGGGACTAGGAAGAGAGAAGAGGAGGAGAGAAGGGAAGAGAAATTATGATCAGGCTGGAAAAAATTAATGAAAATAAAGTTCTTTAAAAAGAACTTACAAAACAAAAAGAAAACCCATTTCACTCCTCTGTCTTTCCTGCCTCTTCAACACCTCTTCACTCATCTTCACAGCACTGGGAACTGCAGTGTGTCACAGAGTAGACCCTTTTGTCCAAACAGCTTTACTTGCAAATGTTCATTATAATGAGTTGTTGGTCTGGTTCAAGGTCTGGTACCCTCACCAAAACCCCTCTCAGATCCTGCTGCTATGGTTCCACAGGACTAGTCCCTTCATAAGCTACATCAGACCAAATATGGGGTAGATGTTGGGGTGGGCCAACTCAAAGCACTGTATGTGGGCCTGGGTGGTAGCTGAGTTGTCAGTCTAGGACTTCACTGGGACTCCCCCCTCAGGCAAGGGTCAAGCTAGCTCCTCTGCACCCACACCATCAGGATCAGCTCTCCCTTGCCAGTGGTGAGGGGTGGGGGCAACTCTCTGGAGTGTGGTGATACATTGTGTACCCTAATAAAATTTGCCTAAAAATCAGAGGACAGAACAAGCCACTAGATTAAACATAGAGGCCAGGCAGTGGTTGCACACACCTTTAATCCTAGCACTCAGGAGGCAGGGATCTGTCTGGATCTCTGTGAGTTCAAAGCCACCCTGGACTACATGAGACTGACTCAGTCTAGGAGAGAACAAAGCAAGGCAGTGGTGGCACACACCTTTAATCCCAACACTTGGGAGTCACACACCTTTAATCCCAGCACTTGGGAGCCACAGGCCTTTAATCCCAGCACTAGGAAGGAAGTGATATCACTGGGTGGAGAAAGATATATAAGGCATGAGGAAACAGGAGCTAAAGCTTTTTCAGGCAGAGGAGTCCTAGAGTTAAGAGGTGGCTGTGGCTTGGTCTCTCTGATCTTTCAGCATTTACCCAATATCTGGCTCCAGGTTTTTATTATAAGACCTTTAGAAATTCGAGCAACACCAGAGTACTGGACTAGCTCTCCCAGAGCTGGGGTCATCAGGGCCAGATCTCCCAGTACCAGTGAAGGGAGGGGGCAGCTCAGATTTCAACACACATGGTTCAAATGGCTCCAGGTGATAACACAGACCCCAGCTGTAGCAGGTCCACAGACCTAGACATAGCCCTCAGCAGCAGCTTGGGCCTGAACATCACCATGGCAGCACAGGCCACCCAGATCTGCATGGCCTTGGTGGGAGCATGGCCCTTGGACATGTGGATCCCGGGCATCCATGTGGTCTTTGGTGGCAACATGGGCCACAGATATTAACACAGACCCAGCTGTGGTAGGACCACAAACCCAGACATGATCCTAAGCAGCATCCTGGACCCAGATATCAACAAAGCCCTGGGTGGCATTGGCAGCAGCATGGCTGTTGGGCACCAACATGGTCCCAGGTGGTGGCCCAGACCCCAGGCATCCTCATGGCCTTCGGTAGTAACAGGAGCCATGGACATCAACACAGACCTTAGCTGTGGCAGGGTCATGGACATGGCTCTCTGTTGCTTTGGCTCTTCTTGGGCACTTCCACCCAGCTCCCAAGTAAACACACACGGAGGCTTATTAATACTTATGAATGCCTGGCCTTAGCTTGGCTTAGTTTCTTGCCAGCTTTCCTTAACTTAAATTATCCCATCTATCTTTTGCCTCTGGGCTTTTCCTGTTCTCTTACTTCTGTAAATCTTACTCTTACTCCATGGCTTGCTGTGCAGCTGAGTGGTTGACCCCTGATATTCTCTTCCTTCTTTGGCTCCTAGATCTCTCCTCTCAGATTTCTCCTTCTATATATCCTCTCTGCCTGCCAGCCCCACCTATCCTTTCTCCTGCCTTACTACTGGCCGTTCAGTTCTTTATTAGACCATCAGGTGTTTTACATAGGCACAGTAACAACACATCTTCACAGAGTTAAACAAATGCAACATAAACAAAAGTAACACATCTTAAAATAATATTCTACAACAGCCCTCAGAGCTTGCCATTTTTAAGCTAGGCTGGCAGCCAGCAAGCCTCTGGGAGCCTCCTGTCTCTACCCCAACCCCTCACTGGGGTCACAGATCTGTGTGGTCACACCCGATGTTTTTATGTGGCTGTATGAACTCAGGTGCTCATGTTTGCACAGCCTCAGCCCCTATGGATTACAACCCCAATACATGCTTTTGACATGCCCAGATCACAGATTGTATCAATGAAGAAAGTATTTCACAATATTATTCAATATGTTTAAAAAATAGTCCATATGGCTAGGCAAAAATTACACTTATCCATTCATCAGCTGATGGGCATGTAGACAGTTGTTTTTACAATACTTTTGAGCTATTAGAAATAATGTTGCATGGGGCATGGTGGCCTATACCTTTAACACCAGTAGTTCAGAGGCAAAAAGAGGCAAATCTCTGAGTTCGAGGCCAGCCTGGCCTGCATAGTGAGTTCCAGGACAGCCAGGGCTACATAGAGAGACTTAACCTCAAAAACAGTAAATAAATATTTAATAAATAAAATTGTCATGAAAATTCATATACAAGTTTTTGTTTGTATGTGTGTGTTGTTTATTTTCCTTTTTTTTTTTTTTTAAGATAAGGTCTCACTGTGTGGCTCTGGCTGGCCTGGAACTAACTTTGTAGACCAGGCTGGTCTCAGATTCTCAGAGACCCTCCTGCCTCTGCCACCCAGGTGCAGATTATTAAGATGTGCACCACCACACCCAGCCTTACAGACAAGCTTTTGTGTCATTGTGTCTTCTGTCTTCCATTTTTTGGGCATGTCCCCTGAAGTAGGACCGCTGGGCAATACTATAGCTCTACATTTAACTTTTGAGGAACTGCTGATCTGGTCCCAGGGAGGCTGTACGGTGGCTTGGACCCACTGGCCACAGATGGAGACTCTACTCTCACAGGCCTTTGTCAGTCCTGGTGGCCGATGGCAGCCAAGCCTCCTGGTGTGGCTCCCTTTGCCTTTCCCTGATGGCTCATGATGCTGATCTGGTTTCAGTGGGTTTATCAGCCATTGGTATGTTGTCTTTGGAAAAATATCTGCTCAAATCTGTTGCCCATTTTGAACAACTGGTTGTTTACCTTTACTTGCACATTTTTTTACCTATTCTGATGCTCAGCTTTCATCAGATGTGTGATTTGCAAATATTCTGTCCCAATCTGTGAGCTCTCCGTTTGTTATCTTGTTGGTCTCATCTGAAGCACTTAACTTTTTTTTTTGTTCTAATGAGGTCCAGTTTTTCTTCTATTGCCTGTGCTTTTGGTGTCAATGACTGATTTTTCAGAAATACAAACTATTGGTCCCCTGTGTCACAACAATATTGAAAGGCCACCCAACTCCACAGCTCCCTGAAGGACGGCTGAGGCCTCTCTGCAGCCATGTTATAGTTCTGCCTCTCCCTCTCACCCTCTTCCATGGAGCCTCTGCCTGGATCTGAGATTTGATCTCTGTGATGGCTGTTCTTGGTTGTCAACTTGACTACCTCTAGAATTAACTAAAACCCAAGGTGCCGGATACACCTGTGAGGAATTTTTTCTTAATTAAATTATTTTAAAACCCACTTCTAATCTGGATCTTTTGAGGTAGGAAGATTTCTGGGCCACACTTCCTGCTGGCAGCCTGTGTAAAGGACATGGAAGAAGGAAGCTTCCTCCCTTTGCCTGCTTGCTCTTACTCTCGCTGGCAAATCCATTCCTTCACTGGCATTAGAGCCTGCTTCCCCGAGATTCTGTCCTATACTGAAGACCAGCTGAGACATCCAGCCTGTGGACTGAACAACTACTGGATTCTTAGACAACCATTGTAGGACAGCAGGACCACAGCCTGTAGCCACTCTGGTAAACCCCTCTGCAGATGGTCATGTCAGAGGAGCAGCAGATGGCAACTGACTTCAGGGGATCGGCCCACCAGGAAACAAAACCCTAATGGGTGAATCTCAGACAGGCAAGGCCCCCAGAGCCCGGGCCCCAGAATGTCTCTTGCTACTGCTGTGTCTTTGCCGTTTTCCTCTGGTATCCGGCACGGTGTGAATGGCGTGGTGTGAATGGCGCGGGGAATCCCCACTGCCCTTAGTGCATGCAGTGTGATCATCTCTTGGAAATATCCTGTTCTTCTGGGCATTTTTACCTGGGGATTGTTATGAAGATGATTTCCTCCTAAGCTGTGCTGCTGAACTGAAGCAATGATTTTATACAATAGTAGTGATAGTTCAAATAGGACTTTGATGATTGAGGGTTTTAATAAATACAGTAAAGGATTATGGCAGAGGTTAGGTTAGTAGAAAAATTAATATAGGTAAAGGTGAGATAAAATGTCGCCTCTGCCCCTGATAAAGCAGAGGCTGCAGAGGATAAAAAATAAAACAAGGAAGTGTCACACAGCTAGAACACACGAGTTTCTATTGAGGAGCCATATAGACTGTGGCTTCAGTTAATGATTAAAAAAAAAAAAAAAAGTTGAGTCCCAGTTAGCCTAAGTAGCTTAAATTCTTTTAACCTTATGTTGGGAGATGTGTTCACAGGTTTCAGAGTGCATCAGAGCTGAAACAAAGCTTTGAAAATAACTTAAAATTAGACTAAGATGTTTTTGTCAAAAAGCTTTGAGATGAAAAACCCAAGAAGACAATCCAAAGTTTTAGAAAGGCACATAACTGAGTGAGGGACTCATTAAGGTCAGGGATCAAAAACAAAGCAGCCCAGTTATCATTAGCTGACCTGCCTTTCTTGCTAGGATAGGATGATGATTAATTCCTTGTGCCCATTTCTGCCCTCCTCTTCCTGATATAAAAACTGTTGATGATGGGTATGCACGCCAAAGATTTAAAGTAAAGCTGACTGGTTCTTCTTCATATATAAAAGTTTAGATTTGTGATTCTTCTTAGATTTCTTATAATGTTGCCTTTTGCAATAAATAATAAAAATAATTGGTCCTTTCTTTGTAACTGAAAAATGCAGCCTGCCAGTAAAAGAATTGGCTGAGAAAAATACCTTGCTTGCTCACACTCTGTTAATCTATAACAAGTTGCTTGGACATGAATGTATGTGGGTTCTTGGGACAACTTGTTTTTCACCTATAAGATGTAAAATGTTTAATCATGTAAGGGATATGGAAAACATGCTGTTTTTTACTTGTGTTTGCTGTAATAATTCACTTGAAAAATAGAATATAACTATATTGTAATTTTTATAATGCTTGAAAGATTTTGCTCAGGTATATAAGCTGTAAGGGAAAAAATAGTTAGAAGGAAAACATCAAGAGTGAGAGAAGGAAAACACCAGGAAAGATGTAGAGGAAAAGCAAGGAGAAAAGAAGTCAGAAGGAACCCATCAAGAGAGGGTGTGTGTCTTCCCCTTTACTCCCTCAGGTAAAAAGTCCTACTTCCCTGACTCCGTTGAGTCCCCACCGAGCTCAGCACTGCTGGAGGCTGCTCCTCGTGGTAAAGGTACCCTCTCTATCTGTAAGTTTTTCTATCAGTTCTCTTCCTCTAGAGACCCCTGACTAACACAAGTTCTTGGGAACACAACATCAATCAGCCCCTCCTGTTTCCCACAACCTCAGGTCAGAGGGCACCTCTTCCTCATGGTTTCATAGCCTACCTTGACATAACCCTTTCCTGGCTTCATTTCTCTGCATACCCCTCTTATGCTTCAAGATTCAAGCAAGCTGGACTAGTTCTTATGTCTCACATCTCTCCAGCCTCTGGGCCTTTGTATTTGTGGTTCCTTCCTCCTCTCTACTCAGAATTCCACCCATTTCTTCCCTAGGACACAGATTACCATCGCTGATGCTCACACACCCTCGTAATTTACAGCATTGTCCCTGCAGCTCCCCTGAGCCCATGACAACATGGACTCTGCCATTTATACCGTAGTTCCAGAGCAGGCACTTCATGGCACATATAAATCATACAAGTAGAGCCCAGAGACAGCAGCCACTACCTGCAGCCTGCTTTTCTCCAGGGGTCTCCCATGTCCAGTGGGAGGGTTCCACTGGAGTCATGCAGAGATCTGGAGCCCATTTGGTACCTCACTTGTGAGGAATAGCTAGTGCGGCAGCAAAGGTCAATTCCTTCATCCACCCCACTAACCTCTCCCCAGACCTCTGTAGTCTTCCCAGAAGCAGTTGTTTCATGAACACATTCCCAGTCCTTAGAACTAGGCAGATTCAGGCAGAAGATGTCATGAGGAGCCACTAGAAACCAAGCCGAACATGTGTGTGGCTTCACGTGGCTGCTTGAGATGGTTTTATGGGCTTTCTTATCAGGACTCTGCAGCAGCCACCAGCACTAAGGACACAGAGTTCCTTAGTTAATCATTCTAAGAGGAGGCCAGGTTACATTAAAGTGATGGATCTGTGGCTAGAAAATGCATTTGGAATCCCCTGTGGGGCCTCAGCCTTGCCCTCTGTCCCCTTATCTCAGACCTAAGCCACTACAGGAAGATGGATGTAGGAAGGCCTAGGACTGTGGGAAGGCCCTCAAGGGAGCTGTGTACTCCCTGGTATGGCCCCCTTCCCTGGGGTGATGGTGAGCTCAGCTGTCTGCTTAGGGTGCAATACCCTTCTACCTGGGTCACATTGACATCTTGGTGAGCCGGAACGAGAACCTGCATTTGTAATGTCGTGTGGACATCACTACGGTGCTAGACCTTTCAGCTACTACCACCCTCCCTACATGGTAAGAAGCAAAACCTCTCCACTGAGATATTACTCCCTCCCTGCTCCCTGCCTGGATACGAAGCCTCATCTGGTAAGAACGGCGTGGGACAGCACCCTGGAAAGAGGCTGTCCGCGTCTCTATTGTGACTGTCTTCAGTTTAGTTCAGCACAGGATGCCCATGGGGGCTACCATCAAATGCAAGGGTGTCCTGGAGGGCTGGAGGACAAATAACTGGAGAAAATTGCCTTCAAGAGGCCAACACCAAACCTCACCCACCTCTGCTTTGCAATTGTGACTCAGAAAGATTTATGGTGCTGCACAGATGGGTCATTCTTGAGATAAAGGTCATAGATCTTGTTGCTGACAGAGCTCCTCAATCAGTGCTTCAGGGAAACTTCCACTGCTGATAAATGAGCTGTCTCAAAGCTCCAGTCTCCGGCCCAAAAGGTCTCCATTGCTCAGGGTTTCTCATTTATCCTGCAAGAGGGACATCCACTCTTGATGCCAAGAAGAGCCAGCAAGATGGCGGAACTGAGGCTCTGAGAAGCCTCCCACCCCACCTTACCTGTGCTGTGTCCCTTCAGCCAAGTACATAGCGAACATCATTCTCGCTCAGTGACAAGGAGCCCAGGATTTACTCAGTACCCAGACAGAATCACCTTCAGGGAGGACACCAGAGCCCAAGACAGCGAAGTCCAAGAGGGCCGGTGGAAAGGAAACCACACAGCAGGTCTGCTGACTGTGCTAACGGGCCACCTGATACCAATTCTCTCTCTCTCCCACGTTGAACTCCGAGTTTGCCGTCTGCCTCACTTGCATCTGTGACAGTGCGGGAGCTTTCCGTGCTCATCCCCTGGGGATTTCCAGGGAAGATTTCCTGTTACAGACCCCGCCCCTTCCACCACTCAGACCACTTCTTCTCCGTGCCTGTTTTCTGATATGAAAATGGCCATAAGACATCTATCCTGAAACATGCCAAGCATGGAAAAATGGACAAAAGGATCGGGGTTGTGATAGCAGTGTGGAGCGACTGTTCCAGAATTGAGCCCCTGGGCTTGTGGTTCTATGAGTAAAATAAACTACTCCTTAGTTAAGCCGCTGGACTGCTGTCACGAAGAGCCAAGCACAATCCTGTTTGGTATCATGGCTCTTATGAGAATCCAAGCAAACCGTGTTGCCTCTCAAACCTGTGTTCCATTTGTATTAAAGAGAAAACGGCCGGGCGGTGGTGGTGCACGCCTTTAATCCCAGCACTTGGGAGGCAGAGCCAGGCGGATCTCTGTGAGTTCGAGGCCAGCCTGGTCTCCAAAGCGAGTTCCAGGAAAGGCGCAAAGCTACACAGAGAAACCCTGTCTCGAAAAACCAAAAAAAAAAAAAAAAGAGAAAACGATGAAGAATAAACACTGTGAGCAGGCACCTTGATCACACATGGTGCGCAGGCGCCTTGGGAGCACTGAGCACTCATCATCCACTGCATCAAGAAAGCAACCGCTATACACAGCCAGCAGAGACATGGTGCATACAAGAATATCTATGTCCACTGCCTTACAAGACTTCTGTGAGGATTCCGTGAGGATTCCGTAAGCCCTGGCTTGAAATGCCTGAATGATGTAACCCTATTACTCAAGAGCTTACAAAGCCGTGTTTCTGAGTTACCAGACAAAAGTTGGCTGAAGATGAGCACACATATACTTGATCTTAGCCAAAACAACTGGAAACCATGAGACGCAAGTCTGGTGATGGAAGGACCCTCATGAGCCCCGTGCCTCCCATGCCCACTCAGAAGGAAGGAAACAAATGTAGATTACAACACAGCAGTAACAGATAGAGAAGCCCAGTGGGGCAAGGTGGTGCGGCGGCCAGGTGCCCTGCAAGCAGCAGCTCCAAAATGCCCATTTGCATCTGCACATCGGTGAGGCCAAGAATGGTGCACTAGTCCCACAATGCCTCGTATTGGGAAGTGCAGGACACTGTATACTTGCTCCAGATGGAGATCACTGTGAACAGCCTGGGGGAAAGGCCCACACCACAGCCTCGGGGTGGGTGATCTTGTGGGCCTGAAGGGAGGTGCAGAACTGGAGGAAGCAGAGTCTGGAAGCAGTGGACACATACTGGGCAGCTCAGCCACAAAACATAAACACCAGAGCCACAGAATTTCCTGTCAAAACTCTGAGCTGGCCATGACCCAGGAAGTCACAAGGCGGGAAGGGGCATGTTCATAGCTAATCATTTTAGAGTACAAATAAACTCATTATTTACTTAATGTGCATGGGTGGTTTGCCTGCATGTATGTATGTGCACCACATGCATGCAGTACCCAAGGAGGCCAGAAAAGGGCATAAATCCCTTGGGTCTGGAGTTAAGAGTTGTGAGCCTCCATGTTAGTGCTCAGAATCCAACCCTGGTCCTCTGGAAGATCACCTAGTGTTTTTAACCACTAAGTCATCTCTCCAGCCTCTTGAAAAAAATTTTAAAAATCCAAGTGGTTCCAGGTAAAGCTAAGCCTTTCCAGATAGCCTCACTGGGCCTCCTGCAGAATTGAAGCCTGGTCAGCCAAGGACTAGAGACAGACAACTTGTCCTCGTTCTGTGTGCCTTATCCCTTCTGCACACTCCCAGCACCTCAGCCTTGTGCACAGCATACATGGGCATATACACAAGCATCCTGCAGGAGACTTTACCTCCTAGTCCGAAGGCTGTGCTGCCACTCCTGCTTCTAATGCCTGAAGAGTCCGTCTTCTCCACTTCAGGAAATTTTCAGTTTCAGTTTCTCCAAGGTCACCAGCAGGTGTTTCACCTATATCTCACAGATTGGAGGCTGACTGAGAAGCAAGAGACTGGCCCAAAGGTGCCCAACCCCTTTGCAGACATGAGGCATTGAATGTGTCTCTCCCGCTCCTAAAGCCTCTGTCTGCTTCATCACACTGGCCAGTCTCCACAGTTTTAAGAAATGATTCTAACTCCCTCTGGTCCCCTTCTCCCTGAGCCTCAGTCCTTCTTGTCCCTGTCTTAGTTGGGGTTTCTATTGCTGTGAAGAGACATCATGACCACAGCAACTCATATAAAGGAAAATATCTAATTGAGGCTGGCCTACAGTTTCAGAGGTTTAGTCCATTTTCTTCACAGCAGGAAGCAAAGCAGCATGCAGGAAGACTTGGTGCTAGAGAAGGAGCTGAGAGTTCTACATCTGATCTGCAGGTAACAGGAAGTGAATTGTGCGCCACACTGGGTGTAGCTTGAGCATATAAGACCTCAAAGCCCACCTCCACAGTGACACACTTCCTCCAACAAGGCCACACCTCTTAATAGTGCCACTCTCTATGGTCCAAGCATTCGAACACATGAGTCTATGGAGGCCATACCTATCCAAACCACCACAGTCCCCTTCTCCCTGAGCCTCTGTCCCATACTTTTAGGTGGGTGGTAGCTCCTCTCTGGCTCTGTGTATGTCTCTCTCTCTGTTTGGTGTCTGTAGGACAGAACACAAGAACCTCATTTTACAAATAAGGAACCAGAGAGGGTATGGGAAGTCCTAGGACTAACAAAGCCCTGGGCGGGGCCTCCTTCCATTTGGGGACAGTGGAGGAGAAATCAAAGTCTCTCTGGGAGTTCTGAGATGTTTTTGAGGTTCAGACATTAATGACCTCCTTCTCCAAAGAACACCTGACAGAATTCAGCAGGCAGCCTCAGGAGGATGGGAGAGCCTAGGTCTCCTCTCAAGGGTCTAATCATTAACCCTTGTGGTGATGTGAATTAGCAGAGCAATACATAGTCACCTGTTTTTTCAAAGTGACTAGCTTCTATTATGTTCAAAACAACTGCATCCTGGGCCTCTCCTCAGACTGAGTCCCAAACTCTAACAAGGGTTCAAGGTTCTGGTGTCCTTTATGTGAGTCTACTCCACCTCTCCCTTACAGTTCCCCTTCAGACAAACATATTCACCTGTTTGGGCCTCTATCCTGGAGGGACATAAGTTCCTGCCCAAGGCTCAAAGGGCTGTGGTAAGACTCAATGACTCTCAACTTCCACTCATCCTCAAGGGATAAAAGAGGAGAGGCCAGAGCAGAAACTGGGGGAAGGAGGGATGCTGTGCAGAGGGTCAGCCATCCCTGAGTCCAGCTTGCTGCCTTTCATCCATCCCTACATTTTTGTTCAAGTGCCAAGTAAGCGCTGGGCCCTGGATGTCTATTTGTTACTTTTTATGAGACAGAGCCCCTGACAATCTAAAGGGACCTAGGACTGCATGGTCTTTATCCAGAGGGACATCCATGTCAGCAGGCAGATGGCTCTGAGAGATTGCCACCAAGCTAAGCACTCCACATGTCTGGGACACAGCTCAGCTTCCACGAGTGACATCACAAAAGTCAGCCGCCATCCCCTCCAGGCCCAGATCCCAGCGACTACCTAGCCATTGTCCACAGTAACCCCTTCTAGAAGGACTGCCTCCACTGGGCCTTGCTAAAGTCTCTGTGGGCCTGCACTGTGCTAGGGCCGGGTGCTGGGATCAGCGGGATCGAGGCCTTGTGCAGCAGGTTCCAAAGAGAGAAACTTCCATCTGATCCTGAGTGGAGCTGAGTCCGCCCCTTCCATACTTGAGACAGAAGAGATGCTGTGCAGTGAAGTCGAGAATGTCTGTACAGTTCAGTTTTTATTAAAATGCCATGTACAGTGCGGGGAACCGGAATGGGATCCTATTAAAATAACACATTTGGGGGAATGTTTCTTGGCTCTCACTGTATTGATCATGTGACAAGTGTTCTTTTACAAGATGTATATATACGGTCCCTGACATCCATGCAGAAAACATCAGATCAGATCATGGACCTGTGCCAGTATCCAGTGACGACCCATGTCAAGCACAGGGCCAGAACATCCGCACAGATATATACTCTCTGTGTCTTGAGATTTCTTTCAAAGAAAGTATTTTACACAACATATACAAATTAAACAAGAAGTCCAACAAGGGTCCTTTATTACCACCAAAAAGGGGGGAAATAATTTACAATCTTATAACCAAAGGCAAGAACAGCACAGGGTCAACTTATTCCTGCAAATGCCACAGCCCCATGCATTCCTGCCCAGGCTGCTGCTACATCCAGGAGTCACTGAATCCCACAGCAAAGGCTGCCCAGGGCCTCTTAGGCTGTGATTACCCACACAGAAGAAGCCTCTTCTGTCCCTATCTATTGGAAGTGCTGCTGGATTTTCTGCTTGGTCAGTAGATAAACAATATAGCTGAACATGAGGAGCCTAAGTAGTGCAAACACCACACACACACACACACACACACACACACACACACCAAAAGGAAAAAAAACTACTAAAACCACTCTGACCTCCTTGCTTCTGTGCGTCAGAGCCTTGACCCAACCAGGTGCGAATAGGAAGAAGCACAGAGGCAATTTAAATGGCACCTGTCCCCAAAATAATAAATTAAGATTTACAGAAGAGAAACAAGAGTCCTATGGTAGATAAATGCACAAAACAGAGCCCGGAGTCGAGACAGCTCAGGAGAAAACTGTGAGTGTCTGCTAAGTACATTCTTCCCAGGAGTCCTGAGGGACCCCCTTCTTCCTAGGTACAGAGAATGCAAGCTTCCCAAAGAGGCATGACCCAGCTGCAGAGGCCTGAGTACTAGAAACCTCCAAAAACCAGGAGTATAGTAGAGAAGGGACAAGATCTGCAGGGCCTGGGCAGCCTAGGGAATGTAGGCCAGAGGGCAAGCTCAGTGCCCGGTGATGAAAGCCACCACTGTGTGGGCCAACCCAGCCCCAGTCCTGCAGAAGGCAGACTCACAAACACAAAGAGATGAGAGATCTAGATGGGCAAGTTCAACATTAGTCCCTAATAGCTAAAAAGCAAAGCCTCATGGCTGTATCTTGGAATTCCACAATCTCCCTAAAATACTGGGAACCTGGAGCTACCAGCATCTGAGAGGTAAGAAACATAAAAAGGATAGCTACAGGTGTGCGCTGTGTCAGGGTAAGTGACATACAGAACAGCATTTCATTATCGTGGACAATAGGAAGCGATTCAAATATCATGAAAAAATTATCTATAAAAATATCTACATTGAAACGTTAGCCTGAAAGCTGTAGCTTCAATTTTACAAAAAGGCAATCTTGAAAGGATCTGGCTCAGAAATACACAAACATTACACAAGAGATATCAAAGTAGGACAGCTCAAAAAAGCATCTGAGGGGATATTGCAACTGGTTTGTCATGAGAGAGAATTAAGGATTCTTATTGCATAGCGGAAAAATGAGGTCACTTCATTTGCATAATACTGCCATGTTTTTAGATGGAGATGCTATTGGGTACTTAGGAGAAGTAACTTTGGAATTCAGAAACTGACTTCTACTTTGTCCGAATCAGCACCCAAGTGGTGTCTAATATGCTTCTGACTTGGAGTCTCAGTTCCATTTTGCCCCTGCAGTCAGATTTCTGATGTGGCCCTGACACGGCCGTGTTCACTAGTGATGGCAGCCGCGCTGACAGGCGGCAGAGGCTTTGCCCACCATGTGATTAGCACAGACTAGAAGTGAGTCTGAAGTGCCCACCATGGGGAGACTTCTACCTGATGCTTGATGATGGAGTAACATGGGTCTCAGGGTGGTATCTGTGGGCAGCTAGGGCAGATTGGCTTTTTGGTGATGACGTACCAGTGTTCTCGTCCCCATGGGAAAGGACGCACAAGGGCGAAATGAGTTGGACCCTCAGCAGCTTCAACCACAAAACGCTTTGCAGGAAGGGGGATGGGAGATGGGGCCAACAGCAAAACCTCCAGGAGAAACCACAGCTGGCCAGCTTCCACAGAAGGGGAGTTCTCACCAAGAGGAGACTCATCGTGACCCCTAAGTATAAAAGTCTAGGTTCTTGGTGGGAGTCGGGGAGACGGTGGGGTTTCCTTTCACCTGAAATGGAGTGCTTGTGAAAAAGCACATTAGACTCTGGTCCTCAACCTTGTCTTCACTGCTCACACCTCAAACAAGTCCCCAGACTTCCCTGGAGAGGGAGAAAGGGTATCTGGGGTGCGTCCTACCCACTTTCCAGCACAAGGCCAGGCAGAGTTTCACAAACAGCTCTCCCTACTCGCAGCTGGAACCAGGGCATCTACCAAAAAATGTCTGCATCCCTTGGGAGACATTTCTTCTGGACCTCCCAAAGCTGGGTATTCTAGCTACATACTATTCCTAAGGCTACTAACTATCTGGGTGTTGTGGTGTCTAACTTCTGCTTAACAGTAGACAGAAAGATTTTACTCTCGGAAGAGTGCACATTAAAGGCTCAGTAAATACTCAGTGGCCGCCTCGCTGGGGAGAAGCTGGGCTTCCAAGTGCAGAGGACAGGGGGTGTCAACCTCCTGTAGATGTGCTTTGAAGAACCTACTTGTAACAGAAGTCCAACATTAGAGTTCACAAAGCCCCATGGTCTCCTCTACATGGATTCTGACTTCAGGGAAGCTGAAACTCCACCCTCCGAGGGCTGAAATTCCAGTATGAGCAATTTGCTAGCTTGGGAAGAGTTTGGCTTTGAGGTTCTTTGTGTGTGCAAGGAGGGTGAGTGTGCACAGAGACCAGAGGTCAGCCTTTAACGTTGGTCCTCAGGAGCCACAACTTGTTTTGAGATGCACTCTCCCTGGGACCTGCGACTCGCTGGCTAGCCTAGGCTGGCTGTCTCCAAGCCTCAGGCAGCAGCCTTTCTCTACCTTCTCAGCTTTGAGATTGTGGGCGCGTGTTGCTGTACCCAGAATTCTTTATGTCAGTGCTACAAATCAAAGTCATGCTTGTGTAACAAACACATTCCCCAACCCTTAATGTGTGCGCATCCACACACCTCCAGACACCACCCAGGTGCGGGAAGTTACATTCTTAATCATTTTGATCTGTTGCTTTCATTTTTAAAATACAGGTGGTTTTGAGGAGTATCTCCAGTCCAGGGCCCACTACCATCTCCTCCCCAAAGGGGAGAGTGAAAAGGGGTGTTTGGGAGGCTGGGGAAAGTATATGGACCCTGAAATAGGAGGAAAGCACGAGAAAGGGAAGACAGATACAGACAGCCCGGACCATCATCACAAAGAGCTGATGGCCTGATCTAGCCAGTATAGTCCTTAGAAGTCATTCATGTCTTTCTGAGTTACATATGGCCCCACCTAACAAGGGGCAAACCTACCTCTGGGTTTAGTGCAGGGTGACCTTTTACTTATCCTCTGCATGAGAACCGATACCATGAATGAGAGAGCCTACATAATACACATAATAAATAGGGTTGCTGCCCTGCGAACTCAGAAGCAGGGTCCCTCTCTGAGACCACTGTGGGTGGGAACAAATCCATACCACTTTGGTTTCTCTGTGTTTTGTTTTGTTTTCCTTGGCTATTTCTCTCCAGTGTTCTTCTACCTGGGGCTTCTCTGAAGTTTGTTTTCCCTGCTGAGAAGACACAAAATCTTCCAAACCCGGATTCCATGACATCAAAGACTAGAGGCCAAGATGTAAAGGCAAAACAGTTCTCATCTGCTTCCTGGAGTGCAGCCAAGGAGGAGTGGCTGGCAATGGCTGAATGAAGCTGTACCCCAGAAGTCCACGGAGGATGCAGGGCAGCTTTGAGGAAGCCCCAGTTCTTCCACACAGCTGCAGTAGTCAAGTCATGCTCCCAGAATGGCCGAAGAGCTGCTTCTTGCTAGTTCTGCCTTGATCTCCAAAAGACAGCAGCTTTAGTAGTCTAGGGTCCCCATGGGACGAGTCCAGAAGACATGTGTAGGTGTTTTAGCATCGTGAAAAGATCAGTAGTAAAGAATCCAGTAGACACCTGCACAGCCCCAGCCCCTACTGAATGAAGTGTTTCCTACACACACAAACACGAATGCATGCATGCATGTGCATGCACACACGCACACACAGACAAACACACACACACTTCAAGGTTCTCCATTGTCCTGTAGAAGCACACACACACACACACACACACACACACACACTCAAGGAATTTTGTGGGGCTGTCAGGAACCCTACTGTTTAGGGCAGAAACCAAAGCACCTCAGAGCAGAAGGTGGATCATCAATGTCCACACTGAGAGGGACAAGGCTGGTCTGCTAAGACAATGATGGTGGGTCTCAAACCACTCCAGAGCCTCCCAGCTAATCTTGTCAGTTGTCATGGTCCCGCGGCTCGCTCAATGCTCGGGTCGCAGGCAGTGCCTGATCCTTCCTCCACCTCCTGGCAGTGGGAGTCTGGGTCACAAGGATTTGTGAATCACAGCAACACCTAACACGGAAAAAAAGGGAAAGAAAGTTACCATCTTGGCTTCTCCCAAGTTAACCAGAGTCCCAGGGGTCCAGGAATCTGTGATATCCTGTCACAGCCTGTGGAATCCCAAAGGGTCCCACACTATCGCTGCCAGCAGCTGGCTGTTCCCACTCTAACAGCCACATCCTGGTGGGACATTTGAAACCACAAGCATGATCATCTCAGACAGTGTATGCCAGCAGACCCATCCCGCTTCTCTTCCTGACCACAGCATCCAGCTTAACAACCCCCACACTCCTCACTGAGAACCCAGAGGCATCTGTCTCCAAATCTGTATTGTTTTTGGAGAAGTGATGTCTGATGTATATCTACTTTTCTACTTTTAGAAGTCACTGGAATGACTGGAAAGAACAGTACACCAACATCACAGGAAGAAGAAAAACAAAATTCCAACCTCAACCTTGCCAACAGGCTATCCTGGAACTCACTCTGTAGACGAGGCCTGCCCTTGAGGTGGGGCCAAGATGAGAGCCCTTAAGACCAGAGATCTGGATGTACAGGCTCTCCTGGCTCCTAGTAATCCTGGATGTTGGATGGTAGACCGAACAGAGTTCTCCGAAGCATACCACGGGACTGTATTTCACCTCTCCCGGACCCTGTAACCTATCCCTTTACTTGTTATAAGTAAAACCCCCAAATAAACCTCCCTTTTAACTACGGGGAGTTGCCTCAATATTTCCACCAATAATAACCCAAATTTTACTGTAATCCACTGAGACTATATATATGGAAGACACTCGAGGCTGAGAAAGTCAACATCCTTTCTACACGTTATTCTCAACTGTAGACACCAGCTAGTGACAGACTCAGCCTGCTAGACTGCCTTTCCAAACGCCCTGTGGCCCGGTGCTAGTCAATGAGACTGGAAGGCAAGCCTTCTGTGTTGTGATGGCGGCTTGTCCACTTCTTTCTGCTGGAACCACACGCCTTCTTCCTGGTGGAAATCAGTACCAGGCAGGTTTCTGGAACCTGCTAATAAATCCTAACTCAAAAAATGCCCACAAGTGAACATGTTTGCTAGAGATGTATTTATTTATTTATTTATTGGTTTTATTTGGGGGGTTTGTTTTGTTGTCCAAGACAGGGTTTCTCTGTGTAGTCTTGGCTATCCTGGAACTCACTCTGTAGACGAGGCTGGCCTCAAACTCAGAGATTCGCCTGCCTGTGCCTCCTGAGTGCTGGGGTTAAAGGCGTATGCCACCACTGCCTGGCTTGGAGATTTTTTTTTTTTAACGTATTACTAGAGCTATAAAACATTCTACCTGAAGATGGGATTAAGGAAACACAACCTAAGGAAAGGAAGATACTCCATCAGAGACATTTTGTTTTAGACATCCATTCCCTGGTGGTTCCTGGCTAAAGGTACAGACAGAAGAGCCTGAAGGCAAGCAGAGCTGGACTCCAGACCAGACAGTACCTCCTGGCCTCGGCAGTCTTCCCTGTACTACAGATGCCTATCTTACTAAGTAATACTTGTTAAAAGGAGGCTCTTGTAGTGTTTTCATGTAGTGTTTTTATATAAGCCTTTCTTATTAGAAAAATAATATGCTCTCATTATGGAAAAATGCAGAAGAATACAAAGGAGAAACCTTTTATCCCATCATCTTTTAGTACTTTCCAGCTTCTAATAATAATCAGAATGAGTTAGCTCCTGCTGACTCACACCAGACAGGCACCATGCTACAAACTATACACATTGTATCACGTTTCACTCTCTTAAAAGCCCTCAGAGGCCCAATCTAATTTTATCCCCATTTTTCAACTGAGACAATGGAGGTCAGACTGAATGGCTAGCCCAGAGACCCAGAGCTAGCGGCAGATCTGACACTGCAACATCCACTTTGAGAAATAATAGTTCTGCAAACTCCCTCTCCGCCAATGTAGAACCAGAGTCCTCGGCACACTGGCCACACACAACTCGAGTCTGCCTTTAACCCAGGATGTCAAGTACAAGCATTTTCTCCAGACATTAAAAACAGACGAAGTGGGGAGGAGCTGGGAGGAGCTGGGGGAGAGGAAATCATAATCAGAATATGCTGTATAAAAAAATCTACTTTTAATTTTTAAAAGAGATAGAAAAAATACCCACTGAATAAACATTCCATAGAATATTTAATTATTTCTCTAATGTCAATCCTTAAGTATTATCATTTTCGGGGGGGGGGGGTGCTATTATAAGCAATGCCCTGAGAAGTCGTGTTGGCCTTAAATCTTTACATATCAGATCCATTCCCTAGATTCTGAGATAACACACTCACTTGGTCAGTTAGTCTGAGTACAAAATGGTCTGATTGATTGTCTCCTTCCCACCAGTTCTGAGTGGGCAGACAGTGAAAAGAGGCTTTGAAATAGTCAGCAGATATGTGAAATCCTAATGGGCTCTACTCAGCCCACCCACTCTCTAACAGAGGTGGAGCCAGAGGATTCCACCCACTTTCTCATCCTACAAAATGCCCTGTTCTTCCTCTGCAGCTTCGGAAAGAAGGTGCTGATTTTCGTGAGAACAGAGTTGTTCTGGGTCAAAACGCTCCCAACGTCTTCAATGAAGGCAAATAGCACAGGGCGAGAAAGGCTTACAGGAGGGGAGAGGAAGAAATGCTTTGCAATGGGGAAGGAAGGTGACTTGGCACCCACACACACAACCATCCCGTCCCGAAACCCGAACAAGACGGATAGCTGACAGTTGACCTTTCTCCTGGGAAATGGGAGTAAGAGGAGAAGCATTGGAGCCAAGGTGTACGTGACATGAGATAATGATTTTTAAACACTTGGGATAATGGATGGCGGCACATTGTGTGTGCTCGGTAAACATTTAGTCCACACATATCGAAATGCTTAGGTCAGACATAAGAAGCTGGGCTTGTATTTCTCCTCTTCAGAGGAGCTCTGACCAACATCAACTCTTGGCCTTGCACTGTACTGAACTTGGCACCACTCCCTACAAGAAATAGCCTCTGCTCCAGTCTACCCATCACCCCCTAGTCTACCCATCACCCCCCAGTCTACCCATCACCCCCAGTCTACCCATCACCCCCCAGTCTACCCATCACCCCCAGTCTACCCATCACCTCCTAGTCGTCTACCCATCACCCCCCAGTCTACCCATCACCCCCCAGTCTACCCATCACCCCCAGTCTACCCATCACCTCCTAGTCGTCTACCCATCACCCCCCAGTCTACCCATCACCCCCCAGTCTACCCATCACCCCCCAGTCTACCCATCACCCCCCAGTCTACCCATCACCCCCCAGTCTACCCATCACCCCCAGTCTACCCATCACCCCCCAGTCTACCCATCACCCCCCAGTCTACCCATCACCCCCCAGTCTACCCATCACCCCCCAGTCTACCCATCACCCCCCAGTCTACCCATTAACCCCCAGTCTACCCATCACCCCTCAGCCTACCCATTACTCCCCCAGCCCCTTTACTCAGCCTTGAGCGGGGACAGTAGAAGGGGCGTGACTTAGGTAGAAGTCGGACCTACATTTGAACTCTGACTTTGGTGCCGTGTGGCTGACCTTTGGTGATTACTTATAGTCTCCAAAACTCAGCTGCAAAATCAAGGATGCAGTCCCACTCAGCCTGAGGGTTATTGAGAAGATGAAAGGGAATGTACACACTGTACCTACTATGCTGGCTCACAGCTCAGGGAGGGGTTAGAGTTGGAATATAAAACAGCTCCTATGAGGCCATGTGTTAAAGGGTTGGAACCCAGCTGGTCATGATATCGTGCTAGAAACTTTAGGAGGTGGAGGGAGCGAGTCACGGGAGGTATGCCACTGAAGGGCTCTTAACTCTGACCCTCTCCCATCCCTCTGCTGCCTAGCTACCAGGAGACTGGAAGTCCCATTATCCCACATGCTGTCCATATCATCTCTACATGTTGCCTCACAACCACCCAGAGACAAAGGAGTCAAGAAATAGCAGACTGAAATTCCTGACACCCTGAGACAAAACAACCCCTCCTTCCCCCCAATCCCTCCCACACACACACCCCACACACCCCACCCTCTACACACACCCCACCACACACACACCCAACCCCCTACACACACCCCACACACACACCCCACCACACACACACCCCACCCCCTACACACACACCCCATACCCACACACCCCACCCACCCACACACACACCACACTCACACACACCACACTCACACACACACCCCACCCCCTACACACACACCCCACACCCCCCACACACCCACACACCCCACCCACCCACATACACACCACACTCACACACACACACACACACCCCACACCTTACCCCCGCACCCCCCCAACACACACATTTACATAGTTCCTTTCAGGAACTTGTCACAACAACAAGAAACTACCTAACATAAAAAGTACACAGTGAAAGGCAGTTTATGTATGAGTTTGTGACCCAGAATCCAACAGAGCCCATACCCTGAGAACAGGTCCCTAGTGACCATTCTTACAACTGTTCTGTCCTGAAGCACCCCATTCACAACTCATGTTAATATTATATAAGTATGTGGTGTTTCCTATCTATGCAGGTAGGTCTTATCTTCCCAACCTAGCTTCTTTTTTTTAATAATTGATTTATTTTTATTTTATATGCATTGGTGTTTTGCCCATGTGTATGTCTGTGTGAGGGTCCCCTGGAACTGGAGTTACAGACAGTTGTAAGCTGCCATGTGAGTGCTGGGAATTGAACCCTGGTCCTCTGGAAGAGCAGTCAATGCTTTTAACCACTAAGCCATCTCTCCAGCCCCTCAACCTAACTTCTAATGAGCAAGAACTATGCTGTCCCACCTACACAAAGTGAACCAGGAATGGCCAAGGCAGTCACAGCTCAGGTCAGTGGAAAATGACCCCCTGGAACACTACGGTAAGTATTCCAGGAGGCTACATTCAGATTCACAGGAAGTACCAGTTTTCAGCATCCATCACGGGCACACAGTAAAGATACAAATGCTGCAATCCTGCAGGAGGTATTCTGCTCATCCCCTCGTGCGGTTCTTGCCCTTGCTGTGCTGGAACCTGGAGCAGGAACCCACTGACCTGCATAGCTCCTCCCAGTGCTCATGTTGGTGGGCAGCAGCGTCCATTTGTCAGTGACTGGGTTGTAGTACTCTACTGAAGCCAGGTTGCAGGATCCATCATCCCCTCCAACCACATACAGGAGTCCATTCACTGCACAGACCCCTGGAAATCCAGCAGAGGTCACAGGATCAGTGGGAGTATCAGAGACCAGGACCCATGGACAGCTGATGCCCATGTCCTGGAGACTCTTTTCCCCGGTTTCTGTGGCACCACAGAGATGGCACTGGGGTCTGAGTCCACTCAGTGGAGGAACATGCTGGGCACAGCCACTGGGCTCTGAGGGTCCCCACTCTAGTGAGCCTGCTTCTCTTACCAGGGAGCTTTTATTACTATATACTGCTACAGATGTTCCTGCTGCGCCCCGCTCTTGCCACCACATTATAGAGAGAGCATTATGGGTTCTCCCTGTGGGGACATTATAGAGAGATGTCACAGGTCTCCCTGTGGGAACATTTCCTGGGGTACATGCAGCCCTCCCCGTACGTTATGTTCATCTTATATGCTGCTAATGGCTGTGCCTGTAACTCCCTCTTAAGACAGGCATCTGAATTCACACACATCTGAATTCAACCAGGTTGGGGCTCTTTTCTCGTTCTTATCTCAAGGTGAGCTTGTTTGATGGCACGGTCTCATGAAGCTGGACGGAAGAGCGGGAAATGTAATTCTTATTCAAGACCTTAAAACTCATAGTCCAGTAGATAGTGTTTGGTTTTTGGTTTGTTTGAGTTTTTTTATAAACTCAAGTTTATTGGTGATGCTTTTAAAAGCAGTAACTAGCAATGCTGATTAAAGATACTGTCAGAACTGGTGAGAGCATAAAATGTGCTGCCTTCCTGCCTGGATGCACATAAGTGCACATGTACATAAAAGCACAGGTCCTTCCTCTGCCTCAAGATTCTACTTTTGGCCTTTTCTTCTAGAGAAATCATTTGAAATGTGTACATTGACTTAACGATAAGGACCATTTATAATAACTACAGCTTTACTAGTAGCATATAAAAGATGGGATAAATGAAGTATTCAATAATGAGCTGGGTAAATTATAATATAGCCATGTTAAGCAAAAGCATGAAGATACATTTAGTGCTGTAATTAGACATTGATGAAGAATGGAAAAGCAAGTTTTAAAACAGGACTATCCATATGTTATTAAAGAAATAATATCTATATGTGAATGTGTGTACACGTCCATGTTTATAACTTAATGCATAGACTGCAGGCGAACTTAGCTGCCTTACAGGCTCTGTAATTTCTTGTTCATGTGGCTGAAGGCCAAATGCCTGTGCATCACAGCAGGCTCAGGCAGCTGGCCAATTATTAACGCCCCTCTGTTTACACTTCCAACAAGTCAGCCACAGTGAGTTTAGCAAACAGGTAATGTGAGAATGAAGGAAGGAAGTCTACCTGGCAGTACCTTTTAGTCAGTCCAGCCTGGGAAGGTGGGGGAAGCTAACCTACCCGTTCCCAGAGCAAAGAAGCACAAAGCAAGGTCAACAGTGCAGGGCACAACTCAGAGTCACGGACAGAAACAGCCTGGCCGGGCGGCAGGCCCCAAAACACGTGACCCTGAGGACTCTGGGACAGGCTGTTCCTACAGGAAGGATTCAGAGAGCAGAGTGGGGACAGGGAATACAAGGAAGACAATAAAGGACGGGATGGCACTGGAGGATCAGGTAGGGTCTGGCTCGCCTGCTGGGAAGGAACTTGGACCTTGTGAAGTATGAGGACCTTTTAGCCTGATATTGGCAGAGAAAGCACAATACGGCACTGCCGTCTGGCTGGGGCGTGCACGACTCTGCACATGACTACCAGCCTAGCCATCGGGCAGGGGCACTGGGGAATCTTGGCATCAACCTCCACTGGAGAGGGGACTCCTCTGAGTCTCAATGTGTGTGTGTTGGGGGGTCCTATGGCCAGTTTTTGGGGTCCAGGTTCTCCCTTCCCCTAACTCAGAGCCTGTGGATCAAACGGCCACTCTTACATTCAGGACACAGGCTCAGCTCCATACTCTGGTAATCCTGCCGCTTTCCTACTGTTCAGAGCCATTGTCTACAGGGAGGAAGAGCCGTGAGAGTGCAGTCACATTACCTGCATTGCGCCGGCACATGTTCATGTCAGCCACCTGCTTCCAGGTGTTTGTCCCAGGATCGTAAACCTCCACACTCTTCCTCACCAAGGGTCCATCGTGTCCCCCCGTAGCATACAGCTGTCCGCTGAGCACCCCAACCCCTGAAAGGCAGAGCAGTGTCCCAGCCTCAGGCCCACTAGAAGAACCAGAAACCAAGAGGCCTGGTGTCCAGCCCTGGACAGCTATCACCAGCAGGGTGACTTGGGGAGCAAGTTCTGTCTCCCTGGACCTCAGTCTCCTTATCTGTAAAACAAATACAATGAAACCCTTCCCGGCTCCTAGTAAGGCAGACAGCCTGGAAACACTGAGATACAAAGCCAGCATGACCCCATTTATGCTTCTAAGATGAAAATATATATGTGTGTATACATATATAACGGGGGTAACAAAGGGATAAAAGAATCAACTCCACTAAAATGTGAAAAGTGGCTAATTCTCGGCAGTAAAATGATACCCATTTCCCTCTTGTCTATCCACACTGCCTTGTTTTCCTTCAGTATCTCAGTATTCAGCCTTGTATCTGTTGTGTAAACAGCCACAGAGCAGGGTTGCTGAGGTCACCGCTGGGCAGACATCCCTGCCAGCCTGTTCCTTCAGCCCCTCTACTCCTTGATGGGAGAAGGCATAAACCCCTCCAGAGGGAGCTGCCCAAGACAATCAGTCCTTTGCTGTGAGACATGGAGATACAGGCCATAAAGGAGGAAAGTGGCACCTCATGAGAGCAGCTGACCTGAAGCTGGGACGCCTAGGCCTGCCTCTCTCACGGCCCCTCTGGGTGGCCCTCTCTCTCTCCCATTCATGGAGGGATGGGGTTGGAATGATTCAGTGGTTCCATGAACTACTCCCTTATGTGGACAGGCTACTACATCCCCACTGCTGAGAACTTTCTGGAAAGACAGAACTTTAGTCCCAGAGACACTGGTCAGAAACCCAAACAAAGGGTATTGGTGAACGGGATATGCAGGCAGATTGTAGGTCCAGGGGCTGGATCTGGAGGCTACAGACTTCATAAGGTCAAGAACTGCTTATGTCTAACCCTGGCCTGTTCTCAAGGCTGCTGCTGCATAGGCTCTCAGCAGATCTAAATGACAAGACGTGAAATCCAGCCAGTGGTTGTTTACGCAGGTTAGCCAGCGGTTCCTAGCAGTTTCCCAAAACTAGCAGCAGATGGTGCTGCCGGGCCAGCAATGGCTGGCGTCAGGTTGTGAGATTCAGAAACTCTGTAGGCTCCAAGCTGCTTCACCTTCCCTTCCTCCAGGGTCATCAGGAGTTGGCACCTCCGGGACCCTGAGCCGGCCTCCTTTCCACCACCATGTCCATCCCTCTGCTCACGCTGTCCACTGCTGAGGGAGCCAGCAGTCACCAGGCATGCCCCAGCAACTCCTCCACAGCCCTCATCCCTCGGCAGCCTGCTCCTAGACACCCATGTAGAGCCACACTGGGCCTTAGGCAGCTGGAATACAGAGTCTTTGGTCTCTAGGTCCTTGGCTCTCACAGGAACCCACTACGATGAGCACATGGGCTCCTAGCCCTAGAGATGACACATTCCCCAGCTCTTAGCAGAGCGAAGCTTTGAAGAAAGGAATCCAAGGACAGGGTTCCATAGTAATCTGAACACAAAGCTTATCCCAAGCCAAGGTCACTGGGCCTTCCAGAAACATAAGCAGCAGTTAACGACATCATCTAGGGCCTCTAGTCAAGGATGGGCAGGTGACATCCCCCTAACCACTTTCTGAACAACTGGGGAGCAAAGGCATCACCACAGGCATGCCTGAAGCTCCGGGGACTGGAGACCCTGGCTTCCCCGTGGGTTGCCTCTGCACTGTGTCGGGCTGTCCCTGGCTTCCCCGTGGGTTGCCTCTGCACTGTGTCGGGCTGTCCCTGGCTTCCCCGTGGGTTGCCTCTGCACTGTGTCGGGCTGTCCCTGGCTTCCCCGTGGGTTGCCTCTGCACTGTGTCGGGCTGTCCCTGGCTTCCCCGTGGGTTGCCTCTGCACTGTGTCGGGCTGTCCCTATATACATAGGCCTTTAGCACTTGCTGTCATGGCCCAAGTCACCATATGGATTTTTAGGAGGTATAAAGAAGGTGCTAGAAGCTATAATTACTAAATGATCAGGAAGCGGGGATCACGGGATTTGTGGATGGACTGGTCCTTTGAGTATGTGGGCAGCCCAGCTGAGGTATTAAATGCCAAATATGGGGGAGGGGTTGCCCAAGTTGACATGATGAGGTCAAGCACACTCAGCTCTAAAGCCCAGGTTTCTTGACTTCAAAGCATTCATGGGGGGCCAAGTGGTCAGGATTAGCAGAGACTGCTCCCCAAAAGAACTCCAAACACATGCTTCTGAAATGGAATTGTGCAGAGTTTCAACTTCACAGCCCATCCATGTGTACACAAAACTTCTCTTAAAAAAAAAATTAAAACAGTCTAATTTTTATAAAAAGTTAAGGATGTAGGTATGTGAGGTCATAATCCAGTCTCCAAAAGTAGATGGGGGAGATAGGAGAGAAAATGAACACATGTAACTCTACGCTTTCACTTCTCAGGAATCATGCGGCCTATCCACCAGCCCCAAACTGAAAATCAGATCAGTCACCAGGAGCCCCAGGAGCTGTGGCCAAGGCCTCTGCTTGCTCCCTGAGACCATGGGCTCCTGGGATGGTGGAGGAGACAAAGGGGAGAGGAAGGGGCTGTTGTGGCAGCTCCTGAGTGCCTGGACTTCCCCACACAACAGAAATAGAAAGCCATTTGGGAGGTCAATTTCTCATCATGTTGCAGAGGAACAAAGCAAAGTGGGGATAAGGGACCTGAGCTTATCTCCAGCCATAAACACTGTCATGCTGGCTTTTAACTCCCAAGACACCAGCTGCAAGCAGGCCAGCTGGGCTCAACAACTAGAGCCACAGCAGAGCGCCCATCCTCCCTCACAGAAACGGGGCTCATGATCTGAGGTCCAAAAAGCCTTACCCTGGAAAGAGAATTCTAACTCTGCAAGTTTCTAATTCTATAAGCTTGGGCAAAGTGATCCACCTCTGAAGTCGAATCAGTATCAGTACGCCTTTGAGGGCTGAGGTGAGGAGAAAAAGGTTGGAGGCATTGGTCAGGCACTCCTGTAATCCCAGCACGCAGAGGCTAAAGCAGGAGGCGGTAAGTTTGAGGTCAGCCTGGGTGGCACAGTGAGATTCAGAGGAAGGAAGGGAGAATGTTTGTATTCTGGCGCATAGTGGGCCTGTACCTTCCAGAGATGTAGGCCCATGTACAAACAGAAGGAATGCCCTGGTGTGGCCTGGGCTATTGGTGAGATTGAGGCCTGCCTGGGCCATGGAACAGTCGTCTAAAACAAAAAACAGTAGTAACGGAAAGACATAGAAGACAACAACCCTTCTGTGCTGAGCAAGGAGTCCGGGGAAAAGGCAGATCCTTGTGTGACCAGAGCTGCAGATGTGGTGGGACACCAACAGGAAAGGAGAGGGGGGTTGTCTCTAGTCTCAGCCATGAGGAGCGCAGATACAGCGTGTACCCCAATGCTCTCCTGTACCCCAAGGCTTTCCCCAAGGTTCTCACATACCAGCGCCGCTGCGTCGGGTGCTCATGTCGGCCACATATGTCCACTCGTTGGTGGCTGGGTTGTACTGCTCCACGGTGCTCAGGCACTGCCTGGAAGCCCCATCATAACCCCCAACAGCATACAGTTTCCCTGGAAGAGACAAAGTGACTAAGGGTGGTACCAGGGACCGTGACGTGGAACAGCAGCTCGGCTGATGCTCCATTTTTAACCCACCGAGGCATCTTTGCCTCATTCAGAGTTCTGGGTGGACCCAGCTTAGTCTCCAAGCACGGGGCATGTCTCCCTTTGCATTTCTGCCTTCTATCTGCTCTGAAGCCATGAGATACTTAGAAGCACTGCTGAAGCTCTTTCTAAAAGGGGCCCCAGGTACCTGACACAGAACACCAGCCTGGTATCACTGAGGTTCCAAGTAATGTTGCTTGGAGAACTAGATTAAAACACGTAGCACTGGGAGCTACAAGGCAATCACACACCCAGCTCGCTGGCTCTGGGTTCACAATGACAAGTGAGAAGACTATGGAAGAATATTCTTTAGTGAGAGCCCAAGTCCAGCCCTAGTCACTCTTCCCAAAACTCTGGCTGGTAGAGCAGGTGAATGAAGTGTTCTGTGCACACTCTGAGTGAGGCAGCTGGAATTTTTCTGCAGCTCACCTTTGTTCCCTGAGCTGTATCAGAACCCTGAAGCATTATCAACTATTTTTTTATGTGGAGTTTGGCCTGCATGTATGTCTGTGTGAGGTGCCAGATTCCCTGGAAGTGGAGTTACAGATAGTTGTGAGCTGCCATGTGGGTGCTGGGAATTGAACCCGGGTCCTCTGGAAGATCAGCCAGCACTTTTAACTGCTGAGCCATCCCTCCAGCCCTTAACAACTATTTTTAAATAAAAATAACATTAAGGTCCTGTGGGAGCCATCCCCAACTGGAGCTGGAGGCTGGGAGTGAGGTGTAAACAAGAAGGAGGAAATCTGAACTATGTGAGAACAGGGGTTCAAACATCTGGGACTTAACACTTATAGTCTTAAGATGCAATAGGACAGTCCCTTCTGTGGGGACAGGGATAGAGGCCCTACTTTGCCTATGGACATCAGATCTGCAGGACACCATGACACTAGCAGCAGGCTAAACTGACACTAACTTCAGGCTAATAAACACAGACGTGGGCAAACCTATTCAGCAGAATTACTTCATCAAGGATTGGGGGGCATTATATGAGTCCCTGATACGGCGGGTGCAGTTAAGATGCAAAAATCCATGATTGCGTTTTAGCTTCTGCCGCCCAAACAATGCCGAACCATCAGGGCTACTGACCCAGTAATCCTACTATACTGTGCTTTTCTCTCTGAGTCTTTTCAATCGACCTTTTTCAAAAAGACTTCGTCCACAGCTCCTCCCTCGCAAAGTCAAAGTTGACAGAAAAATCCACTCAGTAACCTCTCCAGAGCGCAAGCCACTAACACTATGTGCCGGCTCAGGTGGTCCCATCTCTGTAACACACCCTCCACTCTGTCAGGCACTTCCGTCCACACTCCAACCCCCGCTGAACCTTGTTCTTAGGAGTGACTCTTCCAGGCGGCAAGTAGCAAATTACCCTGCCATCCTTAAGGGTCCTTCAGACTGCATGATCTTGGTAGTGAGATGAGGCAGAGGAGAGTGAACCAGTGTGGAAAGCTGAACCTTCAAACCAGTGTGAAGCACAGTCCACTCCAGCTCCTCCCCTGCATTCTTAGAAACACTCTCTGCTGCCCTGAGGCAGCCCACGGCCCTTAGAGCTTCTGGTGCAGGAGGGGCGAGAGAAACAGACTCCCAGCTCTCCTCTACACCCGCAGGGCAAGCTGTTTGACTGCGCTTCTGCAAGCAGGCCCACCTGCAAAGGCCCTTGTCCCCGGCAGTATTTTAAATCTCCACTGTCAAGGGACCTCCTCTAACCCTGTCAACCTTGTATCAGCTAAAACAAACGGCCACTCAAGGTCTCTCCTGGAGGGTGTTCGTGAGGGCTTGCTATCTTTAAGCCCTGGCTTCTTGTTTGATGTTCTTGGCTGAGGAGCAAGAAGGAAAAGGAGAAGGTGACTGGACAAAGCTCTTGGATCTGATTGGCAAATCAGTTTCTGTCCCACCAAGAGGATGAGACCTTGAGAAACAGTTTATCCTGGTAGAGGGACAGGGTCCTGGCCTGACTGAGATGATGTGTTCAACTACACTGGGATAATATGCCTTTCAGTGAAAATTTCAAACTAATAGCAGTGGTACAGGCTGAGACATGCTGAGAGAAGAGACGGTCACCATCTGTGCTGGTCAACTTTTGTCAGCTTGACACAGAATAGAGCCACCTGGGAACAGGGACCCTCAGCGGAAGGATTGCCTCCATCAGACTGGCCTGTAGGCATGTCTGTGGATCATCTCAGTTGCAAATGGAGGCATGAGGGCCCAGCCCACTGTGGGTGGTGCCATCCCTAGGAAGGTGGTCCTGGGTTGTATATAAGAAAGCAAGCTGAGCATGCCATGGAGAGCAAGCCAGTAAGAAGCACTCCTCCATGGCCACATGTGTACCTGTGTATGTGTGTGCATGTATATGTGAGTGTTAGTATACATGTGCATGCTCTCGTGGGTGCACATGAAGCATCCGTGCATATATCTGGATGAGCAGACATCAGTGCAGACTAATACATCTTCACTGGCCCATCATCTCTAACATTTGAATTCAACTCATACTCTCCACATTGGTCCTGAGCTCACAAACTCCTGCCTATCAGCATTTGAGAATGGTCTCCTAATCAAGGTTAGGAGTCAGAAGACCTGGGCTGAAGACTGCTCTGCTATTTACTATCGTAATACAAGTACTTCATTTGTTTCTCCAATTGAAAGACAGAACAATCTGAGACCTGCCTGTCCTTCCAGAAGGCTTGGGAGAATAAGTAAGAGAAAGTTGTTTTTACAAACTTCCAAGTCTTGTCTGGCCAGGCCTCCAGTCTCAGCCACACCCCACACCAAGCCTATCCTGAGACCACACACTTGTCAGGCCTGAGAAAAGGAGCCTGTCTTTCCCATTGCCCTGTTAGCATGCAACACGTGAAGATGAGCAGAGAATTAACAAGTATAATTAACCCATACGCTTACTACAGTGCACCCGAGTTTATATGTTGACTCAGGGCTCCCTACTTCCTTCCCATCCCCACACTGTTAGCAGAGATACTGACAGGTACCCAAGGAACAGGCATCACTCTCCCCCAGGTCTCCTCTCTCTCCTAACCTGCTGAAGCCCTTCTTAGCCTTGGCTCAGGAGCTTGCCCTTCAGGTCCGAGCCCTCCCTGTCTATTAACTAAAGACAGTGGAGCTGAACTCAGCCCAGTGACCTGAAGAATGGAGCCATAATGGAGGGAGTATCAAGCACAATGCTGGACTCAGGACAAGACCCACACATTAGGGCAGGATGAGCCACCACCCTCTGGTGCCTCCTTACCCTCCACAACACCCACTCCCACGCTGCTCCGCCGCGTGTTCATTGGGGCCACGAAGAACCACTCATTGGTCTTGTAGCTGTAGGCTTCTACTGAGGCCAGGCCTAGGGAGAAGAGAATCATGAGATTCCTCCAGTCATAGGCCTCCCCCTACTGTGTGAAGAACAGTGAGACCAGGAAGAGGCCAAGCCAGGACTAGACTCGACGTCCAGCTAGGTACACCTCTGCCTAGCATGTGGCCATGGCACATAAGAAGGCTTGTTTCTGCCCCAAAGCCGAGTGATTAAGGTGGACAACACTTAAGAGTTTGGATCTGGAATGCCCTAGAGGTCCACATTTACGCTAAAGGCTTGTTCTTGGGTAGTGGTACTGGGAAGCAGTGGGACTTTTGGGAGAGGGTCCTTAGCCACTGGTGGTGACCCTTTAGGTGACTTAAGATCACAGTCTCTCTTCTTCCTGTTGCTTCCTGACTAATGAAGTGAGCAATTTCACATGGCTACACTGTGCCATGATAAACAACCTCACCACGGATCCACACAGGCCTGTGGACTTGAACCTGCACAACTGTACGTCATAAGATACCTTCTCTGTGTGTGAGGATTACATCAGTATTTCCTGGCAGTGCAGGAGAGCTCACTAATTCCGATTGGGTCATTCTTGGAGTACTTCTACAAACGCACAGGGTCTAGCCCAAGAGCTGACTGAGTAAAGCAAAACTGCCCAGAGAAGAGGGAACAGCAGCACACCCTGGACCTACCAGTACTGCCGTCAAAGCCTCCCACCGCGTAGAGGAGGTCGTTGAGCACTGCCGCACCCAGCGTGCTCCGGCGCTCCTGCATGCTGGCAATGGATGTCCACTGGTCCTTCACGCCGTCATACACATCCACTGTCCGCACCCGCAGGGAGCCGTTAAACCCACCCACGGCATATACGTGGCCAGCCATGAACACCACACCTGAGACAGAGGAAAACAAAGCATGAGTTGGGAAGGGACCTGCCCGCCCAAGTCCATGTTTGACATCAAGGAAGCAAGGTGGGCTTATGCCTGACTCACTGTGGGAAGCCACCCCCAGCTTTAGATATCTGTGAATAACTATGGGACTCTGATTTCTTCCCCTGTTTGTTTCTCTAACTTCACCTGATTTGAGTAACTTCTCGAGTTGGCTTAAATGCATAAGCAAAGAGGAACTGACCTCAGAGTAAGCAGCCCCGCTGTGCAGTGGGAGGGGAAGGAAGTCTGGAGAAGAAGCAGGGCTTCGGGGCAGCACTAGGCAGAGACCCGCTGCCACTGCCCCAAGGCTGCTTGGAACCCAGGTGAGTCCGGGGCTGGGGCTGCTTACCTGCTCTGCATCTCCTGGAGGGAAGCTCGGCTATCTGGTCCCAACGGCCCTCCTCAAAATCATAGCACTCCACACTGCGGATCGCCTTAGGCGCCTGGCCACCAACCACAATCATGACCTCCAGAAAGACAAATGCACATTAACTACGTCTGCCCAACATGCACGGGCGTGGATGGCCAATCCGTGGCCCTTCCACATGCTGCCTGCCAGTCTGCAGAGTTACACACAGGAAGATGCCATCCTTGTCACTGAGGGGGTACATAGTCAAGAAAAGCCAGCCAAGCACCACAGAGGTCCACACTTTCCAAACACCCCTCTCAGGGTGATACTGAGGTAAGGAAAGTATCCTCTACAATCTCAGTACACAAAAGACGAGGGGTGGGGATAATTACATTGAGACAAACAAATGTATCTGGGGTGGGAAGCGTGGATTCTGGATACATTTTTTTAGGATAATATTATTACTCAGAAGTATTTCTAAGTACCTAGACTGCTGAGGGTACCTATTACTTGCAGTAAAGAAAAAATAATAATTTTTAAACACTGTTTTGTGGTGTTGAACAAGTTACTTGACTGACAGTGCTCTGAAAGCGCTTTTTCCCCTACAAGTAAGGCCGTAGCTACCACAGCCAGGCATGCCAAGTGTGCTGTCATTTGCTTGTCAGTGTGATTGACAGATGAGGAATGTCACAGTCAGAGAACACATGTAAACAGCCAGAGGTCACTCCGCAGAGGGAGGCAGAACAGACAGGGGGGCCCAAGCCCACGTGACACAGAGGTGAGACTGCCATGGCTTCACTTCCTGTTCTGGACAGAAACTGGTCCATGTCAACACTGCCCACTGCACACTGCATGTCATTATGGAGTCATGAAAATCAATTCCGTGGGTTGTGACCAGAATACATCAAACTGAACATCACAGAAAATACACAGCCAGGGTATTAGTTTATGAAATATTTGTTCTGGTTATACCATTTAGATGTCTATTTTGAATGGCAATTCATATGTATTTCTTGCTGCAGGGTGTGGTTAAGTCAAAGGAAAGCCATGGTCTGGCTATGTTAATGAACTGTACTGACTTGTGGCGTCCACACTCTCAAAACATTATACATGCTATCAATAAATAAGAATCAAAATGCCAAAGATAACAATAGTCTGCATATTTTGATAAACTCAGGCAAACTCACACTGTCCCCATCATGATAATATTACCCCTTCCTGACATTTCAACACCCTTAAGAGGTAGGCATGTGTGAAAGTCTCAGCTAGCCAACATAAGCTACGGGGTTGAGCACAACCTGAGGCCTGCCTTATCCACCTAGCAGTCCTCACACAAACCTTTTCCAATTCAGCAGGTCCATGGTTTGTCTGAGAATCTGTTTCTCACATGGCCCAGGACATGCCAAGGCTCTGCTCCAGAAGTCAGACATTGAGAAGCATGTTTTTAACCCCTGGCCTGTAGGGCTTTCTTGCTGACATGCCATTAACAATTTCTGCCACACTGAATTGTCACACTGCTTTCTACTTCCTCACAATATGTTACTGAAGAGAGGAGGAGTCGTCTGTACGACCATGTGAACTGGTAGGAGTATAAACCTCAGGAAAAGAAAAAGCCCAAGGAGAAAGATGGCTCAGCGGTTAAGAGCACTAACTGATGTTCCAGAGGACCTGGGTTCAATTCCCAGGCCATCAGGTGTCCGATCACACCAGGATTTTAAAATAAGGAAGAAGGAAAACCCCAAACTACAACCATTCCACAATATCAAGCATGACACCAGACTCCCTGTTGCCCATGTCACTGGTCACTGCTCTTTGGAACTGGTTCACAGTGTCTGTGACCCCAACATAGGCCATAAAATCTTCAAAGCTCAGGAGTCACTTCTGATCTTTAATCCCTTCCAAAGTAAACCAAAACACACAGGCCTGGCCTCACGGCAGTGCTCCCAGACCAGGACACACAGGCCTCACTGCAGTGCTCCCAGACCAGGACACACAGACGTCACTGCAGTGCTCCCAGACCAGGACACACAGGCCTCACTGCAGTGCTCCCAGACCTCACTGCAGTGTTCCCAGACCAGGACACACAGGCCCCACTGCAGTGCTCCCAGACCAGGACACACAGGCCCCACTGCAGTGCTCCCAGACCAGGACACACAGGCCTCACTGCAGTGCTCCCAGACCAGGACACACAGGCCTCACTGCCATGCTCCCAGACCAGGACACACAGACGTCACTGCAGTGCTCCCAGACCAGGACACACAGGCCTCACTGCAGTGCTCCCAGACCAGGACACACAGGCCCCACTGCAGTGCTCCCAGACCAGGACACACAGACGTCACTGCAGTGCTCCCAGACCAGGACACACAGGCCTCACTGCAGTGCTCCCAGACCAGGACACACAGGCCTCACTGCAGTGCTCCCAGACCAGGACACACAGGCCTCATTGCAGTGCTCCCAGACCAGGACACACAGGCCTCACTGCAGTGCTCCTAGACCAGGACACACAGGCCCCACTGCAGTGCTCCCAGACCAGGACACACAGGCCCCACTGCAGTACTCCCAGACCAGGACACACAGGCCTCACTGCAGTGCTCCCAGACCAGGACACACAGGCCTCACTGCAGTGCTCCCAGACCAGGACACACAGGTCTCACTGCTGTGCTCCCAGACCAGGACACACAGGCCCCACTGCAGTACTCCCAGACCAGGACACACAGGCCCCACTGCAGTGCTCCCAGACCAGGACACACAGGCCCCACTGCAGTGCTCCCAGACCAGGACACACAGGCCCCACTGCAGTGCTCCCAGACCAGGACACACAGGCCCCACTGCAGTGCTCCCAGACCAGGACACACAGGCCCCACTGCAGTGCTCCCAGACCAGGACACACAGGCCCCACTGCAGTGCTCCCAGACCAGGACACACAGGCCCCACTGCAGTGTTCAAGGCCAAGTCTTCACGTCCCTTTCCTGTGAGCCTCAGCTTGGAGCCCTCAGTTCAGGGTCAGCAGAATCCTTTTCAGAGGAAAAGCGAGTGTATTCTTGCCACCACCTCTTGTTCAAATGGCAGTCATGGGCAGTCTATGGGGTTGGGGGTCTGGGATGTTAAGGTTAACGAACCCAGCTTCTTGGCACACTTCAGACAACGCCCATCTCCCTCCTCCAGGGTATCCATAAAGGCTATGTGTCCACAAACCTCCCTGAAACTTGCCTTAACTGTCTCACTGTCATTTAAGTTAGCCCCAAACTCTTAGACTCAAGCAATCCTCCTGCCTCAACCTTGTGAAACTACAGATACATGCCAGCCCATTGTGCCCAGCAATAATCATTGCTTTTTGGATAATCTGTCCCCTGGGGTGACCCTGGGTAAGGATAGGGATGCAGGGATCATAAGGAGTTGAAGAGCAGGTTCTGGGCTAACAACAATGCTAGCTGACCAGCACATAATCCTCCTAAAAACTGCACTGTACTTGAAAGTCTTGCAGGTACCCCGGGGTCCTGATCCCAGGTCTCAGTGGTGGCTGTGGTGAGGGCTGCAGTTCTGCTTCCTGAAGAGTTCTAGTTGACTGAGTATGGGCAAGCTGAACTCTACCACGGCAGGGATGGTTATTAGGCGCCTGCCGAGGAGAACACTACCACTACTAAAAGTCAAATGGCTGTTTCTTTTAGTGAGATTTCTTAGCCTGGTTTCTTAGAATGTGGACCGCCAACATAATGAATTTTCAAACACACATTCAATCCTCTTTCACGTCCACCATTCTGCTTCCAGGAGACTACCAATAGGAAAGAACGCACTGGAGCCACAGGTAAAGAGGGCCCCTGTGTGGATCAAGACTCTGGCCACAGGGAATGTCCACTCAGGTCAGAGGAACTACCTGGGCTGTGCACACTTTCTTCATGGAGTAAGGGTAGAGTATGTCCAAACTCTCTTCCATGACAGGTGAGCCGGGCAGAAGGCAGGCCCAGCCAGTCGGTCCCTCGGGCCAGGGCAGGAAGCGAGTCTCTCTTACCCTGGTGCGTGGGGCCGCAGGGCTAACACCAAAAAATTCATCCGAAGGAAGTGTGTCCAGTAGAGTAGAAGACTGGTCCATGCAGGCTCCTAAGCAAGAGGAGCCCTGGCAAGAGCTGACGGCAAGATGCAGAAGCAGTGGGGGGCCTGACAAGCAGACAGCAGGAGCCCAGAGAGAGAGTAAAAGACTGGAAAGACGATGGGCATTGGGGTCGGACTCATCTTGGCTCAGCGGTGAGTCCGTTACTAGTCACCTGTTGACCACAGGCAAGACTTTCAGCCTTGCTAGGCCTCATTTTCACGCCTGCATTCACATCTGAAAACCGGGGTCTTTCTCACGGTATCTGTAGGCTTAAGTGACATGATGCTCACGTGACAAGGCTTAATGAACAGCAAGCCGTGTTACAGGCAAACGCTGGGCATCAGCGCTGGTGCTCGAAGACCTTGCTAAAAGACTAGTGAAAATGTAAAAAGGAAATCTATATGAGCCTTGAATGAGAGAGGGAAGTCCATGAACCTCAGGGGTCACGGTGAGGGCTCTCGGGATCCCAGGGTGTATGATGGGCATGGAATAAGATGGAAGAGAGGCAGTGCCAATCAAGGGACTTGGGCCAGGTGCGAGGTCACCCTAACCACCTGCCAGCAGCCTCTGCTTCTAACAGTTTTATCTGAAAGCAGAGCGGTCCAAAACAGGAGCAGGCTGCCCTTATCCACCCCAAATGGCTTTTTGTATCATTTCTGCAGGGGTGGATCGAGGCGCCCACTGAGCTGGAGACACAGAAAAGCATCATGCCCAATATATTTCCAAAGGTCTCCTTTGCACCCTCCGAGAGCCTGATTTGTTTCTGCTGCCATCTGTGGAGTTGGGCAATGTAGGCAGGCTCTGAGACTGAGAGACAGCCTCTGGTTGTCCTTAGCAACCCAGCCTCAGGGAGCATGCTGAGTGCCAAAGGTACGGGAGCCAAGACAATGCTATTCGCTGTTCCTGCTGGAGAGCGTCAGAATGACCGCCTATCCCCACCTCAGGAACACACCCTTATCACCCTCGGCAGCTAGCTCAAGGAATTCTAGTCCTTTCAGGGAAAGGACTTTGCTTGCAGACAGTCACTGCTGAGAAGTCCTGAGGAGAGTGCAAATCTCTCCCCATCACTCTATTTTTCCAAGTGTGATGTATCAGAAAGCCTGTCTGAGCTGAAATTCTGACAGCCCAAGACAGTCTGTCCTTGGAGTTCCTCCAAGAAGCCCGAGGACCTCCTCTTCCTCTGCTTCTTTGGTCATTCGCAAATTCTCCTGCCATCTCAGAGAGACTGAGGGCAGGATTCAGGTGTCTTCCCCCTGAGTGCTAAGGTAAAAGACTGTGGAATTCAGAGGCCATGCCACACGTTTGCAGCTACTCGGCCTCAACTTAAATCTCAGCCCAACCAGCCACTGGCTGTACTTCAAGACAGGGCAGGCATCTTCTGACCCTCCTATAAACTCCCTGCCCTCTGTGTGGGCTACCTTAGTGACTTACGTCTATCAAAGAAAATAGCAAAAGGGATGGATGGTGGTTCCACAATGAGGTTACAGCGAGGCTGAAGCCTCTGTCTGGAGCATGTTCCTCACTTTTATGTGGTAAAGTTCCTCACTTGAGAACCAAGCTACCTTGCACTGAGGCCATGAGACAAGAAACCAAAGTTGGCCAGCGGCTGTGTGAGTGAGGTCTTCCCCAGACTAGCCTTTCGATGGCTGTCACCATGGCCTCCAGCTTGGCTTTATGAGAGACCAGAGCCAGCACGATCTAGCTAAGCCACCCTGGGACACCTGCCCACAAAAACGGCAACACTGTCAATATCTGTTGTGTTGAGCCAGCGAGGAATACAAAAACAGATAATGCATAATCCATAGGGAGTCGGTGACTTATCCTATGAGTCAATTTTCCTATCTTCAAAATGGGAATGATTACGACTGTGAAAATTCTGAGTAGTAACTGTAGAGGACTTAGCCCAGTGCAAGGCACCTTTGCTCAGTAAGTGAGATCCACTACTGTTATCACTGTAGGGACTGTCATTCCTGCACTGCCACGGATGGGAAAGCTCTGGGAGAGTCACTCAATCCTACTGAATCTCAGTGTTCTCTACCAGCATCCAGACCCAGTATAAAGACAAAACAAGATAACGAGTGTTGAACACTTGGCATGAAACACTGAGAGGCTGCTTAGCAACTGCTATGTAAGCAATATACTGTGTCATCGTGGATGCTTTGTGTGACAAGGACAATGACCCGGGAAGAAGCAAGATACAAAGTACCCATCACCCTGAGTTACCATCAGAGCCAGGGTCCAGACACAAGCCCCACAAACAGTCTGCATTTACTCTGAGCGTCAGCTTCGGTATCAGCCCAGCAAAAGGCTTCTCTCATTATACTCCACAGTACAAGAGCATCTTGGGCACTCCTCCATGATGGCACTTACATCATGTCTTTGTTCTGCACATCTGACTCCTGAGAGTCTCTTGAAGAATGGACAGTTAGCCCCGTGCTGGGCAACTGTGGAAGGACATTGAGTGAACTGATGCCACATGACCACTTACAGCCCAGTGCAGGCTGGACTCTGAGATCTGTTTATTTCATCTAAGTGTCTTCTGGTCTCCCAGGAATAGTGGCTTGGTTCACTCAGTGTTGGATGGTTTTGTGGGCTGAACCAAATATTCTATAAAGCAGGGTGCACATCCTTATTCTACCCATGCATAGTGAGTGAAAACACATGTGTGGGTGCTGAAGACAGTGGAAACAACGAGGGGTGGGAGAAACAGTCAATGCCGAGTCCCATACCGTTACTTGTTCTTTTACCACATCTACCGTTCACAGGAACCCTTACTATCAGCCACCCTGTGCCAGGTCTGGGCTGTGTGCCAGGGACACCAGCAGATAACACCTGCTGCCACAGAACATACAGCTTAGCACAGAGTGCACACTGCAGAGGAGAACCCTATAAACAGTTGTCAAAGCCTCCACCTGGGGTGCACACATGCTCCCGAAACCAACATCCCTGCTCTTTACAGACCAACGTTTACATCACCAATTCAGCCATTAAAGATCCTCCCCATCAACTGTATTTCCACACACGAGTGATAAACAATCAAAAGTCAGATTTTAGAAAGAAAATATTGTGGTGTGAACGGTCAGCACTAATTCTCCTGGAACTTAGTGGTGGAGTGCTTGTTGTGTGAGGCCCTAGTATCAATTCCCAGTACTTCCAAAAGAAAAAAGAACATTTATAATTGTGTCAAAACAAAAATACCATAAATAAATCTGACAACAAGCAGGCAAAAGCCATATGTGGACAAGAGAAAACGTCACTGAGAGAGGTCACTGAGCCAAATAAACAGGGATGGACGAGTGACAGACTGTCAGATAACTACCCCATTGACCTAGAGATGGAATCCGACCCCAGTGAAAATGAGCTGACTCTGAAATTAGCAAAAACCACGCCCAAGAACAAGACTGAGACAACCGTACCTCAGGACTTACAGTCCGTCCGTGAGCGAGGCAACGTGACTTGCACAGGGCAGACAGATCATGCAGCACACAGAGTACAAACCCAGAAACAGGCCAGGACGTGTGCAGTCAATTACTTAGAGCTAAGGGCGAGGACTCGGGGGGGGGGGGGTCTTTCCACCCTGTGGCATGCTACAGACATATATTCAAATATAGAATAAGTGAAACGTGATCCTCACTTCATATAACACATTTCCTTAATCCTCTGAAAAGGAACCATAGATTTAAGTGTAAAGGTTCAAACTCACAGAAGAAAAGTTTAAGTGAGGGTAAGAGTTGTTTGTTTTCAGCTTAAACTCAAAACAAATCACAACGGAAACAAAAATGAAACCTTCAGGCACCCTGCTGTCCCAAGCATACTTTGGAAGACAGTGTGGAGGCCCTCAGAAGGTTAAAAATAGTTCTGATACATGATCCAGCAATCTCACTGCCACATACATATCCAAAGAACATGAAATCAAGAAGACACCGTCACTGTGATGTAGGCTACGGCCTTGTCCACGGTGGCTAAGTACAGCCTCATGATGGGACAAACACAGAGTGGGACACAACGTGGTGGAATACTATTCAGCCTGAAAAAGGAAGGAAATCTTATCGTTTGCAAAATGCTTGAAGCCAGGAGGGCCTAACACTAAGATAACCCAGGCACAGAAGGACAGACAGGACAGACAGAAGGACAGCTCTCACCTGCATGCAGAGTCCAAAACAGGCAAACTCAGAGACAGAGTTACAGTGCTTACAACAGGCAGAGGGGGAGGGGGTGGCTAGGGTTAATTAAAGGGTACCAGGCTTCCATTCCATGTAGAAAGGCTAATTCTAGAGCTCTGCTCTACAGCATGGCGCCCACAGTTAATAAAACATTACATTGTTGAAAATCATGAAGGGTAAAATGTAAATGTTCTCACCATAAAATATAAGTATATGTGGTCATAATACACGCTGGCTTGCTCAGTTTTTCCATTCTATAATGTGTACATACTTTAGAATATTTTAAATCATAATGTACACGATAAACATATACAATTTTTCTTATCAACTGAAATAACTTATTTTTATGAACTCTACTCTTCCAAAGGTACTACTGAGAAAACAAAAAGACAAGCATGGGCTGGGAGAAAGTGTCACCCTTAAAAGGAAGACTGCAAACTAAGAAGATGCCCACATACAAAGCCTGATGCCTTTAATATAGAAAATGCCCTTAAGATCTATCAATAAAAATAAGCAACCTGTTAGAGACAGAGACAAACGACATAAACAGAGAATTCCCCCAAAGAAATACAAATAATGACATGAAACCAAGATTAATAGCACTCAAGATCAAAGAGACACAAACAAAAACATGTCATTTAGTAAAAAAAAAAAAAAAAAAAACGAACACAGATACGCTTGCAAATAAAAACAGAAATTATTTCAAAGACTATCAGTTGAGAATTGTGACAGACACATGGTACAGACATGCAGCAAAGCGCCATGTGCCCGTCACAGTTCCCATGCTGACTTCGCCCGTACATGGTACAGACATGCAGCAAAGCGCCATGTGCTTGTCACAGTCCCCATGCTGACTTCGCCCGTACTTGCCAGAGGAAAAGCAGTGAGTATCATTTGGTTAAGTGGGGGCAAAAGTTCAGTTCATACAGAAGATCCCGCATACATAAAAATGTACATTCTCAGTTATTTATGAATAAAGGTACAGAGATCTCTCTGAAAAGAAAACTTGGCTGAGCAGTGCCTGCAGTGGAGGGATTTCAGGTGATTTCTACTTTACTCCTAAATTGTGTGTATTCTTATTAATCTGCAATAAAGCTACATTTCTATAATTAAAGAAATATAAATTTCTTCATTTAAAAAATACAAGATGGGCCAGCAAGATGGCTCAGTGGGTAAAGGTACTTGCCACCAAGTTTTACAACTAGAGTTCAATCCCAGGTCCCACATCGTAGAAGGAGAGAATGGACTCCCCCAAGTTGTCCACACATATATGCATGCATGCACACAAACACAGAGAGAGGTGGGGGAGGAGAGAGAGGGAGAGAGAATAATTAAATGTAATAAAATAAAAAATAAGTTTCAGTTTGGTGTTTCAACAAAACACAAGACATTGAGGAACAGTAAGGCAGACGGCCAGAAAGACCAGAAAGACCACGTCTCTAACCCTGTCTGGGCGCCTCCTAAGTGGACGTGGGGTGGCAAGAGCAGCCAGCAAGTACATGCCCAGGTTTGCACAAGATTAGGTGTGATTCAGAGAGCGGATCTGGGGGAGGATGGCCCAACAGCAGCCATCAATGGCTGTGCTGACACTTGGACAAGACATTGAACTTCTGTGAGCCTCAGTTCCCTGTGTAGAACTCAGGTTCTGTAAGGACCAGTGTTCAGGGTTATGGAGACTTTTACATAAAACACACCCGTGCTGACCAGTGTATGTCACCCTGACACAGCTGGAGTCATCTGAGAGGAGAGAACCTCGACTGAGGAAATGCCTCCAAAGATTGGGCTGTAGGCAAGCCTGTAGGTTGTCCTCTGAATTAGTGATTGATGGGCGAGGGCCCCGCCCATCGTGGGTGATGTCATCCCTGAGCTGGTGGTCCTGGATTCTATAAAAAAGCAGGCTGAACAAGCCATGAAAAACAAGCCAGTAAGTTGCACTCCTCCATGGCCTCTGCATCAGCTCCTGCCTCCAGGTTCCTGCCCTGTTTGAGTTCCTGCCCTGACTCCCCTCAGTGATGAACAGGGATGTGGAAGTGTAAGCCAACTAAACCCTTCCCTTCCCACGTTGTAGTTGGTCACGGTATTTCATCACAGCAAAGGTAACCTCAACCAAGACAAGAACTTCGTAAAGCCCAAGCTGCTGTGGACCAGCTGAAACAGTTGTGACACACAGACACTGCCTGATCCAGAAGGATGAGGGGTGGGGTGGGAAGGGGGGGGCTGCCAATCTCAGAGTAGCCAAGTGGTTAGTGTTGGACAGTAACCTGTTTCTCCGGCTCTGTGAAACCTTCTTGGAAGCAGCAGGCAAGAAGAAGGGTATTAGTTAGCTGACAAGAGGAGGAGGAGGGAGAGGAGGAGGAGGATCATGACAAGGTAGGAGTCTAAACACTTTCTTGGTAACACCCTGTTGTGTAGTCAATGGCTAATGTGACTCATTCCTGCCTCCCTTCCCTGCTGGGCTAACTGAGACTATCCCCCCCACCCCCACTAACCCCCCCACCCCACCGCATCAATATGTTGAGACAGTGGAAAGATTCCTGCCAAGCCTGAGGACTCTAGGGACCACCAGTGCCACATCCCTCGTCCCACAGATGAGAGACGTGAAGACCAGACAGAGAGAGAGCACCAAGCACTCAGCACTCCACTGACTATTCTGAACCTCAGGATCCCCTAGCACCTTCCTTTCCTTTCCTTTCCACAGACTCCTCCTCCACAGCTTCTCTGTCCCCAGCTTCCTGCCCCACTCCACTGTCTGTCAGACTCCTGGAGACCTGCCATCTGCTCTGTCAGCCCTACCTGCCCTCCACATCCCTTCTGGGGTGAGGAACGGCACCAGCCTGGGAATGTCTTGACTCCCACAATGCAGCACGTCCATGCCTCCTCTTCTCTTGGAACAGCGCACACAGCGTGAGGTGGGACGAGAAGGGGGGGGAGGGACATCTACCCTGTGCTCAAAGCTCCCTGATGCCTCCGTGAGCACCTTGGAACTCTAAGCAAAGCAAGTTCCTAGCAGAGAGAGGGACTAACAAATTCAAGAGGAGCCAACAGACTCCATCTCTTGGACCATAAATGCAACCCTGAGCCAGAAAGAACTGAACAGGAAGAGGAAGGCCTCGATCCCTGGACGGTCCTGAGTCTGGGCAGAGGCTGGGCCAGGGCTTACCTTGGGCAGGCTGACCGGAGTCCGAGGCTTGGTCCTGGGGTTCTTGATCAGGAGCCTCTGGTCAAGGGGCAGCAGGTGGTACTTCATGGCTTCGATGAGGAAGTCCTTACAGGTGTTGTTGTTCTTTATTAAAGCCTCCTCTTCGACTGTCTGGGGACAACAGTCCACAGGTGATCCTCCAGCAGAGTGTGACTGTGCTTCCCTAGCCTCTCCCCAGGCTGGGTCATTCCCACCTCTCACTCATCCCCCTCTATACCACACCATCCCAGACTCCAAGAAAGGCCCACAGAGCTACAAACTAGCACAGAGTCCCACCTCTAGTCCCTGTTCCACCACATGGATTCCCTGATCCTCAATCTCCATCTATAAAATGGGCACATCACAGGTACAGAATCAAGTGTTTGTTTTTGAGGTGCTAGCCCCAAGGAAGACACCGATGAACACTACAAGGCTCCTAACCTGAGCAGCTCAAGCGGAGAAACTGGATTCACTCAGCCCTCAAGCCAGTCATGGACAGAGAAAGCATAGCCAAGCCTCTCCTGGCCCCATCAGCTGGGAGAATGAACATATGGCCAGGGCCTTCATCTTCTGACAGCTTTGGGGCTGGCAGGAAAGATGGATTGAAGAAACAAGGCCTTCGCCTCTGGAGACTTCGCCTCTGGAAGCCTCTTTTTCCCAGGCATAATCTGGGTTTCTTTCACCTTCCCAGTAGGGGATGGAACTAGATTGGGACAAACCATAAAGGTTTAGGATTAAAGAAAAAGTGGGGTGAGGGCCAAAGAGCTGCTTTGGCTTGAGGTTGAAGGCCCTCCCTGGGAGCCGGCATGCATGTTCAGCTGCAGTGCAGGGTGATAAGTAGGCTCTAGACACATGCGGTGATGTTAGTGTACAGAGGGAGCTAATACCACAGAGCTGCACGCTTAAGAATGACTAGAATGGGGGGCTGGAGAGGTGGCTCAGTGGTTCAAGCACTGGCTCCTCTCCCAGAGGACCTGGGTTCCATTCCCAGGACCCACCAGGTGGCTTACAGCTGTCTGTAACTCCAGGGAATCCAGCGACCTCTTCTGACCTCCGTGAGCACCAGACACACACATACACAGACACACAGGCAGGCAAAGCATTCATACACATAAAACAAGATTTTTAGTAAGAATGGTCAATGTTGTGAAGTTTATGCTAGACGTTTTATCACAGAACAGCATGGTATCCATGTGAATGCCATTTTAAAATGGCTGGTGGAAGCTGAGTAACCATTTGCAACCGTGAAGCCTGAAGGCTGCACACAAGAGTGCCGGCTGACCACCTTTTTCCCGCCTCCTCCTGCACCACCACCAAGTTGAACTACTCTACGTTTCAAGGTTAACTAATGTTAATGAAGCATCCTTTCCTAGAGGAGTTCACTTCATGAGGCCTGATAAAAGTCCTTTTTGAAGGAGGGTTCCCATAACCTTTCTCAGGCCATTATCTCTTTCCATGCCAAACCTGGCCTTCCTGTGATAACCGGAATAAGGCCGAGTCTTTGGTAAGTTTCTGATGTGGAGCCTCGGAAGCTTCCTTAGCTCTCTGTGGAACCCAGTCCCTTGGGCACCCACCCTCGCTGTGAAACTGAGTCTGTGCAGGAGGCCACTCCACCAGGCAGTTTCCAGGGGACAGAGTGGGGATGACAGTAACACTGGTAACTCAGGCGAGCTCGGGGTAGCATGTGGCCACCAGGTGGCAGCACTCCAGGGACTTCCTGCACGCTCCTAAGTACCTGCAAAGGTGTCACACAGAGGACATGGTGCGAGCCTTTCACTGACCCCTCAGGCCTGAACAAGAGGACATGCATACGGGACTTTGCAAGTGCTTGCGGAATAAACGGCACCTGTGTCTAGCATTCACTGAACGCTGTCACGGGTCTCATGTGGATCATCTTTTTGTCCCCACAGTGTCCTATCAAGCCCATTTTGACCAGATAAGGGAATTGAGGGTCTAGCTGTGAAGTGTGGCTGGGAGTGATGAGGGCAGAGAGGCGCTGCTGGCCTGCTCAGCCTTCTCTCTCACCCCTGCGTAGGAACGTTCCTCAGGAACCACTGAGGACTGACTGACCTGAGCGTTGTTAAAGTCACACATTTGGAAGGTTTGCAACAGTCTAACACCATTTACTGTACAAAACAAGCATCCTGTGTGTAAACAAGACAGATGCTATCAAAGGTGGATGCTCACAGAGTGTGTGCTTCAGAGCTGTGTGGATGTGGATCTCAATCACGACTCCCTTATGCCAGCCAGGGACCCCAGACAGATCAATCCCAGCCTCCAAGCTTCAAGGCCCAAAATTGAAAGGAAGGGGAAAAAAAAAACAAGCGATCTGTAATCACTGCCTCAAAGGGTTGTTGTATGAACTAAATGAGAAAATGTGAGTGCACCCCAGAATTCTTCATTTTTCTTCTTCTCTTGGAGGAAGTAGAACTCTATGCATCTATGAAGAGCCAGTTTTCACAGTCCTGACCTGGAACTCAGGTTACCTCAGAGTACAACAGAGGGGGAACACAGGGGCATTATGAAATGATGCTTCTTTCTCTGTTCATCCAAGAGAAAACCAGCTCTGTGCTGACCGCCTGCCCGGACCCTCACAGTTCCTTAGTCCTTACAACAGTTCTCCACACTCAGCCCAGGGGTCGATGCCCTCCCTCCACACAGAGACTCGTGATATGCCTGTAGGCATGCCACACAGCCAGGGTCGCCTCTGCTCTCCTCCAGCAACACTGAACACACAAGCACTGACCTGGACTAGGTAATCCCTAGGTAAGAGAGGGAGCCGGACATGCTCCATCAGCTTCGCCATGTGGTCCAAGCGAGTCTCCTTCTCATAATTGATCCACGAAATCACAGCTTCAAACACCTAGAAAGAAAAAAGAATGCTTGCAAACAGCCGCCTCAATTCAGAAACCTGGGAGAAAAAGTGGCCAGTCATCCGCACGGGTATTTCATCTAAGGCGTGATGTATAGAACTAAACAAAAGTAGAAAGGCCGTGACTACGAGCTGGCCCACTAGAGAACACGAGCCTAGAATGGTAAGCCTGCTATCCCAGAGTGTGGTGATATGCTGTGCACCCTAATAATAATAAATTAATAAAATTTGCCTGAAGATCAGAGAGACAAAGGAACAAGCCACAGCCACCTCTTACCTCACCGACTCCTCAGCCTGAAAAGGCTTCAGTTCCTGTCTCCTCACGCCTTATATACCTTTCTCCACCCAGCCTTCACTTCCTTCTTAGTGCTGGGATTAAAGGTGTGTACCACCACTGCCTGGCTCTGTTTCTCTCCTAGACTGAGTCAATCTCATGTAGTCCAGGGTGGCTTTGAACTTACAGAGATCCAGACGGATCTCTGCCTCCCGAGTGCTAAGATAACTTGTTCTGTCCTCTGATCCTCAGGTAAATTTTATTAGGGTACACAATATATCACCACACTAGATGTGCAGTCGTCATGGCTCATACTAAAATAAGTTCTGATAGTCATTTAAGGATACAGACACAGAGTGGTAACTGTAAACTAGATATGTAAAGAGTGCCCAGAAGGACCGGAAGTCTTGAGCATACGGTTTCCTCTCTAATTTACTTCCCAGATAATAGACTGATGGCAATAAGATTGCCTTCTGCCTAAAGCTGGCTGTGATGATGAAAGTGGCATAGGATGCCAGAGAACAAAACACCCTCCTTGGAGACGCTCTATCCTCTGTCAAGGAGATTTCACTTCCATGCAAATCAAAGCTGAAGAACTTAGGACAGAAAGGAGAAGCTATGGTTTCCTTTGCATGGGGGTTAAGTCCAAATTCAAACTCCATGCCATCATGCACACATGGACTGGCAAAATCCAGACCTGATGAGGCTGAACCAACCAGTAATCTTGAAATAAATAAATACAGTTTTGGGGGAGGGAGGGGATGTGGCAAAGCCAATAAAAATGGAAATATGCACCAAGTCTTTGGTGAAAAAACAATACCCCTTCTAGAGCGAAAGCTCGCTAAAAGGCCCACTTAAACGGGCAAGAACACGTGTCCAAGGTATCAGCTGTAATACTGTTGTAGTGGGATTTTTAAAAAGAAGAACCTGAAGTTCACTGATGAAAAGGTGGGTTTTGCTGTTGAAGAGAATAAAACATGGGCTGGAGAGATGGCTCAGCAGTTAAAAGCGCTTGTTCTTGCAAAGGACCCAGGTTCAATTCTTAGCACTCACATGGCAGCTCACAACCATCTGTAACTCTAGTTCCAAGGATTCAATGTCCTCTTTAAAATTAACCAGATTGTACACTTAACATGTATATTTCACTGTTTTGCAAACCCTATTTCAAAATCAAACAATCTTACTTTCAAAATACAGTAATTGATCATAACACAGCAAATAAAAATCGATTCAGCTTATGGATACTTTAGGAAGTACAAGACGGGCTCTTCTGTGCTGTGGATGATTGATTGATAAATAAAACAGTGATTGGCCAGTAGCCAGGCAGAAAGTATAGGCGGGACTAGCAGAGAGGAGAATTGAGAGAACAGGAAGACAGAAAGGAGGAGACGCCAGCCTGCCGTCCAGGGAGCATCATGTAAAGGCAGCAGGTAAAGCCACGGAATACATGGCGACATATAGATTAACAGAAATGGGCTGAGTATAAGAGTAAGAGCTAGACAATGGTAGGCCTGAGCTAATGGCCGAGCAGTTTAAATAATATAAGTGTCTGTATGTTTATTTTATAAGTGGGCTACGGGACTGCCAGGGCTTGGCAGGACCTGGAGAGAAAAACTCCAGCTACACTTCTGTAAAAAAACCACTGGCTAGTTGAGTGTAGGAGAATGACAGAATTAACAAAACTGTTTTTGCAAGCACCACCACAGTCACTGACTCAGTGGATGCTAACATCAAGAGCTGTCTAGGAACAAGAATTCCATTCTCAGCGTCATGCCACAGGTGACATACATTCCTTACCAAGCGTGCAGCACTCTCTGTGACAGATATAACCTGAGACAGGGATCAAGTTTACTGAATTTACTACCAGTAACAGGACAACCCAGTATTTTTTTAGTTTTGTTTGTTTGTTTGTTTGCTTTTGTTTTTTGAGACAGAGTCTCTCTCTGTGTAGTCCTGGCTGTCCTGAGTAGACCAGGCTGGACTTGAACTACAGAGACCCTCCCACCTCTGTCTCCCCAGTGCTGGGATTAAAGGTGTGCCACACCCAGCCATTAAACCACAGAGACCAGAGAAGAGCACCATCTCCCCTGGGACTAGAGTTACAGATGGTTGTGAGCCACCAGCTGGATGCTGGGACTGCAACCTGGGTCCTCTGCAAGAACAGTCAGTGCTCTTAACCACTGAGCATCTCTCCAGCCAAGAACTTCATTTTTAAAAGCAGAATAGAGCAGAACTAAAGAAAATGAGCAGTGTACTGTGCAATTTTTTCTCATTTCTGAATGTAATAAGCTATATATTAACCATAAACACACAAATATCATAGAAATCCTCCTTGCATGTCTTAAAAACCATAAACTCAATAGTTTTGTCCCTTTGACACACCAGTGTTTCTCGGTATAATATTCACTCAAACACTCTTGTCAGTGAAGGGGTGGATGAGTGAGTTCAGAGGAAGCCTATGAGGAGGCCATGGCCTGACAGAAGTGGAAAGCCAGGCTGGGGAGGAGGGGCTGGAATCTTGGTGGGTAGCACAGAGTCAGAGGCTGGCAGAGAAGCCTGGCTTGTTCGGGGATGTGGTGGGCTGCCACCATGTTGTCCGGCTTGCACACTGTCCACACCTCTTCCTATTCTGTTTTACCTACTGTGAACTCCTACAGGAATGAGAAGTCTGCCACCTGACACCAAGTGTGACACCAAGTGGCTGGGTGACAAAGATTGGCTGAGGATTGGACTATGAGCCTTTGGGTAGGTAGAGTTGGGTAATGGATCACATTCTCCCCCACCAGCCAACCTAATCTTTGCTTTAAAGGTGAAAACGTAAGGCCAGTCTTCCAATGCTGTGGTATTAGCTTTATCTTTACTTTGGTTAGACCAGCCAACCGGCTCTGCTCAGTTGCCCTGTTTATCTGCTCAGCTGTGAAAGACACAGTCAGTGATAGCATCAACCTCCCAGCGCCTACCCAGGACCACATATCTCTTTCACTTTGGCTTCATGCTTGAAAACAAACAAGCAAATAAACGTGCAAATAGCTTTAGCCCTGAGTGGACTCGAAGTAATCGCCAACAGCTCTTCCCATGGAGGCCTCAGAGATACCATTCTCCTGAATTCTCACAATAAGCCAATGAGTCAATGCTCTTGACCCCATTTTTGACTTGTCCAACCCAGAACTGGAAAGAGGCAGATATGGGTTCTCCTCAAACCCAGCTGTGATTTTCCCATTTGTTTTTCCCATTAGTCTCAGCTGCCTCTCAAGTATCCACTAGCCTGGCTTGGCAAAGTACAGCCCACAGGCCAAATCCAGACTGCACCTGTTTTGTAAATAAAATTTCACTGGAACAGTGCCAAGCTCACTCAGACTCACCAGGCTGCATCCTGCACAGCAGCAGAGATGAGAAGCTACATAGCATAGTGCCTGAAATACTCACTACCTGCTCATTACAGGAAAGATTATAAACTCATACTCAGGAAAATCTACAGAGATCCCAGGGCTTCAGTCATGGGACAAGATAATGCTTACTTGATGTCAATGTTTTCATGGGTTCCCTGATGAAACACTCAGCAGCTCACACTTGGGGTCTCGCTCTCAAAGAAACAGGATCATTCTCTCACTGATTCATGCTGCTGAACTAGTTTCTTGGATGCTATAAATGCAAAAGAGTTGAGGCAAAGTTTTTATTGCTCTGGGCCCTCAATCTTTAGGATAAGCCATGGCTTGAGAACAGCAGGTAAGTGCTTACCCTCACCCTGGTTACACAGACAGCCAAGCCAGGCTAGACCTGAATGCCTCAAGTAAAGGGGGTTGGAGGACTGAGCACTTATGCTAGCTTTCATAATGTAATTTGAAAATCAAGAAGGGGGATTCAAGAGCAATAGGTAGGATGGTACCTCAGTAAAGTGACCCTCACAACAGGAACCCAGGAAGAGCTCACTAAACAATACCAAAGAAAAAACTAGGTCCTGCCTATGGGCTTGATTGTTAATCAGGACTGGAGGGTTTTGATCAATGACATCTTACATGAATAACCTCATTTAATCCACACAAAGCTTCCAAAGGAGGTGTCACGTTCATATTTTAGAGATAATCAAAGAGCCTCAGAGAGCAACAAGTTAGCAGACGCCAGGGAGGAGACCCAGATGCAAACTCACCTCGAACCCCAAACCCCAAGTCTGAGTGCTATGCAAAGAGTGCATCTCAGTCCCGAGTAGCTGAAAGCCTGTGCCAGCTGCAGAGCTGGGAGCCCAGTTCTTAAGCCTGCAATGCTAATTATAGCCCTCTGCACTGTCCTGGGACGTCATCCCAGTCATCCCAGGGGAGGGACGGGAAAGGGCATGTGCCAAGTGTGCTGCCACACTTTTAAACTGGGGGCTTCTGTGTATAAGAATGGTCAGGTTTTGCTTCTTTCCTTGTTTTTTTAAATTAAAATACATTTACATCATTTCCCCCTCCCCTTTCCTCCATCCAAACCCTTCCATAGGCCCCTCCTCCCTCTCAAATTCATGGCCCCTTTTAGTGTGTATGTACGTACATATATGCACACATGCACATGCATGCACACATATATACATACATACACACACAATCTACTGTATCCATCTAGTGTTGCTTGTGTGTATATGATTTCAGGGCTGAGCACTTGGTATTGAGTAACCAATTAAGGTGCTCATCTCTGGTGAAAACTAATTCTCTCACTCCCAATAAGTCATTTTGAAGACTTTTTAAAGCAATGTATTAACTTTTTCTTTAAAAAGTCAACCTAAAGCATTGCATAGAATGTAGCAGGATTTCTGGGGCTCCCCACAGAGCTAACTGACAATACGCTATGAGGTAGAGAGTGCAAAGGAATGTACTTGTCATATCTGTGCAAACATCTGACTCTTGGTAGTGAACTCTTGGCCCCTCCTTAACTCAGTGGCAAAGCCAGTGTGGATAACTATGGGGTTGGCAGTCTCCCAGGTCCTGCAGCTCTCTCAATTGTTTTCTTTGCTTTTCTTCCCATTTTTGCTAATATGAAGGCATTATACAACCCTTAAAAGTCATTCTGCCCCATTGGTAGTTCAAGATTAATTTCCTGCAAATCAAAACAACTCTGAGATTCCATTGTACACCTGTCAGAATGGCTAAGATCAAAAACACAAGTGACAGCTCATGTTGGTGAGAATGTGGAGCAAAGGGAACACTCCTCCACTTCTGGTGGGAATGCAAACTTGTACAACCACTTTGGAAATCAAAATCAATTTTCTCAGAAAATTGGGAATCGATCTACCTCAAGATCCAGCTATAGCACTGTGGTATTGTATTCCCCCAAATATTGTGCATTCTAATAAACTAATCTGGGGTCAGAGAACAGACAGCCACTAGATACAAAGGCTAGAAAATGGTGGCACTCACACCTTTAATCCTAGCATTCCAGAGGCAGAAATCCATGAGTTCAAGGATACAGCCAAGCATGGTGACTCATGCCTTTAATCCCAGAAAGCAAGCCTTTAATCCCAGGGAGTGGTGGTAGAAGGCAGAAAGATATATAAGGCGTGAGGACCAGGAACTAGAAGCATTTGGCTGGTTAAACATTTGGCTGGTTAAGCTTTTAGGTTTTGAGCAGCACAATTCAGCTGAGACCCATCCTGGATGAGGACTCAGAGGCCTCCAGTCTGAGGAAACAAGACCAGCTGAGGATCCGGCGAGGTGAGATAGCTGTGGCTTGTTCTGATTCTCTGACCTTCCAGTGTTCACCCCAATAACTGGCCTCGGGTTTGATTTTATTAATAAGAACTTTCAAGATTCATGCTACATACCACTCTTGGGCGTAAACCCAAAAGACACTCCATCCTACAGCAAGGACACTTGCTCAACTATGTTCATAGCAGCTTTATTCATAATAGCCAGAAACTGGAAACAACCTAGATGTCCCTCAACTGAAGAATGGATAAAGAAAATGTGGTACATTTACACAATGTAGTATTACTCAGCTGTAAAAAACAATGACATCATGAAATTTTGAGGCAAATGGATGGAACTACAAAAGATCATCCTAAGTGAAATAACCAAAAATCAAAAAGATAAACATGGTATGTGCTCACTTATAAGTGGATATTAGCTGTAAAGGATAATCATGCTACCAAAAAAGATTAATTTTCACATAGACTAGGTAAGTTTGTCTTAATGTTAGCATGTCATTTAGACATTGTGAAAATGATCTGAAATATATTCCTAATGTTTTCAGAAAGTGAATTTTGTGGTTTTAGTCAAAAGTTCCCTTTTATCATTGAATTTGCCTAGCATTCATATTTTTGTACAACAAATTTAAATTGCTTTAAAAATCATGGGCCACTTTTGCTTGGATTTCAGACCAGACCTGGTTAAGGCTATAGCTCTTCCTATTTGGCTTTTCCTATATTTGATTTTTTTATAAATACTGAGATACACTGCATTTATATCTCCTGGTTTAAACTCTGCTGTCTTTCACTTCTAGCTGTTTGGACTGGTAGATCACATTTATCTTCACTGAAGCACAGGTACTTTAAATTATCTTACATTAAGAATTAATTGACTTTTATGTGGACCACATCTCATCTACATGTACCTTGATGCAGACTACAGCTTTTCATCCTTGAAAAAAAAGCACTGGATGCAGGCGACATTACACAGTCAAGGGGTTCGGGGGCACATGAGCCTGAGAAGCACCCCATGCCACAGGGCAAATCCCATCAGAGTGCGTGCAATCCAGTGTCTGAGCCCAGGAGTCTGCAGTACAAAGCTCCCCAGTCAGCTCTCACATCCGTGTCTGCCCCGAAAACCCCTTTCTCTGTTAACGCCTATAAACATCTTGTAATATTGTGATTTTATAAGGCATAATTAGCTAAATTCTGACCTAAAAATGAGAATGTTCACTCCTTAGCCATTTTTATAGATCTTTCCTTCATTCCAAACCTCAAGCCACCACAAATCCTTGATTCTCGTCAAGCAGATCACTTTCCTCCCCGAGTACAGCAAATTGTTCCAAACTCCTATGCGCTTAAAATGCACTGTCCATAGCTTGAGGACTCTGCAAAGCCTTTCCTAGTCAGTAATCGGGGATGAAATATTCCTGGGTGTCTTCCGTGATCACTGGCTATAAGGAACTACTTCTTTGGTCCAGATATTCCAAACACAGGCTTTCAGTCTATCTGCTTACCACACTGAGCAGCTCAGCTTTGTGTCCTCCTCACAGAGTGGTACAGCAAGGAGGAACAGAGACAAGCACCATTCCCACTCACCAGGAGGAGCAGAGACAAGCACCATTCCCACTCACCAGGCTCTGCTGCTTAGGAGTTCAGTTCCCTCACTGAGCCTCCGTTATCCAAAACGCAAGCAGGTGTGAGCACAAAAATGATAAACCAACGGTGCTGCGACTGTGGCGTCAGTGGCTGAACATTTGCCTAGCAAGCATGAAGCTCTAGACTCTATCCCCAGCACTGCACACACCTGCCATGTGGAGCATGTGTAATCGCAGCACTTGGGAGGTGGAGACAGGACGATTCAGATATAATAGCTCTTGTCAAAAAAACCATGAAGTGAGCAGTGTTCTGTCCAAGAGACACCAGACACAAAAGTATACACAAATCTTTATGCCATGTCTTTAAGTTAAAATATTCATAAAAACTTCCCTATGGTATAGGAAGTCAAATGTCAGCTGTCCTTCTCTGGGCTAGGGGAACTGACTAAAAAAGAATTCCGGAGTCTGTTTCTGTACTTGTTGGATGGGCCTGTTTGCTTGGTAAAAAGTTGAATTGCACATGTTTTATCTGCTGTGTCCATGGACTCACTACAAGACAAGCTGCACGTTGAAGACAAACGTGTGGACTCTGCCTACAGAATTGGGTGGTCACGGCAAACTCTGCACAGCACTGTGGTGTTGCTCAGTTTTGGTGACAATTACACTCCCCAGAGGACAGCAGTAAAGAGACCGATACTCCCAGAAGCCGTCGGTTACGTCAGCGGTGGTCTACCTCCCTATGAGCTGTTGGTCAGGAAGGCCTCGTGAGGTCCCTAAAACAATGCAGACAGTTGCTACTGCTGCCGGTTGCCCACCGCAGACTACACGGTAAGACTCTACGGTTGAAGACACCGCACATCCTGGTTGCAGGACACAGGGAAATCTGGTTAGAGTCTCCCCCGATGGCCAGCCCTGACAGTGTCCAAATGCTTGTCACCAAGCCTTACTTACCTGTGGGCCCTGTGGGCAACAATGCTGACCAGGCAAGATGTGCCCACTGACACATGGCAAGTCTGTTGCAGGGATAACCAACCGCTCGCTGATTGGAATCAAGGCCCGTTCTCTGGTAGGGGTGGGGAGGAGGATTGGTAGTTGGAAATTTCTTTGGGCCACCAACCAGTTTCCAAATAAAGACCTGGAGACTTATTATTATGAATGCTCAGCCTTAGCTTAGGCTTCTCCCACTTTAGCTCTTTTAACTTAATTTAAGCTGTTTCTATTCATCGATGTTTTGCCTCAGGGTGTTTTACCTTTCTTCCATGCTGTATGTCCTACTTTCCTGCTTCCACGTCTGGCTGGCTGGCCCCTGGTGTCTCTTTTTCTTTCTTCTTCAAGCCTAGATTCCTCCCCCAGCTTACTCTCTCTGCCCAGAAGTCCTGCCTGTACCTCCTCCCTTGCTACTGGCTATGCAGCTTTTTATTAGACCAATCAGGTGCCTTCAGCAGGCAAGATAAAACAACAACACATCTTTACACAATTAACAAATATTCTGCAACAGGTCAGTCACATCTGGCACCATAAAGCCAGTCACAGCCTATGGTTTTGGAAGCCACAAACCTTAGCAGGGAAGCCACTGCTGTTATTTGCTAAGTGAATATGGTGAGTCCATCCTATTGCCTTCCAAATAACTATATTCACGCCCACAGATGAGTGCTGCTCATCTCTGGTCATCAAAGCTCCTTCTGCACGGTCAACAGTGACTGCAGAGATGTTTAACTGGTAAGAGTGGTGACAACAGTGACTGATGAATGTTTACCCATAAATCGAGTGTTTACCTCATTCCCTTCCAGACTTAATAAACACTGGAGAAAATACGAGCCAGGAAAGCGTAGTGGGGAGCAGAGGGGCACACTGGCTTGCAGGTAGGGCATAACTGTCGCATTCTGAAACTCCCAGCAGCTGTGATTACATGTACAGGAGCTGCACACAAAATTAGACCACCAATGTCCTGTCATGGGAAAGGAGCTCGTGAGGACTCATCCCTTCATGGTGACTATAATATAAGCAGTTAATGGTTGATGGGACATTTTCTTCAGTGGTGCATCCATTGGTAAGGAACCTGTTCTCCTGTAAACAAGTCCTCACCCACTCACCTGTAAACAACCCTAATGCAACTCACTAGCTCTCTCTCTCTCTCTCTCTCTCTCTCTCTCTCTCTCTCTCTCTCTCTCTCTCTCTCCTCCCTCCCTCCCTCTCCTCTCTCTCTCCCTCCCCAATCTCTCCCTCTCTCTCCCTCCCTCTCTGCCCCCTCTCTCTTACACACACACACACACAACACAGAGTGAGGTTACCAGTTGGAAAGAGGAAGGGGATCAGTGGGAATGTGAGTTGGGGACAAGAGAGGGGAACAGAGAAGTGAATATGATTGAATTATGTTACAAATGTAGGAAAATGTCATAATGAAAGCCATTATTAAATATAACTAACACACGCTAACAGTAACAATAACAACAAAACCAATGCTAAGAGAGGCCCAGGTGAGATCACTGTCTTGGACTAAGAAGCTGCCTACAGACCTCAGAGTACAGCAAGGCTTCCAACAGAGCACTCTAAGCAGTAAAGTCCACCTGCTCAGTCACCATAAAATAGTGCCTTCATAGCAGTCAAGCCCAGCCTCCCAGCTTCTCCCACACCTGTGCCCACGTCCTGGGAATTCAGATAGAAGAACATGTACCACTAATGACCCTGGGAGACATAGCTCCAGTTTCTCCCAGGAAATAAAGTATCACAATTAGACCCTTGAATGTGTACAGCACATTTTTAAATGCTATAATACAGAGAAAATATAACCTGGAGTTCATGAAAACATAAGTTTTAAGAGACGTAACCAATTTCTTTCTGACCCATCTGAATTCCCCCTCAGTGTCCATTCAGTGCTGTCTATGAAAAGCGTCACTGTCTTGGGGTTTCCACTGTTGAGCTAAAACACCACCAAGAGCAATGGGAAGGGAAGGGTTTCTTGCAGCTTGCAGCTGGTCCATCACCCAGGGAAGTCAGAGCAGGAACCGTGGTAGGACCCTGTAGGATCACTGCTTACTGGCCTGCTCCCCATGGCTTGCTAAGACTGCTTTCTTCTGGAACCCATGACCACCTGCCAAGGGAGGGCACCACCCACAGTGAGCTGGGCCCTTCCACATCAATCATCATAGATGTGCCCACAGGCCAATCTGGTGGGGGCATTTTCTTAATTGAGGTTCCCTCTTCCCAGATGACTCTAGCTTGTATCAAGCTGACACAGATCCAGCCAGCACATTCATGTTTCATAAGATGGAATAACTGAGCTGTAGAAAGCCAAGATTCAGATACACCCATTGATTTGCTGAGCCCTACAGCAGCACCATGGCAAACTGCACTAGAACTCAGGAGGGGTTGCCACATCTCTTTCTCCTATGTGCATCCCAGGAGTTTGCTATCCTGCCTTCCAAAGGTACCTCTGGCCAGAGCCTCTCAGGTAGGAACGCAATAAACAGTCTGCTTACAGGCTTAGATTTGACCGGCTACACCTACCATGCCATGTAAAAGAACCCTGGGGGATCTTTGTATTGGCTCTGTCCTAGTGGGGCGAGGAGATATGGGGAGTCTACCCAAAGAACTAGTGATAGTGTATGATTCTGCCAGCAACAAGGGTGTGTGTGTGTGTGTGTGTGTGTGTGTGTGTGTGTGTGTGTGGTGTGCATGTATAGGAGTGTGTTCTCCTGTGTGTGTGTGTATGTGTGTGTGTGTGTGTGTGTGCGGTGCGGTGCGTGCGTGCGTGCGTGCGTGCGTGCGTGTGTGTGGTGTGTACATGTATAGGAGTGTGTTCTCCTGTGTGTGTGTGTGTGTGTGTGTGCGCGTGCGTGTGTGGGGGGGTGCGGTGCGTGCGTGTGTGTGTGTGTGTGTGTGTGTGTGTGTGTGCGGTGTGTGTGTGTGTGGTTGTATGTGTGTGTGTGTGGTGTGTGTACATGTATAGGAGTGTGTTCCCCTGTATATGCACCTATAGAGGTGAAAGGGCAACCTTGGATGTCTCCTATTGCTCACCACCTTATTTTTGGAGCCAGGATTTCTCACTGAACCTGGAATCCCCAGCTTCAGCTAGAATGCTCAGCTAGTGAGTTCCCCTCTCCTCAGCACACGGTTATGAACGCGCACTGCTAGGCCCAGCCCGGCTCCGACACTGGTGTTGTGATATCTGAACGTACGCCTGGACAAGGGCACTTCGCCCCCTGAGCCCCCCAAGCAGCAGGAATTTTTAAAACGAAAGACAAACGAAAAGAGAGAGAGAGAGAGAGAGAGAGAGAGAGAGAGAGAGAGAGAGAGAGACTAACACCCGCCTGCCCACTAGTACCCCCAGCCCCCCATCTCCACCCTGCCCCCCACCTCCACATGCCTGCTCTTTTCTCTGAAGAAGTACTGAAATGAGTCCAGTCAGCTGCCTCCCTCACTCCTGTAGGAAGCATCCACTGAGCATCCTCATGGTGTCAAGAACTGTGCACAGCACAGAGATGGCTCTGGTGCCCTTGGCAGGCCTGGGGGAGCCTGAACTCTAGCCAAATCAGTGTGGGTACTGGGAGAGCATCCCCTGAACAGGGCCTGACTCAGCACCACTAATGCTACCACTACCCAGCTGGGAGTCACAGCAGGATTCCTAACAGCCCCATTCATGGAGTCTCTCAGTAAACAGTATTTTCTGAGTCTCCGAAATTCCGTGCAGGTTTCATTCCTTCCAAGAACCGTGCTGCAGGGTAAATCCTGCACCACCGCTACCCACTTGTAGAGACAAAAGTGCTGAGCCTGGGAAGTCTCTTCCAGTCTCTCACTCAGCAAATACTTTTATTGTCTCCCATGAGCCTCACATCACTCTAGAAAACAGCCCACACCTCTGACCACGTGGTGGTCACATTCTGGCAGGAGAGAAGTTGCTAATTTTAGCAATTTTCCAGCTCTGAAGACGCGAGCTGTCTCAACCCGCCACTCCTGCATACATTGGCCATTAACAGTAAAGCAGTCCATCTCCTTGGCTTCAGGAAGGGCAGGTGAATTCTTTCCAACTCTGATGTCTGAACCTGGCTGTACTTTATAATACATTCACAAGAACCCTGTGAGCTACAGGCAAATAAATAAGTATAAACTACAGTTAACATAACTGTTCAAGTGTGGATTTGGGCAAGCCCGGGTTATGTAATTATGAACCCAGTTGAATTTCAACTTAAGATCCCTAACATTACTTCAAATACTTTTTTTTTTAAACCCAACTATGAAACAAAATTGAAAGGAAAAGCTATTGTGTGTGCCAGAGATCACTATCACATCCAGTGTAATTACAGGAAGTAGGAATCGTAAAATCTGGGGCACAATTTTCAAAGCACAAAAGACTAACATTCAGATGGCAAACACTTGTCAGAAGTTTTTGAACTGTTTAGCTTCCAGCAACATTTGATCTACTAAGAAAAATAAAACTATGGTGTAGGGCCTGGAGAGATGGCTCAATGGTTAAGAGCACTTTCTGCTCTTGCAGAAGACCTGGATTGGTTTCTCAGCATCCACATGGCAGCTCACTCCCATTTGTAACTCCAGTTTCAGGGGATCCAACGCCTTCTTCTGGCTTCCATAGGCACTGCATGCACATGGTATGCAGACATACATGTAGATCTCTGAGTGTGAGACCAGCCTGGTTTACTCCAGGCAAGTAAGACCTCGTCAGAAAGAGAGGAGAGAGAGGAAGAGAAAGAGCTATAGGTTAAGTTAATGAGAAAATATAGCCCAAAGCCCATTATTTTTTTTAAGTATATGCATGAGTGTTTTACCTGCATGTATATCTGTGCATGACATGTGTGCCTGGTGCCTGCAGAGGCCAGAGATGACATCAGACTCCTTGGAACTGGTGTCACAGATGGCTGGGAGCCACCACGTGGGCACTGGGAACCAATCTCAGTCCTCAGAAAAAACAGCCAGTGCTCTTACCTACTGAGCCCCCAAACCCCCCTTTTTGATAAGCCTCACTCTCACACTCAAGCGATTAAAGGCGTAGATAATTGTGTTCGTAACTTTTCATGTCACTGTGGCCAAGTTCCCAGTAAGAAATGAATTGGTGGAGAATTAACCCATCTGGCTCAGGGTTTGAGAGTAAGTCTGTCACGGCGGGGAAGCAGCCTGAAGCTGCCATGGCAGGAGCGTGAAGCTCCTTGTTCACATCTCCGTGGACCAGAAAGCAGAGAGAAGTGAATGCTGGCACTCAGCTCGGATTTTCCTTCTCTCCTTTGTGTTCAGTCTGGGATCCTAGCCCACAGGATGATGCCACCCACATTCACGGTGTGTCTTCCCGCTCAGCTGATCCTCCCTGGGAAAACTCCTCCCAGACCCACCCAAATATTTGCCTCACTAATGCCCTGGCACTAGGTGTTTCTTAAACCATTTAAGTTAACAACCCAAATTTACCGTCACCAGCCTACCCCTTGTCAACTCGACACCTGAATATCACTTTATACCACAGCTTTCCATCCATGGGATATCCATCTCATATCGTCCAATATATAAAGTCACAGAGTAAACAATCCCATCCCAAAAGAGAGGAACACGAGGCTAGGAGAGAAGCTGGGACCAAAGAAAAGCAAAACCGAGCAGGGAGAAGACAGCGGCTCAGGGCCAGAGTCGGCTCACATGGCATCCCCTACCTTGCAACAGTGTTGCTTGCTGCAGTTGAGGCCCCTCTCCAGGGTCAGCTCCGAAGGGTATCTGCAGCTTCCCTCAGCCAACGCCCTACTGCTCTGGCTCTACAACTGGGGATCCCCATTGCAACTGGGGCTTGACCTTCTCAGCTTTCATTCCAAGCCTTCTCCTCGGGTACTTCCCCATGCTGGGAATCTGATCCTGCTATAGGTGGCCTGGCCTTGGTAGCTTTCTGGAACTTTCCTCATGCTGACATCCTGGATGCTTCCAAGATCAGCAGCACCGTGTGAATGATGTCAAAGTCTGCTGCCGGCTCATGTCACCTGGCCCCTTGGACAACAGCTCTACTCCATATGCCTCTGTTGCTGAACCTATGAAATGCCTCTTCAGGTGGCCCTGCTTCACTGGGTTGCCTTGGTTGAGGCATTCTCTTTCTGACATTTTTTTTCCATATGCATTTTTACTATTATACCCTAAAGCTTCCAATGGGCGGGGTGTTGCTCTTAAAGCAATTTCCTACCGTCCCAATCGCAAGGTGTGAGAAGCATGTCCTAAGTCACACTAATCTTTCCAACAGTTGGGGCTGCTATACCCACACCTGCCTTGTCCGCTATCTACGTGTTTAGCTGCACCCATATTCCTTTCCTACCAAGGTACACACTTTTTCACATATTTCTGTGCTCTCTCTCTCTCGCTCTCTCTCTCTCTCTCTCTCTCTCTCTCTCTCTCTCTCTCTCTCTCTCTCTTACACACACACACACACACACACACACACACACACATTGTAAACCTAACTAAAAGTAGCCATGCCACAGCCTGAATGTTTTGCTGTCCTGGAATTGCCTCCTCCCAACAACTTAGTCTATTTCTTGTGAACTTAATCTCATTCACATGCTCAGGACACAGGCAAAAAGCAGCCAGATTCTTTGCCAGAATAGAACATGAATGCCTGACAACCTGGTTCCTGGTGCAGCCCTTTTGCCCCTAAGATTTCATGAACATTTTTTATTGTCTACATTTTCAGCATCACCCTGGTTTTCTAAACCCCCAAGAGAATAGCCCGCATGGCCCGGGGGGGGGGGGGGCTTAGCTCACAGCATTCTAGGGGTACACCAGCCTGAAGCTGTAAACTCTTTTGCATCCCCTGTCCTCACCCATTCCAAAGCCCCAGCAACCCAATGTCAGGTTTATTGCAACAATAATAAGTTTTGTTAATACCAATTTTCTGTATTAACTACTTTCTTCATTACTGCAGCAAAATATCTGTTAAAAACCAAAAGATTCATTCGGCCCACAGTCTGAGGGTACAGCCCATCACCATGAGGAAGGATGCTGGTTCCCAGATCCATGGAACAGGAAGCAGAGAGTGAGGAATACTCATACTCAGCCTTTTCCACCCCCCTTTTTATGACCTACATACTTTGGTAGGTCTTCCTCTTAGTTATTCCTCCCAGGGAAAGCTCTCACAGACACGTCCAAGGGTGTGGCGCATTAACACCCAAGGCGCTTCTTAATCTACTCAAGTAGACAACCAAATCAACCATCACAATTCACTTTAGGAAAAGTGTCCCTAAATTTGAAGGTCCTCACAGTTTCCAGGAATGTACAGAATTTCATCAGTGTGAACATACATATACATGCTCTAAACTCTACTTTAAAAAGAGCAACTCATCCCTAAGTACATGAAGTAATGAGAGCCACTATACATAAATTCATGTTTCTCTGCCTCAGGAAACATGCAGTTCACTTAGGAGCACACTTTAGCTGTCCATCGCCTTAACCACTCAGCCACCTTGTCCCACAAGAATATATCTTAACATCATCATGACTTTGTCATATTGGTTGCATTATCGTTAACAATGGTACCTCAAAATACAGAACTGTGGAAAGCCTAAAAGGAAGCGGCCCCTGAACTAAACCACTGAATCTTCTCCAGGATGGTTGACTAGAACTTTGGTGACTATGGAAAGGCTGAAACGTTGCAGATGCAGAGCCAAGTTATCTTGGGCTACCTTAGCCTCTTAAGGAGCCATTTATTGGAGCTGGAGAGATGGCTCAGCAGTTGAGAGCACTGGCTGCTCTTCCAGAGGACCTGGGTTCAATTCCCAGCACCCACTTGGTGACTCATAACCATCTATAATGCAGTTCTAGTGAATCCATTGCCCTCGCTGGCCTCCATGGGCACTGCCCGCACATGGTGCACAGACATACAGGTAGGCAAAACACCCATACACATCAAATAAATGAATCTTAAAAACAAAGCAAAACCAGCCATTTTGTGCCCACCTCTGTGTGTAATCTAACATCCTAGCCACTCTTGGGTAAATTCTTCTGGAATATATAAACAGACCTCTAGGGTCTACCAACCCAAAGGCTAAGGATGTCATCGGCTAGCATTTGAGGTCTACAGCAGAAGTTCTCCCGCCCTGCTGCAACCTACCTACCTGATGTTCCCACCACTGTCTTTGAAAAGTGTATTGATTTACGACTTTCTTTGTTCTGCTACTATATATATTTTTAAAGACTTCAATAAACTCCCCTGTTAGAACACAGTATTTGGGGCACCCTGGGTCTGCGTTCCTGGGCCATGGTCGCTCATGTTTGGCTCCAGAATAAACTGTGCCTTCTTCCTTTTGTGGTCAGAGCTGTGCTGACAAATGGCATTTACCGAGCACCCAGTGAACAGCACTGGTTTTTTATCTGTCCCTTCTAATCCTCGCCAACTCTCAGAGGGAGTGCTCTTGGCTTCTTAGTTTATATTTAAGGAGAGTTCTCAGGGTCACACAGACAGCAAGCAGAGACTGGGTCCGGGCTCGCCTGAATCCCAAGCTCTGTTGGTTTTCAGGTTGTGGTGATGCGTCTGCCCCTTAACAGCCCACCCAAGCCTCCCACCCTACTACAGCAAACAGACTCACTGTGCTTTTCTGAGCAGGGTGAGTTGGTGTGGATTCTAGAAAGCCATGCTCCAGAAGGAAGTTGGGGAGAAAATGTTTTAAATAAATAAAAGCTTACATACCCTGAATCACAGTCCCTGACGGGGGGGACACCAAGGCAGGAACTCAAACAGGGCAGGAACCTGGAGGCAGGAACTGATGCAGAGGCCATGGAGGGGTGCTGCTTACTGGCTTGCTCCTCATAGCTTGCTCAGCCTGATTTTTCATAGAATCCAGGACCACTAGCCCAGGGATGACACCACTCACAATGGGCTGGGCCCTTCCCCATCAATCACTAATTAAGAAAATGCCCTATAGGCTTGCCTACAGCCTGATCTTATGAAGACATTTTCCAACTGAGGCTCCTTCCTCTCAGATGACTCCAGCTTGTGTCCAGTTGACATAAACTGGCCAGCACAGTTCATATCTTCCAGTTGTGTCAAAATCCAGCCAGGATAATAAACAGGTTTAGCAAGAAGCTCCTGGCTTCCTAACTGCAGCAGGGAGGAGCCTGTGGCCTGGCTGGAGACACAGTTCTCTCTGAAGGGGATGTTTCTATGGTACTAATGGCAGCAGAGAACTCAACTTCGCTGTGCCAGTCAGTCTCCTGATAGATGTCCTGGGGGCCCAGGGCCCACAGTTCTCAATGCAACTGTTCTTCTCCTCAACCAAACTTTCCCAGGAAAGCAGCGATTTGTAAGTTTTTACCTCCAGGCATGCACCAACAGACAAACCATCCGCAATATAAACTTCTCTGTGTGTATTTCTCCTTGAATATCTCCTCAGGAAAGGGCCTGGCACTTAAATACTAAGTGGACTAAGAGGATTCGGGAAGAAGAAAAAAAAATTGAGACTCTCTGAGGATGAAGAAAATACCTGAGATGTGTTTCCCAGCACTGAGAAACTCAGCACTGCATTGTGGGTAAGCCCATCCCAGAGCTAAGTACGACAGACAGGAGGACATGGTGAATGTCCTCCTGGAGTACAGGAAGAAACAACTAACCCCACATATGGGGAGATAACCTTGGCTAATGCCGACTCCCCACCAGAAACTCTCTCAGACATCTTATACAGCACATCATTCCATTTCATCCACACAACCTCCCAGGGCAATGTGTTGACACTATTGTCCTCAGCGGGTGGGGCTGATACGGACAGTACCCAAGTACCCAAGACCACACAACTAATTTGCATAAACTAGAGAGGAGGTGTGGCCCCTGCTGGATGACATCTAGAGCTCACGTGATTTTTACCGCCCTAGACTCCAGCTCCTGGAACAAAGACATTCTTCCTGACACAGAAAGAATCGGAGTATGCTTCTCTTCTCTAACACAGGGTCAGCAGCAAAGCCCGCACCCAGGGCCACCATGAAGGCAGAGAGAACTAAAAACAGAAGGACTCAGTGTTGGGCGTGGCGACAATCTGAGTGCTCAGTCAGTAGACCAGCTTTGTCGTCGACATCCCTGTCACCTCCTGAAAGGATTCAGAGTACAGCGGGCCTTCCGTTATTTCAGCTTGAAAGGACCTTTTTTTTTTTTTAATGAGACTCAGGTTTCGCCAGAGGGGCACAGTACCTTCTCTTCTGAAGAGACAGTCAGCTTGTCGCTGGATATCAAGCTGCACACCTGGTCCAGACTCAAGCTCAGAAACTCTTCCCCCAGCATCACCTCCGGGAAGTGCTGCTCTGTTCCAAGACAAGAAGTGAAGACGGCGTTAGACCACGCTCGCGGTCCATGAGCATCACCACCGCAGCCTGCGGCAGGAGCAGAGGCTGACAGAAAGCTGGAGGACGAGGGAGGGAGAGAAAGACAGCATCCCGGCTGTGGGGGAACTAGACTTTTCATTCAGAAATGAAGGCATGGTTCGTCCTGTGTTGCTCAAATCCTAAATGGTCTTATAATAAAAACCCAGAGACAGACATTGGGGTAAACGCTGAAAGATCAGAGAGACCAAGGAACAAGCCACTAGAGAAACTCCTCACCACTACAGAATGCTCAGGCCGAAAGGGAGGTGAGATCCTGTCTCCAGGAATCCTCAGACTGAATGCCTCTGAGTCCTCAGCCAAAAGGCTCTCTAGTTCCTGTCTCCTCACACCTTATATGCCTTTCTCCGCTCAGCCATTTCAGTTCCTATCTCAGCCTTCCTAGTGCTGGGATTAATGGCATGTGTGCTTCCCAAACACTGGTAACAAAGGCATGAGATCTCAAGTGCTGGGATTAAAAGTATGTGCTACCACTGCCTGGCTCTGTTTCTTTTAGACTGGATTAATCTCCTGTAGTCTAGAGTGGCCTTGAACCCACAGATGGATCTCTGCCTCCCGAGTGCTAGGATTAAAGGTGTGTGCCACCACTGCCTGACCTCTATGTTTAACTCTGTGGCTGGCTCTGTCCTCTGATCTTCAGGCAAGCTTTATTTGTTAGATGACAAATATCACCACAATCCTGTGTTATCTTGTCCTGAACAATGACAGAGACGAAAGTGGGGCAGAGAGATCTGCGTTTATACTTCGTCCATGCTCTGTAAGGCTGACACAGCCTTGCAGCAGAGCCTCGCTGGGACCTGCTTACGTAAGTGAGCTTCCTCGCTGTCCAGTACAAGTGCCATGGCCCCTGCAGCTCAGCCACATAGAAGTAGTTCAGAACAGTCTCTGGGTTCTTGTAGGAAGGACATCGACATTCTGAAGTCAGGAGGCAGCATCACTCCCCCTAGCCCCAAACCGAGCCTATTCTAGTGAGTCTCTGACAGGGATGTCTGGCTCAGTGTTCATCTGGGTGCCAACAGGTTGGCTGCATGAACACTGGGCACTGTCCACAGCAGCCAGCCTGGGGAGTTGTCAAGAGAAGGAGAATCTGGGGACAGCTAAGGCAAGACAAACCCCACAGGCCTCAGGGCCACAGAAGGAGAGCACAAGAGACAGTCTGGACTGACGTTTTCCTGGGCCATCTTTCGGAGCACTGTGTTCACTGAAATGCCACTCACTTCAGAAAAAAGGCCTAGGCACAGGCCTGGCTTCGCCATTTATGAGTTGTATCCTTGGGCCGACATCATTTCTGTGGGTTTCATGATGAGAGCAGGTCTGGAAGTGCTTGCCAGCTTTTCCCATGTAAATTTACCCAGAGGGCATGTTTCAGTGTAGGCCCTCTGAGGCTCACACGACCTCCCATTGACCCCAGGTTTGCTCCACCTCAGCTCTCTCACCAACCCCTCATCCCGTGGCCCCCAGCCCGGCAGCCTGTTGAATTACTCTAACGGGTGCACCTCCCATTTCCCACTGGAGCTGCTGGGTCTGGCTGATTTAGCCTCCTCCAGCCTTAGGAGGCTATGGCCCTGGAAAAACTGCGTGATGCCAAAGAGAATTAGAGCATATTAAATCTCTCCCACATTTGTCATCTTTTCATAAAAAACTGAAAAAGAGCTTACTCAAACATTAGGGTTTTTTGTTTGGTTTGGTTCGGTTTGATTTAGTTTTTTGAGACAGGGTTTCTCTGTGTATCCCTGGCTCTCCTGGAACTCACTCTGTAGACCAGGCTGGCCTCAAACTCACAGAGATCCACCTGCCTCTGCCGCCGCCGCCGCCGCCACCACCACCACCACCTGGCTATCATTAGTTTTTTTAGTGTGTGTGTGTGTGTGTGTGTGTGTGTGTGTGTGTGTGTGTGTGTACCTGGATATATGCATGTGTACCACATGCATGCAGGAGCCCATAAAGCTCAGAAGAGGGCATCAGATCCCTGGAATGGGATTTATAGGCCATTGTAAGCCACCATGTGAGTGGTGACAACCCAGCCCAGGTCTTCTGCGAGAACAGTAAGTGCTCATGACCACCGAGCTATCATGCCCCCACTCAAATCATTTCTTACAAAACTTATTTTAATTTTAGATTGAGAAAATTTCAGATCTATTAAGTTCCGGTATGAATTCCTACCTTCATCTGGATTACCCAAATGTTAATATTTTATTCTTAGATACAGATTTATAAACATTTTTTTCTTTTCTCCCCCCGGATAAAAGGTAATCCTGGCCAGCCTAATGACGTCACCGTGGTCGTGACTGCCTGCCCGGAAGTCAGCGATGTTGCACAGGACAAACCTGGAAGTCAGACCCTTGGTGAGGGGACTGTCAGCCTTTGCTCCTCTGAGCTTTGGCTTTTAGGTTCCAGGAGAGCCTTACAGACCAGCACAGCTGGCCTCTGACTGTCTTACATTTGGCTTTGGTTGCCAAAACATGACAAATGGAAACCAGAAAAGCATGAAGAGAACAGGAGGTAAAGGAGCAAACGTCTGTGCTGAGGAAAAATAAAGCTCCCTGCAGTACCTGAAGCCAAAAGGACCTGGCCTTGGGGGAGTGCCATGCTACATGTTCTTCCTGGATTTGGAAACAAACCAGAAACCCCAGAGATAAATGAAGGCAGAGAACAGCCTCTTGCCCTAAGGAGTGGTGTGGGATTTCAGCCTAGTTCCCTTCCTGCAGCCATGGGCTGCTTCTCTGCCCTGAAGGAACCGCCCACCGAAACCCCCTTAGAAGGCCACCCACAATGTGGTGTCTGTGGGAGGGCACCAAGGGGAGTGAGCAGCACTTCTCATCCAAGGCTGAGATCCAGGGTCCCAGGAGAAGTGCAGAGGATGAGAAAAAAAAGAGTCGAGGCTGAGAACTATTTGTCACCTCCCCTGAGCCTGAGAGGGCTGGGACACGATGCACATGCAAGGCTGTTCTAATACCTGTAAGCTGAGTCTCGGGAGGAAGGTAAGCAGAGATCTCTTCTTGAAACTGAAGGTGCTTATGCTCGAGATGAAACTGAGTTCCAACTGAGCAAGAGATGCACTTTCGTAAACAAACCAGAGAATAATACATGACTCGTGGGAGCAAACAAAAATGCTAGAGGAATCCAGAGGAAAGTGACTCATGCCCACGGTCACAGAACTACATTTTGTGGCAAAATTGGAAGCAACTTTCTTCTAAGTGCCACAGAGTCTACGTGATGCTGGGCCTCTTGAGGCCTTAAAATAAGAAAGGGGGGAATAAAAGGGTGGAAGTGCATTTGAAAGGGGGAAGGGAAGGGAAGAGGAGGGAAGGGAAGGGCAGAGAAAAGAGGGGAAGAAACAGAAGAAAGGAGAGAAGGACAGGAAGTAAAGAGGAAGGGAGTGGGTGTGTACTATTTATTCAGTCTGAGGACATATTCAGCCCAGAGTCCCCTTTCCATTAGCAACACTTTAGAAACAATGGGCTTAAGAGGCGTGTGAGGCGTCTCAGTGGTTAGAGCACTGGCTTCTCCTGCAGAGGACCAGGGTTCAGCTCCCAGCGCCCACATGGTAGCTCACAGCTACCTGCACTCCAGCTCCAGGGGACCTGACGCCCTCTTCTGGCCTCTGTGGGCACTGCATACATGTGGTGCACAGATGTACACACCAGCAAACAGATTCACTTTTTTTTTATTTTTAAAAAGAAACAACAAGATAAAAAAAAAAAATCAAGAACAAGATGTGGCACCAAACCCAGCTTCCTGGGAAGGAGGGTGTCCCCAGAAGACTGTGGACCCAGTTATCCCCCTTCCTCGATCCTCAAGAAAGCACCCACTCTGCTTCCGGGAGGCATTTTCCGGAGAATCACCTTCTGTTTGAACAGTTGCCCAATTTTGTTTGTTTCCTTTTGAATTAGGTGTATTTTGTATCTTTCCATTTCCGTCCTCTGTATATTTACTTCATCCGTAGGTTTCATCGTTGCTGCTGGCTGTTTTCTGATGCTGGTGTTTTGACACAGGTCCTCGCTATGGTTGGTCTCAATCTTTCAATCCTCCTGTCTCAGGCTCCCCAGGGCAGGCATGCACAGTGACACCAGCTGCTTTAATGTATCGATGCAGGATGTGGCAAAGGGCCTCACTTACAAGGAGGCCAGGGCTCACCTCACGGTCACTTTTTCCAACTTTGGGCTCTTCCTTGATAAAACATAACCAAAACACTTGAACTAGGTTTTATTTTAAGGCTCAAAACCAACAACATGTGTTAGTCTACTTTGGGTTCCTTAAGCACTCACTAGAAATGAAGCTTATCAGTGTGTTCCCTACCACAGATCCAGGTGTGGGCAGTCCCACTCTAACGGGGATGTCTGTCCACAGCTGTGGGGCACCCTCTGAGATGGTGGGGTGGTGGTCCTGAAGGTCTCAGACATCAAATTTAATTCCATTGAATTCAGCAAACTTTCTAGTCATACAAATATTCAGTCTCCCAAGGCTACTATTTTCTCAGCTTTTCATAGAATATCTCATAAAAGTATTATGAGCATTAAAATAACCAAATATCCAAAGCTTGCACTTATTGAGACCCTCCAAGCACTACATAACTGTTAGCATGTGGCGTACCAAATGTGGTTTCTAGAAAAATCAAGAGAACCAAGCTGATGCCTACAAACAGGTGTGCTGCCACCAGATAATCCCGGCCTCAATGGTGGCCATGACTGCCCCGTTTCCTTGAGTCATCCCTCCAGCCCGCTTCTCCTGCTGTTGATAACAGAGTGAGGACTGGGGCTGAGTGCTTCCTCTAGAAAAGTCACCTCAAGTGTCAAAACAGCAGAACCTTGGGGAAAATTAGCAAATGTGCAGAGGACGTAGCACATAGTCTAGTGAGGCCCTGGGTTCTGTTTCCTTCATCCCATGCCACACACTACATACGGGGCCCATGTCATCCATGGGAGATGCCAAGGAGAGCTGGGTCTTGGAGGAGAGATACTCATACAGAGACACAGCCCTGCGACCATGGCCCAGCCCAGTGAGGGTGACCCTCCAATAATAAATTACAATCTTCATTGTCATTGGTTTCCCATTTCCCTAAAAGGAATAACAGATAAAAAGGAAGCAACAGAACCAAGGGCCTGACTACCATTCTAATTAACCAGCCCTTACTATCAATAACAAACACTGTTTGAGTCCCAAGAGCTGGCTAATGAAACCATTTGTGTATTTCTGTCCATTTGGATGAGAATTTATGGACAAGACAGAGTCTCCGTGTAACTTCCAGACTTCCCCCATGCCAAACAACACATGTGCTTATCTCAATGTTGAAAGGGCTTTCTCTGGGGGCATAGTTGGGTCTTTTCCGTGAAGAAGGCCCGGAGAAGGTTGAATGAGACATTTCCTAATTATAGCTAACACTGCGCTGGGAAATATATGTGTGTGTGTGTGTGTGTGTGTGTGTGTGTGTGTGTGTGTGTGTGTGTATGTATATGTATGTATGTATGTATGTATGTATGTATGTATGTATGTATGGAGAGAGAGAGAGAGAGAGAGAGAGAGATATTTAATCTTCTCCAAAGCCCTGACAAAGTGAATAGCAATCTCTCTACTTTAGAGACAGAACAGAGGCTCAAAAAGCCTATGTCTCCTGCTCAAGTTCACACAACAGTAAATGTAAAGCCAGGTTTTGAAGCCAAGACTATCTGATTACAGTAACAAATGTCCTGGGAGTGTCTTGGTCTTTAAGATAAAAGCAGTCCTAGGGCTGGAGAGATGACAAAGAGCCTGAGAGCACTGGCTGCTCTTCCAGAGGGTCTTGTTCAGCACTCAACTGTCCATAACTCCAGTTCCTGGGATCTGATGCCCTCTTCTGGCCTCCATGGGCACTGCATGCACATGGTGCACAGACATACATGCAGGCAAAACACCAACACACGTATGAAAGATAAATTTAAAAAGCTAGCCTGAGCAGGCCATTAGATAAAATTAAATATAGATACCAGAAAACTCTAAACTCCCCTCTTAGATGTGATAGAGACAGATGGGGGAGGGGCACACATAGAGAAACAGAGGCAAAGGATATGAATACAAAGAACTTCCGTTTTTAAAGGGAAAACAGTAATCTTAGAATACTTAGAATACAGTGTTCAGCTGGACATGGTGGCGCACCCCTTTAGTCCCAGCACTCGAGAGGCAGAGGCAGGTAGATCTCTGTGAGTTCAAGGCCAACTTGGTCTACAAAGTGAGTTCCAGGACAGCCAGGACGGTTACACAGAGAAATCCTGTCCCAGAAAACAAAAACAAAAACAAACGATAGTGTTCTAAGCATTGTGGAGCCAGTCCTGGGATCAGAAGTTAGGTATAACCTCTGTAGTGGTTTGAATGAGATGTCTCCCCACCCCCATGTTCTTGGGCATCTGAATACTTGGTCCTCGGTTGGTAGCACTACTTGGGTGGGTTTAGGAGGTGTGGCCTTGATGGAGGAAGTATGTCACTGGGGGTGGGCTTTGAGGTTTCAGAAGCCATGCACTGTTCCCAGTGTGCTCTCCCTGCTTTCTGTTTGAGGTTCAAGATAGAAACTCTCACCTGCCGCCTCTACCATCAAGGACAGTTAACTTCTGGAACCGTAAGTCAAATGAGCTCTTTCTTCTAGAAGCTGCTTTTGCCATAGTGTCTGCTCACAGGGACAGAAAAGTGACTAAGATCACCTCTGAATTAAGACCTTTCCCTGCCCACCAGGCTAGATAAAGTACACGCTGTGGGATGGTCTTTCTGCACGCCGTGAATATGTGTTGCTACTGTTGGTTAATAAAGAAGCTGTTTTGGCCTATGGTAAGTCAGGATAAGAGCCAGGCGGGAAATCCAAGAGAGAGAGATACAGGGAGGAAGAGCAGAGTCAGAGCAGATGCCAGTCCACCGCCCGAGGAGCAACATGCCAGCAGACTGATAATACCATGGCCACGTGGCAAGATATAGATTAATAGAAATAGAAATGAGTTAATTTAAGATGAAAGAGCTTGCTAACAAGAAGCCTGAGCCGTAGACCAGTTTGTAATTAATATATAAGCCTCTGAGTAATTATTTTATAAGTGGCTGAAGGACTGCAGGTGGGAGAGATTTGTCCGATTCGTGGGCCCAGGCAGGATGAGAAACTTCAGTCGACAAGTATGTTCACCCATGTTCCCAAAGTTTCCCCCCAAACAGGGAAATGCCATAACTTCCATATCCCCATTCCCTGCTTTACCATATGAGGTCTTTCCACACTACAGGGACTGGAGAACTCATGAGAGCAAACACCAAATCCATCTTGCTCAGAGCTAACCTCTCAGTGCCCAAACCAACTAGTTGTGTCTACAATTATTATGTTGCTTCCGTCATGCTCTTTAGGGTGGCTTAAGACACGGGCTTGGACCCACCTCCCCCCCTCCCCCAGCAAGCTCCAACCAGTCTTTTCTTAAAGGGATAGAATGAACCAGACCTTTGCTCTGGACCACTATGAGCTCGGAACAAAGGAATTCATAACCCATCTGTGACTTCTTTGATTTTAGAGGTGACATGAACCCCCCAAACCCCAGGGCCAGTGAGGAATGTCCAGGAACTGAGCTACTGGACACAGCCACTGGGAATCCCGGCGGACACCAAAGGGCTTGAACAGAGTCAAAGCACGTGGCAGGGAGGGAAAGCTTTAGAAGAACTGCCTAGGTCCCCCCCCCGCCCCCCCATGCGCAGTCCCTTATTGTTCTGTTTTTGGAGAACAGCGGTCAGCTTTCCTGAGTCAGGATTTGATTTTTCAGACCCACAGTTTCTCTGCTCCAAGTAGAAAGCTAAGCTTCCACAGGGAAATAATAGAGCTCACCCTGACCTCTTCCCAGAAGGGGCAGAGCCATGAGCCCTCAGACTCCAAATATTTCTTCCACTCTCCCCACAGAAGGTAGGAAACATTCTCTGTGTAGCCTGTGTCTCATGTTCCCTCCAAGAGAAACATGTATGCTCCTCTTACTCTCTCAGGGGCACACTCAGGCACATATGCATGCACACCCACACACACGGCCATGGGCTTTTCAAAACTACCCAGTCGTCAGTGCTGTTGGGACAGTGTGTCTGGGACACAGCAAGTGTTCAGAACACTAAAGCTCCCACCGTCACCGTCACCTCCTCATGGCACGTTGGGTGAAGCCAGTCATAAGGATCCCTCACCGGGCCAGGGATTCACTTGTTTAAATGCTTTGTGAAACTTATCTGCTCTTGATTTAATTACTTCATTCCACCAATGACCTAATCAATCAAGGGGGGGCATTGCTCTTCACGAGCACATGAAATTAAATGGCTTTTCCATCTGTGGCTGGAGGGTTTCAGCTCAGCTTTGGCAGGTTGATGTAAACAACATACCCAAAGAATTTTAATTGCCATTGCCTTAATAAGGCCCCATTAAAATCCCCTAAGCAGCTCCACTGATGGCCATGGCACATGGGCCTCTAACTACCAAACAACAAAGTCCTCATAACCCGGCCCTGGCCTCTGAGGTTAAAGATTAAGCAGTCAGCCACAATTATGAGGGATAAGAAACAGAGTGTGCAAAACTTGACCTTTTCCAGCCTCCAGCTACCCACAAGGACTGGGATACTGTCAGCTGAGGGCAGAGGTCTGAGCAGACAACTTCTAAATGTGGACCCACTCTCCTCCCACTCAGAATAAACATGGCAGCATCAGAGCAAAAGTCACGGCTTATCACCCTGTGAGTCAAACTGGACCCAGAGGAAGCAGGAAGGACGGCTAGGCTGCAGGAGCCAGGGTCGTTCCAAACAGGAAGCCAATAGTCTGCTGAATAGAGAGGTGATGCTCCCCAACACACACACACCCCCGGTGTTCTCCTCTCACCTGGAAGGCTGGAGACTTATCAGAAAGCAAGAGCCGGCTTTTTATTTTCTTCTTCTTCTTTTAAAAAGAGGAAAACTTGACAGTATCTATCTGTCCATGTACGTAGAATTGGGAATCAAACTCAGGGCCCATACACACTAGGCAAGCACTTACCACTATACTGTATCTCCAGCCACATCAGTTTAAATGTACATTTTCTCTAGTCCCATTATGCTACCAAGATTATATCCTGCCAAGTATACTCCAAAATAGTATGAGTAAGAAGGCTTACTTTACTGAGGGCCAGCAAGCAGGGTAGGTCCGGCCAAGTCCTGCAACCTGAGTTCAATCCCCAGAACACGTAGGGTCAAAGGTGGAAACTGACTCCCATGAGTTGTTCTCTAACTTCTACATGTACCATGGAACCCAGGAGCCCCCAACCAAAATAAAATAAATGTAAAAAGGTTTAATGCTCACTGAAGTATGTTTTGTAAAAGTAAAAGTGGAAGCATTAATATTCCTCAACAGAATACTAGTTAAGTATATCATACCCATCTCTCTCTGTCTCTCTGTCTCTCTGTCTCTCTATCTCTCTCTCTGTCTCTCTCTGTCTCTCTCTCTCTCTGTCTCTCTCTCTCTCTGTCTCTCTCTCTCTCTCTCTCTCTCTCTCTCTCTCTCTCTCACACACACACACACACACACACACACACACACACATATTAAAATGGACAGCCTTACTCAAGAATCTGGACATGATTCTAAGATTTTGTAATAGGTCAAATAAAAGCGTAATGGGTAGGTGCTGGCATGGTGGATCATGAGTCAAGAGCAATGGACGCTCTTCCAGAGAACCTGGTTCACAGCTGCCTGTAATTCCAGTTCCAGGAGATCCAATGCCCTCTTCTGGCCTCCATGGGCACTAGGCACACACAAGGTACACAGACATACATCCAAGCATATAAAATAATATGTCAAAAAATTTAAAGTACAATGGGTACAGAATGTGTCTGTGTTAGTTAAAACACATATATATACATCCTATAGCGATATCTGACATTTTCCCCTGACCCCTTCAGAGAAGGCAGGAGACTGGTGGGCTTTCATACTTCCACTTCTGACAGACAGGAAGATAACTTGCCTCATACAGTAGCATATATTTTATGAAGTTTAGTATAATGGTATAGAAATGTAACTGTAGATATGGGAAACCGCCCAGAACCTGCTAAGAAACTTTATAACCTAGGGAGCTTTTTTTATTATTATTATTTTATGTTCATGAGCGTTTGTCAGCATGTATGTCTATGCACCACATGAGTGCCTGGTGCCCTTGGAGGTCAGAAGAAGGGGGCATCAGATTCCCCGGAACTGGAGTTACAGATGGCTGTGAGCCACCATGGATGCCGGGCACAGAACCCGGGTCCTCTAGAAGGGCAGCCAGTGTTCTTCATCGCTGAGCCATCTCTCCAGCCCGTGAAACACGTATGTGCAATGAAGGAGCTCCTGGTGGCTCCGAGAGGAGACCCACGAAGCCGTGGCCTGAACTTCGCTCTGAGTGGAACTGTCCTGCCTCTCACGGTCATTCTGCCAGTCTGCTTTCCTGGAATGATCGTAAGTTTTGTGTTAAAGTTGAAATGGTAACCATCTGTTAGGGAAAAAAACCGTGTTCAGGGACAAGCTGGGGCGGCAGATGAGTGAAGGCAGAGCCCAGTTGGCTAGAGACAGCGGAGGGGAGATGAGGAACCACAGATCCACCTGCCTGTGTTTCCAAATAAAGGAAACCAAAAATCAGGAGCTTTGAACCGGTCCCCTTCCCCGGTGTGCACATGGTTTGAAAACCAGAGGTCAGAAGCCATGAGTTCTAGTGTTCACAGCCTGGAACTGGCTCTGAGGCTCCCTCAGGACAGCAGATGGGTCTGTCATGGGGGATCCAGAACACTATGTCAGGGGCATCTGCTACAGGACATCTCCTCCTGCTACTTGTCATCCCCCACCATCTTGAAAACAGTAAGGTATATCATCCCCATCACAGAGGAGACAGGCCAGAGTCACTCAGCCAGCAGTGTTGACTCCTGGATCTGACCCAAAGAGTTTTCTTGCAATGTTGGCTTGAAAACACCTTGTAATGCAGGGCAGATTCCCTTCTAGAAGGCATGTGACCGTAGGCCCAACACTGCTCCTTGTATGTGACCCTAGTAGGTTCTATACATCCAAATTTACAGTGCAACAAGGTAAAGGGAAAGATCTATCTCAAGAAGCGGGGGTATCTGAGAGTACCAAGCCACATCTGAGGCTAGAGATAAAAATCAACAAAATGGAGAAGGCCCACACCATCACACACACCAGTCATCATTCTAACCCCTCTCTGAACACAGCAGTCTTGCGTCACTTCCCTTCTGCTGTCTTCCCATTGTGCCTTTGACGTCCGCATTAGCTGCACCTTAAAAACATGACCTGCCTCTTGTACAGAGCTGAAGGCCATCAAGAGATGGTCACAGGCCTGCACCCCAGACCCCATGTCTCCCAAGCCTGCCAACTGAGCCATGGAACATAGGAATGGTCACTCATGCAGTGAGGGGACAATCTCTGTGTGGCTGTGAGGATATGGTGCAACCAGGAAGAGAAGAAGACGTCCATGTTGCACTTTCCAAACCCCAAGATGGCTGTAACTCTATCCTAGCATCAGCTGTCTGTCTGTCTGTCTACACTCTTTGATGCTGGAATTTGGTAACTCCATGACACAGGCTACCAAGCACACCATTTCAATGGACTAGTCCACTGGCTACCTACATTCTTCCCTGATGGCTCATGCAGCTACCCTTGTGTGCAAACTGGAAGCTGTGGAAGACAATAGCTACAAACACTGGCTCTGGGTTTGAATTCTGTCCCTGCCCTTACTAGCTACATCTCGTCTCTTTGGACTTCGGTTTCATCAATGGTTGTATGCATTCAACCAGGATGTTCATGAAGTGCTTAGCATAGGGGTGACCAAAGTAAAAGCCCAATAAATACCAGCAAAAGAAATTCACTGGCCACTTACAGACAGACACATATTCACCTACACTGCTGCCAGAAGCCAATCACTTTGACAGCATCAGGACCAGGGAGCACCAGCAAGATGCATCGTCTCCATCCTCCCACAGATCAGGCTTATCATCAACCAGGGCAAGAGGGGATGAAGAAAACACGGTGCTTGTATTCCTGCACATGCTAGGTGGGCTAGCAGAGGGGGCTGGTGAAGGAGACAAGGAAGGAGGGAAGAGATGTGCAAGCAGCTCAGCATCATATCTTTGCTACACTGATAAATGCTTAGAGTGGGACCGCATGCATGCAGATGCTTATCCTGACCCGTCTACTGCTAAGTAAAACCTGAACAACATCCTCCAGGAAAGTGGCCTGTTCCACTTGAGGACCCTTGCTAGGAGAGAAAAAGGCATCCTGAGAAAAGGCAGAGAAAGGAGAGCACAAGTGGACAGACAATAAGCAGGGAGTTCAGGCTCATAGCCAACAGGAGCCAACAGGACTGAGAACCAGGGCTGCTAGAGAAGTCCTTCACAATGGTCACCTTCAAGGCCATCTTAACCATTGTGTTAAGATGTGTGCCTGAGCAGTGAGGATAGACAGTCTGTGGCCATTGGTCATGTGTGCCTGTTCAGTGAGGATAGACAGTCTGTGGCCATTGGTCATGTGTGCCTGTTCAGTGAGGATCAACAGATTGTGGCCATTGGTCATGTGTGCCTGAGCAGTGAGGATCAACAGACTGTGGCCATTGGTCATGTGTGCCTGAGCAGTGAGGATCAACAGACTGTGGCCATTGGTCATGTGTGCCTGTTCAGTGAGGATCAACAGACTGTGGCCATTGGTCATGTGTGCCTGTTCAGTGAGGATCAACAGACTGTGGCCATTGGTCATGTGTGCCTGTTCAGTGAGGATCAACAGACTGTGGCCATTGGTCATGTATGCCTGAGCAGTGAGGATCGACAGTCTGTGGCCATTGGTCATGTGTGCCTGTTCAGTGAGGATCAACAGATTGTGGCCATTGGTCATGTGTGCCTGTTCAGTGAGGATCAACAGACTGTGGCCATTGGTCATGTATGCCTGAGCAGTGAGGATCGACAGACTGTGGCCATTGGTCATGTGTGCCTGTTCAGTGAGGATCAACAGTCTGTGGCCATTGGTCATGTGTGCCTGTTCAGTGAGGATCGACAGTCTGTGGCCATTGGTCATGTGTGCCTGTTCAGTGAGGATCGACAGTCTGTGGCCATTGGTCATGTGTGCCTCTGTGCCAAGGGGCTGATTAGAGAACAAAAGGAAACTGGGCACTTGCTTGTCATCTCATGGACACAGGGGCTGATGCCACACAGGGCTGACTGCAGGTCCTCAGCTCATTTCCAAGGTCCTGGCTAGAGAGGAAGCATAACAGAAGAGCAGACATGGTAGTATTCAGCTGTGTGTGGGACAAAATAAAGCTTTTCACTGATAGACAAGGAGGACGCTGTGCACAAGCCTAGCAGTTAAAATGCCCAGACCCATTTCCTAGTTAACTTTCCATTTGCTGCAATGAATGGTGAGGGAAAGTGTCTTGCTAAACGTGGTGGACTGCATGGTTACTTTCATGTCCTCTCCCTCCCAAGACTCCATCCAAATACCAGGATGACAAGCTCTCTCGAAGGGACAGTGTTGCCCAGAAAACATGCTGTCAGACTGAGGCTCGTCCTGCTGTCTAGTTGGCACACGTACTAAAGAATAAGACAGTGGCTGCCTTTCCGATGTTCACGAACATTTTTCTGGTTAAAACACCTCATTGTAATAACTGAGTGGCTCAGTTGTGAGGAAGATAGAGGATGAAGTGTGGGTAAGACAGTGTGCATGAGGGAAAGAAAGTCTGTGGAGGCCTGATCTTACTCTCCTGAAGAAGTCATCTCATGAATCTAAAACAAATAAATTTAAAATTCACAGTGTTCACAATTTTCTGAGGTAAATGGAGGAAGCCAGCACGTAAAATAGCTTTTTGTTCAAATTTTTGTCTAATTATGTGTCTGCATGTGGGTATGTGCATGTGAGTGCAAGCATGCATGGAGACCAGAAGAGGGCATCAGATCCCTTGAACTGGAGTTAAAGTATGTGAGGCACCAACACAGGTGTTGGGAAGTCAACTCGGGCCCTCTGTAAGAGCAGTACGTACTCTGGACTGATGAGCTGTCTCTCCAGCCCCAGATGAACTAGCTTTAAAGTGTGTCTGACTCTGCATTTTCATTCTCCTTCAGGGGTTGGCTGGTTGATTTGTTTGCTTTGGGTTTGGTTTTGACATGGGATTTCATCATGTAGCCCATATTGGCCATGAACTTGTGGTAATCCTCCTGCCTCTGCAGTGCTGAATCACAGGTGTGTGACACCACACCCTTCTTGCACTTCAATTCCATTCAGACTTAAAAATCAGTGAGTCTAGAAAGCAAGACGGTGTGTAAAGAGGATACTTATTAATCACCAGGAGCCAGAACGTATTTAACTTCCAATATCATCTACATAGAACCATTTGACCAAAGAAAATGTGTCTTAAACAAAAAAGATCTATTTCAACCCTAAGCTCAGTTTATGCAACACACACACACACACACACACACACACACACACATACACATGCAAACACACAAATTCATACATACACACGTTCACACATCCACACTCCCATACTCATATACACACTCACACTCTCATACTCCCAAACACACACACTGACACACGCTCCCAAGTCTTCTCATACCTTTCTCTGCTGGCTATACCATCCATGTACAAATTAACCACCTTCCACTTGGCAATGAGCAAAACTTGTCCACTGTTAACTATCTGTGTTTTGTCTCCCTAGCCAAATCATAGCTGCTCTGCAATGGAAACCGGTCTCAAAACCTCTGAGGGTCCTCAACAGGCCAGGTGACCAAGTCCATGAGTACAGAGGAGATGAAGGCTGCCCTGCCTTACCTGCATAGGCGTTAGCCTGCTGCAGGAGGTCCGTGCAAGTGTGCACGTCTGCAAATGCACGGATGCCCAGGCAGTTAGTGGGATGCAACTGAGACTGCAGGAAGTCACAGCAGTTCTGACGAACGTCCATGAGCTGCAGCAAGCTGGCTGCCGGAAGCAGCACCTGCAAGAGAAGGTAACACTCTGAGACCCCGGTCCCTCAGAAAGAGCTCATCCCCCAAAATCACTCTCCCCATCATGTTTCTGTGGCCTTATACTCAAGATTTCCTCATGGCTCTCCACTGCCTTCTCACTGACTAGCCCAAACTTCCCAGCCTGCTTTGCAGCCTCATTTTCTGCTACCCTGCCCTTAAAGTTGTACCCACAGGTGGAGTATCAGTATCATTTTCTCCTGTAAAGTCTCCAGGATGGTCTCCACCCCAGGACCTTAGTAAAATGCAGGTTTAAGCTCAGGAAGGCGGGCTGACCCGATTCATTACTAAGACCTCAAGCCACCTTCTACCTGCCGGGCCAGGAGCCACATCCAATGTGACAAAATGTGTGCACGTGTGCACCACATGACTAACACTTGTACAGCACACACAGAGGCTCCATATGCTTGGTTATATACACCGGTGTAACCCAGAGAATTGTAAACCCTGATGCCTGGGTGTCCCACCTAAAGATTCCAATAGTGTGGGCTGTTTGCGTGGTTTCTTCTTAAATGAAAACCTTCCATCCTGGAGGAAAGCTTGTTATGACACAGATGTCTATGGGGAGGTAAAACAGCAGGGTGGTCTAAGAGAGGAGAAACATCCTACCCTTCGGCGAGGCTCTTAAGCTAAGGAAGCAAGCAACCCAACCGCTTCAGGAAGTCCCTGAAACCCACCAGATCCATTAGGCTCTCCCTCCCCAGGTTGGTACATGCATAAGGACTGGGGAGAGACACTCTCTGGCAAGCTGAGCTTCCTGGAGGAAGAGGAGACCAGCCGAGCTTCAGACCAACTGAGCTACATGCAAAGGACACTCTCTAACCTGTTGAGCTGACTAGATTCCACAGTGTGCTCCAGATCTCTTTGTGAGCTGTCACTCATGCTGGGGCAGGCTTTGGTGATGCAGCTGTCTTTGAGTCATTTTTGCTCCTGTAAGTAACCCTTCACCAATATCCCGGTAAGTAGCCCCAAAAAAACTCATTGGTTTACCAAGTTAGGCGCGGTGGCATCTGTACTTTGGTCCACAGTCGGTTCCCTATCTAGGGTGAATAGGTGTTTATTTGCATCTCCCCTGGAATAGCGTCACACAACAGTATGACCTGGGCACGGTGAGATGTTTAAGGCTCCCTCACATGCTTCTCTAGCTAGCCAAGTCTGAGGACGACCTCCCTGCAAACTTCAGTGTGCTGTCCTCACTCAGAAAGGTACTTAATGCGTTGCCCACTGACTCATTCTCTACCTACCTGTTGAGCTTCTACATGTGAGGCACTGGTCAGGGCTCTAAGATTCAGTAGTAAGCAAAACAACCAGATCTTGCTTTTATGGTGCTTATCAACTGACCAAGAGGGGAGCTGGGTTTTCTTTTTAAAAGTCACAGGACACTTACTTATTCTGCATCATGGAAAACAGAATAGTTCTTGCCTGAGTGTGTGCTGCAATGTTTTTCCTAAGAACCAGGGGAGACTGGATTGAGCAGGTCTGCAGGGCGCTCACTACCAACCCCTGTCAAGCTTCCCACAGCTGCCCAAACCTGCCCTCTAGATCATAAAAACAAGATAAAAGTCATGCCCCCCTGGACTCTGCTGTCCCACTCACTCTGTGGAAGAGGCGGTAGCCAGGATAATTTACCAAAAAGAAACTTAGAGGGAAAGCCACAGAGCATTGGTTTAAGATTCTGTAACTTGCAGAGCCCAGCACTAGTTCCTTGTAGCAATTCTCTGATCCCAGGTCCTTCCTCCCAGCTCTTCCCCCAGTTCTCAGGGAGAGGTTGAGCCAGACCAACTCCAGCTGTTCCCATCCACAATGACTTGCCCAGGAAGACATGGCAACAGGCATGTCTGCAGCTGTGGCCATATATATATACATCATTTATATTTATATATATAATTTAAATGCTAGATACTGATCTTCTCCCAAAACATCTCTGCACCCTCCATATATCCTCCCATCACCTCTATGTGCTTAAGCCCAAAACAATGTCCCACTGATCATTCCCAGGCCTTGGCCTTTCACAAAGAATAGCCAACTGTCCTGGTCTGACAGGGCTGAGGGACGTCACAGGACCTCCAATGCTGTGGAAGGACGGTCGGGCCCCATTCAGCATCCCTCCCCAAATGCACCAATGGCCCACCCAAGAACCCATTGTGTGTGGACGGAGCAGGCATCTCCTCTCTACAGGGAGAGCTCTGTCCATCTACAGCTTCACTTTCTCCCTGGAAAGGCCACTCCTCCACCTCCCAGCCTGCCTGACGCTGCTGTGTCCCCACAAGGCTGAGCTAAATTAGCACAGTGTCCTTGGTATTTTCTGGCCCAGTGATTCATTCCTGAAGAAGATAAAGATAAAAATCTCCTTCACCTCAGAGTTTAAAACATAGGTGAACTCAACTACAGCCCAAATCTAACTGCGGAGCTCCATCTCCACCATGCAGCCTCCGCCCACTAAGCAACCATAAAGCAGAAAACTCAATTAACCTGTGGACCGCTCAGCCCGGCCACACAGATTCCAAGACCAGATTAGTTTGTGCCTGCCAGTGAGGTGGAGGCCCATTAGCCATTCTTGCTGAACACACACTGGGAATGGAAGACTCGACACCAAGTGCGCCCCCCCCCCCCCCCCCCCCGCACCACAGCCCCTTGGCCAATCATCCTGCATTGTCTGACCCTGATAGTTTTAGAACAAGTCCCGGAGGACCCCCTCAGTTCTAGGCAACCTGGGACATGTATTCATGCTAGGATGGGGGTTACATCTTACCAGTGAGTGTCAAGGTGACTGAAATTCCTGTCTATCCCCAAACTGCATTCCCTGCCAAGCCCCAGCAAGACCATGCCAGAGACACAGGCTCCCCCTCCCCCTCCTTCTCTCCAGAAAGAAAGCATGGTTTGCTGCTTAAGTTTTCAAGCTCATGACAACCAGCTCGAGAAAAATAATAAATTATTAATTACTTCCTGAGCACATGCCTTAGCTTACATTCTTAGCACCTAACCCCTCTATGGGCAAACCACCCACACAGCTATCAACTTCCCTACTGTTCGCAAAACCCACTTCGTACACAAAATCTAATGAGACTCCACCGTTCTGGAGCCCACACCCTTCAGCTTGCTCGGCTCACTCCCACCTGAGCGCCTTGAACTGGCTCCCCACAATGAATGGGGCTGGTGGTTTCTCTAAAGGCTCCCACACTGTTTGACTTCACCCTTTTCTCCCCCACCCCACTTCCTTCATTCAGGACAGGAAGGAAAGTGGAGGAGGTGGTCAGGATATCGAAGGAGAGGATGGGGAGACCAAGAGATTAGCAGTCTCCCATGCACTATTGCTCAGGGATAAAGTGGGGCCACATCAGACAAGGACACACACACACACACACACACACACACACACACACACACGGGGAAACATGTATGAGGTGACTGATTGGCCCCGTCTTCCACATTGGACTTGAGCATTTCCTCTTCTCTGCTTCCTGAGCCCAGCTCCATTCTCTGCGCTGAAGTGGACTGTGGGGACAGAGCCCTAGGACCACTTGGCCACTGAGGGGACAGAAGGCCAAGACCTGGAAAGAGTCAGCAGGAACTACCTATCAGCATGGAAGATTACCCCGGGGCAAGCTCCTGTTTGCCTTTCCCACCTCCTTCCTAAAAGACCCTGAAATGGCCCATGGAGAAGAGTTTACAGGTTCCCCTCAGGTTGCAAACGGCCAACCCCCCATTTTTCATGTGCTGGGCCCGTCTTGTTTTTTCTCTCCCTCTGATAACGTGAAAACACAGCAGAGGATATCCCGTCACAGGCTTTGCTTCCTTTTACAAAAACAAGAGGAAATGCCCTGCCTCAGAAAATACCTAGTCCTGGAACTGCATCTGGGGGTATGGGGGGGAGGGCCAGACACCAATGACAGCACACCAGAGCGCCAGGTGAAGGGCGGCCAGAGCACCAGGTGAAGGGCAGCCAGGGTGCCAGGTGAAGGGCAGCCAGAGTGCCAGGTGAAGGGCGGCCAGAGCGCCAGGTGAAGGACAGCCAGAGTGCCAGGTGAAGGACAGCCAGAGTGCCAGGTGAAGGGCGGCCAGAGCGCCAGGTGAAGGGCAGCCAGAGTGCCAGGTGAAGGGCAGCCAGAGTGCCAGGTGAAGGGCAGCCAGAGTGCCAGGTGAAGGACGGCCAGAGTGCCAGGTGAAGGGCGGCCAGAGCACCAGGTGAAGGGCAGCCAGAGTGCCAGGTGAAGGACGGCCAGAGCACCAGGTGAAGGGCAGCCAGAGTGCCAGGTGAAGGACGACCAGAGCACCAGGTGAAGGGTGGACAGAGCACCAGGTGAAGGGCGGCCAGAGCGCCAGGTGAAGGACGGCCAGAGTGCCAGGTGAAGGATGGCCAGAGCGCCAGGTGAAGGACGACCAGAGCACCAGGTGAAGGGTGGACAGAGCACCAGGTGAAGGGCGGCCAGAGCGCCAGGTGAAGGACGGCCAGAGTGCCAGGTGAAGGATGGCCAGAGTGCCAGGTGAAGGATGGCCAGAGTGCCAGGTGAAGGACGGCCAGAGCGCCAGGTGAAGGATGGCCAGAGCGCCAGGTGAAGGACGGCCAGAGTGCCAGGTGAAGGATGGCCAGAGTGCCAGGTGAAGGACGGCCAGAGCGCCAGGTGAAGGGTGTCTCCACTTACTGGCCGTGTGGCTGAGGACAATGGCCTGTGTTTCTCAGTCTCAACAGCATAGTGGTCATGGCCACAGCAGTGCCGTAACGGCTTGTGAGAATAACCGGGGACGCCCGTATGGCAGTCGCAGAGTCACAGGGAGCAGACACCAAGGCTCAGGTCACGCACTTCCACAAAGGTTAGTCAGAGGGATCCGGGTCAGGTCCCCACCCCACTTGCTCCCATGTGACCCAGGTTACTAAGTCCTTCTGAGCATTAGCTGCAAACAGGGATGGTTTAGTCTCCTACAAGGTGCCAGTCAGGATGAAGCGGAGGGACTGGCATAGCATGGGTTCTAATGGCATCAGTGTCAGGCAGAACTGTTGCCACCTCCACCATGGAAGAGCCACACCTCCAAGGGACGTGATTGGGGAGGGAAGCCCCAATCCCGGACAGGAGGTCCCTCAGGAGACTCACAGCCTGGGGGAGGGGAGGGGCACAAGGACAGAAGAGGCAAGCCAGACCACCCCCTCTTCCTTCAAAGTTTGGCCCAAACATTTCCTGAGTGTGGTCTGCCCTGCTCATCCCCACCAGGCAGCAGTGACTACTTCCTCCTGGATGCCTCCACCCAGGCCCGCCATCTGTCTCTGCCCACAGAGCAGCTGTTCCTTGGGGAAGCAGCCTGTCACAGCAACTTCCCTGCAGACACTGTCTGCCAGTACAGGGTAGTTACTCAAAAGAGAGGTGCTGAATGACGGACCCAATGGAGGCATACAGCTCAGCACAAGGGAGAAGGACCTAGTCAGTCCACGGCCTTGTGCCTTCTAGATGGTGCCTTTCACCCCTAGCTACTGAAAAGACAGCCCAAAGGCCCTTCTCAGAAGAACTGCTGGTGCCTGGTCCAGGCCTCTGTCCATGCCAAGCATTCTGGGCATACCCAGGAGGTATCCCAAACTATGCTCCTACTTGGGGGAATTGCCAGACACTTCTAGATCAGATGGGGTTAGCCCCACCCACCCACCCTTTACCACAATTCCTACTCCCTACCTGGCTACCTAGCTACCTGTCCTCAGTCCCCATCAGCATCCAATGCCTTCTGCGTATTGTAATGGCATCACAGCTCCCTGTTTTAAGTAATAACCTACACCATGTGCCAGGTCCCGCTCTGAAGCGGTCACGTCAACATGGTTACTCCTCACACCAGCTCTATCAGATGAGATGATATTTTATCATGCCCACACTGATGAAATGAAAACACTCTGAGAAAAGGAGGCACGGAGAGATGGAGTGACTGGGTCGGAGCAGTCAGTGTGTGAACACCTCTAGAATGAATACTCTTTACCACCTGTGCTCTGGGGAGGAGACTGAGCCTGGCAGCGGGGTGTGGGGGAGGGAGAGTGAGGAGGCTCCGGTGGGCAGGAAGAGAGCACACAGACTGAATGGCTACCCCGCCCCCCCACCGCAGTCACACGGGGAGGAGCTGAAGTAAGGGCGTAGGAGCAGTGGCCATGCTGCCGGGCTGTCTCCCCTCTAACCCCATAGATCTCTGTTTCCACTCGTCCTCCCACCTGCACCCCTTCACTGTGCCCTTCCTCCACCCCTCCCTCCTGGACAAAGTCACTTTCTGCAGAGCTCTCTGGCTATGGTACCCCCTGTCATCCACCTTCACATAATGTGCCTGTGAGCCAGAGAAATCAGCACTGGGTTAGACCAGAGTTGTAAAGATGATCTTCTTACTGGCTGATCCCCTATTACTTTTATTTATAAATTAATACCTTAATAATAAATGATTATTTATTACTACCTCATTGCTGTTATCATCTTAACCCTGCCAGGAAGACCACAACAGAGCCTTTTCTAATGATCCGAATTATACATTTTATCGTGTATAAATTTATTTTGAGCCAGGCATGATGGCTCATCCCTTTAATTCCAGCTCAGGAGGAGAGGCAGGCAGACCTCTATGAGCTCCAGGCCAGCCAAGACAGTGAGACACATATTCGTACGTATGGGGTTATTGTAATCATTGTAGTAACTGTGTAAACCAGGATACCTTCCTGTGGCACAGCAGGCCTTGCAGAGACAATCAGTGTGTGTCACTCTCTCTGCCTACCTGCACCCTGACCCCCAATAACCCCCTTCAGCCTGCCACTCATTCCACGGCCTCAGCTTGAAGATTAACTCTAAAAAAGGCTCTTCCTTCATCCAAACAGTGTCCCTTGGCATCCTCTCTCACTGCAAGGGACTGTGCACAGATGTGACTTGTGTGTTTGCTTGGTGGATGTCTGTCCTCACCCCTGCACTGAGGACACCACCGGACCAGGCCTGTCACAGCTACAGTGCCCACAAAGGGTGTGGCCGGTAATAGGAACACTGGGGCTGAATTAAAAGAACAAGCAATTACCAATTCAGCCTCTCAGACAGCTCTAGTCTGGAAGTATGGTGTTTTTAATAAGGAAAATGAGTACCTTGATCACTAAAGAGGTGTTAGCCTCAAGTAAATAAGGTGGCTTTGTGCAAAAAACAGAACCACCACCACAAAACAAAACTAAACAAAAAAAAAAAATCTTCCAATCACATATATTCCATTACTCTTGTTAAATAGTAAGAGCAAAAGAATGGATCCTTATCTGTTTAGTCCCATGATCTGTGGAGGCCAAGAGTGCCTCCCCAATTATCTCCCCAACTGGAGCACAATATGGGTGTCCTCTTTGGGTCCTCTTGTTCTGCACTGACTCCTCTTTCCCAAGCTTCAGATGACTGAGGGCCAGGTAGGACTGAGAGAGAGAGGGGAAAGGCACACACAATAGTCACAACCATACTGGCTAAGATGCCATCCTCATACTAGCCCTTTACATGACTGATGCTAAAAGACAAGAAACATTAACATCCTCACATTCTCTGGGATAAAAGGGCAACTTGGAGAGAAGAAGGGTCACCAAGCTTCTGGTTCCTCCATCATAACCTAAACACATGAGCTAAAAACTCCTCGCTCCTGGGTTGGGCTCATGCAAAGGTACCATGTGACCCAGCGCTGAAAAGCGTAGCCACGCCAGAGACAAGTAGGGCCAGCTGGCCCACTGGTTGGCCATGGGACCCAGCTAAAGTGGCTTGGTTTCCTCTTTCGTGACCCGGAGGAGCTGTGAGGGGTAATGACTGACAGGTGCGGAGTATGGGGCACATGCGCCATGCTGAGATTACCTGCACGTTCTCTTCGGTCACCTCGATCTCCGCGGTGTAGATGTAATCAATCAGCTTGCTGAGAGTCTGCCCATCCACGTCCTTGATTTCCACCTTCTTGGCCTTGCTCTCGGACATGTCACCTGGAGTTCACAACAGAACAGAGAGGACACGAAGTTGGCACCTGTGCCAGTCTGCTTCCTGTGTTGTCCTGGAAACCGCCAGAGAGATACAGCACAGACATCCAGGTCATGATGACCTTGGGTTTCAGATCACGCATAAACCAACTGGAGGCATTCTGTGTTCTGTTACCTGTTTCTGTAGACAAGGCCTCCAGCAACACTTACTGACAACTGCATCCGGGATCAGGTATGGCGAGCAAACTCTTCACCGGCCCCGAAAGAGGGCAGGTCTTATAAGAGGAATATGCACATGCACAAACTACCATGACGACATGAAAAACTGGTACTTGAGTGTTAACTAGAGCCAAATGCTGAGAGAAGCACTTTAAATTCTTGCCTCTTCCAAGCTTCACAGAAATATGTGATGTCTGTAATATTAGCCCCATCCTATATAGAGAGAAAAACAAGACCCAGGAAGGCAGCTCGTTCATCTTGTTGTACTCAAACATCTAAAGGGCCAAGGTAGGTTGAAAGGGAGTCTGACTTGAGAATCTTTAAAGACCATGCTATCCTAAGTTCCAGAAACACAGAGAAGGAACAACAGACCACACCTGGGAGCTATAACAAGGCCTCTTCCAGGAGAGATACCATTTATTTATCTCGGGGGGGGGGGGGGGATGAAGAGACATTCCCGAGACAGCAAAGGTGGGAAGGAAGGGTGGATGTGGACTAAATGTTGGACTAATCCAAGAGGATATTGTATCTGAGAGACAGTGAAAGACTGGAGTGGCACAGGGTACATGGTGAAGAAGGAAGCTAGAGAGGTGCATGTGGCCATAGCTCGTACAGCCCTATACATCACACTAGAGAGGTACACGTGGCATAGCTGGTACAGCCCTATACATCACACTAGAGAGGTACACGTGGCCATAGCTCATACAGCCCTATACATCACACTAGAGAGGTACACATGGCCGTAGCTGGTACAGCCCTATACATCACACTAGAGAGGTACACATGGCCATAGCTGGTACAGCCCTATACATCACACTAGAGAGGTACACGTGGCCATAGCTGGTACAGCCCTATACATCACACTAGAAAGGTACACGTGGCCATAGCTAGTACAGCCCCATACATCACACTAGAGAGGTACACATGGCCGTAGCTGGTACAGCCCTATACATCACACTAGAGAGGTACACGTGGCCATAGATGGTACAGCCCTATACATCACACTAGAGAGGTACACGTGGCCATAGCTGGCAGAACTCTACATATCACTCTAGAGAAGTACACATGGCCATAGCTGGCAGAGCTCTATGCATCATGCAAAGGAGCTTCATCCAAAGGGTAATGCTATTGAGAAGTTCTAAACAGGGAATTACAAGAACAGATGGAATGTTTTCCCTGAGAATTTCATACATGAGTACTGTATTTACATCAGTTCCACCCTTCCATCTCCCCCCTGAAATTCTCTTGTGCCCCACAAATCCCTCTAAAATTCATGGCCTGCTGTGGGATGTATGGCAAATGTGTTGCTAATTAATCAATAAAACACTGATTGGCCTTTGGCTAGGCAGGAAGTATAGGCGGGGCAAGGAGGAGAATAAAGCTGGGAAGTGGAAGGCTGAGTCAGAGAGACACTGCCAGCCGCCACGATGAGAAACAGCTTGTGAAGATGCCGGTAAGCCACGAGCCATGTGGCAAGGTATAGATTAAAGGAAATGGATTAATTTAAGCTATAAGAACAGTTAGCAAGAAGCCTGCCACGGCCATACAGTTTGAAAGCAACATAAGTCTCTGTGTTTACTTGGTCGGGTCTGAGAGGCTGTGGGACTGGCAGGTGAAAGAGATTTGCCCTGACTGTGGGCCAGGCAGGAAAACTCCAGCTACAATGGCCTCTTCTTCCACACAGATACATATATATAAATACAACCTACTAAGTCCAATTAGTGTTGCTCACACATCTATGTGTTTAGGGCTGACCATTCAGGAGTAGATAACCTCTCTGGGGGCTCCTCTCTGGAGAAGACTGATTCTCCCCCGCCCCCCTCCCATCAATCATCAATCATCAATCATTAACTTCCTGTAGCTCTTTACCTAGGGGAGGGGCCCTGTGAGATGACATGTCAACTGGTGTTGTCATTGGAGGTCTTGCTTAGATGACTATGTCCTTATGACTTCACGAGTAGACAGAAGACACGATCTCTCAGCAGACATGTGCTGGTCCGCTGACTCTTAGTCTTTTGCTTCTTCCTCCCTGGTGTTCCTTGAGCCTTAGCAGTAGGAGCTGTGTTGCAGATGAGTGCTCTACGGTCAGTTGTTATCTGCATTTTGACCCGCTGTGGGGTTCTCTGATGGTCTCCAGATAGGAATTTCTGAATGAAATTCTATGTGCAGGGGTGGGAGAATGGCACTGGAGGCAGGAAGAACAGCTGGGAGACCCTGATGGTAACCCAAGAAGCAAGGGAGCAAGAGCAATGTCAGCACAACACTCTCGTTCACAAGCCCAGACAATGCCAGTGCGGACCCAGAACCCGCCTCTTCAGCAAGGAGACAGCAGAAGATTGAAATCGAGGGCAATCTGACCACAGGACACAACACAGGCGGAAGCTGAGGTGAGTATGCAAACAGACTGCTGACCATTCTCTTTCAAACCCATGCCAGAGCCAAGAAAATTCAGGACAGTGCAACATGCAGGCTACCGACACCCACCTCCAAGCTACAGGGACACACCACTAGTCCATAGAACCCCATCCTGCCACAGCTCCAGATCTGAATGACTCTAGAACAGGGGGAACAGATGGTGTTGGGTTTGTCAAATCCTGCCTGCTAGTCTCCGTGTCAGACCAGCTTGGCCAGGAACATTCCCGCCATATTTCCCTTCTCTGGGTACTGTGAAGGCCAATAACTGGAATGCACTGTGTCCTGGGGGGGGGGGGGCAGTGGTGAGGAGGAAACAGGGGAAGGTGGCGGACCCTCCCTGCCCCTAAGATGGGGGTCCTGATCCCCTGAGTTTTTACTGAGTCACACAAACAGAACCAAGCGTAGGCAAAGAAATCAGAAGTTTATGTTTCTTCTTCCAAATGGCTATTTACAAGTTCACTAATTAGGGTCCCACTGCTAATTGTATCACAAAAGATGTTAGGTTTAAGAACTTAGGCCTTAGAAACAGGAATTTGAAAGAGCAGCTGGCTGCAAGAACTCAGAGGCATGCAGTCAGGTCTGGGCTGGCCGCCCTCCCTCTGTGGAATCTGCGTGTGGGAGTCAAGTCAGGGTTTTAGAACTTTAGATAAACAAATAGAAACTATTGAAATTGTATGAAAACCACTTTCTGTGTGTATTCACACACCCTTGGGTGCAGGATCAAGAGGAATTCCGTTTTCTGGGACAATAACAGATTTAGTGGATTTTTTCAAGTTTCTATGACCCGCAAAAGGTAAGCAGGCTTCTCTAGACAGAGCTTCTTGGACTACGGATATCATCCTGTATGGTGCTCAAAACCAAGCACACCAAGAATCCACATTGTCTCTGGCAGTGGTCGCCTGCATATGGCCATTCAGCTTTGCTGCAGCCTCATCCTGAACACGTGTGTGCACCGTGCACTGAACCTGCCACCACTCTGCCACACCAAGAACCTGCCTGAAACACCTCGGCTCAGCCTCGAGAATATGATATTCTACCGATGTCATTGTCTTCACTGCACAGATAAGTTGTTCTGCACCTACAGAAACACCAGCATTTCAATATGGAAAACAAAGAGTTTTAAGTATTTCTCTACTGTCATTCCTCAGCGCACGTCAAGGCAGTCTGTCTCTGCATCATGTTGTGTTGGGATATTTGGTTTAAAAATTGCTGTCTGAAGCAAAGGAAACTATAGCAGAGGAAAATACAGAATGAGAGAGAGATTTGCTAGCTATGCATGAGACACAGAACATATACTATATACCATAAAGAACTAAAGGTCTGGGGAGATGGCTCAGTGAGTAAAACTTTTGCCACACAAGGCAGATGGCCCGAGTCTGGATCCGCAAAGCCGTCCACAACCCCAGAACATCCCTACAGGAGACGAGAGGGAGATAGGAAATCTCCAGAACCTGCAAGGCCAGCCTGGACTCCTGAGGTGAAGGGGTTCCATCTCAAACAAGGTAAAAGGGAGGAACCAACCTCAAAGGTTGTCCTCACTTCCACACGTGTGTGCTTACACACACACACAAACACACTGTGAGTCAGTAAATAGGCTAACGAAATATTTATCTAAAGTAGAAACAGAAGTGGCCAATGTTTTTTAAACTGTTTGATATCACTAACTATCAGGGAACTACTTCAAGATTCCATCACAACACAGTTAGAATGACTGTCACCAAGAGAACCAGTGACAAGAAATGCTTTTGAGGGTATGGAAGGAGAGTTTATTCACAGATGGCAGAAGTGTAAACTGGGGAAGCCATTTTGGTAATCAGTTCCCCCCTAAAAAACAATTAGAAACAGAACTACCTGCTGACCCAATCATGTCAGTCTTGAACACACACCAAACACATCCATGTTGTGGAATATTAGTTTAAGATGTGTTACACTTGTTTATGCTGTGAAATATTTGTTTAGTGATGCAAAGATGTGTTGCATTCTTTTATGTTGCATTTGTTTACTCTGTAAAGCTGTGTTACTTTGCCTGTCTAAAACACCTGATTGGTCTGATAAAGAGCTGAATGGCCAATAGCAACGCAGGAGAGAGAAAGAGGCTGGGCTGCCAGGCAGAGAGAATAAATAGTTGGAGAAGAAGAAAGAAGAGAGAGGAGCAAGAAAAAGAGGAGAGAGGACAGCAGGGGCCAGCCACCCAACCAGCAACCGAGTAAGAAGGAAAGAAAGGTATATAGAATAGAGAAAGGTAAAAGCCCAGAGGCAAAAGATAGAAGGGATAATTTGAGTTAAGAAAAGCTGGCTAGAAACAAGTAAAGCTAAGGCCAGGCATTCATAAGTAAGAATAAGTCTCCGTGTATTTATTTGGGAGCTGAGTGGTGGGTCCCCAAAGAGCGAAGAGTAAAAAAACAACTACATATCCTTGTTCACTGCTACCCTATTCACACCAAACACATCCATGTTCACTGCTGCCCTATTCACACCAAACACATCCTTGTTCACTGCTGCCCTATTCACACCAAACACATCCATGTTCACTGCTGCTCTATTCACACCAAACACATCCATGTTCACTGCTGCTTTATTTACACCAAACACATCCATGTTCACTGCTGCTTTATTCACACCAAACACATCCATGTTCACTGCTCCTCTATTCACAATAGAAAGGAAATGGAGTCAGCCCCGATATCCACTAACAAACAGACATGTAAAAAATGAATGGAATTTTATTCTAATATAAAACAAAATGAAGTTTACAAGAAAATATTCTATTAAGCATGGCAACCCAGGTTCAGAAAGACAAATATTGTGTTCTCTCTCTTAATATGTGGATCTTAGCTTCCTAGTTTTTAATGTTTGTGTGTGTGTGTATGTTTGTGTGTATGTGTATAGACAGGTGTGGGTGTTTGTCATACAGCATAAAGGGGCCATCATAAAATGGGGAGTGGGGAGAGATGTTAAATACTGAGAGGCAAAAACAGAACACAGGTAGCCTGGGTAAAGAGGCTACTTGGGGTAGAAACCTAAAAGGAGGCAGGAGGATGGGAGGCAGCAGGAATCGACAACAACTACTGTGTTTGAAGTGCCATAATACTTTGTATACTGGTTAAAAAGTATATCTCCTAAAAATTGCTGTTTGAGTTTCTGACCTGAGTTTGATTTTTTTAAAAAGCTATATAAATTTTGACTTGTGATTTAGATAGCAATTTTGATATGTCTCTAAGTATACTTCTGCCATTTTGTATTACATATTTATATGGCATTCTTAGCTTGAAAATCATAAAATTAAAATAACCACCAACTCTGAAAAACATTGAAGATGTTCTATGACCTGCAGTACCAAATATTCAGCCAAAATGTAACTCCTTATGTATCATGAGACCAAAATGGGAACTAGAACCTTGCTAGTCAATGGGAGACCAAAATGGGAAAAATATACCATGTAGGTTAAGAGTTCTGTTTGTAGTTAAGACAGGTAAGAATAATTTCCTGTTTGTCATGTTTGTGTGACCCACCTGCCTGGATGTGCTTGATCACATGTGGACAGGAGGTATGTGGGCAGGAAATACGACAGGACGCAGGCAGGAAGTACAGCCAGATGCTCAAAATTGTGGAACTGGTTTTCTCACAGGAACCTCAGGATCAACACCACTTCCCTGGAGGTGCTGAGAGTAAGAGACTCTGTCACCATCTCCTGTTTGAGCCGAGCTGGGATTGAACCCAGGGCTTCCTGCATGCTAGCTAAATCCTATTCCAAATGAGCTACATCCTCAGGCCTATAAAGAAATTCTTTGGTATACATAGTTTTACCATTTATTAAAGATAAGAACAGATTTTTACACTAATAAGATAAATGGACATACAGTTAATCCTGAGTTTTGCAAGAGAAAAACCAGTTCAACCATTTTGAGCCAAATTTGAAGCAAGCTTTAGTTAAATACTGGCAGGAAGTTGGACTCTGGCCAGGTCCACTCCTGGGTTCCCAGGAAATGACCACGAATCACATTTTGCAGAGGCTTAAAAAGGACAAATCCACAGCCACAATATTTCCATCAGGTCCAATCAGGGGCAAGCATACATCCTGATGTATTTCCTGCCCACTACCTCCCACCCACATCCAATCAGAGGCAAGCATATATCTTGACATATTTCCTGCCCACATGTGATCAAGCACATCTGCAGCAAGTGGGTCAAAGAAACATATGACAAACAGGAACTTATTCTTACCTGTCTTAACTGCGAACAGAACTCAACCTTCAAGGTATACTTTCCCCATTCTGGTCTCCCATTGACTTGCACCATGTATTTATTATTCTTGTTCCTATTTTGGTCTCACATTGGAGGCAGGAGGATCTGAAGTTCAAGGTCATCCTTGGCTACATAGTGAATATCTAAACCAGGCTTCACTGTCTCAAAAAACAAATAACAAAAATAAAAAAGAATTTTTTAAAATAAATTTCTCTATGACATTATCAATTAATGCTTGTTTTATATAGCTACTTTATATTTTTATGTGATCCATGGTCATGAGTAGAAAAAGTTTAAGAAGCACTATTCTAGGGACTTTTTTCTTCTTTCTTTGGATAATTGTGAATTTTCAGTAACAAGAAAATGACAGGGTGAAAGAAAACCTCGGGGCTCAAAACAGCAGTGACGCTCTCAGTGCCCTCCATAGAGGGTCTGTGAGACGGTTCAATGAGCAAGGGCCCTCGACCTCAGAATGACCACTGGAGCTCAGTCTCCGGAGCCCACAGGTGGAGGACCGACTCCCGCAGGTTATCCTCTGATCTCCACACACACGCTATGATGTGCACACACACATAAAATACATGCACATGCACACACACCAAATAAGTAAACAAATGTTTAAAAAACAAGTTCCCTTGTAGTAAACTAAGAGACGTATCTGTAGTCACATAACTTTAAAAAATCCTACAATCCTACAATTTTCTAAAATTTTCTTTATTTATTTATCATGTATGTGTGTGTAATCTTTGCATGCACGTGTTGGCATGTGTCTGTCACAACATACATGTAAAGATCAGAAGACAACGGCAGTTCTTCTCTCCTTTTACTAGTGGGTTCGAGGGTTCAAACTTCTGCTATCAGGTTTGGCAGCAAGTGCCTTTGCCTGCTGAGCCATCTTGTCGCCCCAACCTTATTATTTCTTATGAAACAGCAGAAATGACTATAGCAAATTAAGATTTTAGTTTAAATTTGCCCTAAAAAAATGGTAGTAATAACAGTCACTATAGCATACTAGGCCCTCTGCTAAATGATTATCCACAGAACCTCATTTGGTCCTTGCAACAGTTCCCAGAGCTGGGTGACATTACTGCCATCTGACAAATTATTATAGAGTTGGCATTTGAAGAGTTGTTTATACACAGATGAAAGACAGGGCTGGATGTGAAGTTGGCCCAACTCTAGACTTAATCTAGATTCCTATATAATAAGAAACTCATAGCTAATAAATTCCTCCGTATTTTGAACTTTACTCTAGGCAACAGCTTTGACACAAGAGTTGTAAAACTTAAAACATGGGTCAAAAGTCTAAGGACAAGCCACCGTTTACTACTTAGCAATCAAGAACCAAGATGGCCAAGATCTTGTCAAGCTTGTTCCCAGCAGCCTCGTCACATGACAGAGAGCTGGCCAACACAAACACCTCAAGGTTTCCTCTCGGTGGCTCATGATGCCATGAGCTGCAATCATTCCCGAGAAAGAGAAGCCATCCAGAGACTTCTCATTCTTGTGTTGTTTTGTTTTTTAAGACAGGGTCTCACTCTGTAGCCCAGGCTGGCCTCAAATTCATAATCCTCCTGCCTCAGCCTCCCAGGTACTAAGACAACAGAGTGTGCCACCACATCAAGCTAGGAGCTTGGCCATTCTTGATTCTTCACTTATCTCTAAAAGTTTAACAAAATAGTCGGGCGGTGGTGGCGCACGCCTTTATTCCCAGCACTCGGGAGGCAGAGCCAGGCGGATCTCTGTAAGTTCGAGGCCAGCCTGGGCTACAGAGTGAGTCCCAGGAAAGGCGCAAAGCTACACAGAGAAACCCTGTCTCGAAAAACCAAAAAAAAAAAAAAAAAAAAAAAAAAAAGTTTAACAAAATAGTTCTAGAAAATAGAAACACAAATCCTGTAACTCTTTCCGTCTCTGAATTCAGCCCAAAACAGAGCCTCCTCTGCTAGCTTTTTCCCGGGGGGCTCTGCCAGACACCCCAGAGAAACTCACTTTACACATCTTCTTAGCTCTATCTCTGATTGTCACATGTTAACATTCATGTCCCATGAGGGCCAGACATTGGCTCATTCAGCTAGCACATACCAAATGCATCCCACATGCTTGACCTATAGGACACACGGTGAACAAGCATCCCGCTGTCCTCACTGAGCTAGTGGTTGAGCTTACAGAAGCCAGAGGCAGACACCATCAAACCCACAATTACAAAGGGGACTAAATGCTAGAAAAGGGGACTCTGCTTAGAAAGACCTTTGGGCCAAGTGGTAGTAACACACACCTTTAATCCCAGCACTCAAGAGGCAGAGGCAGGTGGATCTCCATGAGTTTGAGGCCAGCCTGGGCTACAGAGTGAGTTCTAGGACAGGCTCCAAAGCTACAAAGAGAAACCTTGTCTCAAAATATCAAAAAAGAAAGAAAGAAAGAAAGAAAGAAAGAAAGAAAGAAAGAAAGAAAGAAAGAAAGAAAGAAAGAAAGAAAGAAAGAAAGAGAGGGAGATAGACCAACCCTCGGAAGGCTAGGCACCCCTGCACCCGGACACCATACACAAACGATGAACTCACAAGAGCACACATTTGCTTCCCTCGTTGTGGAGCCCGCTGCTCCCATTGGATTGGTTTGCTTTTAAAAGCCACTGACCTGGAGGAGCCACGGCTACTCAGAAAAGAAGTAAGGATAAGGGGAACGCAGTCCAGGAAGAGAGAGTCACTTATTAAAGAAGTCGAGAAGTGAAGAAGAAAAGTGGCCTTTACAGAGCTGTAGGAGGTTCAGTCCGGGTCAGCGAGGTGGACCAGCAGAGCAGGCATTGACAAAGCACGCCTGTCCACCTGGTCCCAGCCCTGCCACCCAAGATGGAAGGAGAGACCAACTCCCAAAACTGTCCTCTGACCTCCCCACATACTCCATGGCACACATACACACACACACACACAACAACAACAACAACAACAACAACAACAACAAGTTTTAGTCTAGCAGAAGCACACAAGCACAGGAAGAATAGTGAGAGAGCTGGCGGTGTGTGCAGGATCTAGGCTGCCTGTGTGCTGGCGGAGAGCGGGATCTAGGCTGCCTGTGTGCTAGAGGAGAGTGGGATCTAGGCTGCCTGTGTGCTGGTGGAGAGTGCTAAGGAGTTCCTCACGAGAAGGTAGTAGAAAGCCACCCTGGCAGGTTTTAAGTAGCTGAGGGATGCACCACGAGTTTGTTTGGAGAGGACCACTGTAGCTACACCATGTTAAATAGTTTGGGGGACAAACAAAAAGCCTAGAAGTGGGTTAACCAATGAGAAAGCCCCTGTAGCAAGCAAGGGAAAGAGTCTGGTGTCCCAGCTTAAAAGATTTGACCTTGAAGTTTTCAGACCTCACATTTGGATGCTGAACTCAGCCCTCTCTCAGAAGCACAGAAAGCCCCAAAGAACAATTTCACAGCCTATCAGATTTGAGTCCACATTCAAGATTCTACAAGTAAACTAAATATATCCATGTCCCTGATTGGCAGGTGAAAAACTGCCAAACAGGACCAGAAGGAAGAGACTCAACCAAGCAAGGAAGATAAAAACTTTAATTATCATACAGGATTCAAGAGGTCTAGAAAAATCACTGGCTCATCTCCAGACAAGCCCAATCCTATTACTAAGCAAATAAAGACTTGATAATGAGAAAGAAATGGTTTATTAGCAGTAGGTCTCTGAAGAGCATGGTCTCTGAGGGAAAAGGGGCTATGTTCAAGAGTCCTTACGTTATAGAATTCCCCCTTCCTCCTGTCTTGAATGATCTCTACTGTAATTTAGTCTTGTGCACTAGGCAGAAAAAAAGCAGGAAAAAGCTTACCCCTTACCCAATGATCCCTCATAAGTGTTAAGATGGTGTTTTTAACCCTCACCCAAGTTCTAAGATGTACCTTGCCAACTCAATGAGCTAGAGCTGAGGTCTAAGGCCCACTTCAGTTGTTACAGAGGCCGAGATCTGTCCTAGGAGCATGCGCTCCCCCAACTGTTTCTGTTTTCTAAGGCATTTCTACTACCCACAGGCATGTTCGTTGGAGCTAACAGTTCAATTCATTATATTTCTGAGCAGATTCCTCTGTCCATACTGAACTTACAAAACCACACATACAAAGAGTGACTGGCATATTGAAACTGTGACTGAATAACTATTGGAGAGAAACAAATTATTCTAAAATAACCAGTTGCAGGTGTAGGAAAGAGGGGGAAGGAAATGAAGCCTCTGTAGCTAGAGTTTGAGAGCACTCCAAAGGGGGGATGGCTGGGATTCCCAGGTAGTGAGCACAGCTGGTTTTCCAGGCTACACGGCAAAAGTCCTGCCCTGGCTCAAGTGAGACGGGACATCTGGTCTACTTCAGCATGACTCCAAGCTGAGACTAACTCCTTCATGTGATGAGGCAGGGGATGCATGCATGTGGATTCTTACAGAACACTACCAAGGCCCTTCCAACAAGGTCACTCTTGCCCAGCTGTGCACCACAGTAAGGAAAAATTAAAGTCTACCGAGTGAAAATGTTTGCATTCACCTCTCCTTGCAAGCTCAGCCTCACTCTTCCTACCTTCACCCATTCACTGTCTTCTGTAATGGGCACGTGGACTCAACCTGGACACGTCTCCCAAGCACCTGGAGCTCACACTCAAGCACTTCATCCACACATGAACAAAACACTCGTGTCCTGCTGTGAGCATTTGAGACACGGTAACAAGCAGGTCAGACAAGAGCTCCATCTTCACAAGAAATGAGGAGACACGTTAAAAAAACAGATGGCTATAGTTTTAAAAAAAATAGTTATGATATAGGAAGGAAAGAGCCTTGGTGTGGAGCTATGTTGATGATAGGAGGGGCTCTTCTGAGGGGAGCACACGTGTAGGATGAGAAGCAGCAGTTACATGGGGGCCAGGGCGCACGTGTTGCAGACACCAGGGCACAGGCCAGGATGTAAGGGCCTGGACACCACACTCATGTGGCAGGGGCACCTGAGCAGGCTTGGTGTCTCACGAGCCCGGATGGCATCCTCCGACAGCAGTCATTGGAGCATTGCATGTATATGGTACAAGGAGGTATTGCAGACAGACAGCTCAGCCTGGGGGACTCAGGGATCCAGCCCAGGCGTAAGATATGTGAGATCCTTAGGCAAGCCAACTTCTTCCCTGAAAACTTGGCAAAGGTCCTGGAGTCATGGCAGCCATTGGCTGTTCCTCTGCCATCACTTCTCCAGATGGCCACACCTTTAGAGAGGCTACAGGAGGCCCCTGCTCCTGCCTGGGAGAAATGACCGACCAGAGAAGAACAAGAGCAGTCCCTGGGGGAGAGTGCCCAGCCAAGAGTCAAGAAGCCAAGTCCTTACTCGCTGGATGTTCTCTGCCTCAGCCCTCGGCAGGCCCAGTAGACAGTCAGAGGTCCACGCTGTGAACAAGCTTCCCCGCACGGCTGTGATGCTGATGCTTGAGACTCATGAGTCCTTTGAGTCTGTCTTTGTTCCCAGTGGAGGCCAAAAGATTACATGGCCATCTGGCCTGGCTGAGGCTCAGGCTCCCCCAAGTCCTCCATGTACAAAGCTCAGAACACAGATGTTCCTCATGGCAGGCTGCATAGCTCTGCCTCTCCTCCCTCCCCTTGTCCCCCACCTCATGCAGCCACCCTCAGTATTCTCCCAACGCCTCAGGCTACCCCGTGTGCACCCTCGCCGTACCTGTGAACATGGCACAGAAGTAAGGGCTGCAGGCGGCCAGGACCACACGGTGAGCCTCTATCTCCACGTCTTCCGCCACAATCATCACGTCACACAGCAGCTGCTTACTGCAAGACACCAGGGGGGTGACAGGAAGGGTCACAGCATGGACACCCACCCCCCATCCCACCGGATCGCACACTGTTGATACAGAAGGCTGGCCAGAGACTCTCGGTCTTGACATAGCAGGGAGTGGGGCCCTGAGAAAGCTTGCACTCACACTTCCCCAACTACTCTGTGACTGTTAGGTCCGACCCTCCTTCATTTGTCCTTGTCACTCTGGTCTCCACGTTCTGCAGCAATGAATAGGGCATGAGTGGCTCGGGACTGACTTCAGGCCGAGGAACGTGAGCATGTCACTGAGGTGTGCACCAGCAAGACCAGGTCCTAGCAGTTCCCCCTGGGGGCGCCACTGCATATGCAAGACTCGTAAGAGACTAGTCAGACTCGGGTGTTTCTCTTCCCACCCAGGTCAAACACCAGCACTAAGACACCCTTACACACAGCACTCCCAGAGATCTTGAGCAGACGCCAACGGCTGCAATCCCTAAGAGTCGTGCCTGAGCTGCAGCTCAACAGTAGTACACTTGCATAGCATGTGTGAAGTCAGGTTCAATCTCCCGTACTGCTAAAAAAATTAAAAAAGAAAACCATTGTCTGGGGCCAGGTAGACAGCTCAGCAGGTGCAGGAATGAGGATTTCAGCTCATATTCCCCAGCTCCTACATTAAAAAGTAGTCAGGTGTGACTGTGAGCATGCCTGAACGCCAGAGCTTGTGAGGGGGCAAAGAGAGAAAGATCATTAGGGCTTACTGGCTGCCAACCTAACTCTAAGTTCAGAGAGAGACCCTGTCCCAAAGGATACAGCAACAGAGATAGAGTGATTTTGATAAAGTAGAATACCTGATGTCCTCCTCTGACCTCTGAATACAGTCTCATGTACACACACACACACACACACACACACACACTCCAGAATCTTGCAACTATCTTTTTATATGGCTGTCACTGACACTCCACTGTGAACTTGGAAAAGGACTTAGCAGATTTAATCTTGTACCCTGGACACTAGGCTACATGCCTGCCACATAGTAGGCCCTACATCTTTTCAAACAAACAAATATATGAAAAGAATCAATCCACCACATTCATCGACAGATTGAGTAACTGAGAACTGGGCCTGGTGGCACAAGCCTGTAATCCCAGCTACTCAGGAGACTGAGGCAGGAGGATCTCAAGTTCAAGGCTAGCCTAGGCAACTTAGTGAGATCCTGTCTCAAAAAAAAAAACAAAGGTAAAATAGGCCTTTGGGTATAGGTCAGTGGAGGAGTGCCTGCCTAGTATATGTAAGATTTTGAAAAGGATCAACAGATGGATAGTTGAGCACCTTAAGGTGCCACAAGACCTTGTCAATCCCAGAACTTTTCCATCAGCCTTTCAAGTTTTTGCCTCACCTGTCACTGATGTAATAGATAGCATTTGCTGAGTTAGAGATGTTGAGTGCTTTTCTAAGCACCCCCTCCCAGACACGATTTCATTTATTCTCTCTACAACTAACTCATTGAAGTAAGGCTAATCGTTCATTATGCTTGCATCCTACAATGAGGGAGCTGAGGTCCAGAGAAATCAGTAAGTTTCTCAAAGGCACACAAGAAAGTGGAGATGGGGTTTTAAGGCAAGTGCCTGAGCCCCCAGGACCCTTCCGTGGCACCCTGATCTCCTGAAGTGCTGGCAACAGGACGGGAGCAAGGATGAGAGGGGTGCATCCCGGTTTGCTCATGTCCGGCTTCTATCTGAGGATGCTGGATCAATGAGTCTGTCAGGGCTGGCGGATGGAAGGGAAGTTATGCATTTGCTATCTCTGGAGCAGCACATTTAGCCATTGTCAACCACCAATGCACTGTTTCAGTTTTTCTCAGAGAAACACAACCATAAAGCCTAAGGCAGTGGGAACCTCAGATGTTCTCACTGGCCTTGGACAGAATTTGGCCTCTGAAACCCAAAGGGAAGGGATGCCCCAACCAGAAGGCCGAACCCTGAATATAGTTTAGTGTTTTCTCCCAAGTGTCCCCAGGCTTCATCACTGACTGGCCTTAGTGTGAGAAAAGACAAGGGCTGAAGTTACAGTGGTGGGGCTTCTGGGACGGGGAAGAACTTTGGGAACTAAGAAGTCAAGACCATTAGGACCTCGTTCTCCAGCAGACAGCACAAGCAGGAACAGAACTGACTCTGCCCTAACTAGCCACAGAACATGAGCAAATAAGCCTCCACCATTTTCTTGACTGCCTTAGCTGGGACAAACATTGTGGGACCCAGTTTTTGGCCACTTTGGGTGCAACAGTGAGACTCTTGTCTAAAAATAGACTATTATTTTAAATATTGAAAAGAGAAAGAACCAGCCCCCCAAAAGAATATACTAACATAAAAATAGTTCTTATGATGGTATCTCAACTGTCAACTTGATAAGACCAAGGATTACCTGGGAGATGGCTACAGGCACACCTATGGGGGATTATCTTGATTAGGTTAACTGAGATGGGAAAACCTGTCCACCGTGAGTGGCACCATTCCCTAGGCTGGGATTCAGGACTATATAAAAAGAGAGCTGAGCACCAGCATTCAATGATCCTGACTCTTGACCGTGAACACAGTGTGACCATCTGCTTCAAGTTCCTGCAGCTGTGACCTCCCCAACACTGATGGGCTGTGACCTCAAACTGTGAACCCCATAGACCTTTTATCCTTTAAGTTGCTTTTGTTGGAGTGTTTTATCATAGCAACAGGAACAGTAACTAAGACAGCTAGACAGATCAACAGAAAACTAGAGCCCATAAAAAACTGACTTTTGTTACTTTTTAATGTATTTTATGACATTCATAGTCAATTAACTTATAAGAGGGTGCATGTGTGTGTACAGGTGCACACATGTGTGTGCACATGCATGTGGAGGCCTGAGGTCAATGTCAGGCATCTTCTTCAGTCATTCTCCACCTTATTTTTGAAGTTTGTTACATTTATTCATTTTGCTGGGGGGGTGGGCACATGCCATAACAAGCATGCATGTGTGTGTGAAGGTCATGCCATAGCAAGTACGCATGGACACATTGAGGTCATGCCATGGCATAAAGGCATAAAGAACAACTGGCTGGAATCAGTTTCTCCTTCCACCACATGGGTCCTGAGATCAAACCCAGGCCATCAAGTTTGGCAACAAGAGCTGCTACATACTGAGACATCTTGTGAGCCCTCCACCTCATTTTTGAGACAGGGTCACTTATTAAAGCTGAAACTCACCACTGATTGGCTAGGCTGCCTCGTCCAGGGCCCTCTGCCTGTCTCTGTCTCCCACTCCGACCCTCAGCACTAAGTCTACAGACAAAAGCTGCACCTGTTTTTTTCCTGAGTGCTGGAGAACTGAGCTCAGTTCCCTGTGCATGGCAAGCACGTTGTATGATATTTTGTTTGTGTTCTGACACATGAAACTTGCTTGGAGATCAGAGGGCAGAGCTAGTCATTAGCTAACCATAGAGGCCAGGCAGTTGTAGCACAAGCCTTTAATCCTAGGACTTGGCTGGGGCGGGGGGGGGGGGGGTGGCAGGAAGCAGGAAGATCAGGAGTTCAAAGCCACCCTGGGCTACATGAGATTGAACCAGTCTAAAAGAGAAACAGAGCTGGGCTGTGGTGGCACACACCTTTAATCCCAGCACTAGGGAGATGGAGACAGGAATATAAGGTGGGTGGAGACAGGATCTCTGCCCATTCAGTCTGCAGATTCGCAGAGACAGGATCCCCCCTCCCATTCAGTTTCATAGAGGTAAGAAGTCCCTGATGGCTGGTTGCTCTGCTTCTCTGATCTTTCAGCTTTCACCTTCAATATCTGACTCTGGGTTTTTATTGATTAAGACTAATTAGGGTCATGCTTCACAAGCACTTTACCCATGAGCCATCTCCCTAGTCCCTTAATCGGCTTTTTACAAGTGTGATGAGCAGTCAACTGTGAAATAATAGTCTTTTCAACACATAGTGACAGGATACCTGGATATAAGTATGTAGTTGAATGGTTGGATTGCTCCCTCATAACGTATACAAAAATTACCTCAAAGTAAACCAATTATCTAAGCATAAGAGTCAGAAATATCAACCTTTTAGAAGAAAACACAGGGAAATCATGGCTTCAGATAAGCAATGGCCTTAAAGCTAACACACCAAAAATATGAATAACAAAAGAAAAATATGCTAAATTAGATGTTCGTGTTTAAAACATTTGCACTTTAAAGGACATCATTAAGAAATACGGATTTCTAACCCATAGAATGATTTTCTTCAGCAAAACATTTATGTGAAAATAGACATATATCTAGAATATGAAACCAACTCAAACTTACATCTGAATAATCAACAGAAAAATAACTTAATAGGGTCAAGGGATCTCAAAACATATCTTCCTAAATAAGATATTGAAATGGCCAATAATCACAGGACACAGTGTTCACAGCTGTCACAGAAATTCAAAGTCCTCACATAACACCTCACACCCAGACAATACCTACAAGCAAAGTCACATCTGATAACAAATGTGAGCAAGGAACTGGAGAATTTGGAAAAGGCAATCCCAAACCCTACATCCACACTCAAGAAATGAAGCCTAGAAGGTGGGTAGTAAGCAGCACTCTTTATAGACAAAGGCCCAGATGTGTCGTGCGGCCAGGATGAAATCCCACTGTCCAGAAAAAGGAATCAAAAGCTGAAACGAGCTGCAGCGTAGATGAACTGCGAAGCGTTACAAACGGCAGTGTGGCCTCACACACCTGTAATCCCAGCACTTAGGAGACGGAGGCAAGAGGATCAGGAATTTGAGTCTAGCCTGGGCTACAAGAGTCAAAAATAGGAGTGGAAGATGGCCTAGTGGGTAGAGTGTCTGCCTTATGAGCAGGTCCTCAGTCTCCAAAACCCACATTACAAAATTAAAAAAAACAAAAACAAAAACCTAGATGTGTGGGCACACACTCGTAATCCCAAGCAAATCTCTCTGGAGTCCTCTGGCCAGCTAGCCTGACCTACTAAGTGAGTTCCAGATCACTGAGACTCTATCTTTTAAAAAGCTGAATGGTGTTGAGCGGTGGTGCACTCGGGAGGCAGAGGCAGGTGGATCTCTGTGAGTTCGAGGACAGCCTGGTCTACAAAGTGAGTTCCAGGACAGGCTCCAAAGCTACACAGAGAAACCCTGTCTTGAAAACCAAAAAAAAAACAAAAACAAAAACAAAAAAGTTGAATGTCACCTGAGGAAAGACGCCTGAAGTTGTCTTTTGGTCTCTAAATGCACATACATACATGTGCATGTGCACCTTACACACTTGCACCCACATACACAGGAACATACACACACATACACATGCACGCACACACACAAATAACAATAATTTCTCAAGAGGACAATGCAGAGGGTAGTGGAAACCAACAAGGAGCCAGGGTGCAGCTCACTGAAAGGATGCGTCCTTAGTAAGCACAACCAACCTTCAGCAGAGACAGAACTGAAAGCACTGGCTGGTTGCTCCATGCTTCCTGCTCCCCTCTCTCAGGCCTGGTCAGGGTGTGCTGTTCTGGGAAGGACTAGTCTCCACTACCTGCTGGTCTCCGGGTCAGGAGCCAGAGTCACTGGAGCTCTGCCACCCAAAAGCACCACAGTCAGAACCAAGCACTGAAAGGCAGAGGAGGAGCGAGGCTGAGTGGTTGCCATGCCAACAGCTCCTTCTCTACCACAGAAGTAAAAAGAATAGGAAACTCAGGAGTTGTGTGATTCATAAATTGCAAAGAGCATGTGTGCTTGAACTAAAATAGCTCAAAAGCGAGGGAGGGGAATGTGGAGACAATGTGAGACGCAAGCCCAGGCCCCTGGGTACTCCGGAGCAGTTCATCAGCGTCATCTCAGCAGAGTGGAGTCTGCGTACCTGCTCTCCACTAAGATCCCATTAAAGTCACCCAGGTCAATGACACAGAAATGCAGGCCCTTCTCACTGCCTTACCCATCTACTCTACTTTTTAAAAGACAGCCTTCAAATACCTTGGGGCTTGATGTTGGCTCCCAATACCACAAGAACACACGCTTCGCTGAGGGGCAAGGCTTTGATTCTCTTACCCACTGCCCTATATCTGCAACCAAACACAGTGGTCAGTGTTTGTCAAACTAACAGTGACAGAATGCTCCTGGGCCAGCCCTCAGCAGTAGCTAATGTATCATTACCATTGTCTTCCAGACTGTTGAATCTACTCTATTTCCAGGAATTGATCCTATGGAGATAACTGCTGCGGTGCACACATATTTAACAACTACAGTACGTGTGCTCACACTATTCTGAGCACTTTATTCATCAACACTCTTAACAATCCAGCAAGAATGGTATTATTATTAGCCTCCATTTACGGCTGACAAAAGTAAGGTCAGGGAGATTAAGTTGCCCAGGACCACACAGTTAGTATGTACTAGAACCAATACTGGAGCAGAGTCTGTGCTTGTGGTTTGGACACACTGGTGGGAAGGTAACTGCTGAGAATGGGTTTTCACATGAGGCATTAGGAAATGGTAATATCCATCAGCAGGGAACTGGCTTTTATTTTATATATGCCAAAAGTAGAATACCATCTATCCATTTGATTGATGTTAGAAAATAGTGACATAGGAAAAAAATTGTTCAACAATAGAACTAAGAGAAAAGTCAGATCTGTAAATATACTAAGAAAGAGAAAGTGATTCCACAACGTCCTATCAATAGGTCACTAACAAAGTTCTATGTGGCTTTAAAAAAAATTAACCTTTATTTTTATTTTATGTATATGGGTATTTTGACTGGATGTATGTCTGTGCACAGTGTGCATGCAGTGCCTGTAGAGGCCAGAAGAGGGTGTCAGACCCCCTGGAACTGGAATTAAAAATGGTTGTGGGCTGCCATATGGGTGCTTGGATTTGAACCCTGGTCCTCTGCAAGAGCAACCAGTGCTGTAAACCACTGAGCCACCTCTGCATGTGATTTTTTTTTTTTATCATCTACATCTTCTAAATGTCCTGCTGCAATAACTATAGCCCAGAGAGGAACACAGAGAGAGAGGGCAACCCATGCCTAAACCTGAACTAAAATTTTCAAATATAGAAACAGAATATAGTCCTTTTGAACAAAGCAGAAAGAGAAAGGACAATATTATTCATTTAAATCTCAGCAAAGGATGGTGGTACTCAGACCAACGTTTTCCCAAACACTAAGCCCAGCATGTGTGGGAAGTCTCTCATCAGGCTCGGTAGAGCCTTTGATATGCCTACATGCATTCTCAAGCCCATTTGAGTGTGACTACAAGACTCTGTTTTCCCACAGCCTCTAGAAGGAGCTGACAGTGTTCCTAAAAGGAGAAGGAAAGTACCACTCCTGGGCAGAGTTAGACCCAAGTCAAGCAGACACTCTTGAAGAAAGACATGAAATCCAGGGACCAACAGGGACACCAGAGTGACTTCTAACTCTAAAACGAAGAGTGTAGTAGTAACTGGTGGTGAGGTGGGAGAATCTGGACAGACAAACTCAGACCTGGTGAGAAAACCCACTCTTAAATTAGTTAACTGACATAATCTGTTCCCTAAGGGACTAAATGTGGATCTCCAACGGTGTCTAGGAAACCCCGCAGAGACTTCTCAATAACAAAGATCCCAGTCCATGTACATGGCTTCCATCCTTCTCCACTGCCTAAGTTCCCAGACTTTCCAGGGAATCTGGCAGGAGGTCTAAAACAAACTGAACAATATGCCATGTGTTACTTAATTTAATTGTGTGTGTATGTGTATGCGTGTGTGCGTGTGTCTGTATGTGTGTGTGCGTGTGCATGTGCGTGTTAAATACTGGACCATGCAGAAAAGAGAAATTAGAAAATAAACAGAGAATGAGAACTTCAGGACTGGCAAGATGGCATAAGCCTGACAATCTGAGTTCAATCCCCAGGACCCACCTAAGCGAGGAAGAAGAAAACTGACTGAGAGCTGTCCTCTGACTCCCAAATGCACACTGTGACACCCATGCACCCACCCACACATACACATATACATATACATACAGATGCACACTGTAACACAAACATACCCCCAGCACACAGACATACACATACAGATGCATGCTGTGACACACGCATGCACATATACATACAGATGCACGCTGTAACACAAACATGCCTCTGCACACAGACATACACATACAGATGCACGCTGTGACACACACACACATGCACATATACATACAGATGCACGCTGTAACACACACACACACATACATGCACACATACAATGATAAAGGTCGAAAGATTTTCTAAAAGAATCAAATAGAACGTCTGTTTAAATATGGTCAGTCCCCCACTCAGCAAACACTTCTCTCAGCCATATGCCATTCTCTCTGCCTAGAAGTCTCCTCCCTACCCCTACTACCCTTTGTGTCTTTAGCTCTTACTTGGCCTTCAAAATTCAGCTCAAGTGTCACCTGCATCTCCAAAGTTCATTTTTCATCCTTGTTTCTGCTCGACCCTTTAAAAAATAAGTAAAAGTGCACGCACCTATGACCTGTCAGGCCTGGACCTCCTACCTCCTGGTACACTTGCTCTAAGAGGCTCTTCTCAATGACCTTTCACACTCCTGGCATCGTGGCCCCCACCCGCTCCTCCCAGCGCCTGGTCGGAGCTGAGACAGGAAGGAATGCTGCACATTGGCTTTGGACAGGAAAACACGTTCAGTGCCCAGAACCCATCTCGCAACACGCTTGCCAAACATGCACACTGGCCTTACAAATATCCCTCATGCCCTCACCACTCAGTTCTGGGGGATCGGATGCACTTTCACCCCGCGTCCTTCTTACAGAGTAAAGGTACATTTCAGGAGAGGCATACTCTGCCAGTTGTGTGGCTGCCTTCCCAAGCCAAACTCAGCCCAAGGGATGGCAGAGGGAAGCTAAACAATGCATGCGCTCTACCATCTCATGTCTGCAACTGCGTGTTAGTGCCCAGTTATTCCAATATCGGGTCTCAGGCTTATCCACAGACCTGCTCTAACTGCAGATGAATAACTCGTGATTAATCACTAAAATGTAGATTTAAATAATTATAAAGGGAGAGATTTCAGTCTCAGAATCTGAAAAGGGAGTAGAGCGAGAGCGGGCCAGGAAGTCAGAATTCAGTAGGTGGTGTGTGCCAGCGTCTATTCTAGGCCCCGATGAAGCTCTCCCTTCAGGTTCCATCTGAAAGGGCACAGGAAGGGTAGAAAAAGTACCTTCGAAGCTCATTCATGACCTTGAAGGCCTTCCCCATGTGGGCAGCGTTGACAGTGACTGTCCTCTGGCTCTTCTCGGCATCCTGGGCCTGCACTGTGGGCTGAGGGCTCAGCTTGATGCTGTGAGCAGAAGAGGGAGGGAAAGAGAGATCACGTATTAGCAAGCCCGGTTGTACATCTTCCAAGAGTCAACGGACTTGAGCCACCCACAGGGGCGTCTCTGTCAGCCTGTTATCTTCACCCAGGAAGCAGTGGGGGAAATACTGCAGCATTTCTGCAGGTCCTTCCAATGCACCTTTCTCCGGAGGCTCCAACTCAGATTCTCCCACCAGGCACTGGTCATTACCTCCATGCTTCCCTCCCTCCCTCCCCAAAGAGGAGGTGGTGTAAGCACTCTAACACTCACTATTTGGGGATGCTGGTCCACTTAGCAGTTAATGGGGGCTAATGTATGACAGGTATTGTATTTCAGTTCACGGGAAACATGATGGTAAACAAAGGCCAGTCCCTCCCATCACAAAATTCAGAGTTCGGTGAAGGAGAAAACCATGTAACAGTCAAACATCATAGGTTTTAAAGATTTATGTATTCATTATTTTATGTATATGAGTGCTCTGTCTTTATGCACACCAGAAGAAGAAATCTGATCCCATTACAGATGGTTGTAATCCACCATGTAGTTGCTGGGAATTGAACTCAGGACCTCTGGAAGAGCAGCCAGTGCTCTTAGCCGCTGAGCCAGCTCTCCAGCTCCCAAACATCATAATGTAAGCATTACAATTCCATAGGAGCTGCAGAAGCACAAGGGATCTAGTCAGTGATGCCAGAGTAGAAGAACCTCCCAGAAGCTGAGGAACTTAAAGTAGCCAGCGACTTAAAAAAGCGGACAGTGTCCCAGACGATGGGAACAGCAGGCACAATGACCAAAGGGGAAACACCAAGTGTGTTCAAAGTGCATGTGGTTCAGGGGAACGAGGCCACAGGAGGAAGTGTTAGTCGGGGGGGGGGGGGTTGTCCTCCCGGAGCAGGGGAAGGGTAGGAATGGGTTTTAAATAGAAAGCAAACATATAGGTATGAACATATCTATAATCTAGAAAAACCACAGTGGCTGGAGTTTAGAGAACAGGGACTCACAAGTGAAAGCTTCTGGGAAACCGTAATTCCACTGAAGGACAGGCAGTGTGGCTGGAGAGATGGCTCAGCAGTTAAGAGCACTGGCTGCTCTCACAGAGGACCTGAGTTCGATTCCCAGCACCCACATGGTGGCTCACAACCATCTGTAACTACAGTTCTAGAGGATCGGAGCTCTCTTCTGGCCTCCATAGGCACCACAACCATACATGATACACAGACATTCATGCAGGCAAAACACCATCTGCATAAAGTAAAGTAAAAGTAAGAGTTTTAGAAAGAAAAATAGGAGTCTGTGGCTGTTATGGGAAACACAGACTGTGTGGCCTACGTGAAGAGCAGGTGCAGCCTAATGCCCACTGTCCCAACACTGCGTGCACTGAAATCAAGGCGTAAAACTTGGGAATGTGCTGCAGTATCATGGGAGTAGGAGGGAGGAATCAAAAGAGTGAACAGGGAAAGGATATTCTCCTCAGAAAGGAGCTCCCAGGTCCAATCCAGAACCTTGGAGGGAACTGCTTGGCCCGGACTCCACTGTGTGTGCAGGAAAACAGCAATGTTCCCATTTGTGCAGCATTGGGAGCCAACGGTTTATCCCAGCTCTCGGACTTTAAAGGTGGTCCTTAGACTCCCCTATCAAGCATCCTCCATCTGCTGCCTCCTCACCTTGCACACTGCTGGAGACAAAGATGCTTTTTTCAGAGGATGCACCCAAGTCCTGGGTGTCTTTACGGAGTTCATATTAGTATTCACCACTGTTGAAAATGCCAGACCCAAGGTTTGTCTGGCGTAGCAGACCTTCCTTTGGCTCCTACCTTCCCCAGCTTCCTGCCTCCCCTCCCTTCACCTGAGCATGCCAGTGAGCTCTGGGGCTGTTTGAAGTCCTTGCACAAGGAAACCAACTGAACAGAGGAAGATAAATATTCAGATACACAAAGATGATTAGAATGATGTATTCAAGCAGGTTAAAAAAATTCCCAAAGGCCTGGAAAAATGGCTCTGTGGTTAAGGCTGCTCTTTCAGGGGACCTGGGTTTGATTCCCTGAACCCATGTGGCAGCCCCCTGTAACTTCAGTCCCAGGAGATCAGACACCCTCTTCTGGCTCTACCTGTATCAGGCACACATGTGGTACAGAGACACAAAACATTCATACACATAAACAATATATAAGTAAACTAAAATCTCAAGCCAGAAAATATGGCCAGAGAGAGGAAGCACCCAGCAAGGATGAAAAGTTTGCATCCCAAGGCCAGAAGGATATGTCCAACTTCCTGGTAAGAGTGCATTCTTTTACTTTTGAGATACAAGCTCTTCATTTATTAGATACTGAATTTTATACCACAATGTCAAAAGGAAATTCAAGTTTTCCAGTGGGTTCTATTTATTGATTCTGATTCTTCCTTTTCCCTGTCATGCCGCTGTGGCTCACAAGGCTTCACATACATAATGATCTGTTTTTGTCTCTCTAGCCAATTGCATTGGTCAGTTTATATAAATACCTTATTTCTGTAGCTTCATAATGTCTAATTTTTGACAGGTTAAGTCCTCAAGGCTTTGATTGCTCTTGGGAAATCACCTGTGCATCATTCAATCTAGTCCTTTATTCTTTCTAAAAATCAGCTTGTCAAGTTCCATGAAAACCCTGATAGGTCTTTGATAGAGAGTGCATTGAATTTATAGATCAGTTTAGACTGAACCAACATTTCTTTTGAGTTATTTCTCCCTATCCATGAACTTGGGATATCTTCTGTTTACTTATGTCCTTTGAATTTTTTATTTATGTGTATGTGTGTGTGTCTGAGTGTACATATGTGCACCACATGTATTCAGGAGCCCACAGAGGCCAGAAGAGGATTTCAGATCCTCAAAACTAGTCTTACAGTCAGTTATGAGCTGCTATGTGAGTGCTGGGAACTGAACTCCAGGCCTCTGCAAGAGCAGTAAACACTTGACCACTGAGCCATCTTTCCAGCCCCATGGGTCCTTTTTAACGTCACTCATGCATCTGTGTCTTTCTCTGAAGATCTTATACACATTTTGTTTGATTTTTGTCCTAAGTATATTACAGTTTTTCTTATTATTTTATGATAGAAATTGTCCTTTTTAGCTGGGTAGTGATGGCACACATCTTTAGTCCCGGCACTCAGGAGGCAGAGGCAGGTGGAACTCAGAGTTCAAGGCCAGCCTGGTCTACAGAGCGAGTTTTAGGATAGCCAGGACTACACAGAGAAACCCTGTCTCAAAAAATAAATAAATAAACAAATAAATAAATAAAAATAAAATAAAATAAAAGAAAGAAAGGGAGGAGAAAAACAGAAAAAAAGAAAGAAAGTGTCCTTTATAAGGTGTATTTGCTGATTGATGCAATTTATGAAATATAACTAACATTTACAAATTGATCTTCTAGCTAGGCTCCATACCAAATTTAATACCATTGTATCAAATTATTTGCCATTAATTCAATTAAATGTTCTTTGTAGATAAACTTTATATTATTAGTGTATAATGCCAGAGATGATGTGATGATGTTCTCATTCTATCTGACTCTCTCTCTCTCTCTCTCTCTCTCTCTCTCTCTCTCTCTCTCTCTCTCTGTGTGTGTGTGTGTGTGTGTATGTGTGTGTGTGTGTCTTTGTATGTATGATCCTCCTGCCTCAATTTCCTGAGTAGCTAGGAGGACAGGCCCGTGGCACTAAGCCTAGTAGCTTCTATTGTTTTTAATTATTTTAGGCGTATGGGTATTTTGTCTCGTATATGTCTGTGTTCCACAAGTGTGTGCCTGGTGCCTATGGAGGCCGGAAGAGAGGATCTCTTCCCCAGAACTGGAGCTACATGTTTGTGAGCCACCACACAAGTGCTGTGATCAAAACCCAGGTCCTCTAGAAGAGCAGCCATTTCTCCAGCCCTTGAGTTGTGTTGTTTTTAACTAGTTTGAATACATAATTCTGATCGTCATTGTGCATCTCTTTACTGAAAGAAATTCTGCGCTGGCTAAGATGGTAAAACAATGTCAAAGAGAAAGAGAAATCATGAATATTCCTGTCATGGTCCTGATTTCAAAGACATTCTAATGTTTCCCATCGCATGTACTTATTATAGGATTTTGCTAAATGCATTTTATAGAGTTAAAAAAAACTCCCAAGTTGGGTGTGGTGTCACATGTCTGTAATCCCACCATATGCTGAAGCAAGAAGATTGTGAGTTCAAGGTTAGCCTGGGCTACACAGTGAGTTCCAAGCCAGCCTGGACTAGATAGGGAGAGCCTGTGTCAAAATTGAAAGGAAAGAGGAGAGGACAGTGATAAGGTATGTGACAGGGAAGAGGAGGAGAGAAGGATTCTCTATTTTCATTTAGTCTTTTAAATCATGTTTATACTGCATTTTACCGAAACATCTTACATATATAATGAAATGATGGTATGTAGATCTTCCCTTTAATCTTTCAATGTGGAAAAGCCAGGATAAGAAGAGCGAATACGGAGCAAATCAAGGAACTGCTGAAGATCCTACACAGCGAACACACAGATTAGAATTCAGGGCCGCTGTCAGCTCCGCTTCACAAATACGCAAAGGGGTAGACCAAAGGGCAGTGTTTCAGGAGACTGACACATTCTCTGCAGTGACTCTACCACTGCTTTTCTGTTTTCTAATCTTCCAAATGGCCCAGGAATAACACATGTGCCTGTTAATGCAACTCTGTTTACAAAGGGTCTCCAGTATGGACTGCCTATAAAGTCCAACAAAGTATAACTCACACTGGGGCCTCCCTGAAAGGATGATGACTTGCCAACGTGCCCCAGCCACCCCAACACAGACTAGTCTTGACACCAGCAAGAACTCCAGGCTGCTTTCTCCCCCTGCCCTACAACAGCTCCATGAAAACACGGTCAATCCAAAGCAATTCTAAACCTCTGGTTTCTAAAAGATGCAAGCTTCTTGGTGACATCACCATTGTTCAGCTCAGAGATGTGGAGAATCTGATGCATGATCCCACAGGAAGGAACAAAGTGGGTTCTGAGTCCCAGTACTCTCAAACTTTCTGTACTGCAGCTTATACACTCAACAAACTGTACAACATGTACATAAGTGTGCACATGCACACGCACACACACATGTGTCTCAGCATAGGATCCATGCCCAAGGACATTTACTAGATCCTGCCATTTCCTCCCCTAGGTCTTTCTCCCCAGATATATTTCATCGCCCAACAGCACTGAGCATTCTGGTTCTTGACCCCCCAAGTAAGGCGGTGAACCCTCTCTTCTCACCTACGAAACAGGCCACACTGAGTCATGCTGCCACATTCTCAGCCAGGGTCTACAGCCGCACTTCTCAACCCACTCAGACCCAATCTAAAGAGACTCAGCCTTCCAGGATCCATGAGCTGGCAAGAGGTACACAGCCTATCAACTTCCCTCCATAATCAGTTCTTCCGTGCCCTTCCCAGTGGACCTGAAGCTCTGGCTGCTGATTAAAAGAACCTTCATCTACATCCCAGTGTCCAGGGTTTCATGCCACTGAATCAGACCATACTTAAGAGAAATCAGGTAACTGACCACGAATGTTCTCAGAATAGTCATCTACGCCACTTTTTGCGTGAGCGTTAGCAGACTCAGAACACGCCAAATGAATCCACTTGAGCAAATGTCTAAGGATCTAACTCAACAATTAATTTCACACATTATTCTGCTTACTAGTCAACTTACTTCTGCTGTGGGATGTTCTGTATGGCAAATGTGTTGCTGATTGGTCAATAAATAAAACACTGATTGGCCATTGGCTAGGCAGGAAGTATAGGTGGGACAAGGAGGAGAATAAAGCTGGGAAGTGGAAGGCTGAGTCAGAGAGACACTGCCAGCCGCCACGATGACTAACAGCATGTGAAGATGCCGGTAAGCCACGAGCCACGTGGCAAGGTATAGATTAATAGAAATGGATTAATTTAAGCTGTAAGAACAGCTAGCAAGAAGCCTGCCACGGCCATACAGTTTGTAACCAATATAAGTCTCTGTGTTTACTTGGTCGGGTCTGAGCGGCTGTGGGACTGGAAGGTGAGAGAGATTTGTCCTGACTGTGGGCCAGGCAGGAAAACTCTAGCTACATACTTGTGTGACCAACATTGATGCCATGCGGTAAATGATTCCTTCAGCCCAAGTGGTAAAAATGCCCAGAACTGGAGCTGGAGAAATGGCTCAGAGTAAAGAGTGCTCGCTGCTCTTCCAGAGGACTAGAGCTGTGTTCCCAGCACCCACATCAGGCAGCTCCCAACCTCCTGCCACTCCAGCCCCAGGGAATTCAATGTCCTCTTCTGTTCTCCATGAACAGCAGAATGCATACACACAGACACACAGACACACAGACACACAGACACAGACACACACACACACACACACACACACACACGCATGCACACATGCACACATGTACATACATATACATATAAATAAGAAAATAAAAATAAATCTTAAAAAAAAAAAAACAGACTAGGAACCCATCAGCAGCTCACAGAAAGGGAGTGTCACAAGTTGGCTCACTGCACGTGTCTCTCCCAGGTGTCTGCTGACTCCATTCAAAGTCAGACTAAGACCGCCGAGCCTCAGAAAGGGCCAGGCATGGCTGTCCCTTCCTTCTTGAGCCGTTTGGGGTTTTGTTGTTGTTGCTGTTGTTTTGGACCCTTACACTGATCTCTCACCTGACCTCTCCACTGTAGATGTTCCTCTTTCCAAGGCTTCCTGCATACCACATACCACTGCCAAACTGCTCTTTCGAAAGGTGAGTGGGGTCCTGTCATATCCTCACCATCCACATGAAGGGGTTAAACTCTCCTACCTCCTCGACCAAATTTAGGCTCCAGTTCTCTAAGAAGGACAAACAGGTATCTTTTCCAACAAAGGGCCACTTATCTACAAGGCCCTTACATTCAGGGTCGAGGGAGAGCATAAACACAGAGGGTCTAAGTCGGCCTCACAGTGTCTCAAGGACAAACCCAGCAGCCCCCTCTGAGTCACGTCCAAGCTTGTGCAGATGTGTCCAAAAAACGGTAAGACTGAACCTCAGCCAATTAGAAATATACAATGTAACTGCTGCCTGCTTAACCAATTATGTAGTTGACCCTGACACTCTCCTTAGCCTGCACGTCCCTCTTGGGGTTGTAGCCATTTTGTACAGGTGAACGACCCCACATGCACATTGGTATAATAAACGTTCTTTGTTCTTGCATACTATTTGAGTCTGGGGTCTTCCTTCAGTGTTTCCTTAGACTCTTCACAGTGGCCGTTTGCCACTCTTCACAGTGGCCATCTGCTATATGTATTTACTAGTCATGTAACATTATGTTTCAAAAACTACTATGGCAAGCTGGGCAGTGGTGGTGCACACCTTTAATCCCAGCACTCAGGAGACAGAGGCAGGCAGATCTCTGTGAGTTCGAGGCCAGCCTAGTCTACAAAGCGAGTTCCAGGACAGCCAGGGCTGTTACACAAAGAAACCCTGCCTCAAAGAAGAAAAGGGAAAAACAAACAAAAAACAAAAACCTACTATAGCAAAATGAATCTCAAAAATCCTCAGCCTAAAATCATGACTATTGCCTAGTATGCAGGTACCCCACAAGCACACCAACCTGGACTGAACCTGAACCGCCAGCCTGACCTTCCTCAAACACATACTGAGTACTGTTGTGTGCTGAGTGGATGAACGGCCACTGTGGATGGACTTCCCCTCCCTTCCCCAGCATCACAACCCGAGTGTCTGTCCCGTGAGGATACTTCAGCTTTACCTCCTCTAGGCAGCCTTGGAACTTCAGCCCCAACTGTTCCCTTCCTTTCCTGAATTCCTGTTGCATTCTTAGCCTGTGACCCAACCAGTACACAGAACACAGCTGTGTTTAATTGCCTTTCATTTCCTTATCTAATCATCCTCCCCTCACACCAGATTCAACATACTGACAGGTAAGGAACCATGTGTCCTTAGCACAACTGACTCCATGATGGAAGTGCCATTCAGGCTGCAAAACTCAGCATGTAGCTGGCACCATCTGCCAAAACAAAAGCAGAGACCTAATCCTTCCAAGCCCACAGTTGTGGGAAGTCTCTAAATGCACTAACCTTGCTTTTTGGCGTCTGTAGTTAGTTCTGCTTCTGTCTACCTGTTCTTGTTAACTGAAATATGATAACCCAGGATATGGATTTTGTGCTTAAAAGCTCACCCTGGGAAGAAAGGCTCAGTGCTACACTGGGATCCTGAACACCCAATGTCTTCACCAGCCAGTTTATAAAGACTTTCTATTGGCTTAAACCCATGTCTGAGCAGTCTTCTCTGGTGGATCCCCCATAACTCTGTATGACTGGCAATTGAGCCCACCCAGCACAGGATTATGATGCAGCAGGCCCTCATTGTATGTCATAGATGGGTTCCGAGCTGAAAACCTTCATCTGTCCTCATAAGTGTTGGATAGTAAAGCAGAGTGGTCCTCATAAGTGTTGGATAGTAAAGCAGAGTGGGGCTACAGTCTGCCTCCACCACAGCCAACAACTGCAGGTACTGACGTAGATCAGGCCTCAGGGAAGAACTATAAAGGAATACACAGAAACCAGTAAGCAGTATGCATAAAAGACATACACTCTAGCCGGGCAATGGTGGCGCACGCCTTTGATCCCAGCACTCCAGGGGCAGAGGCAGGCGGATCTCTGAGAGTTCGAGGCCAGCCTGGTCTACAGAGTGAGTTCCAGGTCAGCTAAGGCTACACAGAGAAGCCCTGTCTTGAAAAAACAAACAAATGAAGAAGATACCACTCTGACTATGCCTCTCTAGAGTCCACCAACCACTTCCCCTGTCCTGAAATCCCATAGCCAGTGTCTTACCCTCTCCCCTCCTGAGATTCTACATAAGTGAATCCACACATATCCCAAACTGCCCTCTCTCAAGCTGGTTCTTCTTTCTGTATTTGCTACCTCACAAGATGTAACCCACAGGAACACTGTAAGCCCCTTGAAGACCTCCCACCACCAGATTCTGCCCACAGAACACTCTAACTGCCTTAACTGCTTGACACAGACCCAGCCCTACAAAGAAAAAAGCCCAAGCTCAGGACTTAAAATCCCACCAATCCCTGAGCTCACCTCAGGCTCTAGACTTGAAATCCTACCAATCCCCACCCCGGAAAGCTCCATCCCCAAGAAACGCTATATAAACTGACTGCTGCTCAGTCATCTGCTGCTTTTCACCCAAGCAGAGGCAGCCGCCCTTCTGGAGTTTTCCCTCCCGATAAATCTCTTGTGTGAGGTTTGTTGTGTGGTGTGACTTTGTGGTATTCCTTGGCTCCTGACTGCAAAGATACCTTTCCCTTCAGAGCTGTAACACTTACATTGGGGAAACCTCCTACACACACACACACACACACACACACACCTGAGCAGAGCTGTAACACTTACACTGGGGAAACCTCCTACACACACACACACACACACACACACACACACACACACACACACACCTGAGCAGAGCTGTAACACTTACACTGGGGAAACCATAACACTTGAGGTTGGGAAAACTTTCCCCTCAGAGCTGTACCACTTACAAACACACCTATCCAAGACAGAAACTGGGGCGTTGTCCTCGATAGCTTGTTTCTGCACACACCTGTCACCTACCCCCACAAGTCTGATTCCATGCCCTCTAACACCTCTGCTGCCCGTCTTCTTCTCTTGGTCACTGCTACCACAAGCTCCCTTCTGCCTCTTCTACTTCCTGGGTTATCACCATTAACTCCTCCACGATGTTAGCTTGGTCAAGGCACTTCGACAAAAGCCTCTTCCTGATTCCTCACAGGATTCAGAATGAATCTCAGAGAACTATCTGGTCTTTTGTAGTCCCACCGTTGCCCTGGAGACTCTTTATTCCCATATAACTAACATACCTGCAACAGCCTAAACACCTGATGCTCTCTGGTTTGGTAAAGCATGTCTGCCTAAAGCACACTCCCCATCACCACCTTCTCTCCTCACGTGTCCACCCAGAAGCCCTTCCCACCACCCTCCGCTAGCCGCTTGACCAGTTCTCTTCCACGCTCCCATCATACCCCAAACTTCTCTCTGCTGTCTTCCCAACACAGTATGTACTGCTCAATGGTCATAGCTGGACAGGGGCTGGGGAGGAGAAGCACCCTGACTAGTTACGGTTATTTATTATTTCCCATAGTATAAGTCATCCCTCCATGAGAGATTTCAAACTGCCAACTTGTCTCTTGGGATTTGGAGACAGATATATGCTCTTAATGTACAGCCATTTCCTATGAGATACAACAGATCTAAATTCAAAGGCTTAGATGAGAATAATATTTGAGAGTTGTGAGCCCTATATGTATATATTTTAATATAATTTTGTTATTTAATTTTCATAATAGCCAAATTGAATAACTGAGTCACAAAATTCCTGAAAATTTAATAAGTGGCTTTGGCAAGTTTGTCTCCATGAGACTGAGCTCCGTGAGAACCAAGATGGTGCCTCAATTCCATCTTCTTAGCATGCAGCACCTAACAGGCACTCAACAAGCCTTGGGGAAACGAAAGTTACGTGGGCTGAGACTACCAAGCTTGTGCCTCCTTACCCCACCTCTCTAAAACTAAGCCTGGCTTTATCTCCTTCCATGCCCTGCTTTCACGTCACTTTGGGGAGGCACAGCCCAGACCCCTTCATGTAGTGAAAAAGCAGGATTGGGGGGGAGAAAAAGCCAGCAAGAGAAGAGGGGAAAGCAAGTAAGACAGTGTTTACCTTGGGAGTCCTCGGGTTCCCGTGCGGGAAGAACCCAGGCAATGAGTCCAAAGGAAAGTGAGACCATAAGCTCCTCCAAGTAAGCTACCAGCAGGGTTTAGAGCCCTAGAGAGCGAGGACCTCCAGTCATCGACAGTATGGAGGATCACCCAGGGGATAAGGAATCCAGGGTAAGGCAGCCAAAGCTTATAGATTAACGATTCCCTCACAAGTCTTCACAGGACAGAGCTCAGAAGCAGTCAGTTCATGCCAGGCCTCATACATGGGGCCCAAGAATGTTATATTCAAGCCAGCAATGAGACAATAAAGACAGGCAGTCATCTAAGGAAGGCAGAGCTACACTAAGGAAGGTCCAACAGGACCAGACTATATTCACTGTATTCTCTCGGCAAAGAAAGGTCCTTTGGAAGGAAAAAGCCGAAAGCTAGATATTAGCTGTAGGTCCCTCTCGTCTTACACTCCATAGAAAATATATAGAAAAGGGATATCCCATGATGTCCCTTGGTTAAGCCTCAGGTTTGAGCACAGAACCTGAAGCCTGTAACTCACTACACAGCCTTTAGAGCACGTTGGCCTCTGGTGCCTCCTGCAGGGTCCCCTTCAGAGAGAACAAGAGCAGCAGCCACTGTCGGTAATACGTGGCTAGTTTCCCTACAGATTAATGGTGAATGTGCTGCCCACTGTACTAGGCTCTCCCGGGGTCACCAGCAAGAGTCATCTGGAACACTAACAAGACCAAAGTTCTCAGGCTGGAGAGATGGCTCAGCCATTAAGAGCACTGGCTGCTCTTCCAGAGGTCTCAGGTTCGATCCCAGACCTATGTGGCAGCTCACAACCAGGAGAGCTAACGCTCTCTTCTGGTCTTCAAGGGCATCAAATGCACACACTGTGCATAGACACACATGCAAGCAAAACACCCATAGACACAAATAGTAAACTGCTACGGCCGCAGGAATATATCATAAGAGCTCAGCTGGTTATGGCAAAGTCACTACCTGGAGGGATCAAGGAATTCCTCCAGAGAAAGCCAAATCCCAAGGAGTTTTTGGTGTTATTTGGCTTGTTATATACCAGCTGTATTCTGTTATGAAAATCATGTGTGCCTTCATAGTTTTCCCAATTGACTTTTCCCTAAGAAGGGCTAACAGTGTGGACTGATCACTCTCTGGACATACACACTCCAGGTATTTGGAGAACAGCCTCAGGAAAGGCTTTCTCTGGAATCAGATATCTCCCTTGGCCACTTTCAAGGACTAGCAGTAATAACAGTTCACATGAAAGTCTCCTGATTTAAGGTAAATTCCACAAGGAGACACCACCTAGGTCACGTGGATGTTAAGTAACAGCTTTACACAGTTTAGCTCAGACCCTCCCTTCTTACAGCCTTACTAACTTTATAGACCGCTAACTCCTTACCTAACCACTTCTAGGAATATTTAGATAACCTTCTGCGCTGACAGCTATGCTCAGCCAGAACCCCAGTTCAAGCCTCCCTGTAATTATCATCATTGGCAGCATCCGGCCAGGTCCATCCCCAAGTGGAGGAAAGTACCTTATCAGAGATACCTCTGTACTCTCTAAGAACAGACTTAAGCGTCCAGACTACCTGTTTGAGAAGGCCTGGTGGATGTGCCAATTAAGCTTAACTTCCTCCTTTCCCAAATCTTACCTCTGGTTCCAGATCTCCCTTTAACTATCACCAGAGGCATCTAGCTGTACACAGGTTGCCTAGCGACTAAGCACACTTTCCCCCACCCTGCAGAAAAACAGCAGATAGCTTGAACAGATAGGAGCCACAGGGGGGAAAAAAAAAAGGCAGTTTTATTTTTCTCCCATTGACCTAGCAACTTATAGATGCTTAACATTTTCTACTAATCACGTTTAAGACTATAGTTGAACACATAAGATCCCTCTTCTTAGATATTACCTGAATTTAGCCTTTGGTTAATTCATTTTCCCATTGGTCACTTCCCTTTGGAGTTGCAAATGATAATTAATGGTTATTGTCTCTCTATGTGATTCTTATCACCCCTCCGTTTGGCCCTGGAAGCCTGGCTTTGCACTGCCAAGGGATTACTGCTTGTAAGTGTATATATACCGGGACTTCTGGGGCACTGGGGGATGGAGAAGAGAATGGAAGAACTAGACGGGTAAGAACTTGAGAGGAACAAACTGAGATGGGGAAGAACTAGGTTGAAGGGCTAGAAGAGAGTACTAGAGGAATGAGATGGAAGATGAGGAAGAGCCAGATGGGGAAGAACAAGATGAGGAAGAACAAGATGAGAGAGAAGGAGATGGGAGAGGAACTGATATGGGAAAGAACAAGATGGATGAGAACCTAGAAGGGAAAGAACTAGATGAATTAAAACCTAGAAAGAGCAGAGTTACATGAAGGAACTAAAATACAGCCTGGAGGGGACAACAGATAAATGTAAAGAGAAATTGGGCAAGAAAGGAGCTAAAAATGAGAGCAGAGTATAAGCTTGTAAAGAGAGAACCAATACAGAATAATAAAGTGTATGGACTAAGGAGTTTCGTGTACATAGATTCATTTCTTTTCTTCAAAGATTTATTATCAGCTGGTTGTAGATTCTTCATGGACCCTGGGAGGGGACTATCGAGGGGCTGGACCCCCATAGTCACCAATAGTAAATAATATAAAAAGATCAGATTTCTGAATCCATGAGACGTTGGATAAACTACAGATCTAGGAAGTACCGCAATCCTAAAGGTCAAGACAAAAATTACCAAATTTTATTGTGTGATATTTTGATTGCACTCTGATACTTCCGAGACTGGCAATAAAGTTTACTTTGAATCAGAGGGTGGAGCTAGCTACTAGCTGACCAAAATTAGCCATAGAGGTTTTGGAGGAGTAAGGACATATAGAGAAACACAGGAAGTAGTAGGGAGAGGCTCAGAAACATTCTCAGCCCTTTTGGACTGAGGAAGGAGAGAGAGAGGAGGTCACTGGTCACTTCTCTGCCTCTTCTCTGATCATTCAGTTCTTACCCCGATGTCTGACTCCCGAGTTTTTATTGATAAAGAATAATTAGATAAACGCTTCAAAATTTAGATGTCTACTTCTTGATTGGTGAAGAACTTGGCACTTGAGTATGTCCAGCCACCAGAATCTAGACCTTAATAAACCCTGCCATCAAGTCACATCATTTACACACAAGCCACAAACTCTCTCAGCAGGGCCACCTTGAATCCCAGCATCAGAGTGACGCTGGGAAATAGCCCACACAGGCACACAGTAGCTATGCATCAAAAGCTGTGAATCCCAGGGGACAGTCAATCACAGTCAACATTTACTGGAAGCTGGCTCTGACAAAAGGTCTTACAGCCATTATCTAGTTTCATCTTCAGAACAGTAGTATGAAGCAGGAACTGCTATCTCCGGAGGCTCTGAGATCAAATTTGTCAGGACAATCCTACATGATACTAATTTTCCTGAACTTGTCAGCCCTTCACACCAGCCAGCCCTGATTCATGAAAGCTGTTGGTAGTTGCTGCTGCCTGTACTGCACCCTCCTCCCTGACCAACTTCAAGAACAGGCGTTAACTAATCACATTCCTGAAGGCCTAATTCATGACTTTCTTTAGAATTAGGATGGAATAAAACAAGTTATATAAAGATTTAAAACACTTGACTTCATACAAATAGAACTAGACAAGGAAAGAGACACACTCCCTGCGATGTGGCTTTTGAAAGCCAAGCTTGTATTAGGCTTGAATGGGAGAGTTGAACTCACTGTGTAGGCCGCTATGACAGAGGCCATGGTATGAATTCACAAGTAAAAAGGACAGTAGGAAGCTGGAGAGATGGCTCAGTGGTTACGAGCACTGATTGCTCTTACAGAGGACCCAGGTTCGGTTCCCAGCACCCAAGTGGTGGCTCACAAGCTCTACAATGTCAGTTCCAGGACATGTCTTCTGACCTCCAAGGGCAAAAGGAACATACTTGATACACAGACATACATGCAAGCAAACATTCATACACACACAATAAAAATAAAGAAGTCCTTTTTTCAAAAGGGAAAAGCAGCCTAAGATCTTCACAAATCACAGGAAGTCACATTCTACCTGAGATTCACTGAACTTACATAACAAGAAAAAAAATCTTAGAACAAAGTATGTTCAAACTATTTTTTACATAGTTTCTCACTGGTCTGTTCAATTTAACCTACTTTTAGAGTTCATCTAGAATTTAAAAAAAAATAGGTCATTTCCATAGTGGGGATGTTCACAAATAAAGTAGACGATTTGGAACACACACAGAAAAATGTTCTTGCCTGGAACGGCCTTAACAATCTAAAACTTATCAAAGAAATCCTAAAAAGCCAAATCTTGGTGTGGAAAAAAATGAAATAATGGCCCCTGTTGCTGACTCTGTTCCCTTTCCACATTAAAAAAAAAAAAAATCAAGATCCAAATAGAAAATGTGATCTCAGTTATCACCACTGCAATGACATGCAGTGTCTCAGGAGGGGTGTGGCAGCCCAAACATTCCTGCACAAGTGTCTACTCACAACTTCTGAGGCCAAGGAGAGGACTAAGTGACTGGCCAGCAGGAATTGGAGTAGAAAACACTGTTCTGCTGCTGGACGTGTGCCCTGTGCTGGGTCTCACCTGTGTTTACCTGGTGATGCAAACTCCAGTGTTTGGGGAGGGAAGGCCGGCATCCCAGGCTGTCCCCCAGTGTTTCTCTGTCTGCCACTGTCAAGGGTAAACATGCCTCCATCCCAGGAGCTCCTGGAGGCACAGGAGCTGGCTCCTGTCAACAAGAGACAGCCAAGAAGACCATCCCCTAAGGACACCTCATAGGTGGTCACAGCAAAGTTGTATCTGAAAGCCTTTCAGGAGCTCCCCACCCTTCCATGATGGAAACCATACAACTTTAAGAAAAATAAGCAGCCAGCTTCTCCTTTTAATGATGTCTCTACTAAAAAAAAATGCTTTTCTCTGCAACTGCTGCAGATCTGCCAGTCTGGACCTTCAGGGTGTGTGTGTGTGTGTGTGTGTGTGTGTGTGTGTGTGTGTGTCTGTCTGTGTCTGTCTATGTGTGTGTCTGTATATCTGTGTCTGTGTTTGTCTGTGTGTGTGTCTGTCTGTCTGTGTCTATGTATGTGTAACATACACAACAAAATTTATAAGTTTTATTGTGAAGCCCATTGAATCGCCATATAACCATGACCACTATCCACCTCTACAACTTACCCTCCCGATTTGAAATCCCACACCTAGGAGGCAGTCCCTACTCCCCTTCTTCTCCCCCTGGCAAGCACTTCACTTTCTGTTGCTATGAATTGAGTTTATCTTGAAAGTGGAAAATTTATTTTAATACATCTATAAGGTTGATTTTCAAGTCTAAAATAAAATTCCAACAGCAAGGGCAACTGCCATTTCAGTGTGTGAGAGACTCGGGGAAGGAGGGGGAGGGGAGAGAGCTGGAGCCCCTTTGTTGATCCGAACCCCGAACCACCTCTCTCCACTCCTCAGGCCTTGGTGGTTCCCCATAGAGGAAGGTTCAGCATCAGAAGGCCTAGCAGAGCTGAGGAGCCTGGGATGAGGCAGAGGAAGCGCAGCCCCAGGCTCTTCAAGGTCTTAGCCTGAGCAAGTGGTACCCAGCTCATGCCCACTGGGGCATCCATGTGCCACATGGCATCTGTAAAGGGAGGTAAAAATAGTAAATAAAATACAAGCGATGTGGAGCCCTGTGAGGCGCCTCACTGTGTAGAGATCACTTAAGTAGGGTGATACCTGCTAGGCTTCCCTCTATGTTCCTCGTGTGAGCAGACCACATAATCTGCTTTGGATAATTGTTATAGGAAAATCCTAAAGGCTTTGTTAGCATCTTGGGGTGCAGCACAGCATAGAGGGTCCAGGGGTAACAGTAGCTGCCATATTCTAAGCACTTACTCCACGCCAGAAAAAAACAAAATGAGGGACTATGCACACACTGCCTGGTTTAATCTTCACAACAACCCCATGAAGAATAGTGTGATTGTTCCCTTTACGTATTAAAAAAAAAAAAATAGCTCAGTAAAAATACAACACACGCAAGGTCATAGGGCTTGAAAAATACTTCAATGAGTTAATGTTCCTCCCAAGCCCACACTTTCAATTAATAACATTTCAAGGTAAAAAGTATTTTTATACCCTTATAGCAAGGAAAGAAAATTATTCATAGAAATCTTTTGGCTGAAATGTTTTAATGCTTAAAAATAGCCCCAATTACGTTTTAGCAGGTTAAATGCGGAACAAGCACCAGACACAGAATGCCTCCAGTCCCTGGAGATCGGACTCATGACCTAGGCCAATCACCCTTGGTTTCAGGAAACTTATAAACCAAAGCTATTTCTACCTCTTCTTCCATGTCAAGGCATGACATTTCAAGTGGGGCTCAGACAATCAACTTGATAGCCAAGGATGTTCAGATATTTCAATCTTTTCTCTCACCTTTTTAGTTAACAGAGTTCCTCACAAAAGTCACCAGCTAAGGTCAAGATGCAAAGAATAGGAGAAAATGGATGTCTACACCGTACCCCCTCCCCTCTAAGCCCGTGGGTCTTTGTGGAAGAGGCGGGTGGAGAGGGTGCAAGGGCCAGAGATGGTGGAGGACTTGAAGGAAGCTGTGTTTTCCAAGATAACAGAGCAGCTGCACACAGGAACTCACTTGGTGCAAACTCAAGCCATACAAAATCCCAACATGGAGCGGGGAGAGCCACAGAGCCCCACCCGGAGCTGAGGAGACACTAGCATCTGATGGCTACAGCAAGTGGGAGAGTCGGGCTTCCTTACTGGTGTATTTTCTGGTGTACTGACCACACTCTGGGGCAGGCCTCACAACCAATAGTGATTGGGTAACACAAACCAGACTCAAATGGTTGGGGGGGTAGTACAAGAGAGGGGGGCATGAACATGAAGCTGAATGTGTTGAGAAGGTGGGAACGGATCAGGGAGTGATTGGGGAAAGGGAGATGAATACGATCCAAATACAGTGTAAGAAATTCTCAAAGAATTAATAAAACTGGTTTATATTATCAATTAACCAGAAAATTACTACCCAGTGCCTGCTTTGGTGAAGCCAAACAGTAAGTAGTCAGTGAGAAATATTAAGGAGGAAGTACAAAGACACCATCTTCATGTGAGTTATATGAAGCAGAGACACAAAAGGACTTGCTTGGTCTCTCTTCGGGTCTAAGATACAAACAAGAAGTTTGGTCAGGTAAGGTGGTACACACTTTTAATCCCAGTACTTTGAAGGCATCAGTAGGTGGATCTCTGTGAGTTCGAGGCCAACCTGGTCTACATAATGAGTTCTAAGAGCCAGGGATGCATAGAGAGACTCTGTCTCAACCCCTACCACTACCACCACCACAGGCCAAAAGACGAGGTTTGTATGTAAGAACAGCAGTGAGGACTAAAAAGCTGAGTTTTCCAATAAGATGGAAAGAGAAGGCCGGGTGGTGGTGGTGCATGCCTTTAATCCCAGCACTTGGGAGGCAGAGGCGGGTGGATCTCTGTGAGTTCGAGGCCAGAGTGAGTTCCAGGAAAAGGCACCAAAGCTACACAGAGAAATCCTGTCTCAAAAAAACAAAACAAAAAACCAAAAGATGGGAAGAGAAGTGTTCTCAAACAGAGCTCTGAGAATGAGGATTTGTGGCCAGCGAAAAGGAGTGTGAGTAACCACAAAAAACACCCACAGGACTCTTGGTGGGTGGATGGGTATGCTTTGGAAAGAGACGGCAGACAAATCAAAGAAGACTTACTTGTTTGGCAGGTAGGCTGTCCCTAGAACAGGGACAAAAAGTAACGATCCGGGCAGCCTGGTGAATGTTGGAAATTCTCAACTTGGATTTCTTGTCTATGTGCAGTCTCCAGTGGACAAAAGCAAATGGGTACTCAGCCACAGACATCAGCTCCCCTCACTCACCAGTTGAAGATGATATGAGGACTTGTGAGCACTGAACTGTGGGCACAATCGCTGCCCCCAAACGCTCAGGTGGCAGCAGTCTCGTGCCAGCCTCAGCCCAGACGTGCTATGGGTCATGCAGGCAGACACAGTCCATAACTTCACACCTCCATCACATCACTCCTTCCTTTGCTAGCTACGGGCTGATAAGAAAGGGCAAGACCACTGTCCACCTCTGCCCCAAGGCCTCTGGATGTCCCATTGCTTAGGGGGACTGCTGTTGTGAAGAGAGCCCAGAGGCAACATACATGTCCTAGGCTACCAGTTCTCAACCTGTGGGTCATGACCCTTTGTGGGTCAAACGACCCTTTCACAGGGGTTGAATGTCAGACATCCTGCATATCAGATATTTACAATTCATAACAGTAGCAAAATTAGCTATGAAGTAGCAACAAAAATCAGTTGGGGGTCACCACGACATGAGGAGCTGTGCTAAAGGGTCGCAGCGTTAAGAAGACTGAGAACCACTCTTCTACTCTCCCTGCGAGTGGGACTGTCCAGAAGCGCTGGTCTCTAAGGCTTTTACAGACAGAATGAAGGAACCACAGCTGTTCTCACTGGGCTGTCAGGACAAGCCACTCTCATCAAGGTGCTCTCCAAACATGTCTGCACTGATTTAGTGAGCCTGTTCCCGGGGAACCAGCAACTCACAACTTAGAGGAAAAGCCTTCTGGCTCTCCCTGTGGTCTTCTCTCCTCAAGGAAAATGGCAAAGCCTGTTCTCTGCACCAACCCACGGATGAGGAGGTGGTGGCGCTCAGACTTCTGATCCGTAGTCTGCCAGATCTGGCCCTGCACTGAGAACCTTCACAGTGGGAGGGTCAGCTCTTCAGACAAAGTAAAACTGTATACGCTCCTGTTTGCCAGCTTGTTCCTGCTCAACGCAAGCACTTAAATGCCTTCTGTCGATTCCTATTTCGCTGAAAGTCTGTGGGTTCCTCTAAGACAGACCTTGCAGTGTCTCTCAAACTTTGTGATACAGACAAAACCAGTTGTGAGCAAATGTCAATTGACTAGGTTTCTCCTTCACTCATACCAGCACAGAAGCCAGAGTCCATGAACATACATATTTAGACTTGTTTTTAGGAAAGCCATCCACTTGGCATGTTTCCTGAAGATTCAACCACCTCGTGTGAACGAGGCAAGTGCTCCCTCCAAGGCCAGCCCCGCAATGACATCAAAACCCCCCATCAAAGAAAGACACCCTGGAGAATGGGAACGCCTCCCTGAAGCAGCCTGGAAAGGGCAATCCTGACTCAAGCCATGCTGAAACTATTCTCCAACGCCAGCCAGGAAGTTCCTTCTTTTGGCGTGCTTTGCTGCCCAGCAAACCCAGACTTGCCTTGGCAAGAGCCAAGAGTCTCTATAGCTTTGAGCCCTGGAAGAGGTAGGTTTCCAAAGGGACTTTCCTGCCTTCGCTCTGCTTTGGGATCCCGCAGTGGCCAGGATTTGCAACCCCGCTTCGCTAATGCAAACATAAACGCTGGTGGTTACACCTTAAGCTCACGTTTGCTTACACATGCATACCGCACACACACCATGCTTACACATACATACCTTTCGCCCTCCATTGTGGGAGGCCGGGCAGGGTTAGTAGCCACCAAACTGTGCATGCACCCGGGAACTAGCGCTGCTCTCTGGGCTCTCCCAGCAGCCCCGTGAGGGATTCTGATCAGCAACAGTGATTCAGCATGGCTGCAACTGAGACCTCCTCGCTCCCTGTCCTCCTTCCTCTGACTTACTCGCGGCAGCTTCTACCGCAGAAGCGGCAGGGGTAGAAAATGTCTTACCCAGAGCTCCCTGCAGCCCTTTCAGCTGCTAAAAGCAGCAACCCACTCGCTCCCCCTCCCCCGCAGGCTGGCTTCTCCTCTGTCTCCTAGGAACAGCCACAGCTTCGGCGGCTACCCTAGGGCTATGCCACCTTTCCAGCTGCTTCCACATCTGCTCAGGCATCCCCAGCCCTAGCGACTAGCCCACCCCACGGTCTCCTGCCTCCTCTGCTGCACTGCAAAGAATCAGAGGAATCCTCACTAACGGAGAAAAGCTGACCCCTCCTTCTCTCCTCCTCCTAAGCTATGAGTCTGTGGGCCTGGCCAGATTGCTGGAATGAGGAGGCCCCTCTGCGGCCTGCGGTGGAGTTTACCCACCTAGGGAAATTGTAACATCAGCTCTGCCTAATTGCCCTCCCCAAGCCCATAGTAGTTCTGAGAGGTGACAATAACACAAGTGGGATTTGGGTGGGTGTCATAGAAAAGAAATGAATAAGGAGAAGAATTAGACATAGGAGCTGGAGCGTTGTTATGTTGGGAGGCTGGGCAACTGAAACAAACCCCTGTATTACAAAAATCCCAAAGAGCATTGCAGTGATCAATCACAAGAACACTGCCACACTGTCGTCCTGGGCCACACTGAGCGCTAAGGTCTGCCATGCTGAAGCTTCTACAAGCTGTGACTCCAACTCACATGTCTGCTACTGAGCCCCAGTATCCGGCCAAAGCTCCTGTTCACTCTAGCTGTTGACCCTACCTGGAATGGCTCCTCCAAACCTCGGTCCTTGAATCTTTATGGAAGGGCACTAGATCACAGGTATTCTAAAACCTTCCCTAAATCACACCAATGACAGCCAGTGGCCTCCAAAATAACTCCAAAGGGCAGTGCCCTTGCTGTTCATCTCCCCTAATAGAATGTCTTGGGGAGCTCGTTATTTACATGCCTAGTTTCTTGAGCTAAAAGACAATCTTGTGGAAAGCCAGAAGCTAGCTGTGTCTCCTAGACATAACCAGTGGGCTCAGAGATAATTGGGTCAATTAGTGATGAAAATTAGCTCAGCAGCTTCTCTGACAGTGTAGAAAAACCATCATGTACATCTGTTTGAGAAGGAAATTTTACTGGGCTCTGTGTTTGTGGGGAACTTTAGGGGGATACAGTGGTGCACGTGAAATTAAGAGCCGCTCACTATGTGTTACTGTTATAATTTTGACCTGTTGAATTTCTTCAGTGTTCCACAGACCTCACGTCATCAAGCAGAGGGAACACAGGTCCAGAAAGCACAAGTATTAATAATAACTTGAACTTGACATAACATTCTGACCTCAAACTGGCTAAGGTGTGAGTCTCAAAGTTGATCTCCCTAACACCCCAGTGTCCTCTTAGTTGGGACCACTGCCCAGTCATTCTCCCTCAGATGAGAAGAGCCATGAGTGACGGCTCAACCCCCATCTCCGTCCCACCACTTCCCTTCCTCCTCTATCAGCTTCGTGGTTCTGCTGCAGATATTTCCTCTGGCCGTCAATCACAGGGGCCACAGAAGCTGAGCATCACAAACAAGGAAGTGGGATCCTAGAATCTGTGCCAGAATGCAGGCATGTGACTAGTGTAGGAAGACAGCTGGGTGAGTCACAAGAGGTGTGTAAAACTGGCTTCCCTTCTGCATGCCCTCATTCATGTCTTCACCATACAGGAAAGAGGAAGGGGAAACAAATCTGAAAGGAAATACTTAAGGTTTGAACGTAGTCACGATCCAAAATGAATCATTAGAGCCAATATAAAGCCCCAAGTGGCTTCCTTGCAAGCTGCTCTTGCCACACTAACCAGTGTCGCTGTGGCGTATCAGAATCACACCCACACTTTCCCACCCCCCAGCATCCCAGGAGCCAGGATGGAGAAGGCCACCCAGGAAAGCCACCTACCAAAACGAAGGGCAGAGCTGAGCCAAGAGCCCTTCTCTGGAGTGCTGCTGGAAATGTCTCTGTTACATTTTCTACCTGTTATCCAAACCTGGTCTGGGCCACAGCCTGACCTGCTCAGTCTAGGCTAACCCTCCTGGAGGACCCAGATTAAGAAGGGCTGCTTCATTCTAGCAGCAGAAGCAAAAGGACCAAAGTGGTCCTTCCCGGAGGAAAATCCCCTTCCTGAACTGCCCTGAAGTCACATCAGAGCCCACTACTGCCACTGCTTCTGCCACTGCCTCAGGCTACCTCCCCAGTCAGCCAAGCACACCTGGTGACCCCAGACCTCCACCCCAAAGCTGGTTATCCAGTTTTCACTCAGAATGAATTTGTTATCCATCAGCTTCACTCAGAATCCTCCAGCTCTCAGCTGGCTTGAGAAGAACCAGTGTTGGAAGAAAGACTTTCTTTTTTAGTCTTGATTTGGTCTAAAAAGCTCTGTCTTCTGTGCTCTGCCTCAGCACAGAGTCAGGACTTCATGTGGAGACACTTAGGCCAATCATTCCTTCCCTAAGTGCCTTTCCCCTCTTTTCTGCCCCCCACCATGCTTTGCTTTCTTACATCTGCAGATTCTATAACACAGCACTGTGTCTCAAGTCACACGGTGTATCCGAACCATCTACCTAGGTCATTAAAGGCATAAGCATTAGGGGATCAAAAGGCACAAAGGAACTTTTAGGGTGATGAAAATGTTCCTTATCTTGATGGCTTGTGGGGGTGCCAAAGAGATGACTCTGTGGTTAAAAGCATGCATTGCTCCTGCTAAGGACCTGAATTCGGTTTCCAGCACCCATGTGAGGTGGATGACAACCACTTGGGGCTCCAGTTCCAAGGGTACCTGCACTCATACATGCACATATGCAAACACATATTTACATAATTAAAAATAAAATACTTTTAAAAAGAAACTACTGGGGTTTTTTAAGAGTTATTTATTTATTATGTATACAGTGTTCTGCTTGCATGTGTCCCTGCAGCCAGAATATGGTAACAGATCTCATTATAGGTGGTTGTGAGCCACCATGTGGTTGCTGGGAATTGAACTCAGGACCTCTGGAAGAGTAGTCAGTGCTCTTAACCACTGAGCCATCTCTCCAGCCCGAAACTACTGTTTTAAAAATTACACACTTAGAAAGAGAAATTCTACATAAATTTATATATTACAGAAGAATACTGGATAGCTAGGCTCTACCTCACACCTATGACATCAGAGCCTGGGATGAAGAATTTTAATGAGCTCCATAGGTAACTGGAATGCACAGATCGACAAGATCACATAGACTTCGATGTCCTAACGGCACAGCAGAGAGCCTGGCCTATGTGAAGCATCCAATAACCGCTAGTAGCACCTAGTTCCACAGTCTTCTTCAAGGCTATTAAACATTGTTGACCTATGGATCTTGGAACCAAGGAAAAGATTAGTCAGGGTGAGAGGGCATTTGTGGAGCCATCCTACACCCCCAGTAGCCACTGTTGCCAACAGGTCAGCAAGGACCGGACAGACGGGAGCTAAAGTACAGCCCACCTTCATCTCTACCACCAAAACTCCCTACCAGATCAAGCCTGGAGCTAAAGCAACACATATTCACAGCATATAGAAGACCATCCCTCAGCACAGGCCACCCTCATCTCTGCCACCAAAAGTACCTACAGATTCTGGGCCACTTGCTGAATGGACTCTGCTTAAAGCGCCCTGGGAAAGCAGGTAGAAACTGAGAAAGAACCGAGGGCCCCAAAGAGTCAAACAGACCAACCACTACCTGGTCCAGAGGGACGCCTGCCTTCCTTCACCTTCTGCTCTGAGGACAGAACCTATGTCCTGGAGAAGCCTTCTCAAGCACGATCACTCATGTGGTCTGTGGTCCACCTTTACAATGTTCAAATCTCCTTTGACTCCAATTAACATCTCGAGCAACCACGTGGGCTTCAGCTCCCTCTGTAATCACTCTCCACAGTCACTGACTCACTTGTATCCTTTGTTTATTTTTATACCCTCTAAGGTGGTGGTTGTAAACCCGTGGGTCTCAACCCCTTTGCGGGGGTCACATATCAGATATTCTGCATATCAGATATTTGCATTGCAATTGATAACACTAGCAAAATTACAGTTATGAAGTAATAACAAAATAATTTTATGGTTGGAGGTCACCGCATGAGAAACTGTGTTAAAACATTAGAAAGGTTGAGAACCATTGGGCTAAGGATTGTGAACATGAGAGGACTGAGATTCTGAGGGTTAAATAACTTGACCAAGGGCTCCTGGCCCAGATAACTTTCAACCTCTCTTCTGATTTAGGAACCCCTAAAGACATTACATAGAGCTGACATCCAAAGCTTCCAAACACCTCCTTTAAGGAAGGTCCTCTGATCACCAACCAAGTTAGCCAGTAAGGAAAGCAGATGAGCAGCATTGGACGCCAAGAGAACCAAAGCAAAGCCAACTGGCTACAGCCCCAGGAAGCAACCTCCATAGACCTAACAGATTCACAGCTCTCAAGCTTTTCCCAAGAACTCTTTTCTTTCCCAAATCTGCAGCCCACAACTGGTGCCCTCTGCTGGTAAGCTATGTATCTCTCATAACAAAAGTGAAACCACTTTTCACATCAGCAGTCTAGAAAGAAAAAGAAAAGGAAAAATCTGCTTCTGTCACAGACAGATTCAAGAAAGAGCATTAATTCAGCTTAAAGACGTTAATCTTCTATCTACTGCTCTTCCTCACCTTTCAGTTCTTCTCTAGATACAAAGAAAATCTAAAGGCTAAATACAGATGACACATTCTCCCCCACCAATCAAGCATACAATGATAAATGTGTGTGCTAAGGTAGGGTCCGCACACCCAGAAGATAGAGACTGTACTCTAATAGACAGTGATCTCCTGTTGTCCCCATCGTTGTCTGTGTACCCTTAGACAGTGAGCTCCTGTTGTCCCACCCACCTCAGATCAGCAAGCTGGTATTTTATACTTATTTATTTATTCATTCATTTATTTATTTGTGCTGGGAACTAAGCAGAAGGCTTTACAGGTGTATTCCTACTATGACGCTCTACCTCAGACCTAGCCACATTTTATCTCTAGGGCATCTCATGTAAAGTACAGGCATCAATCAATAAAATCTGTCCTGTCCTTCTTCTATCTGGTCTTGTTCACTTAGCTAACCTTATCTTCAAGGTTCATTTATGTTGTGACATGTACCTGAGTTTATTTCTTACGGCTCAGCAGTATTTCATTTTGTTTATCCATCTGCTTATTAATGGACACTGGGTTGGCATTTCACCTTATGGTAGAGCAAAATCTAGTTACTATTTCCCTAATGTTGACATTTAGATGGTGATAAGGTTTTTGCTATAATACATTGATCATCTTTAGGCAAAGTTTGTTTCCCTTACATCACAGGAGCAAAGGATCAAAGACTTCAGTATTTCTCACTGAACACATTTGAACTCTGTTTCACCCTCCTCATTTGATGCTTCTTGCTGCTTGGAAGAGAAGCTAGTATTGGCAGTTTCAGCTCTAAGAGCACAAGTGTGGGACCAACCCCAGAGAGAGTGTTTGGAGAAAGATCTTCCCTGGACACGGCTGGCTGATCTGTGAGCACTTGCCCCAAGCTGTGAATCCCACAACAACCTGATTTTTTCACACACACACACACACACACACACACACACACACACACCATGTCAGATATCGCCAAGCCCAACTCTCATGTTCAGTATTTACTAGGATTTGCTGAACTCATAGCTGAAGCTCATTGTAATGGCACTGTTAAGTATTTGCTCCCAAAAGGAATGCAGGAGCTCAGCATTAATAACATCACTACACAGCCCAGTTACAGGAAACACCTTTGCAAGTCATAGAATGCTGGGAACACTCCCTAAGTGGAAGTGCCTGGATAAAAGTAAAGATCACAAGGCCATCTAACAGGACAGCACCATCTAACAGGTAAGATATGCTAACATTTTACCGAATGCGACCAAAAGAAGGTCCATTTTGGCTAAAAACCATGTAGCTATGGAAGAGACTGTCATACTTTAATCCAACTAGTTCCAATGCTTTCCTCATAAACTATCATCAGACACAGTTATACCAAAAGAATAGAAATTTTAGCCAGGCAGTGGTGGCGCACGCCTTTGATCCCAGCAATTAGGAGGCAGAGGCAGGTAGATCTCTGTGAGTTCAAGGCCAGCCTGGTCTACAGAGCGAGATCCAGGACAGGCACCAAAACCACACAAAGAAACCCTGTCTTGGAAAAAAAAAAAAAAAAAAAAAAAAAAGAATAGAAATTTTGACAAAGCCAAAAAGCAGCCTTTAAAATTCAGACCAGGCCATTCCTCTACTCAAAACCCTCAGATTGCTAGGCAGCACCCCTGTAATCTCAGTCCTCAGGAGGCGGAGACGGAGAAGTTCAAAGCCATCCAGGCTACATAGCCAGTACCCTATCAGCCAAGTTACACACAAAGTGAGACTCTGTCTCAAAAACTCCAGTGGCTTTCCACTCATTTGCTCAAAGCTGTTCTAGTTGCTTCTCTGTTGCTGTGATAAAAACCATGGCTGAAAAGCAACTTAGGGGAATAAAGAGCTTACTCGGCCTACAGAGTACAGTCCATCATCAAGGGAAACCAAAGGAGGACCTGAAGCCACGGATGACACTACTTACTGGTTAGCTTCCCCTGTTCAGGCTCAGCTTGCTCTAATACTCAGGCCCACCTGAGCAGGGCACCACCCACAGTGGGTTGGACCTTTCCCATATCACCATCAATCAAGACAGCCCCACAGATTTGCACACAGGCTAATCTAATGGAGGCTTACCCCAGGGGAGGCACCCTTTCCCAGGTGTGTCAAGTTGACAACCAAATTAACCACCACAAAGAGGCAGTCTTTACACTGACCTACAAATCCCCAAACACCATCTGGTGCTCTCACCTCAATGGGAGTGCCTTTGCTCCATTTCCCTCAACTATAGCCACCCTCGTAAATTTCCAAATTAAAATCTTCCATAATTATATTTAGTAAGAAACTGAATTTAAAAATCGAGAACAGCCACGGTGCACTAGACTCCAATCTGAAGCTACTGATTCCAGCTCATTTACTACTTTTTCGAACTATCTTGCTGCTCCCAAAGTGACCTAACTTTTATCTTACAAAGGAAATTCCAAACCTAACTACCCTTTCAATTACAGCAAATTGGCTTTCATTTTCATCAGAAACTGGTGAAACCAATGGAAAAGCTTGTTCCTAGTAAAACAAGTCAAAATGAGGAGACTGTGAACAACGTGAATCATGGGAGACTAGCTTCACAGGGACCTCAAACTACGAATTACAGTGTGTGCTTTCTTAATCTATGATGACTGTCATTTTTTCAGACTTATTAACTTGTGTGTATGTGTGCACACCATGTGCCGGCCTGTGCCCTTCAGAGGTCAGAAGAGGGCTGGGACGAGAATTACAGTTACGAGCTGCCATGTGGGCACTGGAAATCTCTGCACCAGCAACAAGTGCTCTCAGCTGCTGAGCCAACTCTCCAGCCCCTGACACTTTTCCCTAAAAATCTCCGGTGACTGATAGTTCCGAAACTGAATAAATTAGTCTGTGTCCCACAGCCAGTTTTGCTATTATTAGTACTTGGCAAAAATAATAAAATTTAAATGGCTGTTTTCTTAAAGGTCTTTGTGGCCTCACAGTCAACTGAGATAATGGCATAAGGAACCCAATACACTACGCTTTGCATTTCAGCTAAGCAGTGGGAATGTCCTTTGTGGCTTGACTTCCTAATCCAAATGTTAAAACTAGTTCCAACACCTGTCACATTTTCTTGTAACACAGTCACAACTGCTTATAGGTCCAACTCAAATGCTGGTACTGTCATAATTGTTTAAATTATCATCCAGACAAAACTGTGGATACCTTAAAAGGCTGGCCCCTATCAGCTTAGTACTCAATTTTTTTGTTGAAGGTATCATAAGAACGAATCTCAAGGTTTCTCTCAAACTGTTAATAATTACCAAGAACAATTTGAAAACCGTATTAAATCATAAGGTATCTAAACAATTGCATAGTCTAAGAAATCAGCTGACTTACCAGGTTAAATAGCAAACTGAAGTTGTATCTCAATCTAGAAATTCACATTTTTAGTGATATGCACCTCTGACCCAGAGCAAACCTCACCCAGCACTTCCCAATTTGTTATTTTCCCCAACTTCTAGAGAAAGCTTCATTCATGATAAAAGTATTCAAGCAAAAGCAAATGCTGCTACTAACATCTATTAACGTACAACTGGAAAACTGTGCCCTCAATTTTAAGTAGGATAAAACACAGAGTAATGCTTGCTATAATCTCTGACCTCACTGTGTAATCCCTTCAGAAGAGCAGCTGAGCAGTCTAGCACTCAGAAGGCAGAGGCAGGTGGATCTCTGAGTTTGAGGCCAGCTAGGACTACATAAAGTGAGAGCCTGTCCCCACCAAAAAAAATAATTTTATTTTAAAGCTGCAAGATTCCTATCTCCCATTTTCAATCCTTCATATTAGGCAAACTGCTTAAGAACCTGTAGCCAGCAGGCAGATGACGATAACGGGATCTCTTCATGGAATGACTGAGGACAGAAATCAACAACACACACAAGCACTTACCTACTTCTTAGGCTCTCAAGGAACTTTTTTTTTTTTTTTTTTTTTTTCCGAGACAGGGTTTCTCTGTGTAGCTTTGCACCTTTCCTGGAACTCACTTGGTAGTCCAGGCTGGCCTCGAACTCACAGAGATCCGCCTGGCTCTGCCTCCCGAGTGCTGGGATTAAAGGCGTGCGCCACCACCGCTCGGCTTCAAGGAACTTCTTATTGGGGAAAAAAAAAGTTTCATTTTTAAGAGAGCAGGAAAAGTGTGACTCAAGCATGTCTGCAATAGAACACTGAGGGGAAAAAATGTCCCACTTAGTTCCATAGGCTTGGCCAGTCCTTCCAAAAACGCGAAAGAGCATGTCCACAATCCTAGCACTAGGTGGGCAGGCTCCTAAAAATTCAAGGACAGCCAGGTCTACATTAGCTAGTTTCAAGCCATCTAGACGGGGGAGAGAGGGGAATGAGGCCAAAATAAGGCTGACAGGGTTCTTCCCTTCACACTGACTTAAGTGGAAGAAACTTTCAAGTGTCAATGTTCCACAGGTAGCACCCATACACTAGCTAAAGGCAGGTGATGAGCAAACCAACCCACACCTCAGAGCACACTTTACATTTTCATTACCAGACGCAGAAAACAACCTGAAATGCAAGTGATCCAATTTAAGAGTGTGAACAAACAAGTCTACAAATCAACTGACCCTCACTTGTGGTCTTGAGGCAAGGAGTCCTAAATTTCAAATTCTCAGTCACCCTTCATGCTTTAATAGCTTTCCTAAGACAAGATTCCATATTAGGGTATAACCATGAATACATTCAGACTCGAGAGCATTTTGTGAACCTAAATCACTTTTAAGCTTTAAAGATTTGAAATTCTGGGGTCTGGGGATGGCTCAGCTTTTTAAGAGGACCCCGCATCTAGCAACTCACAATCACCTGTAATCTAACTCTAACAGATTCAATACCTTCTTCTGGACTCTGCAGGAACCTGCACTCACAAACCCACACACACATACAGCCTTTTTTAAAAAATAGACCTTAAAAAAAATAAGATTCTAAGCTATTGCCATCTTATTTCAAGATCTCCCAGACCCATCAAGATGGCTCAGCTGGGAAAGGCACTTGCAGCCAGGAGTTTGATCCCCAGGACCCAGACGGCAGGGCAGACTTGCATAAATCCTGACCTCCACAGGTTGCTGTGTGAAAGGCATAGGCTTATACACATACACTCACACAAAATGAATGTAAAGATCTTCCAAACTATCTTTTAACTAATGACTACTTTAGAATTTACACTCAAAAAAGTATTTGAAATACAAGGATCTTCACATTGGGGCAACTTCATCTTGAAAATCAAGTTATAGGGCTGGAGAGCTGGCTCAGAGGTTAAGAGCACTGGCTGTTCTTCCAAAGGTCCTGAGTTCAATTCCCAGCAACCACACAGTGGCAGAAAACCATCTGTAATGAGATCTGGTTCCCTCTTTGGGCCTGCAGGGATACATGCAGGCAGAAGACTGTATACATAATAAAATCTTAAAAAAAAGAAAATCAGATTATATTCAAGTATGAAAAACCATCTCCACCCCCTGCCAACTAAGCTTGAAGTCCTCTGTTCAGACTCTCACAGATAAATCAAGACACCAAACAGCTGTCCACCCATTTAAAAAGCTCCCCATGCTGGCCAGGGGAACACAGGAACTCTATTTCCTGTCCTACTATTCAACTAGAGATTTCTAAGGTGAACACAGATGACACTGGGTTGTTTGAGTATGCACCATGAACTGTGGGGTCAAACAGGAAATTTTTATAAATTTTTCTAAAGTCACCATTTTCAAAGTTAAAAAAAAAAATGACCTCATGTTTGACAATCTTCTCTAATTCCTACCAGCTAACTCAATCTTTTCACCAAAAATAAGCAAACATCAGAGGTAGCACGTAACGATAGCTCTAAATCATTTCCTGTCTCCTCGAGGCACCCCCCAAAAAAACTGCATTAAAAAATCTTCAAGTAGTCTTGTGAGTCAAAGCTCAAGCAGAAACTTAAGGGCAGTATAGCTAAGCGAGCAAAGAATTCAATTTCCATCCAATTTTCACTTTCATGTGGGACACTTACCTGTTAGAGGTGCTAAATATTTGAACCAAGCATCAACCATCGTTCATGAAAGTACCTGAGCAAACTAACTAGCCTAACCTCCAAGTCCTTTTTGACCTCTTTAAGAGCCTTGGTAATTACACTATTCGGGCAAGAATCGGATCTTAGAAATTATATAAGGACTAGTTAAAATGTAGGGGTTTCAACATTAAAATATTACCATAAGGCTTTGGGCTTTCAAAATCCGAGTCAAAAAATTTTACCATACCATTAAACCCAGTAAGTTAACTGGTACTCTGAACCACCCACCGGATTATACATACTCTCACTCAATCATGTAAAGAATTGAATTCTTTATTTGTGATATCCATAAACGTTGCTATTCTATGTTTCTATCCAGGAAGGCAATTTTTTCTCCTATTATCAGGTTTTTTTTGTTTTTTGTTTTTATAAACAACAACTTGAATTCTATTGCATGAAGGGCTACAAATACACGTTAACCAAGCAGAATACATATATTTTGTTTTACAACTTGCACCTAAAACCCCAGCACACATAGCTGCTTCAGTAGCTATCAGAGCAGTTTGGGGCTACTGCCCAAGCTATGCATAGCAGTTTACATTTTCAAATCTCATGTAGAAAAAGACTGATAAGGGCTGTTAACTACATTCCTGTGAAGCCCATCTCAGTTACAAGTAAATGTGGAACTTTCAAGTCTGCACAGATTTCTGATGGCAAACTGCTAAATCTGATGAAATTGTCCTGAACAAATTACTTTTTTAACCAACTGTCTTGCAGCTATACGGCCACTCTACCAGTAGATGGTGCTACATGGGTTGGACTTCAAAGGACAAAGTTCAGATTTAGGAAAAGAAACGTTTTTAAACCTGCTCTGAAAATACAAAAAATAAAAATTAAAAAAAAAAATCACTTAGTGTTAGGGTAAACATAACCCTTATTTGTAACCATTCATTACAGACAAACCAATAAGGATGAAACTAGGTCATCTAAAAAAGTTTTCAACAGTTTTATATGAATGAGAACACATGCTTAAACACAAACTATTTCTCTTAAAACTACACAGTACATATTCTGAAGTAAATTCTCATAGAAAGAAGTGACCAACCATGTCAAGATGATAAGCTTACTCGCTCATTACAAGGAGATGGATGCACAGAAACCTTCAACAGCCACATCCACCACTTCAAAAGTTTGACTGTAAGGGGTAAATTCAACACATCACTAGCTGGGCAACAGGAAGGGAAAAAAATAACCCACAAGACCTCTTTTTTTTAAGTTTCTCAAAGTACATCAAAAACTAACAAAAATATCCTTTAAAACGGTAAGGAGTGGATCCTAGAAAAAAAAATGTTAGACATGTACGGTCAAACACAATGATTTATTAAAAATAAAACGTAAAAATGATTTTTGTACATATGCTTCCAAATTTCAGGCATGGGATCCAAGTAGGTTTCATAGAAAACGCTGTAGCCAGGTATCAAGTCCTTACAACAAAGTAAACTACCCCCCGCCCAACCCCCACCCAGGTTTTGCTACAGAATCAGCAAGTTCACTCCCTCCCACCCACCCCCCCAAAAAAACACAAATTAAAACAAGACATTTTGCTAGTATAAAAACGACCAAGGTCCAAGTAATAATAAAAAAATAGAGTCCATCAATGACTGTAACACAAAAATGTGTGTGGGGGGCCGAGTCCACCTTCAGAGGGAGACAGGCAGGCAAATGGGGGGTCTGCCCCCCGCAGGGTAAGCGGCTCCCCCGAGGGCACCTGGGGCGGGCGCGGAGGGGAGAAGCGCCGCCGCCGCCGCCGCCGCCGCCGCCTGGCATCCGGAACCCGGCTTCTAGAACGAGCCTCCGCCGTAGCCGCCGCCGCCGTAGCCGCCTCTGTACGGTCCACTGTTGCTGCGGCCGCCCCAGCTGCCGCCGCCGCCGCCGCCGCCGCCGCTCTTCATCGGCCCGTACGAGGACTGGTGCTGGCTGTAGCTGCCGAAGCCGCCGAAGCCGTTGCCGTAGTCGCTGCCGCCGTACGAGCCGCCGCCGCCGCCGCCCCCGTAGGCGCCGTAGCCCCCGTAACCGCCGTAGCTGTTGTAGCCGCCGCCGCCGCCGCCCTTGGCCAGCCCGTTCTGGTCGCGGCCGCCGCCTCCGCCGCGGCCCCGGCCGCCGCCGCGCCCGCCCCGAGCCGCCCGCGCGCCCCCGCCGCCCGCGTGGATATCCTCCTTGGGCACCGCCTTCTTCACCTCCACGCGGTGGCCCTGGATCGGGTGGAACTTGACCACCGCCGCCTTGTCGGCCGCGTCGTGGCTCTGGAAGTAGACGAAGCCGAAGCCGCGCTTCTTGCCCGACTGCTTGTCGGCGATGATCTCCGCCTTCTCCACCGCGCCGAACTGCGAGAAGTGCTCGATGAGGTCGCCCTCCGCCACGTCGCCCTTGAGGCCGCCCACGAACAGCTTCTTCACCTTGGCGTGCGCGCCCGGCCGCGCCGAATCCTCCCGCGACACGGCGCGCTTCAGCTCCACCGTGTTGCCGTCCACCGCGTGCGGCGACGCGGCCATGGCGGCGTCCGCCTCCTCCACGTTCGAGTAGGTCACGAAGCCGAAGCAGCGGGAGCGCTTCGTCTGGGGGTTCACCACCACCACGCAGTCCGTCAGCGTCCCGAAGGCCTCGAAGTGGCCGCGCAGCCCCGACTCGCTCGTCTGCACGTTCAGGCCGCCGATGAACAGCTTACAGAGCTGCGAGTTCTCCATGTCGGCCACCCGGGCCCTGCCCCCGCCCTGCGCGCTCCGCCGCGTCGCCGTCGCCGTTAGCGGTCGCCGAGGCCTCGCCGGAGCCCGGGCCCGGCCGCCGCCGCCGCCGGCGGGGAAGGGGCGGGAGGGGGCGGGAAGGGGCGCGCTGCCGGCCCGAGGGCGAGCCGAGGACGCTGGAACCCCACCAGGGCAGCCGCGGCCGCCACCTCCGCTCCCCTATCAGGGCACCACACAAAGAGGCCGCTGAAGGCGCGCGCACCCTCCCCGCGCGGTGCGTCACGAGCGGCGTCGGGCCGCCGGCCAATCGCCTCCACGCCCGCCTTAGTCCCGCCCACCGCGCCGCAGCGCCGCTCTAGGCCGCGGCCTCCCCGCCCTCCGCGGTCTCGTCGGGGCCTCGGGCTGCCCGGCGTCCGCCCGCCCTTCCGCCCCCGCGCTCGCCCTCGGCGCGCTTCCGCCGTGCCCCGGAGAAGGGCCCCCAGAGCGCTCCGCGCGCATCCGCCGAGCGTTTCCTATCAGACGCGCGGCTGTTCCCGCAGCCCGCCCGCCCTCCCCTCGCCGGATCCCCCGGCCCAGCTCCGCAGTGGCGCTGGCGCCAGCCCCTTGAGGGACGTATGCGGCCAGCCAATCACTGCCAGGCTCTCGAACCCACTTCCGTTGGCCGCGGCCGCGGCACGGGCGCGCTCCTCTTACGCGCTGGCCCGGCGCCTCCTGTGCGGAGCCGGCTGTCGCCCGCACGCCTCGTCCTCGCGCGCCCTCGCGGGACTCCTGGCCGTTCCCAACGGATCTGCCCGGGGCCTCCGCGCGGGCTTTTTGAAAACTTGACTGTTGGGACCGGCCCGCACCTGGCGTCCGCTCCCCGCGGGCGACACAAAGATGGAGGGCCACGGCCCGACGGGAAGGCGGTTATTGGCAGTTTAGGGTGGGCTGGCCGCTCGATTAAACTAGTGTGACTTATGCCAGAGCGAGCTCGTGTGAAGTAACAGAACGCCAAAAGCCCTTCAGACCGGGTGACCCGGACAAGGCCCGAGCCCCGGCCCGTGGTGGCCTCTAGAGCCCCTGCAGCCATGTTCCGTGCAGGCCGGCCAGTGCCTGTACGTTTGATCTGCCCCATGTACGCGCTGCTAGCTTAAGTGTTTGAGACGGGCATTATCCAGGCCCTGCTGGCCTCGAACTCGCGGGACATTAGCCTCCCAAGTGCTAGATTACTAGCATGTTCTGTGAAGAAGTTTAACATTTTTACTGCATCCTCACCGCTACCCCTGTTGGGGAATTAAACCCAACTTCACTAGAACCCAGGCTTTTCCCGAGCTGTGTCTCCAGCGCTCCCCCTCACTTTCCTCTTCCCTATTTCGCTGTACCCTGGTGCCCTGCAGCAGTTTACTGCCTGCCTCTGCACTGGGCTGCCAGCTTCATAAAGAGGGAGGCACTGTCATTTTGCTTCCTTCTAGCACATTACCCGTGTAACTAGATAAACAACTGTCACTTAAGTGCTTGGTGTCCACAGACAAGATCTCAATTTCTTTTTTTTTTTTTTTAAATAATTTACTTTTATTTTATGTTCATTGGTGTTTCACCTGCATGTATGTCTGTGAGAGTGTCAGAAGGCCTGGAACTGGAGTCATAGACAGTTGTGAGCTGCCACGTGGGTGCTGGGAATTGAACCCGGGTCCTCTGGAAGAGCAGTCACTGCTCTCAACCACTGAGCCATCTTTCCAGCCCCCAAGATCTCAATTTCTAAAACAAGGAAAATGTGTTGTGTTTTGTTTAGTTTTGATTTTTCCATTTTAAGATGATAGAACCAGGAGGCTGAAGAGATGGCTCGGTGATTAGGAACACTTGGCTTCCAGAGGACCAGAGTTCTGCTCAGTTCCTAGCGCCCAGGTCAGGGGTCTGGTCTCCGCAGGCACAGGCACTCTTGTGCACGTCCCCTCAGGTAGACACACACACCTACATGTAATTTTTTAAAAGTAATGTTTTAAAGATATTAGTGCCCAAAAATTGCATGCCAGGGTTTATACAAATGGGGGGATCCGTGTAACAGAAATGGGTTTATACAAATGGGGGAATCCGTGTAACAGAAGTAGGAAATTCAAGGGAGGGAGCTATTTTGGTGTCAAATTCCTGTAACTAGAGTTACAGGATGTGCCACGTGGGTGCTGGGAATCAAACCCATGGCCTCTGCAAAAGCAGCCAGTACTCTTAACCTCTGAGTCATCTTTCCAGCCCCAAGTCTTTATTTTTTATTGATTTGGGGTTTTTTTGTTTGTTTGTTTTTTGTTTTTCGAGACAGGGTTTCTCTGTGTAGCTTAGCACCTGTCCTGGAACTCACTTGGTAGCCCAGGCTGGCCTTGAACTCACAGAGATCCGCCTGGCTCTGCCTCCCGAGTGCTGGGATTAAAGGCGTGCACCACCATCGCCCGGCTGATTTTGTTTTTTAACAATTTCTGATTACTCTCTCTCCTTATCATTTCTCTCTTATCCCTGCCAACCATCTCTTCCTTATTATTCACCTTTTTTTTTTTTTCTGATTTTTCAAGACAGGGTTTTTATGGCTTGTCTTGGAACTAACTCTGTAGCCCAGGCTGGCCTTGAATTCACAGAGATCTGCCTGGCTCTGCCTCCCGAGTGCTGGGATTAAAGGCGTGTGCCACCACCGCCCGGCTGGCCAGGTCAGTCTTTTGACTATTGGATTGGAACTATCCACTGGAGCCTAGTGGGGTCACCAGTCGGTACACAAAGGCAACAGCCCTGTCTTCTTGAATCTGTCGGTGGCAAATAGGTCAAAAGTGAGAGTAGGAACCCGTGAGCCCCTACGCCATCCAAGCCTGGGTGTTGATGGGTCTATCCTTGTGCAGACCTTACAGGCATCCACAGCTGCTGTCAGTTGTGATTGCAATGGCTGTGTCCAGACTAGAACCGTCATTTCACTGTCCTTTCTATCTTCTGGCCCTTAGGTCCCCACCCCAGTGTTCCCTGAGCCTTAGAGACTATTATACCAGACTCTTTACTATGTATGGGCCTCAGTAAACTCTAGAAGACCTGCAACTATTTCCTCCTAGACCAGAAAGGCACCACTTCCCACTGTGGTCTAGAGAGGCTGATGTAAGCAGGATGCTCAGGCTCACGTGGTGAGTCAGCTGAAACACTCCCATGTGTCGCCTTCCCTGGTGTTGCCACATTAGCCCCAGTAAAGTTTCTCTCTAGTGATCTTTTAGGGAGGTTTAGTGGTGCAGCTGACCTGCTAACAGGATGAAAGCAGCAGCAGCAGCAGCAGCAGCAGCAGCAGCAGCAACAGCAGCAGCAGCGACACCCGAGCAGTTAGAAGGCTGGTCTTTGCAAGCAAGTCAGCCAGCGCTTGACAGCTAAAGCAGGGCACCTTCAATGTTAGGGACTGCCCAGGGCATTGGGAGCTGTCATATTGACCAGATTGTCTAACACTGGAATCCTAACTGATACAAGATGATTCCCTGGTCTCTACTTGTGTCTTGCAGATGTCCACTGGAATCTTAATGCCTTAGACCAGTGGTTCTCAACTTGTGCGTCATAACCCCTTTGGGGTTGCCTCAGACCATCAGAAAACACAGACATTTACATTATAATTCATAACTAGCAAAATCACAGCTATGAAGTAACAACAAAAATAATTTTATGGTTAGGGATCACCACAATATGAATTGTATTAAAGGGTCACAGCATTAGGAAGGTTGAGAACCACTGCCTTATACTTCTCTTTCTGAATCTTTCCAAGGATTGTGGAAGGTTCTGTTGGGTAGCAATTTCCTCTGAGATAAAGCCTTCCACCTTTGAGGGAAGGCCTTACAACACAGGTGAACTTTTCTGCCCTTCAGGGAATCCCCTTAAACTCAGAAAGTAAACAACTCAATAACTTCAGGAAGTTCCTGAAATCCACCCCATCCACAGGCTCCACCTCCCCCGGGGATGGGTAAGCAGTAAGTGCTGCTGAGAGAAGACTTTGGGAACAATGGAAGCACCTAGAAGAAGTCTCCAGAGCTGCCTGCGAGCTGTGCAATGGCTGTGGTGAGATTTCATTTGTGCTGAAATGTGATTTTATTTGTATGTTAATAAATAAAGTTGCCTGGGGATCAGAGCTAAGAGCAAGCTATTTAGCAGAAGTCCAGCAGTGGTGGCACATGCCCTTAATCCGATCACATGGCAGGCAGAGTCTCTGTGTGGTCAAGGACACAGCTAAGCGGTGACCCGAACCTTTAATCTCAGTATGAACCATAGTGACCTGGAGGTCTGTATAGACAGTCAGTGACAAGGAACCAATGAGAAGGCAGAACAGAAAGGCAATAAAAAGACAGGACACAGGAAGGTCTCTCTCAGGGGAAGGACAGCAGCGAGTGGTAATATAAGGTGGTCTTAGCTCTTGGCTACTGCTCTGATCTCTGGGCTTTTAACTCTTTATTTGCCTCTGTTTCTTATTTAATAAGACCATTTAGAATTTCATCTACATTTGGTGTCCAACGTCCATGGTACAAATTTGAGAAAAAGCTACTTGCCTGGGGCCTTGTGAGCCCCAGCTCAGACCCGAGCTACACTCAGCCAGAAAATGGTGGCACACACGCCTTTAATCCTATCACTTGGGATATCACACTGGAAACAGCCAGGCATGGTGACTCACGCCTTTAATCCCAGGAAGTGATGGCAGAAAGCAGAAAGGTATTTAAGGCATGAGGACCAGGAACTAGCGCCTGGTTAAGCTTTTAGGCTTTTAGCAGCACAGTTCAGCTGAGATCCATTGGGATGAGGACTCAGAGGCTTCCAGTTTGAGGAAACAAAATCAGCTAAGGAATTGGTGAGGTGAGGTGTCTGTGGCTTGTTCTGCTTCTTTAATCTTATAGCATTCACCCCAATAACTGGCACTGGGTTTGTTTTTATTAATAAGACCTTTTAAGATTCGTGCTACAATGAGCTCCAGGATCCTACCTTCCCCGAGCCCTGCCATGCTGAGGTGCAGTGAGCTCCAGGATCCGAGCTTCCCCAAGCTGTGCATGCTGAGGTGGCCACTTGCTGATGCAGGTGTCTTTGAGGCAAATCTGCTTCTGTAAGTAGCCCCAATAAAACTCATTGGTCCACTAAGTTGGGCCTTGATGATATCCTTAATCTGGTCTATTGTTGGTTCCCTGTGCAGCGTGTGATGTCTTCTCAGGGATGGCATCACATGACAGGTTTATTGGATGCCAGGCTTCAGTTGAAGAAACGAAGGCTATCTCCACATTAAGTTGCCCAAGTTCTGTCATCCGTACCATCCTGCTTTCTTAAAGGGCTAAGCCAAAGAAATACAGTAGACTGAAAGTAGAATAAATCATGCTCACATCTTTATGAACCCCTTTGCTTTAAATATTTTTAAGAATCCAAGGAAGGTATTTTCAGTTTGATATCATTAATGTGCCTAGCTAACTGCATCTGAGGGTGATTATATCAATCGTTAGCATAAACAACATAAAAAGTCCCATAAGGTTTTACCCCCTAGTGACACTGGAGCTGTCAAGTGTTAATTAGCGTGAGTAATTCTATGGTGTTTGCACACTGAAATCACCTAATGGAACACTTCTTAGAAAGTTACACATCCCTGTGGCTTAGGGATGCATGACTGTAGGTGCAAAATATCACTTGAGCAGAGAAAACACTTACTGTTTGAATCTGCATACCTCATAAAGGAAAAATCAAAATACAGAGTATCAACCTCAGTGTCTTGCTTGTGAGTGGGAGAAGCCAAAGTCCACCCTAGCCCTCTCCTCTATCCCAGAGTCAGAGCCAATCCCCAAGCTCATGTCACACCCAGCACAGTTTGCTTCTGCCATCTCTGTTGTTGCATGGTGTCCCCAGAATAAAATGGTGCCCCACAAATGGTTAGTGTGAGGCCCACGTCATGAGTCCTCCAGAGATCACCAGGAGTCTAAGTTCATATGCAAAGGCAAAGAGCCTTTATTGTAAGCTTAAGCTTAGGCTTCCCATCCATTCTGACACAGCAGTTGGATCAGGGAGAGCATCGAGCTCAGTTATGGTAGGGTTTTTAAGGAGTAAAGGATGAGGGGAGGAGATCATTTGAAACAGGAAGACCCACTTTTAATCCAGATCTTTTGAATGAAATACAAACCCAGTACTCCTCAAAAGGCATTGTCAAGAAAACACAGAGGCTAAGTCATCAAGTAGAGAAGCCACTTGCAACCCATGCATGATGAAAGTTTTGTGGTGAGAATATGGAAAGAATTCTCACAATTTGATAATGAGAAGGCAGAAATGAAACCTTTAAAAATGGACAAAGACTTTGATAGAATACTTACATGGGATGATAGAAGAATGGCCAATAAGCACATGGAAAAATACTTACTATAATTGGATTTCTGGGAAGTGAGAATGACAGGTTTGATGAGAGGCATCTACATGACCATTAGAATGACCAAAATTATTAGTTTTTTTTTTTAAATCTGGGCCACACCTTCTCCTGGCAGCCTATATAAAAGATGTGGAAGAAGGAAGCTTTCTCTCTTTGTCTGCTTGGCTCTTGCTCTTGCTGGTGAATCCGTTCCCTCACTGGCATTAGAGCCTGCTTTTTTGAGATTCCATCAAGCCTCACAGACTGAGCAACTGCTGGATTCTTGGTCCTTCCATTGGTAGACAGCCATTGGTAGACTAGCTGGACCGCAGCCTGTGGACCACTCCAGTAAATCCTCTTTATACATATGTAGATTCAGTCTCTAAGTGTTGGTGGCCCTGTCAGAGGAGCTGCAGTCAGCAATGGAGCTCATGAAGTTCAATTCACCAAATAGCAAAGCTAAATCCTGAGAGGTAAAGCCCCAGGGTAGGGATGGGGTGGGGGGACTGTCTCCAGAATGTCCTTTGCTCCTGCTTGCTGCAGCCCTGTTCCTGTTGTGTCAATCATGGTGTGAGTACTATATGAAGGGACCCCACTGTATCTAGTATAGTGTGATTGTTTCTTGGGAAAACCCCACTCCTCACTGGGCAATTTACTTGCGGGTCATAATGAAGATAATTTTTATAAGAACAATGATAATTACTTGGATCTGTGATTTAATTGGACTTTTGGAGGCAGCCTAAAAGATTCAGGTGGTAAAGACAGTGAAGATGATTAGGGAAATGGTTTGGGTTATTCTGCCAATTGCTCCACTAAGAAATACAAAAAAGGCAAAAATAAGCTAAAAGTCACCTTCCCTTTGTTAGATGTGAGATTTGCAGAAGATGGAAAATAAGAACACGAAGTTTCATGCATTATAGACCCATGAATTCTGCTTGTGAAAAAACAGGCTGATCATTAAAGAGAACAATTACGTCCCTACTCCCAAGGCTAGGCCTGAGTTCCTTGGTCATGTAACAACAGAATTAATCACAGGCCCTGGTACTCACCTTGAAAAAACAAAGTTGTGAAAGGAAATTAAATGACCCTCTTGTGTGTAAAGAAAATAGATGGCGAACTGTCCACTTGTTGAAGGTTTTGTAGAGTCAAAATAGGACAGGAATCGGCTGCACTGAGACCACAAACAGCTGCCTGCCAGTACAAAGGAACTGCAGAGATACACTTGGCCTGCCTGAAACTGTTAATAATAAAAGCATCATGGCTTTGGGGTGAAGAAAAGCGCTGAAGTATGTGTGGGCTTCTAAGGAAAACATGTAACTTGTGACCTTAATGCGATCCCCCCCACCCCCCACCCCACCCCCCCACCCCCCGGAGCTGAGGACCAAACCCAGGGCCTTGTGCTTGCTAGGCAAGCGCTCTACCACTGAGCTAAATCCCCAACCCGCGATTTCTTCTTATGTAAAGATTTTAATTTGTTTTTGGAAAATGTGTAACTGGTAGTTGTGAGGTAATCTTTCCTTCCATAGGAATCTTTGTATTAGAAGGTATAAAAGGGATATAAGAGAAAAGTAAGAGATAGAGAAGAGAAGAAAAGAAGGGAGGTGTAAAGGGAAATGTCGGGGAGAGATAAAAGAATCAGATCAGAAAGGCATGCAAGAGAACAACTGGGAAGAAAAGGGGACACCAGGGCCCAAGAACAAAACAAAAAAGAATAGGAAGAACACGCAACAGAAAGAAAAGTAAAATGAAGAATTGAGCTTTGGTCTTCACATGAAGTTCCCGTCTATGTCTGTGTGTCTGGCCCAGTAGCTCACTTAGTCCACATCTCCCAGTTTCTCTGGGACTTTCAGCACTGCTGGCCTTTCAGCAGCATCCTAGAGAACCCTGACTCACACACTGCTTTTTTTTTTCTTTTGGTTTTTCAAGACAGGGTTTCTCTGTGTAGCCCTGGCTGTCCTGAAATCCACTTCTGTAGACCAGGCTAGCCTCAAACTCAGAGATCCACCTGCCTCTGCCTCCCAAGTGCTGAGATTAAAGGTTTGAGCCACCACTGCCCAGCTCATACACTGCTTTAAGTCTCACACACTGGGTCTTAAACAACAATTAACTTCCTCACAGTTTTGGAGGCTAGAAGTGCGAGATGGAGATGGTGCTAAACGTGGGTTTTGGTGAATCCTCTTCTGAGCTGGTGGGAGGCCATCTTTGCCCTGTGTTATTATTACATGGCCGCTTTTCTTGCCAGTGTAGGGTGAGATCTCAACATCTCTCCTCTTATAAAGAGATTCTGGTCCTATCAGGTTATAGTCCCAATTATGACCTCATGTACCTTTCCTGAGGAATGGTGTCACACAACTGGCCCAAACTGGACTCAGCATAGAGGGGCCAGGAGAGAGGCAACACTCGTCACTGGATTCTGATGTCCTTCAATACTTTGAATATTTCCCACCCCAAGCTTAGGGTTTTGACTCTTGAATCTGACATGAGAATCAATAGCAAAACTTCCCAACCATATAAGTGTGGTCTGTAGACGAAATGCTAAATGGTCTTATTAATAAAAAACCCGGAGCCACATATTGGCATCTAGTGAGGTCAACAGTTGATATTCAAAATCAAGAGATCAGAAAAGCAGAAAGAACCCAGCCATGTTCTCACCATTTGGAGATCCTCAGCCAAAGAGACCTACTTCCTGTGTACTCACGCCTGTCTGCCTTTCTGTTCTGCCATCTGGTTTCCTCTCTCCACCCACTTCCTCTTCCTGCCTAGCTCTGTCACTTCCTGTCTGTCTGTACAGACCTCCAGACCTTTATGGTTAGTGATGGGATTAAAGGTATGTACGCCTGGTTCTGTTCCCAGTGTGGCCTTGAACTCACAGAAATCCAGATGGATCTCTGCCTCCCGAGTGATAGGATTAAAGGCATGTGCTACAATTGCCTGCCTCTATGTTTACTATAGTGGCTGGCTTTTCCCTCTGATCCTCAGATAAACTCTATTGGGGTACACAGATAAAATATCACCACAGTGGCCCACCAAATGAAGGAGTTTTCCATATACATATGTTTCCACATATACATATCATATATACATATATTGATATAACTCTTGTTTAGTCTCGCATCAGGGACTGGATAAGCTTATTCAAACCTGTATCCCTGTGCAGCGGCTCTGCCAATCTGGAAGTGAAGACCCACAGACAAGACTTCATGTGTCTCCACAGTCTGTGGTATGTTTGTGAGAATCGCTCTTTTGCTCCTCATTGCTGTTCTGACTTGTTGATCTTTGTTTGAATTAATAACACTCATGGGTACATACATGAGGTGCTGGGCCATCGGACACACTTTACTACACAATGTCTGTGCTGGTTGGTTTTTTGTCAGCTTGACAAAAGCTGGAGTCATCTGGGGGAAAGGGAACTTCAATGGAGAAACACCTCCTCAGATTGGCCTGTAAGCATGTCTGTGGAGGCATTTTCTTGACTAATAATTGATGTGGGAGGGTCTCTGCAGCTGTGTGCAGTGCTACCCTTGAACAAGTAGTCCTGGGTGGTATAAAAAAGCAAGATGAAAAGGCCATTGGGAGCAAGCCAGTAAGTAGCATTTCTTCATGGCCTCTGCTTCAGTTCCTGCCTCCAGATTCCTGCCTTGAGTTGCTGCCTTGATTTCCCTTCATGATGAACTATAAGCTGTAAAATGAAATGAACCCTTTTCCTACCTGTCTTAGTTACTTTTTTGTTGTTTTTGTTTTTCCTGAGACAGGGTTTCTCTGTGTAGCCCTGGCTGTCCTGGAACTCACTCTGTAGGCCAGGCTGGCCTCCAAACTCTGAAATCCTCCTGCCTCTGCCTCCCTCGTACTACGATTAAAGGCATACACTGCCATCCCTGACTCCCTGTCTTGGTTACTTTTCTATTGCTGTGAAAAGTCATCATGACCAAAGCAACTTATAAAAGAAAACATTTACTGGGGCTCATAGTTTCAGAAGGTTAGAGTCGATGACCACCATAGACAGGAACATGGCAGCAGGCAGGCATGGTGCTGGAGCAGCAGCTGAGAGCTCACATCCTGATCCACAGGTGTAACAGATTACCTATGTTTAAAAATCCTGTCCTCTAGACAGGCTGAACTAGCGAACTCTAAGACCAGTTTATCTGATAATGAAATATGGAGTCATCATAGTGGTGATCGGGGAAAGCAGAATTTTGAATACCAACTGTTGACCTCGCTAGATGCTGACCTGTTCAGTTGGCAGAATTCTGCAACCAGAATGCATTTCAGGCCTCCCCGAAACTGAAGGATTCTTCTGGAGAAAATTGCTAGTACAAGAGAAAAGAGATCTAACATACACAGTAGGAAGTTGTTGTAGGGAGACGTTGGGGGGTTGTGGTGGGGGGAGAGTCAACCTTCCTCTCCTGAGTAGCCAATAATTGTTTTGTTCTGTTTTGGTGCCTTGTTCTTTAATGTGAACACACAGCTGGGGATTACCAGAAATTGGAAGAAATCACCAAATATGAGACTGAAATCACACAGGAAGTACATGGTAACACATGGAAATGAAAGCAGCTATAGGAAACCATTTTTAATTTTTTCTTTTATTTTTTAGATAATATAATGACATCATTTCTACTGTCCTTTTCCTCTCTCCAAACACTCCCATGTGCTCCTCACTTTCAAATTCATGACCTCTTTTTTCACTCACTGTTAGTGCATGCAGCGTGTGTGTATGCACATATATTGATAAGCATGGCCAGCTCAGTCTGTATGGCGTCAGTCATGTGTTTGTTCTCAGGGCTGGCCATGTGAAAACAGACAAGCAGTCAGGGTGCTCTTCCCCGGAGAAGACTATTTCCCCCACTCTCCACATCCTCAGTTGCCTGTCGTTCTTTGTGCAGGGTTGAGGTCTGATGGCTCAGGGAAACTCGTCTTGAAAACTGAAAACAGGGACTGGAGAGATGGCTTGGCAGTTAAGAGCACTGGCTGTTCTTCCACAGGCCCCAGGTTCAATTCCCAGCACCCACATGGCCGCTCACCCCTGCCTGTAACTCTAGTCTCAGGGGATTTGATAGCCTCACATAGACATACATGCAGGCAAACACCAATGTACATAATTTTTTTAATTAAAAAAAAAAACAAAACTGAAAACGGCCCAGCAAGATGGCCCAGTGAGTAAAGATGCTTGCCTCCAAGCCTGACAACCATAGTTCAATTCTTAGACCCACAAGATGGAAGGAAGGAACTGGCTCCCCCAAGCTGTCCTCAAGCTGTGACATGTGCAAACTCCCATCCCCTAATAAATGTTCAAAAAATTAAAAAATAAAAACCTGAAAACAAAACAATAGAAAGAAAAAGAGAAGGAGAGAGGAAGGGAGGGATTGAGAGAGGGGAAGAAAGAGAAAAAAGCAAGACAGAGGGAGACAGAAGAGAGAGACAGCAGATTGAAGGGCGGACACTGAGATAATAAGATGAGAACTCTGACCAAATGGACAAAGAGATGAGGACAACAGCAGGGGGGGGATTCCCGGATGAGCCGAGGGAAAGTCACAGACGCCCACATCCGCAGAGAAAGGAGGACCTCATGAGGTCACAGCATAAGGGCTTTTCTCCTACCTCAGCCCCACACCCTCGTTCTGGTTACTATGGTAACAGCTTCTGGGGGCTGAGTATACCCTGTGTGTCTCAGCACTGTCACACATGGAAGGTGACTTTACAGAGCCCTCAACATGCCTCTGGAAGCAGGTGTTGTCCTGCACAGTCTCAATCAGGAATCTGAGTTCTGTAAAACTTCACGTGGGTTCGAGAAGAGGGTGGGAGCTAGACTCCCTGCTGCAGCAAGGTTTGCCTGGAGGATGAGGAAGCTGACCAAATGCAGCGGGGTTGTAGAATGAGCAGGGAAGATTCTGGGACTGCCCGAGAAAAACAAGGATTTAATTCAATCAAGGCAAGAGAAAGAAGCGTAAGCCGTGGGGTGCAAGGGGCATTTGACCCCTGAAATGCAGCCTGGCTTTGCATTTGACTCTCTTTGCTTTCCTCTCTGCATTCTTCTTTTTCACTTTATTTACTTATTTTACATGTGTGTATGAGTGTGTGCACTCACACACATCCACATAGAGCATTTGCACATGGAGTCAGTCCAGAGGACGTTCTGGTAGTTTTTTCGACAGGCCTCTCACTGGCCTGAAGCCTGCCAAGTGGGTTAGGCTGGACGGCCAGCAGGCCCTTGGGATCCATTTGTCTCTGCTTCCCAAACACCAGGATTACAAGCACACACAACCCCACCTGGCTTTTTCACACAGGTTCTGGGGATCGAACTCAGGTCCTTGTACTTGCAAGGCAAGCACTTTACTGACTGAGCCATCTCCCCATTTTGCAATAGAGTCTTTAAAGAGGCAAATAAAGTAAAAATAAGGCCATCCAGATGGGCCTACTTCAGTACTGCTAGTGTCCACGCAAGAAGAGGGCATTGGAATTTACATGCTCATCCTGGTGAGACAGTGGGAAGGAAGGCATGAGAAGACAGCAGGGAGGGTGAGGAGGGCGGCACCAACCATGCTGAGAGCTGGATCTCAGACTTCTGGTCTCCAAACTGGAGAGAAAATAAAATTCTATTGTTGAGGCCCCCAAGCCTGTGAGACCATTCTGGGGGAACTCACTACCATGCACTCACAGAAGAGCTCCCACAGTGGCCACAGCCAGGGCTTCTTGTTCATTGGCACCTGCCCAGACAGCTTGTGTGGATTTCCCAGGGCCTGTTGATTGAAGTAATGACACTTAGTGATTTACCTGTAAATTCTGGTTTCTAATTGACTTAACTCATTTTATGTGTATGGGGTTTGGGCTGCACATTTTGACAGAAGAGAGTGCCAATCACCTGGAACTGGAGTTATATCTGGTTGTGAACCCCTGCGTGGGTGCCCAGGTCCTCTGGAAGAGCCTAACTGCTGAGCCACCTCTCCAGCCCATACCTGTGATTTTTTTTTTTTTGGGGGGGGAGGGTCAGGGGTTGGTTTTTTGAGACAGGGTTTCTCTGTGCAGCCCTGGCCATCTGGGAACTTGCTCTGTAACCCAGGCTGGCCTTGAACTCAGAGATTTGCCTACCTCTGCCTCCCGAGTGCTGGGATTAAAGGTATGCACCAACACTGCCCAGCTACCTGTGAATTCTTTAAAGAATTATAGATTACATATATCCCTTAAAATCATATAAATTATTTAACTTTGGGTTTGAATGCTATTGCTTTTATTTATATTTACATATTTATATTATCCTAAAATTGCTTTCATTTTAATAGTGTTGTTGTATAATCCACTAAAAACTTGGATTTGCCAGGCGGTGATGGCGCTCACCTTTAGTCCCAGCACTTGGGAGGCAGAGCCAGGTGGATCTCTGTGAGTTCAAGGCCAGCCTGGTCTACAGGGAGAGATCCAGGACAGACACCAAAGCTACACAGAGAAACCCTGTCTCGAAAAACCAAAAATAAATAAATAAATAAATAAATAAATAAATAAATAAATAAATAAATAAATAAGTAAGTGAAAACTTGGATTTGTTTTGAGTATCTCTTCCAACAAATTTTATGCTGAATATTTCATCTCTGTGGGGCATCTGTCAGAAAGATAGGAAAATAAAGTTTTTAATCTTACCCATTAACCTCATCCATTTTCTAGCTTTAGCATGTAGGATAACTGGGGGTGCCAAGAGTGACTCACCAAGCTCATCTTCCTCATCTTCTGAGACAGACAACAGAAACACCCAATCTTGACCTACTTCCTGTCAACCTGACGAGAGTGATGTCCTCTTCACCATACCCAATGGATCCCTAAAGAATCTGGTTCTTCCTCATTTCTAAGCACACAGTGAGCCGGGGTGGAGGGGTTGGGGGAGGCTTGGTGGCTTGGCACCCTGCTATCATGTGGGAGGTTCTGTCTCCCAGCATCACAGAAATAAATGAACACAAGCTGAACAGAAAGGAAGATCTGCCTATGGAGCTGACCAGGAGAGGTTTCCTCAGTCACAGTCAGACCTTACAGATACAAAGCTTTCTGGACCATTCAGTCTAAACATTTTTAGTTAAATGGTATTTATTATCACACTTTCAGTATATTAATATTAGAAGGAAAAAAAAACAAGCATCTTGTTCAACTAAAAGTGAGCAGTGGAGAACATGAAAATAGCCAACATTGGCCGGGCGGTGGTGGCGCACGCCTTTAATCCCAGCACTCGGGAGGCAGAGCCAGGCGGATCTCTGTGAGTTCGAGGCCAGCCTGGGCTACCAAGTGAGTCCCAGGAAAGGCGCAAAGCTACACAGAGAAACCCTGTCTCGAAAAAACAAAAAACAAAAAAAAAAAAAAAAAAAAGAAAATAGCCAACATTCCAAGAGCAACAATGAACTGATGTGGAATGGACTCACTCCTGCCGCTCCCCCAGGCACAAGCCCCTGGGATGACACTGGCCACCTCCCACAAACCGTGGACAGCCCAACTTACTGGAAATCCAGTTTCCTTTCCGTCCAGGATTCTAACTACACTGTCTTCTGGCTTCTGAAACAGTGTAGAAAGCATTTTCATTGATCATTATTAATAACTGGATATTCTTTCAATGACAAAAATTACATCAAAATCATTTCCATTTCTAATGATTTGTTAATTTCATTTGTTGTTCATTCAACAACATTGATACCTTTGGCACTCAATCAAAATTTGTAGTAGCACAGCTAAGTTTTATCTCAAGGTTCTGTTGGATTAATGTCACTGTTGTCAGATCTCAAAGACTGGGACAAGTCCCACTGAGTACCTGAGGCCCTCCCTGCACTTCCCACCCCACCCCTGCTCTAAACCTCTACAGCCCAGGGGCGGGGCTTCGCTTTTAGCTGCTCTTCCTGATAACTCAGCCATTTTAGCTACATGATCTCTTGGTTCCCATGGCCTCCTCTTCTCTCTTCTCTTCCTCTCTTGCTATCCCCATCACTCTCTCTGCTCATAGTCCAGTCAATTCTGCTGGCCATGTTCAGCCTGGATTCTTCCAGATGCCTCTGTTCTCCCCCTCATATCTACAATAAAACACTTCTCAGCCTTACCTAAGAGCAGCCATAGCCTCGTATTTTATTTTATTTCCTTTCCTTTTCTTTTCTTTTTTCCTTCCTTCCTTCCTTCCTTCCTTTCTTTCTTTCTTTCTTTCTTTCTTTCTTTCATTTCTTCCTTCCCTCTCTCCTTCCTTTCTTTTTTTCTTTTTTTCTTTTTTGGGACAGGGTTTCTCTGTGTAGCCCAGGCTGGCCTCGATCTCAGAGATCTGCCTGCCTCTGCTGGGATTAAAGGCATGCGCCACCACCACCACCCAGCATGTTCTTATTTTCATTCAACTGCAACATTCAAATTTTCTATTAAAAATAATCCTACATCTAGTCATTCTCTGTGATACATTCTCTGTATCGATTTATATTTATCTTCACTCTAAAATGGTACAAATAGAGCATAAGGAGGCTGATTATGATCATCCAATCCAAATAAGAAGCAGTGTACACAAAGCAATCCACAGTCAGCCGGCTTTTCACACACAGTTAAAGCTATCATCACTTGTGCTGTATTCCCTGAATTTCTTCTTTCAATTACTAAAATTACATCAAGTTCATTTCTAATAATTTGTTTATTTCCATCATTTGTTGTTCATTCAACAACCTCTGATATCTTCGGCACTTAAAGATTCCTTTTTTTAAAAATTATAAATATGCATGCTGTATACATTAAAAAAAAAAAAAAAAAAGATTTAGGGGGCTGGAGAGATGGCTCAGAGGTTAAGAGCACTGACTGCTCTTCCAGAGGTCCTGAGTTCAATTCCCAGCAACCACATGGTGGCTCACAACCATCTATAACGAGATCTGGTGCCCTCTTCTGGCCTGCAGGCATGCATGCTGTATACATTAAAAAAAAATAAAATAAAATAAAATAAAAAAATAAAATAAAATAAAAATTATAAATAGTTCATTGATTTTTTTAAGATGTAAAATCTATTTTTCTCTCAATACTATAGTCTTTTCTAAAAACTTATGTGTATTTGTTTTGCCCAAATGAGTGTCTATGCACTGTGTATGTGCCTGGTGCCTGCAGAGGTTAGAAGTTGTTATAGCCCCTGGAACTGGACTTACAGATGGTTATGAGCCATCATGGCGTTGCTGGGAACTGAACCTGGATCCTATATGAGAGCAGCCAGTGCTCTTAAATGGGGAGAGATCCCTCCAGCCCTGATTTGATTTTTTTTTTTTTTCAAAGCTGAGGACTGAACCCAGGGCCTTGCGCTTGCTAGGCAAGCGCTCTACCACTGAACTAAATCCCCAACCCGATTCGATATATTTTTAAACAGAAGAAAAATGGGGACAGTTTTAGGTTATGAAATCCCTCCTTCCAAAACAAATGCTTTTTCAAATTACTTTTTCTAAATGGGTCCATGGACAGATGTGCTCAGTGACCAGTGGCATCTAATTCCTACCATGTTGGTGGTTCATGGAATTGAAAAGAATGCCCAGAGCTAGGCATGGTGGTGCACACCTTTAATCCCAGCACTCAGGAGGCAGAAGCATTCGATTGATGAGTTTGAGGCCAGCCTGGTCTACAGAGCTGGTTCCAGGACAGCCAGGGCTACACAGAGAGACCCCGTGTCAAAACCAGAAGGCCAGCTTCCACAATCTCTGCCTCAGAGGAACGGCACATGTTGGATTCATTTGGAATGCAGAAACTGTTCTTGCCACTTCAATTTCCAAAAATTGAATTCACATATTGACATCAAAGAAAACAAAACAAACAAACAAATAAACAAAACCCACTATGCTGGAGTTAAAACTAGAACGGGGGGGGGGGGGCGCACGCCTTTAGTCCCAGCACTTGGGAGGCAGAGACAGGTGGATCTCTGTGAGTTCGAGGCCAGCCTGGTTTACAGAGCCAGTTCCAGGACAGGCTCCAAAGCTACACAAAGAAACCCTGTCTCAAAAAAACCAAAACCGAAAACAAAAACCAAAAACAAGAAACCTAGAAGAAAGGTGAGCTTATGTCCTCTTGCCCAGTTCCTGTGTCCTTCTGCCTGCACCCCATCCTTCCACATCGTCTAAATCACCCTCTGTTGGGAAAAATTTTAGACATAATTTAGGAAACAAAAATATCACTGAAGAACAAATCGAGTCTCTATTTTTCCTCTTTAAAGACAAAAACAAGGATTGGAGAGATGGCTGGCTACTCTTCCAGAGGACCCAGGTTCAAGTCTCAGCACCTACATGGCAGTTCACAGCTGTCTGTAAATCCAGCTCCAGGAGACCTGACTCCCTCAGACAGACATGCAGACAAAATGCCAATACACATAAAAATAAAATAAATCATTTTAAAAATTATTAACAAAAACAAAAACACCAACAGGGTTTTACTATGTAGACCTGGCTGGTACAGACTTTGAAGAGATCTGCCTGCCTCTGCCTCCTGAGTCTTGGGATTAAAGACATCACTAAGTAAGTACATTTGTCCATTGACCCACTTAGAAAAAGACACCATGCCCCCCATCCCTTTCTTTTTGCTGTTCCCTGATCCCAGATTCTTGTATGGACTAGGTAAATGTTCTACTGTGAGCCAAACTCCAGCCCTCAGTGTATCCTCATGGTCATTGTGTAGCCAAAATCCATCAACAGTGTGTCACAATGGAACTCTCCAGGCTTAAATTAAGATAAATACATATATGGGAGTGCCAGGTGTAGAGGTACACACCTTTAATCCCAGCACTGGCGAGGCAGAGGCAGCCAGATCTCTGTGAGATCAAGGCTAGCCTGGTCTCAGAGTGAGTTCCAGAACAGCCAGGGATACACAGTGAGACCCTGTATCAAAAAAACAAAAAACAAAAACTAAGAAGAAAAGCATATATAAGGGTTAGATACTTGGATGAGATTTTGTATGTGGAGCTAAAATTTTGAATCCCTGGAGTGAAGCTGCTGTTGGTCCCTTGAACTTAGGGTGTCCTGGGGAAAGGGCTTTCTCTTGAATGTCACAGTTTGTCCCTTCCATTCCAACACCAGCTTTTGGGTTAGAGAGAATAAAAGAAAACCAAGCTCTTTGAGGTAGAACGAACTTGTCTGGCATTGATTTCTGAGTATATAGCAAATGCTCTCTCGTTTGTTTTCTCATGGAAATTTGAGCCAGGCGGTGGTGGCACACACCTTTAGTCCCAGCACTGAGGAGGCAGAAACAGGCGGATCTCTGTGAGATCAAGGCCAGCTTGGTCTACAGAGGGAGTTCAGGGCAGCCAGAGGTACACAGAGAAACCCTGTCTTGAAAAACCAAAACAAGCAAACAAACAAACAAAAGACACACTACATTTTATTGAAAAATGCCTTTTTATGTGTAAGAAATCCCTGACAGACACTGAGAGCTAGAAACATGGGGTGATGGAGATGTAAACTATCCCTCTGCCCTTGAAGAAAAATGCACATTATTTTCGTATTCTCATGTCTCACCTTAAACCTCTCCGAATGTGACTGAAACTCTAACTTAAAAGTGATAAATCCATGGGAGTCTGCTTAAGAAGCATTAGGGAAATTTTTTTTTTTTAATTTTTTTTTTTATTTATTGTGTATACAGTGTTCTGTCTGCACATATCCCTGCAGGCCAGAAGAGGGCGCCAGATCCCATTACAGATGGTTGTGAGCCACCATGTGGTTGCTGGGAATTGAACTCAGGACCTTTGGAAGAACAAGCAGTGCTCTTAACCTCTGAGCCATCTCTCCAGCCCCAGGGAAATTTATTAAGGTAAGTTGAGGAAAATAGGGCGGAGGTGGCACACGCCTTTAATCCGAACACTGGGAGGCAGAGCCAGGCAGATCTTTGTGAGTTTGAGGCCAGCCTGGTTTACAAAGCAAGATCAGGGAAAGGCATAAAGCTACACAGAGAAACCCGGTCTTGAAAAACCAAAAAAAAAAAAAAAAAAAAAAATTGAGGGAAATACACTCACAAGACAGAATGGAGTAGACAGCTGAAGTCGTCCTCTGATCTGACAAGGAGTGAATCTACTTTGCAGGCAGACAGCAGGGAGAAGGGGCATGTGACCCTTTTAAGAGGTCATGTACAATGGCAGGAAGCACCACCTCCTTCGGGCCCTATAGCCCAAGGTCATGGGCGGAGCAAATTCCACTACATTTCCCCTTTTTGTCTAAATAAGAAGGTTCTAAACTTAATGCAAACTATATACAATAAGAATGATTATCAAGTATTGTCCAGGAAAAACAAAGGGTAATAACATAAACAAAAATGGAACTACAACCAACAAGAATAACATCAAACAAGAAAGACATGCTTAATGTCCAGAAATGTCCAGAACACAGGTAAATGGCAAATTGCCGAGATTACTCCAATAGCTGTCCTATCTTGAGGATTCTAACTCTAGCATTAATATGTTCTAGCTAGTACTAGATTGTAACTATAACTATCTAGTTTTCAATCCCATCAAAGACCTGAGAAGGAAAATAATAACATCTGAGAAAATGGAAAATGCAAGCAAGCAATTTCCAAAATTCTTGCCAGACTAGACAGAGACAGCTGGCAGCCTGGACAGTCACCTAAAGTTTCTCAGCATTGTTGGGGCATCCAATTTGGCTACAGGCCTAGAATATCTGACAGACCATTTTCAGAAGCAGGGATTTTGAAAGATTATCTTACCCTGTCTTGGCAGAGTTCAGTAGTCGCTTTTCCTTGTGTCCCACTCATCCAGAAAGGACAGCATTCGTACTGTCAGCAGTCAAGGCAAGGGCAGCTCTTTGCCCAGCAGGCCATTTTGTGCCAAGAAGACAAACTTTTAAACGGAAATGTCTTAGAAGCCCAACATTCTCTCGGGATCAGATCAGTGCTGCCAGGAGCAATCGTGTCTCACATCAACAGAATTCTAAGTTATCAAAACATTTAAATGCCATATTCTCTAGGTCTATGAAGTGTTTGAGGATTACCTGTCCATCTGACCTATATATCTGTAAATCTGGACAAGCTAACTAACATAACTATTGAGATGACAAGCCCAGGTGATTATAAATCTGTAAGTAATGGATAAGATACCTAAATATCCTAAGTACTAAGGCTTCACATTAGCAAGATAAACAGTCTATAAGCAGATGCACAGTATAAGAACAATGACCTCAAAATTGTGACAATACATAAAATATCTTAAACAGAGATAGAAATGTGTAGTGCAATATGCAGTGACAGCAATATCCTTAATATGTATCAATATGCAAAATATCCTAAACAGAAGTAGAACATACATACAGTATGATAAATATAATATTACATTTGTATCAATATATAAAATATTTCAAACAGGAGTAGGAATATGTATACAACAAATATAGTTTTGTATTTGTATCAATATATAAATTATCTTGAATATGAATATAAGAATAGTTTATGTTTGTATCAATATACAAGAATCCATATCATTGCAAATTATAGAAAACTGATAGTTTGCTAAACCAGTTTACTAGTACATACAATAATCTACCTTAATATACTATTCCTATCCATTCCCCTTTTTCTTTTCTAATCTTTTTTTTTAATTTTTATTTTACATATATGGGTGTTTTGCCTGCATGTATATCTATGTGCCACATGTGTGCCTGGTGACCACAGAGGACAGAAGAGGACACCAGATCCCTGGGCCTGAAGTTAGAGGCAGGTATGAGTCATCATGTGGGTGCTAGGAATCGAACTCAGGCCCCTCTGCAAGAGCAGCCAGTACTTTTAACCACTGAGCCAGCTCCCCAGCCCACCCCTTTTTCTTTTCTAAAGGAGAATACTGAGTCTAAATTTTATTGTTCCACCCCCAACCCTAAAATCATCCATCCATAACACTGAGAAAAATGAAAACTTTAGGAGAGGGGGCATAGTTTTCTTAGAATTGCTTCCTGCTGTTTAGGGAGCAACAGTATCTCTGTAGGGTCCTGTAAGAAAACTTAGATAGTTAGGGCTCAATAGGGCTAGGTGTAGAGTCTACAGCCAATCTCAGAGTAGTGGATAAGATTGTCTGAGATTCTGGTTAGAGGTGTAGTATGATGGACCATCTCATCTTAGAACTGTCCTGAAGAGTTTTCAGTCCAAAGCTGATCCTTGAGTAATGTTCTTAGGTATAATGACATCTTTCTGGACCAAGTAGAGTCATTGTTGTGGGGGCTCCATCTTCCTTATGGAGACTTTAGAGATTGCTATTGGGAAGATTTATTTTTCACTGTGGAAAACTTGAATATTATTAATATAAAAATGGAAAGTTTGGATTTTGTGCTGGATTGAAAAGGGATTCCCAGAAAGCAAGGACAAGCATGAAAAAATATAGAATCTTGACAATAATGGTCCCTAGATTATTGGCTTTCTTCTGTCTCACACCAGTTGGCTTTTCCGATATGAGACAGATTCTCCTATTTTTCCTTTGAACAATATGCTTGGGTTTAGAGAAGAAGAGAGCCACATTCCAACTCCAAATCCAGTTTGATTTATAATTGAATCAGGACCACAACTATTCTAGAGTTAAAGAGATATTGATGTTAGGCAGTGAGATACTACCCTGTAGAGTATATTGGTACCAATAGGTCTTTCCTTTATGTAGTAGATGTCTAGGTGTCCAAGGCCTTATGATTTCTTTAAGATGGGTATATCTATTATCCTTTAAAGACAAAAAACAGAACCCTGTCATGACCTTTGTTTGTTGAGTTTTTCTTACAACTTGTAGAGTTGTTACATTGGTGGATGAGCTATTACTTCTCCTCATCAAGGAGTTTTCTCCTGTTCGAAGTGAATTTTTATTAATTTTGTTGGTATCCATAGCTTTTCCTCTCCTGTAGAAACAAAAACAAAGCCCCTTCCCCAACATAGGACATATCCTGGTTTCCATTCTGAGGTCAACACATCTTTGAAGTAAACCGGTTCGTTTAGCTCAAGAGTTTTTTCTGTCGTCCAATGTCTCTCCACAGCTGTTGTTCCTTTCTCATCAGCATTGAGAAAATTCAAGGTTAATAAAGCACTATGCAATCTATTTCTAGGAGTCATTGTTACCTGTTTCTGTTTATTTAGTATATTCTTTAAAGTTCAATTGGATCTTTCTATGACTGCTTGGCCTGTGGGATTGTGTGGTATACCTGTAACATGCTTTATATTGTAATAAGCAAAAAACTCTCATTTTATTTGAGACATATGCTGGAGCATTGTTTGTCTTAATTTGTATAGGTATTCCCATGATGGCCATAACTTCTAATAGGTGTGTAATCACAGAGTCGGCCTTTCCAGAACTCATAGGAGTCGCCCATTGAAATATTAACTAGGTGTCAATGGCATGGTGTACATATTTTAATCTTCCAAATTCTGCAAAATGAAACATATCCATCTGCCAAATTTCATTTCTTTGTATACCTTTTGGATTGCTCCCTGCAGGTAATGGAGTTTGGTTATAGAAGGAACAAGTAGGACTTTTTTTTTTTTTTATAATTTCCTGGCAAGTGATGGAAAAGTCCTTTTTCAAACCTTTGCTGTTTACATGGTGTTTCTTTTGAAATTCTGAGGCTTCTAGAACATTAGCCATTAATAACTGAGCAATCTCATCGTTACCTTGTAGATGGGACCTGGCAGACCCATATGGGATTTGATGTGTGTTATCTATTGAGAGAATGTTCCCTATTTTTGATGATTTCCTGTAATTGTATAAATAGTGAAGTTAATTTTGTATTACCAGGAATAAATTCAGCAGTTTCAATATGTAAAACAACTCTCTCTGCACATTGAGAGTCAGTGACTATATTGAGAGATTCTGTGAAGTCCATCAGTACCATAAGAATGGCATACAGTTCTGTCTTTTGTACAGAATTGTAGGAGCTATGAACCACTTTACTTAAAACTCCTGATATATATCCTGCCTTTCCTGATTTATTCGCATCAGTATAGAATGTGGGGACTCCAAAGATTGGTTTTTGCCATACAATGTGAGGACGGACCCATCCAGTTCTTTTATGAGTTCTACTCTCTTGCTTTTGGGATAGCTGAAAGGATGAACGGCACTGGTAAGAGGGATAGGATGGAGAAGTCAGGCCTGGCAGAGAGGAAACGGAAAGAGAGGCGGGCGGGGGGGGGGGGCATGGCTCAAGCACAGAAATCATGCAGTCACATCGGCGTGACTACGTGTAACCATGGGGCATGGGTCACGCAGGACATATGACCCAGAAATGATTAGGAGGAGATGACCAAGTGTCCCACTGGGCATGCACGACCATGGAGCGTGGTTGGAATTACTATCAATAGCAATTGTTAATCTCTCCCAAAAAGTTACTGCAAGCTCTTTGCTAGTATATATTATCTTTCCATAAAGAGGAAATTTCCTCATTAGTTAAAGGTACTACAATTTCTGCTGGTCCATTCCTGTCAAATGATGAAGTCTTAATTTTCCTTTTAGAATAAAATCAGAGATCTTTTCTACATAAGTCTTTAACTTCTTACTCGGTTTACAAGGTAGAAATATCCATTCCAGTACAGTATCTTCCCTCTGCTAAAATCCCAGTGGAGAAGTGTCTGGAGAGGAGTATGACCAGAATGCAGTTAAGTTCTGGATTCACATGATCCACATGTGTCTCTTTTCTACTAGAGCCCATTCCTCTCAGCTTCAGCTGATAATTCTCTTGGATTCTTTAAGTCCTTGTCCCCTTTTAAGGTATTGGCCTGGCTGTTGAGATGGCTCAGAAGTTAAGAGCAATGGCTGTTTTCCAGAGGTCCTGAGTTCAGTTCCCAGCAACCACATGGTGGCTCATTATCATCTATAATAAGATCTTGTGCCTTCTTCTGGCATGCAGGCAGAACACTGTATACATAATAAATAAATTTAAAAAAAAAACGAAGGTATTGGCCAAATTTACTAGTCCATCTTTAGATATTCCAATGATAACCTGTAAGTTGGAAATACTTCCTAACAATTTTTGAAAATCATTAAGAGTCCACAATATATCTCTCCTGAGTAGTACCTTCTGGGGTCTAATTTTTGTAGATCTATCTTATATCCTAAGAAATTAATAGAATTTCCTCTTTGTATTTTTTCAGGAACAATTTGTAATCCCCAGTGAGGCAAATTTTTTTTTTTTTTTACTTTTTCAAACATGTTTTCTAAGGTACCTAACTTTGGATCAGCTAATAAGATATCATTCATATAATGGTAGATTATAGATTGTGGAAATTTTGCATGTATTATTTCCAATGGTTTTTGCACAAAATATTGGCACAGGGTAGGGTTATTTAACGTTCCCTATGGGAGGATCTTCCATTGATATATCTTGACTGGCTGGGAATTATTATAAGTAGTGCCGTGAAGGCAAATTTTTCTCTATCCTTTTCTTGTAGAGGTATGGTAAAGAAACAGTCTTTTAAGTCAATTACTGTAATAGGCCATTCTTTAGGTAACAGAGAGGGCAAGGGCATCCCATTCTGTATTACTTTATTTATGGCTCTCAGATCTATCAGCATTCTCCATTTACCAGATTTATTTTTAATAACAAATACAGGAGAATTCCAGGGGCTGGTAGATTCTTCAATGTGTTGAGCATTTAACTGCTCCTGAACCACTGTTCTAAAGCTCATAGCTTCTCTTTTGTCAAAGGCCACTGTCCAACCCAGACAGGTTTATCAGTTAGCCAATTTAAAGGTAGGACCATTGGTACTTCTGAGAGTTCAATGGCAGTTGTACTCTGTTTATGTACAGCCTGAATGGTTGGTGGCTGTTTTTTATAGTATCTTAACAATCTCTAGAAACCGGACATCTACCTCTTGAAGAGGCCAATTCGGATGCCATGATTTTAGTGTATAGTCACATCTGCACCCCTGTCCATGGATCCTTCAAGGACATTGTTATGAATTTGCACTTTAACTTTTGTCTTAGTTCATTTATGGAAGTCTGCCAAAATATTCGTTTTATGGTGTTCTTTGGAATTTTTGATTATCTATCAAAGCTGTTCTATCATCCAGTGCAGTATCATTCTTTACATTAGGCACTGGGTTATTTAATTGTCCTGGGGAGGAATTACCTCTACAGTGACTGGAAATGTTTGGACCACATTCGGTTTGGGGGCCTTTGAGAGGCCCTCCGAGGCGTTTCCTACTGGTAAAGGGTTGTCTTGTATGTCACTTGTTGATCTGCATTCATTGGTCCAGTGTCAGCCTTTGCTGCATCTTCTGCATAATCCAGAATGTTGGGCTCTCCTGTTGGGGTTATTTCTAAAGAAACATTGCTTCTAGGAGCACCTGTGTACAATTTCTTCTTATATGGCCTGGTTACCACAATTAAAACATTCTTTACCTTGATGCCTCCTTCCACTTTTGGAAATGGCCTCTCCTGTCCAAGCCTCACTACCATAGTTAAGAGACTCAACACCATTCGTATGTTGAATCCATTCCTCCAAAGGTGCTGGCCTGACCTTTAAAGGTGTAAGGATTCTTTTGCATTCTGTATTAGCATTATCAAATGCCAAAGACTGAGTTAATACTTGTCTTAATTATGGTTCTGATATTGCCTTGTTTATAGCCGTGGTCAGCCCGAGTTTCAAAAAATGGACCACATTTGGTTTGGGGGCCACACTGAGCAGTTTTAAAAGTAAAAGAACAGTGGCTGGTCGTCTCTACCCAGGCGAGGTCTGTTACCCGATCTGGCCACTTCAAGTGCAGACCTAGAAAGGTACCCAACAGTATACCTTTCTGTCTGCTGCAGTGCTCTATCATCTGCCGCAGAACTGCAGTGCTCCTCTATCCACCGCAGAACTGCAGTGCTCCTCTACCCGCGGCAGAACTGTAGTGCTCCTCTATCCGCCTGCAGAACTGTAGTGCTCCTCTATCATCCACCGCAGAACTGTAGTGCTCCTCTCTCCACCGAAGAACTGCAGTGCTCTGCCACAGAACTGCAGTGCTCTGCCGCAGAACTGCAGTGCTCCTCTCTCCGCAGCAGAACTGCAGTGCTCCTCTCTCCACCGCAGAACTGCAGTGCTCCTCTCTCCACTGCAGAACTGCAGTGCTCCTCTCTCCACCGCAGAACTGCGTGCTTTTGGCAGTGGTTACAAGATCGGCTGCCGTGAGAGCAGCCTGGCCTACAGGCTCCCAACATGGCCGCTGTATTCAGGCAGTTCCGGAGGGGCGGGGGCAGTTTGTGCAGGCTCTGCAGGGCGGAGAGCCTTACCAGCAGCCACCCTCGGGTGTTAGGGTTTGGTCACACCAGTAGTCCCAGTGGGAACTCGTGGGTTTTAGATCCACGTGGTTGGGTGCCAGATAAAGCGATAAATCCATGGGAGTATGTTTAAGAAGTATTAGGGAAATGTATTAAGGTAAATTGAGGAAATACACTCACGAATACAGAACGGAGTAGACAGCTGAAGTCATCCTCTGATCTGACCAGGAGCAGGGAGAAGGGGCATGTGACAAGGGGCATGTGACCCTTCTCCCTCTCCTTTTTAGAGGTCATGTACAATGGCAGGAAACACTGCTTCCTTCGGGTCCTATTAGCCCAAGGTCACGAGCAGAGCAAACACTACTACACTAACCTCAGTCGTTCCTGGGGCTGTGTCCATCCCAAGGGCAGAGGCCTCAGGCTTTACACAGTCCAGAATGTAACAGGCCCCCAGACCTTAACACAACTGACCCCATGATGGAAGTACCATTCAGGCCGTAAAACTCTGCATGTAGACAGCACCACCTGCCAAAATGAAAATAGACCCATCTATCAAAGTCCATAGGTGTGGGAAGTCTCACCCACATGCTGGGCTGCCACCAGCACCCTCCTACCTAATGGCTTTTGGATTTCAAGGCAAGGACAAAGGGAATGGAAGGGGTGGGGAGTGGAGGGGTGGAAAGGAAGGGAAGGGAATGGGTGGGGAAGGGAAGGAAGGGAAAGGGCAGGTTTTCATTTCAAAATTGCAGCACATACCTGATCAAGCCATTCTAATAATAACTTCTTCCTCTTTTGATGGTCACCATCCACAAAAAAATGTATTCATGAGTCAGTGGATAAAATTGAAGGTTTTTATAATTTCTAAAATGGGCCACAATTGAAATTATATGTTTAAGACATTTATTTTTTAAATTTATTTATTATAAATAGTGCTCTGCTTCCATGTATGCCTGCAGGCCAGAAGAGGGCGCCAGATCTCATTACAGATGGTTGTGAGCCACCACCTGGGTGCTTGAATGACCTCTGGAAGAACAGCCAGTGCTCTTAACCTCTGAGCCATCTCTCCAGCCCAAGAAACTATATGTTAGGACTCTAATAGCTCATTTTTTTGTTTTACTGGGAAATTAAAAAAAAAATCAGAACAGTGGGCACAACGAGAGGGACAGTTCCAGATCAGGAGGTTCAGTGGTCTGAGATCACCTGCAGGGCAACAGGAAAGCCACACTTAGAAGAGAGCTAAGCAAAGGCAGAACGTTCAGGGCCTTGTGCACCAGGCACACAAATGCAGGTTTTAAAGAACAATAGAATCACAGGAAGGCTTTAACAGGAACTAGCATGATATGATTTCTTAAAACTTACAAGACTGCCACTGGAGAGACTGCTAAGTGGAAAGGACCTAGGCTGGGCTCTCAGAACTGCCCCATATGGGGTGACTCACAACTCCACTCCAGTTTCAGGCACCCAAATGTCCTCTTCCAGTCTATATATGCTCTGCATTCGTGTGCACACACCCACAGACAGACACACATGCATGTACATAATTAAAAATAAATATTTATAAAACTTTAAATGAGTGTCTTCTATGTGAATCTGGACAGCTGGACAGAAGCAAGAAAATCAGTAGCAGTCTCCTTCAGTAGCACAAGCAGAGGGGGAGATGTTGGGAACCAAGCCCGTGGAAGAAGACATGAAAAGTAATGATGAGTTCAAACACAGTGGGGCAGCAAGGAATTTGCTGCTGGTCTTGATTAGCTTGCAAGACAAAGCAGTCAAGACAAGCTCATGGAGGCTCAGTTGGCCAACCATGGGGAAAGCAAACTCATAGTCTAAAGTTTGGAAGGCTGAGAGAGGAGACAGGCATTCTTATGAATTTTGTTTTGTTAATATTAAGTCTTGAATTAGACAATCTAAGAGTTAAGTAAGCAGTTGGATATATGGAGAACAGGGATAAAGACCTACGGGGAAGTAATTTACACATAGTATTTAAACACACAAGATAATGTCACATAGCAAAGCCCTGGGATAGAGAAGCTGACTCAAGACAAAGCCTGGGGTCATTCCAACATTTAGAGCCTGAGAAAAAGAAATGGAAGAGGACTAGAAGGAGGGAAAGGGAGAGGAGGAAGGGGAGGAGGAGGAGGAGGAAGAGGAGAAGGGAGAAGAGGAGGAGGAGGAGGAGGTAAAAACATACACAGGGGCTTAGAAAGAACAGCGATTGAGGTAGAGGACAGACTAGGAGAGTGTCATGACTTAGAAGTCAATACAAGGCAGTGTCTCAAGAATGAAGGATGGAGGTGTGGCTGGAGAGATGGCTCAGCAGTTAAGAGCACTGGTTGCTCTTGCAGAGGACCCAGGTTTGGTTCCCAGTATTCGCATGGCAGCTCACAACCATCATCTGTAATGCCAGTGTCACAGGATCTAATGTCCTCTGAAAACACTGCATGCATGTGGTGGACCTAAATACACGTAAAAAAAAAAAAAAACAGTCATACACATAAATTTAAAATCTTTTTTAAAAAAGCAAAGATCAAGATAGAGTGAAAACGACAGCAACAATATTAGTGGCGAGCTGAAGAAGGCTCACGCATTGCTTGGTAGGCATGTAAATGGTACAGCCACTTTGTAAAACATTTTGGTATTTTCTCAAATCTAGAGATACCCTAAGATCCATCGCCCTCTTCTGGCCTCCGTGGGCACGCACGCACGCGCGCGTACACACATGTAGACAACACACACACACACACACACACACACCATTTTTAAAAAGAAATAAGAGGCTTGTTTGGAAGACTGTGAGTTTACCTCTCGGACTTGGGGACAAAGCTTTGCTTCTGGTGACTCATCCAGGCCTCTCCAGTACCTTCTGTTTATGGTTGTCCTTAAGAGTGGCTCTGGCTGGTGGTCGCTGTGGATGAAGCCTGTGGACTAAGGGACAGTTCGAAAGCCCCAGACTGTTTGAAATCACCAGACTGTGTTGCTTGTTCTCAGGAAGAAGTTCATGTGAATGGACGGCAGCTCACTTCCAGCTCTCACGTGCACCTGTTTTCATTGCCGACATTACTGAGAGCCGCAGTTGTTTTTTTTTTTTTTTTTTGGTTTTTCGAGACAGGGTTTCTCTGTGTAGCTTTGCGCCTTTCCTGGGACTCACTTGGTAGCCCAGGCTGGCCTCGAACTCACAGAGATCCGCCTGGCTCTGCCTCCCGAGTGCTGGGATTAAAGGCGTGCGCCACCACCGCCCGGCGAGCCGCAGTTCTTGAACGAACAGCGCGCCACTAACACAAACCCCTGCGGGGAAGAGCTACCTCCTGGGTGGGGGTCCTTACTGAGCCTGCTCTGCTGGCTCCCTCTGGGAGAGTCAGCGAGGCACCAGTTTATGTGCCGAGCATCTGCCCAGTCGGATTTAGTGAGAGTCCTCCTGCAGAGTTGGTGTTCGGTCACTTCCTGCAGAAGACAGCCACTTATGCAGATTCGCTGTTTGCACCGTGGAAGGGGGTCCAGGGGAACTGGCTTTCAGAATTTCGAGGAGAGAGAGAGAGAGAGAGAGAGAGAGAGAGAGAGAGAGAGAGAGAGAGAGAGAGAGAGAGAGAGAGAGAGAGATCCATCCCTGGCTCCACGTCGTTGTCCTTCATTGTTGTCTTTGTTAGTAAAATATTTCTATCACTGCCCACCTGTCCCTGGTGGATTCCTTGTTGCAGAGCACAAGCACCTGGAAATGCCAGCAGCTGCCCTCTGGCTGCACCACCCAGCGGTCTGCACGAGTCGGCGGGGGCGGGGCCTGTGACGTCAGGACTAGGCGGGCCCTGTCCCGGAAGAGGGCGCTGAGGACCAAGGAACTGGGAGATGGAGGCACCCCTGGTGTTGCTGGTGATGGGCGTGAGCGGCTGCGGGAAGTAGGTCGCGGAGGCCGCAGGCGGGCGGGAACTGGGAGGCGGTGGGGCGGCCTGAGCCCTGGGAGCCCTGCCGAGGCCCCCTGCTCTCCTGCCCCGCTGGCCGCTCCCCAGGGTCACCACGGATGAACCGCCAAGGTCCTGTTGATGGTGGCTAGCAGCCGGGGAACGAAGGTCGGGCATAGAGAGAGGCTGCTAGAGTACAGAGTGGAAAGTTGTAACGGGAGAGACGAGTCCCGCCACAACTTTCAGCTTCAGTCTTAACGAACCTGGGCCTGGGGACATCTTACAGAGAGCAAGGTGGGAGGGTGCAAAGTCCCAAGCAGGAGGTAAACCTTGTCCCCGGTCTTTACAAAGCTTTGTCTGGTTGGGCAGATGGTCTCCCTACTGGGTGAGTTTCTGGATTTTTCTGAATAGACTTTGAAAAGTGAAGATCACTCTGCAAGGTATCGTCTTCCTTGATAGTGTTCCTGGTTTAAGAAGGAATGTTCATATGCAAAATGCCAGAACTCTGCAAAATATAGAGTTTCTTCTCAGTCCAGGGCAGCCAGTTTAGAATTAAGCAAGCAGTAGGCACTTGGTTTGATAGACACCATCAGACTGCACCAGGTATAATCCAAAAGACACCAAACTGCAACATACAACCATAGGCATCACAACAGATGTTAACTGGTGAACCAGAGCCTTTTAAGGGTCACCATGTTTTTCTGGGGACTTTCTAAACCATGAGGTAGCCTTTTAAAATGAAACTTATTTTTAAGTGTGTGTGTGTCCGCACCTGCACACACTAGTTCAGGTGCCCTCAGAGGTATCTTATCCTCTGGAGCGGGGTGGCGGTGAGCCAATCCATATCAGTTCTGGGAACTGATCTCAAGTCCTTTGCAAGAGCAGTATGTATTCTTAACCAGTAAGCCATCTCCCCAGTCCTATAAAGTAGCTTTACATTTCCAAAATTACTAAGTAGTGTTTAATTTGAGAGAATAATTTTTGATGTGCAGTTAAGGCTGGCCTTTCAAATGCAGGGATCTTCCTGCCTAGTTTTCTAGGTGCTTGGATCACAGGCGTAGTCCATCATTCTCTGCTTCAAAAACCAAGACTCAGAACTAAAAGTGAAATGGAACACAGAGCCCAGAGCTGTAGGTGTAATTCAGTGGTGGAGTGCTTGACTCTCATGCCCCGAGTTCAATCCCATCGCCACAAAAATGAACAGAAATCAGAGCCTGAAAATCCCAGCTGTTGTATAATCGGGAAACCTGTTTGCTGTGTTCATTGTCTCTTCCCCCACCAGAGACCCTTTCTGTCTTGTCCAGAACAGCACCTATCCCATAATAAGTGCTCAGATTGTCCTTGTCACAGAGACTGGAAGGATGAGCCAGAGAACCTTAGCATTGTTTATTTTCTTATATTTTAACATCGTAGTAAAGCCATCTCAGCTTCTGCTAGGATAAGCTTAAGCCTTTCAGATCTGGTTTTCTTCATTCCTTCCTCTCCCCCATGGCCTACTGTCTTCCAAAGGGTCTTTTAGTCCAACCTGCTGGGAGAGAAGACAACTGGTCCTTGCAAGCTTATATCCAGGCATTGCTTATGAGCCCCACACTCGCCTTGTTCCTACTGTGGTCCCTTGTGCATGTCCTGGCACTCAGGTCCTCTAGTTTAGATCTGGATGGAGCAGGGAGAGTGGATTTTTCCTTTCCCTTCTGCCTCCTTTCTGCCAGTTGACGCATAACTTAGCTCTTCTATAATCAAATGTTTCTCTCCCACCTGCCTGTCCCTAAATACCTGGCAGCCACTTCCCAAATAATTGACTCAGAGCTTAATATTACTTATAAATGATCAGCCGAGAGCTCAGGCTTATTACTAGCTAACAGTTACACTTAAATTACCTCATAATTCTTACCTATGTTTAGCCACATGGCTTGGTAACTTTTCTCAGTACAGCATTCTTATCTTGCTTCTCTACATCTGGCTGGTGACTCCTGACCCCATCCTTTCTCTTCCCATCATCCTTAGTTTGGTTGCCCTGCCTATACTTGCTGCTTGGCTACTGGCCAAGTGTTTTATTTATTTTATTAAACCAATTTGAGTGACAAATCTTTACAGTGTACAAGAGGATTATTCCACATCACTCTTCTTCTAGACTATAGTTGGTGCTAACGTGTTTATTCATAGTTAATCTAACTTGATCTTAAGTATGATTTTTTTTTTTTTTCCTGTGCAAAACTCTGGTTTGGGTCCGGTGTGGTGCACTCACCTTAATTAAAGTACAGCATAGTGGTCTCTTCTTTGTCTTTTGAGAACTGCTAGGTGATACATACTCAATAAAAATTGGCTGAATTGGGATTGGAGAGACGGCTCAGTTAAGAGCACTGGCTGCTCTTCCAGAAGACCTGGGTTCAATTCCCAGTAACAACATGGTGGCTCACAATGGTCTATAACCCAAGTTCCAGACCCTCTTCTGACCTCCCTGGGCACTGCACACATGTGGTACACTAACTTACATGCAAACAAAACACCCGTATACATAAAGTTCTCTTAGTTGGCTGAATAAACTAGAGATGAGCGGACAACTTGTGTAGTTCGGTTCCCCTGAGCAAACTGAGGACTTGAGAAGCCAGTTAGCTAGGAACAGTCATTTAATGACAGAATGACTGCGGCCCAGACCTCCACTTTTGAGGCCCCCAGTCCTCACTAGCACATTCTGTGGGACACCCCGTCTTATCAGGTGTTGGCCATTCTTGACTCACTGACCTTCTCTTTTATGTGTATGGTTTGTTGTTGTTGTTGTTGTTGTTTTACCTGCATGTATGAGTACCACATGGGTGCGGCACACAAGGAAGCCAGAAGAGGGCATCAGATCCCTGCCATGTGGGTGCTGGAAATCGAACCCAGGGCCCTTGGAAAAGCAGCCAGTGCTCTAACTGCTGAGCCTCCTCTCCAGCCCCTTATGCGTATCTAGTAAACTAACAATGCTTTGATGTGTTTATGGGCCCCGAACTTCACAGTGCTGCATGGTACTAAATTTCTTATGAAAGCCCTCTCTCACTGGGGGTATCAAGCACTCCTGGGAGGCCCAGGAGTAGTGGGCCAACACAAAATAGTATTTTTTTTTTTAAATAAAACCAATCCTCTCTTGAATTTTTGATAAAACTACCACTTTATTCATTTGGTAGTCTCTCTCAAAAGATGAACATCTATAGGAACTAAAACAACGACTCTCTGTTGTCATTGTTTGGTGTTTTTTTTTTTGAGTCAGTGTCTCAGTGTGCCATCCAAACTGGTCTGGAACTGACTACCTTCCTGCCTCCACCTCTCGGATCCTGGGATTACAGATGTGTGCCAACACAAATAACTATGAAACACTGATTATTGAGAAAATGCTTTGTTGTTGTTAGTTTGTGTTGTGGACCTCCAAGTGTTGGGATTACAGGCATGCACCGCCACACTGGCTCAGTGGTCTAATTAGTTCTGATAAACTGCTTTCTGGATAATACATCTTAGGACAGTGAAGGTTGTCTCTAGACTCCAGGGTTAAGGGCATCTCTGCTTTAGGACCACAGAGGGATCTGCACATTAATGTGACAGCTGCTCATCTCTCAGGCATCCTCTCAAAACAGCTGGCACTTATGTGTGTTGCATAGAAATGGACACATCTGTATTCTTTCCACAGATCTACCGTGGGTGCACTGCTGGCCTCTAAGGTAATGTCCCTCATCCATTGTGCTCTGGTCCACAGCTTCCTCCCTTTCTTTTGACCTATGGTTTGTGCAGATTCCTTAGCATGGCAATCTAGGTTTCTTCTTGATGTTTATAAGTGAGAGGGGCAGCCTCAGACCAGTGATTGATTGATTGATTGATTTTTTGAGACAGGGTTTCTCTGTATAGCTTTGGAGCCTGTCCTGGAACTCACTCTGTAGACCGGCTGGCCTCGAACTCACAGAGATCTGCCTGGCTCTGCCTCCTGAGTGCTGGGATTAAAGGCGTACTCCACCACTGCCTGGCTAGACCAGTGATTTCTATACCTGCCTGCCAGTAAGCTCTTGGTGACTGTTTATGGGTCTTGCTGATGCTACATACACCTCTCCCTTCATTCCTAAAGCTGGGATGGAAATTCTATGATGCTGATGATTACCACTCTGAAGAGAATCGGATGAAGATGGGAAAAGGGGTACCTCTGAGCGACCAGGTAACGTTGGCCGTGGGTGTCCAGTATCTCTGCATCATGCCTCCTTGTCTAGTAGCCTAGAACCTGAGCTTGTCCATGAACTGGGGCCCAGGAGTGAGCCACCTTCTCCCCTATCTTGTGCACAGCCAGCCACAGCTTGTTGCAGGATTTTAATCTCTAATCCCCAAGTGAGCAGAGGCTCCCTTGTGCTCAGACAGGGAAGTTGGTGCCACCTAGGTCCTTCCCCCTTCCCCACACCATCAAGTTCTGGTGAACTCCAAGGCCATAGTGATCATACAAATTCAACGTGGCCATGTGTCTTAATTACTTTCCTGTTGCTGTGCACCATGACCAAGGCATCTTAGAAAAGCGTTTAATTGGGTTTACAGCTTCAGAAGATTAGAGTTCATGATGGTGGAGCAAAGGCAAGACAGCAGGAACAGCTGAAATGTCCAATAATTGATCTGAAACAGGAGGCAGAGAGCACATTGGGAATGCACAAATCCTGCTCCCAACGACACACTTCCTCCAAGGAGGCCATACCTTTTCATCCTCCCCCAAAAGTTCCATCAACTAGGGACCAGTATCTGAGCCTATGGGGGCCGTTCTCACTCAAACCATGGCACCAGGTACCATGTCTGAGACCCTTTAGGCTTTTAACTGATCTCACATATGTGAAGTCTCTTTTAGAAAAGTGTTAGGTACTCCTCTGTGTCCACAGGAACCTCTCAGCTCCTCAGTCCCTCCTGTGACCATGCTCTTCCTCATAGGGCTTTTGTGTCCACTGTCCCCCTGCTATCTGGAATGTTTCCTCCTTCACTGAGTGACTGACGTTCATCCTTAATATCTCAGTTCCTAGGCCACTCCTTGGGGATGCCTACTCAAAGGCCATACCTTCCCTGTTGAGCTGAAGGCCATAGGGTATAGGAGTGGTGCGGTGTGGCTGAGGTGGGTGGTGGTGACAACACTTGTACAGAATCCCAGGAAAGGAGATAGAACTTTCTTGGATGGCCTTGTCAAGGCTGAGTCACCTTCTGCTACACAGACCTAGGAGCTGCTTTACACAATATACCTGAGAGGCTGGAGAAGTGACTCAGTGGTTAAGAGCACTTGCTGCTCTTCCAGAGGACCCGGGTTCAGTTCCCAGCACCCACATGGCAGCTCATAGCTGCCTGTAACTCCAGTTCCAGGGGATTCCTCCACTCTTTTCTGGCTTCTGAGGGCATGCACTCAGTGCACTTACACACACACACACACACACACACACACACACACACACGGGCGAAACATTCACATGAAATAATTAATACTTAAAAAAAAGAAAAAATATATACCCAAGAAGTTAAAATTAAGAAGCTTATAAATAATCTTTTTATCCCCATTAGTTCTTGAATGTTGTAGGAAACCTTGGCTAACCACAAGGTATTGCAAGAGTCATTTTGAAAGATTTAAAGTGCTACATTAAGAAGTTAGCTCGGCAGGGTGGTGCTTGAGCATACCTTTAATCCCAGCACTCCAGAGGCAGAGGCAGGAGGATCTCTGAGTTCAGAGCCAGCCTGGTCTACAGAGGGAGTTCCAAGACAGCCAGGGCTACACAGAGAAACCCTGTTGGGGGTGGGAGGGTTAACTCAAGGGTTGGGATAGAACTCAGCGGCAGAGCATGTGCTTAGCTACAGGTTCTGATTAGATTCATTGAAAGACTATATTAGCTACAGTAAGAAGTGTGTGAGCATCAAAGCTGGGGAGACATTTACACAGTGGGGGGGGTGTTAGAGAGGGTATAAAGTAATGTAGCTTAAGGGGACTTATATTATGAAAGAGCTATTGATACCAGAACCAAGGAACTGCTTCTGTGGTTGTAGGCCTTGGGCATGGCCCTCAGGCCATCCATGCCCAGTTCCCACTAAGGTCTCTGGAGTTAGCATTTGTGACTATGGTACTACTGTTTCTGTACAAGCAATACCTGGGAAAGCTTGTAATTCCTGCTCTAATTTCAGGACAGGATCCCATGGCTCTGCAGCTTGCATGACATTTTACTAAGGTAAGAAGTCATCTGGCCCTGGTATAATCCAGTAAATTAAAAAAAAAAAAACCACTTCTGAAATTAGAACCAGCTGCATCAGCGTGGAGCCAAACACTTGTGCAAACCAGGTACTCAGTTAGCTCTGTCCTCTGGACAGCTTTCCAAGGGCCACTTAACAAGCGAGGAATTGATGCCTGGAGATGGAACACTTGAGCCCAAGACTACTGAGTTCACTTAGGAAGGCTGAGAGCATCCCAGGCTTAATCTCCATTTTCAAGTAACATTTTACATTGGCAGGGACTAGTTCACCACCTAGAATTGGCACAAAGTATCCCCATTCTGCATTTCTTATATTTTGAAAACAGAGATGTGGCCTCAGGACATCATGTTGTTCTAGCCTGTTCAGCACTGAAGAAAATGTACAGAGACATCTTGATACATGGAAGAAATGATGTGCCTTTGGAAAGTGATGAGTCAGCAAAGGAAAAGCTGGCTGGCAAACAGCTCTTGGTGGTCTACCTCTGTGGGTCGTTTGAGATCATTTCTAGACGCTTGTTCCAACGAAAAGGACATTTTATGCCGCCTGAGTTACTGCAGTCTCAGTTCAGTATTCTGGAGCCCCCATCAGCTCCTGAAAACTTCATCCAAGTCAGCGTGGACCGAAGTCTCTCGGAGATCGCTGATGCCATTATGGAGGAGCTGCAAACGAAGTAATCACTTCACACCTGTGGTTTACAGCGCACTCTGGTTCCAAGCAACTCAACAGTGGTGTATTCTAAATGCCTAATTGAGAACAAACCACAATGCGTGGAGATCATTGTTTGACTGTATTAATAGGAGTCTGTGGTATGCTTGGCATCCTGCAGGTGTGCCAGGAGGGGAAAGGATGTCAAAAGTTAAAGCTGAAACTTAAGTTTAAATTCATGTATAATGCAACCAGATTGTCAGTGGAAATTCTGTAATCAATGCTAGAAATTACTACCATTCAAAAGAACAATGCTCATGCTTGTGTTTGTACAAATGAATGAAATATGCTGTCCTGGAAATCCGCTGGAAATTGGGCTCAGCAATAGAAACCGAACAAAAACCAGCCACCCACTGCAAGTCATTTCATACCATACTGCCTTTAGTTTTTTGAAACATGGTTTCTCTGTGTAACAGCTCTGACTGTCCTGGAACTCACTCTGTAGACCATCCTCAAGCTCAGAGAGAGCCGCCTGCCTCTGCCTCCCAAGTGCTGGGATTAAAGGTGCGCCACCACTGCCCAGCTGCAGTGACTGTTTTTAAATATTTAGGTTAGCATACAAAATCTATGCTTCATTTTCTTTTGTTATTACTGTTTATATCTTTCTTTATTCTTATGACTATTTTTTATTAAGAATTTTTTTATTCATTTTACATACGAACCACAGATCCCCTTCTCATCTCTCTTCCTACTCCTTGCCAGCCTTTCCCCTCAACCCAGCCCCGATTACCTTCTCCGAAAAGGTAAGGTCTCCCATGTGGAGTCAGCAAAGCCTGGTACATTCATTTGAGGCAGGTATTATGACTATCATTTTTTTGGGGGGCGGTGGGGGTGGGGGGAGACAGGGACTCACTATGTACCGCTGTTTGGCCTTAAACTCACAGAGATCCGCCTGCTTCTGCCTCCCCAGTGCTGGGATTAAAGGTGTGTGCTGCCGTAACTGGCTTCGTCTTCACACATACGTTATTATACTTTGTTCTAATTCATTCCCCTCTCCTGTGTTGCCTGCTCCTCTCTGGCTGGTTCCCTTCCTTTCCCCAGGTGACCACCTTCCTGCATTTATGGTTTCTTACCCTTTCTCAACATCTCTTCCTGCGTGTTTGAGCGTGGACATAATATATAGATATAAAAAACTTGAAGTCCTGCTTGGGAGAAAATATGGGCCTTTTTACAACCACGTAAAACTCCATTGTGTACATACACCACATTTTAACTTTTTGTTTGTTTTTCGAGACAAGGTTTCTCTGTGTAGCCCCGGCTGTACTGGAACTAGCTGTGTAGATGTGTAGACCAGGTTGGTTTTGAACTCAGAGATCCACCTGCCTCCGCCTCCTGAGTGCTGGCTCCATTTCCTGATAGGGTTACAAATAGCTGACTTGCTAACTGAATCAAAGGGCTCTTTTGGTTGAATAGTGTGATGGATCATCTTGACTGTCAACCTGACAGACCTAGAATCACCATGGGGAATATCTACGATGGATTTTCTTTCTTCTTGTTTTTAAAAATCACTGTTTTGTCTGTTTTTTGAGACAGTGCCTCTCTGTTATCCTGGCTGTCCTGGGGCTCCCTACAGTGACCAGGCTGGCCTCAAAATCAGAGAGCTGAGATTAAAGGTGTGTGAGGCTAATGGATGAGGGAAGACCCACCCCAGTGTGGGCAACACTACTCCACGGGCTTGGGTCCCACACTGAGTAAAAGCACGTGAGTTGAGAAGCTGACTTCACTGCTCTGTGCTTCCTGACTGGATGCAATGCGACCAGTCATCACCAGCTCAAGCCTCCATGCTGTCCTTGCCATGCTGGACTGTATCCTGTCAAAGTGAAGCCAGAGGAGCCCACCCTGGCTTCCCCAAGCTGCTGCTTGCCAGGTGCTTGGTCACAGCAACAAGGAAAGGCACCTGTCACACAGCTGGCACTCCTGGGAAACCATGAAGCTTTCTGTTCTTCCTCTTTGCCACGTTATTTGGAACATGTTCTCCTTGGTTTCAGACTTGACATGGTCCAATCCTGCCAGAGGAGGATAAGAGTTCCCCACATGGGCCAGGCATGGCGATGCTCACCTTTAATCCCAGCATGCCAGGGCAGCCAAATCTTCAAGTTCCAGGCCAGCCTGGCCTACATACTCAGTTCCAGGCTAGCCAGAGCTACACAGTGAGACCTTGCCTCACAATAACAAATAAATAAAAATAAGAGTTCCCCACACCAAGAAACAGAGGAAGGAACCGTGAACCGGCTGTATCCGCTGAGCCACATCTACGGTGTGTCTTCTGGAAGGTAGGAGGATGACAATACAAAGTGTGGTTCTTAGATAGCTCCATTTGGAGGGAAAGGGAAAGACAGGTCACCTTGTGTCATCAGGCTAGACTCCTCACCAGGAAGGAAGGACATGGCAGGAACCTTGGGACTTGGTAGAATGTCCCTGTGCCCCACTCCCTTCCCATGACAGAACTGAAAGCATATCCCAGATAAGATTCGTATCGGATCACCACAGATGTGCCACAGCTGGACCTTAGACCCTCTGTCATGTGACAAGAAAATGAAAAGAGAAAGGCATTGGTTCCCAACATCTAATGCACTTTAGTATTGATATCTCAGGGCTGCAGATATATATAGCTCAGCGAGGAGCACTTGCCTAGCATGTTCGAGGCCCGAGTCTGCGCCCCAGCACTACAGAGACCATGCCTTTCCAGCAAGCACACTAAACCCTCTCAATCAGGGTGCTCCAGTGGCTGACCTGAGAGCCTCACAACTGTCAAGAGCAGCCTGGCCCAGGACGGGGCCAGCTCTGGCCCATCAGACCCATCTGGATATGCAGTGTATGTAGACCACCACCTGGAAGGAAGCATCAGAGACTTTTCATTAGGGTCAAGTTCAGAGCTGGTGGGTTCAGACCAAGCCAAAAACCCACTGGACAATTCACACAAATCTACAGAACTCCAGGTGAGAACTCAGACAAGACCAAAGGAAGAACAGAGCACAGAAAGGGGTGGGGTGAACTGGGCTTAGAATACAGGATAGGCCAGGCGGTGGTGGCGCATACCTTGAATCCCAGGCTCTGGAGGCAGAGGAAGGTGGATCTCTGAATTCAAGGCCAGCCTGGTCCACATGGAGTTCCACGACAGCTAGGGCTACACAAAGAAACCCTGTTGATACCCCCCGCCCTCCTAAAAAAAGAATATAGGATAGGCTGAGCTTGCTAAGACAGTCTTCCCACAGGAAAAGGAAACTCTGTTTAATGTCATTTGAAGAGGCCTTGGGCCACCTCACTCTCAAGTGACAAAAGGTCAGTGGGAAGCAGCAGTGAGGCTGAGTCTGGGTAACACGGGAGACTGCGTTCCAAGAGAAAGCGCATTGGGAATCAGGCAAAAATGGACCCTGAGCTGTCCAGGCTGGACTAGTCCTAGTCAGAAAAGACCACACTTCTGACAGGCCTTAAACCTGTCTGGCAGGCAAGCTTTGGAGACTCAATCCATTTTGTCACCCCCTATATCTCAGAGTGCGATACAGTCAGCCACCATATTGAGAAGGGGGTACTTATTGTTTGAGACCCAGGCACTCTGGGGACCAGAAAGCAAGCAGCAATCAGGGATCCTGGGGACTCCCTGCCACTGGGTTGCCATGGAGACAGCCACAAAGGCTTGAAAAGGGGGAGGGCCAGATGTAGACACAGTGAGAGGCTGGAACACACTGGAGAGCAGAGCCTGACTATAGAATGCAGTGCTCATCCACTTCTGTGGTGAGGGGAGGGACGAGCCTTTAGCTTGCACATTACCATGGAAACAGAAAGCTCTGAGCACAGGTCTAGGACTGCACATCTTTCCAGCCTCCTCCCCACAGGGCAGTTTGCTGCTGGGTGGGTCTGTAAGTGCCCAAACCAACAGGCAGAACTTAAAAGTTCCCTCCTCTCTCTTCCTGCATGCAGAACTCAGTGCTCGGCTTGCTGACCCCTCTCTGACACACTTCAGTTGGGACACTTATTACCTCTGGGTGTACAGAGGGGTGGAAGGGGGTGCTCTGGAGGAAATGGGAACTGAAACAGGTTACAGGCTACAAAGCCCATGGGAGCCAGCAGCAGCTCCTGATGCATGGAGCCTGCAAAGTTCTAAAATTAACCCAGCAGTGACCCTGGCAGCTTAACATTGACCAGCCCAGGCCTCAGCCAGAGGGAGCCAAGAGGAATTGCAGTGAACTCCACCTACAGATGGAGTAAATCTCATGCACAGGGTTGGGAGACTCATGTCAGAGGACCTGGAAAGCAGCTCCTACATTCAACGCCCATCCCCCCCCCCCCCCCACATACACACAATCAACATTTTACCTTTTTATTATATTTTACTATTGTTTTCTTTTTATTAATTTTTATTTTGTGTTGTTCTTAACACTCCAATAGCTGAATTCAATGCTATTAAAATGACTGAAATGCTGCATAAAGAATTGGAAGCCTAGTTTTAAAAAATGATAAATGGGAGAGAGGCATGGTGGCACACAACTTTAATCCCAGCACTTGGGAGGCAAAGGCAGGTGGATCTCTGTGAGTTCAAGGCCAGCCTGATCTACACTGAAAGTCAGGTCACTCAGTCAGAGCTACATAGTGAGATCCTATCTCCATAAAAAACTGGAGGGATGGCTCAGCAGTTAAGAGTGCCTACTGTTCTTAAAGAGGGCCTACATTTGGTTCCCAGCGCCCACATGGTGGCTCATAACCAGGTCCTGAAGAGCCAATTCCTCTTGTACCCCTGCAGGCTTCTGCATACTTGTGGTCATAAACATACTTTCAGAAACACACACATACACATAAAATTATTTTGTTTTAATCATGAATGACCTCAAGAGACTTTGAATGAAGTCAATTTATAAATTGGATGAGAAATTCAACTTCATTGAGAAATTCGGCAAAAAAGGATTCTAAAAAATAAAAACAAAAACATTGCAACATAAAGTTCAATACATCAACTCAATGGAGAGCATTACCAACAGACCAGCTTTCTCTACATATAAGGACTGGTGGGCCTGGTGTGCATACTGAACAGGCGGATCTCTGAGTTCAAGACCATCCTCAGCTACTGAGTTCCAGGGCAGCCAGAGCTACAGAGCCCCACCCCAAAAGGAAAAAATGTGGGGCCACAAAAAATTGGCTATAGTAATGGTAGGGGGACAGGAAGGCACATCTATATTCTGTATTTAAAGACATTTTCACCTCACATTGCTGAAAGGAGTCTGCTGTATTTAGTTCTTATGTACACAATCAATTTTTGGTTCTGAGTCAGCACCCCCCCACCCTGCCCCTACAGCACAGACACCCCAGGAGGAATACAAGGCTGGCACTGGCAGATGTTAACTAGACTCGAGGTTCGAAGAACTGCCTGAGCCCAGACATGAGAGAATGCAAGAGATGGTGAAAGACATCACACGTCTTAGAGATCTGAGTCCCTAGAAGAAAGGGACAACACGGAACTCTGGAATGATTGGCTCTATGGCCCACCCCACCACACCCCCTGTAAGGTTGACTGACTAGAGAGAAGATACAAGGCAGTTTTCAGGCAGTTAGATTCTATTAAGATTGTTGGCTTTAATCGATTAGAGTCTAAAGTTCAGCCAGGTGTAGCAGCACAGGCTATTACTGCCAGCACTCAGGAGGCAAAGGCAGGCAGATCTTTGTGACTTTGAAGCCAGCCTGGTCTACATTGTGAGTTCCAGTCCAGCCAAGGCTATATAGTAAGACCTTGTCTCAAAAACCAAAAGCAAACGGAAACAAAGGTTTCAGTATGTCTCCACTCATTGGACATCCCAAGTGCCAGGAATAGGTTTCTGACAAGCAATACCCACAGATTAATTTAAAATCAAACATGTTAAGAACCCCAGGTATCTCTGGAGCTCAGCTGTGTTGTAGTGTTACAGCAGCTTCCTTCTGAGCACATGCACGCACACTGCACCAGATGCTGCTGTGGCAACCTGTCGGAACACAGTCCATGGATGAAGCCTGTGAGATTTCTGGGAGCTTGTGAGAAAACTCCAAGTATCCAAGACAAGAGTCTTGTAACCTGTGTTCCTCCATAACATGAATCGTTCCTGGATGTGCTTTTGCACTCCTCCCAGGTGTAGTAATTATTTCCAAGAATGGGTTGTCTTTGTGGCTATGTACAACTGAACTTTTCTTGAATGGCTTTGCCTAGCCCTCAGAATATACATTGTCTGATGCCCTGAACAGTTAGCTGTTGTCAACTTTGGCCTCCCTGTGGGGCATGTTGGAATTACAGATGTTTGTGAACCACCTCTGAAACACCTCAGACCAGATTGGAGACTAGTATACGTTACGGAATGCAGGAGAAGGAAGTAAAGGGGAAATAAATAAAAAGGTGTAGTTTCTAAATCTCACATCCAAGTGTGTTCCCCAGGCCTTGCCCAGATCATTCCTGATCATCATGGTGTCCTCATGGTTTACCATAACTACAGTCTAACCCCACCATGCCCACTGTGGTCCTGAGTACCAGCCAGCCTGTGAGCCAGCAGTGTTTCTCCATGGCTTCTCTGTCCTTCCTTGGCTAGGAGTTCCTTGGTCAGAGGCAATGCTGTATGGAACAGCTGGCAGGCCTGCCTTCAGATTCCTGCCTTGACTTCCCTCATTGATGCATCATGACCTGCCACTGTCGCAATCGACATTTCCCCCTAAGTTGCTCTTGATCACAGTATCTCTCTCAGTCTCAGCAATAAAACTAGAACACACCTAGCCAGCCCAAGTGCCCGTGACCTCTTAACCTAGACTGCCACTTGCTAACACTCCTACTCCACCCTGTTCTCAATTAAGAATGGCAGAGCTAGGCTGAGGATGGCTCAGTTGGTGAAGTATCTACCACAGAAGCAGGAGCAGCTGAGTTGCATCCACTAAAAAGCCTGGTATGCTACACCGGCCTGTAATCCCAGGGCTAGGAAAGTGGAGACAGCCAGACTAGCCTCCTCAGTGAGTTCCAGGTTCAGAGATCCGGCCTCAACAAACAAAGGAAAAGAATAATCAGGGAAAGAAATGTGACATTGGTCTTTGGCCTCTACACACAAGTCCATAGATACACACATGCCCACACTGACAAGCATGTTCACCACACAAAACACACCAGGAAAAAAAAAAAAGCCTAAACTCTCTCATTCATTAATAACCACAAATTCTCAGTGGGACACAAAAATGACACCACTCTTGAGATAGTTAAGAATGTTACCCCTTGTATGAGAGTGCCCACTCCTGGCCCAGATTCTATCACAAGGCTGTACTTCCTGCAGAACCTCCTCACACTGGCAGGCAGTGTGTTGTATGTACTGTCTCCACTACTGTCAGGACAAACAGAATTGTATTTGACTGCTATCCTTGAGTGACAGAGAACAAAGAGCTTCCGACTGACAGCATCACCCCCAAAGAGAAGACCCTTCCAGTCCTCTTCAGCCATGACGTACCTTTGTAGCAGATGCCCAGATCCACCGACCTACGTATCCTCTCAGTATGCAATAAAATGGCCAGCACACAGGTCCAAAATGACAACGGTCTCCCTGTCACCCACATGTAATCAAGACTTAACAAATGCTACTTACACTCACTGTTCGCTTTTTCTTTTTTGCTTGTTTTCTGCTCTGTGGTATAATGACTTTGTTTAAAATGTCAAAAAGGCCGGGCGGTGGTGGCGCACGCCTTTAATCCCAGCACTCGGGAGGCAGAGCCAGGCGGATCTCTGTGAGTTCGAGGCCAGCCTGGTCTCCAAAGCGAGTTCCAGGAAAGGCGCAAAGCTACACAGAGAAACCCTGTCTCGAAAAACCAAAAAAAAAAAAAAAAAAAAAAAAAAAAAAAAAAAAAAAAAAAAAAAAAAAAAAAAACCAAAAAAAAAAAAAAGTCAAAAAGACCAGCAGATAGGACAAGAAAAAGAGGAAGCATTTATGTCCATCTATAGCACAGGAAGTCAATCTTCCGGAAAAACTAGACAGCGGTACACCATCTTATTAAAGAGTATGGTACTAGAATAACTACCAGATATGACCTGAAGAAACAGGAAGAGAAAATTGTTGAAGGTCTGGGCTGAAAGTGAGCTAAGAGTAATGAAGAACAGAAAAACATGGCATTAAGCTAAAACTGAAGCACCCTGGTGAAGTACTGAAAGAGTGGACCCATCAGTGTTAGCAGTGAACACGTGCTGTTGGACAATGTGCTGCTTGTGAAACAGCCAATGATCGAGCAGAACTGTGAATATTCAAAGGCTGACTGCAGAAACTTAAAAGAAGGAATGGCATTAACATTTTAAAGATGTGTGGCAAAACAGCATCTACAGCAGAGAAATTCATGGACAACATGAATACCGAAGATGCTCTGGACATTAACGATGAGCGAGGCTCCAGGTGTTCATTCATTTCACTCACTAGAGTGTGGTACACAGATAGACTGCCCTGCACTAAGATGGCCGTAACAGTGATGAAGACAACGTGGGGAGCACTGCAAACATGCCTCTAGACACCATGTGCAACCGTGTGTGGGCTTCCTGAGGGGCTGGGCTGTGTGCACTCACACCAGAAGGTCAAGTCCATTTATCAAAGACACTTCTGGGACAAAAAAAAAAGTTAACGAAGCAGATGACTCCAGAAGAAATATTTGAAAAAAAACCAGTCAGCAACATATTCCCACACATCTCTAGAAGATCCATTTCCCAGTTCCTCAGCTACTTTTGATGTTTCTCACTTAAATCATACAAGGCACAGTAACACTTTAATGAGAAACAGTACTAGTTAACAGCTCATCTCGGTAGCCTGAGGAAGCCATTTTCTCCCACTGTATTAGTAGGTCATATTTTTCACTACTTATGTGTTAGTAAGTGTAAGGAAATGGTTGCTCACTGGTGGCATATATATTCAGCTAGGGTTATGGTGATGTCAAATAGTCAGATTGTCCACATAGGGAGGAAAGTGAGACCTTTGCTTTCTGGTGAGCCAGTGAACACAAACTTTGTTTCATCCACAAAGTGATTAAAATACTGTGTATAAGGTATGTGGGAAATATTAATGAATTTTATGTCTAGACTTGTATCTAACTCCCTAGATATCTCATTAGACACAACTACTCTAAAACCCAAAACGACTGGAACTTTTGGTCCAGAGCATTTCAGACAAGAGAGGCTTTCAACGTAATGACATTTCTGCTGTCTGTAGTGAATACACACACATATTTAACTATGGACTTCAGAAGTAGGGTAAGTTCCTGGCACACTTTATGACACGAAGTACAGCGAGGTAAACTGAGCTCTGAGGAAGTTTCTGCTCCCTGTAATATTATCCTGTTCCCTTGCCACACTCCCTGGTAACAACTTCAATCTATTTCCATAGGTTGTCTTTGTTTTCACTACACACCGCTGCTGCCCCACAATAAAAGGAAATGCTATTTGTTTAAAAAAAAACAAAACAAAACGAAAATCCACAGAGGCTAGTGGATCTTTGTGAGTTCGAGGATAGCCAGGGATACATGGTAAGGCCTTGTCTAATTAATAATCCCTTTCATTACTATGGTTAAACCAAACTTGAAATCTAAGATTTGAGTATTTTTCCCTTTTGTTCTTTTGATACACAGAATTTCACTGTATATCCAGACTGGCCTCAAACTTTGGATCTCCCCCCAGTTACAGGCACATTGGATCCCAACTGGCTTGAAAATAGAAATCCTGAACACACAGAGAGACCCAGCTGTCATGTGCCTGACTGTTTGCTATCTGGTAACTTTGGTTTAGAGTTTCAATTTCACCCCCTCCATTCTTTACTCAAATTGTTCTAAAGGACTTGACGTAAGAACAAACCATGCCTGCACTCAATGTTTTCTTAGCATTTCTAAGAATTCCAGCAACAGCTCTGCTGTTCGTACATGGGGTCATTCCTAAACAAACCTACTGGGAGCGGAAAGCATCAAGTCAAAGAACACTCGGTAACCTAACCTACTCGATGGCTCACTGTCACAACACTGCACTTGCAGGACACGACGGCTCACATGTTATCGCGATACTCAGGAGACTTACTCAGGAGGAGGACCAGTGCAGATTCAGTCTAGGGATACATAGATAATGAATTTCCGAACAGCTGGATCTACGGAGTAATACCCTGTTGCATAAACCACTGCTGTACCCTCTGCCCCCCAAAAGAAGAAATAGCCAACTTTTCACAAAATCCGGGATAAATTAAGCCAAATAGCCTTTACATTAAGACGTGTTGAGAAAAACCAGACATTTTTCTACAAAAGAGGCAAGACAAACCAGTGTAAAAGCTGGAAATTTATTGTTATTTGTGATTAATAAATCAAACTGGTGATGACACCGCCCCGCCTGTGGTACCACTCACCAGTACAAAGTCCTTAACCCAGACAGACGGAGGCGTAAGGCAGAGCGCAGGGACACACCAACACTATCCTTGCCAAGCTCCTCCAGCCATGCCTCCACCCCGACCTTTGTACATGCTTTCTTCCTGGGGAAAGTGTCACAACAGTGCAGTCTGGGGGCAACCTGGCCTCTCAACCTTTTAATAGCAAACAGCTTACAGAAGTTATGGAATTCACCTTCTAGTTCCCTTGATTTTATTTGTCTGAACTCGTTTTAGATTATTTTAACATCATAATTTTGGTTAACTGTACAAGAAAGAATACAATGACCTAAGAGAATACTGAGCCAGAGTCAGCCGTATATGTCACTGACCCTAAAGTTATATTTTAATTGGTCCCGAAGGAATGTATCACCCCAACAGTGTGAGAGTTAGGCAAATAGAACTTCTTTGGGGAAGGAAGAAAGAGGCTATAGGATAGCCAAACTTACTCAAAACTGTTAAAACGGCTCTTTGTTTTCACCAGACTGACACTACTATATGCAGAGTCTCCACAGAATCTTGGTTGCCAGTATTACTTAGTTCAGGCTGGCCCAATCCAGAGTAGATTCTGTCTTACCCCTCCCCCACCCCCCTTTCTCTGAGGCTCTGAACAGCACAACATTCAACTATTTCTTAATAGAACTAGGCAAACACTTCAGAAACAAGTGGCTCACTAATCATTTTAAATCCAGGTATTGCCTATGAATGAGAAAGCTGATAAACCCAAAAGATAGTTCTACTTTTATATGGCAATTAAAACGGAAACATCAGCACTTTCAGTGAAAGCAACATTCAATCAAACTCAATGCTGCTTAGACACCTATGGGGAGCAGAAAGCCCCGGGCATATGCATTGGAGTATGTTACAGTGCTTCTTCGATCTGAACAAAATAAAGGTAATTTACAGCCATTATGTAAATGTTGAGATATCATTACATTATATTTTCTGTACAATTAAATGTCCCTAAAGAGATAACCAGAATCAGTTTTTCTTTATTTTCAACAAACTGACTAAATGGCACTTCTGCTGAGAGATGTTTATCAAAGGTGCTGTAAGATTCTACACAATTAAGAATCCTTATTTTACTTTTTTGGTTACAGGAATTTTGCTTAGATGATCTAGAAACGCGCAATAATTTGTACTGTATACAAATAAGCAAAACTGTCAGTAGTATAAATCTTACAGCATTATTTGCAAAAATACATGCCAAAGTCACAATAAGCAATACTGTCCCACAAATCATGGAGCGCAAATGATCTGCTTTTTAATGCCTTTATTCTACATAAATTACTACCATAGGGTTATGTTTAAAAAGCAAGTTAGTTGGACAGATGCAGGACAAAAATTTGTTCACCCAATTAGAAAAGGTGATATTTTAAAAAAATTACAATAAATGCCAAGTGTTTGATGCATGCAGCAGCCTTAACTGAAAACATTGATTCCCACTGTTCCAAAGATACAGAAAACCCGCACATCTTACTGCACTCCACCTCAGATGCTTCCTATTGGTTTCGTTTATAACAGCACAGAATTCCAATGAAATAAAGCAGGTTATGTTAAAGATTTAAGAGCCGTTATCAAAAATAAATTACATTTTTCAGGATACAGAAACGCTGCTATGACGGCTGAGAGCCCAGTAACCTCTCAATGGCCGCGTTGATGTCGCCCCCTGTGGCTATCAGTGCTTGCAGGTTTGCTTCTCGGTTCAAAAACCCCATGGCACTGAGCTGCTCCAGCTGCTGCTGGAATCTGACTTCCGGACTCTGCAGCTGTTGAGAGGAGCAAAGAGGCACATTCTGAGGAAGGCGGCCACGCTAATGCCGAGTCCCTGTCCAAACACCTCAGCTGCTTATTAAATGACGCATGCGGGTCTGCTGAGCTTTCTTTAAATTACTACCTGTGCCTGGAGATACATCCACCATATTTGGTTATTTATTAAAGAGAATGAACTTACTCAATAAAATATACAAGACCAGCTACAACTATTTTATTAAGAAAGTAGATATTTCCAGGTGTTGTTTAGTTTATAATTTATCCTCACATATATAAGTGCATATTTACTTCAAATGGGCAAAATAACCATTAAGGGGGTTTAAAATAATTTAGCTATAATTTATAAATATCCATCACATTTAAAAGTTGTTTAGCATTTTATTTTAGAATAGTTTATATCTAAACAACCATGATAAACAGACTATATAATTCTGCCTTTTAAAAAACCTCATAGCCTGGGGATGAGTGCTTGGGGCCTTGGATTTGATTCCTTGGGGTCCTCCCTTTCCCCTTCTCCCACAAAGGGTAAAATAGGCTTACTAAATTCCATTGCTTTAAGGCTTGTGAACAAGCAGAAACTCTTTTTAAAGCTCATGCACAGACAGTTAATGCTTTCTCATGTATTGATACTGAATGTACTTCAAATACAGTATACTAAGTAGCCTGATGGCAGAATTTTTTAAAAACTTTAGCTTATGTGTTTTGACTGTATGTGCACCATGTGCATGCCCGATGCCCACAGAAGTTAGAAGAGCCCTGAGACTGGATACTGAAGTTACAGACATCTGTGAGCTGCCATGTGGGTGCTGGAACTGGATCTGGAAGCACAGCCAATGCTCTTAACCACTGAGTAGGTCATTTCTCCAGGCCCTCTTAATGGTAAATTCTTAGTAAAGACAATAAATGTTCACAGGTGCAAGACCATCACTAGGAGTCCACACACGTTAAGTTATTACAAGAAGTGCTGGGGTAGTGGATGAGCTAGAATAGGAAGCCTAGATACAGGTGTTCTGAAACACAGTGTTTTTAGGCTCTCCCTGATAAATCCTTATAAAATAAAACTTATTTCAAATGACTTTGAAGAAAGGATTTCAAAACTCCCATTTTATAAGACTATTTCTAAATACTACGGCATTAGATTGAAGCATTCTCTCCTTTGGTATCTGATAGAGCAACAAAATTAATTTCTGTAATGCCTGGTTTTAGATTTAATATCCTTGAATAGTACTTTTCATTACCTAAACACTAAATGGCTGCTGCTTTCCTTTTGCCTTTTTTGAAAGTTCTATACTTAAGTTAAATGTCAAATTTGTAAAGAAAAGCATTGTCACCTGAGGATTCACCCCAGCAAGAGCTTGTAGCATTTGCTGGATAAACTGCTGGTGGCCTGGCTCAGTAGCACCCCCTGTGGGGCTCGTGTTTTCACTAGGTGCAGTGCTAGGTGCGTTGTTTCCTGAAGTGCCTCCAGAATTGCCTGCTGCCCCCAAGCCAGGATTAAACCTAGGGAAAGCATACACATCCCCATCAGCTGATCAACCAGTTACATTTAAACACAGTATTCACTAAGTTATTTTCTTAAAAGTAAGCAGGTGTAACTTTGAAAACTAAGAGATAAGTCAACAACAACCAAAATAAAAGGCAGAACAACATTAATTCTGTAATTCTCAGAGAAATGAACCATTACGAGCTTTCAAATCTTTCCCAAATAAGCCTACCCTGGGATGAGGCCGGGGGCTTCTGTCGCCAAGGTCTGCAAGCCCTGCTGAATCTGCAACAGCGCCTGCATGGCTCTAGGATTTGACATTGCTGACAGCGTGTCAGGATTCTGCATCTAAGGAAGAAGGACAGACAGTGGTTATCAAAGAATTAAAAGCAAGGGAGGAACATTTTTCCAACTTTGCTACATTTTTAAAAGAAAATCTAAAACCTTATTCCCAGACAGCAGTACTCCATATTTCTTCCCAAAATACACACAAACCCTCCTCTTTGACAGCAAATTCCATACACAAATCATGACTTGACTCGATTGCAAGCCTACCATAAAAGCCATTTTCAGAATGAAGACAATTAAGAGCAATCCCAGAAGCCACACTTCCCTCTACTCCAACAGAAGAAAAAAAAAGAACAAAAACCAAACAAACAAAAAGCCAACCATTTCTAAGCAACTCCAACTGCACGATTTATTGGATGGTGGTAAGCTGGTGAAAGTGTGAATGTCTCCTGACCACACACTGTCTGCTGCTAACTTAACAGTGCTACCAGTCTGCCACCTCAACAACTGCTCCGAAGTGGAGTCAATCCAGTGTCCCAGTTAGCTTCGTTTCTTTCAAACACCCACACCGGACTGACAAAAGGGGGTGTAGACCACTGCAGTAGACCAAGGACAATCACTGACCGTGGATAGTGGCTGGCTGGCCTAACAAACATTTCAGTCAGATATGAACCCTGAGAACTACCAGTTTCCAAAGCACCAACACCACCTTCATGTTTTTAAATAATACTATGACAATCTTGGGCACTGTGTTTTTAAACCTCCCTGATGTGACATCACTGACAATTTTAACCTTATTATTTCTGGTTTTGAGGAAATGAGGTCTACTCCTTGGAGAACAAGCATTCTACTAATTTGGAAGAAACTGAGACATTACAACAAAACCCAACCTGTGAAGTAAGAGAGGGTAGCTCACTCAAAACTAGTCCAAACTAGTGTATGTGCTACAAGGAAACACTTCAAGGCTAGCAGAGTAAAGGGAAATGGCCTGTGCTATTAACGAAGCCTTCCAAACCCTAAATCCTCGTGAGCAAGGCAACACGGCATTAAACACAGTCAGGAGTGACACGGGCCGGGGAGGGTCAGGCTGGGGTCTGCAAGTGGGTGGAGTCACACGCTCCTCTCTCTGTACTGCTCTATCAGTCGGGAAGGAGGCCACGATCACCATCAACCTTTCAAGCAGAGCATTACAAAGACAGCAGCGTCTTTTCTTACTCACTTGTTGGAGGAAAGTTGGGAGCTGTTGTCTCATTTGTTCTTGAAGCTGAGGATTTCCAGCAAATAGGGGATTATTCAGCATCATCTATGGGGCAAGTGTTCAAACAATTTTAACTGGAAATATCTGAAACAAGTAATGTACCTGGTTTAATATTCTACCTTCCTCCAAGTGCCTAAATTGGCACTTCAAAGGGAGGAAGGGAGAACACAGATAAAAAGGGAGCAGGGAAGTTCTATCCACAAGGAGCTCAGGGGGAAAGAAAGGAGAAAGGTAGGTAGGAAGGAAGGTAGGAAGGAAGGAAAGCAGCTTCTCTTCACCGAGAATGGTGGATGATGATGACATGCTGGGCCCTAAAAAATGAAAGCAATTGTTTTGTGGTCTTTTCCTTGAACAAAGGTGAACTTCTGCCTTTGGGGGAAAACTGGGAGTGCCAGGCTCGCAGGAAGATAATGCTTTTGGCTACACTACAGAATAAAAGAAACATCAATCTGTAAAAGCTTAATACGGCTTGCTTAGAAACCTCAACAGACAAACAGCAAGCACAGAAAACACTCAGATCTGGGGCCACTATTATCTACCTGCCCACATCTAACAGTTGGTATTAAGTCCAGAGTAACCACCAAACAGCAACCAACTTGCCAGAGAAATGGAGCTGCTGGATGAAAACCAGCCCAAACTAGCACCAACAGTCCTCTGGGGAAGTGTTAAAATACCTAAGACCCAAAGATGGAAATGAGACCACCAAGATTAACATCTGGACTCCACCTCCTTAGCACCACAGGAGAAAAGTGGGATGCCTCCTAACCTTCCAAGTCTGACCAACTAAAAAGCCAGGGCAGGAGTAACAGGACTTGACTGCCTGAAGATAACACTCACACAGTCAGCAAACCAGAGACTGTTCAGTTCAAAAGACAGATGGTGTGTCACTTTCCAATGAGTGACTGACAGCCTGTTTACTTGTCCAAAGTCTGGGGAGGAAATGACCTTTGCCCTCAATTAGGTAACCATACTGAAGAACAACTGTATGAAAATCCTGTTAAAAAAAAAAAGAAAAAGAAAAAAAGAAAGAGAGAGCTCTCCCTTCCCTCTTTCAAAGTAGATTATTTAATTTCAACATCACCAAGCAGGAAATAGTTAATGCTTTATGGACACAGATTACTTCCGAGTGAGCAGTAAATAAAACAGGAGCTGCTCCAGGCCAGGAATTATTTACTCTTTATTCTTCCAGACAAATGCTGCTTTACTATGAGGTTATTAACCAGTTATCACATTCATTTTTCATTTTTAAATTATTCAACTAGTCTGGAAAAAGCTTGTCACAGAAAAATCATCTTTTCATTTATTATATTTATTATTTCTCCTAACTTACCTGAACCTTCATACCACAATTAAGTTTTTACATTTTAAATTTCAAAAAATAAACTAAAAACTTTAACCATCTGATGCCAGAGCACACTGTAAGTTTTAAAATATTCTCTAATAAGAGACACCACCTCGCATTGTCAGTGTTTTGCTTTAAAGTTAGAAAACAAGTGTGTAAATCAGCCCAAATCCTTTATAAACATAAATTGTACATGAAATATGCTTACTAAAGAAGAATTTTAAGAATAAGATACACATTCAGTGTTGTAACTAAATACACACTTGAAAATACAGGAAAGGATCACTTCACACATTTCTACATCTTAGCTACCCAAGTGACAAAAGTGGCTCAGGATACATTAACATCAAGCATTTCAGTAATAAAGTCACAAGACCAGCTTTCATAAAAATAGACCCATAACATACATAGTTTAAGATAAAAATTATCCCAAAGTATTATTCTTTAATGATTTGTCATTATGTAAGTTTTCACTGAGGATCCCACCTCAAGGACACCTGCTATATCCTTCTGCCAATGTGGTTTCAGAATTTTGAAAATAAAAACCACTTCATCCAGCATAATGAAACAAGGAGCCTTTGGACGTAATAGAGGAGCTATGAAGGAAAGCATTCTAAACCTCTAACCCAGTAGCAACCACTGTGGACGATCACGGTTTACAGCACACCCTCCACAGCTGTTCAGGCCCAGGAGTGGGTGCTGTTCCAGGTGGGACACGACCACCACCCAGCGAGCTGACACCCAAACAACAGACAAACAGGGAAGTATGATCAGAGCAAGTTCTCCATAAGCTTCAGTTGTTGTTTGTTTGTTGTTTTTTTTTTTTTAAAGCACATTGCATCAACAAATAGCAGAAATGAGGTTGTTCTAAGCACGTATGAAATAAAACTGCCCCCAAAGCTGGAGACACAACTTGTCTACATCTCTAGGACTCAGAGAGCCCAGAACAGAACTACTCAGCTCACAGTACTCTTAAACACGTTTATAAGCTCACCTGTGCAGCAAGGTCAGGGTTCTGGCTTAGTGACTGCATCATGCTTCTCATGTATGGGGCAGCCAGCATGTTCTGCATAAGCTGTGGGTTTTCAGTTATTTGTTGCAACAAGCTTTGCATTCCTGGTGTGTTGAACATACTAGCTAAAATTTTATTTACAAAAAAAAACAAAAAACAAAAACCAAAAACAAGATTAAGACATATTAATACTTTAAAACAGTATACACTGTACTTAAATTTTAGCTACTTAAAGTGACATATGGCCATTCTCTCTCAGCAACAGGTTCACTTTATGAAGTTTGGTTGCCCATAGTCAACCATAGCTCCCAAATATGGAATGACAACCTTTACAAGTAGACAGCTAAGTTTAAACTGTATGGTTTCTGAGAAGCATGAGAAAATGCTGTCCTACCCTACTCCGTCCCTTTCTCCAGCACACTCGTGCCTAATAAGGGTCCATGACCTGATGAGATCACTTAGCTATTTTCAGATCAACCCTTATTTTACTTGTCTCCAAGGCATAAGAATTCTGACACTGGCACGTCAGAGTCACCAAAAAAAAAAAAAAGCAAGTATGCTTCCTTCAAGTGAAGAGAGAACACTTCTGACATAATACTAAAGGAAAAGAAAATGCCAGTATAGCGCTAACAGAACTATATAATTCTTCACTTCCATTCTGGTTTTTGAACTAATGTTCCTTTATCTGACTTAAAACACTTTACTATTTCCACTTATCTTTCTAATTTGCTCTAAGTCTTGTGCTTGTGGTGTACCTATATTATCAAGTTTCAAATTAATTTTTTCCATACTCTATAGTTCAAAAATATCTTAAGAGAGTTTGGCAAACTAAAGCCTACAGGACCAATCTGGCTTTCACAACCTGTTTTTTATATAGCCCACAAAGAGAACATTGTTTTTACATTTTTAAATGGGTAAGAGGAAAACTTCTAGTGAAGATAAATATCTGTATAAATGTGGAAGTTACTGAAATCCATGCTCAGTGTCTATAAGTTATCATTTTGCAGGAATAATTATGCTGACTATACTACTAGGTGCTTTTACTCTAGAAAGGCGAGGACACCTAAATGAACTGTGGTGTCACACTGCTTCATATGGCTTTGTAGTGCACCACAAGAAACCTCTCTAGCATCCTGTTTTTTCTTAATTACAAGTGCAAATTAATCATACAAGAAGTAAAATAAGAGAAGTAAACTGTTAATATCATGGGTTTAAGGCACAGAAGAGTGCCTTTACTTGGCCATATATTCTTTACTGGCCAAAGAATACAACATACATAGACATTATCAGACTAAACAATATTCCAGCCAGGCACGAGAACATTCACTCAGGAGGCCGAGGTAGAACAGGAAGTTCCAAGTCGGTCTGTGGTATATAATGGAGACCTAGTCTCAAAAAATGAAACAATAGGATGGCTCAGTCGTTGGGAATTGGTCCCTATTTCAGAGGACCCAGGCTCAAGTCGCAGGACTCACATGACAGTTCACAGTGCTAGATGCAATGCCCTCTGCTGGCCTCCTCAGGCACTGCATGCACATGGTACAGACATACATGCAGGCAAAACACCCATATACATAAAATCATCTTTTAAAAAAGATATTTAAAAAACAAAACAACCCAACCTCAACCAACATTGTCTACTCACAGGAGAACAAAGATCAGAAAAATTACAAAATGAATGTGAAGTATCTCAGCAGAACTATATTTCTTTGATTATGCTGCAACCAGTTAAATTTTCAAGGAGCATGTCAGTAAAGGAGAGTCATGTATCAGCAGTAACTAATTCACAGTTAATTATATCTACATTGCACAGGCAAATGTGTTTAGAGAAAGTAAACACAACCTTTTTGGGGAGAACAGATGCTTTTCTCAGAACTAAGGACAGTGGAACTAGCATCAATATTAGATTAAAAAAAAACAGTACTAATGATTCTGAGTAATAGTTTCTTGGTTCCTAAAGGTCAAAGACATTACCAATGGTGTCCTGTCCTAGGTTATTTAGGGAATCACAAGGTTTACTCCTGGGCTGGAGATCACTCAGTGGTCAAGAGCATTTGTTGCTCTTGGCAGATGTCTCAGGTTCAGTCCTAGCACCACATGTAACCCTAGGTCCCGGGGATCCACAACTTCCATATATATATATATACATCAAGTAACATCTTTCATGGAACTGCTCAGGGAGATTGTTTTCAAGGGCACCAAGGATCTAGTGTTGGAGACCAGCCTGAGCTGCAGTGAGTCCTTAAAAACCAACAAAACAACCAAGTGAGAAAATACAACTTCAGTGAGACCCTAAAGTAGGGTCTGCTCAAGTAAGCTCCACCTGACATTGACCAAAATGTGTGTGGAGAACTAAAAGGGTTTAGTCGGGCCAATTTACAAGTCTTATGACTGGCTTACTCACTACAGGCAGGTACCTGAGAAAATACTTAATTGGTGTTATTGAAACAGTAGACGATCAATGATGACCATCACTTACTCCTACAAACTTAATCTGTTAAGTTCTATCTTGTCAGAAACAGCTCAATATCCTGATGTGCCAAAGCATGGATGGTATCTTGGCAGAGGTACAGCAGTGTTTTTATTAGTTCATGGGTGAGATTAATCTTTTTCTAAATAAGAACACCCATTCAATGTTATGAAACCTTCGATAATTTTAGAAATCAGCTTTTGCCAGAAACTGAAGTTTCTCCATGGACTTAGCATGCTAACTCACATTCATTCACTGTAATGAACTAATGTTTTATTGTTTTTGTTTTTCAAGACAGGGTTTCTCTGTGTATCTCTGGCTGTTCTGAACGAGCTCTGTAGGACAGGCTAGCCTTGAACAAAAGAACCTCAAACCACCCACTCAGTAAGTCCATCCAACAATAAGCTGAGTAGTCAGTTCTCAAAAGACATACAAATACTTGAAAAAGTTCAATCCTTAGGCATCAGGGAAACACAAATTAAATTGATTTGGGATTCCATCTCACTTCAGCTAGAACACAGGCAAGGAAGGATAGAGGGCAAGAGGAGACCTTAGTCACTGCACATGGGATATAAACTTGTACAGCCACTATGGAAATCAGTGTGGAGGATCCTGAAGAACTGAAAATTGAACCACACATGACCCAGCTACACCATTCTTGGGTATGTATCTGAAGGACTCTGAATTAACATATTGTTGTATTATTCACAGCAGCCAGGCTAAAGAGCCAGCCTAGGTGTCCACCAACAGACAAACAGATAAGAGAATATGTGAAATACATATGCAATGCAAGTTTATGCAACTGTAAAGAAAACTACCATTTGCAGGAATATGTATTGGAGCAACTAGAAATCCTTATGCTAAGTGAAATGAACCAGACTTAGATACATTTTCTCTCACATGTGGAACTAGACATAAGGCTGAGTACATGTAATAAAAAAGCAGAGGTTGGGTCAACTGGGAGAAGTAAGGAAACCAGTTTGGGAAGATGGGACATGGGGGAGGACGTTGTAGCCCACTAGGTTTCCTAGTGGCTGTACCCAGCAGGACTGCATAAGAGGTTGATTGGACCACGGGCCTGAGTATCAGGTGTTTGTAAGGGTCTACACTTGACTGTAAGTATCAAAGGGGAGGTCGTTTGCCCCGCCCCTTGGCATTGTTATAAATAGCCCCTTGGAATAAAGCTCTGTGTCAGTGGATAAGGATCCAGGCCCACCTGAGTCTATTCTGTTTTCTCTCGCCTCTTCATTTCTAACTAAGTCTCTTATCTCTCATTCTTCAAGAGTCCCTGGGGGTAAATAAATGTAGGTGCTGGTCCGCCACAGGAGGATAGAAGGGAAGGGGAACAAATAAAAATGTATAATGATTCATATGCACAAAGCTGTCATTGCGAAATCTAATTTTTTTGTTTGTTTTTGTTTTTTGAAACAGGATTTCTCTGTGCAACCCTGGCTATTCTGGAACTCACTCTACAGACAGGGCTGGCCTGGAACTCAGAGATTCACCTGCCTCTGCCTCCTGAGTGCTGGGATTAAAGGTGTGCACCACCACGCATGGCAACCCAATGCTTTTTATGCTAATCTAGAAATATTAAATTAACCTCCTTCCCCCACAGATCTCATACCTCACAATGAAAGGTTCTGGTTCATGAGGTCTGACATTAAGACCTAGAACCTTGGCTTTTGAGGGTGGGAATCGGTCACTGTTACCTAGCCTGGTTCCGTACTTCCATATTCAAGTAGTCTCCCCATCTCAGTCTCCCAAGTAGCTGGACTATGGACCTGAGCCTGGCTGCAAAAACCTGCTAGTTAACACATCTGGCAGTTGCTCTACTTCAGCTCAGTTGGGCTCGGCCTTTAGACTCAATTTTGAGAATCCACAGGTATAGCTCAAAAGACCAACTAAAACTCAGGAAATGAAAACAATTTCTCTTGACACTATCTTATTAGGATGTGTGATCACAAAACTGCTTTAGAAATCTTCAGTAACACTCTTACTGACAATGCACAATTAACAAACATGTATGTAAAATTTCCTTCAGGAAAAAAAAACAAAAAACAAAATCTTTCACATAACAATGGGAATGAACCCAGGAAGGAAGCATCTAATTAAAAGACTCACAAACAAAATGTTAATTAAGTGAAAAGCAACCAGAGACCTGAGCATGTCAATACTCAGATTCCAGCCTTCACAAAATATGGCCAGCCTCAAAAACAGATGCATATACCAACAGTATTGAAAATTTGGTTAAAAAAAGCACAGAGCAAAAGGATCCCACCACCAGCAATTACCTACGGGTGTGAAGTCAAGACCAATATTTCAGAGTAATATGGACATATCCTTATCTCTGACTGTGTCAACTCTGGAGCCTTAGTTCACACACATCATCCCCCACACTCATTCCAACTCAGCAGATGTCACAATTTTCAAGTCTTTTCTGGCCTCTGCTAAGATCCAACACATAGTGCTTTCACCTTATCTGGGAATCTCAATTTTGTTTTCCAAGCTCCATGCCTAATTTGTATGGCTATTCATCTCTACAAAGTATAGAAAAACTAGGTTAAAGGGGGGGAGGGAAGGGGGGGAATACACATGTGGTAATGAAACCATATACCCCTAGAAGGAAATACCTTTCAGCAAAACAAATCAGAGATATACACAGTATAAATGGATTTCAAAATGAGTACAGACACAAAAGAACTACACACTGTGTAGTCTATTTCTATGAATTCCTAGAGCTAAAGATGGCTGTCTCAGAGAAAGAAAGAATGAAGCAAGAGATGGAAATGTTTGAATTAGTGTGGCAACAACTTAGGTGTCAGACATCTAAATCTGCATTTTTATACCTTGTATCTAACAATAACAGTATAATCATGGTAATAATAAGGGCAATTGTTTTACTTCATCAGTAAGTTAATATGTGGCTTATTTTCCTATTTTTTTTTTTTTTTTAGTCACTCAGCCATTATTTCATGTCCTAGGTTACTCAAATGACTTCAGAATCAAGTTCCTTTCATTAATTCTGACTCCCCCCAATATATTAGTACTTTTATGTAACTGTGACAAAATATTGGACATAAGACAATTTAAAAGAGGAATTTATTATGGCTTATGGTTTTGAGGACACCAGTCCACAACAGCATGGAAATTGTGGCAAATAAAGCACTGGAGTTCATATCATGGCAGCCAAGCAGCAGGAAAGGGGCATCCTAGGACTCACCTCTAGTAACCTACCCATCTCCTACAGTTTCTAATACCTTCCAAAATAGTGCCAGCAGCTGAGGCTTTAATACATGAACCTGCGAGGAACGTTTCATTCCAAACCACAGTACTCAATCCATGCTCTTCGAATAGTAGCCAGGATAATTTCATTATCATCTTAAAATATGTTATTCTTCTGTTTAAAAATTTCCCAGGAATGAGCTCTGGAGATCTTTTGTATAACATGGTGACTACATACACTTAATCATTTCACAACAAATACACAGATCAGAACATGTTGTAGGGGCTAGAGATAGAGCAGTGATTAAGAGAGAGTTTACTGCTCTTGCAGAAAACTTGTGTTTAATTCCCAGCACCCACACGATGACTTGCAACCGTCTACAGTTCTAGAGGACCCAACACCCTTTTCTGATTTCCATGGGCTACTGTATACACACACACTATAAGAGATAAATATTTAAAACAAATATGTTATACCTCATAGATACATATACAATTTAAAAATTCTATCCTTCAAACAATCCCAAAAGCCTGCAACAAAGAATCTTCATAAGAGGGATGCACATGAATGATAGATAGACAGTATCAGCAATAGTTTCACTATATCAATGCAAGGCCACATACCTCCTGCTCCGGGCACCAGGCCTGGCCCTGAGGCACTCTGCCCAGCGGGGGTGCTGGTGGCACCCCCAGCAGAGCCACTCACAGTGCTGGTGGTGCTACCAGTAGCTGGTGAACTCTGGGAAGTCTGCGGAGCCCATGGGTTGGGTAGTGGATCCCTATTTTCTGTTCGAGAAGGCTGACTTCCTTCACCAGAGGAAGTACTGCTCACTAAGGAAGCAAATGGATTACCACCAAACTGAAAGAAAAGAAATATTAACAAACACGTAGTTATTTTTCAATGAAGCCACATTCTCCACATATTGGTCCCTCAATCATAGACATCTGTGTTAGACATGAACAACTCTTAGGCCCGAGTCTTGGAATAAATGGATCACCTGCTCTTGTGCAGCACTCAGCATAGGCTCCTGAATATCTGTATACATGCGTCGTAAAGCATTGTAGCCCCCAGGAATGCTTTCTAGGTTGCTCAAGGCTCGGTCCTGGTTTCTCATCATTTCCTGCATCATTGCTGGATTTCTGGCAAGTTCCAATGTCTAAGAAAGAAATCTCCATTTTAAAAAAAGGCACTGAAATAGCGTTTAACTAGCTAAGTTTATGAGAAGCCACTGACTTGGACTAGCTCCTGTACCAGGCCACAGAAAACTGAATGGAGCCACTGGTGCTAAGTGCCAGGTAGTCAAACTGAACATTTAAAACAGCTATTTGAAAAACAAAACAGGATTCCAGTCAAGCTGAGTCAGCATCCTAACTGTTAGGAAAGTGACTGTGTCACACTTGCTGCCTGTCTCTGCTCTCCTCACCTGTTTTCTGCCTGCCAGAAAGCCCAACTCATTTGTTCAGTTCACAGAAACACTAATTCTATTTTACAGGACAAGGTGTCATCAAATTCTAGCATCATAAAAGCCAATTAAGAGTTTTAAACCAAATTTCTTATAATATTTAAATTGGGAAAGCACTTCTTAATTCACGAGAGATCCTCCTGCCTCTGCCTCCCAAGTGTTGGGATTGAAGCTATGCACCACCACGACCAACCTAAATGTTTTTACTGAAAAAATTTTTTTCTGGCAGTGTTCTCCCTCTCTCAAAACTGTTTTGTTTTTAATGTGTGAGGGAGGAGTAGGGCACTGACATCATCTCTCCATCCTGCATTCTAAGAACCTTCTCTTGGACCCTCAACACTGAGAAGAAATGGGCATAGAAGGTTTGTCCTCTAGAGTGTTTTTTTAAAGAATTTTCAAGCATAGCAGAAAATTCAGAGTTCAAACAGACCCAAATAATATTTGTGTTTTGCTGACTTTCCTTAAACAATGGTTGGAATGCTCTTTAACTTAGTAGGACATACACAACGCAATCTCTGAAACCACAGAAAGTAACATATAGTGTGTGTGTGTGTGTGTGTGTATAAAATTTGTAGTTAAGTGAAAGGAACTACTTCTCTACACACCTGTCTCATTATATCTGGATTATTAAGCATATGGCTAATCTCTGGATTTCTCTGTATCAGCTGCTGCATCTGTGGATTGGCCATAATCAACTGCCGCATCAGGTCAGGGTTTGAGAGCATGCTCTGGACGAAGGGATTTTCCATGATCTGGACCATCATTTCAGGGTTGGACAAAAGCTGCCGTTGCATTTGGCTCTGTAGTTCAGAGAAGTTGGTAGTATTTAAACCCAAGCTACTGAGACCTGCAAGTCCTCCAAGTCCACCTTAGAGGATAAGAGGGAAACAAAAAAAATGAAATTCAGAAGCTTGTGCTAAAACATGAATAATTGTTAATGATACACAAGAAACTATTTAAAACAACTTCTCTCACTCATTTTTATGATATTAGGTTATACTTACTATTATACTATTCAGCTTTAATTCCTATGCTATGGCTTAGATATGAAGGTGATTGGTGCTATGAGTTCATAGCTCAATGGGCGATGTGGTGCAGTACATTTGAAGGGACTTCCTGCTGCTACAGCTAGAGGACTTCTATATCTGTATTGTAAAGACATACTTGTACTCCACATTGGAGAACACTCGATAACACCGTACAGCACACACTGCACCCGCAGCAGACCAGATGCCCCTATCAATGCAGCACTGATACCAATCAGACACTAATTAGTCTCAGGGTTTCAAGAACTGTCTGAACCCAGACACCCAAGGACTAGGGGATGAATGAAAGGTCTAACACAGGAGACATAGACACTACCAGTCTCATAGCTGACCATCTGACCAGAGAGGCAAACCTGAGCTCTGAAATGATCAACTACCTTGTTTCTGTTCTCCCCCACCCAATATCATCTGCTGGTGGAAGAAAAGATGTGGCCTCCTCAGATTATCAGCTCTGAAATAAAGCACAGTTTATAGACTCAATCTGCTGCTTCTCATTCGCTCTGCAGTGACAGGCAGAAGCTCAGGACTGCAGTTACTCTGGGAGGGAAATAGCTCTCTGCTGCCCCTCCTTGCCACACCACAGGCCTTAACGCAGCAGCAGTCCATCAGCTGAAACCATGGGCCAACATTTTTCCTCATCTAAACTGCTTCTTTTCGGTGTTTGTCACAGTGGAGCCCCCACCCCAAATACATTCTACAATCAAAACCAGCCAGATTTTCAACTTTGATATTTAACAGAACCAACAAGACATATTTTTTAACCTGTCTAGTAAAACACAACCTACTTGTTCCTTCTTGATCCTTTATAGGATTCCTAAAAGCCTAGGCATCTTGAGTGCCTTTTGTTGTTATAGCAGGCCCTGTAGATCTCTCCACTGATGAGGATAACAGGGAAAAGACCAGGATGGTAAAGCTGGTCATCAGAAAGCCTAACGGATTAAAGGTGGAACTTTCAGTCCCACCAACCAGTCACTGAAGGAGAAGAGAAGTGGTTGGAGACTCCTCTCTGTGTAAACCTACAAAAGTTTCTATTTACTTGTTATTAGTACTGTGTGTTGTGTAGCATCCATGCCATGCTCTAGAACTTGTGTACCATATACTGGCATACTATAATTGAGCTACCCAAAAATTTCCATGAAAAGGGCAAAAGGTGTATGATTCCTAATATGTGAAAATGATACCTAAGAAAAACTTCAAAGCACTATACTAGCTATAGCCAGCGGGGCTGATACCAACATTTAAGCAATTCTTCTATTAAGCTCAACTTTTGTTAGCTTCAGAACATGTTTCCTCAACAAAATCTCAACATATGCAACTGGACAAAGAGTAGCAGTGTGGGGCTGAAGAAGGTCAGTGTGAAGTGCTTGCATAGAGAGTAGGGGGACAAGGCAGGGGAGGAGAGCAGAGGGGCTGAGGTGAGCGGGGAGGAAGGCAGAAGGAAAGGAATGTGGCTGAAGTATTAGATTTAGTTATTTTTTATTTTATGTGTGTGAGTGTTTTGCCTGCATGTATGTATGTGTACCACATGCACGCCTAGCATCCACAGGAGTCAGAAGAGGGCATCAGATCCCTTGGAATTGGAGTTATGGATGGTTGTGAGCCACAGTGTGGGTGCTTGGAACTGAATCCAGGTCCTCTTCCAAGAGCAAACTATGAGCCACCTCTTAACTACTGAGCTCTCTCTCCAGCTCCTAGGACAGTTTCAAAGTAACTACTGTAGGTCCAGAGTGATTCTGTATACCTGCAATCTCCACACCAGGAAGCTAATGTAGAAAGACCAGAGTTCAAGGCTAACTCAGGCTACATGTGCAAGACTTTCTCAAACAAAACCCAAGACAAAAAGGTAACAAATAACTAGCATAGTCCGCCTAATACCTTTCTTGTACAAATGAAAACAACATCATTCACTTGATCACAGCTTATCATCAATTAACTCTATCTTCATATGCAATTATGTGGTAGTCAGGCTACACAGGCTACATCTTTTTCAGTATAAAACAGAGGTGTGTCATTTACTAAATATAAATGTAAGCTAATCAAACATGCTTGTATCCCAAGCTACTTTCTTAACACAATTACAGAAGTAAACTATGAAAAGTCTAAAAAAAAATTTTTTTTTTAATGGCATGTTTTATCCTGTCATTTTATCTAAAACTACCCTTGGAGAAAGAGAACTTTTTACTCCCATCCTTATCTAAAAAAGAAAAAATAAAACAAAAACAAAAGGACCAAAACAACACTTACCTAAGCCAAAAGGGCTGTTAGCAGCAGGAGCAGATGTGGGGTTGTTACTATTAGGAGATGATGAATTGGTGGCATCGCTTCCAGTGGTATTTGTTTGCTGAGCTGAATGATCTTGCGGCCTAGTGAAAATAATTAAACCACAATGTAAAATGTAAAACTCATTATTTTTAAAAGAATTTCTAAAATTCCAATAGCCAGAAACAAAGGGTAAGTTCTCATAAACACAACTGTCATCAATACCCTATCTGAAATGACTGAGCATTAGGAACAAATATTAAAAACAGTAAACTTTATAAAATTACTATTGTCTCTCCTCTTGAATATAATATACACATGAATGTTTCATTACTTTCAATCATAGTGATTATATGAGAAAGAGCCAACAAGTCACCTCACAGAAGACAATCCATGGTTACTAACACCCACAAAGCTCAAATACTTAAGCCATTTTCTAGTTCTATGGGGTTAGGGGCAGTTTAACTTTAGTCCATGAAGACTGTTAAAAGTAAAAGAACTTAAGAAGACACTTTATGAGGTTGGCTCGCTGGGCGGTGGTGGCACACGCCTTTAATCCCAGCACTCAGGAGGAAGAGCCAGGCGGATCTCTGTGAGTTCGAGGCCAGCCTGGTCTACAGAGTGAGATCCAGGAAAGGCACAAAGTTACACAGAGAAACCCTGTCTCAAAAAACAAAAAACAAAAAACAAAAAAAAAGGAGGCTGACTCAGTAGTTAAGAGCACTTGCTCTTCCAGAGGACCAAGTTCAGTTTCCAGCACCCTCATCTGGTGGCTCACAACTATCTGTAACTCCAGCTCCAGAGGATCTGATGCCTCCAAAGGCATTGCACTCACATGCACTCGGGAGGCAGAGCCAGGCAGATCTCTGAGTTGAAGGCCAGCCTGATCTACAGAGCAAGATCCAGGACAGAGATACCAAAACTACACAGAGAAACCCTGTCTCAAAACAAACAAACAAACAAAAATCTCAAAAAGATGACACTTTAATCACAAAAGCTGACCGACTGCCAAGGCATTGACTGTGATAAAGGAGAGAGTTTGTGAGGGTGTAGACTCCGACACTACTATGTAACTACGCAAGAGTTGAGACCCTGTCCCATGCATCTCCCTTTGGCTGTCAGACTCCTGACACACTGGTCCAAGGAGCTGGAGTTTCCCCAGGAACCACATTCTGGGAGAAGGAAAGGCTGGAGAGCTGGTGTCAACTAGTGGGAGAACCTGTCCTGAAATTTAATTTCACCGTTTTGACAACTGCATAGAGATCAAAGCCAAGACAAGGATGGGTTCATAGGCGGGACCTCACTTTTACCAAGGCTGCTTAGATATGTATACCTCTTATCCTCCATTTCAACCTAACCTTTGTCAGGACCTGGAAAAAGGGGGTGGGGAGGCTGTCACTGGACTCCATTTGTTCTTCTTCCCAGAGTGTGACTACATTCAGTGGATTCCCTTCTCTGGTCTGCAGCATCACTTGTCTGTTTAATTGGACACTAAGGACGAGAGGTGGAGCCAGCTTGTTAAGGAGGCCAGGGCTCAGACTGTGACGCCTACAATTCAGGTGTCATCATTACTTAGTACTTTAAGAACAGCAGGACTTTATTAGAAAAGCCTCTCTCATCTGAGGTCAGGTAAGACTGTGGATCTCACCACTTCTTTGTTGATTCAAAGGTCTACTTTCACTTTAACATCCCAGAAATCATAATCTGCCTTACACTTGCTTGGCAACTTGACATCAGTCACCATGTATGCCTTTGTGTGCTGTGTACCACAGTTATCTGCATGTGTACTTAACTTCTTACTGGACTGTGATGCAGCTTTATCAAGGACACAGAAAAGCACAGGAAGAACACATTTCCTTATCAACTCTCTGGGGAACACCAGCACAAAAACCTGCCTAATGAGTAAGGATGGCTTAGAAGTTCCTAGAGCAAATGCAAGCTTGTGAAAGACATGCTTCACTACAATGCTTTTCAACTGCAGTCTGTAGCAATGGGAGTATCAGAAGAATCAGACTCTCTGTCCATAGTGAGGCACACCTATAATCCCAGCATTCAGGAGGCTAAAGCAGGAGGAGCAAGTTCATGTCAGCCTGGACTCGACTGACGCCTCTCTCAAAAAGAAAGCTAGTGTAGCAACATAGGTATGCACTTCCAGTACTCAGGATGCCAAGGCAACATGGCAAGAGACTCAGGCTGACCCGGGCTATACAGCACAGCCAAGTCACGGCTAGCCTCAAAGTTAAGAACATGAAAACGTCTTAAGAGGCTTTAGTCATTTACTCCATTACATTATCTTAGGTATGTGTATAGCAGAATGATGTAATAAAACTTCATATTCAATAAATCTGGCGAAGCAAATGATGAAACAAAAATTTAAATGATATTCAGAGTGACAGCCATATAAAAAATAGTTCCTCTCAAAAATTAATCACACAAAAAATTATGATTGGTCTATAGTCTGATAGTATATTACCAAAATCATGTCTAAAACTTCCCCAAAGCAAAGAGAATTGCTAAAAAAAAAAAAAAAAAAAGTTGTTACCTAACTCAAAAAATTTCTACATAATGCCAGTTGAATTTTCTAAAGTATTAAATGAGGGTTGCCCTAGATTTGCACCCCAACCCTTTCCATAAAAACGTTTACCTAACGAACACAGCAGAACTAATACTGGCATGGGGTCACACTGCTAAACATTCTACTATCAACAGAAACAAAGAAAAATACCTTAACCATTTAAATACTAATGATAAGTAAAGCCCCTTAAAGCTGAAACTGGTTATTTTCAGAAGACATACCTGTTCTGTGTTTTGATGACAAGGTGAACAGTAAGTCCATCGTGAATTCCATGCTGACTCAAAGTATCTTGATCTTTTAAAATTTTTCCAGCAAATATCAACACAAGTTGGTCAGTTTGAGATTTGAAACGTTTAGAGATTTCTTCTTTGAACTGAGTGAGATAAAATAACGTATGTATTTTTAATCGCAGGTGTTTGCGCAGCACCATCCAGACTGGAGAGGCCCTATAATGCAAGCACTGCATCTCCATCTGAGTGTTCAACAGTTCTGTCTCTAACGCAAAGGACTTACTCCAGGTGTGTTCGTTAGAGACATGATCACCTCGCCCCAAGATGGAGAACGTGGTGTGTTTCCTCCTTCTTATGCCAACAGGACCAAGTTTAGTTGGGGGTCACAAATTAGCTCTTGCTAAACTTACCCTGTTTCCTGGACCTCCATCTCCAACCCCGTTGACTTTTAGTTCCAATACACACATAGCCAAGCTCATATTCTCAGCCATTTTTACTGACTATACTAACCACTTCTCTCCTTCAACGTTTATTAATGAGCAGTACCACGGAAAGGCAAAGATTAAATAGTAAAATCTTTCCATGAGAGAGTCAAACTGTAAACAGAGAAAGCACAAAGAACAGTTTAGAAAGCACAAAGATTAGAAAGAAATCAGGAAAACATGGAGAACCGCTTGCTAGAGAACAGCCTGCAAATGCAGAAAAAGACGATACTACAGAGAAAAACTTATCCTGACCACCATTAAGTTTCTATTAAAATAATCAGAATACACAGGCTTTATTCAAATCAGAAAGCCTCCCAGTGGCCTGGGAATCCAACATTAATAGACTACCTCAGAGCACCACAGTTCAAATCTAAAGAAAAGAAACACTTCTTCAACTCTACCCACTACTACACAGCGGTAGGTTTCAATCCAGCACTACTACAAAGGGGAAGCTTTGTTATAATAACATGAATCTACTGAGAAGGGCCGAGTGTTCCTTATCTGAAATGCTTCTGGAAGCAGCTAGCTCATCTTTAATATCAGTACGTGACTCTAATCCAAAATACCCCAAATCTAAAACTGTTCCAAAATAATCTGAAACTTTGAGTGTCCTGTTGTCCCTCAAAAGGTCTCTGACCTCAGATCATTTCAGACAGGAAAGCTCAGCCGTCTGTGTACCTGAGTCTTAGAAAGATCCTCCAGGATCAGGGAATATAAGTAAGGGCTACAGACAAAACAACACAGCCAGCACATGTTATCAACCAGAGCTGAAAACCAGAGATGCATAAAAATTCACAGTATTCTATACATTCACACATAAATGACACCACCCCCAAGCCAAGTCCCAACACTATGTAACTGTAAGGCTTTGTTTGTTTGGCTTGGTTCTGAGACAGGATATGTCACTCTGTAGCAGAAGGGTGACCTCAAACTCCCAGCCATCCTCCCAAGTCCTGGCATCACAAGCTTGATCATCACCTCACCTAACAACCTGGATTTTACAACCTACTTTCTCCACTCATGCACACAGCCACAATTTTGAAAAAGGCCAAGAAAGCATAAAGATGCACAAAACTGTACTACAGTAAACATTCTGGAACTTTCTCATCTGAGCCACCCCCCCCCCACCCCTCCATGTGAAACTATATGGTACATAATGTTTTTTGTCACTGATGGTTTTTTGAGACAAGGTCTCGCTACATAGCCCAGGCTGTCCTGGAACTCATTATGTAGGTAGATCAGGCTAGCCTTGATCTCACAGCTATATGACAGCCTCCGAAGGAAATTAAAGGTATATGCCACCACACCTGGCTATGTGATATATAATCTTTTCACCTAAGCAATTTCCAACTGACTAAAAAAACAAGCTGGGTGGTGGCAGCACATACCTTTACTCCCAGCGCTTGGGAGGCAGAGGCAGGGGGATCTCTGCGAGTTCAAGGCCAGGATGGTCTATGTAGTGAGTTCCAGGACAACCAGGGCTACACAGAGAAACCCTGTCTCAAAAAAACAAAACCAAACCAAATAAAAAATAAACAAACAAGCAAGCAAGCAACCCCCTCCACACACACAAACTAAATACCATTCTATATTCTGTACCACTGTACATGCAAAGAGCACAACTTAACCACCCATTAGGTACTCCCTTCTTTTGGTAGTTATCAGAAATAATATAATGAAGAAAATATTTGTATAAGATTAAATCACAATGCATAAAATATAAGCATCAAACACAGTAAATGGTGGCCACTTTTCTGCCAGTCCTCTTAATCCACAAGAACAGAGAAAAGAGTTAAAGACATGGCCCTGAAAAGTGTCAATGATATTAAGTTGCTACATTGGGTTTCCATCATAAATCCAATTTCAATGACAAATCTATACAAACCATACACAAAATAAAATTTACTAATTAAATTCATAACTTTTATTATAGATTTATTATAATAGATTAAAATGTATTTAATACATAAAATGGGAAAGCTGATCTAAATCAACTGTTTTATTCTTAAACTCAGAAGTCCTTTTAGTTTGATCTCCCTCACATTCTGAAGTAAATAATCTAAAATAAAATCACTGGGCTGGCAGGATGGGTCAGTGAGTAGATACGCTTGCTGCCAAGCCTAACAACCTGAGATCTATCTACTCCTGGTACCTACATGGTGGAAGAAGAGAACTGGCCTTTGACTTCCACATGTGGGCTGTGGTGCACACATGCGTGTGCACACACACACACAACTGATAAATGCATTTATATAGCATTTTATAGTGTTTGAAGGTAAGATGTTAGATCTAAGGCATGCTCCCACTTTTGCCTCCAAATTCCCACTAACATAAAAGGATGCTTTTAAATTTTACTGAGTTATAACTCACCAGGCATGGTGGTGCAAGCCTTTAATCCCAGCACTTGGGAAGCAGAGGCAGGCAGATCTCTGAGTTTGAAGCCAGCCTGGTCTACAGAGAGACCCTGTCTCCAAATACATATATCTCGCACACCATATAATTTGGCCACTTAAGTGTGTAATTCAAAGATCTTTAGTATATTCAGAAATAGACTGCAATGATGTCAAGAGTCAATTTCAGAATACTCTTCTGTTTCTGACCTAATATCCTTGAATCAAAAAATCTTTTAAATGTATTAATAAGCCACTAGCTTATCCAATGCAAAAACTAAGAAACCATTATACAGCATCCAAAACCTATAGCAATTTCCTCTTTGCTATATCCACCTACTGTGGTGATATTGTGTTCCCCAAAATATTGTGCACCCTAATAAACTTACCTGGGGTCAGAGAACAGAACAGCCACTAGATACAGAGGCCAGAAAATGGTGGCACACACACCTTTAACCCTAGCATTCCAGAGGCAGAGATCCGTCTGGATCTCTGTAAGTTCAAAGCCACACTGGAAACAACCAGGCATGGTGACTCACGCCTTTAATCTCAGAAAGTGATGGCAGAAAGCAGAAAGGTATTTAAGGCATGAGGACCAGGAACTAGAGCTGGTTAAGCTGTTAGGCTTTTAGCAGCAGTTCAGCTGAGACCCATTCGGATGAGGACACAGAGGTTTCCAGTCTCAGGAAACAGGATCAGCTGAGGAATTGGCAAGGTGGGGTAGCTGTGGCTGGTTCTGTCTCTCTGATCTTTCAGCATTCACCCCATACCTGGCTCTGAGTTTGTTTTTATTAATAAGACCTTTTAAGATTCGTGCTACAACCTACCTGCGATCTTCACCAATGCATCTGGCAAAAATACTGTATTCTGTAACGAAATCTCTTGTAACCACTGTCACAGCAGAACATGCCTTTCAAGCTAACCTCTACACATATCCCTCGGTCCTGGTCAACTCATATTTGGTTCAATAAACGCACTCCCTTTGAAGTGACATATGTGCTCTGCATCAACAATTTATTCATGTAGTGTGTGTGTGGACTTCATTCATCTCTACAGTCAGAATCTCCTTTGTGATTGCTGGTGTCCATTTTATACTCCTAGCTTCATAGGATTCCAACATTCCCACAGCCTCACCAAAAGTTTTGATTATCAGACTTTTCCATAGCCATCCTAGATGTTGTGCAGTTTGATCTGCATTCTCCTCATGACACAAACGGTGCTGTGCCCCTTGTTCACATGCTCACTGCCCACTTTCCTTGTGTGTGAACGTGGTGTGTGCACACATGGGGGCCAAACTCAGGTCCTCATGCTTGCAAATGAGCTATGCCCAAGACTCCCCAATTTCCTGAAAGATGAAAACCTAGAAAAACAGTCAATCTCCTATAGAAACAGGAGAAACATTTCTCAACTCATTTCACAAGGCCCTTATTACTAGAGACAAAAACTAGTAAAGGTAGTGAAGAAAACCAGCATTTCTCCTGAACAGACTAACACCATCAGATCTAATCCAGCTATGTGGGCACTAGGGGGAGCTGGAGGGAGGTAGTAGTAGATAGACATGATCAAAATACATATATAGACACACAAAATTTATCAAAGAATAAAAAAATGTTACTTTTAAAAAGTCTAAGTGACCAATTGAACTTAAGTCTATAAAGGGGAGGTTCCCCATCTGGGGAAAAGGTCAGGTAGCTCATTGGATTAACTGACAAAAAAGAAGAGCCACACAGTCAGTGCCGGAAAGGCATTGACAGCATCACTTCACAGCAACACTCAGCAAATTAAGAGTCTGGAAGAAAAGAAAAAAAACAACAAACAAACAAACAAACAAAACAAAAAAACAAAAAAAAAAAACCAAACATCTTAGACTAGACAGAAGTGTCCCTACAAAATAATGGCAAACACAGATTTAACTGTGAACTATGGATGGTTCCCTCTAAAATCAGTAAAAGTGGAGTGTGTCAACTGGGGACATCTGGTCTTCAGGGTCCTTGCCAATACAAGAAGTTGGAAGGACAGAAAAGAAAGAAAAGAGCAGGAAGCTCTTATCAGTCTCCGGCCATTTAAAAGCACAACTGGACACAACTTAAAAACATCTTTCAAGAAATTAGAAGAGCCGGGAGGTGGTGGCACATGCCTTTATTCCCACCACTCAGGAGGCAGAGGCAGGTGGATCTCTTGAGTTTGAGGCCAGCCTGGTCTATAGAGTGAGTTCCAGGGCAGCCAGGGCTACACAGAGAAATCCTGTCCTGGGGGGAGGGGGGGGGGAAGAAATTAGAAGATGAACAACAGAAGAGACAAAAATATTTGCAAAAGGCATATTTTGATAAACAGCTATTGCCTAAATATACAAAGAACTTATAAAACTTGACAATAGCAACCCAATTTTAAAACGGGCCAAAGCAGGCACTTCACCAGAGATATACAGATGACAAATTAGCGTGAAAGATGCTCCTCCATCACACCCAGAAGATGTAGAACTAAAGCAAAGAGATAAGCAACAGAGATGCATTAAAACAGTCAAAATTCAGAATACCAACACCACCAAATGCTGGCAAGGCTAGGAGCAACAGTGAGGCCTTCGCCAAGGTGAGAACGCAGGATAAAGAGCCACTGCAGAAGGCAGCCTAGCTGTTTCTTAGGAAACCAAACATACACTCAGCATGAAATTCAGCAACCACTCCTTTATATTTATCCCAAAGAATTGAAAGGTATTCACATTAAAACCTTCATGTATGTACATCTTCAAAGGCCTCATTCAGAATTGCTAAAATTTGGAAGTAACCAAGAAATTCTTTAGTAGATAAACTGTGGTGTATTCAGATAATGAAATATTCAGCACTAAAGTAAGTGAGCTCTAAAAGAAGTGAGGTCATGAAAGGATATGGAGAAACTTTAGATGTATATCACTAAGCAAAAGCTGACAAACTGAAAAGGGACCTACTATGTGACTCCAACTCACTGATCAAGCCCAGGGCCCTCTGTAAGCCAGACAAGTTCTCTACCACTGAGCAATATCATGTCCTAGTCTCCACCTACTTGAATTTAATTATAAACTTTTTTTTTTAAGAGAAAGAGAACTAGTGACTTAGAGTTTTATATTCAGTAAAATTTCCTCAAAATTAAACTGAAATGTAGAAACAAAACAGCCCACAGGATCTTTTTCATACTCACATAAACAAAGAATGTGACACCTAGCAGGCAAACAGGTTAGAAAATGTAACAGGCTCCTTCAGGCACAAGAAAATGACCCTGGATGAAGGAAAATGAAAAACTGTACAGACAACTCTTAAAGCCAATTTTACAAAGCTGTTATACATCTTGGGTCATTTGACAGGGACCAAGAGAGGGAACAGGAAGTCCAGGGTACATAGAGTTCAAGAGTTCTAGGACCTATGCATTATTCTAGAAGTAACAAGTACTTCCTGATTTGAACAATTTATAAAATTCATGGAGAAATCTCCAAAGGATATAAAAACAGAAAAAGAAAAGTCAGATAAAACAGCCACCACAAAGATAACCAGCAGAGGGGGCTGTGAAGAGCATGTACTAGGCCATACATTGAAAACTTAGCACCACTGGGTACACTACTTGCAATCCCAGCACACAAGAGGTCAAAGCAGGAGGGCCAGAAGTTAAGGTCATCCTTGGCTACTCAGAGATCGAGGACATAGTCTAGCCAAATCATAAGCTCCAGGTTCAGTAAGAGAGAGCATCTTGGAAAAAAAGTAAGTCCGAACAACTGTGGGGGGCCACATTACTCACTCAAGGTCAGAGAATCTGAGCTTGCTTTACCCAGCAAGGCTGCATAATGGGATGATTTGGCCACAGGCGTGGTTACCAGGTGTTCTGAAGGGTCTATTTGATCTTGAATGGGGGAGGTCTTTTGCCTCTTTCCTGGGTAGTGTTTATTTTATGTGTATGGTGTTTTGTCTGCATGCATGTCTGTGTATCACGTGTACCTGGTGCCTGTAGAGGCAACCTAGTTACAGAAGGTTGTAAGCCACCATGAGGTTGCTAGGGATCTAATCCTGGTCCTCTGCAAGAGCAGCCCACAGACTTCTTAACGGCTAAGTCCCCATTCCAATCCCCTCACACTACTTCTCCTAGATCACACTGTTACATAGTAAAAGATTTCCAGTGAGCATTGTAACAAGCTGCTGAAGCTTGCAGTTTCCGTAAAGGGCTACACAAAGTCTATTTTGTTTCTAGAGGCCAGACTGGTCCGCTGTGAAAGGAACTAGCCATATACAATACAAAGGCAGACAGGAATTGCCCTGCCATAGTCGCTAACCTCTGTCTAAGGAACCCACTTAAGTAATAGCTTCTTAATTTTTAGGAATTTTTGAAGCAGTTTAATACTGGTAGCTTGAAATCTACCATTGTGAGAATATATACTACATACAAACAAGTAAACATTCCAAATCTGTGCTGTTTTTCCTGGAGAACTGATTGACAATCATTTACCAGCTTAACATGGACTCCGCAAAAATATTAATTTCTCTACACATCTGAAAATTTATCAGGGGTCAGTGAGATGGCTCAGCAAGTGCTTGCAGCCAAGCCGGATGACCTGAGCTCAATCAATAGGACTGACATGGTGGAAAAAGGACAGAAGCAATTCCCACAGGTTGTCTGACTTCCATATATGCGCCCTGTCCTGGTGCAAAGGCCCACACATACAAAAGACAAATGTAATAAAATAGTTATCATCAGTTACAAACCATCTTTTTAAAAATATAATATATTTATTTTTATTTCATGCACATTGCATATATGTCTGTGTGAGGGTGTCAGATCACTGGAGTTACAGACAGTTGTTAGCTGCCATGTGGGTGCTCAGAATTGAATCTGGGTCCTCTGGAAGAGCAGCAAGTGCTCTTAACCACTGAGCTATCTCTCCAGCCCCTACAAACCATCTTTGATATAAAGAGGCGAATACTAAAATCATTTTCTATGAGCCCGAAGATCTCTTCAGCTGAGAAATAAGGAGCCAGTGAGATGGCTCAGATGTGGAAAACATTGCTATCCAAGCCCAGCTCACATGTAAAATAACTCTAAAAAGTATTTTTAAGAGTTGATCTGGGCCAGGTATGGTGGTACATGCCTTTAATCCCAGCACTCGAGAAGCAGAGGCAGGCAGATCTCTGTGAGTTCGAGACCAGCCTGGTCAACATAGTGAGTCACAGGACAGCAAGGGGTATTTAGACCCCATTTCAAAGAAAAAGAGTTCTGAGCTAGAAGTGGTTAATTAAGGGAGAGAAGCTTAAGATGAGGTTTCCAGGGGACAGCTGCCATTTGTTCATGCTTTACTCAGTAAAAGTTCCACAACGGGTATTTAGTATTAAATACACATTACTGTGCAAAATGTTCCAAATTCATCCACAAACACAATGTTTATGGAGTCTACACTATGCACCAGGTTCTAGGGACAGAAAAGTAACAATCACAGCCCTTTTTTAGCAGAGAAGCATTAAATAATCATAACTATATAATTTTGAACTGTAATAAATTATCATACACACACACACACACACACACACACACACACACACACACACACACGCTAATGACATTGTGAGAAAATGCAACAGGTGACCCCAATCTAGCCTGGGCAATCAGAGATACTTTGAGAAACCGATCTTTGTTCTGCAATTCCAAGGATTGGTGGAAGCCAACAAAGAGTAGAAAGCAGGCCAGAGCAAGCTGTACAAAAGTCCTAAGACAGGAGTAAATGTTGTAAGAGGTCAAGGTATTACAGAGACAGTGTGGCTAACCAAGAAGATCAAGGAGCCCTGACATGAACTCAGATTTTAAGACAAATAGACCTTTAGTTTTATGCATAAGGACACCATCTAGTGAACAATTTTCAGATTTTACTCTGGGAATAAATGGGAGGGAGAAATAAAGAGAAGTCAGAGACTATCAGTAAACTACAACCTAATTTCCAGACAAGAAGCAATGGCAACTTAGTGGGGCCAGTCCTCAAATGTTTTTAAGCAACTACCTGTCATTTAATTACACTTAATTACAGCAATTTGCTAGACACCATTTCACACAAGAGCTGTTCAGGCAAATCTCAACTATTGGTATTATACTGGAAATTAAAACTTAATAATCTAAAATGTTAATTAAAAAACTCTTCCCATATTACTACAGTCTTCAGAGAGACCGCTGTAATTTTCTAGTAGAGAAAGTTGTACCAGGACTGAGAAAGGTGGATCGGTGTTGAGAGCAAGAGCTGTTTTACAGGGGACCTGGGTTCTCAGCATCCACACAGTGGCTCACAACCATCTGTAACTAACTCCAGTCCCAGAGGATCAAACACCCTTTTCTGGCCCCCACAGGCACCAGGCACATGTGGTACATCAATGTACACGCAGGCAAAACGCCCATACACATATATTTTTTAAAGAGTTTTTTTCTTCTTCACTGTTTAAAATTGTGTTTATATTCACACTGTTATGGGGAGGAGGACACACAGGACAAGATGCACAATGGAAATCAGAGGACAACTTCTGAGAGTCAGTTCTCTCCTTCCACTGTGAGTAGCTGTGACTCAAGCTTCAGGCTGTCAGCACTGAGCCATCTTGTCAGTCACTTTAACAGATGACAGCTGGGTTTTATCCTCTGAGCCATCTTGTCAGTCACTTCAACAGATGACAGCTGGGTTTTTCTGCATGTTGCAAATATCCCATAATCTCAAAATCTGCCAAAAATAATTTGTGATACTAAAAAAAAAAAAAAACCCCACAATATCTCTAGCCCATCGGTGGTGGCGTACACTTTTAATCCCAGCACTTGGGAAACAGAGGCAAGCGGCTCTCTGTGAGTTTGAAGCCAACTGAAAGAGTGAGTCCAGGACAGCCAGAGTAACACAGAGACCCTGTCTCAGAAAAACAAAACAAAAAACTCAAACCAAACAAAAACAAAAAACCCACAACATCACAAAATTACTAGACATGGTCATCCTAAAAGAGTATTAGTAATAAACAATATCTTAGTGACACTCACAGGCACTGGGACAGTTATAATCAAAGTCAGACAATAGAAAGTGTCAATGAGAAACTAGTAACTGAAACAGCCTGTTTAGAAAATACTTTGGTGCTGTGGGATGTTCTGTATGACAAATGTGTTGCTCTGATTGGTCAATAAATAAAACACTGGTTGGCCAGTGGCTAGGCAGGAAGTATAGGTGGGACTAACAGAGAGGAGAAAAGAAAGAATAGGAAGGCAGAAGGAGTCACTGCCAGCCGTGCCATGACAAACAGCATGTGAAGATGCCGGTAAGCCACAAGCCATGTGGCAAGGTATAGATTTATAGAAATAGATTAATTTAAGCTGTAAGAACAGTTAGCAAGAAGCCTGGTACGGCCATACAGTTTGTAAGCAATATAAGTCTCTGTGTTTACTTGGTCGGGTCTGAGCGGCTGTGGGACTAGCAGGTGAGAGAGATTTGTCCTGACTGTGGGCCAGGCAGGAAAACTCTAGCTACACTTTGGCAATTACCCAGAGATTTAAACATACAGTTACCATGTGACCCAGCAATTCTACTTCTAGATCTACACCCAAGAAAAATGAAACCATATGTCCACAAAAAAAGCACACAAATCAAGTGTTCACGGAGACATTATTCATAACACAAAACAGAAACTTAATGTCCAGTAGGTGATGAAGCAATCAAATGTGGTACACATTCAGAGTATCATATTACTGAGCAATACATAGGAAATACTTGGGGCAATTTTGAGATAGTTCAGAAGGTAAAGTATTTGCCATCATATCTGGCACCATGACTTCAATCCTTAGGACCCACACATTACCTTTTGATGGCCACCACACACACAAACATACACATATGAATAAAGAAATGCTTTTTTTAAAAAAAAGTACTGCTAGACTACAATTCAGATGATCTATGAAAACATTCTAAGGCAAACACAGCACAAAACCTAATCCCAGCACTAGGAAGGCTGAGGCAGAAGACAGCAAACTGAAGGCTGGCCTGGACTCTACAGGGAGAACTTGCTTCAAAAACTAAAACAAGAAAGAGTATAGGGTTTCTCAGGGGTGAGGGTGGGGGGTAGGAAGGTGTTACATAAGCCTAAGAATGTTCTTTAAAGTCTATGAATGTTCTTTTAAAAATGATGTCAATTACAGCTTAAAGGAACCAATTGAACAGTCTCTAAATTTTTTTTTTTTTTTTGGTTTTGAGACAGGGTTTCTCTGTATAGCTTTGGTGCCTGTCCTGGAACTGGCTTTGTAGACCAGGCTGGCCTCGAACTCAAGAGATTCATTCACCTGCCTCTGCGTCCCAAGTGCTGGGATTCAAGGCATGTACCACCACCGCCCAGCTTTGAAACCTTAAATTATGCTGTTGAAGTTAATTCTTAGAATCTTCACATCAGTTCTTCGTAATTCATTAGAGCACATAAAACACTAATCTCAGGGACATATGTCCTGTGATACTGGCTCAACCTAGCCTTCTGGATAAGATGCTGTCCAGAAAAATACAACAGAAACCACAGAAATGATTTCAAGCATTCAAGCAGACACACTAGAAAAGTAGAGACTGAGGATAGCATGGTGGTAGAGCACATAGCACAAGAGGCCCTGGGTTCAAACCCCAGCACCAGAAAGAAGTCAGATTCACATTTACATATTATTTAATGTAGTGTGTGCAAAATATTATTTTAACACTTACTATCTCTAAAGTCTATTAAAGTTTTTTAAAAATAAGCCGGGCGGTGGTGGCGCACGCCTTTAATCCCAGCACTCGGGAGGCAGAGCCAGGTGGATCTCTGTGAGTTCGAGGCCAGCCTGGGCTACCAAGTGAGTTCCAGGAAAGGCGCAAAGCTACACAGAGAAACCCTGTCTCGAAAAACAAAAAAAAAAAAAAGTTTTTGAAAAATAACAAATTCCCCAAACCTGGTTGATATTTCATAGCTACAATACAGCTTAACTCAGTGCACAACTACAATTTTACAAGCTCAACACCCACGTGCGGCTCTTAGCATTAAGATGAGCATGGGAGTTCCATACCCTGCATGGCTTCATGTCAATGTTACTTATGATGACCGAGAAGTATGTAATCTCCTTCATCAAAGAAGGGCTCACATTTAAAAGTTATGCACAAGCTCCCCTCCATTCTCTCTCCCCACCAATACACACACACACACACACACACACACACACACACACACACACACACACACCCTCTATCTTGCCTTTTGACCAAGAATCCTAGAATTCTCAAAGCTGCCTGTAAGAGCTCATAAGTAGCAGAAAAAGTCTCATACACAAAGCCACTACACATTTGCCTTTTCAAAATCTGTTATAAAGAATCTTTATTAATGAAACCACTGTGGAATATAAACTGTTCCAGTTACTCATAAATAACAAATTAAACATTACACAATTCAGTCTAACTACTCCATGAAAAAAAAAGTTTTTGCTCTAATTTGGGTAAAATTTCAAGCTTTATTAATACATATAAAACAAGTAATACTTATTAAATGCCAACTGTACATGGTACTGCATAGAAGTCTTGTTTCTATTTGTTGGTTATACACACACACAAACTCAAGAATTAAGCTGGGCCTGGTGGTGCATGCCTTTAGTCCTAGCACTCAGGAGGCAGAGGCAGGCAGATCTGAGTTCCAGGCCAGCTTGGTCAACAGAGATCCTGTCCCAAAATTAAATAAAAAGAAATAAAAATTAGCTGGGTGTGGTGGCACATGCCTTTAATCTCAGTACTCAGGAGGCAGAGGCAGGTGGATTTCTGAGTTGAAGGCCAGCCTGTTCTATAACAAGAGTTCCAAGACAGCCAGGGCTGTTTCACAGAGAAACCCTATGTGTATGTGGGATTTCAATTACTTAATTTACAAATTACTGAGGAGGTTTAAGATAATTCATCTAATTAATTATAACAGTCACAGAAAATGGGGTATTGAAGCTGGGAGATGGCTCAGTGGGTTAAGCACTTCACACAAATGTAAGGGGGACCTAAGTACAAACCCTCAGAACCAAGTCAGATTGCAGAACCTGCAATCGAAGTGCTCATACAGTGAGCTACCACAGACAGGGAGGGAATCCCCAGGAGAGGGGTCACAGCAAACCTTGATTATGAAACAAACAAGACGACCCTACCACAAAGCAAGGCAGAAGGCAAAGATGATACCTGAAGTGGTCCTCCAACCTCCACAATCCTGAGACTCTGGATGTGTCTTCCCCTTTCCCTCTCTCTCACACACAACACACAAAGATTTTTAAGAGAGATTTCCTACCATAATGAAACCCATTACTTGTGTGCTAACACATGTTTTTAATGTGATTTGCCAGCCGGGAGGAGGTGGTGGCGCACACCTTTAGTCCCAGCACTCCGGAGCAAAGGGAGGCAGATCTGAGTTCAAGGCCAGCCTGGTCGGCAAAGTGAGTTCCAGGACAACCAAAGATCATTCTTTTCCTCCTTCCCCTTCATAGGTTAAGAATTTTCAGAAACAAATACTTCCCAACATCAGCCTGCCACTTAGGATGTGGGGGTGTGCTGGGGATTGAACCAGGGTCTCCTGTATCTGAACCACACGCTCCAACACTGAACTATGCCCCAGCCCCTTCACAATTACTAACTACTAAGCATTTTTAAAGGAAATCCTACTGCCATCAAACATTGCTCATTGACAAGCTTTAATGTATAGCAAGTATCAAATCTAATAAATTCTGTAAAAAAATTTTATCTTTTTCTTGTATATGTTTCTAAGTGTACTCTCCTCACTCAGCAGTTTGATGTGTTTTCAGTTTGTGGTGCAAGGGTAAGCTTTCAACTTTTATCATATTTTCTGTTTCCACAGAAAACAGACAAAACTTTAAACATTAACCAATATCACAGAATAAGTGACTTTAAGAAAGCTTTACAGTCATTTTTAGTTACAGCATAGTAAAATATAAACTTCCATGGATTTTAAAATTTTAGTGCCACTATTACAAAAAAAAATCTTACAAATGTTCACATAAATAATTCTTTCTATTTATAAAATATTATTTCTAATGTCCTGAAGTAAAAAGTGGAAGCTTCAGGATGATGGAAATCTAAACTGGGAGTCTCAGACTCAAGAGCTTCATAATTTAATATTAGCTACACATTCATTAAACAGCTACAATTAAAAAACAAAAAAACTGTTCATAGCAAATATTAGCAAGGATACAGAGAGACAGAAACACACACCCATATGCTGTTGACTGCTTCTTATAAAACTAAACAGAACTGGCCAGGCGTGGTGGTGCAGGTCTTTAACCCCAGCACTTGGGAGGCAGGGGGCAGAGGCAGATGAATCTGTGCGTTCCAAGCCAGCCTGGTCTACAAAGCAAGCTCCAAGGCAAGTTCCAGGGCAGCTGGGACTACATGATGAAATCCTGTCTTTAAAAACAAAACAAAACAAAAAAACAGCAGGGCATGTTTGCGCTCGCCTCTGATCGCAGCACTAGGGAGGCAGAGGCAGGTGGACCTCTGTGAGCTTGAGACCAGCCCGGGTCTACAGAGTTCCAGGACAGCCAGGGCTGCTACATAGAAAAACAGTCTCAAAAAAACCAACCAACCAACCAACCAAACAAACAAACAAACAAACAAAAAAAAAACAACAACAAACTAAAGAGAACTATTCTAACGCAGAGAAAAGCATATAGTCTCAAAATGACTTATTTGAGGCTGTTCACAGGAACTGCAAACCGGCTGAAAAAAGACCCGGGGCAGTAAGTACACTGGTACATTCACAGTATGGAAAACCACAGTACTAAGCTGGGGACATGGTTTAGTGGTAGAATGGAGCCTGGGCCTAGTATGCAAATCTCTGGGGTAGGGGGAGTGCAAACACTCACAAAGTAAGTGGAGTGAGGGAAAGAAGAAAAAAAAAAAAAGCCTTACCCAAAAGATTGCACTATATGTGACTCTGCTTATGGGAACTTCTGAACAGGCAAACTCAATCTCTGGTGGGAAAAAAAAAAAAAATCCCCACAGGAGTGACAAAAAGTGACTTGAAAAGAAAAGGTGAGACCAAACCTTTCTAGTCAACTCTAACAGGCTACACCTAGTTGTGTGCTGACACAGGTGTAGATGGATTTGTGAAAACTGGCGAAGGCAAACCACGTGCATCTCATTGCACCTCAAATTTATTTGGAATAAATCTTTCAAAACAGTTGTTCTCAAGTTACTAACATGCGCTCGGCTTTTGTGCCTTATCAGATAATGCTTATATTTATAACTTCGAAGTGTATTTTAGAAATCAGAGACGCATAAAACAGCGAATGCAGGAAAATGTCAATGGTGGGTGACGCACAGACATGCTGAAAACCACAAAAATGTTAAAACTTTTTAACAGCATTAACAAACAAGGAATGATGATTCAGTCAACAAGAGTTTCTCTCAGCTGATGCCACACACTCTCCTGCTTCACAAAAAACAGCTTCACCTTTGGAACGAGATAAACGTTCAGAGAACTTGAAGGTCCATCCCAGTGGTTGTTAACTGCTTCCTCACACAAAACTGTGCACAACGTTTGAGACTGTCAACAATTCAAGTGCTCTAGAATGCGTTTAAAAGATGAATTTGACAAATTCTACCAAGGCTCTTAATTAGTTGCAAAATTTGTTTTCCTGAACAGAGTTTAAAGCTTAGTAAAACTCGTTTACTAAGATTTCCCATTAACACCAATTTTGTTTCCTTGCGTTCGGTTGCAACCACTAATACCCAGCCAGGTATAGCTCTCGTGCCCCTAAAACCAAACAAAAAACCTATCCAACGACTGCAGCTAAGCGATGACGACTGTATTGAAACAGAAACAGCAAGTCGCCTATGAATCAAAGTCATTTACTTTTCCCCTTCGGGCGTGAGCTATTACAATGTGACTGAAAACAATTCCACGTCATAATTTTTATATAAAAGGCTGAAAGGTGGGAAAGAGTTCAGCATTCAAAGCTGAGAACTAAACCTTCACGTGCTTCTCACCCCCAAACCTCTCCGATTCACAAGCAGGTAAAACAATGACCCCCCCACCCAGCCCGACCGAAGGCCGAGCGCCGCCCGCGCCCAGCCTCCCCCCAGCGCCCGGCTCCTTTGTGAGCAGGAGGGTCCCGAGGCCCGGCGCTCGTCGGCCGCGGCGCAGCCCAGCCCAGGCCGCGCGGCCCGCCCGTCCAGGCCCCGCAGAGCTCCCGCAGCGGAACCTGGCGGGGCCGCCGCCGGGCCTGGCCTCCCCAACGCCGCCCTTCCCTCCCCGCCGGCGACACGGCGGCTGCCCGGCCCGGGACCTCACCTGCTGGACCGAGCTGTTCTCGGGCACAGCGAACTCCTCCTTCTCTTTCGGCGTCTTCACCGTGACCTTCATGATCTTGGGCTCGGCGGGGCCGCCGTCGGCCGCACTGTCCTGCGCGCCCGGGGGGCCGCCGCTCTCCGCGCTCTCGGCCATGGCGGTGACTCAGGCGACCGGGACGCTGGGGGCTGCGGCCGAGTCCGCGGGGCGCGGCAGGCTGCGGGGCCACCGAGGGCGCGTAGACGCGGGCTGCGGGTGCGGGTGCGGGTGCGGGTGCGGGTGCGGGCCCGGGTGGGCGACCGGCTGCCGTGTGGACGCGGGGACTCTCCGCGTCGCCGCCGCTTCCTCCTCCTGCACCTCCCCCACGTCCGTCGCCGGCGCCGCGCAGGGCACGCTGGGTAACGCGCTGGCCGCGGCGCCGACTCATGGCGGCCGGTGGCGCGAGGCACGCCGGGTAGCGCGTTGGCGAAGGAGCCGAGTCATCGCAGGGCTCCCTCCTTTCTTAGCTGGTGGACGAAGCGCGGCCTCCTCCAGTTCGGAGGAGCGCTGGGCTCGGCGAGAGAGCATCACTCAGTTCGCTTCGCCCACCCTTCGTTCAAAGAAATGAGTCGGGGTTTCTGGACGGCACCATGATGGTGCACTAAGATGACGTCAGGCCAGCGAAATTGCTAGAAAGGGCCTGGCGCACCGGTGCTCACGTCCGGGTGTCCTCCCGACCTGGTCCCCGTGGGCGTCGGCCTACAAAGAGCGGCGAGTTACTTTGTTTTAATAAGCCTGGTGTTTGCCCGGGTGGAGGGGGCTGGAACTGCCCCGTTTCGTGCTCAGGGGTTGCAAGCTACGTCACTGGAGGAGAAGAGTCTTCCGATGGACTCAGATTGTTTCAGTGAGGCCAGGGCTCCCTCCCTGGAGTCAGACCGGTTTGGGCAAGATAGCGCAACCCTTGTTTGTCTTCCAAGCTGTGTAGGGCAGAAACAGGATGCCCAGGACTGTCCACCCCACGGGTAGGATTTAGCTTAGCTGATGCGTGCCTTTAGTAGTCTGTCCAATTAAGTTACTGTATCCCTCAGGCTTGAGGTGGATTCGGGGATAATCGTTGAAAAATACTTTCAGTATAATGTAGGTACAAATAAGCTATTTTATGTGTGAACCCCACGTCATTTATTCATAAAGATAACTTGCAATACATTCTGGCACTTTATATTAATCAGCATTTCACAAATGTGAACCCTGACAGCTTACTGTGACCCAAATATGCAAAGATATTCCATATTTCTGCTCTTGGGCCATCGAACCCTGTTCTATGATCAACTACTGTTGCATCAACACTTCTGAGCAGAGCCTTTTGAAATCTGGGTCAGAGTTTCAAAGGTATAAATTGCAATACAGGTATGATTTGATATCACTTAAATGCCTGCCAGCATTGTTCAGTAACAGGAAGAAGTTACAAGGCTTATATTCAGGTATAAGAAGAGTGTTACTTCTTGGGGTAGAAAGTTCCACCATTGGGCTAGCAAGCATTTGGGAATTTTTCTCCTGTATATTTAAGTAAAATTTCTTCCCAATTTCATTAGTTCCCTGTTGCTGTCTTGTTTTCCTTCATGGTCTATTCTCCCTGTTTATTTTCCCTAGGCTGCCTCTCATGCCCACAGTGACCTCTCTTACCTTCCCCTGCCTACCTTTATTTATTCTTATATCACATTCCCCTAAAAGTCTTTAGTCTTGTGCCCTTTAGAAACCTGAATTCTTGTGCTCTAATAAATCGGCTGTAGATAACCTCTAACAGTGTACATATGGAATAGTCTTGTAATTGTCCATTTTGTCTGTTTTTTTCTCTTTCTTTTCTTTTTTTTTTTTTTGTTTTGTTTTGTTTTGTTTTGTTTTGTTTTGTTTTGTTTTGTTTTTTAAGACAGTGTCTCTGTGTTGCCATGGCTGTCCTGGAACTTACTCTGTAGACCAGGCTGGCCTCAAACTCACAGAGATCCACCTGGCTCTGCCTCCTAAGTGCTGGGATTAAAGGCGTGTGCCACCACCGTCCGGCCCTGTGCTAGTCTTATGTCAACTTGACACAAGCTAGAGTCATCAGAGAGGAGGGAACCTCAGTTGAGAAAATGCCTCCATAAGATCAGGCTGTAAGCAAGCCTGTGGGGTATTACATTTTCTTAATTAGTAATTGATGGGAGAGGGCCAGCCTATTGTGAGTGGGGCCACCCCTTAACTGGTGGTCTTGGGTTCTACAAGAAAGCAGGCTGAGCAAGCCATGAGGAACAAGCCAGTAAGTAGCACCTCTTCATGGCTTCTGTATCAGCTCCTGCCTCTTTGAGTTCCTGTCCTGACTTCCTTTGATGATGATATGTAAGTGGAAGCCAAATAAACCCTTTCCTCTTCAAGTTGCTTTTGGTCATGGTGTTTCATCACAGCAACAGTAACACTAACCAGGACACTTCCCTATTGTATAATCTGTATAAAATAAAACCCAAGAGCTTCAATAGAGGCAGGAGGATCTGAAGTACAGATCATCTTCAGCTGCATAGTCTGAGGCCTACCTAGAAAAGAAAAAGAAATGGCATTTTATGAAAGTTCTTTTAGTTCCACATCTGTGTAATATTCAAGATAAATCTTAGTGTGGTTTCCCTAGTCTGTAGTATTGCCAAGATCCCATTATAAACTTACATTTAATTTCAGTTGTATTTTGTGACCTTGTTTTTTTTATCTAACTGGGATATACTTGGGATTCGGGAACAGGCCTAAGAATATCCCAGTGAATCTTCCTGTGGCATCTTCTATTAAACACACACCTCCCAGTGCAGTCCATCTCACAGAAGTTGTAAGTCTGGTTCTCCTGGAGACTAGGAACACAATGTAACTGCTCTGGTAGGTAGGCTCTGTCTCCAGTCTTACTAGTTTTCAAAATTGCAAGCCTAATAATTTCTTTACAGATGACAGATTTACCCCAAACAATTGGATTTAAAATGTGCTTCCTGAGCTGCTCTATGTAAAGATTTTGCTGTTATACATTGTGGAAACCATAAGCAGGTGAGCTGTATAGAAATGGTGGACACTTTGCAGTAACAAAATTTTAAACTGCAAAACAAATTTTCTAGGATAATAAGGCATCATAGGGAAAACAGGTCTTCAGGACTGAAATCAGGTCTTTAAGGAAAGGCTTTTACCTCTGGAGCACTCAGGAGAATCCATCTCTTGCCTTTTCTGGTTTCTGGAGGATACCTATGTTCTGTGACTTGCTGCCACATCATTTAGTCTCGACTTTGGTTGTCACTTTCTGTTAGCCTGTTCTCTTTCTGAGGATGGTTGGCCCACCCAGATAAGCAGGCCTCCTTTATATGCAACAATGTACACAAGAATTCTGTAGACTAGGCTTGGACAGGTGTTGCGAAATAGTTTCCTCTGAGATTGAAACATTTTATCCTGCAGGAAAACTTAATTAGGAAGGTAAACAACTCAAAATAGCTTCAGGAAGTCCCTGAAACTGACCAGATTCTCTAGGTCCACTTCCTGCCAAAGTCAGCAATAGAAACAGAGTTGCTAAGGAGATTCTCAGGCAAGTAAGCAATAGAAACAGAGTGGCTAAGGAGATCCTCAGACAAGACAAGCTGCAAAAAAGACTGACCCCAGCCCAGCTGCCTGGAAGATGGTTAACGCCAATGAGGCACCAAGAAAGAACACTCTCCAACCTGATGACTTGCCTGTAGTCTGTGCAGTGAGCTCAGGTTTCCCAGCTTTGTGAGTTGTCACCCATGCCGGAATGGGCTTTGCTGATGCAGCTGTCTTTACTCATTTCTGCTTCTATAAGAAGCCCCTCACATATATTCCTGTAAGTAACTCCAGAAAATCTCATCGGCTTACCAAATTGGACTTTGGTGGTATCCCTACTTTGGTCTGTCCTGGTATCCCTATCTGGGGTGAGTAAGGGTGTGTGTTGTGTCTCCCCAGGAAAAGTTTTATCACACAACAAAATGCAAGCAGGAGGACCCCCATAAAGAACTGTATTTCAACTATCTGCACATTGTCACTGCAGTCTTCACTGTGAGCGTGACAGTCCTCTGGTCATGGATCAGTCTGAACTCCAGGTTCTGGGACAAACCATCTCAATTTGTTTTACTTTGCTTTAATAAGGTTACTGTCCACAAGACTGTTAGCAAGACAAGAGCAGCCTGCAGAATTAAGGACCACATTCTCTAGTACTCCACTCCTAGGCTTTCTAAACAAATACCATAAACCATCAGACTCTACGTTGGCGCTGCCTAATTATTGTATCTGTATTGACTTTTTCACTTGATCCAAAGCATTAGTCCAGGTACTAGAAGTATCAGAGTTTTCACATCCTTTGTCATGGCCTGCTAGGAGGAAATCTAGGACAGTCTTACTGGTCACAACAACAGTGAGCTGCAGTCAACTTTAATACTCCCCCAGGCTAACGTGACATCATTGATCATTCCTGTTAAAATAAGGCCAGATTTTGTTCCATCTCTTTCAATTGGATGTTCACATTGCAGGAATAACATATACAAGAGACACATAAATACCAACCAGCCATCCTTCTGAGAAGCTCCTGAAGCAATCCTAACCAGTCTCATTTTTAGACAGTTTTCTCCAGAGATCTGTTGAACTCTTGGGGCTCTTATGACTAGCCCTAAGTCACTGTTTCTAGAGTGGGGTATTATTGCTGACTTTTGTATAATACAGTGCTGATGATGTATGTGGTGCACCTGAAAGAAAATGTTAGTAATTATTAGAGGCTAAAATTGTGACCTGCATCAGTTGTGAAGTACAGGTAGGCAGGACCTTCAAAATGGTTGATCGCTACACCTTAGTTTGAATATTCAGTCTAGTTCTTGTTTATGGAAAAACTGCCTAAGAGCATCAATTCAAAATATGGTAATTGTGCCACACAGTATAGCATTCATCTACCTTACAGAATGGCTGGCAAAGGGTAAACATGGATGCTAGTGGGAAAGATACTCAGAAGTGTTGACAGATGCTTTGCTTAAGAGGGGCAAGAGTTAATCTATTCCCTGCTGTCTTACTCTCCTACTGTACTTAGTGGGCAGGACTCAAGGCCTGTCCCTTATTCTCTGAGTGACAGTCATCCTCAAGAAACTTGCTGCAGTTTGTGCTCACTCTTTTTGTTTTGTTTTATTTTATTTTGTTTTGTTTCTGAGACAGGGTTTCTCCGTGTAGTTTTGGTGCCTGTCCTGGATCTCACTCTGTAGACCAGGCTGGCCTCGTACCCACAGAGATCCACCTGGCTCTGCCTCCTGAGAGCTAAGATTAAAGGCATGTGCCACCACTGCCCGGCTGTGCTCACTCTTAGGGACAGTTTGAGAAGACTGATTATGTGGCCAGAGCTGTCTGATGCATACAGCAGACCCAGCCAGGTCAGGAGAACCTTCTCAGAAGACTTCACTGTCTTTTTAGTTAGGGTTTCTGTTGCTCTGGAGAGATACCATGACCATGGCAACTCTTATAAAGGAAAAACATGTAATTGGGGTGGCTCACATTTTCAGAGGTTTAGTCCATTGTCATCATGGCAGGAAGCAAGGCAGGTTGCAAGCAGACTTGGTGCTAGAGAAGGAGCTGAGAGTCCTTTCATCTTGACTCACAGGCAGCAAGTAGTTGAGACACTGGGTGGTATCTTGAGCAAAGGAGACCTCAAAGCCCACCCCCATAGTTACACACTTTCTCCAACAAGGCCATACCTACTTCAACAATGCCACACCTAATAGTGCCACTACCTTTGGGGGCCATTTTCTTTCAAACCACCACATTCCACTTCCTGGCCCCCAAAGGCTTATAGCCATATTATAATGTAAAAATGCATTCAGTCCAACTTCAGAAGTCCCCATAATCTATAACATTCTCAAACTTATTTAAAAGTCTGAAGTTCAATGTCTCTTCTGAGATTCATGCAATCTCTTTAACTATAATCCCCTATAAAATAAAAATAAAAAAGTATATCAAATACTTCCAACATATAATGGCACAGGATATATATTAGCATTCCAAAATGTAGGGCAGAGGGCATAGTGAGGAAATAGTGGACAAAGGAAGACCAAAACCAGCTAGACAAACTCCAAACTCTTTATCTCCATGTCTAATATCAAAATGCTCTTCAGATCTCCAACTGGAAGTGTGTTCCTAATTATTTTTATCAATAAAAATCAGGAGTCAAGCCGGGCGGTGGTGGCTCACGCCTTTAATCCCAGCACTCGGGAGGCAGAGCCAGGTGGATCTCTGTGAGTTCGAGGCCAGCCTGGACTACCAAGTGAGTTCCAGGAAAGGCGCAAAACTACACAGAGAAACCCTGTCTCGAAAAACAACAACAACAAAAAAAAAATCAGGAGTCAAATATCAGGATAAATCTGAAAGATCAGAGATGCAGAGCAGCAGCCACTAGAGACTTCTTACCTCTCCGAATCCTCAGACTGAAAAGGGGGTTGAGATCCTGTCTCCACCAGCCTTATATTCCTGTCCCCACCTCCCAATTGTGCTGGAATGAAAGGTGTGAGCCTCCCATGTGCTGGGATCAAAGGTGTGAGCCTCCATCACTGCCTGGCCTCTATGGTTAACTAGTGGCTAGCTCTGCCCTCTGATCTCCAGGCAAGCTTTATTTGTCAGAACACAAAATATCACACAACACCAACTTCTTTCCGCTTTGTTGACTGCAACACACTTCTTTCTCTTGGGCTGGTTCCATTCCCTATTAGCAGCTCTCCCCAGCAGGTAACCCACAACTCTGGCATCTCCAACATTTTGGGATCTACAAGGCAATCCAGGCTTCAACTTCACAGCTTCATGCAATGTCCTCCCTAGGCCTCCATTTAGGGACACCTAAGACACATGCCTGGCCTCAGCAGCTTTCTTTAGTCATGGAGGCAAATTCCATAACTCATTTCTTCTATCTTTAACTCTAGAACCATGTAGCCAAAACTGCCAAGTACTGCTGCTTACTGGGGCTGGAATATGGCCCCCTTGTTCATTTACATCTCTACCAGCTTTCTGTTTTCCATGGTTTCCTTCACTGCCTAAGCTTGGCTGTTCTGGAACTTGCTCTGTAGACCAGCCTAGCCTCAAACTCAGAGATCTGCCAGCCTCTACCTCTGGAGTGCTTGAATTAAAGGTGTGCCCCACCACACAAAGCTCCTAGCTTTTCTTTAGTACCTTTTCACAAGTTGGAAACTTAGCTGGGTGGGATCTTGCCCTGAGGTCACCACCCCCTTTATTCCATTTCTTAATCTATCTCCTTGAACACAGGATTTAACTCTATTCCACTTCCTAGTGCCCCTTTTCTCAATCTGTACATTTTGTATTTTTATTTGCTCAGCTTGCTCCTTTTCATTATAAATCTTCATGAGAGTTAACACTAATAATCACACGAGAGTCTAAATGAGGCTGTTTTGAGATTTTCTCTGCCTACAGAATTAATTTAAAACTCTCCACTTTAGCCTCAGACAGACTTTTCAGAGAAGGGCAAAAAGCAGCCACTTTCTTCACCAAAATATTGTAAGACCAATCTCTAGACCATATAATAACAGTCTTCTCCTCTGAAACCTCTGATCTCTACAGTTCAAATCACTTTTTAAAAGTTATTATTATTATTATTATTATTATTATCTTTTTTAAAAGATTTATTTATTTATTATGTATACAGTGTTCTGCCTGCATGTATGCCTGCAGTCCAGAAGAGGGCACCAGATCTCATTATAGATGGTTGTGAGCCACCATGTGGTTGCTGGGAATTGAACACAGAACCTTTGGAAGAGCAGCCAGTGCTCTTAACCTCTGAGCCATCTCTCCAGCCCTATTATTATTATTATTATTACTATTATTATTATTATTATTATTATTATTATTATTTGGTTTTCGAGACAGGGTTTCTCTGTGTAGGTTTGTGCCTCTCCTGGCACTCGCTCTGTAGCCCAGGCTGGCCTCAAACTCACAGAGATCTGCCTGTCTCTGCCTCCTGAGTGCTGGGATTAAAGGCATGCACCACCACTGCCCAGCTTCAAATCACTCTTAACACCACTGTCTTCCATGCTCCTACTGGTATGGCCCTTTAAGCAGTGCTTAAAGCATTCCATTGTTCTCCTAATCCAGAGTACCAAAGTCCAAATTCCTCCAAACAAAACCATGGTCAGGCCTATCATAGCAATACCCAAGTCCTGGTACCAACTTCTGTTTTAGTTAGGATTTCTATTGCCGTGAAGAGACATCATGACCATGGCAACTCTTATAAAGGAAAATGTTTAATTTGGGTGGCTTCAATTTTCAGAGGATCAGTCCATCATCATCATAGTGGGGAGCATGATAGCATTCAGGCAGACATGGTGCTGGCTACATCTTAGAAGGCAACAGAAAGTGGACTAAGTGATACATGACCACAGCAACTCTTATAAAGGAAAACAGTTAATTGAGGTGGCAGCTTACATTTTCAGAGATTCAGTCCATTATCATCATGGCAGGGAGCATGGCAGTGTGCAAGCAGACCTGGTGCTGGAGACAGAGCTGCTACATGTTGACTTGCAGGCAACAGGAAATAGACTGAGGCACTGGGCATGGCTTGGGCATATATGAGACTTCAAAGCCCCTCCCCCCACAGTGACATACTTCCTCCAACAAGGCCATACCTGCTCCAACAAAGCCACACCTCCTTGTAGCACAAATCTTAAAGGGTCTTATTAATAAAAGCATGAGAGCCAGATACTGGGGTGAACACTGAAAGATCAGAGAAACAGAACAATCCACAGCTAACCTCACCTCACCAATTCCTCAGCTGATCTTGTTTCCTCAAACTGGAAGCCTCTGAGTCCTCACCTGAATGGATCTCAGCTGAACTGCTGCCTAAAAACTAAAAGCTTAAAAAAGGGTCTAGTTCCTAGTCCTCACACCTTATATACCTTTCTGCTGTGGGATGTTCTGTATGGCCAATGTTTTAATAAATAAAACACTGATTGGCCAATAGCCAGAAAGGAAGTATAGGCGGGACTAACAGAAAGGAGAATTGAGGGAACAGGAAGGAAAGGGGAGACTGCCTGGAGCTGCGGCCAGGACAAGAAAGATGTAAGGTACCGGTAAGCCACGAGCCACGTGGCAAAGTATAGATTAATAAAAATGGGCTAAATATAAGAGTAAGAGCTAGACAATGATAGGCCTGAGCTAATGGCCAAGCAGTTTAAATAATGTAAGAGTCTGTGTGTTTATTTTATAAGTGGGCTTCGGGACTGGCGGGGATTGGCAGGAGCTGGAGAGAAATTCTCCAGCTACACCTTTCTGCTTTCTACCATCACTTCCTGGGATTAAAGGCATGAGTCAACATGCCTGGCTATTTCCAGTGTGGCTTTGAAATCACAGAGATCTGGATGGATCTCTGCCTCTGGAATGCTAAGATTAAAGGCATGTGCTATCACTGCCTAACCTCTATGTTTAATATTGTGGTTATTCTGCTCTCTGATCTGTAGCTAGAGTTTTCCTGCCTGGCCCACCTCAGGACAAATCTCTGTCACCCGCCAGTCCCACAGCCATTCAGACCCAACCAAGTAAAAACAGAGACTTATATTGGTTACAAACTGTATGGCCGTGGCAGGCTTCTTGCTAACTGTTCTTACAGCTTAAATTAATCCATTTCTATTAATCTATACCTTGCCACATGGCTCATGGCTTACCGGCATCTTCACATGCGGCTTGTCATGGTGGCAGCTGGCAGTGTCTCCCTCTCAGCCTTCCACTTCCCAGAATTCTTCTCTTTGTCCCGCCTATACTTCCTGCCTAGCCAATGGCCAATCAGTGATTTATTTACTGGCCAATCAGCAACACACTTGACATACAGACCATCCCACAGCACTGATCCCCAGATAAGTTTATTGAGGTACACAATATATCAATCACATTTCCCCTTTTTTGTTTAAAATAAAAAAGTTATAACAAATATAAGAAAAAATATATACAATATATTTTATATACAATGTATACAGTCAAGATTACATTAACAATGTCTAGTCCATTCACATTTGACAGATTCAGACAAAAAACTCCATTATAAACATTAACAATGTCCAGTCCATTAACATTTGACAAATTCAGCAAAAAATTTCATTTCTTATTCTATTTAAAACAAGTAGGTGTTGTGTGGCTATTCTGTTCTCTGATCCCCACATAAGTTTATTGGGATATACAATATATCAACCACACCTCCTAACAGTGCTAATCCCTATGAGCTTATGGGGGCCAATTACATTCAAACTTCCACACCCAGCAGTTCTGGATTTTCAAAGTAAATCTACAAGCTTCCTATGCCATCTTTTTTGTCCTTATCATTATCTTCTAGGAAATGGTCAGGAAGAGGTTATTCTTTTCTGAGGACAGCCATATTTAGTGACTAAAATATCTAGTACCGAAGTGTGTGAACTAAAAAATGATGAAGATAGAATGTGAGGTGGTTTTGATCTGAGATGATTTTGATATATTGTGGAGCCCCACAGAAACTCCATAGTGAGGTCTTATTCCATCTTGACTCAAGGTCCGAGCTTGTTTTACCCCCACAAGTCTGCATAACAGAATGTTTTGCCAAAGGTGTGGTTACCCAGTGTCTTGAGTACTAAGGAGGTGTTTACACTTGTTTGTACTTTGAACCATGATGTCCTTGAAAGGGGGAGGTCTTTTGCCCCACTTGCTTTGGGTATAAAGAGGCTGTGAAAAATAAACTCAGGGTGACGTGGTGTTGACCCCAGAGCCCTCCTGATGCTATTCTGTGTCTCTGTCCTTTTCTTTCACATCTACATCTCTATTTTTTATATCTATTATTTCTCAATCCACACTCTCATATACCAAGAACTGTCCAAAGGTCAGGCTGGACTCAACAATATATCTTCCAATACTGAACAATACCACATGCCAATGATTGTTGGGGAGTACAGAAGACCACTAAGTACCTTGACCACTGACACTCTGGGGAGTGACCTTTGCAATGAAAGATGCTCCAACTGTCAGACTGTGAAAAGCTCACAAAGTTAAAAAAAAAAAAGACACATTAGTGTTAAGAGCCACAACCATGTAACTATGTGGTTAAAAATCAACTGATTGGGGTGGACTAGAAATACCATAAACTGAACAAATATCAACCAGAAAAGAAACCACCTTTATCTCTGAGGGACTGCCAGAGACCTCTGGTAATCAATACACTAAGGACATGATCCCCTTCACTGAGATAGATGTGTGAGCTTTCATCAGGAACCACAATATGGTCTGTATGACAGCCAGTGCAGCAGATACACTGATAACTCTATGTTCAGTCTGTGATGATGGATGGTTATTGGGCCTAGCACATTAATGTACACAGGCATCAATTTTGTCTGTTGATGGTGCATCAGCAGCTTGACACACCACTCAAATTCATCAGAGAATGTAGTGAGTCTTTCTCTGTCCTGCCTGCCAGCTCCCAAATAACCACATGGAGCTTATTATTCATTATGAAAGGTCAGCCAATAGCTTAGGCTTTATTCTAACTAGCTCTTATTACTTAAATTAACCCATTTCTATTAATTTACTTTCTGCCTCATGGCTTTATTACTTCATCTCTGTATTTCTCATCCTGCTTGCTCTGCATGTGGCTGGCAACTCCACCTTCTTTTTCCCAGCATCCTCTCTGTCTACTTATTGGCTATTTAGCTTTTTATCAAACCAATCACAGTAACATATCTTCACACAGTGTAAAGGAATATTCCACAACATTTTCCCCTTTTTGTCTAAATAAAAAGGAAAGACTTTAACTCTAACACAGTAAAACTATATACAATAAGAACAATTATCAGGTGATAATTAAATTTACAATGTCCAGTCCATTTGCATTTGGCAAATTTAGAGAAAATATTCCATTATCTATCCTGTCTTAGTCCAAAGTTTTATACCTAAACCATTTTTATCATAAATTGTATTAGCATCCTAAAAAATATCTTTTTAGACCTTAAAATATTTTTTAAGATTTATTTATTTATTATGTATACAGAACAGGGTGCCAGATCTCATTACAGATGGTTGTGAGCCACCATGTGTGCTGGGAATTGAACTCAGGACCTCTGGAAGATCAGTCGGTGCACTTAACCTCTAAGCCATTTCTCCAGCCCCCCCTTAATATTTTTTAAATAAACAACTTAAATTTTTATGTTTTTCAACCTTATAAACTTTATATCACTTATGTAAGTTTCTTTTTTGAATTTGGTAACATAGAGAACTGTAAAACTATAACTATCTAGTCTTCAATTGCCATCAGAGACCCAAGAAGGATAAAATATAACTTGAGTAAAAAGGAAGTGTAAAGAAAGCAACCTCCAAAACTATAGAAATGACAGAAACAGCTGGCTGCCTGGACAGCCGCCCAAGTTTCCTCTGCAACATTGCAGCATCCATCTTCAGCCTACAGGTCTAAAATATCTGACAGACTTTTCTGTAAAGCGGGAATTTTAAAGGACTGTCCTACCTTGTCTTTTGTGTCCTTACTGTCCAGTTTTTACAGCAACTGTCAGCAGTTGAGGCAAGGGCACTTTCTTGCCCACATGGCTAGCTTTTGCCACAAAGAAAGCAAACTCCATATGGAGTTTCTTTGTTGTCCATCATCTTCTCTGAAGTAGATTGGTGCTGCCAGGAGCAGATGTGTTTTTTTGTCATCAAAAGCCTTACATTATTAAAACATCTTAAATGCCATATTCTGTAGGTCTCTGAAGCATTGAAGATCACCTATCTATCTAAAACATATCTCTGTTTGACCTTGAAAACATACTTAACATGATAAGTTTATTATAGGTGACTAACTACTAACCTGCATTTCTTTATTATCCTAAATAGTTTGTAATAATAACTTTCAAGGACTAGAAATTTACATTACATTGTTAAATGAGTTGCATTGGTACAATACCTTCAATAAGAGTAGAAACATATGTGCAGTGTTTTCTAACAAAAATAACATTAAATTTGTATTGATATATAAAAATCCATATCAATGTAAAATATTTGAGACTAGTGGTTGTTCAAAAGTAGACTCAACAATCCACCCTTTTATCTCATTATTTTTATGCTATATCTTCCCTTTTTCTCTTCAGAAAGAGATCCCTGAATCTCCTTTGTTCAGTTTTTTTCTAATCATGACCAATAACAATTTGTAACCAAGCCCCCTAAACAATGACAAACATCCATAGCCCACTGAATGACCAAAATCCACCTACCCCATTTATTGAGAATGTGGACACTGTGTTCCCTAGACTGTTTTCTGTTGTTTGGAGGCACTGGCATCTTTGGAGGACCCTGAGAAAATTAGGATAATGGTCAAGTCCTGGCTAAAATAATCTGTGAGGCTGGACCATCTCAGCCAGCAACCTTGAAATGTTCTTGATGCAGATCTCTGAGGCAACAGAGGCTCTCTGAGAGCCTGGATCACCCTGACCACTCATTTTTATTGGTGTCTGGTCCCCTTACTCTGAAAACACATAAACTTTGAAAGGTAACATACATATCTGCATTAACACAAGTATGGACTATGCATTGTACATAAGCCAGCCAAAGATAATTTTTTGTTTTACGTTTGAGCAGGTAAAATATACATCACTGCTGTGGATATCACTCTGTATGCTGTGAATTTGTTGCTCTGATTGGTTAATAAATAAAATGCTGATTGGCCAGTAGCCAGGCAGGAAGTATAGGCAGGATAAGCAGACAAGGAGAATTCTTGGGAAGAGGAAGGTTGAGTCAGGAGATGCCAGCCCACCGTTCAGGGAGCAGCATGTAATGGCACACAGGTAAAGCCACAGAGCATGTGGCGACATATAGATGAACAGAAATGAGCTGAGTTTAAGTGTAAGGGCTAGTCAGTAGTAGGTCTGAGGTAATGGCCAAGCAGTTTTAATTAATATAAGCTTCTGTATGTTTACTTGGGTCTGAGCGGCTGCAGACTGGGTGGGACACAGAAAAATTCAGCTACACATCATCTGCATTATAGTTTTCTAGGTTTATTTCTTTATGTCTGTAGCCAGGATTCGTGTGTGTGTGTGTGTGTGTGTGTGTGTGTGTGTGTGTGTGTGTGTGATTTTAATTTTTTTAAGAAATTTTTTTATTCATTTTACATACCAACCACAGATCTCCCTCTCATCTCTCCTCCTGCTCTCCCAGCCTCCCCCCCCAGTCCACCCTCCATCCCCTCCTCCAAAAGGGTAAAGCCTCCCATGGGGAGTCAGCAAACCTGGTACATTCAGTTGAGGAGGTCCAAGCCCCTTCCCCCTGCATCAAGGCTGAGTTATAGGTAATGGGCTCCAGAAAGCCATGCCATGCACCAGGGATAGATCCTGATCCCACTGCCAAGGGCCCCTAAAACAGACCAAGCTATACAACTGTCTCCCATATGCAGAGGGTCTAGTCCAGTCCCATGCAGGTTCCACAGCTGTTGGTCTAAAGGTCATGAGTTCCTATGAGCTTGGTACTAGATGAAGGTTCTATGATGACAGTCAAGGTATTCACCAGTCTGATTACTGGGGTAGGCCAGTTCAGGCACCCTCTCCACTATTGCGAATAGTATTAATCTGGGGTCATCTTTGTGAAATCCTGGGAATTTCCTTAGCACCAGGTTTCTCCCTTACCCCATAATATCTCCCTCTATCAATATATCTCTTTCATTGTTCTTCCACTCTGTCCCTCCCCCAGCTTGACCATCCTGTTCCCTTATGTTTCCACCCCATCCCCTCCCCTGTATTGACCCCCCTCCTCAGTTTACTCATGGAGACCTCATCTATTACCCCTTCCCAAGGCAATCCATGCATATCACTCTTAAGGTCCTCCTTGTTTCCTGGCTTCTTTGGAGCTGTGGGTTGTATGTAGTCTGATTTATCCTTTGCTTTACATCTAGTATCCACTTATGAGTGAGTAAATGCCTTGCTTGTCTTTCTGGGTCTGGGTTACCTCACTTAGAATGATATTCTAGTTCTATCCATTTGCCTGTAAATTTCATGAGGTCATTGTTTTTTACATCTGAGTAATACTCCATTGTGTATATGTACCACATTTTCTTTATCCATTCTTCAGTTGAGGGGCATCTAGGTTGTTTCCAGGTTCTGGCTATTACAAATAATGCTGCTATTGAACATAGTTGAGCAAGTGTCCTTGTGTTATGATTGAGCATCCCTTGGGTATATGCCCAAGAGTGATATCATTGGGTCTTGAGGTAGATTGATTCCCAAATTTTCTGAGAAGTCACCATACTGATTTCCAAAGTGGCTGTACAAGTTTACACTACCACCAACAGTGGAGTGTTCACCTTGCTCCACATCCTCTCCCACATAAGCTGTCATCAGTGTTTTTTATCTTAGCCATTCTGACAGGTGTTAAGATGGTATCTCACAGTAATTTTGATTTGCATTTCCTTGATGACTAAAAATGTCTCTTGGCCATTTGAGATTCTTCTGTTGAGAATTCTCTGTTTAGATCTATAGCCCATTTTTTAATTGGATTGGTATTTTGCTGTCTAGTTTTTGAGTTCTTTATATATTTTGGAAATAGCCCTCTGTCAGATGTGGAGATCTTGTCTCATTCTGTAGGCTGTTGTTTTGTCTTATTTACTGTGTCCTTTGCCTTACAGAAGCTTCTCAGTTTCAGGAGGTTCCATTTATTGATTGTTGCTTTCAGTGTCTGTGCTACTGGTGTTATATTTAGGAACTGATCTCCTGTGCCAATATGTTGTTGGCTACTTCCTATTTTTCTCTTCAGTGTAGCTGGATTTATGTTGAGGTCTTTGATCCACTTGGACTTGAGTTTTGTGCATGGTGACAGATATGGATTTATTTGCAGTCTTCTGCATGTTGACATCCAGTTATTCCAGCACCATTTGTTGAAGATGGCTTTCTTTTTTCCATTGTACAGTTTTGGTGTAGCCAGGACTTTAAGGGTGTCTTCCCTGATCAAATCTGATCTCTATCAACCTTGAATGAATCCACAGCCTTTTGTTTTCTGTGGAAACAAAAGCATAATCTCTTCCCCAATGTAACTTATTGACTTCCATTTTGAAGTTAAGACATATTAAAAATATATAGGTTGGTTTAATTCAGCAGTCCCTTTCACCATCCCATGTCTCTCAGCAGCTGTTAATTCAAAATTAACAAAGTACCATATATGGTCCAAACTCCCTATGTTATAATATTTTCCATCCTTATGTGGCTTATTTCTTTTTTTTTCTTTATTATTTTACTTCTGTATTTATATGAATGCTCTGTTTGCATGTACAACTGAATGCCAGTAGAGGGCATCAGATTCCATTATAGATAGCTGTGAGCTACCAGGTAGTTGCTGGGAAATGAACTCAGAATCTGTGGAAGAACAGCCAGGGCTCTTAATAACTGAGCCATCTTTCCAGCTCCTTTAATTCTGTCTTTAAAGACTATATTATTTTAAAACTATTTTTATGACTGTATATGTCCTTTTTCTTTTCTTTTTTTAAAGCCTACATACTTTGTTAAACACACTGTAACCTGTTTAGAGGTTTTTTGTTTTTTTTTTTTAGTCTGTATTTGCTTTACTTTTATCTGCATGAGCAAACTTAAATCACTGTGCAGCTTAGCTCATGGCATGCTGGCAGCTCAAACCCGCAGTGATGGCCTGGAGATGCATCTCTGACTAACACCCAAATGAGAGACTATAGGACTAGGAAGCTGCATTTGGCTCCATTTTTGTGTGTCTGGAATCTTTTTTAAGCGTTCTTAGGTCTTATGTGGAAATACGTGTCCCCACATTAGATGCCTGTTGTAGTGAGTCTTTCTCTGTCCCACTTGCCAGCTCCCAAATAACCACATGGAGACTTATTATTCATTATGAAAGCTCAGCTGATAGCTTAGGCTTGTTTCTAACTAGCTCTTATAGCTTAAATTAACCCATTTCTATTAATTTACTTTCTGTCTCGTGGCTTTATTACCTCATCTGTGTATTGCCCATCCTGCTTGCTCTGTATCTAGCTGGTGACTCTGCCTTCTTCCCAGCATTCTCCCTGCCCTGAAAATCCTGCCTAGCTATTGGCAATTTAGCTTTTTATTAAACTAATCACAGTGACATATCTTCACACAGTGTGAAGGAATATTCTACAACAGGAGAACTGGCCCTTATCATAAACATGTATTGAACTGTGGTTGGGTCGGCAGCTATGATTCCTTTTCACAATTCAGTCACAAAACCATTTTCAATCTACTAGTCTTTAGCATGCCAAGTCCAGCTAGCCCACTGGTAATAGCCCAAGGGTGAGAACAAATACAGGAAGTTTCATGAAGATGGCAACTGGTACCTTAGTTAGGATTTCTACTGCTGCAATAAAACACTGTGACCAAAAGCAACATGTAGAGGAAAGGGTTTATGTCATCTTACAGCTCCACATTACAATCCATCACTGTAAAGGCACAAAGTCAAGCAGAGAAGACACCTGGAGGCAGGAACTGAGGCAGAGGCCACTGTTGTGTGATATTTTGTTTGTGTTCTGACAAATAAAGCTTGCTTGGAGTCTGTGGGGGACCAGCTCCCACATTTATTTACCCCAGGGACTCTTGAAGAATGAGGGATAAGAGACTTAGGTAGAAATAAAGAAAAGAGAGATGTAGCTAGAGTTTTCCTGCCTTGCCCACAGTCAGGACAAATCTCTGTCACCCACCAGTCCCACAGCTACTCAGACCCAACCAAGTAAACACAGAGACTTATACTGCTTATAAACGGTACGGCCGTGGCAGGCTTCTTGCTAACTGTTCTTATAGCTTAAATTAATCTATTTCCATAAATCTATACCTTGCCAAGTGGCTCGTGGCTTACCGGCATCTTCACATGCTGCTTGTCATGGCAGTGGCTGGCAGTGTCTCCCTCAGCCTTCTGGTTCCCAGAATTCTCCTCTCTCCTTGTCCCGCCTATACTTCCTGCCTGGCCACTGGCCAATCAGTGTTTTATTTATACAGAACAATATCCACAGCACTTCCCTTTTCTTTTTTTTCAAAAAGGAAGGTTTTAACCTTAACATAGTAAAATTACATATAATTTGGGAATTTGGGCGTAGCTTTTCTTACTACTTCCTGCTGGAGGGGGGTGCTGTATCTTATGGGGACACAAAAAAATTTTAGGATTATGGAGTAGTCCATGAGGGTGTATCGTCTGAGCCAGTTGCCTTGAAACAGTTTTGGATGTTGGATCATCTGGGCCTTGGTGTCATCAGAGACCTTTCAGGGGGTCTTGGCTGGTCAAACCTGATGTATCTTAATCTGGAACAAATCCATAGCCTCTTGCTTTCTGTGGAAACAAAAGCAGAGCCTCCCTTCCAAGGTAACATATCCTTACATCCAAATTTTGAAGTCAAGGTACCTTTAAAATATACATTTTGGCATAATTCAACAGCTTTTACAATCAAGTGTTTTTCTTCAGTTACGAATATCAAAGAGAACATAATCCAGATTCTCTGTGTGGTAGCCATCTTTATGTGGCTTATTTTTTATATTACCTTGAACCTACTGCTTTAAACTGTAGCATTCTAAGACTGAAACAGTGCTGTGGCTGCTGGCTCTGCCCACTTCAGCTTCCCAACATGGCGGTGGTACGTTTTCTGCCAGCTCTGGGAGCCATCAACTCTCAGAAATAGTAGGTCTATGTTTCTATCAAAGCAGCATGTAGCCCAGAAACCTCTTTTTTTGTTTTGTACTATCAAAGGCTAAATCCACCACGCAGCTTAATGTGCCACTTGCAGAGGCCTCATTCCCACCATACTGCAGGTCAAGCACAAACGCCAAAAACCCACCATAGTAGTTCAAACACACAGGCTGCCGCTAACTTGAAAGAGACAACTAGGAACTGTTTTTAGCTCTGTTTTAGAATCTTTTTACTCAGGTTTTAGGTGGAAACTCTTGCCCCACGTTGGGTGCCATATGTAGCTAGAGTTTTCCTGCCTTGCCCACAGTCAGGACAAATCTCTGTCACCCTCCAGTCCTACAGCTGCTCAGACCCAACCAAGTAAACACAGAGACTTATATTGCTTACAAACTGTACGGCCGTGGCAGGCTTCTTGCTAACTGTTCTTATAGCTTAAATTAATCTATTTCCATAAATCTATACCTTGCCAAGTGGCTCGTGGCTTACCGGCATCTTCACATGCTGCTTGTCATGGCAGTGGCTGGCAGTGTCTCCCTCAGCCTTCTGGTTCCCAGAATTCTCCTCTCTCCTTGTCCCGCCTATACTTCCTGCCTGGCCACTGGCCAATCAGTGTTTTATTTATACAGAACGATATCCACAGCAGAGAGAAATGTAGGATAGACTTGGGTGGGCCTGGAACCTTATCCACCAGCCCAGACCTTTATTTCAAAGGCCTATTTATAACAATGCCAAGGAGAGGAGCAAACAACCTCCCCCTTGCCAGGTGTAGACCCTTACAAACACCTTACAAACAGGCCTGTGGTCCAATCAACCTCTTATGTAGTCCTGCTGGGTACAGCCACTAGGAAACCTAGTAGGCTCCAAAATGATTCAGAGGGCAGAGCTAGCCTCTAGTTAATTATAAAGGTCTGGAGGTCTGTGCAGAGAGAGGATCTAGGCCCTTTTGGTCACAGAAACCACAGAGGTAGGAAGTGACTGTGGCTACTCGCCTGCTTCTCTGATCTTTTAGGTTTTACCCTGATACCTGACTCCTGGTTTTTATTGATAAGTTTAATTAGATTTATGCATCAGGTCATGGAAGAACACTGCTTACTGGCTTGCTCCTCATGGCTTCTCAGTCTGCTTTCTTATAGCACCCAGAACCACCAGTACAGGGGTGGCACCACCCACAATGAACATTTTTCTCAATCGAAGTTCCCTCTTACAAAATGACTCCAGCTGGGTCAAACTGACATAAAAATATCACAATTGGTTAGAGATAATAGGTAAACCCTAACTCCTGTTCATAAGTATAATGGTGGATATTTCTGATTCTGTGTGTCAGCATGGATACTGAACTGCCTCAGTAGCTCAGAATTTCCGTAAAGCTTCAACTAAGCTGAACCCTTCGAGTGAGGCCCAAAGACACAGGGAAACTGTCAAGTGAGGGTCCCACCAAACAAACAGCTTTGCTTCAGGGAGAAAAGTCAAAAGGACAGGGAGGAGAAAGATAAATTTAATTAATGCAAACATCACTTATAAAAATCAATTTTGTCTGTGACAACTTTGTACATGTTCATAATACAACCCAGTCATAACCCTCCCCCCTCCTCCTTTTGGCTGCACTTTCTGCTTCAAGTCCCCATTCCACTTTCATGTCTTAGCTTTTGCATTGTGACCCATGGGTCAGACCAGTGTCACTTGCAATGGCATGGATTTAGGGCTATCCACTGGAACATGGGTAACTCACCAAGGGCTACATCACGAGGCAATGAATTCTTCTCCCCAAGCAACCTGTGATTGCCATTAGATAAGACATCCTTTCATGGCCCTGATCCTCATCATCTGGCTCTTACGCCCCTTCTCATTTTGCTTCTTCAGTGTTCCCTGAGCCCTGGTGTGGGGAGGTGTGAGATGGGCATCCCACTTAAGGTCGAGCACACAGCAATCACTTGTCTTAATATCTTGACCAGTCATGATTCTGCATTAACTGCTATTCACTGCAAAAGCTTCTTTGGTCAAAACCGAGGACTGTACCAGTCAGAAGGTTTGACAACATATCCATTTAGCAAAATAAAAGTGCTCATGGGCTCTGGGTCTTTGACAAGATCTGCAGTACTAGGCATGAATTCCCTCCTATGAAATGGGCCTCAGCGCCCATCAAAACGAATTTGTTGCCTCACAACAGTTGTGCCACTCTTATTTCAGTGAGCATCCCTCACCTGGCAACTTGATATTGTAGTTTGCAAGGTCCGAAGCTAAGAAATACCATTTCTGACTTCCTGTACTGCTGTGGGATGGTCTGTATGTCAAATTGCTCTGATTGGTCAATAAATAAAACACTGATTGGCCAGTGGCTAGGCAGGAAGTATAGGCGGGACTAACAGAGAGGAGAAAAGAAAGAACAGGAAGGCAGGAGACACTGCCGTGACAAACAGCACGTGAAGATGCCGGTAACCCACGAGCCACATGGCAAGGTATAGATTTATAGAAATGGATTAATTTAAGATATAAGAACAGTTAGCAAGAAGCCTGCCATGGCCATACAGTTTGTAAGCAATATAAGTCTCTGTGTTTACTTGGTCGGGTCTGAGCGGCTGTGGGACTGGCGGGTGACAGAGATTTGTCCTGACTGTGGGCCAGGCAGGAAAACTCTAGCTACACCGTACTCCCTAAACTGCCTACACAGCAACTTCTGGCACCATGATGGCCTCCCAGTAGTGAGGAAGCTTCCTGCTTGGTTACAACATGGCTTCTCTATATTCTGTATCCAAGATGTGTGGTTGTCGTCAACAAAAGGGATGTCTTACCATCCAGTTCTGGTGGGCAAGCAGGTGCAATGGCCATAACTTGCATAATTTTAGGAGGTCTTTCTTTGGGACTTCCTGGCCAGTAATTCTTAGAGAGGTATCTCATATCCAGGACTGGGATTTTTGTTTAGCAACCCAGGGCTTCTGGAATGGGAAATGCAACTTTTAAAAAATTATTTGACAATTTCACACATGTATGTAATGTGTTCTGATTATTCTCTCTCCATCCTCTTTCATCTGGCTTCCACCCCAACATCCCTTCCCCTCCCACCACATCCTGCCCCATCACTAGCAAGTCCTTCCCTACACTCTTGACTTTGGCTGGTAGTGACCCATGTAATTTGACCAGGGCCATCTGTGTGACAACTTGTCTGGTCATCGATGTGATGCACATGCAAAAGCCAATGGTTCTTCCTCACCCTGAATCTACTGGTAGCAATACTTCAGCTGTGAAGGGCGGGGACTTCTTGTGCAGCTCCATCTTGAGTCTTGTCCAGAAGATAACACTTCGCAGTCCTTCACTATCTTTTCTCTCTTTTTACCCACTCTTCTGCAGTGATCCGTGAGCCTTAGAGAGGATTGTACAAATGTTGTCCAGGGCTGGATTGCATCTGTCACTTACTCTTGCCCCCCTGAGGCTTTGCATTCACCACCAGTCACTGGAAAGAACTTTTCTAATTAAGGCTGACAGTAGCATTTGCCCATGGGTATAAGCATAAATATTTAGAAGACAGCTTAATGCTATGTCAATTTGCCAAGCTATGGTATTCAGTTGCCTCCCAGGGCCTATAATTTCTTCCACCACTGATTTTTGACTAGGTTTACAGTGCTAAGCCATGGACTTTCCTGTGGTCTCAAATCTCATCGGAGAGCAGCGAGCTGCTGGCTACCTTTCCACCAGTAGTGCATTGTTTCATTTTACACTACTGTTGGAGTGGTGAGTGCACACAGTGCACACCAACAGAGGACAGCAGTCCCTTTACTATTTTTGTTTGGTTTTTATGTTTCCTGAGACAGGGATTTTCTGTGTAACAGCTCTAGCTGTTCTGAAACTCGATTTGTAGACCAGGCTGGCCTCGAACTCACAGAGATTCACCTGCCTCTGCCTCCCAAGTGCTGGGATTAAAGGCGTGTGCCACCACCACTTGGTTTAACTAAGCTTTTTCTTTTTTTCTTTTTTGTACCTTTTCTTTAAAGTTTATCACTGTATGTATGAATTGTGCCTGGTATTAAATAAGAACATTTTCATACAATTATATAATGTTATATAATGTACTTTGAGCATACCCCACCTTACTTCTTATCTTCCCATTTCTGTCTGTCTTCCTGGAAGCCCCTTTGCTCTAGACATTTTTCACTCTACATTCATGCCATGCATACATGGTTTTATACATCTATCTAAAATCTAGGAATAACAGATGAGGGAAACATACAATAGTTGCCGTTCTGAGACTGGTCTAATTTATATGATTATCTCAGGTTGCATCCATTTTGCTGAAAACATAACTTCATTCTTCTTTGTGACTGAACACACATGTATATCTCACACTCCTCTGCTGTTGGACACCTAGGTTGGTTCTGTAATTAGACACATTGGTTCTCAAGTGAGATGCTGAAAATAGTAGATGACTATTTTCAGGTTTCTGAGGAGCCTGCATAGTCATTCCCATGGTGGCTGCACCTGCTCACATTCCACCAGCATCATGTAAGAGTTCCCCTGGTTCACAATGGTACCAGCATTTATTTTTCTTTTGGAGAATGAGTACTGCATTAACATTATTTATACCCTCCTCCTCCCCCCAAGTTCTGCTCATTTTTTGTTTTTTTGTTTTTTGTTTTTTCTCTTTTAACCATGCAACAAAACTTCTATTAACATTTTTAACAAAGGTTCAGCTATTACCAAAACTTGTAATTTCTAAACTTAAATTGGGGCAAATGGCTATAGTGCAGAGTAGTGCCGTCATTGCCCACTGGAAATGCAGACTGAAGAATTAATAGCCATCCCTCCGATGGAGGACCAGGTACAGGGTGACTCTTTCTGGATGCTGTAATCAGAAAGTGTGGCCATCTTCCAGCTGCTGGGGGTGGTGGTGCCCTCTTTATCCTGGATCTTGTCCTTCACGTGGTGGTGCCATGGGCTCCACTTCTAGGGTTATGGTCTTGTCAGTCAGGGTATTTTGACCTGTTAACCAATGTGATGAAACCACAAAGCGCCTAGAGCACAGAAATGCCTAGACACAAGGTCCACTGAAGAATCTCTTGTCACTCTATTTTGTTTTCTTCATGACTGCCATAATGGCTGGGGTAAATGAAAATTCAATGTAGCTTAATTTGCTTTAAAGTACTTTTTATTATTTTTAATTATGTGTATTTGTGTGTCTTCACCTGGCTGTTTGAATTTCTTTGAAGAACTGTTCACTAGCCCATTTCTTTTGAGTGGTTGTATTTCTTTAGAGTTTTGAATTTTGTGAACGTTCTAGATAGTAATCCTGTCAGACAAACAAATATATTCTCATTCAGGAACTGTCTCTCCACGTGGTGGTTTCCTTTTCTGTGCTAATTTAATGCATGAGGTCCTATTTGCCAGTAGTTGGTCTTATTTCCTGAACAATTGAAATACTGTTCAGAAAGTCCTTGCCTATGATTCTAGAAGTGTTTTTTTTTTTCCTGTAACAATTTCAGCTTAAGGACTTACATTAAGGTTTCTGAAGCATTTGGAGTTGATTTTTTAGATGGGGTAAGAGGTAGGAATCTAGTTTTGTTCCATCTGTGGGTATCCAGTTTCCCCATCAATGTTTGTTGAAAAGGCTGTCTTTTCTCTAAGGTGTATTTTAGCATCTTTCTCAAAAACCAGGTGGCTGCAGCTGTGTGGGTTGATGTCTGGTCCCGTTTTACTCCACAGATCAGTCTGTTTTGCTGATACCATGCTCATAACTACACTGTAGAGCAAGAAGACAACGCCTGCAGAGTCAGGCCTGCTTTGGCTATCCCAGGGTCTTTTGTGCTTCCTTGCGAATTTGAAGATGGCTTTTTTGCTTTTGTGAAGAACGGCACTGCCATTTTCATGGGCTCACACTGCATCTGCAGGCTGCCTTTGGCAGCTTAGCCTCTCACAGTATTCATATTCCCAGTTCCTGAACATGGGAGGTCCTTCCAGTCTTTCATATTCTTGGTTAGGTTTATTTCTAAGTGTTTTTTCTTAAGTTGTGAAGAGATCCCTTCCCTGATTTCTTTCTCAGCAAGGTTGTTACTGGTAGATAGGAAGGCTACTGACTTTTGTATGTTATTTTTGTGTCCTCTTTCTCCTGTGTGTACTCTGGGGATTGAACTCAGGCCAGCAGATGTGACAGCAAGCACCTTTACCTGCTGAGCCATCTCAATGGCCCACAAGTCTGTTTTCTCCCAGTCTGCTTATAAGTATTTATTAAAGGATCAGTTCACTCTCACTTAGGCCTGAGATCTTGTTTTTGTCTCCGAATCAAAGTTTTTTTCTTTTTCACTATTCATTTTTTTTCCCCTTGAGACAGGATCTATTACGTATCTCTGGCTATCCTGGAACTCACTATGTAGACCAGGCTGGCCTCAAACTCACAGAGATCCACCTGTCTCTGTCCCTCAACTTCTGGGATTAAAGGTGAGTGTCACCACACCTGTCCTAAACTCAATTTCCTTAAAGGACATGGATTATAGGACTCTTGTGTAAATTTTTCATGGGTTTCCTTCACTTATCAAATTATGTTGATTTCCTAATTTGAAGCTCAAGATGGATCGTCGGCTATCTGCACACTACTTCTCTGCCTTTCTAATTACTATCCTGTGTAAACATCCATGCTTTAGTCAAAATGAAGGCCACCTGGGTGGCAAGTGTAACTCGGCAGAGTGTTTCCTACTCACCTAAGTGTGTGTGAGGCCCTGGACTAGACACCTAGCATAAAATAACTTTTCAGGCTTCTACTCCTTCACCATACTTTGTTTATCATTTTTCTTTTATCCTAATTTTTCTTTTCCTTCTCTCCTGAATAACCTCTTTATCAATCAAACACTGCTTCAGCATCTACTCTATGCCTCATGACAGAGCAGCACTGGGCACACAGGGAATGATAATCACAGCTCCTAAAAGGCTCGTATAACCTAATGGAAGAAGTCAGAGAGAGATAAGCAATGACAACTCATCACATTTCTGTTAAAATTGTTTTGTTTCTCAAAAACTGTCCAGAAATAGAGCCAGTGAGATGGTTCAGTGGGGAAGGGCACACTGTTCAGAAATAGAGCCAATGAATGGTTCAGGGCCGGGGACACTTGCCCTCAAGCTCAGCACCCCGAATCTGAGAACCAGGCCCCCGATGGTGGAAGGAGACAAGAGTTACTCCAGGTGTTCTCTGACGTCTTCACGCATGCTACAGCACACACCACTTCAGTAAATTAAAAAAATAAAATAAAAAGGAAAGACTGCCAAGAAAGGGAATCTTGGGGGCTGGAGAGCTGGCTCAGTGGCTAACAGCACTTGTGGCTCTTGCAGAGGACCTGGGTTCTGTTCCCAGAACTTGCATGGCAGTTCACAGCCATCCCTAACTCCAGTTCCAGGGGATCTGACCCCCTCTTCTGGCCTCCATGGGTGCCAGGCACACACATACATTCAGGCAAAACACTTACACACGTAAAACACACACAGAAGCGCACACACACACACACACACACACACACACACACACACAGAGTATTTTCAGTAATATTGGCTCAAAAGGCCAAGCTCAGTGTGCATGTATTCACTTCTAACATTACACACTGCTTCTGCCACTCAGCAATCTACTTCAAAGGACAAAGACAAATTTTAATAAATCATAATTGTGTATCACTGAACATATTGAAGGAAAAAAGTCCCCATTTGCAGTTAATTATTCTAGCAATTTCCCAGCAATCAAGCGTCCCTTGTTGACCCCCCTCACCTAGCCTCTTCAGTGTTGCTGTGTCTATTCTGACTGTGCCAGGCCAGGCTGCTATTTCAGCAAATCTTCTAGTCCAGATTTTATTCCTCGGCCAGAATGCTTCTCAACAAAAATATAGGAGAAACTCTCTGTAAGCATCATCTCGTGTAAGCTTTCTCAATTTACATTGAGGAACATGTGATACACTTGTGATGACTCTTGGAGACACGTGGGCATTAGTTTTTCCTCTTTGCTCACCACCACCTGAGGACATTAGCCGTATTCTTTCTACTCATGGTGCGATCCTGTCAGGTTCAGCACACAAAGGTGTGGAAAACTGAGCAATAACAATACCACACTGTTCAGGAGACTTTAAAGATCAGGCAGATTAGTGGAAGAGTAAATTAATTTTATTGACTGATGAAAAACTAAAGTCATAAGAAGTTTGGACAGAAAACAATAATCAAGTTCTGCTGGTATTCTATATTTTCTTTTAACTTTAAGCCAAAAGAACATAAAATTGTAGACTATGAGTGAGCTAGTTACTTTTAGTTCCTTCAACAAAAACTGCAGTCTAGCAGTTACACAGTATTAAATATACACATTTTTTTGCAGAATTCTGAAAAATCTGTGTGTTGACTTCAAAGGCTGCCATAATCACCTACACTGGTCAGACTCAGGGTTCCTTTTCCCTTTTCTGCCGCCCTGTGAGGAAAAACAGCACATTACTTCAGCTTGGGGCATTTTCAGTTTACAAATACACAAAATCAAAGTGCAGCTAGGTATTCTACCCGGCTGCTTTCACAGTTACTTTTACTAAGACTACATAAAGTAATTGTTTAGGCTAATGAAGTAAGATCACAAATACCTCATTTTTCAGAGTTTACTTTGTCCTAAATACTTTAAAAAGTACAAAACAAGCAAACTTTATTCATCTCATATAATCAGCAAATTTGGTAATTCAGTTAATTTCTTTTTTGGTAATTTAATTTATAATTTATGTATAGTTTTGTTCTTATTAAATAGCATTAGAATTTAAAAATTTTTAATTTATTTGTATTTTCTGCACATGGGTGTTTTTCTGCATATACATCCGTGTACTTTAGTGTCTGGTTCCCAGGGAGGACAGAGGAGATTGTCGGATCTCATGGAGCTAAAGTTACAGAAGGTTGTGAGCTGCCTGCCATGTGGGTGCTGGGAACTGAACCTAGGTCTTCTGGAAGCACAGTCAGTGCTCTTAACTGTTGACCCAACTCCTCAGCATTAGAAATTTGATTTTCAGGCTAGGACGAAGGGCAAAACACCGACACACATAAAATAAAAGGAAGTACTTAAAAGTTTAAGAATACACTAAGTCTATTTCTCAGCCGCACTGGGGACACGTTAGGCGAGGCTCATGTGAAAGGGCAGTGGCTTCTCTGATCTCTTTCACCCTTTGGGCCTACAGCATCCATTTGAAGTTAAATACATCAACCTTCTAAACTAAAAACCAAAAACTCTTAAATACATGAATGCTGTTCTTCACTCCTGATCACACGCAAGGTTCCAAAAGATTTATTCATTTAGGGGAAAAATGTACTGATTTTGCAGGAAATGAAATGTATAATAAACATACATTTAAAAAGAGATTTATTTCCTTTTAGTAGGAAAATAAAAATAAGTTTAGAAAACATTCCTTTAAGGTAAATAGCCACTATGCTCAGGCCCTACTATTGCGTATCTTAAAATTCTTAGCATGCTTCTCAATGATCAGAATTACCAATAACACAGCTGGATGAGTATCACTGGCTATGACGTTGTCAGTGTGAAAATCCAATGAGATTAAAACAAAACCAAAAAAACCCCAAATAACAGACATACAAGGATTGCTTTCAACATTTCATTATGACCAGGCTGGCCTTGAATTCACAGAGAAACACCTGCCTCTGCCTCCCAAGTGCTGGGATTAAAGGCATGTGTCACCAGCCAGGCCGGATTAAATACTTTTTATATTTTCTATGCCTCCAATGGCTTTCAAGCCTTTTTTTTTAAACCATGATTTCACATTGATGATTTACATGTATATATATAAGTATGGAAAAACATATCTGACACATTGATTAATGGAAAATATTGATGATTACTCTCAACTGTTTCATACAGGAAAAAAGAGCTGAGTTATCTTCTTAAGCCTAGCAGAATATAGTATCATCAAAATAATAATGAATGCAAATAACATCAATGGCTACAAAATCACTGGTGAAAGATCACACAGTCTCAAAGTATCAATCTCTGCCCACTTGTCGGTTAAAAAGAGCAGAATCTACATCCAAGTCACCAAATGTGTGGTGCTGTGGTGTGTCACCTGCGCCTTTCTGTTACATAACTAACAGTACAGACTGTCTACATAGCTCTGATGCACTTCTCAAATCACTTTAGTTATTGTTGTACATACCAATATCTAGAATTACCTTTATATTTTTGAAAATGTACATTATCTGGCCAATAACAAAAGCATTAACATGGAATTAGAGAAATGCCTCAGTGGTTAAGAGCCAGAGGACCTGGAGGCTTACAAGTGTTTCTAACTCTAGCATCAGGGGATCAACACACTCTTTGACCTCTACAGGTACCCCTCCATATACACACAACTCATACACATAAATAAAATAAATCTATTTTTCTTTTACAAAATCATTAATATATCTGGTGAATACATTTTCACTTAAAAATAAAATAGCACATTTATTCTTACATTGGATCTACTCCAAATGTAGCTATAAAGAAAAATTCAAAATTATAAAAACATACCTGGTATTTGGCTAATTCTGCCTGTAATACTTTCACTTTAGATCTTTCCTGTTCCAATGCAGCATGAAGTGAAGTCACCTATAGCCAAATAGTCAGTAAGAAAACTCTTTTTGCCTTTTTTTGAAAGTACACTAATTCTGAACATACCCAGTGTGATAAAATCTGACAACTGTCAGTATCAGAGATGCCCTTCCCATGGTTTCCATGAGACACCACAGGTGTGCACAGACAGGAGGAGAGGCTCACGGTGTAGAGAAAACACACCAGAACAGGATAAGCTCTGCCTGCTGTTGGTGTTCATGTCCACTAACTCACAACCTTACCTTTTCAGACTCTTTAGGACATATCTACCATCTTTAATTAAGTAAGCAGAAACTCTCTTTGCTAGTACACAGTAACAATGAATACACTATTGTTTTCTCGCTTGCTTACTGGGCAGTACTTCTGTTTTGTGGGGCATAACAATTAAGACCTCAGAACAGCATGAGAAACACAGTCAACAGGTCCCAAAGCCTCTCACCTGGACCGTCAGCTCATTCTTGATGCTCTGTGATTCATCCACTTGCAGGAGTATCTCTGCCTTGTCTTTCACTGAGGGAAAGAAAGCAGCGGCGTCACTGTTCAGTCACTGCAGTGCCGAGTGAGATAAACTCAGGGCAGCACAGTCAGAACAATGGTTTCTTCCTCTTTGCTTAATGCACGTCCTTCTGGGGCCTGACTGGCCTTATTTCTCACTAGTACATACTGGTCATTATTATAGCAACAGGTTTTTGTTTTGTTTTTTAGTAATTTAATTTTTTTCTGTGATGTTGAAATATTATCTGCATAGATATGATTAATTTTTCAATTTACAACCACTAGGACAGGTATATAAGAAAACTGAAAAATTCTAACAAAAAAGAAATATCTTGAATATTTATCTATTTATTAGGTCATGTTTATATTTTTTGTTATACTTAATTTGTGTGTGTGCATGTGTGTGCATGTGCCCCAGTCCATATGTGTCAGGATAACTTGTGAAAGTCAGTTCTTTCATTCTATCATATAAGTTCCAGGAATCAAAGTCAGGTTTATCATGTTTGGCAGCTCAGCTTTACCCACTCAGCCAACATTTTACTTTGTAGCCCAGGCTGGCCCTTGAGCTTCTGATCCTCTTGCCTTAGTCTCCAAGGTGCTAGGATTACAGAAACAAACCACTATACCTGATTCTTGGCTATTCTTAAAAGAAACATTTTTATTTTATTTCTTTTCCTTTTTTTAAAAAAATTTTTTTGAGACGGGAGTCTCATCACTATGCAGCTTTGGCTGGCCTAAAACTCAGAGATCCCCCTGCCCCTACCTCCAGAGTGCTGGATTAAAGGTGTGCTCCACCATGCCTGACTTGGTGCAACAGTGTGTAAGAACTCGAATCTCAGCCCTCTTACCTGAATAGTGGTAGATGTGCACAAAGCCAGGTACTTGAAGAGGCCTTACAGTGGTGATATTACAAAAAACTATCCAACTTGTATCACTCTGGGAAATTGTGTGTGTGCGCATTGATAAAACATGTAACTTGGTGATTTGTCTTCAGATATTAAGATTACCTCTAATTCTAAAAAACACTCAAAGGCTGAGTGTGGCGCACACGCCGCTAACCCAAGCACCTGAGAGGCAGAGGCAAGTGGATCTTTGCGAGATCAACACTAGTCTGGTGGACACAGCAAGTTTCTGGCCAGCCAGAGCTGCACAGCGAGACCCTATCTCAAAGAAACAAACTAAACAAAGGAGCACTGCTGCTCGTATGGAGAGCCAGAGTTCAACCTGCACACCCACACGGTGGCCACAGCCGCGTGATTCCAGCTCCGGGGAACCCATGCCCCTCTTCTGGGGTTTCTGAGCACCAGGCACACTCACAATACATTTACATACACACAGGCAAAACACCCACACACCTCAAATAATTAAACAAACAACCCTCGCACTCAAAAACACGTGAATCACTTACTTTCTCCTTCCTGAAGCATTTTTAATAATTGTCCATTTCTTGCTTTTACTTCTTTATACTTTGTCTAATAATCAAAGAAAAGAGATTTTAACTTTTTAAAAGTAAATGATAAATTATGGTCCACTTTTAATTTATTGGGCTGTACATTCTGTGCTTGTTTAAAAACATAAATCATTTATGAAATAAACAGACAGAGGAAGATGTAATTGGAACTACTCAATTAAATCTCGGAAAACTTAAAGAGGGTCAACAAGATGGCTTCAAGGGTAAAGCTAATGACATGAGTTGATCCCTGGAACCCACACAAAGGTGCAAGGACAAAACGGACTCCACAGGACTGAAGTCTACATGTGTTGTAACACACACACACACACACACACACACACACACACACACACGCACGCACGCACTCACACCCACATACTCATGCCCCCCCCAACTAATAAACTTAAACTTAAAAAGTTTCAAAGTAGTAGGGGAATAAAAGTGAAGTCAGGAAATTATTAAAATTTCCTGAAGGATTTTTTTCTTTCTTCCCAAATAAAAACTCTAAATAATTCCAACTAATTTTGATAAAAATCAAAAGAAAATGGCTTCCTGCAAGTTTTACCAGAACTCTCTGTCTGTTCTACAACTGCTATGGTCAGATACAGAACTATCAGCACTACTGGACTTTTTCAGTTCCTTTTCCCAAATGGCTTGGTTCTTCTAGTCCTAACAAACAATACACCATACATTCATGAATAAGAGAAACTGTGCTCCCACATGGACCATTTGAATTTCTGATAATTATCTCCCCAAACTGTTTTCACTCAACATTTCTTTTAGTACTCTAAATACCTTCAAACACTAATAAGCAATTAGTGAAAACATTAAATGTTATAAAAAGATAAAAGCCTAAAAATGTCAGTATAAAAACCTTCTCTCTCTCTTTTTTTTTTTTTTTCTCTCAGCAGGTACCAAGTGTGTGCAGAATTTACCAGTTTCATTTTTATTTCCACAGTGCTGGGGTCCAACCTAGGGCCTCACCAAACACACAAATCAAGGAGCTACCACTGAACGATGCCAGAGCCCAGTGAACTTAAATATATTTTATTTTTATTTATTTATTTTGGGAGAGGGGTTGAGACAAGGTTTCTCTGTCTAACAGCCCTGGCTGTCCTGTAGACTGGGTTGGCCTCAAAGTCACAGAGATCTGCTTGCTTCTGCCTCTCGAGTGCTGGGATTAAAGGTGTGGGCCACCACCACCTGGCTTTCAATATATTTTAAATTCTATAAAAAGTGACTTTTACTAAATGGTACTCTATCCAATTAAACTGCTGATAATAATTATTTACTGAGTAATACTGCAGTCCACACAGGGAACTGAAGTGTCTGCCACAGTAAATATAAAGAAAGTAGAATCACTTAAGACATTGAGATGAAAGAGAGATGCTGCACACAGCAGCCCCAGGGCCCTGGCATGCCCACAGGCGCTCAGGAAATAATCAGTAGACTAACGCTGGTCAGAAGACACACCATGCCTAGGAACTGGAGCATCTTTGTCCAAGTCTAAAGGGGAGCAGTAAGAGAGTGCTTCCTAAGTTTGTGGTTAAAAACCACTGTAAGGGCTGGAGAACTAGCCCAGGGTCAGGAGCACTTGCTGCTCCTGCAGAGGACCCACCCAGTTTGGTTCCCAGCACAACTTGTAACTCCAGCTCCAGGGGATCTGACACCCTCTTCTGGATTCCATGGGTACCTGAACACACATGTGCATTCATACAAGCACACATACACACAAATAAAATTTTAAAACTAATCTTTAAAAGAAAACAATTGTATACATATAGTATTAGCAAGGATATGGAGAAATTAGAATCCCTGTGCATTTCTGGTAAAAAAGGAAAAATAACAGTTGCTTTGAGAAAGCTTGGAAGTCACATAAAAAGCTAAAACAGAATATCATATAATCAATTCTACTTTTAGTTTCTCAAAATATTCAAAGAACTCAAAGCAGGATCCCAGATACTTGTGCACTCATACACAAAATGTAGTCTGTACATTTAGGAGGATGTTATTAAGTAATGTAGGACAAGGAATGAAGTTCTGATAAATGCTACAACACAGAGGAACCTCCAAAACATATGTTATAAGAAATAAGCCAGAAAGAAAAGACAAAAACTGTGTGAGCCTCCAAAACGAGGAATCCACAGCAGGCAATCCACAGAGATGGACTGTCGGAGAGAGGGCAGGAACAGCAGGCTGCTTCAGGTCAGAGTCTCTGCAAGGGACAGCAGTACCGGTCACTCGACAGTGGGAAGGTAGTACTCTATGTTACTGGGCCTTTAATCCCAGCACTCGGGAGGGAGGCAGAGGCAGGCTGATCTCTGTGAGTTTGAGGCCAGCCTGGTCTACAGAGTGAGGATGGTCAGGGCTACACAGAGAAACCCTGTCTCAAACAACAAACAACAAGCAAACAAAGAAACACAAAGAACAAGTAACTAAATAAACAATGCTACTGAACCATATGCTTAAAATAGTTTATACAGTTAAATGCATGTAACACACAATGTATTTTACAATATATATTTTCTAACAAAATTTATACCATTATTCAGACTTTAAGTGAATAGTCAGTTTAAAAGACTGAATAACAGAATGACTATTTCTAGTAACTGAATAATAAACATATAAAAACCCATAAAATGTAAATTCCTAATTCTTTTACAGGAATGGATACACACCTCCCACTGGGTGATCACAGCTTTGAGCTTCTGAATTTCAGCATCCTTCCTTTCAAGTTCTAACTTTAGTCTTTCAATTCTTCCGTCTTTTAGACCCACTTCCTGAAAAAAAGAAAAATACTGCTTTTGACCAAGATTGTTCCACCTATCATTGTTTACAATAGTCCTTTGTGAAAATATTAAGAGGAAAAATACTATATTTTTTTAGACAATTTTGAATTACTACATTTCTACCTTACTCAATTACATGATCCTAGTTTCATACAGTGATAGCAAGTGAGGTTTTTATGACAAGCTGTAAGTATACGCTAGACCAATATCCAGTCCTAGAAATGACAGTTCTGTCCTAGAATAAACACATGCTGGAGTTCCCTGACGAGGTTCTACATAGCCCCGGCTGTCCTGGAACTCACTATGTAGACCGGGCTAGCACTGAACTCAAGACACTCTCCTGCCTCCGCCTCCCGAGAGCTGGAATTAAGGTGTGCACCATTAGGCCTGGATCTATTCTGATGAATGTAAACTGATTGTATTTTCCTAAAGAGTGATGCACACAGATGCTCAATGAGTAGTTTCTAGGTGCCAGGGAAGAGACTGAAACATTTTTGTCCTTATGAAACTTGTCTAGTATAGCATGGGCATTTCACATAAAGCGCGTGTGCATATAGAAGCCAAGGTTTAAGCTGTGAGGTAAACTCTGGGCAGTGTTATGAGGGAGATGGCAGGAGATGACTTTGAGCTGGGTGTGGTGACATGCTGTGGTCCTGGTGCCTAGAAGGCTAATACTAGAGGACTACTTGAGCCCACAAGTTAAACCCAAGCAAGACAAACAACGGTTGCTCTTCATTTTTCTGAAAACATTTGAAATAATTGTCTGGCCCTGTGCCCATCTCACTGTTTATGAGGTCAGTAGCCAGGGTGTTCTCTGTTGAAGGGTCTTATGTTTTTGTCCTGTGATTTTCCCATCTGTTGGTTTGAGTATCTTCCTATTCTGGGGTGTGTGTGGGGGTCTTTTTCTTACTCAGTCTTCTCTTGAAGACTAGAGCCTGGTACACTTACCAAAGCAAAAACAAATTGCCTTTAGAAGTGGCTTCTGCTTCTCTCCTCCCTGACAGGGCTAAGTGTGGAGCTGTCCTGGCTCCCTGTGCTGCCTGTCTGTGTTCCAGCTCTTTCCAGGCTCCTTTTATTTCTTTTGTGGGCTTCTAAAGCTGTTCCTCTCTCTTTGGAATAGAATCTATTTTTTCCTTATTCTGCTTTTCTTAAAAGCTTCACTGGTTTACACAGAGGCATTCTCAAGTCTGCCATCTTGTGTGTAAATCTGATATTTATTTATTGTGTGTGTTTTCACAGTGAATTTTAAAATACACTGTGTAATGAGAAAAGTAACTAAATAATAGTTCAATTATATCTATATCTATCTATCTATATATATGTATTTTTTTTCATTCATTCTCCATATGTGATATCTCAGGTCTGTAATCCTAGTGCTTGTGAGGCTGAGGCAGGTAGATCCCTGTGAGTCTGAGGCCAGCCTGGTCTACAAAGCGAGTTCCAGGACAGCCAGGGCTGTTACAAGGAAAAAGTCTGTCTCAAAAAAGAACTGAAAAGAATTAGTACAGCTTAAGTCACGTCCATCAGCTAGCTTCAGGTTTCAAAGATACTGCCACACTGGTTTTGAAATGGCAATTCCAATCTTCATTCTGCCTAGTTTGCTATGCCGTCCTGTCTCCTTGAAACTGTTATCTAGCCCCACACATACTCTTCATGTTCCTTCAATTCTCCCTAGACTCTGCAATAAAATTATTAGTACCAAATAAAAAGTTTATTCTGCTCAAAAATTTCTTAAAATTCTTTCCTGTCCACAGACTAAACTGCAAACTAGGCTTTAAATGCTCCACAATGCTTTCCAATCCACCTCTGCAAACTTATACAATCTCCTCTTTTCACTAAACTGATTTCTATTTCACTGTTCATGGTTTTACTGAAGACAGAAACTCATCATGATGTCCATTCCCAATTACACTAATGTGCTATTTTTCTACTCACAACTCTTGTCTATACAATCATCTATAAATACATATTGTGTACATAGACTCTGTTAAGTATTTAAACTGCAATTTCTAACTCTAATAATCACATAAGAAGGAAACAATTATGTCCAGTGCAGCACGGCAGATGAGTTGCAACGCTGATATTTTTATAATATTTGATTTCAACAACTGTTCTCTTTCATTACATCCCACTGTCATTCAGGCTTAATATAGCACTAATGCCTCCTAATCATCTTAACTACATTTATATACTCAACTTAGTTCTACCGAGAGCAGGGCCTGAGAGACAGGGACCACCCTCTCCAGCACCAGTTCTTAACTATACACACAGCGCAGCATGTGCTCCATATTCATTAGTGAACTAACTGCACATACACATTATCCTCTCAGAATAATGACTAGGATAATATCCTAAAACTGTTACTTTATACAAAGAGAGTTGAAATCTGTCATTTACCTTCTTTTAAAAAGAAAAAGAAAACTTCACTGTGATTTTAAGAGAATTTTATTTTACATGCCTGGTTGTGCTCCGGAGCGGGACAATTATCTGTTCCGTTATGTTCTGTAAGTTGTTCTCTTCTTTTTTCTCTAGTAAGAATCTTATGAACATCATCTTCCAGTCTATTGAAGAATCCCCCATCGTGTGATAAAGTCTGAGAAGAATTCAATTCCTGTCAAAATAAGTCATGATTTACTATCATTCCACACAAACACACACTAAACCCTGTGAGTCATTAGGAGGGTAGTGGAAGGGAATGGTTGCTAGGAGACAGGCCACCACTCTACCCTGTCTCTGGAAGAGAAGCAGGAGATACACTTGCAGGTATCTTTTTCTTACTCCTTCGTATTTTGGAGTGTCATATGATTGACAGTTTAGAGGGAGGGTCTTACTAGAGCCCAGACTGGTCTGGAACTTGTGATCCTCCTGCCGCAGCTTCTCAAATGCTGAAACTACAGCTCTGTGACATCATGCCTAGGCACTACTCGCCCTTTAAATTTTTATTATACACACACCACACAGTTCACCCTGTTAGCATGTAAAAGTCCCAGGTTTTGTACTCTCGAGAGTTGTACAACTGTCACCACAAACAGCTTTATATACTCTTCACTCTGCATTCATTAGCAGTCACTCTGTCCCTCATACTCTTCTCCACCCTAGGCTACACTAATTTTCTGTTTCTATAAACTTATCTATTCCGGACATTTTATATAAACAGAATAATTGTGTTTTCTGTCTCAAACTTCTTTGATCTAGCAATATGTTTACAAGATTCTTCTACGTGACGACATGGATTAGTGCTTAATTTTTATTACCAAGTAAATACCCCATTTTACATTGTGTTTTTCTTGTCACTGGTGGATAGACATCTCTTTTGCCTGTTATGAATGGTGGGGCTATGAGTATTTATACACAAGATGTTTCCAATTCTGTTTGGCATATACCTAGGAGTAAGGTTATTGGATGGTGTGAAAAGTCTATGTTTAACCCTCTGAAATCTTCCAGCTAGTATTCCAAGCAGCTCACTATTTTACAATCAGCAACATGAGACAGTTCTAATATCTATATTCTCACCCATATGTTATTGTGTTTTTATTGTAGACACCCTCATGGATGTGAATGACTATTTCATCAGGGTTTTGAGTTGCATTTTCACTATGGCTAACAGAGCAGGCCTGCTTTCATGTGTTTACTAGACACTGTATAATAATCTCTTGAGAAATGTTTACTTAGCACCTTTGCTCATTTTTAACTGAGTTATTTGCCTACTTACTTTCAAGTTACAAGGATTTCTGTCTTCTGGCTGGAGAGATGGCTCCACGGTTAAGAGTGTGTACTGCTCTTGCAGAGGGCTGGAGTTTAGTTCCCAGCACCTACTGTGGGTGACTCACAGCAGTCTACAACTCCAGCTCCAGGGGATCTGATACTATCACTCACGTACACATACCTGTCCCTTCAACATGTCCCCCAAAACATACAGGCATATTTACAATAAATACAGATCAAAAAGAAAATAATGTATTTTAAAAAGCTGAGCATGGTGACAAATGTCTATAATCCAGTGAGTGACAGAGGGTGAGTGACAGAGGGGTCAGAAAGATCTGTCACCTCTGATTGTGAATCTTTTCTGTCGACACCCTCCCATTCTCAAGTCTGTGAATAAAATGGTTTGACACCTCCCTCAATATAGTATATAAGATGAAGAGCAACTGAGGAAGACACTGGACATTGACTTTTGGCCCCCACAAACACACACATGCACACATACATGAACATGTACACATACAAAACCTTATTTTAAATAAACATCTCATTAAATATTATTTGTATTTTCTCTCATTCTAAGGGTTGCCTAAGCAAGTATTTCATGTCCTCTATATAACACAAAAGTTTTAGTTGCCCCCCTTTTTTTTTTATCTTTAACTAGGGGTTGAGTTCAGGATCACATGCTAGGTGAGCACTTTACCACTTTACTTCCGATCTTCTTCTAAGAGTGTTGGAGTTCCAGCTCTAACATTCAGCAAACCTTTCAACTTAGATCTGCCTTTGTGGTGTCGGGGTTCAAACATTGGCATGGCCTCAGTGATGTCAGTGGTGGGCACTTGACCACAGGAGCTGTAACTCCAGCCTGCCACTTCAACTCTTGTGTCCAGGCAAGCTCCAGCCTCTCAAGCAGCTGGACTGCAGTGCATGCTCTTCTGCTTGGTTTTAGGTTTTACATAGACTTCTGTGATCCACTTTGGGTTAGTGTCTGTGTATGGTATGCAGAAGGCATCCAAATGTATTCCTCTGCATACAGCTATCTAACATTTATTCAAGGAGAAGATTATTTTTCCATACTGAGATGTCTTGGCATTCATACTCAAAAAAATCAAACACAGATATCAAGGTTTATTTCTGGACTCTTAATTCCATCCGCCTCTGTGTCCATTCTCAAGACTCAATTCTCAGTATCAAATTGACTTGATTACTACAGTTTAGTAATTGCACTGTTTTATACTGCATTTAAAATTTACTTTGATGCCAGGTGGTAGTGGTGCACACCTTTAATTGCAGCATTAGGAGGCAGAGGCAGGCAGATCTCTGTGAGTTCAAAGCCAGCCTGGTCTACAGAGCAAGCTCCAGGAGAAAGGGCTATACAAGGAAACCCTGTCTTGAAAAATCAAAAAAAAAAAAAAAAGCCATTTTGACATAAACTGTGCTTACAAATAAAGACAATATGTTAAAGAGGAGTGATTTTAACACAAACTATCAAATTACTTAAATTTGGAAATTTTACACATTCTCTAATAGAAGTAAGATTTCCCCTCTCGTTATCAAGCACAGAGACTGACAGAAATTCTCCTCCTGTCCCCCTCAATTCCACACCCTTAGGCTACAGTACTAAGTTTTATCAAGTTCAACTGTATTTGTAAACAGTGATCCACAGTTAAATGGCTGCTCACTGTTTTACTTCCATTTCACCTAAGAAAGTGAAATGTTTGAATGAAAGTTTACTTATCTATCAATACAAATGAAATTGTTAACTACCCGTAGAGAACTTCATGTTCTATAGAGCACTAAGACCCTGCTTTACCTGAGTCTCATAAACACCAGGAGAGGCTGACAGAGTCATCAAGGCTTGGGATGCCCAGGAGCCACCACAATGTGGCATAACCATACTTCCAAGTATTGCTTTATAAAACATGTCCGCTATATGGTAAGATCTCATTTAAAGCATAAAACAGTGCTGAGCTTCCATGGAAGGAGCACCAGGCTGACATCAACTAACCAGTTTCTGGATTTACACTAGTCAGTGGCCCTGTTTGACTGACAGTTTTAGAGACAGATCTCACTGTTCACTCTGCAGCTTTGCAGGCCTTGGATTCACAGAGACCTACACCTCCATGCTGGGATCAAGGACATGCACACCATACCTACCATCTTCTGACTGCTGCTCCCCTTACCAGTGTTCCTATCCCCCAAAACCATTTTAGCCCCTCAGTATTTCTGAATGATACACACATAAAAACACATTTAGAATTGGCAAAAAGAGAAGACTGTTCAATAATAATACCAGAATTTTGACAAACACATGAAAACATACTCATTAGTTATCCTGAAAATGCAACTGAAATTCAATGGCATACACTACATTCCCACTAGTGTGGTGATGTTTTATTTGTGCTGAAATGTGATATTTTATTTGTATGTTAATAAATAAAGTTTGCTTGGAGATCAGAGGTCATAGTGAGCCACAAACAGAAGTCAGGCGGTGGTGGCACATGCCCTTAATCTGATCACATGGCAGGCAGAGTCTGTGTGTTCAAGGACACAGCTGAGCGTGGTGACACATGCCTTTAATCCCAGTATCAACCATAGAGACTTTGAGGTCTGTATAGACAGGCAGTGACGAGGAAGTCATGTGACTGGGCTTACAGCCAATGAGAAGGCAGAACAGGAAGGCAATAAAGGTGCAGGTTAGACAGGAAGAGGTTCTCTTGGGAAGCTACGGTGGTATGGTGAGCTAAGGTTAGTCGGCGGCTATTGCTCTGATCTCTATGGCTTGCACCACTGTATTTGGCTCTGTGTTTCTTATTTAATAAGATTGTTTAGAAATTCGTCTATAATTGGCACCCAATGTGGCAAGAATGTCTTTAAACCATTGGTGGCCTTACAGCCTTACATCATTGGTGGGGATAGTAAATGGAACATCCACTCTTTAAAGCAACCTGACAGGCTCTTGACAGTTAAATAGCGTCAACCAGGTCTCCTGGTGCAGGCCTACAATCCTAGATAGTGCAAGGCTGAAGTAGGAGGAGAACCAGGTCAAGGCTTGCCTGTGACACAGAGAGTTCAACGCCAGCCTAGATAACTTTGTAATAAAATGCTTGCCTAGCTGCTCAAGGCCCTGGACCTGATCCTCAGAACATTACAAAGAGGCAAACATTTTCAATCCCTGCCTCTGCAAAAAAGAAAAATATACTATACAGCCTAAGCAATTTCAGCCCTACAGAGAAAAACACAGAACCACATAAATATTATCAAGTTTGTAACTGAATACAAAACATTTCCACAATGTTCAGTAATAAAGCTGAATGAACTATTGTTTACTTGTTTGAGACAGAGTCTCATTCTGTAGTGCAGGCTGGCCTGGAACTGTGTGGACCAGGCTGGCCTTGCCTCTTCAGTGTTGGGATACAGTGTGCAACTACGTCTAGCTGAATAACTACTGATCCATGCCACAACATAAATCAACCTAAAAACACTATGCCAGGTGAAAAAGCCAATCATAAAAGACCACACAGAGTCTGTTCATAGGTTACCGGAAAACGTAAATCTCGAGAAATCAAAACAGAATAGTCATTGCCAGGGACTCAAGAGGGGAGCATTTACAAGGGAACTCTGGGGAATTATAGACAATTCCAAATCTAGACTGTGATTATGGTTGAATAACTTCTTAAATACACTACAAATGGGGCTGGGAGTTTAAAAAAGCAATTGTTTAATATATCTGAGACCCTGGTTTGATTCTCTGTCTTTGTTCATGACTTAGTTATACACATGCAATGGTAAATTAATTACATAACTCAATAAAGCTGTTATTTTCAATTATATTTTGTTTACTGAAGGGGGTAGAAGCCAGAGAAGAACTTGTTTTCTGCAAGAGTTAGTAGTCTTCTGTCACATGGGTCCCAGGGATTGAACTAGGATCATCAGGCTTGGCAGCAAGTGCTTTCCCATGAGCCACATTACCAGTCAGTAAAACTGCTTGTAAAAAAGCCACCCACGACCTCGTTTCTCTTGAAAACTAGAGCATGACCTACCTGTGTCTGTGCCCTTCATCATCTCCTACACTCAACTTCTGGCCTCCACAAAGTAACCATGACCCTGAATTTAGTGTTTATCACCTCCACCTTTTTTGTTATTAGGTAAACAGCACACAACAATATAACTTCATTCTGTTTGTTTCATTTCACCTGTATACTTCTTGACTTAGGTATTTTTTGCAATAGGGACACCATGGCCTAATCTGCATGAGGCCTGACATTACAGCTGCTGATCTCTCAAGTCTCTTCTAATCTAGAACATACCCCTTTCTACAACCCACTTTTTCTTCACACATTCTTATTGGAGAGACCAGGTGAGTTGTTAGACAAAAATCCATTCCCCAGATTTGCTGGGAATCAACCTAGGGCCTTATTCACAGCAGGCAAATGCTCCACCATCAGCAGCATCTCCAGCTGCTTAACTGCTTCCTTTAGGATTCATTTCACTTGCACATCCGAGCCCGGAACCTCATGTAGCATAGACAGCCCTCTTAAGGCTTGACTTATATTTAGGTTAAGCACTGTTTTTGAGCACACACAAAACTTTAAAGGATAGTTTTGCTTATCCTTAAGTTATATCATACTTCATAAACCTCTGTGTGATTACTCTAAAATAAGTATTCTACTAAAGATAAACATCTGGATTTATTCTAGTCTTTTCTTGGGTAAGATGAAGGGTAGGCCTGGTTATCACACACACAAATACCAACATTAATGTACATGGTTCCCAGGTGGTCACATATGTAAGCTTCTCTAGAGCAGGTATACCTGTGATAGCCGCACAATCTTATCTTGTGTATGTTTGAGTGCTTCTGTACATGTGTGCAGAGGTCAGAACTAGACACGAGGCACCCTTCTTTGTCACTTCCCACCGATTCCTTAAGGCAGGATCTCTCTCTGATCTGGCGTTTGTATTGACTCACAGGCCCCAGTAATCCTCCCACTTCTGCCCCTCTCGGAGCTGGGGCTACAGGATAAGTGCGATCCTCAGCCTCTGACATCTGAGCTCAGGCCTTCACAACTACACCACAACACCGCACTACTGAGCATCTCTCCAGCCCAACATTTTCTGATTTCTAAGGGTTCCACATAACCTCTTACATCCATCTTTATAATTAAAGATATCTCTTTTTTTTTTTTTTTTTTTTTTTTTTCCGAGACAGGGTTTCTCTGTGTAGCTTTGGAGCCCTGCCCTGGAACTCGCTCTGTAGACCAGGCTGGCCTCGAACTCACAGAGATCCACCCACCTCTGCCCGAGTGTTGGGATTAAAGGCGTGCGCCACCACCGCCTGGCTAAACATCTTAATGCACTGCAATACACAATCTTCACAACGGTCCATCTAAACATGCTGCCCCACTAGTCAAGTATTTGTAATGTATTCCAAGAAGCAGCCACCAGTGGTGTTCCTCAAATGAACTACCACAGACGACACTAGTTGGCTCTTCCCTTCTACCAATGGTCTCAAGGATCAGATTCGGGTTGTAAGCTTGACAGCAAGCACCTTCATGTGCTGAGCCATCTTGCTAGCCTTTTGGTTGTTTTGTCTTTTTTTTTTTTTTTTTCTGGATTTTTCTGTTGTTTTGGCTTTTAGTCACAGGATCTTGCTATATTTTTGCTATATCGTTGTTATATTTTTGGCCTTGAGCCAAAAATCTCCTGCCTTTGCCTTCCAAGTGTGAGATTTGTAAATATGTGTCACCATACCTAGAAGGGTAAGCATTTTTAAAGGTTTTTTTTTTGTGTGCCACATTTAGGGTGGCATGTGTGCCAGAACACATGCAGAGATCAGACAACAAGCTGTAACGGTCAGTTCTCCTCCACCAGGTGGGTCCACAAAGGTGGACAGCATGTAAGGAACAACATCTGCACTTGTTTCCTGGCCTCCACACACAACCATGCACACACACCTGTGCAGACACATGCCTTCCCCAGTACAAAAGAATGAACGCACTACAAACACAAAAATTAGCACAGGGCAGTGGTGGCACACGCCTTTAATCCCAGCACTTGGGAGGCGGAGGCAGGTGGATCTCTGTGAGTTCAAGGCCAGCCTGGTCTACGGAGTGAGTTCCAGAAGAGTCAGAGCTACATAGAGAAACCTTGTCTCAAATAATAATAATAATAATAATAATAATAATAATAATAATAATAATAATACAAAAATTAAAATACAGATTTGGAGATTAAATCACTCCTTTGAGTTTAAACCTTATAAACAGACGTAATTAGGATAGTGATGCCAAACGGAACTGTAGCTTATGCAAATAATCACTTTCACTCTACTGTGTTTACGTCCTCATAATACCAACACACAGTGAGTTTAGTCAAGACAAACCTTTCAGTGGCCGTGTCTCTAGAAAAAGACTTACTGTTAGTCATTATAGTACTATTCTTCAGTGTTTTCTAGACTACAGGACAATCATAGTAAAACTTACCTCTGCCTTTTTACTAATATGATCTGTAAATGAAAAAAGAAAAGAAAAGTTTTACTGGAAAGAATTAACAAATACAAATATTTTAACATGTAAAAAACCAAAATATCCAAAAGAATGTTAAAATTGTAAGAGGTGCAAACAGAATGTTCTAAGACTCACATCTGATTTACTTTCAGGCTTAGGATGTTAATTCTAGCACAAACTGGCTAGTTTGTTCAGCTCAGGGACTATATCTTATACCCTAGTAGACACCACCACATGGAGGGATGTTATTAGATTTTAAGCATGTGAGTTTTATATATAACTCAGTTATCTGGTTTCATTTATTTTTCAGGGGACAGAAATTTGAAGAGATACATCTATGTCCAAAATCAAATCACAAAGGACTATTAACTGAAAATGTTCCGATTACTGTCTTTGTTGAATGAAATAAAAAATATGATAGCAATTTATGTCCTTGAAAGCTATTGGCTATATTATTTTTAAGACATAGTGATTTAATTGCACTGTAATAAAACCCTTAGCATAGTTATATACATATTTATAGATGTGTATTTATAAAATTTAACGATGGAACAGTAACAAATTATAGATGAAACAAACCATGGACAAGAAACTCCCACAAAGCCCTTCTAGGCAGGAGTGACCGAGAGCAGGAAGAGGGAACAGTCAAACTAAATAAAGTACAAGCAGGACTAACCACTGCATTTAAGTCAGGGTGATCAGGATGTCTAGTTACTTAACAATGTTCTTGTATACAAACAATTATCCCCTCTCAAAGAAGAACCTGACAAAATTCTTTTTTTTTTTTTTTTTTAAAACAGGGTTTCTCTGTGTAGACAGGGTTTCTCTGTGTAGCCCTGGCTGTTCTGGAACTCACTTGTAGACCAAGTTGGCCTTGAACTCAGAGATATGCCTGCCTCTGCCTCCCGAGTGCTGGGATTAAAAGGCATGTGCCACTACAGTCCCAGACTAGCTTTTTTATGATCAACAATTTGAAAGTTGGCCTCATTTTCTATACATCATTTGTTCATCAGAACAGTATAAAACATAGTCAATATCAAAGTGTTAATTCACATCAAATTACCTAATGATTGTTCTTCTGGTATGTCCTACTTAGTAATATAATGCCATAATCCAAAGAAAAATCACAACTGTGATAATCATACCTTGTAAAAAGCATGTAGCTTACCTTTGCTATACTCTCAATGCAGCTAATAAGTTTGCTTACAATTTGAAAAATCCAACACATAGAAAATAAATTAGAGTTTTAAAAAACTATTTTGGATATGTATTTTGTCTCATGAACTTCCAATTCATCATTCAGTTAAGGATGAAATGGAACTTCTTGCCTTCCTGCCTCCATCTCTTCAATGCTAGTATCACAGGCACATGCTACAGAGCTCTGTGTATGTGGTGCTAGGGATCAAATTCAGAGCTTCTTGCATGGTAGACAAGGCCACTACCAAGTGAGCTGCATCCTCAGCCCCTATTAAGTATGCTTCTGCCTAAATTTTAATGCAATTCTTTTTTTAAAAAAATTTGGGCTCGAGAGATGGCCCAGTGATTAAGAGCACTGGTTGCTCTTGCAGAGGACCTGGGTTAGATTCCCAGCATCCACATAGTGGCTCATAGCCACCTGTGACTCCTATTCCAGAGTATCTAATACCCTTTTCTGACCTCCACAGGGACCAGGCACACATGTGGAGAACAGATATATATTCAGGCAAAACAATTTTACAATAGAAATAAAGACATAAATTTTTAAAAATTTACAAAATTAAAAAATTTATTATCTTACTCTACGTGCACGGGTGTTTTGCTGGCATGTATGTCTGTATACCATGTCTGAGTGGTGCTCAAGGAGGCCAGAAGAGGGCACCGTTTCCCCAGAACTATCTAACACAGTTGTGGGTGCTGCCTTACCTGCCCTTAACTGCTGAGCTTCTCCATAGACCCAACATTTACTATATAAAAAATTCTTCTTGGTAAACTTGGCTGTTTTACTTTAATGTGTATGTTTCATCCCTAAACCAAGTGACTTACTTAGACTACAGAAAAACTTTCTTCCTTTTTATGATTGGTGTGTGTGTGTGTGTGTGTGTGTGTTTGTGAGAGAGAGAGAGGAGAGAGAGAGAGAGAGAGAGAGAGAGAGAGAGAGAGAGAGAGAGAGAGAGAGAGAGAGAACACTACAGCAATAATCTTTTATTTGTTTTGTTTGAAAGGTCTTGTAATGCAGCCCAAACTGGCCTGGAACTTATGATCTTCCTGCCTCAGCCTCTCACATTCTGGGATTACAGGCATGTACTACCACAGTTAGAAATATTGTATTTAATTCCTCAAAAAGTAGAAATGTCAAATTTTACTTTTAGTTGGTTTTAGAAAAGGGACAAATTCAGAAATACAACAAGGTCAATTTTTACTAAGTTTTACAGAGTCTTACTGACTTGTCTAATTTTTAAGCCCTCAAATAGTTATTTCTAAACAGATTTCTGCTTTAAATTTTTCTCACTGTAAAATTCATGTTGAAATGTAACTGTCATTGGAAAATTTTTAAGCAACGGGGCTTTGATTTTAGCCTCTGCCCTCTTGAGAAACAAACTGACACCCGCCATGAACAGTTCACAAACTAACGTCTGCCATGAACAGTTGAGGCTCTGGAAACACTGCACTTTGTGTTCTAACTTTCACCAAAAGTATGGAAAGATGGTGGGTGTCTGTGAGACCAGGAGTTTGGGTGCAAAATGGCTATGATAAAAAAAGTGCCGAGAGAAATAAAAAAGCAATAGAAAATAGAAAGGAGGCCACGTGTGATTTTTTTCCAAAAGAAAGCCTGCGGGACACCCAAGCACACTAAGCAGGACACACTAAGATGGCCCCTGTCGGGAAGCACAGTGAAGGACACATGGTCCAGCGAGAGCCTCAGAAGAAATGTGTGCACTGCCAGAACCCCAAAGGAGACCTCGAGCATGTGCTACAACAGGTAGTAGGGACAGTGCACGGCTCCCCTTCCCATGCTAGTGCCCAGAGAGCAGGTGATATGCCCCAAAGCCAGGGACTGTGGGGCTGGAATTCAGCCACCTGAATCCACCACACAGGGTGAGCTCCACAGCAGGGCTCCTAAGGAGAAAGCGCGAGGGAGGAGGAGGTCAGCACATCTACACCATCCACCTTTTAAGGAACTGCCCTCCATCATAAACCCAAAAGAAGTCTCAGGGAAATTAACGGGAAGCAATGGAGAGCGCAGGAGACTAACCCTGAAGGTCACACACATTCCAGTAGTTGCACAAACACAACAGAGACACTCAAAACTACAACAGAAAATTCCCTGTGGACACCACCACAAGCTGATAGCTTCTTGGTATCAGAGAACAAGGATGACCAGGTTCCTGACTTGCCAAAAATACCTCAGAGCCCCACTTTAAAATCCAACCACTGAAGAAAATCCAAACAAAGAGATAAAGACTTTAAGATGTATGTAAGAAAATGATTCAATCAATTCAACAGCTAGACAAGAAAGTTACCAAGTGGATGAAACAATCAGTAACTTGGAGGAAAAATTCCCTAGAGGGCAGAGGGAGACTCCTACAGTTCTGGAAGGCCCACGAGGCCTGTGTCTGAGGCTACCCAGCGGCACAGATGACTCAGACAGAGCTGCCTGCAGGCTGGACAGTGATATTCAGGGTGCGTGCAGTGTTTATGAGCTGCCACCCAGGCTGAGATGGCTTTTGATGATGCACCTGTGTCCTCTAGGTGACCTCTCTCCTGTGCTTCTGTAGGAAAGCCCCATTAATTCATTGGTTGGGCAGGCTAGACTTGCAGGCAGCTGTCTTTGGTCTGTATTGGTGTACCTCCTGGGTGAACAAACACTTGTCCTCATCTCTCAGGAAGTCACACAGCACCTTCTCTCTGGCCCTTTTGTCTTCTACCGTTTGAGCAGCAGGCATTCCCCTGACAGATTCCGGCACCTCCAGAACCGTGAGCCAGTGCATTTCTGTTTGTTGGGAATTACCTACTACAGCAGTACAAAATTAACAGGCTTACATTTTTATACTTTACATGGTAAACAAACCAAACCAAAATCAGAAAAGTACTCCTAACTATGAAAAAGACTCAGTTGGTAGACTCTTGGCCAGCACAACCAAACTTCCAGGTCTGACCCCCAGCACCACATAAACTAGACATGGTAATGCACGGCCTGTGACCTTGAGGCAGAGGCAGGAGGACCCTGGCTACACAGTGAGTATGGAGTCATCCTGGGGAACAAGAGTCCAGACCTGAGAGACAAAGAACACACTGAAGCGGCTCTGGTGTGGCCGGGGTTGCACATACTTTACCTTCACACTGAAAATCTTTTAGTGATACTGTGAGAGGTTTGTCTTTTCCCTGCTGGTTCTTTCTTTTATCTTTTTTATTAATAACTTTTGACTGAGTTGAAGCGTTTTCAGCATTTTCATAATCCTAAAAAGAATTACCAACAGTAATTAAGTTTGGTTCATAAAGCACAACACCAACTCCTCAATATGTCTCTTAATGTTTTATTTTTAAAGATTAAAGGCAAATAAACAACTGAAAACCCAGGTCAGCCAAGCTGTTTGAAAATTCCTATTTAGTTAGTGTTCACCTTCTCAACGGAAAACACTGAAGTAAAATGATCAAAATTGGTATACAAGCCTCCCCCACTGCCAACTTCTTATTCTTTCCTTCAGGACTAAATTTAAGAGAATAATCTACAATTTCCAATCTCATACCCTGAAATGGGGATTGTGTTGTTCTCTGACACTAACATTAAGATCTGCTTCCTCTTAATTTACAAATCTGAAAGACATTTTTTTAATCAACTCATGTTTTTAAAAAAATATTTTTATTTTACATGTATGGGTGTTTTGCCTAAATTTATGTCTGGTGCCCAAGGAGGTCAGAGAGGGCACTGGATCCCTTAGAATTGGTGGTTGTGAGCTCTTACATGGGTGCTGGGAATGGAACACTGGTCCTCTGAAAGACCAGCCAGTCCTCTTAACCACTGAGCCAGCCCCTAACTCCATACATTTTTTAAAAAAGTTTTTTCCATACATTTGTAATGCCTCAGGTCTCCATTGCTGCCTTCTTTTCCCAACCCTCCTCATAAGAACATAGCTGTTATCCTTAACCTATTCTTACATGCTCTTCAATATCCAAGTTTCCACTTTTATACTAATGATTTCTCTATGTACAGACAGCAGCTGCAGTGCTCAGCACACTCTGCCACACTGTGTTTATTTTTCAATCAACAACCCTGGCTTCCACTTGATGCTCTACAGCGTGCTTGGCTATGCCACCCTCTACACGGCCATCAGCTATAGGCCATTCTTAGATGCAAATGAGCCATTCAGTTGGTTACCAGGTCTTGCTGAGTTCATCTCCTAAGGATCTCTTTGCCCTTTGTATTTCTGTCATTCCCTTTCTCTTCTCTGGCTTGGACAATGATGGTCTCTAATTTCACTTTCTGTAATACTGATCACATTATCTTTCTGAAATAAAACCTAAAATCAATCTGGAAGTTAAAATAGCAGTATCTTAGGAGAAGGCAAGCCCACCTGTGTTCTGACACCCTGTCTTCCTTCCATACTGAAGCTTTCCTAGGTCACTCAATTAGTCTCTTATACCCAATTAGTCTCTCACATGTGATCTGTTGTGTATTTTTGTACATCTTCCCCAAGAGTGCCTACCTCTCTCTGGTCTGCTTTGCAAAAACAGCTAATACATTAAGTAAGACTTTAAAAAAATCTTTTTTGAAAAATCCCATCCTCATCAAAGGCTGAGAAGCTGTGGATGCTGAACCTTCACTGTGCTAAGAACAGGTACCTCTCAGCACTAACAGGATGATCATTTGCATGCCTCTTGCACTGAGCTCAAGGGCTGAAACTGTCTTTATCTCTACATCCTAGGCAGCACATTCTGGCTATTTAATAAGCACCCAGTGAGTAAGTAATAGAAAAGGACAGAAGATAGCACCTCTAATTTTCTTTCTTTTCTGTAGCCCAAGCTGGCCCAATGCTGTGGCAATCCTCCTGTCTTTGCCTTATCAGTGCTGGGACTATAGATGTGAGCCAACGCATGGCCCAAACTCATTATTTGTTATACAAACTCACAGTAAGAATAATCATGGCGCGGGGGAGGGGTGAGTAGAGATGATCAGTTGGTGTTTGCTGTGCAAGCCTGAGGCCTGGAGTTCAATCCCTAGTCTCACGGAAAATAAAGACACCTGGTGCAGTAGTGAGTCCTGTGACCCCAGTGCTGGGCACGGGGCAGAGAGGAGGACCACAGGCTTGCTGGCCAGCCCATCTAGCGGAGTCTGTGAGCTCTAGCTTCAGGAGAGACCCTGTCCAGAGAGAAGACTGAAGAAGACACCCAATGCAGATTTCTGGCCTCCCCACACCTTGTGTATGGGCACCAACATACACACATGTGCCCGCATGCATGCAGGCACGTGAACACACACACACACACACACACACACACACACACACACACACACACACACTATTACGGTTATTTGGTTGAAATACTGACTTATAAACTATGAATACACTAACACAATTACATAAAACTAAAAAGTAGCACTTCCATTCTCTTCGAGTCATTATTGTCTAACAAAAATTAATGCTTTGGGGTACTAGGCCTATGAATTTAGCAAGAAAACTGGCTGGGATCATGACATTTTATCAACACCATTTGCTCCACTCCTGAACAGCTAATCATTTTAGCTTCAGAACAACATACAGCCGGGCGGTGGTGGTGCACGCCTTTAATCCCAGCACTTGGGAGGCAGAGCCAGGCGGATCTCTGTGAGTTCGAGGCCAGCCTGGGCTACCAAGTGAGTTCCAGGAAAGGCGCAAAGCTACACAGAGAAACCCTGTCTCAAAAAAAAAAAAAAAAAAAAAAAAAAACCAGAACAACATACATCCAACAACTAACTAATCATTACTGTATGGTAATAGTCTATAAGTTAAAATCCTATGCATTAATTCAGAAATAAAGAAGGACCTTGCCAAGCATAATCTCTAAGTCCATTTAAATGGCTAAATCACAGTCAAGTGTGTTGTATTCACTTTTATACTAGCTTCATTTTTATCTAAGTGGACATCTAACCATTTTGGTTATAATCATTCTTTTGTTTTCTCTTTAAAAAATATATATTTTTATGTGTATGGGTATTTTGGCTGCAAGTGTGTTTACCACTATGTGTGTGTATGTAGTGCCTCTGAAGAGCAGAAGAGGGTGTCAGATCCCCTGGGCCTGAAGCTGCAGGTAAGCTGCCTTGTGGGTGCTAAGAATTGAAACCTGAGTCCTCTGGAAGAGCAGCCGGTGCTCTTAAGCACTGAGCCATCTCTCCAGCCCTGATTTTGGTCACAATCATTTTCAATTATTTAGCATACAAGGAATAAGGACATGGAAAATAAAGCACACAGGATACATAGACCACCAGACTGGCAAGTTTTATTTATGTATTTATTCTGTAGCAAAATCATCTGCTGTGAGTTTTAATTCCTCTCTTCCTTTCTCCTGGGATAGAGGTACCAGCGGACTGTAGCATGGCCAAAAGGGCTTTAATCATGAGAGGGGGCATTCTAATCAACCATTAAGTTATACCATGAATTAATCTAGCGAAGAACAGCAGAATTCTAATAAGTGTTAAGAATACGTTACATAAATCAAATCCCAAGTAAATATGGGAACTGGAAACCAACATCACTTTTCCCTTAGTATCCCTTTAATCAGGGACACATGCTGAGCTGAAGAACACAGTCTGGGAGGTGAGCTCTGTATCCTGCACGGCCATGCCTCTCAGGCAGGGAGCCTTTGAATGGATTCCCGTACACTGCAACACTCAGATTTCCTTAGATTTTTAAATCTCCTTTGGAGGAGGGAGCAATTGATGACCGGACAATATGTGGTAAGCCCACACGTGGCCTCTGAGCATCACTCCAAGCTCCCTAAACGTACTTACATTCAATGCTCATTTGAAATGAAAATAAATCATCTGGCATTAATTTCATTTCTTTTGCTTGCTTCATCTTGGTTGGAGAAACTTCACATTCCAAGTCATTAAACAAAGTATAGCTCATTTGTTTCTGTCCCTCAGAATCTGAGGAGGGAATCCTATCATGGATTTTTAAGGTAAACTTTATTTATTTATTTATTTTTTTGTAGTTCTAGGGAATGAATCCAGAGCCTAACACTAAGTTACATCCCAGCCCTAAATAAGAAATTTTATATAAGTTCAGGAAGGACTGACCTGAGCTTTACTACATAAAAAATTTTAAATGCTTACATTGGTAAATATATAAGTACCTGTTTGTGCTCTTCATATTCTAATTTGCTCAGCAACAATGCCTTCTCAAGATCAGCTTCAAACATTTCAGATGTCAGCTGAAACAAAAGTTTCAGAATAAACATAGTTTTATACCATACTCTCAAAATAACTATGATATATGATAATACATACAGGAAAAGAAAAAGAATGCACTTTAAATAAAAAGTTATCTGTTCTCCAAAGTTTAACCATGCTCTCCTAGGAACCCTGTATGTATAAAAGCATAACTCCTATCTTTGAAATGTCTATTTCCTCTTTCATTGTTGAGTACATATCTGTGTCTACATATGCTATAGATGTCTCCTACTTCTTCTCTCCAGAACCCCTTACTTCATCCTTTAAATACACTATTCTGATACTCCTCGATTCCCACCATTCTACCACACTACCACACGAACACCCAAGCTGAACCACCAGCAACAGGTCAGGGAGATGAGCCAGGGCTTCTCTGCTCTTCTAGGCATTATCTCAAGAAAGGTTTAACCACCTGACATCACCCCTGGAATGTGGTATCTGCTAGCTCTGGCCTCTGAGTGTGCCAGAACTTCTTAGTTTCCATCTTTCCTATGGCCTAAGTTTTCAGGTTTTACTCACTCCTCAATAAATTTTTGCCCAAGTTATTAAAAATTATTTATGTTGTATAAGTACCGCTCGGTGGCACACGCCTTTAATCTCAGCACTCGGGAGGCAGAGGCAGGCGGATCTCTGTGAGTTCGAGGCCAGCCTGGTCTCCAAAGTGAGTTCCAGGAAAGGCACAAAGCTACACAGAGAAACCCTGTCTCGAAAAACCAAAAAAAAAAAAAAAAAAAAATTATTTATGTTGCTTAATATTTAAAAATATATAGACTAAAATAGAAACCAATGTCAAGAGAGTAGAAGGGTACCTTGAAAACTAGAAAACTTAATATTGAATGCTACGAATTCACCTTTCTAAATGAAGTTACCCCTTTGAAAGTGTCTCATCTAATGCTATGCTGAGACAAAACCAGCAAAACAAATCGGCTTTGCACAGAAAAGCACTCATCTAACAGAAAAATATAGCGAGAATTCAAATGACAAGTGCAAGAATCTAAGTAAGCCCACAGTAAGCTACAATTAACTCAATTCAAATTAACTGTTATCAGAAAATAGCACTTTACAGTTTAATTATAGGAGCCCAGAAAGGTGTCTCAGTGGTTACAAGCACTGGCTACTCTTGCAGAGGACCCATTCCCAGCTCCTACATAGCTGCTCACGACCATCTGTAACTCCAGTTCCAGGGGATCCAACACCTGCTTCTGGTTTCTGCAAGCACTAGGCACACATGTGGTACACATATATACATGCAAGCAAAACTCCCATAAACAAACAAAACCCTAAATCATTATATTGATAATGAAAAATAATAAAGTAAAAATAGGATTTATGTGTTAGCCACATTAAAAAGAAAGTATAAACCAATTTCTACATCTAAGCTGAATAGTTCGTTCATGAATTAAAAATTTGATGATCTTAACAAAAAAAAGTAGCAAATCTTAGTTTATTCTGAACAAAGCTGGTTAACTGTCATTAAAATCCTATTTTTAACATTTAATTATGGAAAGAAAATTTGTGGTTATTTCTAATGTATCATATATTTGGGCTGATATCCCAATGAGCCAGACAGAAAAACAGGTTAGGAAGCTGGAAGTCTTGCAAGATATTGTGATTTTCCACATTAACTCACAGAATTTAAGTGCTAAGGTAGAGCATTCCGATAAAACAACAACAAAAAAATGAATTAAATCAATTTTTTTTAGATGGTTTCACTGTGTTGCTGTGGAATATTCCTTTACACTGTATAAGGATGTGTCACTGTGATTGGTTTAACAAAATACTAAACGGCCAACAGCTAGGCAGAAGGTGGAGCAGGGACTTCTGAACAGAGAGAGCTCTGGGAAGAAGAAAGGGGAGTCACTAGCCAGATGAGAGGAAGCAGGATGGGCAGTAGAGAATAAAGGTAACCGAGTCACATAGAAGAACAGATTTAAAAATATGAGTTAATTTACGTTATAAGAGCTAGTGGGACAACATAAGCTAAAGGCTGAGCTTTCATAATTAATAATAAATCTGTGTCTTTTTTTGTGAGCTGGTGACCCAAAGAAAAGCCAGACTACACTGCCTATCCTTAGCTGTCTCAGAACTCACTACACAGACCAGGTTTGTCTTGGCACAGAAATGAAAAAGTGAAAAACAAACAAACAAAAAAACAACAAAGAAAACAAAGCCATCGCTCTCCCTGGGATCTGAGTCTAGAACACCTGATCACTGTGCTGGCAAACATGGACAAGAAAGGGACCCAGCAGACTGTGTTCATGTTAGCACACTGCACGCATTTCTGAGTGACTCTCAGTCGTTGTCCTACATCACGGTCCAGTCACCTTTGGGCAATTGAGAGAAATTCCCTCTGGTGGAGACAATGTCAATTCTATGACTGCCCAACAGCACCTCACAATCTGGAAATGTCAATGCCATTAATGCATGGCTCCAGAGTAATAGTTGGTACTCATAAGCAGTGTTTGGACAATGCAAGATCCTAAAGAAAATACACTGAACACAGCTTGTGAAAGGAGCATACTGAAGCACTGGCGGCCTGTGTTAGCTTATCTTGCCCAAACAGGCTGGGCTGGAACTCAAGAGCTTCCTGACTCAGTTTCCCAAGTGGTTAGATGCTTGGATTACTTATAAGTACCACTACACCCAGCTTTCTCTACTTCCTTTAAAACTGGTAACATAAGAATGATAGAAAAATCCACTAAATGGACAAAACATGTTTGAAAATAATGCCTATTTTCCTATGGACCAAATTATAGTTTAATAAATATGCAAATAAACAATGTTCATTTCCTATGCATGCAGAGCTTGTGCGCATGCGTGTGCACCCCCACCCACACTTCCTCCCTTTCCTCCCTCGTGTGTGCTCTCATAATAAGCATTTAGAGACACAGAATAAAACACCATATAAACAGGTCAGCAGAACAAACATGCCTTCAACAATTCTGCACTGAAGTTAAAAAGGAACTCTCACCTCAAAGTCCTTATGTTTAATCAAAACTGTTACTAGACATTCTAACAGGAGACCTGTAGCCCTACAAATCTGGTTTTAAAAAATCTGAACAAGTGTTTTTTAACCACTGAGATACCTCTCCAGCCCTCAAATATCTGAAATAAATTAATTATATTTCTCTATGTTCCTAACACTCTTCTCATATGTAAACAGTAGATGAATTAAAAACAAAACAAAACAAAACACACACACACAAAAATACAGGGTTGTAGCTCAAGGGTAGAGCACATGCCTCGCATGCCCAAGGCCCTGGGTCTGATCCCCAGAACCCACAAACAAACAAAGAAGACACTCAACTGCTTCGCACTGACAGATCTAACACGGTATACACACTGGCCACCAGCTCTCAAAGCTGCACACAGGAAGCGTCCAAACCTAACTGCTCTCTAGAAGGCAGTGACGGGGACTCAGGTGAACTCAGGAAACAGCTGGGGCATTCCTTCTGCTGCCCCGGCCATACCTGCTCGTCTCTCTGTCTCCACTCTTGCCAGTTCTCTTCCCGAGACTCCTTCTGTGCTGGGTTTGGCAATGGAAGCTCATGTTGAACATTGCAAATGGCATGGGAGGATTTCTGGGGAATTTTCTTAAAAGCAAGATTCCTGAGCTATAAAATAAGCACAACATACATTAAATTCAATTAATTTTAATTTTAAAATATTTCTAGTCTAAGTACTCATATTAACTTTTAAAACTTAGATAAAAGTTATTTATGGATTTTATTTATCTTTACTTATAAATTTCTTAATTTGTTTACTACATAAAGTCTCACTATGCTCTATGCTGTCAGGCTGGCTCAAGTAACCCCATCAGCTCAGTCTCCTGACAAGCTGGGGCTCCATGCATGGGCTGCCTCCTTTTAAGACTTCTCTGTTTTAACTTAAGATCTTGAACACACAAGCTGCTCTGGTCAGGAGAAAACGCCTGTAAGTGTTTACTACATTTGAGGTAGTAAATGTTAAGGTAAAAAAGGTAGGTGTATGTTCACCAAGTAGCTCTGCTCCAGAGATGGGGCACAATGGGTGCCCCAGCGTGGCTTACATCGGTAGCTTAGGGAAACAGACAAAGAACTCTCTAACAGTACCTCATTTGCTTCACTCTGCTGCTGTTCCTTCTTTTTTCTTCGTTTCTCTCTCTTTTTTTCATTTGTGGTTGATTTGTTTCCCAAAGTTTGAGACTTCCCATTATTCCGGCCCTTGCCTTTTCCAGGCTCGGAATCAGAACCACTGCCACTATCAACTTGTAACAGGGCAAATCGAGAGGCAGTAGTGAGAACAGAGCTAAGGACTGCTGAAGCCATGGTTCAGAACAGTAACTCCTGTGGGCAAGGAGAAGAGGAAGCAGATGAGAAAACACACTGAAGAAAAATTATTCTAATGTCTAGAACAGCCAGACATATAAAATACATTTCTCCTAACATCAGATTTGGTAGTATTTGGATTTGTACCCAGAATTTCATTGTCATTAACATATTTTTTAACTTAAGTAAAAAAAAATTTAAGAAAATATGGGTTTTATTTATCTCACAGGTAACAATACAAAACTACAATCATACATGATGCTCATTCCCACATCTGGTTTTAGCATCCTTGGCTTTCCTTTTCTTTGAATGCTTGTGTGGTGTGTACACACTCATGGGAAAAATCCTAAATCACGATGGTCTGCTGTGGAAGAGGAGGAACAACACTTTTCATTATACACAAAGGCCCTTACTGCAGCTACATGTTTATCCTCAACTTCCAAGAAAACAAAAGAACATAAAAGAACATTCTTATATTCAAAATGCTGAAGTTTGATTATAAAGACTGAGGTCTTACAACTAATTTTAAAAAATAAAGAGCTTATATTCCCTCAACCATGGAATTCATGCCTAGTACTGTCAACTTTGGCCAAAGCCTATGGCTGATGCGGTCACAGGCCCTAGGGGGTACTTACTACGGTAGATTTGCTGAAAAGGCATGCCAAACCACCTTGACCAGTGCTGCTCTAAGCCTTGGCCAGGGAATCTTTTGTTTAGAATGGAGTGCAGTTAAAACAACTGGGGCCAGAAAAGGGCATTGTATCCCCTGAACCACTGCACAGATGGTCGTGAGCCACTGTGCATGTGGTGAAAACCAAACCTGGGTCCTCTGCAAGGGCAGTAAGTGCTCTTACCCACTGAACCACTTCTTTAGCCCGAAATACTAGCTTCAAACGACACTGTGTTCTCTTTCCCCTTCATCTAAATTCTTGGAAGTGTATGCTATACTGGCATGGGGTTGGCTCTATTAGCCAGGTTGATAGAATCTGAAGCCACAGTGAATTAAACCCTTAACAACCTGTGCTAGGCGTGTGGCTTGAACCAAAAGGTTGTGCCACTTTAGGCTCCTGGGATTTTCAAACTGTTACTGCAGTATAACCTAGCTTTATCATGACATATTTAAAGACATTTCCAGAAGAGGGCGCCAGATCTCATTATAGATGGTTGTGAGCCACCATGTGGTTGCTGGAAACTGAACTCAAGACCTCTGGAAGGGTAGCCAGTGCTCTTTACCTCTGAGCCCCTATGAGCAGATTCTAAGCAATGGCCTTAAACCTCAACACTGACATTTTCCCTCCTTTGCTAGCTAATAGCATGCCCTTTTAATAGCACAAAAATCTATCTACAAGGCCTTGCTTAGACAATGCAAACATATTCTGCCAATCAGAGCTTTGTCATCAGTTTAAAACACCTGAAGTTAGAAACTCTGATTAAATTTGAATTACTGAACTTATACAAATTCAGTATGTAGTGCCTGTCCTGCTAACTTACTGTTTTATTCCTCCTGATAACATCATTTTTAAAATGTGAATATATTTCTTCCATTAGCTCTATGTGAACACTCACAGGTCTCTTTCCAGTTTTAGATTAAAAGATGCCTTTTTCCTGTGTGTTGGAGATGCAGATGTCAAATAGTAGGGGTACTAAGCCAGGAGCTCAGCCTGGGAACCAGGGAGCCTCGTCGAGCCCAATGTGCTACTTAGTGTGAGCCCCAAGGCGGCCCTGCTGTCTTCCTCCTCTGTGAGGTGGGAACGACAGCGTCTGAATCAGGAGGTCAGTATGTGAACTCTGTACAGCGGCAGCATAAATCAAATGTCAGCATTTACTGCTATTACTTGACTGTAATGTCTATATGAGATAAATGCTCATAAATATCTATTCTAAAACACTTCTTGAAGAGGAGATAGGATCTGGCACAACTAAAATGTGACTAACACAATGATTCCACTACAAAGTATGTTCTGAAATTCGAACCAACATTTGCCCTATCTAGAAGCTAAGGCTTTAACCTTTGAAATGAAAGAAACAAGTTTTTAGGCATGAAGTAGAAATTAGGCAGTCAGCAAAGCTCCATCAAAGGCCTAATGAGTCCACTAGTGTAGCACAGAAGATAAGCATGGGTTTACCTGAGACCACAACTACAGCTGGGACTATGGGTTTTTTTTTTCTTTTTGGTTTTTCAAGACAGGGTTTCTCTGTACAGCCCTGGCTGCCCTGGAACTCATTCTGTAGCCCAGGCTGGCCTTGAACTCACAGAGATCCACCTGCCTCTGCCTCCCTAGTACTGGGGTTAAAGGCATGCACCACCTCGTCCACTGGGACTATGTCTGAAACACTGGACACACAGAAGTGTTTCCTGAATGAGTGAGAAAACAAAAGGCAAAGCACAAAGGGCCTGAGAAAGGCCAACAAGAACTGTTGACAAGACAAAGCATGCTCACTAAGAAGGCTGCACCACTGCAACAGCCTGAATGTCAGCACAGCATTAAAGGGGAGAGCGCAAAGGTGGAAATGCTCGTGAGCAACAGCCATTCCTCGTTTGCTCAGGTTCAAGGGTGCAAAAGGACAGGACAGTGGCAGTCACCTGAACAATAATATAATAAATTATTATAATATGCTAAATATTTAATATAGTAAATACAGTGAGGACAAAAAATTGTTCTACTTAGTCTTCAAAGCTAAAATTTCAGGGTTTATATGGTCCCTGTTCTTTTTGAAGACCAGGATTCTCTGGGTAATCCAGGCAATCTTAGAGGTTACTCTGAGGCCCATGTGGCCTCCAGGTGCTGGGATGATAGGTGTGTACCATGACATTGACTGAACCTAAGATAAACAGCTGGCATGTCTTCTATCTCAGCAGCCATGAGGAGATCTATATGCCATGGCAAAGGCAGAGTAACCAGTACTTCTAAAGTGACAGATGTAAATTTTAAATGAAAAAAGAGAATATCATTTAATATAAAAACCATGCTCAATTCCATTGGCAGTTGCTGACAGCTCTTCACCAATAGGATTTTCATTTTTCTGAGCTCTTAACTCTACAAGTATAACTTTTTCTGTTTCCATTTTCCATATTTTCTTCAGATACCTGCTAAATTCTTAAATATACCTGTCTTAACAATCTGGGTATTCTCATTCTCACACTTTCTCTCAAGATACTCCTAAAGTCAGCCGGGTGGCAGTAGCCTTTAATCCCAGCACTGGGGAGGCAGAGCCAGGTGGATCTCTGTGAGTTCGAGGCCAGTCTGGTCTACAGAGTGAGATCCAGGACAGTCATCAAAACTACAGAGAAACCCTGTCTGGAAAAACAAAAACAAAAAACAAACAAACAAAAAAGATACTCCTAAACTCAATACAGCTGCTTGCAGAATTCCACTCTGAGCCTGCCTTCTTGGACATGATCTCAAAAGACACAACAGTATCTCCTTCTTCCAAGAACCTACCAAAATGTATAACTTTCCTGCAGTTTTTAATCTTAAAATCCAATAAAATTGTCCTTGAGCTTACAAAATATAAAAAGAAAAATCAAAATGCTTGAAATTACATTATGTTTTCCAATGACTCCTATGAAAAACAAAACACCTTGAAAAGGGAAAATTACTATCTCTCCCCAAAATGAAAAAGCAGAGTGGAACCAATACAGTAGGGCTTTTCCTACCACGAATCAAATGAAGAATTAAGAGAATTAGAATTGGCAGTCAGACGGCGGTCTTTCATGTTAGTGACGCCTAAGGATGACAGTGGAAGGAAAGCATGCTCCTAGAGTCCATTAGCTTCACTAATCAACTTCTAAGACTTCCCAGAAATAGTCATTTCATACAGTCACCATCTCCTTTGCAGCCCTACAGCTCACACAGACATCCCAGGTCTTAAAGCTCTTCCCGCAGGATGTAGCTGGGGTTAGTGCTCCTTTAGTCTTGGGTTCTCAGTTTCAGCATCTCACCTCCAGTCACATCTGAGAGGAACACAGCATCACTTCCTCTCCTCCCATCCTCTTTCAAGCATACTTAGTTCTTTAAATCCAGATACTGACTTACATACATATACATACTTACATAACTAGTTAATAATTAATTATATAATTAAATGGAGGAATAATGGTCTGCACTAAGGTAGTCTATAAATATGGTGTTTACTATATAGATAATTTATATAGCACTAAAATATTGCAAAGTCAAGTTTTAAATCAAGAAATCTAAACATAGTTTTGTATTTTTTCCTCTCTACCCTGTGAGTCTTCCATTAAGAATAACTTTGGTGCTGGAGGGCAGCTGCTTTGCTCTCCAGTACTACTAAACATAAAAAGTAAATGTGTCCTCTATAAAATAAATTGTAAAGCTAGTGTAAGGGGTTGATGAAAGACAAAACAAGTTCACAAGGTAACTTAAAAAGCAAATGTTGCAGGGAAAAGTAAGAAAAACAAAACAAAAAAAACCAGGTTTACAATAAAAACCATGCAGGTAATTTATCATCTGCAAATCCATCTCACTAGTCCACTGCTTTACCTGAGGCTCTAGTGTGCTCCCTACTCTATAATCCTGGGTCTAGAATGTCTCCTCCACCTAAAATATCTCCACTCCTCAAATTTAGCCCTGTTGCAAGTCAACTCTGATCGCCCTCAAGTTAAGCATTCACTCTAATATTCCTTCTATTTACTCCTGTTATTCAATGGATTCCTTAAAATAGCTGTTATTGTATCTAGCTCCCTGCTGTCCCGATTTAAAAATGCTGAACGTGGATCTCTTCCCTGTGTTCCCAGGGAACATAAAGAATTTGGCACACACGTTAACAGATAAATTTATCAGTCATTTGTAATGGTGCATATCTGCAGTCTCAGCACTAGAAGAGCTAAGGCAGGAAGGTCCTATGTTCAAGGCTAGCCTGGGCTACACATTAGGAAATTGTCTCAGCAAAAAGAAAGAAGAAATAACATTAAATATATCACTAATGACATCAAGCTTACTGGCTGGGGCCTAACTATATTTTCCAGGTACAGAGTGCTACACACCTAAGTGTGCACTGAAATGCGTGCTTCTGAACTAGGAGAATGAGGGTACAAAGTACATGCAAATGAACAATCAGTTCAAACTATTAAAAGCACCATCACAACTAATTATTCCTACAACTAAGTTTTTCTAGGAATCTTGTTTTTGTAGGGAGCTTTTGATTTTTAAAAGGTGAGGGTGCAAGATACACTATAGTAAAGGAAAGGCTAAGCTGCAATCAGCAAGATTTATAAATGATCTAGATTCTTGGTCTCTATGAAGGGCCACAGCCATTATGACCTCCTTCCTCTATGACCTCACTAGAGTCAGGAAAGAACTTGTCCAGGGAACTCAATTACACTCAAGAACAATCAATTTTATTCCTTTTTAAATGAACAGTAGTTACCATCTATCAATATCATCAACCAGTTAGCTAGATCCAAAAAGAAAATTCACAATGTATATACCATCAATGAATGTGGCTATATGCTTTGAGACAGGATCTCACTGTGTAGCCCAGACTGGGACTCTCAATCCTCCTATCCCAGCCTCCTGAGTCCTAGAAATACAGATGTACACCACCACATCCATCTAGAGAGGCCATGGTAAAATCTAATAGATTAAAAACAACAAACTGATGAATTAGACCATGAAAGGCCCCGTGTTTGATGCCAAGCACCCCTCCTGCCCCCCACCCCCAATTACAAATGAGCATAAAATGAAATGGCATTAAGTATCACTAAGCTTTGTGCCTGTCATTTTGACTTCTTAAAAATTAAGGTTCACAGGCATCAAGGGCCAAGTGCATTCTGAAACTCTGCTTTCAACACACTTATTGCAAATGGCATAAACTTAAAGGTCTACCCCAAATCCCACCTCCCCCACATACACTGGTTAAGTACAGCCTTCCTTCTCTGATCTGCAGCTCTCAATTTCTGGGACTGAAAACTCTTAAAAAAGAAAGAGAGAGAGGGAGAGAGGGAGAGAGGGAGAGAGGGAGAGGAGAGGGAGAGAGGGAGAGAGGGAGAGAAAAAAGAAAGGAAGGAAAGAAATCCAAACAATGTACTAAGGGATTCTGTCGTGAAGGAAATGTAAGAATTTTCACAGCATCCCTCTGATCCACTTTCATGTTTGCTAGAAGCCCCTGGGTTAGTGCAAGTAAGTTTATTTTGATCGTTAATAGATAAGCTCATTAAATAAGCTTTAACTACTTGCCAATTTTAGTGGTATAAACTAGTGTAGGGAAACCCTAGATTTCTAGAAAGGTTTTTCAATATAGTTTTACGATTTTTTCGATAGTTTCTCACATATTTTTGGAGCTACAGGCTTAACTTCACTCTGGTTACAGGTGCAAGCACGTTCTTATAAACAGAGCAGAGTGCAGAACAACGTTCTGGGCGTTAGGAAAGCCATCTTTCGCTAGAACTCTCACCGATACCAACTGAGAAATATGGCAATGGGAGGGGGCGGGGCAGATAATGGAATAAACTTTCGTCCCAACTGCTCAGGATTTAGGAACACCTCAGCGCAGGCGACCCCGCCACAACGCGCAGCTGTTAAAGGCGTGGGCAGCAAAGGCACGCCTGAGAAGCCCGCACGTCTGCTGGTGTGGCCGTCCCCTCGCTCTCCCTCCTTCGGGACCCAAAGCCAAACCTCACGCACGAGCGGTTCCGGGTGCTCCAAAACTTGTTCGCGAAGTACCCGGAGAAAGAGCGCGGGCTGGGCGAGCCCCAGCTGCAGCCGAGTCGCGGCGTCCAAGCCTGCAAGCAACACGGGAGTCAGGTGGGCGCTCCAGAAATTTCCGGGCGGGCGGGCGAGCGCCCGGGCGGGCGAGCGGCCGCACCTGTCACGCCCGCGGCCCGCCGAGGCCTGCGGCCCGCACTCTCCCGCAGCCTCCGCGGCCCTCTCGCCCTTCCCGCCGCCCAGCCTGGTCCCCGCCTCAGGCCGCACTCGGCCGCGTCGCCTTAGCCGCGAGCTGCGGGGCTCCGCGGACTCACCGGGCCTCGCCGCGGCGCGGCCGCTCTCCTCTCCCCGCCGCTCCCGCGCAGCCCCGGGCGTTGGGCGCGGGGCGCAGGGCGTCCGCAGTAACGGGCCCGCGGCCGGGTGGCGGGCGCGCGGAGGCGGCGCGGCGCGGAGCGGCAGGCCTGGCGCCCGCAGCGGCGCGCGGGACTTCTTTCCCGAGGGTCGCGGCGCGGCGCGGCGGACGCGGACGCTGGCGCCGAGGAGAGGTCCGCGGGTGACGGACCGCGGAGGACCAGAACCACCTGCTGGAGGAGCCGCGCTACGGGGGCCGCGCAGGGTCCAAACGGCTCGCGTAGGCTGCGGCTCCGCGGTCCTCGGGGTCGCGGAGCCGGGAAGGTGGGAGGCCTTCCGGGACAGAGGCTTAGGCCGCCGCCCGCGCAGCGCGGCGGGATCACTGGGCTCTCCCGAGGCCCGGGGGCGGCGGAGGACCTCCAGGCGGGGAAGGAGGGCGGTGCCGCCAGCGAGATGCAAACAGCCAGGCGGATTCCCTAGGGAAAAGAGAACTGCTCCGCTCGGCCGCCCGGACACCTATCGGGTCTCGGTTTAGTTTTGCAAAGTTAAGTGGCTTACCCAATCCCGGCAGCCAGCGGCAGAGCTGGAACGGCGCTGTACTGCCCTGACGCTATCCCACACAAGTCACTTCCACGGGTAGGATGCTGCGGGGACACCGAGAGTTGTTGAAGTTATCCTCGCCCTCACGGAGAAAGGAGCGAAGCAAAGCTGAAACTGTAGAAAACGCCAGACCACCGTAGGGGCCTTGTGGAAAAATACAAAGCACTACACCGGAGGACGGCGCGCATCTGTGGGGCAGCGTGAGGGAGGAGGCTTCTGGAACTGGCCTGGGAAGAGGTGGAGTTTTGCAGGGAGACCTTGGGGCCTCAAATGGAGGCCTTTGGACGCTGCGTTCCAGTGACTGAAGACGCCAGAGGCTGGGGCATGGTGCCGAGTGGCAGAGACAACTGGAAATGGGGCACAACTTCCAAATGGAAGGATTTGTATTTAAGGCAGTGTTTCGTTTTCTAGGTTTAGAAGTTGGGAGGAGGAAAAGGCTTTTGCTTTGTAAGTACTGTCTGAAGGAAAGCAGACGTTAGAGATGGAAAACTGACAGCCCTATGTAGACCAGGTAGAAGGTAATGACGAGCTATGACAGCTATTGAGGTGTGGTGACACACACCTGTGATCCCAGCTGGGAGTCCGAGGTCAGCGGTTACACAGAAAGATTGACCTGGGCGTTAAGACTGAGATGGGGGAGGGGCAGAAAGAATTTTAAATAATGTGTAGTACACCTTACAGGATTTGACAGCTTGATTGGTTAGGGTTAGGGAGAGAGAAACAGGGGCTTAAGACTGGATGATCGTAAGAGGGACAATACGTAGAAGAGAAAGGAGACAGTTACTCTAAAAAATTATTTTTAAAAATGTATTTATTCTACATTCAGGCCGAAGTTACCCCTCGCTCCTCTCCTCCCAGTCCCTTCCCCCACCCTGTGTTTCCACCCATTGTTTTTGGTTTTTTACTCTTTTGGGGGGCCCTGCCACAAAGCTCCCAAATAAATCACACACAAAGGCTTATTCCTAATTATGAATGACCGGCCTTAGCTTGGCTTGTTTCTTGCCAGCTTTCCTTAACTTAAATTATCCCATTTACCTTTTGCCTCTGGGCTTTTCCCATTCTCTTATTTCTGTAAATCTTACTCTTACTCCATGGCTTGCTATGTAGCTGGCCCCTGGAGTCCTCCTTCTCCTTCTCTGGCTACTTCTTTCTCCTCCTCCCAGATTTCTCCTTCTGTTTATTCTCTCTGCCTGCCAGCCCCACCTGATTCTCTTTCCTGCCTCATTATTAGCCATTCAGCTCTTTATTGGACCATTAGGCGTTTTACACAGGCACAGTAACATAGCTTCACAGAATTAAACAAATGCAACATAAACAAAAGTAACACACCTTAAAATAATATTCTACAATACACCCTCTAATCCACTCCTCTTCCGTTTTTTGTTTAGGAAAGGGCAGATCTCCCGTGGATATCAACAAAATATGGCATATCAAGTTGCCTTAAGACTAAGCAACTGTTAAGGCTGGGCAGGGCGATCCAGTATTCAGAGTAGGTCTCAAAAGCCAGTGGAAGAGTCAGAGACGGCCCCTGCAGGCGCTGCTTTTTTTTTTTTTTTCAAATGTTCATTGGTGTTCTGCCTGCATGTATGTCTGTGTGAGGGTGCCACATCCCCTGGAACTGGAGTTACAGTCTGATGTGAGCTGCCATGTGGGTGCTGGGAGTTGAACCCTGGTCCCCTGGAAGAGCAGACAGCTACTGAGCCATCTCTTCAGCCCCTAGACAGCTGCTCTTTAGGAAAAGATTAGATTTGGACATTTGGAAGGGCTGAAGGCAGCCAAACAGATGTGGTCACTAAGAAGTTAGAGAGAAAAGTTCTGAAATAGGTGGAAGAACTGAATGGGAATGCACACGGGGCTGAGGAGAGAGTACAGTGGGTAGTTTGCATTCTATCCCCAGAGTGAGTGTCAGATCTCCCATGGTAGCATGATCTTGTCCCAGTGATTAGCAGACAGGGACAGAGGGATCCCTGGGTCTTGCTAGCCAACCTGTCTAAAAAAAAAAAACAAAAATCAAAAAACAAAAACAAAAAACCCAAGGTGGATAGCACTTAAGGAATGATAATCAAAGTTGTCCCTCTAGCCTCCACACACACATGTACACACAATCTACCTGCATATATATGAGCACCCCAAACATGTACACACATGTACACACAATCCACCTGCATGTATATGAGCACCCCCACATCTACACACATGTACACACAATCCACCTGCATGTATATGAGCACCCCTGACATCTACACACATGCACACACAATCCACCTGCATGTATAGGAGTAACCCCACATCTACACACATGTACACACAATCCACCTGCATGTATATGAGCACCCCCAAACGTACACACATGCACACACAATCCACCTGCATGTATATAAGCACCCCCCACATCTACACACATGTACACACAATCCATCTGCATGTATATGAGCACCCCCCAAACATGTACACACAGTCCACTTGCATGTACATGAGGACCCCGCCCCCACTCACATACACACAGAAATAGATTGGAAACTCCTCAGCCTAGCATTGTATTGCTGTGAGAGAAGCGGGTAGACGCAGTCTTCAAATACATTGTTAGTCTTGCTACCTCAAGTATGACCACATCTGTGTCATCAGCAAGTCCGTTAGAAATATGGGGATCTCAGCCCCAACACAAACCTGCCAACTGACACCCTAGGCTTCAAAGACATTGCAGGAGGTGATCCACATGGGTGTTTGGGAAGCTGGGTCATAGGTGAGAAAAGCCAGCAGCAGAAAAGGAAGAGGGGCACCTGAGTAGGGCTGGAACACCAAAGCAGAGGGACTTGAGTCTCATGAAGCTGGGCATGAGGAGTGCAGGTCAGTGCCATGAACTGTGGAGGTTGAGAAGGACGAGAGACAGTGATGCCATGAGCACCGTGCCAGCCAATTCTCAATGGAAGCTTAGAGACTTACTTTCTGACTGGGGAGTGTCTAGAGACAGTCCTTGCTGTGTGCGCACACTTGGGACATGTTGAAGTAAGCAGGTGGACTGATAGATGGAGAACAGAATGTCTCTAAGGGTTGCTTCTGCTTTCTCAGCAGAGTGAGGAGCAAGGTCATCTTTTGTCTGTTACAGTTCACGTCCCTGGACGCAGACTGCTTTTCTCAGCCTAGAGTGGGACTTGCTGGAGTCTTTACTTGAGCAGTGTGCTTCCTCCTTCTGCCAACTGGACCCAGGACACAGCAGCTCTGCTTCGATTGTCTAGATTCCTGGAAGCACCTGGAAGTGGCAGAGCCACAAGAAAGCGCCTGGAGGAAGAGGAGCTTCTGACGCTTGACCTAGAACACCCGATTATGTGAATGATGTCTGGGCTTGGATTGAACTAGAGCCTTAAGACTTTGGGGTCCATTTGTTGTAGCCATTGGGCCTCCTCTACTTAACATGGCCTTAACTAAAACTCATAAAGGAAGAATAGAATTTGGCATGTCTGAGTGAAGAAAAGTGATCAGACGGAGCTTTCCAGACACCACTAAACCTTTCAGTGAAGGGCCAAGAAATTAGAGGGAGACTAGTCAACCAGTCCTACATTCCAGTCCATGTGAGGCACTGAGGAGATAGTGCGGGCACTATGCAGGACAGGGAGCTGGCCAGGAAGCATAATAGGGGAGAAGGACAAAGTATCTGAAGGTAAGAAATAAAGGAAGCATTATTATGTCAAGCATGGTAGGAGAGAAGGTTAAGAAGAGGATAAGGAGTAGCTAGAAATATGGTAAGGTTGGGGCTGGAGATGTGGCTTGGTGGTTAAGAGCACTGGCTGCTGTCCAAAGGACCTGGGTGGGTCTGATTCCCAGCATCCACATGGTGGCTCACAAACATCTGTAACTCCAATCCCAGGAGATCTTCTGGCCTCCACAGGCACCAGGCATGAATGTGGTGCATGACATATATATATAGATATATATGCAGGCAAACATCTGAAAACATTAAAAAAATATGGCAAAGTTTCTAAACTGGAGCATTTGACCAGGTTAAGTAATTTTTAGAATTTGGGTGCTGTGGAACAATCTTTGTACACTGTATGTATTTTTCTCATTGTTAATAAAAAGCTGATTGGACGATGGCTAGGCAGGATTTGGGGGCAGAGAGAATGCTGGGAAGGAGGGCAGAGTGGGAGGAGTTGACAGACAGACAGGAAGCAGGACATACAGGAAAGGTAAAACTCACAAGCCCTGGGACAGCACATGTATTAATAGAAATGGGTTAATTTAAGTTGTAAGAGCTAGTTAGGAATAAGCCTGAGCTATGGGCTGAGCATTTATAATTAATAATAAGTATCTGAGTGGTTATTTGGGAAGTGGCTGGCGGAACAGAGCTGATGTGGTCCCAATGAAAGACTCCACCTACATTTGGGTCCTATGGGGAATGACCTAAAAACAGCACAAGTGAAAAGTAGAATCTGCACATTAAAATTAAAAGGGGATCTGTGTAGTGAGTCTTGCTTTGTACTGCCAACTCCCAAATGACAACATGGAGACTTCTTATTAATTATGAAAAACTCAGCCTTTAGCTTAGGCTTGTTCTCAACTAACTCTTATAACTTAAATTAACCTGCTTCTATTAACCTATATTTTTCCACATGTCTTTTTTACCTCTCCTCCATTCTGTATGTCCAAATTGATCTGAGTCTCACTGGTATCTCCCCACCTCTTCTTCCCAGAGTCTTTTTTCTCCTTGGAAATCCTGCCTTGTCAGAAGTGATTGTCATGAGCTATTGCAGGCCATGATGTAATTATAGCTTATAGCAATTGATAATTCAGATATCAACCCACCAGAGGAATGATTCTCTTATGGGACACCTGCTGTGGGATGTTCTATATGTTAAATGTGTTGCTCTGATTGGTTAATAAATAAAACACTGATTGGCCAGTATCCAGGCAGGAAGTATAGGTGGGACAAGGAGAGAGGAGAATTCTGGGAGGAGGACGGTTCAGAGAGAGATACTGCCAGCTGCCGCCATGATGAGAAGCAGATGTTAAGATACCGGTAAGCCACGAGCCACGTGGCAACTTATAAATTAATAGAAATGGGTTAATTTAAGATATAAGAACAGTTAACAAGAAGCCTGCCTCGGCCATACAATTTGTAAATAATATAAGCATCTGTGTGTTTATTTTATAAGTGGGCTGTCGAACTGCCAGGGCTTGGCAGGACTCGGAGAGAAAACTCTAGCTACAGACACCCCATCAGCAAGGCTTACGGATCACTGACTCTGAAAACTGTTGCTTTCATCTGTAATTTCACTTGCACAATAACAGCTATGATGTCTCCCCATTACCATGCACTTTCATGTAATGTGTACGTGTAATCTCATGATTACATCTCAATCTTTCGGCCATGTATATTTGTGGATGGTCAGGAAGATGACTTCTCATTTAGCTGTGTAATTTTGATGAATAGAAACATACTAAAATATGCTTCATAACTAGATCTATTATTTCCTATGACTTAGAGGTCTGCTCTCCATCCTTGGCTTACTGACAGGGCAAATTGTCCAAATGAAGTGTCCTTGGGATAGATTACAGGCATAAGTTTCACAGATTTTATTCATGAGTGAAATTGAAGGTGTTTGGCCTTATTGGATCAAAACCATTCAAAAGATTTATGGTGAACTAGAGTGATTTTGCAGGTGTCTGGCCTTGACATATCTTAGTCCTTCAAGGGATCTACAGAATCTATGTTGCCTTAAGCTTCCTCCACCAGCTCTGCCTTATCAACACCTCCCCATTCTGATTCAAAAAGCAATTAACACTTTGTATTTATTTCTACACTAGTTTTTAATGCAAGATTTTAGGCTCAATAGACTAACTATGTTTAGGCCCTGCAATTCAGATGATTAACAGAAAAAGGCTGTTAACTGATTAACCATGCCCGGATATTATTAATCACACTTAAGAAATATGATAGAGTGCAGGTATTCTTCACCTCTTCCTTAGATCGCTCATTGGTTTAGTTTTTTCCACTGTAACCCTTGTAGCTATCCCTTTAAGAGATAAGCCAGAACTTTTTACAGCTGCAGCTATGAGCAGCCATCAATTAAGCTGACAAAGCTTTTGCCTAGCGTGACTCTTATTGTATCTACAAAGAATGCTTGTCCCACGGGGATCGCCCAATGACAGAGAAATGGAATGAAATCTACATGAACAGCCTGGACATGAGTGGGGGTAGTGAAGGGCGAGGGTCGAGGGAAAGAGAGTTTGGGGGAGTGGGAGATCCCAGCTGGATCAACAACAGAGAGGGAGAACAAGGAATAGGAGACCATGGTAAATGAAGACCACATGAGAATAGGAAGAAGCAAAGTGCTAGAGAGGCCCACAGAAATCCACAAAGATACCCCCACAACAGACTGCTGGCAATGGTCGAGATACAGCCCGAACTGACCTACTCTGGTGATGGGATGACCAAACACCCTAATTGTCGTGCTAGAAACCTCATCCAACTACTCAGGGATCTGGATGCAGAGATCCATGGCTAGGCCCCAGGTGGATCTCTGGGAGTCCAATTAGCGAGAATGAGGAGGGTTTATATGAGCGAGAATTGTTGAGACCAAGGTTGGATAAAGCACAGGGACAAATAGCCAAACGAATGGAAACACATGAACTATGAACCAATGGCTGAGGGGTCACCAACTGGATCAGGCCCTCTGAATGGGTGAGACAGTTGATTGGCTTGATCTGTTTGGGAGGCATCCAGGCAGTGGGACCGGGTCCTGTGCTCATTGCATGAGTCGGCTGTTTGAAACCTGGGGCCTATGCAGGATCGCTTGGCTCGGCCTGGGAGGAGGGGACTGGACCTACCTGGACTGAGTCTACCAGGTTGATCTCAGTCTGTGGGGAAGGCTTTGCCCTGGGGGAGGTGGGAATGGGGGGTGGGCTGGGGGGAAGGTGAGGGGGGGCGGGAGGGGGGAGAACAGGGGAATCTGTGGCTGATATGTAGAACTGAATTGTATTGCAAAATAAAAATAAAATAAAAATTTAAAAAAAAAAAGAATGCTTGTCCCTGAGAGTTTGCCTTGTAGCTTTTTTTTTAATTACTAACAAGTTACTAATGAATGAATATAGATATGCTTGGGAATTTATAACAGAGAACAATAAAGAGACATGACTGGAACAGCACATGTGTGAGTTTTTCTATAAACCCTCAGATTAGAAATATCCTAATTTCCTTTCCCTTTGTTATGGCTTCTGATCCTGAGACAGATCTGTAGTTATTAGCAATATCAGAGTGCAGGGGATGGGCATGAGGAGTAATATATGCTATATTTCATATCCTAAGGAGCTCCCCAAAGGAAGGTCTACCTGATCAAGGTTTGGTGCCCAGAATCTTTGGAGGTATTTTTTAAAAGATATAGTCAACTCTGGCCCCACTTCAGTTTCTTTTTCCTTCCTGGCTGTGAAGTAAGCAGTTTAGGGGTTTGCTCCCTGCCGTGATGTTCACCACAGGCCCCGAAGCAACAGTCAGTTATGCACTAGAGCACATAAAACTGTGAGCTCGTGTAGATGTAACCAACTGTCTTATTAAATAAGAACACAGAACCAATGCAAAGAAGAAAGCCAAGAGATCAGAGCTAAGAGCCTTACCCTTCCTGCTGAAGCTAGCCTCTTTAGCCAAGAGACCTCTCCGAAAGAGAGCTACTTCTTGTCTGTTTGTCTTTATATAGACTTTCTGTTCTGCCTTCTCATTGGTTGTAAACCCAAACACATGACTGCCTCGTCACTGCCTGTATGTACAGCCCTCCAGGTCTTCTATGGTATTGAGATTAAAGGCGTGTGTCTCCAATGCTGGCTGTATCCTTGACCACACAGAGATCTACCTAGCTCTGCCTACCAAGTGCTGGGATTAAAGGCATGTGCCACCACCGCCCAGCTTTTGCTATGGCTCTAATAGCTCTGACCCCCAGGCAACTTTATTTATTAACATACAATTAAAATCACATTTCAGTACAAATAAAATACCACCATAAGCTAGTGTTAATATTTTCTCTTTAAAAGCTGTCAGGTATTTTATCATAATAGGTGACTAACAGTGAGGGACCAGAGGAAAGGGTCAAAGAATCAAGAGGCAGTAAGAGTTTTGAAAGGATCATCTGTAGTCATAACAGGCCCCCAAATCATGACACAGAGACTTATGAAAGCTCAGCCTATAGCTTAGGCTTATTTCTAACTAGCTCTTATAACTTAAATTAACCTATTTCTATTTGTCTATGGCTCATTGCTGTGGAATAATCCTCTTGTACAATGTAAAGATTTGCCACTTGAATTGATTTAAGAAAACACTGATTGGCCAGTAGCCAGGAAGGAAGTATAGGTGGGCCTACCACACTAAGAATGCTGGGAAGAGGAAAGCGTAATCAGGAGTCACCAGCCAGATGCAGAGGAAGCAAGAAGAAAATTCTGCACTGAGAAAAGGTACCAAGCCATGTGGCTAAACATAGAAAAGAATTATGGGTTAATTTAAGTGTAAGATCTAGTTAGTAATAAGCCTGAGCTACCAGCCGAGCATTTATAATTAATAAAAGCCTTTGAGTGATTATTTAGAAGCAGCTGTGGAGTGGGGCAAGACAGAGAAAAGCCTCTGTCTACAGCTCATGGCTTTTACCTCTCCTCTTGCATGTCTTGTATCCTTGTATCCTGGCTGGCGCTTCCTCCTTTCTTCTTCTCAGTTTTTCTTTGTCCAGAAGTCCTGCCTATACCTCCTTCTTAGCTAATGGCTGGCTATTCAGCTCCTTATTAAACCAATCGCAGTGACACATCTTCACACAGTGTAAAGGAATATTCCACAACAAATATCCATGTTTTATTGTTTATATGTAGCCATGCATTGTCTTTGTTATCCACATGTTTTATTATTCATATGTAGCCATGTGTTGTCTTGGTTAACAACACACCACATACAGCAGTGGTCTCAGAGATCGAAGTGCATGATGCTGTACAGCTGCCATTCCAGTACTTGGGAGGTGGAAGCAGGAAGGTCATGAGTTTGCTGCTAGCCTAAGCTACAAAGAGATTTTGAGGCAAACAAAGCCCCATCTCAAAGAAATAAAAACACAACCTAACAACAACCAACCAAGGTAATGTTGCCTAAGGACTTCTAGCTGTGTCTGTGTAAGAGGCCCCCTGTGCTGTACAATGACTAAATCACCATATGCTCACAGAACATATCCCTGTCATTATACAATACCAGACTCTCCCATACATATGTGGGCAGAGAGCTCCTCTTTGTTCCCCCAGGTCCCCCATGTAAAGGCTTGGTTGCCATTCAGTGCTACTGGTAGGTGATTGAAGCTTAAAGAGGGGGGCCTGGTGGGAGGTCTTTAGGTCAGTGTGGGCAGCTCCTGAAGGGGGTGGCAGGACCCACACCTTCCCTTATGTAATCCCCAGCAATGAAACGAGTGGTTTTACTTGCTAAGTGCTCCTGTCCCAATGCAATGGGGCCAGTCAGTCACAGGCGGGGCCCTCCAAGACTGAGCTGAAATTACTCTTTTCTTGTAAGTTGTCTACGTTAGGTACTTATCACCATAATGCAAAGCTGATTAGCGTGGTTAGGGAACCAGCTACTCCAAGTGAAGAGATCTCTAAATATGAAGTTTGACCCACTATAGTGAGGAGGAGTGTGACTTTTTTTTTTAAATCTCTTACAGTGAAGTTATCCACATTGTCAGAGACCTCATTAGATTTCTATCACTGACTCTCAAATGTAAGTACTACTTTAGGATATGCATGTATTTGGAGAAGCCCCTTGGATAAAAGACCAGCCTAAATGAACAAACAAGAAATTTTAAAAGAATAAGATGGGGGGGGGTAATAAAACCAGTGCACAGAGCATAAAAATGTATCCTTTTTTTTAATTAAAAATTTTTTTTTAATTAAACAAAAATAGTTCATGTATACGGGTGTTTTGCTTGCTTCTCTGTGTGCCGTGTGCCCTCAGAGCCCAGAACAGTGCATTGGCTCCCCAGAACTGCAGTTAGAGATGGTTTTGAGCCACCCTGTGGCTGCTGGCAGTTGAAGCCTGGTCTTCTGGTAGGGCAGTGTCCTAGTTAAGCTTGCTGTTGCTCTGATGAAACACCATGACCAAAGCAACTTGGGAAGGAAAGGGTTTATTGGGCTCATACTTCCATATAGCTGGTCATCATTGAAGGAAGTCAGGACAGGAACTCAAGCAGGGCAGGATCCTGGAGGCGGGAGCTGATGCAGAGGCCATGGAGGGTGCTGCTTACTGGCTTGCTCCCCACGGCCTGCTCAGCCTGCTTTGTTATAGAACCCAGGACCAGCAGCCCAGGGATGGGCACCACCTACAATATGCTGGGCCCTCCCCCATCAATCACTAATTAAGAAAATGCCCTACAGGCTTGCTGACAGCCCGTACTGGAGCGTGATTATAGCTGTGTCAAGCTGACATAAAATGCCAGCACAAGCAGCCAGTGCTCTTAACTGCTGAGCCATCTCTCCAGCCCCAAATCTTAAATATTCTGATTCCCATCTGCTTTATCCAGGAAAGTGCCAGAGAGAAGCACTCTATCCAAATAAGGGCACAGATCAAGAAACATAAAAACATGAGCATCTAATGAGTAGAAGCTGAAGAGAGAGGGGAACGAAATTCCCTTAGCCTAGGTAAAGGTGCAGGGGCCTCCAGGAAGAAGACTCTGCCAGGGCTAGAGACCAACTGGCCCTTCCCGAAGCTCCAGAGAGCCATCTCCAGTGTGTTTGAACCATATGAATGAAACTTTCCAACTCTGGTGGGACACACAGCTGAAATGCTGATAGGTATAGAGAAAACTATGCAAACTAAAAAGGAGGGGTTTATAAATGCCAAGGAAACATGTTCCTAGCAAATTGCCTGTTCCAGGATTCCACTTTGATCAGTTAGCCAAAGAAGCCGAGGCAGAAGCTGTGCCACGTCATGGTTCCCTGCCTGCTCTGCCACAGACACTGCTCAGTGTGGTGATAGTGTGTCCCCCAATATATCGTGCACCCTAATAAATTTATCTGGGGTCAGAGAACAGAACAGCCACTAGACAGACACAGAGGCCAGAAAATGGTGGCACACACACCTTTAATCCTAGCCTTCTGGAGGTAGAGATCCATCTGGATCTCTGTGAGTTCAAGGCCACACTGGAAACAGCCAGGCATGGTGACTCACGCCTTTAATCCCAGGAAGTGATGCAGGAAGCAGAAAGGTACATAAGATATGAGGACCAGGCACTAGAGCTGGTTAAGCTTTTAGGCTTTTAGCAGCAGTTCAGCTGAGATTCATTCCAGATAAGGACTCAGAGACTTCCAGTCTGAGGAAACAAGATCAGCTGAGGGATTGGCGAGGTGAGGTAGCTGTGGCTTGTTCTGTCTCTCTGATCTTCCAGCATTCACCCCAATAACTGGCACCAGGTTTGATTTTATTAATAAGACCTGTTAAGATTCATGTTCCGGCTCAGGAGTGCAGACAGCCGAGAGGAGACCTCGGCTCTCCCACTGCCGGGTGTGAGGCATCACGGAAGGAATCCTTCCTTCATCTAACAACACAGTGGCGTAGGGAGGGTTCTGTGGTTGTCAGTGTGGTACAGAAGTGGGTCGATCTCTGGGACAGCCAGGGCTACATAGAGAGACTGCGTCTCAAACAACAACAAAACAAAAACTTAGGGCTTTATACATGCTAGGTAAGCCTTCTGGCACTCATTCAGGAAGTATATGGAAGTCTTCCTCTCCTCTTATTGATGCACAATCCCACAGAACTCTTCAGACTGTAGGTTCTACTCCCTCGAGTCTCGTCCTCCCAGCTTGCCTGCTCAGGTCACGGATACTCCGATCTTGGGATGAAGCATTTCTTAATGTTGCTAGATACGTATAAACTAATGGGAAGGAGCTCCCTCTGAAAACCCATGCTGGACAGGCGACATGGTAACGTCAAATTTGCTCTGATTACTTCTGTATCTGGTAACATAGATCAGGACATGCCAATGATAATGTCTGGCAGTCTGACTACCTACCTATGGAATGAACTACCAACTGAAGCAGGCTTCTTCAGCTTCAAGAAATGTCATCTCCCAGCTATGGTTCAGTTACTCTGAAGTGACTATTGCTAATGGAAGAAATAACAAATAGCCTAAAATACTGGTCAAAATCCTAGTAAAAATGTAGTTTTTCACTTGTAAGTCAAGGGTAGTCACAAAGTATGACTTATGCCTAGGAAAATGGATTCAGCGAGTGTTTAAAATACTTTCCTGACTGAAGTCACATGAAAATGCAGAGAATATGGCAGCTCCTGTTGTTAAGATTTATGACTAAACTGGAGGTCAACCCATTTAGAAAATGCTTTACTACATGTATACTGGAAGTTATTCTACTTATATAGCCGTTGGGAACCTATGGAAATCTCATCCTAAACAATGCACTACTTATAATATACTTTTGTATATTTCTCTGGTAAAGCAACAGACTGTTTGCCATATGTAATTTAAAATAGTCATTTTTCTTCTTAAAGTGATTAAATGTTGCATTTGAAATATTTTTTAAGAGTAAAGGAATGATAAGTGGCCTTTTTATTTTTAAAGAGGCTTACTGGTGGCTTAGAAAACACCACTAATGCACTCTATTAAGGTTATAACTGGGGTTGTGATAATTGGTGATACCCAGAGCCACCTGAGAAAACATCCAGTGAGAGGAGATGCACTTAGGCTGAGGCCTAGAATTAACAATTCAGATGCTGCCCAGCTTTGAGATGATGGTAATTTCAAAGAGCATACAAAGTATTCTCATTTCATTCTTCCTATTTGGAGAATGCAGTCACACTAAAAATAACAACACCACCAAGCTTAAAACTGGCAAATTATCAGAACTATCGGTTAATAAATCTCCTAAATCCTCAGTCTGACAGTGTTGGGAAATGTCACTGCAAGCCACAAACAACAGTGGACAGTTTAGCCTCTCAAGGCAGACAAATGGCTACTGGTTTTAGTCAGTTCTCAGTGAAAACCTTCTCTTCACATGGATTTTTTAATGAAGGTAAAATTAAGCAAAATAATTGAGATTATACTGCTTAGTAGAGATGAATCAACAGGTTGTCTAAGTCAGATATTTGATCAACCCTTCCTGGTTCTTCACGGTAAAATCACTTAAGTCTTAACTAATTCCATTAGTTTATGTATTGACTACTTCTTGTGTGTCACCTGTATGGCTTCCCGTTTCTCCCAATTCAGCCTTAGAGGGCTTTTTATATAATCCTGAGTAAATGGTAACCCCAGGAAAAGAAACAGATATAAAACTGGGCTGTGTATTTTTTTTTTATTTTTTATTTTTATTTTTTGGTTTTTGGTGACAGGGTTTCTCTGTGTAGCTTTGGAGCCTGTCCTGGAACTCGATCTGTAGCCCAGGTTGGTCTCAAACTCACGGAGATCCGCCTGCCTCTGCCTTCCGAGTGCTGGGATTAAAGGCGTGCACCACCACCACCCAGCTGGGCCATGTATTTTCAAATGGCAAGTTTAGTGCTCACTATGAGTTTTCTTCAGGAGGGTCCTCTGTGGTGTCTGTCTTCTGCAGGAGGGTCCTCTGTGAGGGTCTGTCTTCTGCAAGAGGGTCCTCTGTGGGTGTCTGTCTTCTGCAGGAGGGTCCTCTGTGGTGTCTTCTGCAGGAGAGTCCTCTGTGGGTGTCTGTCTTCTGCAGGAGGGTCCTCTGTGGGTGTCTGTCTTCTGCAGGAGGGTCCTCTGTGTCTGTCTTCTGTAGGCTTAGAGGCATTTGAATATTGATAGTAAGTTTTAGTTCTTTTGCTAGAAAACTAAAATAAATCCTCTCCAAATACTTAAAAAATTCTTTGCTGGTTTATGAAATACTTTCCAATAAACCTTTCTGTACTGTTCCCTCCATTCCTGTCCCTAGACATATGTCTTCTCATATGTCACCTGGATCCCAGTGGAGATCCAGGGTAAAGCACTACATGCCTATAATTTGCTGCAGATAATTGGGGGTCTGGGGTCCAAGTGATGATTCTTCTAAAACAATATATAAGATGTTTCTTAGGCTGGAGCAGTGGTGACTGCCTGTAATCCCATCAGTCCAAAGGGCCCAGATAGCTGAGTTAGGAGCTTGAGGCAAAGCCTTGCCAGAAGGAAGAAGGAAGAAAGGATGGGGGGTAGAGAACAGGATAGGGTAGGAGAGGGGAGAGAAGAGAGGAGTTGAGAGAAGAGGGGAGGGAGAGAAGAGAGGAGCTGAGAGAAGAGGGGAGGTAGAGAAGAGAGGAGCGGAGAGGAGAGGAGAGAGGAAGGGGGAGAGGAAAAGGGGGGAGGAGGAGAGGAGAGGAGAGGAGAAAGTAATGGAGAGGGGTAGAGGGAGGAGGGGAAGAGAGAAGGAGAAGAAAGGAGGGGGAGAGGAGAGAGATAGAGTGAGGGGGAGCAGGAGAGAGGAAGAGAGGAGAGCTCCAGGAGCGGGGGAGAGGGGAGGAGAGAGGTGAATGCATGGGTACTTCTGGGGCTGTAGAGATGGCTCAGTTGTTACCAATGCTTGAGGCTTTTTCAGACAATCAGAGGTCAGTTCCCAACTGACATCCATATCAGGCAGCTTACGGCTGTCTGCAGCCAGCACCTTCTGGCTGAGCTGGGCACCTGCACTATGTGCACATTCTGTCTTACACACATAAACTTTTTAAATTGTTTTAAGAAAAAGGAGGCCGGGTGGTGGTGGTGCACGCCTTTAATCCCAGTACTCGGGAGGCAGAGCCAGGCGGATCTCTGTGAGTTCGAGGCCAGCCTGGACTACCAAGTGAGTCCCAGGAAAGGCGCAAAGCTACACAGAGAAACCCTGTCTCGAAAAACCAAAAAAAAAAAAAAAAAAAAAAGGCACTTTAGGCTCAATGCTGAGTGCTTGTGTAGCACACACAAGGTCTTGGGTTTGATCCCCAGCACTGTAAAAAACTGACACCTCAAATCAAATCAAATGAACAATATTTACCTATCTGGATTTGAAAAATCATATTTTATTTTGTATATACTGTAACAAGCTTGAAACATGAAACATAAATAATTTTGAAGTAATTTCCTTTGTTATACTTTAATGACACAGCATTTAAAAAGGTTTTAAACTTTTTACTGTTTTCTGAGTGGCTCTGTCCTTTGAGCATCAAGGATCTTACACATTAGAATGAAGTCTGAGAAATAGTTCTGTCTCTCTCTCTCTCTCTCTCTTTTTTTTCCCGAGACAGGGTTTCTCTGTGTAGCTTTGCGCCTTTTCCTGGAACTCACTTGGTAGCCCAGGCTGGCCTCGAACTCACAGAGATCCGCCTGGTTCTGCCTCCCGAGTGCTGAGATTAAAGGCGTGCGCCACCACCGCCCGGCTGGTTCTGTCTCTCTTAAAGCAATGTAGCAATAACCCAGTAGAGGTCTCTGTGTTAAAATCAGCCAGTAGAATATAGCACCTAGGTCTAATTTAGTATCTTTGGGTTCAAATTACGTTGCTACCAAATAAAGGCATTTCTGTGACTAGGGACTGTTGCGGGGATCCACCAGAGAAGACGGCTCAGACATGGGTTTAAGCCAATAGAAAGTCTTTATTAGCCGGCTGTCGACTACACTGGGTGTTCGGGATCCCAGTGTAGCCCCGAGCCTTTCTCAGGGTGAAATTTTAAGCACAAAAACCATGTTCTGGGTTGACATATTTTAGTTAACAAGAACAGTTAGCCAGAAGTGTAACTAACTACAGACGCCAAAAAGCAAGGTTAGTACATTTAGAGACTTCCCACAACTGTGGGCTTGGATGGTTTTTGCCTCTGAAAAGGTTTTGCTGGGGGTGCTGTCTACACACTGAGTGTTGCAGCCTGAATGGCACTTCCATCATGGAGTCAGTTGTGCTAAGGTCTCGGGCTCTGTTACAAGGGCCTTCCTATAAAAAAAAAAAAAACTAAAATATATTAAAAGATACAAATACAGCTTGCTTTCCCTAGGGGAGGGGTTTCTCTTAAATTCTAATAAAATTGTCTCGAGTGGGAGCAAATGAAAACCACTGGAAACATTAAAAACTGACACTGTAACATAAGGCTTTCTTTCTTTCTTTCTTTTTTTTTATAACATCCCTGGTTCTGATTACTCCCATGCTTGGCTCAATTCAAAGGATGTTATGACCATCAAATACCATTTTCAGTATTTGGTGCCTGTGAGCAGTTCATTCTAAGAGGAGCAAATAAGCAGTGACCATGTGCAGGTGAGGCATGTGTTTCTGTAGAGAATTTAAACAGTTAAATCCCTTGAAAAGTCAGCTGTCAGCAGCAACTGCAGTGGTAAAACACTGCCTGCTGGGTAGATGTGCTCTTGTGGTGAACCAGGTAAGTGACCCTACTTGTGGTAAACGGCAACGTTACAGGCTCAAAGCCAGTACTCAGAGCGCTAGAGACAGTTACTGTAGAGGGGCTCATTCTCACATTTGGTACATTTCGAAAATGTTACTCAGATTAAGACAGCCTATAGCATGTTCCAGTTTTAAATGTAAGATACACATAATATTTTTAAAATTCCAAAGAAGAGAACTGTCACTATGAATGACCTTCTACTTGGACCCCTGCGTATCATCCTGCACCTAATGTTTGAGAACCTGTGTTGAGCACGAACTGCCCTTACTAGTGATTTGATTCCATTATAACCGGTCATGTAAGGCACCTGTTCTTAAATAAGCCTGACTTTATTGCTGTAGGTTATTATAAACAAAGTAATAGCTAACGAAAATCAAGTCCATGTCATTAAAAATCATAATGTATTTCTGTTGACTCTTTGAACTCCAGGTTCATAAGGATATGAATAACTGAGGGGCCCAAACAATTCCATCAGAAGCGAAATCAAACTAAAGCAGCATCCAGTGCCCATGAGGGCAGCAGAGCACCTCCTAGTGTGCCCACAGCCTGTGATGACCCCAGCACAGGACGGGGTGCAGAAGCACCTGCATCCCTGTTGTCATTACCCACGGTTCCAGATTTACAAACTTCTCCTACAAACACTCCGGTTAGGGAATGAAAGGATATTTTAAAGAGGCAAACCATTCTCCCTTTAAATATTCTGTTGCATGTGGAAAATGTGAGAATATACCGAACAACAAAGATCCTGTTTTATATATGCTCAGAGGTGGTGGCATACACCTTTAATACCAGCTAGGGAGGCAGATGAATCTCTGAGTTCCAGGCCAGCCTGGTCTACAGAGTGAGTTCCAGGACAGCCAGGGCTACACAGAGAAACCCTGTCTTGAAAAAACAAAACCAAACAAAACCCCCATTTTATATACACTGAGAAAGTCAGGCTGAGGAGATGGCTCAGGAGGTCAAATGCTTGCTGCTTGAGCATGAGGATCTGAGTTCAGTCCAGGGGTGGTGGGGACTATAAATCCCAGCATTGCAGGGGCAGGGCAGGGCAGTGCAAGGCAGGGCGGGCAGAGAAGCAGGTGCTCTTGGGAGCTTGCTGGCTAGCCAGCCTAGTCTAAATAGTGATTAGGTTCAGTGAGAAACTCTTTTCCCAAAAATTATGTGGAAAGTACCCAACTTCCTTCTCTGGCCTCCACAGGCACATGCACAGTGAATATGCATGAGCAGGCAAATGCATGTACACCCCATGGAGAATGGGGCTGAGTTTGCACTGGGGAGGAGGTACCTTATATTTTGATTACTATGTAAGCATACTGACCTAACTAGAATGAATTGTTCACACCCAAATTACATGTTTGGAACATTATATATGTTTTAGTATGTGAATAAAATCTATCAAAGCATATACAAGATACAAATGAAACGTTTAACAAAATGGGAAAGCATACTTTTGTTACTTGGCAATCAATTCACATTTGTATTATCTGATGAAATCATTGTAGTTTTATGTAACTTTTCTTGCTTTGTTAGTGAAAACAAGGTTTATATTTCCACAGGTACAGTAAATGTTTTAATTCCTTGGGCAAAAGAGATTCTAGAATCAAAACACATAATTGTATGAATTAATTACTGAGGCATAGCACGTTATTTATTCTTAAAGAAATTTACAGTTAAGACCTTCATTAATAAAAAGGTATTTACTACTACATAATTGTTTTTTGAGACAAGGTCTCTCTATGTAGTCCTAGGGCTCACTATATAGACCAGGCAGACAGAGATCCACCTGCTTCTGCCTCCAGAGTGCTGGGATTAAAGGCGTGCGCCACCACACCCAGATTAACATATAACTTATGTTTAGTTCAAGGCACTGACTTTTTGCCATGAGACTAATATATGATATTGTGTGTGTGTGTGTGTGTGTGTGTGTGTAAACATAGATAGACTTTTAAAAAATGAACTCAGCAAGGAAGGAGGTGGCAAAAGAGTTCAGTGGGAACTGAGTAAGCACCTGTAAGCTACTGGCTCCACACAACTTTAGTTGAAAAAACCCAAACCAAAACAAAAACCAACCTTGACTTACACATGAAAGTTTGGAAAAGGAAAAATATTTCAGGGCATTATAATGAGATGTTGCCTACCATAGACAATTATGGCAGGAAAGAACTAATTGCTCATTTAATTGAACCAGAAAAACTTAAAGGGAAATGTTAACAAGATTTCATGTACATATTTACACCCCAGTGCCATCAGGTCTTCAAAGCTGGAAAGCTGAGATTGTCAGGTCTCAGCGTTTAGCCTATCAGATGCATGCATTACCCACCACTCCACAAGGCCATGCTGCTCCTTAGAATGCTGGAATGTTTTATGTTATTCTGTGTGGTTCCCTGTCCTGTTTCAGGAGCTGCAGACATTTCTCACAATTCTGTCATCATATGAGAGGGATGTGAAATGCACAGGGCAAGATAAAGGTGAAAACTTGCATTCTATTGTATTATCAAACAAAGAATATATAACTATAAAAATGAAAGATACCATGTTAGAGTTAAGGCTGATGTGCCACCTCTGTGGATCCTAACAACTGTGATGCACCCTTGGCCCCCAGGCTTAATTCTGGCAAACATTTTCATCTCACCAAACAAACACAGTAGGTAGGTACAACTCTGGCACAACTGGGATTTATCTGGAGCTAAAAAAATAGCAACATATGTATACTTTAACAATACTTAAGGGTTATAATGTACTTTTATAATATGCCTTTATATTATATAGAATAATATATATTTGAAAAGTGTTTTAGTCTTAGTTTTGTTCTTCAAATGTACTTAAAAAAAATAAAGCAAATATCCCTGGAAAAGAACTTAAACACACTTATATAAGTAGAAATAGTTCAATGTACCAAGCATTCAAAAATGCATTTATGAAATAGTAAAACCCTAAAATACACTATAGTACACAAGAGTACCATCTGGCCATCCTTTCCCTCACATCTAGAATCCACTTATGAGTCAGTACATACCATGTTTGTCCTTCTGAGTCTGGGTTACCTCACTCGAGATGATGTTTTCTAGTTCCATCCATTTGCCTGCAAATTTCATGATATCATTGTTTTTTCCTGCTGAGTAGTACTCCATTGTGTATATGTACACATTTTCTTTATCCATTCTTCAGGTGAGGGGCATCTAGGTTGTTTCCAGGTTTTGGCTAGGGGGCACCCAGGCAGGGGGATCGGGATCTGTCCCTGGTCTATGGACAGGCTTCTGGGAATCCAGTGCCTGTGGTGTGATGCCTTGCACAGCCTTGGTGCAGTGGGAAGGGGCTTGGACCTGCCTAGGCTCAGTGTGCTGGGCTCTGCTGACTCCCCATGGGAGACCTCGATTTGGGGGATGTGGGGATGTGGGGTGGCTTGGGAGAGAGGGCTGGGGGGTGGGAGGAGGGAGGATGGGGGAATCTGTGGATGGTATGTGGAGTGAGTAGAAAATTTCTTAATAAGAAAAATGAAAAAAAAAAAAAGAGTACCACCAACCCCCCTTTCCTATATCCTGGGAAAAAGCTGGTGACCCTGAGTTTTCATTTTGTAAGTTAGAAAAAGGGATCACTCACATATTTACTAAATTAAAAATTTTATTGTCCAATGCCTATGCTTTGAAGTCACTAGGTTTCCCCGGGTACTTCAAGGGAATCAGCAATTACAGACCGGGCCCCAGCTCCAAGACTGGAGCGTCGCAATGACAGCTCCAAAGCAGAAATCTGACGTAATTCTCTGCGACACAGTTTGACAGGCTTGACACCCTGAAGCTGCCCCGTATTTCCCACAGGCTGAAATTGGGAGGGTGGTGGACTCTGAGGTTGTATGAAGGGATGGTCCTCTGGTTTATCGGCATTGGTCAACAGTTGGCCACTGGAGGGTGCTAAGGAGCCGTGGACTGGAAGTGAGTCTGGGCTACCTTCCAGAGTCTGCACGGGCAATGGTTCGGTTTTAAAGCTACTTGAAGAATTGTCTACTTCTCTTTCTCTTCCATTCAATTTTGTATTTTCAGTTCTAGATGCCCATTTTAGTTCTTCAGAAAGCACAGCTGCCTCTTCTGGATTCAGGACTCCATCTCCAGCATCATGGTCTAAGGAGAATCCACACAAAACAAAAGCAAACATCTCAAAACCAGGTACTAACTACAGTATTATGATTGAACATACACAATGTTTTCAGACTTTTGCTTAATGACTTCTTCAAATAGATGTGTGACTAAGAATCAATCTTGATTCACTTATAAAATTCTTGAAATGTGAATAACAGATTTTTCTTTAACTCACTTAAGTTGAAAAATCATGTAGTGATTTTGGTACTCTCTAGAAACCTGAGTATTTGGTGTGTCTCTGAAATCTTTTAAACAACAGTTATTAATTTTTAAAGTTTAATTTAATGCAATTCACTGTTTTATTTTGTGTGTATGGTGTTTGCCTGCGTGTGTGTCTGTACACCTAGTGCTTATGTATGATGCCTGCGGAGAGCAAAAGAGGGTATCAGATGCTTTGGGACCAGAGCCGGAAACGACTGTGAGCTGCCATGTGGGTACTGGGAACCAAACCTGCATTCTCTGAAAGAGCAGCCAGTGCTTTTAACCGCTAAGCCACCTCTCTAGCCTGAAGAGTTATCTATTTTTATGTATATGAGTGCTTTGCTTGCATGTATGTATGGGTATTACGTGTGTGCAGTGCCTGAGGAGACAAGAAGAAGTTGTCAGGTCCCCTGAAGTTGGACTTAACAGGCGTTATGAACCACCTGACATGGGTGCCAGGAACTGAACATTGGGTCCTCCAGTGAGCCATCTCTCCATTTTGACATCTCTCTTCGCTTGGCTTGTTACTGGTTAATTCCAAGTCCGGGCCAAGTTAAGCTTGCTCTGCCCTTACCTCCAGGCACTCATCCTCACATACATGTATGAAAACCTGGTCTTGGCTGGCCCCTACCATGACAGCAATATTCTGTTATCCATCTGTAGTCTGTGATAAGTACCACAACTTCTGCTATCAAAATGGAGGTCAGGGCATACACCTTTGGTGAGTACAGCCCCCTTCAGTGAATGATTAAGAGTGACTGGAGAGTTAAAACCTCAGAAGTCTTCAATTATAACCTATCTAATATAAAATCCTGCCTATGGTTTATCACATAGTTAGTAGTGATAAAACAGTTACCAACTTTAACACATGATGTCAAATGTTTAGTACACTTTCTAGTCCTGTGAAGTCAAAATGTAAACACAGGTTGTACCCTGGCAGCACTCAAGCCCACACAGGTTTCATTTACCTTCTCCCTCTACCTGGAGCTTGCCTTTAAACTGACCCACATTATCAAGGGAGCAAACTGTCTGCTGTAAGTTGTGTCTCTGACCCCTCACCCCCGCCCACACGCTCACACACATAAATGTACACACAATAAAGAAAGAAAGAAACCCAGTGGGCGTGTCTGGGTCTTGGCTTCACAGGTCTTTGTCTCATGTGTGACTGCTCAGAGAGCTGGCTCCGTCGGCAGACACTGACAGGCAGGAGTGGTAAAGCTCACTGGTGACTAGAAAGCTCGCACAGCCAACTTCAGGAGCCACTGCTTAGTGTCAGCTTTGTGTCTGTCCTACCTCTGTGTGAAGACTGTGCCAGCACCTAGTCCATTCTTTCTGGTTTGGAGGGATTGAAAAAGCTTCACAATAAGTTCTGCTTGGTTTCCCCAGTACCAGAGATCAAGCTCAAAGTTTACAAAGTCAGTTGTTTGAAACCCTGAATTATAAACTAGAATATGGTTGGCTAATATCTTCTTTAGTCATAGAAATTATTTTTAAAAATCAGCTAAAGTGTTTCTTCTATAAACTTCCTAACTTTTAAATCTGGGGTCAAGTTATTTCAGAAATATTGATTGCCCTCCTATTTTGAGGTCTTATAAAAAGGAATAATATATTACTTTCCAGGAGCTTCTGACTTTTGCAGAGTACTTTGTCATGGTAACTATTCTATTATGAAGGGACTAATTTTACATATGTACATTTAATGATTATACAAGGAAATATCTTTGAATTTGGTCATGTTTTAAAATTTCTGGAGGGCACACCTTAGGACTGACCTTACTTTCACTTGTACCATTCTACTTTGAACAATTTTTTTAAAGTCTTGTTTTAAAAGATTCATTTATTTATTATGTGTTTGCATGTATGTTTATGTGAGGCCAGAGGATTTCAGACCCTCTGGAGATGGAGTTACAGGTGGCTGTGAGCCGCCATGAAGGTCCTAGGTCTATGGCAAGAATGGCCAGTTCTCCTAACCACTGCATCTCCTTTGTACAGTGTTTATGGTACTCAGAAGGCTTACTTTCTTATAACATAGGAAAGTAAGAGTTAAATGATAGGGCCGCCCTAAGGGCTAAAGGTCAAGGATAGCAAAAGCTACTCTCACACAGCAGGCAATCAGTAAAAATAATCATTTCTACAGTTTATGTATTACTTAGCATAGCTTATATATTTAAGTTTTACACATTTTTAATGTTTTAAATCAAGTACATCCCTTAATGATTAATAAGAGAATGTTAACAAGTCTGTAGCTACTGTTCATATTGATAAACTCCAGGGCAGGTTTACGAGTCTGCGCTAAGGCTAACCTTAAGAGTGTATACTTGCTGAGCATGGGTGAGGTACAACACTCCCAGTTCAAGAGGGAAGAGGTTCAATTCATTAATTCACCACACAATGAAGAACTAAGTGCAGCCTTTATACTACCACAAGATATGATTTGAGACAACCTTTATTTCGAGTTAATATATTCTTCTGAAACAATACTTTGGGCATATTATACTTTCATTTTCAAATTTGATTTAATATTTTCCATAATGAATAAAGCCTTGCTCATAAGAAAAAAGTGGTCACCAGGGGGTGATGGTGATGGTGGTGGTAGTGGTGGTGGTAGTGGTGGTGCACTTCTTTAATCCCAACACTGAGGAGGCAGAGGTAGGAGGATCTCTGTGAGTTCCAGGCCAGCCTGGTCAACAGAGTGAGTTCCAGGACAGCTAGGGTTATACAGAGAGACCCTGTCTCAAAAAACAAAACAAAACAAAACAAAACAAAACAAAACAAAACAAAACACAAAAAGAGGGCTGGAGAGATGGCTCAGAGGTTAAGAGCACTGGTTGCTCTTCCAGAGGTCCTGAGTTCAATTCCCAGCAACCACATGGTGGCTCACAACCACCTATAAATGAGACCTGGTGCCCTCTTCTGCTGTGCAGGCATACATACAGGCAGAACATTGTATACATAATAAATAAATAAATCTTAAAAAAAAAAGAAAACACAAAAAGAAAGAAAAAGAAAAGAAAAACATGACCATTATCTACACACATACACGTGTTCATGTTCCCAGTACTCCCCATGGGGTCTGTCTTATATACAAACTGAGGAAACACTGTTTGTCTACAGAGACAAATTCAGCACCTCCCCTAAACAACCTTGTCACTTGGGAAGGGCTCACTATGCGTCAGGCAGGGCCTCAGCAGATGTTTGGGAAGGGGAGGCAGGGTTAACATGGCAGGTGGCACTCAAAGCCTTACGCTCTGCTAATGAGAGCTGCCACGGTGATGCTCCTCCTCGGGCAGTCTCTTTCAGTTTCTTCTTAAGATCTCTGCTGGTTTTCTTATAGAAGTAAAGATCTTTTTCCAGTTGCTGGATTTTATCTTCATATTTTTTTAAGGTTTCTATAACGCCTTCTCCATCTTGCTCTACAAAGCAAAAATTTACATTTAATCTTGGCTTTAAACAAATGATTCAAAATTATAGTTTAGCATAGCTCCAGACTGACTTTAAAGGGTCAGAAGTATGTTATACATATCTGTTACCTGAAGGGATTTGTTCAGCCACAATATGGATTCTTTTGGCTATAAAACTTTTTTCAAAGAATCAATCCCTTCATTTCCTTCTCTACCTACTCTCTACCTGCTACTTCCTGCTTACAACTCAGCATTTTTTGCCATTACTACTAACAAACCTTATCAAATGGGCATTCCTCTTAAAAACAACTCAAATGTGTAGAACTCTAACAATCATCTGTGTTAATATATTATTTCAAGCTTGCATTTGGGACTGTGGATATATGGCAAGTTATATGCCTGGGTTTATAGGCCCAAGAAATATAAAGTTAAAAAAAAACACAAAAAAGTAATAAAGCTGTTAATAATGAGCCTAGAAAGATTAAATAACAAGGAAAAAACACTGCAGAATGGGGGGTGGGGAGCTTTGGTTGTTGTTCCAGGTAACTTAAGACTGCTAGTTAGTATTGTGAACGTGTACCATGGTTCTATAATGATAAAATCCAGTTTTCTGACCGTCAGAGAATACACTTTCAGAGCTATGCCCTCCTTCGTACAGCACATATAAAAATGTAACTCTGTTGGTATTCAATCTTCTTTTGCCATCCTTCTATCTTATTTAACCCATCATCTAGCTTTAAAAATTACTTCAGGGCAGTGGTGGCGCACACCTTTAATCCCAGCTCTCGGGAGGCAGAGCCAGGCGGATCTCTGTGAGTTCGAGGCCAGCCTGGGCTACCAAGTGAGTTCCAGGAAAAGGCGCAAAGCTACACAGAGAAACCCTGTCTCGGAAAACCAAAAAAAAAAAAAAAAAAAAAAAAAAATTACTTCAAACCAGTAGCATTCCAATGGTAGAATGCATGACTAATGTGCAAGGCCTCAGGGTCTGGTCTTCAGCACCAAAACCAAAAAGGCCAAGCAACCAAGAGCCACATAGCCTATCAGCTTTATTTCCCATACAAATACAGTTGAAATTAGAAAATTCTCAAATTGTTAGTAATTTTAATTATAGCTATTGTGTATAATCTGCATGCATAACCATAGGAACAATTGAGTTTTTATTGATTTTTTTTGAGACACAGTATCATGAGAATAAGAGGTGCTGGGAACGGAACCCAAGGCTTCCCCATGATCTGTAGGCGCTCCACCAACTGAGCTGGGACTTACGCTGTGCAATCCTAGCCATCTCAAAAACAAGGAATTCGATTCAATTATCACTTTAGAGTCGTTAGACAAAACTACAGAAGGAACAGGACATATTTGAATGCAGTGGTATGAGGAATCCTGCCAAGGGAAATCCTGTTCGTTAGGCAAAGTTACATTAACATTGTAAAATTAGCTCACTGTCGTTTCCTCAAGACCCAAATTTATGTTTTCCAATTTTCTGCTTCTTTCAAATCCCTTCCACCCACTGCAGCTCTGTATTTAGGAACCTCAGGGCTACGCAGCCTGAACGAGAGCTGAAGGAGACTCAGCGGGCAAGACTGTGTTGCCACAGCACCTGTTTGGATACCAGCCATGTACTCAGGTAACGTGAGGCCAGACTGTGTGATAGCTTTCTCTTTCTTGTTGAACTGCTGCTGGTCATTAATAATATTACAGTATTATGTGTCCATCAATTTTGACCTATGATATACTCGGCTAAAATTATAACAAGAAAAATAACTAGGAATGACAACAGAACATCTCACTCATCTGTACATGAAAAAGCCAGAAGTTGTCTTACATTTCCACACAAGAGGCAGACTAACAAACCAACAGGATGAGAGGAGGTTCTGAGTGCCTGGGAGCAGGTACAAAGCGTGGTAGCCCCACACATGAAGGTCCAGACTGTCTGTAAGGAGTAGCTATGTACACACACTGGAGACCCATTCTGGCCTGGCTTCCTCCCTCGGCACTCCCCACCTCAGCCGACACCCAAGGGGTTACCTCTGAAATGATGTAACAACAGCTGCATCTTTTGTTCGTGTTCCTTTTGCTGGAGGGTCAGTCTTCGGTCACACTGCAGTCTCAGATGCTCCAGTGCAGACTCCAACTCATGGACCATGTTATCCAGTTCCAGAACCTTCACTTTCATCTCTTTATTCTGCAACTGTTGTTTGCGTTCAGCTTCTCGCAAATTAATCACCTATCAAAGACATTTTTTGGCCTTTTAAGTGTATCTTACATAGCCTAACACAAAAATCAGTCCAGTTTTTCTTGGATTACTCAACCTCAGTAACATCTTCAGTGCCTTTGAAAAGGTGTTGGATGCCTCAGCAAATGCTTTAAAACATAACTATAAAATAGCCTAACAACCTTTTGAATTTGTAGGAATTTTGAATTGGTAATATTTTCATTTTCAATACAATAGTGCACTAATAGTTACCACTCTAAAACTTCTTAGATAAGATCACTGAGTTCAGATTTTATGATTCTCTTTCTTGCTTGCTTTTTCTTTCAGAGACAAGGTTTTTACTATATACCCCTGGCTGGCCTTGAACTTGCCTCCTAAGTGCTAGGAATGTACAGACATGTGCCACCATGCCTGGCTATAACTGTTTCTCTAGTCCACAAGGATACTGGGGTATGCTTTTATTCTTGCAACATTTACTCTAAGTAGAAGAGCATTCTGACATCGACACAGAGGTTCCTCTTGAGGCCATGCGTGTGTCTGTTGAGGTCTGCTGTGCTGTAGGAAGCAGAGCAGTGTGGACAGTGTCTGTGCAGTAGAACCCACAGGAATCTCCAATGACCTCACTAAAACAGCACCCACTTCTACACAGTGGCCTTGGGCTAGGAGCCCTCAGGATGCAATCAGAGACTCTATCTCCAAGCCTAGGCCACATGCCAACAAAATACAGTCTCATCAGTAACAGATACTGACTACTGACTGATACACAAGCCTCAGATTTTCATTTTTTTTTTTTGAGACAAGATCTCACTATGTAGCTCTGGCTCTCCTGCATGCAACTCATTGTGTAGACCAGGCTGGCCTCAAACTAACAGAGATCCACCTGCCTCTGCCTCTCTAGTGCTGGGATTAAAGGTGGTGTATTACTATGCTGAGCTTTTCATTCACTTTATTTCACACAAATAGACCTTGAAAAAGTCTTTGTCTAACTTTGTATCAACTGTTGGATACTCTCATTAATTCAATATATTTTTAGGGAAAAGCCATTCTTCATGATATATCTTTAAGTGAAAAAATATTAGAGAAAATGTGAACATAGTTCTCAATGACACAGACTATGTCCATCAGTGGTTTTTGTAAGATGATCAGATGAAGCACATTCAGACTAATAAAGCCTGCCACTGCCTCTGCCACCACACACCACTTCATCTCCACCAGCTCCACATCATGATGAGAAATGCACAGTGTAGTCTACTCACAGCAACGGGGGAAGGAAAACTCGCAGGGCCCTAGACTTTTCATGAACAGCACTTAAATTTAGAATCAAGGAATAATAAGGAAGGCTATAAATTAAAGTTATATCACCAAATCTTTCAATCTTTTACTTTCTTTAAAAGTTTGATATAAATAAGGGTACCGTGACCATTTCTTGTAAGGAAAGTGTTGTTCCTTGGAAACATACCTTATTGAAATATTTGAAAAGAATAGCTCTAATCTCAGTGAGATTTAGGCAAACTAGTTTCCCCACGACATTAGCTTCACTCTGAGAGAGATTCTGGTATGATGCTCTAAGTGAGTTCTGGCGACTCTGGATGCTTTCGTTCTCAAATTCAATTGCAGCTTCCAAGGCTTCTATTCCTTCTTCAAGTTGGAAAAGAAGATGTTCTTCCTAGAGACCACAGAGAGCATTCATCTTAAGAAAAGGTATAACCTGAATTCTGTCATATGCTTAGCTCAGATCTTACCATGTGATGAAACCTCCGTCTAAAGGACTATCCCCTTAGGCTCTCACTGATGTTAAGGAGTCATTCAGTGTTTGCGATTTGGCTAAGCTGTATGATGTATCACCTGTCATTGTACAATGCAGAACCATCAAGTCTTCATCATAAACATTACATAACAAAATGGAAGATGTAAAAGCTAAGTGAGTTCCACAATGTTCCAAGGCTATGCAGCAATCACTGATTACCTAATCTGAAGGATACACCTGAACATGGCCTCAGCTCACAGAAGTTGCAATACTGTCATCTCCTCCCAATATTCCTAAGGTGCGTTTAAGTGTAGACTCTCCACTAAGGAGACATGGTGGATCTGTTGCACCTCCAAAGAGTGCGAGGGCAAAGGGAAGGGACACTTGGAACCAGCTACTGAGAACAGTGATCTGAAGAGTCTCTGGAGGAAATGCAGCATAGGTGACAGAAGCAGTCAGACCCCACCAACTGGAACATTTCATTCCTATGAAATGGACCAGCCACAGAAGCCTGTGCCTAAAATTCCAGTACTTGGAAGGCTAAGGCAAGAGAATCATGAGTTCAAGGGCTGCATAACAAGACCCCATCTATTTTAACCCCCTTCAGAAAAAAAAAAAAAAGATTCCTATGAAGCGTGGTGATATACTGTGTACTCTAATAAAATTTACCTGAAAACCAGAGGACAGAACATGCCACTAGATTAAACATAGAGGCCAGGCAGTGGTGGCACACACCTTTAATCCCAGTACTGGGAAGCACACACCCCTTTAATCCCAGGAAGTGATATGGCAGGGTGGAGAAAGGTATATAAGGCGTGAGGAGCAGGAACTAAAGGCTTTTCAGCTGAGGAAGCCCTTTCAGCTAGAAGCCTTTTCAGGCTGAGGAGTTGGTGAGGTAAGAGGTGGTGGCTGTGGCTTGTTCCTTTGTCTCTCTGATCTTTCAGCATTTACCCCAATATCTGGTACTGGGTTTTTTAACTGAAAGACCATTTAGCAGTTCATGTTACAATGAAGTGTTATTTTAAATGGTGGCACTATAACATCAGTTAATATACTGTTTGTGTCAGAAGACAAAATAGTCCTTTGAGTTGTCCAAATTCATGCTATCTGGGAGAAAGCAGGGGAAACCCAGACCCCTGGCAATGGAGACTTGGATGTATCTCAGTACTCCTATGTCTGCACTGAGGTCACCTAAAGCAAGCTTCTCCAGGAAGACTACCTGACCCATACTCACATCCTTGCTGCTAAGCACAGTATTTATCACATAATTTAAACTTACTATTTGTTGAATGTGTTAATGAAAATTTAAAAAAATATTTCCATTTCCTCACCACTCCTAAGAGTTACTAGTGACTCCCAGACCTCCTTTTTTTTTTTTTTTTCCAGCTCAAGAATCAGATAATGACTTCACCTAGCAGGAAGTCAAATATTTACTTTAAAAAGCCATCTTATAAAATCTTCTGGAAGAGCAATTTGGGGAAAACATTCAATTGCCATTTCTCTGTGCAGTAACTAACTAACCATCCTTTGCTTATATGATAACTGTTCCAAAATAAACAAAATAATCATATTTTGAAAGATTAATTTTTATGATTTTTAAATTATGTATATTGTGTATTGTCTGGCATGTGAGTGCAGGTGCCCTGCAGAATCTAGAAGAGGATATTGTCTGTCTTGGAGCTGGAGTTACAGGTGGCTGTGAGCTGCTCAGTGTGGGTGCTGGGAACTGAAGCCAGGTCCTAGTCACCGAAGCCATGTTTTCAGCCCCCAAAATCACATTTTTAAGAGGAAAAAAACACCTTAAATACTTTTGAAAGGTACATAAGTGAATGAATAAAAGGAACCTAGAAAAAGAAGTGAGTTATCTAAAGAGAATACATCTGACTTTTCAATTGATACTCAGATTATATTTTATCAAAAATAAAAGTTTGCTGAGATCTATTTAGTATCATTTTAGTTTCCATAGTTTTGGATGTAAGTCAAGGAACTGCTAAGAAATATGAGATCTTATAACTATAGACCCCTGAGGACTGTCCACTCCAAATAACTGCTGCACATGGGCCAGTGCCATGGCTTAGTGGGCAAAGGCTTTGCTGCCAAGCCTGACTACCTGAGTTTGTACTCTGGAATCCACATGTCAGAAATAAAGAACCAACTCCCTAGCTGTCCACTGACCTCCACACATGTGCTACAGCATACAAGCATGTGCATGCATACACATGTAAGTGTACATGTACACACACACACACACACACACATATGATGAAGCACGCCACGTGGCTGTGGGTCCCTCTAACTCAAGGTAAGTGGCCATGGGGAACTGTCACTGCACATTACCATTACTTTGAACTAAAGATATTGATAAAGATCTGAGACAACCAGTCCAGGTGAGTCGTAGAGATCTACTTTTCTAATAGCTTCCTAGAGAACAAGGCCTACAGCACTGGTCTCTAAATGTTTTAGACCACACATTCCTTTCAATAAGGAAGTGAAACAAAAGACTAACAAAAGCTCCCTCACAAGTATTGTGTTATATGTACATTTTGGATAAGTGAATGTTTAATCCTAAGAGAAGGAACTAAAGTCGGAAAGGCAGACTAGACATAAAGGTGATTCTGTTTCCTTCCTGTACACCACTTATTAGAGAGCAGCTCTGCAGCGTTGAGTCTGCAGCAACATGGACAGAAGTGGAAAGCATTATGTCATAAAATGAGCCTCGTCAGGAAAAGGAAGACAAAGCGTTTCCAACCCCTGAGCAGGATAAAAACTGACAACCAAAACACTAAAAAACACTAGAAGCGGGGAGTAGGAGAGCGGTCAGCAGAGACTGCTAAGTGAGGAGGACAGTGAGGGGTTAACAGGCACCCCAACACAGTCAGAGAGACAGATCTAGTTCTCGTTCCACAGTAGAGGAGGTGTCCCAGTTAGACACAGCTAGTCACTTGAGAAGGGCATCTCAACCGCAGGGTTTCCCAGGTCAGACTGACCTGTGGATAAATCTGTGTGGAACTGTCTTGACTGCTGATTGATACAGGAAGACCCAGCTGACTGCTGTTCTGGGATATATACAAAAGGGAGCTCAGCATGAGCCAGAAACATGCCAACAAGCAATGTTCCTCCCTGGTTTCTGTTTCAAGTTCTTGCTCACGTTCCTGCCCTGACTTCCCTCAGTGAAGAACTGTGACCTGAGAGCTGAAATAAACCTTTTCCTTCCGAGTTGCCTTCAGTCAGAGTATATTATCACAGCAACAGAAAGGGAACTAGAACAAAAATTGGTAGTAGAGAAGTGGGCTGTTGCTATGATCAACCTGACCACACTGTTTTGAGAAGAATGTAGAAGACCTTAAACTGTGGGCTAAAAAAGCTGTTGGCTACTCAGAGCTTAATAAAAACATACAGTGGGCAGGGAAGACAGGGATGCTGAGAGAGATGCAGACGGTGGGGCCTGGATGTGGGTCAGAGGGAAGCAAAGACTCTAATAAGCCCTGGGATGGGGCCATTGTAAGACACGGAGTAAGAATGTCTGATCAGCTGGGGCTGAGAACCTGCTATGACTAACAAGAGGTCACATCACTGAAGGAAGTATGTTCCCCCGAAGCGGCAGGAAGTATCTGCTCAGGGTCAGCACACAGAGGCTGGGCTCTAAGGCAGCCAGTGCTATGTCTCAAATTGGCAGCCAAACTTGGCAATTTACAAAAGTTCCCACAAAGTACTGGTTTGTAAATCATGAGAGATGCAAGATTGCAGGAATCGTAGAGAGTGGGTGACGTCTGGTGCCATGTGGCAGGGACAAAAAGTCCCTGAAGAAAGGCCAAGAGAGCCCATCAGTGAAGGTGTACCCTCAGTTGTAGTGGATGTCTGCCAAGGACAATGGCAGGGGCACAGCTGAGCAGGCACAAGCCTGCAGGGCGCACTGTGTGTGCTATGGATGGCAGAGATGATGCAATGAGATTACTGTTCAAGCCTTTGGGAGCTGGAAATGGCAGTGAGTGAGCCCCAGGGGCAGATGTGAGCTACAGGATCTAGATTTACATTGCTAATTGTTTATATGCCCTAGTTCTCTCCTTCTGGGTAAGACAGTGTGTAACTTTGTTCCCCAGAAGTCCATAGTTAAAAGACTTTGGACTTTGTATTTTAGTTTTAATTTATACGTATGTACATGTCTATGTGTGTATGCAACATGTGTGCAGGTGCTCAGAGTCCAGAAGATGACACAAGTTCCCCTGGAACTGGAGTTACAAGTCGTTATGAGCTACTTGAAATGGTTGCTGGGAACTGAACCCCAGTCCTCTGGAAGAGCAGCAAGTGCTCTTACCACTGAGCCATCTCTCCAGTCCTAAGAGACTTTTAACTTCTGGGGTCTTTTGGGGGTGGGGTGTGGGAGCCCGTTCTCGGGTTCCTCGTGGCTTTACCCAGCAGGTCCTCATAGAGGATGATTAGACCACGGGCCTAAGTGCAGGTGTCTGAGATGGTCTGCACTTGGCTGTGCTGGGGGAGGAGGTCTTTTGCTCCACCCCTTGGCGTCTCTATAAAAACCCTGGGGCAGAGACAGTCGGGGCCCGTTGGAATAGGTTCCAGGCCCTCTCGAGGCTATCCTTTATTTTCTATCTGTTTATCTCCGCAATAAATCCTTCTATCTAATATTTCCTGCTGCTCGCACTCAAGAAAACTCTGGGGAACTGTGGGGGTGGTTGGGTAAACGCCCCACAGAATGGCGCCATGAACAGGGACTAAAGAAAAAAAAAAGGGACTAAAGAAAAAAAAGGGGGGACTAAAAAAAAAGGGGGGACTAAAGACAAATGAACAGGGACTAAAGACAAAGTAATAGGAACTAAAGATAAAGGAAAATAAAAGTCTTATTACAGAGTTTTTGGCGAAAGTGCTGAGTTCAGCCCTGCCAGTGGATGAGGCATGCCGGTGTTATGGAAAATATATATTTTTTATATATATTGAGAGGCAGGGGTTTTATCCTCGAGAGAAAAGGAAAGCGGACTGGAAGGATGTCCGATGCTGCAGCGAAATTCTCTTCTGTCAAAATTTTCTATCTTCTATCCCTTTCTCAATTTCTATCTGTGAAAAATAAGGCATAGGGTAGTAGAATAGTGTAGGAAAAACTTAGAAGTGTAAGATTGTGTAGGAAAAAATAAGTAAAACAACTAGACAGAAAAACTCTACAATTTTCTAACTTTGGGGGCTAAGAACGCAAACTGGGGGAAAAAAATCTTTCTTTGGGCTTTATGGGTAGTAAAAAAGCTCTTCTTTGAGCTTACGGGGAAGAAAAAGTTTTCCTATGGAAGCTTTTGTCCTGGGGACAACTGAAATGCTAAGTCTGAGCGGCAGGAGAAAGTGATTTCTCCCTGAGGCAAAAAATGGGGGTGTAAAAAGCCAAAAAGTTTAAAGTTGGGAAGTTTTGGGAAAAGTTGGTCTTTCTCTCGGAAAAAATCTTTCTCTTAAACTAAAAGCTTTTCTTGGAAAACTTGGAAAAATCTCTCTAAAAACCTCCATCTTTCTCAAAAGCTCTTAAACTTAAAAACTAAAGCCTTTAACTTTCTCTCAAAAGGGCAAAAATTAGAATCACCTGAAGATATTAATATGGGGACCACCTGTGATTAGCTCTAAGGGAAAACAACAAACCTCTTAAGACAGCAAAACCTAAGTTCTTTTAAGCTTTAAAAATCCTCCCTGCAATGCAGAAGGCAGGGACAAGTTTCTAAAAACCTCTTCTAAGCTTTGTCTCTTCAAGCCAGTAAAAGACAGTGGGTCAGAGTACCCTGAGGCAAACGCTTGGGAGAGTGTGGGTAAAGAGCTACAGAGAGCCCAAAAGGGCGGGAAACTTTACTGGGAAAAGCAAAAAAAGCCACGCTTTTCAGTTACAACCGAGCTGAGGCATCAAGGGTTTTGTTTCTGAGTGAGCGTTTCAGAACGAAAAGATGCTCCTAATCTTCCTAACACAAAGATCCCCTGAAGCATTGTATCCTCGATTCTGACCAAAAACCCAGAGGTGACTGGCCAGCGTCTCTGAGTTGGAGTGCATTTCGGGGATACTAGGGTTCCTGCAGTGGTAAACTTCCTGGAGCACAGAGCTGAGGCAGGAAGGTGCAGGACCCAGGGGGAAGATTGCTAATGAACAACCAAAACTAAAGCCAGTGGGAACAGCACAGTTGTCTGCTTTCCTACAAGTCCCGGGTTGATAGGTCCACAGCTGCAAAAAGAAATCTGAGAAAAGCTTTCCTATCAGAGTAAGGACCTTTCTGGGAAAAGAGTAAAGCTGAACTGTGTCTGAAGCAATTGTGCTGCTGAGTCAGAACGCTGTCTGGGGAAAGAGCCCAGCCAGGGCAGAACAGAACTATCCAGGAGTAAAGCTTTCTTTTCTATCAGAGAAAGCATCTCCTTGAGAAAAGCTTTGTTTCAACTGACTCCCGTGAGATGAGGGGGAGTGTAACCCTAAAGGGGTGATTGCCTCTGGCCTAAGCTCTGTCCTTGAACACCCAGACAAACACAACCCACTGGGGGACTGACTGGGCCAGGTGAAGGCCTGATGAAACAAAACGCCTGTCTTAATGGGAGTTTAGAAACGGCAAAAACCTCCCTTGTTAGATTTTCAGTCTGTATGCAAACCACACAGACCCTTAAAACAAATGGACAAAAAGCCCCTACCTTCAGGAGCAGGGAAAGCCGCCACTGTAGTGTCGGAAACTGTTTCTGGGGTAGAGGGGATAAACTGAGACCAAACTGGGAACTGTCTGGGAGAAAGACTCTGAAGAAACAGAAGGGACAGAATCCTCCCCAGAAAATGCATGACCTGTGAAAAGCTGCTAGAATTTGAGGCAGATTTTGGGGGGGAAAAGCCCCTACTTCCAAAGGCAGCTAGCAGAGGTACAGAGCCGCAGACAAATACCTGAAGCTCTGCATCTGGGAGGGGAAGGAACAAGCAAAATGAGATAAATCAGTGGGAGAAAATCTCTCCGAAAGAGCTATGGAAAAGCTGTAGTGCATGATCTTGTTTTTCACTGACTGGCTAAGACAAACACAAGCCCCGAGGAAAGTTGCTATCAGAAATGCCCACCTCAATGCGCGCTAACGAGGCAGGTGCAGTTCTGATTTGGGGGCCAGTGTCAAATAAAGGAGAGACACCTGCTAAAGCCAGTTGAAGAGAGAATAGGAATCTCCCAATGTCCCATAATTGAAAATGTAAAATGCTTGTTCAAATCTCCCGTTGCAAAAGCAAAAAACTTTGTTCAAACCTCCCGGGCAAGAATTTGTAAGCAAGTCTGGTAAAAAAGAACTTAAAAGTTGACTCTCAGACCCAAAAAGAACTATGGGAAATGACTGATATAAGGGAAATGATATAAAGGACTGATTTAAGGGACTGATACTATCATGGACTGATATAAGGGAAATGCATTCTGGGAAAGGTAGTTTTTCGCTAAAGATGGCGACATTGCCCTGAAACACTTTTGTCAGCTCGAAAATACGTTCATGGTAAACTTAAAATACAGCTTTTAAAAGAATAAGGAGGAAAATTGTCTAAGTGTCAGTTCCAATGAAAAATTGAAAGGATACGGAACTAGGTGCTTCGCAGTTTGGGGCTCGGTTGGTAAAATGCCTTATTTACCCTAATAGCTGTGCAAAGTTTTTACGGTAGCTGGATGACAGAAAGCTACCTATAAGAGCAAACAAGCCACTTTAAAATCCTTAAAGCAAGAGAGAGCAGTTTATACACTGAATGTTGTCTTAGATATGAAGGAAACTTATGCTATCTACAAAAGAAAGCTGCCATGCTTTGTGGGCCATATTAGAGTTCACTCCAATCTTCCTGGTCCTTTAGCTGAGGGTAATGCGAAATGGAAAGATCCCTGCTCGGGATTGTGGAAGGGTCCCGATCCTGTGTTAATATGGGGTCGAGGACATGTTTGTGTTTTTTCACAAGAGGAGAATGAAGCTCGGTGATTACCGGAGCGTTTCGTAAGGAGCTTGGAACTAAGAAAGGTCAGCTCCAATGATGTTCCTACAATGGAACCAGAATGAAAGTGGCTCAATTAGTGTTTCTGAGGTTTTGTCACTGGTTAATGCAAACAGTGAGGAAATAGAGTTCGGAGCTGTGCCGCTTTTGGCTTTACTAGCTCCTTTGGAAAAATACTTTATATCACCTAATAACTGTGCGATATTTGGCAAAGAGCTTACAGCAGCTAAATACGGTAATTTCACCGTCAGCGTGAAGGGAAGTTTTTCGGTAGAACAAACCAAGAGTACTGCTGTAATAGAAACATTTGTCTGAATTGAAGCACTTAGGGGAACTATTATGAATTTGGGTGAAGGGACAGCCTCTAGTTAAACACCGTCTACCGCTGACAGTGCATCTCTGCTGGGTCCGGAACGGCTGAGAGAACTGGCAACTTTGGAGTGTGGCATCATCCTGGGAAGTTTACAGTCCCCTAGCAACAACTATCACAATTCTATAACAACACTCACTAAATCCCAGTGTTTTATAACAAAGCTGACTATAAACTCTAAACGTTAGCAATGATGTATGTACTTCCTGTCTGGTTAAGAATCTTTCTAATAGAGATAGTGATAATAATTAAGAGTAAGAAATAGAAAAAGATGAAAATAAGATATGTAAGTTTATAAAAATTCTCTTGTTAGATCTGTGTTAAAAAATCTTTAGGTGTTTGCTAAGTTAAATATATGCTAATGGTAGCCCTATATAAGTTTGTAAAATAGATCTATAGATCCTTTAAGAATATAAGCTTGCAAGAAGTATCTAAGGTAGTCTTAAGACATGTAGTGATAAGCTTGTAAGAAGTAAAGATGTTAGCTGTAAATGTAAGTTTAAATAAGAATAAGATGGAATGAATATAAGAAATATATAAGTAATAAGAAATATATTTGCTAAAGTAGTTCTATAGTTTCCTTAAGGAGTATAAATAAGTAGATGTTAATACGTTATATGTGAGTTTGTAAAATGTAGATGTTGAATGTGAGTCTAAATGCTTTGCAAGGCAAAAGGTTATATGTGAGTTTGTAAAGTGTAAATGTTAAGTGTGAGTCTATTCTTAATGTATATGGTGAAAGAACCTGAGACATACAGAAGTTAGTGTCCTAGCAGACTGCAAAACAGGCAGTCTGAGCGGTTTTCAAAAGCTCCAAAAGCCGCTAAGAAGCTAAGAATGGCGGACGCCAGAACCAGCACAAGGCATCCGCAGCTGAGATCCGTGGAAAATCGACGCAACACAGAAAAACCTGAGCTAACATCAAAAAATGGTGCAGTTTAGACTACTACTGTACCTGAAAAGGTCGGTCTGTGAGAACAAAAGTTGCAGAGACACTTGTTTGAACAAAAATTGTTAACTGCAAAAAGTTTTGGTTGAAAACCATCTCTTCATATTTGGAAGTGAAAGCCTGATACTAGAATTTATTTCTTGTTTGGACTTTTTGAACTTAAAATGAGATAAAACTACAAAGATTTTGGTTATGGATTTCTTCATATTTGGAAGGCTCGTACCAGAATTTATCATGTGAATTTTGGGACTTAAGAAATGAAATGAACAGTAGAGATTTCATTGCAATGGGACAATTTTGAGTTTACTTATAGTAATGACCTAGGAACTGTTTTCTGGAATTGGGTTAAAAATGGAACTGTTTAAATGAAGATATTTATTATTTCTACCTAGAATCAAGATGCAGTTTTGTGTATGCATATATGCTTTATTAACTGGTGATTCATGAATTGTTTTGTGAAACTGTTTATGTAAAAATGGAATTACTTACAGAACTGGTTATGTGTTACAAATGGAACTGTTTAAATTGAAAAGTTTGGGTTTTCTAACTAGGCTTGAGATTTTGCTTAAATTATAAAGAAAAGGGGGACAGGTAATATTCCTTAGTCTAATTTCAAAAGTTGTTTGAGGGATTAATGTCATGTTTTTGTTAGTAAGAAATGTATATTAAGAGACTACTTTTAAAGTGTAAAGAGTTTTATTAAGAAACTGCTTTTGGATGTTTTGCTAAGTTTTCAAAGTGTTAATGGTTAGATTGAGAAAATTGCTTTTCAATATGGGTTTGTAGGAATTGTATGAGTTTGGGTTCTTCTAACTAGGTTTTAGATTTTGTTTAAAAAATTATAAAGAAAAGGAGGAGTTATGAGGTTGAATTATGTTTGCAGAAATTATATTTACCCTATTGATATTAATGCACCCTGGTTTTGTGGAGTTAAGGAAATATTTAAGTTTGATGTGAATACATCGAAGTTTTTCCTATGTTCTATTAGCAAGAAAATTCAAATGATTGAGTTAAAGTTGTAAGACGGAGAAAATTGTTAACTATATATAGCACCATATATGCTAATTCAAATGGTTCTGTTAAGAGTTTGCTTTGAGTTGTAAGACAGAGAATTGTGGCTATGTATAGCAATGTTTATGTTAACCTGTTAATGGTAATGATGAAGCTAAGGGATTCTTTAAGTTTGTAGTAACCTTAAGAGTTTTTGACTTAGAAAGGGCTTGAGGCAGCTAAGACTGCTATAGTCACCTTGGACCTAATTCAAAAGAGAAATGCCATCTATATCCTCTACTCCCATACTGGGAGGTGTAACAGCTATGGAGATTGCTGTAAGCCATTATTAGTTATTTTTTTATATATTAAGAAAGGGGGACCTGTGGGAGCCCGTTCTCGGGTTCCTCGTGGCTTTACCCAGCAGGTCCTCATAGAGGATGATTAGACCACGGGCCTAAGTGCAGGTGTCTGAGATGGTCTGCACTTGGCTGTGCTGGGGGAGGAGGTCTTTTGCTCCACCCCTTGGCGTCTCTATAAAAACCCTGGGGCAGAGACAGTCGGGGCCGTTGGAATAGGTTCCAGGCCCTCTCGAGGCTATCCTTTATTTTCTATCTGTTTATCTCCGCGATGTTCTCCGCAATAAATCCTTCTATCTAATATTTCCTGCTGCTCGCACTCAAGAAAACTCTGGGGAACTATGGGGGTGGTTGGGTAAACGCCCCACAGTGGGGGCAGGGTTCAAGACAGGGTTTCTTTGTGTAGGCATGGCTGGCCTGGAACTCACAGAGATGTGCCTACCTCTGCCCCCCAAGTGCTAGATTAAAGGCATGCACCACCACTGCACAGCCTCAAATATATCATTTTTAATTTTTGGATTTCATCAAAAAATGGAAGTGTTCTATTTTCAGTGAATTGTTGGGCAATTTGCTACTAAAATGATCTAAAGTCTATCACTTCTTGTAAATAATATAATTAGAAAAATAATTACTGTAAAAAGAGAAAATAATTTTAAGCAAGTTTAAAGACATCAAGATAGCAAGCTATTCCACACCTATTTGTGTCTTGGGTCACTTTAGAATCTCCTTCCATTAATTTGCTACTGGCAGACTTATTGAGAATATTAATCTTGGCTTTAAAACACAGTAGTGAAAGCAGAGTATACTTCAAAACTACACTAAAGAAAGCCAAAGGGAAGCTTACAAGGCCAAATGGAACACACAACTGTGTTCCACCGGGATGGTATTGTTCAGAGAGTGTTGTCAATGTTATCTGCCACAGAACTCCACACTAAACAGAAGCCATTCTCTGTGAGACCCACCTCACCATGTAGTTGGCCTAGACCTTGCCTTGAATTAGCAGCCATGTGTCTACCTCAGTCTCCCCAGTGCTAGGGTACAGGTGTATAGTACCATGGCTTCACTGTTTATTAATAATGGGCTTCTGCCCTCTGCTAATGGTTTCCTCACTCTTCTGTCTGCTCTACCTAGTAATGTCCTATCAAAATCCAGCTTATGATTGCAATCCACCATGGCAGCATTGACACGGCTTCCCCGATGACCTCTCTGCATTATTTGTGTAAATAATGTAGTAAGTATAGCTTTTCTGCGTTACTCGTCATTGTCTTTTTCATGTTCTTTTGGGATTCTGTTTTCTTATATTTCTGTCTTCCCAGTTGGAATACGAACTCTCAAGAGAAACATAACTTAGCCGTTGTTTGTGTCTTTGTTTTCCTCTCCACGGCCTCGTAACCATCCTGGGCAGACAGAATTCCTTACTGCATATGCTTGCTGTGTTTTAGGGGCTTATCCCTTCCAAGTCAAGTCATAAAATAGGGCAACAGATGTGTGGAATGTCCCTTCGGCAGACAGTTAGACAGACGCCTACTGTAGTCTTAATTCCTTTCATCAGTTCATTCGACTAGGTTCACAGTGGACTTACATGACCCCCTTTCTGCTGTTTCTTCTTGGGCCCTTCTAGCACGCCCTCTCTTGCCCAATCTAAGACACAAGATTTAGCAAGGCACAAGGCTCCTGCAGTTCACCTTCTTTCAGCACTTTCCCTTGTTTTAGTAATAACAGGCCATAACAATAACTATTTGGAGAGAAATTTCAGGTTCAACAACTCCTATGAACGGGCATTGGGATCATTTTCCACTGAAATAAAACAGCTTTTAAAAGATGAAGTCTGGGACAACTTGAAAGCCATGAATGAGTCATTTCTTGCATGTTAAAAAAAAAAAAAATGAGCCGGGCGGTGGTGGCGCACACCTTTAATCCCAGCACTTGGGAAGCAGAGCCAGGCGGATCTCTGTGAGTTCAAGGCCGGCCTGGGCTACCAAGTGAGTTCCAGGAAAGGCGCAAAGCTTCACAGAGAAACCCTGTCTCGAAAAACCAAAAAAAAAAAAAAAAAAAATGAAAGCAGGCTGGGCAGTGGTGGCACATGCCTTTAATCCTAGCAACTGGGAGGCAGAGGCAGGTGGATCTCTGTGAGTTCAAGGCCAGCCTGGTCTACAGAGATAGTTCCAGGACAGCCAGGGCTACACAGAGAAACCCTGACTCAAAAAACCAAAACCAAAACCAAAACCAAGCCAAACCAAAAACAAAAATAGCTGAGTTATATGCCCTCTCCAATGAAAACTGTACTTAAAAGGTATTTTATTGGAATTTGTATTTTCATTTGAATGGTGGAGAATTCTCGGTCAAGTTTCCATGGAAAGAATTAACTCCTAATGTCACAGGCATGCTTTCTGTAGTGAACCACCTAGCAAAACTACCACAGATACACAGAATACAGATGAGCTGAGGGCCACACCTGACCCTTGAGTACCACATCGTAAAAAGAGGAGAGCTGACTCCTCCACATTGTCCTCCAACCTCACAAACACACCACAGTATGTGCACATGTACACAAGTGCATGCCCTCCAAAATGTGAAAAAGAAAAAAAAACAGAAGTTATATGCTCTCCTTGAAAGACAAATGGAAAGAGGCTTTCACATGGTTTTCTGTGATCTGTGATTTCAAGTGAGAAACAGCTGAGCAGGCCATGCTCAAGGGATGTATTGGTTCTCTAGTGCCTGGCGATGCCAGGAAGAATCCATGCAGGTGCCATTCTGTGAATATATCTGTGAAGATAAGCATGGCTTATAGTACCAAACAGATGCCAGGTGAACTCATTAGCTGACACAGTCTTGAAATGGTTTATCAGGTTTATGAACATTGGGATAAGAGTCCAAGGAATCACATCACCCATCATACAACAACTCCAGTTCCAAAGAATACTGACTTACTTTGGGGGACAGCACTCTACCATTCTGAAGCTTTTCGTCCATAATGCTTCTCTGTCTCTGCAGCTGATCCTTCTCTCTTTGGAGAGCCTGAACCTGTTCTGCAATCTTTACTTTCTCCTCAGCTGTGCTGCTCTCAAGTTGCGAGCTTTTTTCCGACAACTCTTGGTCCAACAAGTTCAGGCGAGTTGATATTTTCAGACTATCTGTGCTTAAGTCCTAAAGGACACAACCATCAGATAGAGAGTTAACAAGAAATTCAGACAGCTTAGAAAACAGGAAAAACATCATTACGATACTAAATAATTTTATTTTTATCTTTTATTTTCTTCCATAAACTTTCTAAAATCTTAAATTTAATGGTTCTTAAAAAATATATAGGTTTGCCGGGTGTTGGTGGCAGGTGCATCTCTGTGAGTTCAAGGCCAGGCTGGTCTACGGAATGAGTTCCAGGACAGCCAGAACTGTTACGCAGAGAAACCTTGTCTCGAAAAACCTATCTACCTATATATTTTTCAAAATATGAAGTTATGGGGGCTAGAGAGGTGTCTTGGTGGTTAAGAGACCTGGCTGCTCTTGCAGAGGATCAGGGTTCAGTTCCCAGCATTCACATGACAGCTAACAACATCTGTAATCCAGTTCCAGGGGATCTGGTGCCCTCTTCTGGCCTCCTTGGGAACTGCACACACATAATGCACTATACAGGCAAAACACTCAGACTCATTTTTTTAAAAAAATCAAAGGTTTTGAGAGGCAGTATTTTTCTTTTTCTTTTATTATTTTACTCCTTAGTTCATTACATGGTAAAACCGTTACAATTTCTTAAGAGGTTAATATTTGATGTGTTCAGCATACTTTTTATTCTTATTTCATTATGGTCAGAAAATATAAGAATCTGGTCAAGTTTATGGAGCTGTCCATTATAACTTAAAACAATGTGTAAAGATATTGTATTATATACTTCCATATGGTTTCTAACATACATATAGACTATCATAAAGTTTATCATATCATAATAGAAAGCAGAACCTTTCCTAAAATAAGTCTCCTTAACTCCTTCTAGTTGGTTCTAATAGTTTGCCCACCTGTCTGAACAACCCACTGGAGACACTGTCTGTCTACTACAGGAGCGAGAACTTAGCACTCACACCCTTCTCTGCGTACATCCCTCCTCTATTTTCCCACTGTAAGTTAGATTAGAGCTTTTGGTTAAATCGATACTCACTTACCTCATTAGGAACTTGTGACTATTATCCAGAGCTGATATATCTGTAAAACATGGTCATACTTCCACTAGATACATCTTTTTTATACCTTATAACTAACTCTTCTACAAGACTGTGAAATCTCATACTTTCATTTAATCAACGTTGTCAAGAAATGTATTCACTAATCTCTTTATTTTACATGTGTTTGTTTTTCCTTCTCCCGTGTGAGCCCTGGGGTCACACTGCATTTGGTGACCGCACCCTTACCCACTGAGCCATCTCAGCAATTCTTTTCTTGCATGACCATGCTGAGTGATGTCTTCAGAAATGTTCCTTTTTCATATGGGAAGTGCAGTTGTTTGACAGGAAACACTCTACCTTTATACTAATTAGGAATTTGGACCAGGAAGAGGATTTTTAGTTGAACATTTTTCCTCATGAATCTGAAGACTGCTTCAAATCTTTTAAGTGGAGAAAGTGGCTCCTGAAATTGACAAGTGACTGGTTTTTTCAAGTTGGAGTATCAAAGATTTGTTTTCCTCTGGTCACCTAAACCCTTCACAAGGCTTTTGTGTTGGGTCCTTGATGGGCTTTTTCAGTCTAGAATCTTATGTTGGGAAACTTTTCTTTTAAAGATTGATTTGTTTTTATTTTATATGAATGTTTTGCCTGCATGTATGTATATGCGCTGTCTTAGGGTTTCTGTTGCTGTGAAGAGACACCATGACCATGGCACCTCTTATAAAGGAAAACATTTCTTTGAGGTGGCGCTTTACAGTTTCAGAGGTTTTGACAATTATCATCATGGAGGGGAGCATGCCAGCTGGGAGTATGGCAGCACGCAGCCAGCCATGGTGCTGGACAATTCTACATCTTGATCCAAAGGCAACTGGAAGTGAACTGGGAAAATTAGTAGATTGAGCAAAGGAGACCTCAAAGCCCACCCCTACAGTGACACACTTCCTCCAAAAAGGCCACACCTCCTAATAGCTCCACTCTCTTTGGGGGCCATTTTCTTTCACACTACCACATGTAGTGTGAAGGGAGAAAGTGAAGGCTAATACGATGTTGAGAGCTACAGATGTCAGCTACAGATAAGGGCATAGGATCCTCTGGAACTGGAGTCACAGATGGTTTGTGAGCCACCATGTGGGTGCTGGGAATGGAACCTGAGTCTTCTGCAAGAGCAGCAGGGGCTCTTACCCACTGAGATGTCTCTCCATCCCAGGAGCTTTGATGTTGTGTGTTTTCTCTGACTCATCTTTTTGGATTTCCTGTTACTTCAGTGCTGGGTTTCCTAGATTTATCTGAGTTTTTCCCCTTTATTTTCTAGTGATTTTTCTTTTAACACACTCTCAAATATTTCAACTTTTTCTGTTTGCCCTTTCAATTCCTAATAGTTCCTTCATATCATTAATGTCCTGTACTTCCTGTCTTATGGCTACAGTATCTTTTTTTTAAACCACATTGAAGATATGAGTCTTTCCTGAAGCTTTTCCAGCTTCTTGTTCTATTCCTAGTGTCCTCCAGTTCCTTTTCCTCCAGTTCCTTTTCCTTCAGTTCTTTTTTTTTTTTTTTTTGGTTTTTCGAGACAGGGTTTCTCTGTGTAGCTTTGCGCCTTTCCTGGATCTCGCTCTGTAGACCAGGCTGGCCTTGAACACACAAAGATCCACCTGCCTCTGCCTCCCGAGTGCTGGGATTAAAGGCATGCGCCACCACCGCCCGGCTTTCCTTCAGTTCTATTGCTTGTTTTTAACATTGGTGGTATTTTTTTTTCTATTTATTTATTTTTAGAAAGGGTCTTATTATGTAGGCTTGGCTTGCCTGGAAGTCACTATGTAGTCCAGGCTGGCCTCAAACTCACAGAGCTCCGCCTGCCTCTGCTTCTCCAATGCTGGGACTAAAGGCGTGCACCACCATGCCAGGCAATGTGGTAGCATTTACGAGTCATGTACTAGGCTGGAGAGATGGTTCAGTGCATAAAGCACTTGCTGTGCAGGCCTGATGATCTGAATGATTTTCAGAACTGTTATAATGGCTGGGTGCACTAGCTTGTCTCTAATCTCAGTGCACCCCATAGGGAGATGGGAGATGGAGATAGGAAAATTGCCAGAAGCTTGTGGGCCAGCTAGCCTCATCTATCCACCAGTGACTAAGACAGACCTTGACTCAAATAAGCTAGAAGGCAAGATCTGATACCCAACAGGGTCCTCTGACTTCCAGATGCATGCTATGGTACCACCATCCCCACCCCCCCTAAAAACTCCACTTGCATGAGTTAGGAATTTACTAGCTCCTAAGACTGCTGGGAATGGTGGCAGTAATCCCAGCACTTCTGGGACATGGGAAGGTGAGGCAAGAGAACCTCAAGTTCCATGCCAGCCGGGGTTCCATAGTAAGACCATGTCTCAGACAAACAAATGAACAAAAGCAAACAAGAGCTGGTAAGATGTGATGAGAGGATCATGTGGGATCCTAAATATAAGAGTTTCTACTTTTGCAGGGACTACTTAAAAACATGTGCTGGCCTGCTGGAAGTATAATTCCGCTGACAGCATGTTGGTGTCTAAGCCAAGGTTACAAGAGGGATACCTCAGAATTTGCATGTGGACCTCCATGCATTCCCTATGTGGGGCATTCTGACTAATGCCTGCCACCTCATGAAGAAAAAGCATCCCGTGAGAAAAGAAGAGTTTGCCAACTATGTTCTGCTCCATCCTATGCCTTACTCCTGCTTTCCACCTTGACTTTTTGATGCTGTAAGTGAACTGCATTTCACTAAAGCTGTTCCTTTGTTTAAAAGGTGTGTGCAGGGGAGGGGCTGAAGTTCTCCCTCAAGCCTTCGTCTTTTGTCCTAAACTCTGGGTGTCACCTACTTGTCTCCATCTCACAGTTTTTGAGTAATCATGTAGCTTTTGTTAAGTCCTTTCCTGGCTTTACAGCTATTCTGTTTTTGGTTTTTCTTTTTTCAAGACAGGTTTTCTCTGTGTAGTTTTGGTGCCTGTCCTGGATGTCGCTCTGTAGACCAGGCTGGCCTCAAACTCACAGCGATCCACCTGGCTTTGCCTCCCAAGTGCTGGGATTAAAGGCGTGTGCCACCACCACGTGGCTGTTTTTGTTTTTTGGTTGTTGGGTTTTTTGTTGTTTGTTTGTGTGTGTGTGTGTGTGTGTGTGTGTGTGTGTGTGTGTGTTTGAGACAGGGTTTCTCTGTGTAGCCCTGGCTATCCTGGAACTAGCTCTGTAGAGCAGCTTGCCTCTTCCTCCTGAGTGCTGGGAGTAAAGGCATGCACTACCACCACCCAGCCTATAGGTAGGTATTCTGAATAAGATAAAATTCATGTATAATATAACTCATCTATTTAAAGTATGGTAAAGGGTTTTAGTATATTCAGAATTATGCAATCACTGCCACAATCCATTTTAGAATCATTTCATCACCCTTCAATAAAGACTGAGTAAGTCACTCCATTTTTTCCCCAATCTCACCTCACTTCACTAGCTTAGGCGACCACCCACTATTCTACTTCCTTTGGAATCGCCTATTCAGGAAGAGTGTTATACAATACATATTGTGACTAGCTTATTTCACTTAACATCTGTCTTCAAGGTTCACCATATGCAGCAGATATCAATGCCTCATTGCTTTCTAATACCAATACTCAATATATCACAGCCTATTGATTCATCAGCTGATAAACACTTGTAGTGTTTCTATTTTTTAGCTATGATTCCATCAACCTTGAAGTTTTGACATGGGCATGTGCCTTTATTTCTCTTGAATATATACCTAAGGAATTGCTGGGTTAACAACATATCTGAATATTTAACCTTTAGAAGAACTCCAAGATGGTTAGCCAAGGTAACTGTACCATACTAATCCCACCAGTAGTAGACAAATGTTCCATTTTTTCCCCACTCCCTCAGCAATACTTCTAATCTGGTTTTCTAATTATAGCCACCCCAGTGAGTGGGATCTCATTGAAGGTTTTGCTTTGTATTAATTACTTTGATGGCTAACTTATGACTGTCTTCTTATGTGGTTATTGTCACTTTCCTTCTTTGGAAAAAAGTCGTTTCAGATCCTTTCTTCTTTAATTAGGTCATATTTATTTTGTTTTTGTTTTAGACAAGATTATGCTATATAATCTTCCTACTTCAACAACCTCCCAAGTGCTAGCAGAGAACGCAGGTTACTCTTTTATTATCACATTTTAAATCTTTCTCAATCTCTTAGCAGATAATAAAAAATTTGCAAATACTTTCCTATATTCCGTAAGCTATCTTTTTACTTTCCTGATGTCTTTTAAATCTCCAATATTTTTAATATGAAGTCCAATTTATTTGTTTTTTCTTTTCCTGCTGTGTTTTAGGTACAATATCCAAGAAATCACTACTCAAAAGTCACAAAGCAGGCCAGAGAGATGAGTCAGAAGTTAAGAGCACTTACTGCTCTCACAGAGGACCCAGGTTTGGTTCCCAGCACCCATATTAGGTGGCTCACAACCACCTGTGACTTCAACGCCAGGGATCCAACACTCTCTTCTGGCCTCTGTGGGCACATACATAGATGTAGATACATGCATATAAATAAAAATAAATCTTAAAAAAATACATTATAAAATGGTTGCAGTCCAGACTGTGTGTTCTTCTAATAGTTTTATAATTTTAGCTCTTATTTGCAGGTCAGTGACATATTTTAATTTTTTTGTTTCTTTTGTGGCAGGGTATTCTTGTGTAGCCCAGGTTAGCCTTAAACATGATATGTAGCCTAAATAGGCCCAGAGCTTCAAATCATCTTACCTTACCTCAGGAATGCTAGATTTACAGGTACTAACATCATGCTTGGCTTGAGTTAACTGTATGTAATGCATTTTTCTTCTCTGTCATTTTAGATAAGTATTCAGCCTACCATGGTCATTGTCTGAAATGTATATCATCAAAGTCTTGTAAATATTCCCCAAACACTAGAAAAAATGAAATCTTTTAATGCCTTTTTTCTGAAAAGAATCAAATGGGATAATAGTCTCAAGTCTGTTAAAATTTTCAAAGTATTAAGGTGGTTTTTCACTCATTTATACTTCCTATTTATCTCAGTGTGTTCTTGCTTCTTAAAATTCCATCTCTCAAGGCTGGAGAGATGCACAGTGGTTAACACCATGTGCCGTTCTTGTAGAAGCCCCATGTTTGGTTCTGAACACCCTTAAGAGGTAGCCCACAACCACCTGTAACTCTAGCGACACCCTTTTCTTCAGGACACCTGCACATACTCCTCAGACAGATAGACATATGCACCTAATTTTAAGAAACAAAATCTTTGTAAAAAATTACAGCTCTTTAAAATCAGAAAACAGCTGTTTTATGCTTTTTCTTTTCCCATCTCATAAAGTAAACTTTAAGAAAATATTTTACTCCACAGTCCTTTACTTTCTCCTTCTCTCTTTTGTAAATAGAACATATCTTAAAGATCCAGGTAATTTCTTCTATCATTCCTTTGTAATTTTGATTTGTTAAGCTTTTGCTGTTATTTTACATATTTTGAGGGATAGTTTCTATAACTTGACCCTGACAGTTTAAGCAGTTAAGATGTGCCATCAAGAATCATGTTTGTCAGAGCGGTCACCCAAACCCTGTATTCAATGACAACTAGACTAGAAATGGGTGACAGCAGTCACACACAGGTCCCGGTGGAGCAATGTTAAGAACACACCATGATCAGTTTGGACTCTCCGGTCTAGATGCTTACTGACATGTGGGCCACTGATCCTTTGTTCTATGACACAGGTGTGGACTCTCTCTGGACCCAATGCCAGCTCCAAGTAAAATTATCTTTTCAAATCTGACAAGTCAGCTTCATTTTTAGATGCTATTAGTGAAAATACATGCAGGTAAGTCAAGAAATAGTTCCTGCTGCTTTCACTTCCACAATCATTCCTTTCTGAAAATCTGGGACTGAGGCAAACCTGTTCATAAAACTACTTCATGACTTGGCTCCTAAGGTCTAAGTCCTGCAGGAAAAGTATTTATGACATTACTCAAGTCTTTATAATTAAACAAAACAAAACAAAACATCTAACCATCATTCTACAATCCTTTTTCTTTTTTATATGAATCGTGTAACCCTCTAATGTTGGGTGGTAGTGACATGTGGATAACATTTCCAAATGCCCACTGTAGAATACCATGTACAATCTATTTAAAATACCCTCTGACATCACTAATGGAGGGTGACAGGAAGGAGGGAAAGAGAGTTACTGTGGAAGGTCACAGAGCTTCTATTTGGGGGAATAAAAAAGTTTTGGAAATATATAGTTGCGACAGTTCAACACATTGTAGGTATTAATGCCACTGAATTGTAAACTCAAAAAAAATGTCTTCTAAAGTAAATTTTAAGTTGACCACGACCATAGGTACATTCCTATAAACCTAGCACCAGACACTGAGGCAGAAGCTCATGGCCAGACCAGGTTACATAGGAGACACTGGTAAAGAACAAAACTAAAAGGTAAATCTTATGTTCTATATATTTTACCACCATATAAAAGTTAATAAGTCATACTTGAAGACTACTGAACATGTTACCTGAAAGCGGCAATGCTTTGATGTCAATCATTTAATAAAGTAGCAGAAGACACTGAGAATAATAATTTTTAACTACAGTTTATCTTTATGTGTCTGTGTGTCTGTGTGTCTATGTATGTGAACATGTGTTTCAAGGCCAGAGGTCAGCATCAGGTGTCTTCCTCAATGGGTTTTGCACATTATGTTTGGAGACAGGGTCTCTCAGTGGACCTGGAGCTCAGTGATTTGGCCATGTTAGCCAGCCAGCCCCAGGAACTCCATCTCCACCTCCCCAACACAGAAATTACAAGTGACTGCTTCCATCCCCCACTTTTTATGTGGGTTCTTGAGATCCTAACTCAGGACCTCACCCTTGGATGGAAAGCAAATTACTGACTAAGGTTGTGATTTACCTTTTAATTTTCTAATTTTTATATGTTTATGGGTGTTTTGTCTGAATGTACGTCTGTGTTCCATGTGCATGCCTGATGCCCAAGGAGGACAGAAGAGGATCCGCTGGGACAGGAGTTGTATATACGTGGTTGTGAGCTTCCATGTGTGTGCTGGGATCAAACCTAGGACCCTGGAGGGGCAGCCAGTGCTCTTAATCACTTAGCCATTTATCCAGCTCCGGATTTACCTTTTAGAGAGAAAATATCCTAGAAGCAGAATAAAGTGACAAACAGGATACCTGACTAGAGTGCAGCTTCTTATTTTCCAGGTGGCTCTTCTCCTGTAGCAGGGCTTCCTTTTTAGAGACGATGGCTTCCCGTTTCTTCAGGTCTTCTTCCAGCATCTCTAGTTCTTGGCGTTGGTTCAAAACTTTCTCTACTTCTTCATCTAACCATTTCTTTTGCTCATCCAATTTCTACATTAAAAGAAATACTGTGGTTTGTTTCTCCTCTACCATAAAGACTCTTATCATTTTAAATGGCTGGAACTTTAAAAAAATGAACATTAAAATTATTCATCTTCCCATTTGGCTCTGATGATTCTGGTTAACATGCTGCTGTGTTGTTTTGTAGAGAGTAAAGTTTATTATCCTACAGTGTTACTCAAGCTATTTTTGCCTGGCAAAAGCATCACAATTTTCTCTACATCTATTAAAGCCAGGCTGGGTATCTTCACACGTTGTAGAGGCCATGCTTCCACCATGGCTCTCTTTAAGCTACCGTCCTCCAACCTGAGCTACTTGAAAGACTCCATGAGCAGTACTTTTCAGCTCTCTATGATTCATATCTGACGTGCTGCCTGGCCTGCAGATGGTATCTGATACAAGGTCAAATGAGTAAGTAAATAAATGCCTTATTCAATCATCCAATGGAATAAATACTCCATGAAAAAACAAATCTACTTTATAGATTGTTAACTTCAAAAACTGCAAAATACAACAAAAGGGTGGAAGGATATACAAAGTATGTTAGTATCCTGTTAACACAACCAGAAGCAAGTCAAATATAAATAAAACATGACTAAAATACATCCTATCACAAGCACACTGAAATGTCATTAAAGGCACTAAAACAACAAATAAATAGAAAAGTCAACACAGCACAGAAAGAACTGGAAATCTGTATTAAGAGAGTGAGAAAGCAGACACCGTGTCCCAAGCCTGTAATCCTGCATTCCTGAAATTTTCAGAGTAATCTCAGCTTACCTGAGACCCTGCCACAAAACAACAACAAATAGAAACGAGGCAATAAAAATGCACGAGAAGAGAGAGCAGAGTAGCCAAGGCAACAAAGGTGCAAAGCCAGTTAATCTTCCAACAGACCTGTGAAGTATGATCTGTGAGCACTGTCAATCCACCCAACACTGATGCCCACAGGAGCAGTAGCCCTGCAGTTATCAGGAGTGGGAAGTGTTCAAATACCTCAGTTTAGCCTAGACCCAGGAAAAGGCCTTAGGAAGTCCACAATTAAGTTAATATTTACAGCATTTCTCAACTGTGAGTGGGGTTTCCAGTAGACAAAAAGACAATTACATTTGTTGAAAATATTTCTGAGTGCAAATGGTATCTGTGAGAATACATCCATACTCTAAATGTTACTATTAAAATATGTAAAATGTAAATATTTTTCAAAATTTAAATAGATGTATTTGTATTCTGAATATGATTACAATTTTAAGTACACTGTTTTTCTTAAATAAATATTTTCAATTTTTTTGACCTTTGAAATTAGTTTATGGGTTGTGGTTTTATTTTTTTTAAATATGACACTAAAATACTCCTTAATATGTTATAGTACATACATAATTTGATTCTGTTTGAATGTAGAGTTCTAGATTTTAGAAATATACCTGTCTCTCTGAGAATAAATCTGTCTGTAATGGGAATAAATATAATATAGTATTATAACATGTATTTCATACAATATTCAAATAAATCATTTCTGCCTACATAAGAAGATAACACATTTCTGGATGAGAAATAATTTAATAAAATTTTTTGAAAGAAATACAGGACATTTTACAAACAAGCAACAAAAAAATCTAATGTCTGAAGATTTTATTCAGAATCTGCTATTTTTTAACCTATACTTAGACTCTCATCAAAATTGAAGAGCATTAGAAACACTGAACAGAGCTGACCAACCTGGAGTTGGTCCACACTTCTAAAAGGACCTTTTCTTTTGTTTGAGTTAAATCCATCGAGATCTTCAGCCTTTGGGTTCAGATCTTCTCCTTGTCCTGTTTTTAACTGTAGCTCCTGCATACAGAGAAATTAAAAATGCCTTATTCACTTTCACTACCCACTACCGTCGCTCATTAAGTATGCAGATGACCATTCTTTCTCTGCTCTCCTCTTCCCTTCTCCCATTGCCCCTTTCCTTTTCAATGCTAGGTTAGACCCCAGAGCCACACGCCTGTCAAGTGTGCTCTGTTGAGTTTACACCCACAGCCTTTGAATGATTTTCTTAGCATTCACATTCCTTGTTACAAGAGCAAAAATAAGATAGAGTGAGGTCATTTTAACTTTAAGGCAATAAAGTCGGTTTACTAACAAAACAATCTTTTTCATTCTTTGTATTACGAATTTCCCTGTGTTCTTCTTTTCTACCTTTCTGAGATTGTGAACCTCACAGTCACCCATGATACTTACCTGCCATAGATGTATCTGAACTTATTATAGTAGAAATGCAAGTTTCCAGTGCAGAGTAATTCTCGGGCTGGAACAATAGCTTGATAAGTAAGAGTGGGTGCTCATCTTGCAGAAGACCTAAGTTGAGTTCCCAGAACCCATGTCAGGTGGCTCACAACCACTATAACTCAAGCTCTGGGGGATCAGATGTCTCTGACCTCTGTGGGACCTGTGCTCATATGCACATACACACACATATACAAAATTAAAAATAGTATTTTTAAAATGGGAGCCTGTAGCTTAAGATCAGACAGAACAAAGCATTGAAAAGAGCAGTCTCTAACTTCATTAGCTTCTTTTACGTCTTAAGGACTGAATCAAGAAGCCCAATGCTCATGGTGTTCCCCCACTACTGACACCTGGAGTCAGGAAGGAGGGTGTGGATAAAATAGTTCCCATGTACTGGATGGTAACTAAGGAGAAGAGATACAGGGAGGAAGAGACTAAGGGGCCTGGCCTTGACTTCAAGAGACCTAAGGATTATTTACATTTTCAGAGTAAGATTTGAACAGATATTTGGTTAAATATGGGTTTGTTACTGATCGACAATGGGTAAGTATAGAGATTGAAAGCGTTCAGTCACTTTCATAGCAATTCCACCTCATAATTATTCTTTTACCTACTGACTTCAAACAGTTAAGTCTTGTGCTGATCTGAGCATAATTTATGCCTATAATCTTGCTACTTGGGAGGTTGAAATAAGAGGATCACATGTTTGAGGCCAACCTAGACAACAATAGTGTGTGTGTGTGTGTGTGTGTGTGTGTGTGTGTGTGTGTATTTTTTAAGTGAACCTTTAATCCCAGCTCTGGGGAGGCAGAGGCAGGCAGATCTCTGTGGTGAATTCAACCTGGTTTTATACATAGTGAGTTTCAGGACATAGATACTGTATAAAAAAAGAGTATGGGGCATAGTAGCAGGACACATCTGTCCCCTGACCCTCAGCCATGAATTTGAGACCAGACTGAGCTACGTACTGAGATCATGTCACAAAGACAAACAAGTAGAGAAAGCAATCAAAAGTGTGTGTGGGGGGGGGGCTAAAATTTAGTATAATTTTACTTCATTTTTCTGCTAGTTTATGTTTTACAAAAGCATTGGGCTGTGACAAATGTATAAGGAAGTAAAAAACTGCTTCTCAAAGATCATTTCAGAAGTGTTATCACAAAAGAAGCAAACAGAAAGATCTGAGTTCTGGGCGTGAAATGATCAAGCAGAAATAACAAAGATCTGTGCTGCAACTGGCCTCTCCTGACTTCTGGCACAGACAGGGTCTAACCCTGGGGGACAGGGGTGCTCAGCCTCTGTGAAGGAGCAGACAGGCACAGTTAGGAGACACTGACAGACTTCTGGGTACCATTTGGTGTGTATTCTAAGTGGAAAAGCATGCAGGCCAGTTATTAAGGACAAACAAGGACACAAAGCTGAAGGCAAGGAAAGACCAGGCTAACAAATTAGATAAAAAGACTCAGTGGCCTCAACACAGTTTATAATGTCATTGGAGAAAAGATGAAATAAAAGCATTGTCATGCTCTAAAGCAGAGCAACCTGTAAGTTACTCCAGCCAGGGGCCCATCATCAAGAGCCAGGGCTAACAGGTTAAGGCAGGCCAGATTCTAGTCAGCAGTATCTTCAACTCTGTGCAAACTCTTGTGCAGGAGATCCACACACTCTGGTACCAGATACGGAGATGCCATCAAGGGCAAGACCTTCTTATTCCAGAGAACTAAGACTTATATAAAGGAAATGCTTGTGTTTCAGCACAAGCTCTGAGTGGACAGGTGTTTTTAAGTTCTTACCTTGTTTGCAGCATTAGTGTAGCATGGATGGTGGTGCAAAGCAGAACTCTCAGAGAACCTCCCCTTTGGCTCTAGTTCACAGTCATTATTTACCCTGTCACACCCCAGGAATTTCAGGATACTGAAAGAAACTTCCTTTGAGCAAAGGCACCTTAACCTGGGAGGTGAACCTATACAGTACCTATTCATCTCTCCCATGTGCTACTTTAGAAACTACTGCCTTTTCTTTATAATTAATTCCTGTCACAATACAAAATAATAGTGAAACTGGCGCCTGTGCCGGACTTGAAAAAACCAACCACTTAATTATAGTATTTAACTGTTGCAGAATATTTGTACACTGTGTGAAGATGTGTTGCTGTGATTGGTGCAATAAAAAGCTGAACGGCCATTAGCTAGACACGAGGTATAGGTGGGACTTCTGGGTACAGAGAAACTGGGAAGAAGAATCTAGGCATGCAGGAGACACCAGAAGATGCAGAACAAGTCGACGTATAGGAAAGGGGAAGAGGTTAAAAAAAGCCACATGGTAGAATGCAGATTAATTTAAATTATAAGAGCTAGCTGGGGGCAAGCCTAAGATAAAGGCCAAGCTTTCATAATTAAATGGAAGTCTCCATGTTGTTATTTGTAGGCTGGTGATCCAAAATAGTCCAACAAGAAAGCTTGCCACATTTAACCCTTGCAATGACACCGTGAGAACAGAACTACTGTAAACTCCATGTCAGAGGAAATAGGTGCTGATAAGTAAAAAGCCCAGTATCACAACGCGACCCATGATTTCAGAGATTCTCCCTTATTTCTCTGCATATGCTCAGTATGGTGCTTATGACTGTAACCAAAGCACTCTGAAGGCTGGGGCAGAAGGAACGCATGTTCTAGGCCAGCCTCAGTGACAGAGACACACTCTGTCTCAAAGCCAAACAAAACCCGAATCTTAGCCATAGAGATGTGGTTCAGGCACCCAGTGCATGACTCATACACAAAAGATCCTGGGTTCTGACTCTAGTGTGCCCAAGACAAAACAGAGAACAAGAGCCCATGAACAAGCCATTCTATGCTCTGGATGGTTTAGACAAGTATAAATTAGATAAACAGATTAAAGTTATCTCCAAACAAATGCCAAGGTATTCTTTTCGACTGAGCATGGTTCTCTGTTTTATAGGAAGAAATACAATGTTACTACATTTGGAGTAATCTGTTTCTTTGTCTGGAATACCTATACTGAACAATTGCTGCAAAGAGTGTGAAAGTTTAAGTTATAGGTAGAGTTGCATTTCAATGGTTTATAGCATGGATTTAGACAGCACTATGTCTGAGGTAAGCCATGGCCTGTGTTACACGAAACCCCAAACCATAGTCTGACAGGCAGGCCTGATCCTTATACCAATGGAAGAATGTAGACCAAGACTCAGAGTTGCTTACAACAGAGACTGTAGTGATATATTGTGTACCCTAATAAAGCTTGCCTGAAGATCAGAGGACAGAACAAGCCACTGGATTAAACATAGAAGCCAGGCAGTGGTGGTACACACCTTTAATCCTAGCATTCAGGAGGCAGAGATCCGTCTGGATCTCTGTGAGTTCAAAGCCACCCTGGACTACATGAGATTGACTCAGTCTAGAAGAGAAACAGAGCCAGGCTGTGGTGGCACACACCTTTAATCCCAGCACTTGAAATCTCATGCCTTTGCTTTGGAAGCACACATGCCTTTAATCCCAGGAAGTGAGGGCTGGGCAGAGAAAGGTATATAAGGCTCGAGCAGACAGGAACTAGAGGCTTTTTCAGGCCAAGGAGTTCTAGAGGTAAGAGGTATCTGTGGCTTGTTCCTTTGTCTCTCTGATCTTTCAGAATTTACCCCAATATCTGGTACTGGTATTTTTATTTTATTTTATTTTTTTATTAAAAGAACATTTAGAATTCGAGCAACACAGACAGAATTAGAAACACTACAAACTGGCAATTGACATTCCCAAGGATGTCAGATAACATCCACTCATAGGCTGTGTCCAGGGACAGTTAGAGAGTAGCTGCCCTATGAGGTGGTAGGTAATGGCAAACACTAATTTCAGTAGCAAAGGAAGAAAGAAAGGGAATTTTGGAAAACAGAACAGTGGAGAAAGTGTAGAGTGTATCCTAGGGGGCTTGTCCCTAACTGGGGTGCCTTCTTCCTGGTTAAGGACAAACACAGGCTACAGAATGACATAGCAGGACAAAAGGAAAGCCCCAGAAACTGCACACAGATAATTCTAAAGGAGAGCGAGAAAGAGTGGAGAGGGAGGAAGAGAAAAGGGGAGGAAGGGAGGGGGAGGGGAGGGAGGGAGGCACTTGCAGCAGCTACACTGGCAGAGGGAAGGATGCCAGGAAAATCCTCTCCTCTCAGCACTCAAACAGCATTGCTAAGCAGCAAGTTGGCAGCTAGACAGGTTAAGAGGTAACGATCCCTCCTGGGATGCCTCACTATAAAACCCCAAAGCAAATGTCACAGTACTATATTCTGAGATTTGAGCTGGAGAATTTCTCTAACTAAAGAGGGAAAATTTGAACCACAGTATTCCATGAGGTGGGGATCCAACCTAGGCTAGGGATCCCAATGGCCCACAGAGACAGGCGCAGCACCCATGCTAGGCTATACTAGGGACCATACAGAAGAAGGCCCAGCACCCACGCTCACATGAAGAATTAAACTGTCAGGGCCAGCACTAGAGCACAGCAAGGGACAAACACAGACGACACACACAATCTTTCCTTCATGTCCACACCTCCCTCATTGAATATCGACCTGCAAAGTCAGCAGACCAGTTGTGTTTACCCTGTTTACTCTCCTCCCTCTTTTTCTGACAGGCTGTCACCTCCCAGGTGCTGGGCTGTTCTGGTGTCTGACCTCTGCCTTCCCACCTTTAGCTGCCTTATTATCTCTCATCCCTTCTTTTTACTTCTCCCTCTTTACATTCTCCTCTGTTCTAATGCTAACCCTGAATCCTGTCTTCTGTGCCCCCCAGCCCTGGTAACCAGGATTGAATATGTTGTGCTACCTTGTGCCTGAACCCTTCCAAATCTCTAGAGTCCAAGAGCTAAGCTTTTTGAATCAGGATATAAATCTGCAGCCTATTTTAACCTTGAAATTGCAATCCTCCTGCCTCAGTCCCTTGAATGTGGGATTCCAAGCCTGAGCTATCAGATCCAGCTTACTCTAAATACAACATTCTTTAACTGTCGTCAATAATCTACCCATTGGATGTCTAGACTTACTCATCCAGCTTTGTGCCCTTTAACCAACATTCCTCCATTTCCCAATCCAACTCAGTTTTGACAACATCCTCTTCAGTTCCATCAGGAAGAAAGAATAGTGTCCTCAACAGATGGTGCTGGTACAGCTGCAATTCTACATGCAAAAGAATGAAGCCAGGCCCATGAATCACACCATATAGGAAAACTGACACCAAGCAGATTAACAATCTGACTGTATCAGCTACAACCATACAACTTCTGTGAGTAAATACAGGCTAAGTTCTTCATGACCTTGGACTTGATAGCAAAAGCAATAGATAAAGTGGGCTTCAAAATTTGAAGCTTTTGTGCATCAAAAACATTACAGGGATGTAATGAGGATGTAGCTCAATTGGTGGAGGTCCTATCTAGGATGCAGGAAGTCCTGAGTTCAGTCCCCGGCACCAAATAAACTGGACATGGTTGTGCATGCCTGTAATCCCAGCACTCAGGGAGTGGAGCCTATAAGATTGGAAGTTCATCAAGACCATCTTTCATTACATAGTGAGTTGGAAGCCAGGCTGAACTATATGAGACCTTGTCTCAAAAAAAAAAAAAAAGAATAGCATTATACCCCATATTATTGGACCTTTCAACACCCTGCCATGGAAAGGGGAAGGACTCATGGACTCCTACACCCAATAAGGATTTATAAGCAGCTAACAGTTGACAGGGGAGAAAGAAACCTTTCTTCAGTGGTATAGCCACTGGTAATGAGTACATGCTCCTGTAGACAACCCAAATGAGTCACTAGGTAACAACAAAAAAAGACACGAAAACAAAAGCGGAGTGAAGTGAGATTGGAAGGGAAAGAGAAGTAATAGGAGTGAGATGGGGTAAAAGAGGGTAGCAGGGGGAGCGGAGAAATCCAAATACAGTAGGTGCATGTATGAAAATGTCATAGTCACCAACCCCACATCTGACAGAGGGCCAATATCCACTATACATAAAAAACTCAAGAAACTAGACATCAACAAACCAAATAATCCAATTTAAAATGGAGTACAGATTTAAACAAAGAATTCTCAACAGAGGAATCTCAAATGGCTGAGAAACACTTAAAGAAATGTTCAATCACCGGGCGGTGGTGGCGCACGCCTTTAATCCCAGCACTCGGGAGGCAGAGCCAGGCGGATCTCTGTGAGTTCGAGGCCAGCCTGGGCTACCAAGTGAGTTCCAGGAAAGACGCAAAGCTACACAGAGAAACCCTGTCTCAAAACGCCCCCCCCCCCAAAAAAAGAAATGTTCAATCTCCTTAGCCACCAGGGCAATGCAAATCAAAACAACTCTGAGATTCCATTGTACACCTGTCAGAATGGCTAAGATCAAAAACACAAGTGAGAGCTCATGTTGGAGAGGATGTGGAGCAAAGGGAGCACTCCTCCATTGCTGGTGGGAGTGCAAACTTGTACAGCCACTATGGAAATCAGTATGGCCATTCCTGAGAGTCCTGGGAATCTATCTATTCCAAGACCCAGTTATACCACTCTTGGGCATATACCCAAAGGATACTCCAGCCTACAGCAAGGAGACTTACTCAAGTATGTTCATAGCAGTTTTATTCATAATACTCAGAAACTGGAAACAACCTAGATGTCCCTCAACTGAAGAACAGATAAAATCTGGTGCATTTACACAATGGAGTATTGCTCAGCTGCTAAAAAAAATGACCACATGAAATTTGCAGACAAATGGGTGGAACTAAAAAAAAAATCATCCTGAGTGAGATAACCCAGACCCAGAGAGACAAACATGGTATGTACTAACTTACAAATGGAGATTAGCTGTTAAGTAAAGGATAATCATGCTATATAATCCACAGATCCAGAGTCTAAGTAACAAGGAGGACTCAAGGGGGGATGCATGGTTCTCCCTGGGAAGGGGAAATAGAAGAGATATCGAGGGTAGACTGGGTTGGATGGAGATGGGAACTGGAGGGACTGGGTGGGGGATGGAGGAAGAGAGTACTGGGAGAGAAGACTGGAACTAAGGAGGCACTTGGGGGGCCAATTTGGAAACCTGGAAGTGGAAACTCCCTGGAATCTACAAGGATGACCCTATTGAAGACTCCTACTAAGGGGGAATATGGAGCCTAAACTGGCCATCTTCTGTAACCAGGAAAAGGTTTCCAGTGGCGAGACTGGGACATCAACCTACCCACAAAACCTTCAACCTACAACTTGCCCTGCCTGCAAGATATGCTGGGGTAATGGTGGTACAAAACTTGTGGGAGTGGCCAACCAATGACTGGTCCAACTTGAGGCCCACACCACAAGAGGGAGCCCATGTCTGACACTTCCTGGAGGGCCAGGAACCAGAGGATGGATATCCCAGAGACCTAGGATAGAACTAAACACTGACAAAAAAAAAAAAAAAAAAGTCAATGAACTGATTCCTAGTGCTATTCTGTTAAACTCATAGACTGGAGCCTAGCCTGATCATCATCAGAGAGGCTTCCTCCACCAACTGATGGGAGCAGATGCAGGGATCCACAGCCAAACATTAGGCAGAGCCAGGGGAACCCTGTGAAAGAGGAAGAGGAAGGATTGTAGGAGCCAGAGGAGTCAAGGACACAAGAACATGGTCCACAGAATCAACTAAGCAAGGCTCATAGGGGCTCACAGAGACTGGAGAGACAATCACGGAGCCTGCATTGGTCTGAGCTAGGTTCTCTGCATATATGTTATGATTGTGCAGCTTGGTCTTCTTGTGGGACTCCCAACAGCGGAAGTGGGGGCTGTCTCTGACTCTTTTGCCCACTTTTGGAACCCTCATTTTCCTCATACAGCCTAAATATGAGGGGGTGTGCCTAATCTTAACATAACTTGTTATGCTGTTTCGTTTGCTATCCCTGGGAGGCCTGCTCTTTCTGAAGGGAAATGGAGAATGGATCCGGGGTAGGTGGGGGTTGAAAGGAGTAGAGAAACTACACTTGGGATGTAATGTATAAGATAAGAATAAATAAAAAAAAGAAAACATCATGATAAGTCTATTCTGTATTACTGGTAGGAATGCAAAATGATGCTACAGAAAACCAACTACTGGCAGCTCCTCAAAAAGCTAAAAGAACTTAAACACTTGTAAATTAAAAAGGCAGCAAATACCATGCCAATGTTCTTAGTAGCATTATGTACAATAGTAAAATGTACACCCTAAGCATCTACTGATGGATAAAAATTTTAAAATGATTAAAGAGGCCAGGCATGGTGGCACACATCTTTAATCCCAGCCCTCAGGAGGCAGAGGCAAGTGGATCTCTGTGAGTTCCAAGCCTGGTCTACAGAGTGAGTTCCAGGACAGCCAGAGCTACATAGAAAAATCCTGTTGGGGGGAGGTGGAGATGGAGTCTTGCTATGTTGCCCAGGCTGGCTTCAAACTGTCAAGAAACCACCCTGTCTCCGCTTCAGGAGCTGGCACTACACACAGATGCTACTGCACTCAATGTCCCAGTGAGGAGAGTGAGGATCTGACAAATCCTAAAAACACCAATGAACTCTGAAAACATGCTATGTAAATAAGCCAGATGCCAACGGATGAATTATCCCACTTACAAGACATATAGAGAAAATGAAATTCACAGAGAAGAAATAAATATTAGAGCTTATCAGAAGCTGAAAGAAAGTGGGGACAGAGAATTATTATTAATAGTTATGGAGTTTCTCTTTGAAGTCTTGTAAACATTTTAGAAACTATGATGGCTTCATCTCACTGTGAATATAATTAATGCCACAGAATTAAACATTTATAAGGGTTAGATGGTAAGTTTTATATTATATATATTTTGTCATACTTTATGAAAATTGATAGGGCTAACAAGCTGGCTCGGTAGGTGCTTGTCACCAAGCCTAATGTCAAGAGTTTGATTCACAGAACACACAGGAGAAGTGGAAGGAAAGAACAGACTCCTGCACCTTGTTCCATGACCTCCACACATGCACTCTGTGGCACATGCACACCCACACATACACACACATACAGAAAAATAAGTGCAAAAATAAAAATTCAAAAATTATAATAAAAATAAAATTTAATGATCTATCAAAACCCATTGTAAAGAAAGTATATCCCAATAAAAATTTTTACAATAACAAAAAAATTTAAGAATGGGCAAATACTTAAGTTCCATAATTAGGTTCTGTGTTGGATTTTAAATAGTCTGAAAGCAGATTACAACCAATGTTAAAATATATCTAATCTGGGGGTGCTGACAATGGAGGAAGCTACGTGTTACAGCAATAGATAGTATCTTTTGTTTCCTGAGACTCTAAAACCACTCCAGAAAGAAGTCTTAATTTAAAATAATCCTAGGGAGTTTCTAATTGTGCTGCAACCTTGGATTCTGTTTGCTGTTTCAACAGAACAAAGCCTGGCACACACAGCTAGGAAGTACTTTTAGGACTGTCCACTTCTTTCCCAAAAAGTCCTGGGAGCTAAGTGTGATGAGGGCAACTTTAGAGAAGACTAAACAAATCCAGAGGGCTAATGCTTTTCTCCACACATCTCATGCAGGAATAGAGAAAGCTGGGGTTGAACACATGCCAGCCTGGCTCCAGGTCCCAGGTTGACCCATGTTCCTTTCCAGCTCTCCACTCCATATCCCCACTGGGTGCACAGACTGGCCATTCGCACTTGGAAGGGGATGCCACCACTCCACCTGGACCTTCTCCCACACAGCAGCAGGAACAATGTGTGTCAAAGCATTCTGAAAATGAGCAATCCTTTACAAATGATACTGTGTAGAAAGTGAGCTTTATAATCTTAAAAATGTGACATCCTTAATTAAAGATCTGAGCTTTTATCATTGTGACTTATTGTGATGTCAGAACCTTCAAGAAAGTACTCAGAGTTGAGTAAACAGGTTTTACTATGTGGCTGAGCAAAGCTCTGCAGGAATAAGGACAGTGCTGAGATACAGGCAAGGCGAGAGACACCGCACAGAGCAGCTGAGTGAGGCACAGGCTGCTCTAGCCTGAGTGTTCACCATTTCATACAATGCTAAGCAGGAAGTATGGACAGTATTACTTTGATTTTTTGTTGGTCTCTCTTAATCTCTGCATCCAGGTGCTTCTTTTTCTCGCTCTCTTCAAGAAGCCTTCTCTGCAGTTGCATTTTCTGGTATTTCAGGTGATCCACATTCTGCTCCAGCTCGCTGGCACGCTTCTCGTTCTGGATGGACAGTGATGCCAACTTCTTACTATCCTGCTGCTTCTTTTGTAAGACCTGGAATCACATGGAATATTCCAGAATGAGAAAGAAGTATTTCTCTCATTCATTTCCTGTGGTGATATATTGTGTACTCTAATAAAATTTGCCTGAAGATTAGAGGACAGAACAAGCCACTAGATTAAACATAGATGCCAGGCAGTGGTGGCACACACCTTTAACCCTAGCACTCAGGAGAGGAGGCAGAGATCTGCCTGGATCTCTGTGAGTTCAAAGCCACCCTGGACTATATGAGATTGACTCAGTCGGTCTAGAGGAGAAACAGAGCCAGGCAGTGGTGGCACACACCTTTAATCCCAATACTTGGGAAGCACACACACTTTGAATGGCTGGGGCAGAGAAAGGTTTATAAGGCATGAAGATACAGAACTAGAGGCTGTTCAGGCTGAAGAGTCCTAGAGGTAAGATGTGGCAGTGGCTTGTTCCTTTGTCTCTCTGATCTTCAGGCTAAGTTTATTAGGGTATACAATATATCACCACAATTTCCAAATAACACAATATTCAATGGTAAGGGCAGCCATTTTTTTATTTACATTTATTTTTGACAGGCTCAGCAACACATTTACTTTTCTACCCTTCTTTTTAAAAATTTTTGAGATAGGATCTCTCACTTCTAATTTTGTAATTGAAGAAAACATCGTACTTTCATCAGATATACAAAGAATGATGAAACTTGCATTGACAATCAGAGGAAACAACCTCTTTTGCATTTTTATGAAGAATTCTAATTTAAAATATATATGGCATGAAGTATTCAAGTTACTGCCTAGTCTGCAAGCCCCTTGCACACAAACACACACACACACACACACACACACACACACACACACACACACACACAGAGGCACAGAGGCTCACACCTATAATCTCAACACTGAAAAGGCTGAGGCAGGATGATCACAAATTCCAGGCTAGCCTGGGCTACAGAGTGAGGCACTATCTCAAACACACACAATGTGTGTGTGGTGTGTATGTATGTGTGCACGTGTGTGTATAATTAGAACAACACAAACTGAGTTTATATATAAATTACGTTATCCTAGACTCCATAGCTACCTGTCCTGTTCCATGACATAAATTATTCATGACAAGCTCATCAGATGTAAAGAGACATATGCATGTAAATGGATCCCCTCCCTTTTCTATGGATCCTGGAGTTCTAAAACTTCTTGCTTTGTACATGACTATACAATATTCAACTCTTATTTTTCTGATTCAACTATATGAACCTTTGAATAAAGCTGAATAAAACTGGTCATCTCCCCTGAAAGCCTATTACATCTATAATTATCTGTTAGCAGCATTAAAACATGCTCACATTTTCCAAGTGTTTATAGTAGTATTAAACACCAGCATGTCACAAGTTAATCCCAGTCAAACAAATGACACATATAAGTGTCACTTGTATCACGGCACTGTGAGAAGTTCAGGGGATGGGGAGTGGTGGTGGCTATCCTAGTTTCAGAAGGCAAAAACAGAAGGATGACCACAAGTTCAAGTCCAGCCTGTTCTCCGTAGGAAATTCCAGGCTACCCAAGGTTACAAAGCAAGACTATCTCATAAACAAACAAACAAAAATTAAGGACGTTATTAATGAATTATGTAGGTCGTAAGTGATTACTATCTTTATTATAGCAATAGATTGTTAACATAACCATATTTTGTTCTAATTTAAATATTCATGGAAATAGTGCCACTTACAGCAGTGCTATTCAAAGTCAATCTATGGACCAGCATTAGTCAGACTGTTGCCTACACTGCAAAACATACTATTAGACTGAGGTAATATTATTTCCATGCAAGACATCTTATTTACTTCAGACAGGGAATAGTGCAGGATGGGCTTGAACTCATAATTCAGCTCTCTGAATGTTGGGAGTATAGGAGTGTGCCATCTTACCAGCTCCTTAAAGAATTTTTCTTATATATATGTAATTACATTGTTTCCTCCCTTCCCTTCCCTCCCTCACCTTCTCTGCACTCCCCCAATCTCTCTCAAATTAATGGTCTCTATTTCTTTAATTGCTGTTACATATGTGTGTATACATATATATATATATATATATTTCTAAATATTTAAATACAACTGCTCAGTCTGTATAATGTTACTTGTATGTATATGATGTCAGAGTTGACCACCTGGTATTGGACGGCCAATTGAGGGATCTTCCCTAGAAAAGACCATTTCTGCCTTCTTGGTCATGCAAGACTTTTTGATGAAAGAAACTACTGACTCGCTGTATTTCATTGCAAATCATGAACTAACACTGTGCACATAGGTCCCACCAGCTTGGAGCCCAAAGCCCTTTGCAGTTTTTCATATTGCAATTGTAAGACGGCTTTGCCACTTACCATGATAATAGAAAAATTAACAATGCTAGCATTTTGAGTGTTTTTCATATAGTATTAAATATCAGTGTGCAGCCTAATGAACTTATTTAAAAATCAATTAAGGGTGTCACTGTATTTTACATTTATTCCACAGAGGCTCAGAAGTACACCTTTATGAGTATTATAGTATTAATGCAGAATATAGCTCTCTATGAAGATAAAAAGTTTTCATAACTTTAAAAATTAAGTTTTAAAATGGAAACTGTCTCATTGGAATAAAAACACTAATATTTCAATATTCTAAGACGCACATTAGAGTACTGAAAACTAGTATCACCATTCTGCAACTTGAGATGAGTCACTTAACTTTCTTTCTTTCTTTGTAAAGTAATGTAAAAACATCTACCGCCAAGGGTGGTGATTAACTGATACGTATTTATATCGGGTTTGTACAGGGCATGTTGAAGACACTGAGCAGATGGTTACTACACCCTTGTCTTAACCCAACACCAACCATCACCTCACTCCCGCCCAATGTGCCTGCAGACGTCAAAAGCACAAGATCTTCTAAAGGAGCGCATTTTGTTTTAGCCCTCCTCAGTCAGATGTTTTTTTCTGAGGTTCAGTCTGTGTCTTTTTACTTTCCTTTTCAGTACTATGAGCAAAAATGAACATACAGCAGAAAACAGGAAAAACAAAATATGTTCACCTATTCAGAGCTTTAGTATTTTTTTTAGTAGAACTATGCCATTTTTGTACTTATTTCAACAAGATAAAGGTCTGCTGCCACCTCTCTGGTATGTCAGGACTTATCACTGTTGGAGACGCAGAGGCGGCCAGACCAAAAGAGTCTTTCCTTCTGAAGTTTCTAGTACTACCTTAAACATCCTAAAAACTAAAACTAAACAGTAATAAAGTGACACAGAAATAATAAAAAGGTAGATTATTGAATCTACTTTAATCCAAAAAACGACTGTTAATCTCAAATACTTTACATTTTGGTTTACTGATACAAATTTAAGGTCAATTTTGTTAGACTATATGTATATTTCTACTTTTGTTTAGGGTATTATGTTTATGCAGATCATTTAAAAATGTAGTATATAGTTAAGAAATATGGATTAATAGTCATCTGTAATAGCATGTTAGGTATTTTTCAAGGTCACACAGAGATACACTTCAGATGGCTAGATAATCTTCAAAGACCTACTGAATATGGCATTTAAAATGTTTTAAGAACTTAGACTTTTCTCGACAATGAGACACGTCTGCTCCTGGCATCACCAATTACTTCCAAAGAATGATGGGCATCAAAGAAGCTCTTTATGGAGTTTGCTTTCAATGTGGCAAGGCTAGCCATTTGGGCAAGAAACTACTCTTGCCTAGACTGCTTGACAATATGCTGTATAAACTGAACATGCAAGACCCACAGGAAAATGACTGCTGAACTTGCCAAAACAAACTTCAGGTTTCCTGCTTCATGAAAGAGTCAGCCAGATATACTGCAGGACACAGAAGAAAGTGACTGATGAATTTTGCCAAAATAGGTGAGACAGTCTTTCAAATTTCCTGCTTCACTGAGAAATCTGCCAGATACTTTGAGGCCTGTAGGCTGAAGTTGGATACCTCAATGTTACAGAAGAACTTTGGGGTACATCCAGGCAGCCAGATGTCTCTGTCATTTCTAGAATTTTGGAAGTTGCTTACAATGCACTTCCTGTTTACTCAGGTAATATTATATCTTTCTAGGGTCTTTGATGGAGTTGAAGACTAGACAGTTATAATTATAGTTTTCCTTAATTATGATAAAAGATATGAAACTTTAGGCTCACAAAGATAGGATAGATAATAGAATATTTTCTTTAATTTTTCCAAATACAAATAGACTAAATATTTTAACTATAATTCTTACTTGATAAGTGTTTTGTTATATGTAATTTTACTATGTTAAAGTTAAAATCTTCCTTTTTGATTAGACAGAAAAGGAGAAATGATGTGAGATGTCTTTCTGTATGCTGTGAATGTATTGCTCCCTTTGGTTAATTAAAAAAAAAAAAAAAGCTGCTTTGGCCTATGGCAAGGCAGGATAAGAGCCAGGTGGGATATTCAAGCAGAGATACAGGGAAGGAGAAGGGCAGAGTCAGGAGTTGCCACCTAGATGCACAGGAAGCAAGATGAGAATTTCATATTGAGAAAAGGTACCAAGCCATATGGCTAAACATAGATAAGAATTATCGGTTAATTTAAGTGTAAGAGCTAGTTAGTAATAAGCCTGAGCAACAGGCCAAATGATTTGTAATTAATATTAAGCCCCTGAATGATTATTTACAAGCAGCCATGGGACAGGGTGGGACAGAAAAAAACCTCCATTTATAATAAAGCTCTGAATAGGTCAAATATAACTTAACTCTACCTACAAATGTGGACAATATAAATATGTTTCTACAATATGGAAACAGTAGATACAATGAAAAAAAAGCTAGATATGGTAGCATGCCCCTTTAATACAAGCAATCAAGAGGCTGAGGTAGGACAACAGTGAGGAAAGTAATCTTGGCTACATAAGATCCTGCCTCAAAAATACAAAACAAATGAAATACACAAAAAGAAGAATTGGAAGAGGCATTCTAGAATCTTCAAAGCACTTGGAATTGGCTCCCTTGCACAAAAACCTTTCTGTATAAAATATTCTTACTGAATAGGATGTGTGTGTGTGTGTGTGTGTGTGTGTGTGTGTGTGTGTGTCCCCACCAGAAATTGAACAGAGCCTCATACATACTCACTAAGCAACACACCTAACCCCAGAACAGAAGTTTTAACTCTTTCTAAAGGTATAGCTAAATCCAAAGCATTTGGAAATGAAGTCTGAATTGTAGTACTCAAAGTTACTAACTTTCTTTTTTTTTTTTGAGACAGGGTTTCTTTGTGCAGTTTTGCGCCTGTCCTGGATCTCGCTCTGTAGACCAGGCTGGCCTTGAACTCACAGAGATCCACATGGCTCTGCCTCCTGAGTGCTGGGATTAAAGGCATGCACCACCACCGCCTGGCAAAAGTTAATAACCTTTTAAAACCAATCAATTATGGTCTTAAAAACTGAAATAGTTCACATTTGCAGACTGTCTACAAAGTATCACACTGGTACCTGATGTTTATATGCATTGCTTAACTGTTAATCTTTTGTCCTTCAGAAAAGGATACAACTTCTGTTACCTTTATGTCTTATTATATATGATTTTATGCCAATATTTAATGTTTACAGAATGAAGAAATATACTACCCAGATTGTAAATACATAAAATAATGGGCACACTAGGCAAAAGGAAATGTCATACAGTTTTGATGACTAAAAACTGAATCCCATTTCTCTCAATACAAGACTCTTCAAAGATGAGACTCGTTTTCTTTTTGTGGTGCTGGGGATCAAAACCAGAGTCTCACACCGACTGGGTAAGGATTCGACCCGAGCTTCATCCTCAGCCCAGGAAGATTCAGGAAAGGATGGATGGCTTAGCCAGGCATGGTGGTGCACGCCTTTCATCCCAGCACTCAGGAGGCAGAGGCAGGTGGACCTCTATGAGTTCGAGGCCAGCCTGGTCCACATAGAGAGTTCCAGGACAGCCACGGCTACACTAATGAGACTGTTTCAAAAACAGAAAACAAAACAAAAGGAAGGTGGACTTTACAAAGTTTACTTGATTGCATTTAGTAAGTTACCTGAACTCTCAGCTTTGCAGCATCCATCTTTTTACGGAACTCTTTCTGTAACTTTATCTTCAAAGCAACATCAGAAAGTTCTTTGCTTTCCAGCTCCTGCAGCTGCTTTCGGGTTTCAGTGAGCTCCACTCTCGCTCGCTCAGCTTCATGTTCCAGTTTTGTTACCTTCAAAGAATACTGTCTGCTCACAGACTTGGCATTGTCACCTTCACCAAAACACAGCAGTAAGGGTAATTACAAGTCCAGCCCTCTACTCTAAAATGGCAGGCAGTTACAACTAAGGTATAACATTAAACACCCAGCTTGACCTTCGTGCACTCCAGCTTGTGACTGTTCCCCTCTGGTTCTAGCTGATCTCTTCACTGGTTTATCCTTTGTGTTTTAATGTTATAGTCGAGATCTGTTTTCTATGTGTGAATGTGTGTATTTGTGTATGTAGATGCCCATGTGTTTGGTACCCACTGGGGCCAGAAGAGGCTGTCCAATCTTCTGCAGTTGGAGTTACAAATGGTTGTGAGCCCCAGTGTGAGTGCTGGGAAGCAAACCCAGGCCTCTTTCACCCCAGTGAGCTGTTTTTATCTTCCAAATTTGCAACTGAGGTTTGCTAGTGTCACGCTTCAGTTAAGATATGAGAAGGCCAGAGAGGTGGCTCAGCATTAGGGGAACTGGCTGCTTTTCCAGAAGACCTGAGTTCATTTCCCAGCACCCACATAGGGGCTCACAAACATCCACAACTCCAGTTCCAGGAGATTCAATGCCCTCTTCTGGCCTCCGTGAGTACTAGGCACACATGTGGTACACATACATGCATGCTGGTGAAACATCCACAGATATTAAAAAAATAAAAACTACTAGAAGGGACTTATCCTCTTATTTAGGATACTTGAGATTTTTGCTATCCATGATGTCTTCTTAATTTAAAAACAATTACTATGAAATATTTTTCTTAAGAAACTTTATTATGCCAGGCAGGATCGCAAATGCCTTCAATCCTAGCACTCAGGAGGCAGAGGCAGGCAGATCTCTGAGTTTGAGGCCAGCCTGGGCTACAGAGCAAGCTCCAGGACAACTAAGGCTGTTACATAAACAAACCCTGCCTTGAAGAAAAAAAAATCCCAGCTGTTGCTTAAATTAGCAGAAACAATGTAACAAACTTTAAAACTTGTAATTTTTTTTAATAAAATGAAGTTTTTAACTTAAATGCACAGTGAAATATCTTCTCACTCTAAAATTCTACAAATATATAACAATAATACATACAGCTAGAGGGCTGGCAGAAACTACAAACACCTAATACATATTTTAGCAAACCTTAGATTGGTCATCAATTAATCAATTATTAAAAGACCAGTATTTTATGAACTACTAATCAAAAAAGTCATAGGGCCAATTTTGTCATGAAAACATGCTGAGCTGATATGGATTTATGACACACCAGCCGAGCATGAGGGCGCACACCTTTACTCACTCCCTGCACCGCTGTGGTGGTGTGAGGGCGCACACCTTTACTCCCTGCACCGCTGTGGTGGTGTGAGGGCGCACACCTTTACTCCCTGCACCGCTGTGGTGGTGTGAGGACGCACAGCTTACTCCTTGTAGTGGGGAGGTTTGAATGAATGGCCCCCACAGGCTCAAGTATTTGAATGTTTGGTTTGCAGTTGGTGAAAATGGAAAAGATTCAGAGGCGTGTCACTGAGGATGGGTTTTGAGCTTTCTTAAGCCTCACTATTCCCCATCTGCAAGAGAGCTCTCTGTGCCTCATGCTTGTGAATTGAGGTGTGAGCTCTCAGCTACTACTTCAGCACCATGCAAGACTAACAGCTGCTATGCTCCCTGCCATGATAGTCATGGACTCACCATCTGAAACTATATAAGCCCACATTAAACACTTCCTTCTGAGTTGCCTTAGTCATGATGTCTCTTCACAGCAATAGAAAAGTAACTAAAACAACTGGGGAGGCAGAGATAGGTAGATCTCTATGAGTCTCCGTAATGAGACCTTGCTCAAAAATAAAGAGACACACACTGATTTCATAAGACACTAAGGCATAAAAAGTATATTGGAATAGATGAGATACAGTATCCATGTCCCTGTCATTACTAATGACTGGCATGGGTGTTGTTTGGGAGAAGTCTTCACTGAGAGTACTAAAAATAAGCATGCACTATTCATTTTCCTAATCACTATCTCTAAAGATCTTTAGGGAAGCCCCACAACCACCTTTGGCTCTAATGAGTGAAAAGACTGCCTATATATAAGCTTGGATGTCTTCTACTTTAAATCACTCATAGATATACACAGCTATAAAAGCATATGTGCTCTGGGAGCTCCAGGGTGAGTGAGGCCCCTCTCTGAAAGATCGTTTATTCTAGGAGGTAATAACTGTCACAACTCGCAGAGGCACTATCCTGAAACTGTGATGGAAAAGCCATTCACCTCAATCAGCTCTCTACATTCCTAAGGGGGTATCTGACTGCACATCATGAGGGAACAGTCAAACTTGACACATCTATGATCACTGAGTGAGGGTGACACAGAGCATGAGAATCATTAAGAATGAGGCAAGAAATAGACTTTGCGAAGCAGAAGGAAGGACCGATAGCTAGACAACAGCTTGCAAGGAAGAACATGGAAACGGGGAAGCCATGTTCTTGCTGGAGTAGATTTGAGACTCAGCATAATTTATGTAGTTGATAAAAGTGCTGGCTATATAATAAAAGCTGGTGTAGTGGCACACACTTGTGCTAGCCTACTCTACTTAGCATGTTCCAGCCAGTGAGAAACTCTTAAAAATAGGCAGACAGTGCCTGAAGAACACCCATGGTTGTTCTCTGGCTACCACAGGCACACACAGCTCTTTACCCAACTCCCACCCAAAGGAACGTTTTTCTCCAGTTCCCTTAAATGAGACCAGAATTGTTTTACATCAGAATTGGGAATAAATGCTGGTGTCTTTTACATCTTCAATTCTTTATTGAAGTTCAAAGTAGTCAGGGCCAATCATTTAGACTACTGGGAAGAAAAAGACCAAAGAGCTTGAGTTTCCCTTCTTTAATGCAAAACTAATCTGCCTGATGATGAACATGGTATCCACCTCAACCTGACAAAAGTCAGATGTAAGACAAGAGTTAAAAGCTTGGCTCGCCGGCGGTGGTGGCGCATGCCTTTAATCCCAGCACTTGGGAGGCAGAGGCAGGCGGATTTCTGTGAGTGAGTCCCAGGAAAGGCGCAAACCCTGTCTCGAAAAACAAACAAACAAACAAACAAACAAAAAGCTTGGCTCACCAAAGAAAATAACTCTTAAGAACAAATATTTACATTTTCAGAGAAATAAAAATTACCTATATCCAAAGTACAATATTTAATGTTAACAATAAACTACCAGGCTGGGGATATAGCTCACTGGTAGAGTACTTGTGTAGTATGCTTAAAGCCCTAGGTTCAACCCCCAGTACAGAAAAAAAGTGAACTATCTAAGTCAATGGTGACTAATAATTTAAAATAATCATTGTTAGGGGATACTTATTTGACAGTTACTCAGTGCATGCAAATACCTAAGCTACTTTGCTTTGGTTTTGTTATTACTGTTGTTTTTATTTCAGAGGGAATGTCACTCTGTAGCCCAGGCTGGTCTGGAACTCACTACCTAGCCCAGACTGGCCTTGAACTCACAGAAATCCTCTTCCTCAAACTCTAAAATGCTAGGACTACAGAACAGAGGTGAGGCTCAGCTAAGATCCTGGGTTCAATCCTCTGCTCTACAGAAAGAAAAGAAAAGTAAGATAACTATGTTCCTTTTAGGTCCACACATTTAAGTGCCATAAAGTTTCATCCAGCACAGAGCTGACAGTAGCGAGAACAATTGAAAGGTGAGTCCCAGCTGCCAGTAGTGTGTCAGAGGAGCAGCAGGTGGCAACTGAAGTTCAAGGTGTCAGCCCACCAGGAGGAAATTCCATGATGGGTGAATCCTGGATAGGCAAGGCCCTCAGACCACAGACCCCAGCATGTCTTTTGCTTCTGATGTGCCTTTACATGTTTGCTGCTGTTATCTTTCTCTGATATCTGGCATGGTGTGAATGGGTGTGGGAGACCCCCACTGCCTGTAATGTAGTGTGTTTATCTCATGGAAATATACCTTTCTACTGGGCATTTTTTTACCTGTGCATTATTATGAAGATGATTTCTTCCTAAGCTGTACTGTCTAAATGATAATAATAATAATAATGTTAGTTTGAATAGAGTTTTGATTATTTAAAATATAAACAAGGAAGTGTTACACAGCTACAACACATAGGTTTCTATTGAGGAGCTGTATAGACTGTGGCTTAGGTTAATGATTAAGAAAACAATTGAGTCCCAGTTAGTCTAACTAGCTTAAATTCTTTTCACCTTAATGTTGGGAGATGTGTTCACAGGTTTTGAAGTGCATCATAGCTGAAACAAAGCTTTGGAAATAACTTAAAACTAGACTGAGATGTTTTTGTTAAATAGCATTGAGGTGAAAAACCCAAGAAGACAATCTAAAGTTTTAGAAAGGCACGTAGTTGAATGCAGAACATTTTAAGGTCAAGAACAAAGCAGCTCAATTATTACTAGCTGACACACTATTCTTGCTAGGATTGGTTGATGACCAAAGGTGATGATTAATTCCTTGTACTCATTTCTGCCCTCAATCTCCTGATATAAGCAACTAACTACTGATGAGTGGGTATGCACCCCAAAGATTTAAAGTAGAGCTGACTGATTCTTTTTCATATAAAAGTTTAGGTTTGTGATTCCTTTAAGATTCCTTATAAGATTATCTTCCAAGATAAGGAATCAAGTAATTGGCCCCTTCTTTGTAACTGCAATATGCACCCTGCCAACAAAATAGTTGGCTATGAAAAAATACTTCCTACTTGCTCAAGTTCTGTTAATCTATAACAAGTTGCTTGGGTCTTAATGTACATGGGTTCTTGGGAATTTTATTTTTCACCTGTAATATGTAAATGTTTAATCATGTAAGGGATGTGGAAAACATGCTGTTTTGTATTCACTGTAATCATTCACTTGAAAAACAGAATGTAACCACACTGTAATTTTTAAATTTCCTGAAAGATTTTGCTGGGGTATATAAGCTGTAAGGGAAAGAATAGAGATGGAGCTAGAGAGAGTTAAAATGGGCTAGAAGAAAAATATCAAGAATGAGAGTTAGAAGGAAAACATCAAGAATGAGAGAGAAAAAAATCACCAGGAAAATAAAGAATAGAGAACACACAAGAAGAATAAAGAAAAGGTCTGAAGGAAACCATCAAGAATGTGTGAGTGTCTTTTCCTAACCCCCTCAGATAAAAAAAGTCTAGTACATGCTGACACTGTGGATTTCCTTTCAAGCCCTTCTCTGCCTGGAGACTGGTCCCCCAACCTCATAAACTTCTGCATACGCTGGTTCTGAGACAAACCCAAGTTGCAGAGGACAGCTGGGAGCTGCATGTCACCACATCACATGCAGTCTCAGGGGCTTTTCTTTCTCACACAAGTACAAGACACTATTACCTGTTTTTATTAACTCTTTGATCAGATCTTCTTTCATCCTGATGTTAATTGTAAGTTCTCTCATTTTTTGTTTAGCTTTATTAAGTATGAATTCTGAAGTCCTTAATTTTTGCAAATTTAACTCTTGACTCTCCTGGAGACATTCCATCTTCAAATCTTTAAAATCAAAGACACAAAAAATCCCTGTGATTAAAATATTCAACTGAAGTGGAATTTCAAAACAAAATCAGAACAAAAGCAATTTAGAGTATTTTAGTTACTTTTCTATTATTGTGAAAAAACATCATGACCAAGGCAAACTTATAAAAGATAGCATTTAATTTGGCTTACAGTTTTAGAGAGTTAGAGTCCATGAGGGCAGAGCAAAGGCATGGTGGCAGGAACAGCTCAGAGCTCACATCCTCACCCACAATGATGAGGCAGAGAGAGCACACTGGGAATGGTGTGAATCTTTTGAAACCTTAAGACCTGCCCCCAGTTAACATACCTCTTCCTCCTAATCCTTCCCAAAGAGTTCTACCAATGGAGACCAAGTACTCAAATAAGCCTCTGGGGGCTGTTCTGTTTGTATCATCACATAGAGGTAGCAGGAGGGCAAACAAGAAGAGAATGAAAACAAGAATAATGTACAGCAACTGAGATCTAAGCTTCTGGTTTACAGGAAGTTTGTAGCTTAAAAGTTTTTTAATGTAAAATACATACCTTTATACACATATACATATAGCTGTGAATATATTTTTATCATATCCCATAAGTTTGGAAAAATAGTTTTTATTCCCTTTAACTAAAGTTATTTGAGTTAGAAATGAGATCTCCAGGTGAGCAGAACAGTGAGTGCTGTTAACTATTAACCTCGATTTTGCTATAAGCAGAGAATGTAGTCTTTAGCTTACTCTGTTGTAGAACAATCTTTTTGTACACTGTGAAGATTTGTCAGTTTTTATTGGTTTAATAAAAAGCTGAATGGCCAACAGCTAGGCAGGATTTTGGGGGCAGAGAGGATGCTGGGAAGAAGAAGGGCTGAGATGCAGAGAGCCACCAGCTAGAGATGGAGAAAGCAGGAAAGCTGCATGGGTGGTACAGAGTAGAGGAAATAAAGCCACAAGGCAGAAAGTAAATTAACAGAAATGGGTTAATTTAAGTTATAAGAGCTAGTTAGAAACAAGCCTAAGCTACTAGCTGAGCTTTCATAATTAATATGAAGTCTCTGTGTCATTTTGTGTGTGTGTGAGTTGGTACCACAAAGAAAAGTCCATCTACAAATGTCACCCAACATCCAGCCTGTATATCCACATAAGACCAGAGAAAGCTTAGAAATAGGTTCTAAACACACACACAAAAAAGCCAAACCAAGCTTGGTTTCCTAGTCTTGTGATTCTCATGCTGACCATGATACAGAGACATGTCTCCTGGTAGGTGCCTGTGTAATTGAGCTGACAGTGTGCCAAGAGCTAAACCATATGGCGGGTTTAAGGTTTTGCTCAAATGGGTACAGATAGTCAAAGAAAAATTAGTTTAAAAATAATAAAGATTTCAAAAAGAGAGTAAAAAAAAATTAAGCCACATAAGGATGGAAAATACAGAGGGAGTCTGGATCTATATGGTATCTTGTTAACTTTGAAATTTTTTTAAGGCTAATGTACAAAAAGTAATAGCTGCTGAGAAAAACTGGATTATGGAAACTGTTGAATTAAACCAACCTACATTATTTTAAAAATGTCTTAACTTCAAAATGGAAGTCAGACAATGTGGTATGTTGGAGGAGAGGTTATGCTTTTGTTTCTACGGGAAACAATAGGTTGTGGATTCCTTCTAGATTAATAAAGATCAGATATGACCAGGGAAGACCTCCTGAGTATCTTGGGGGATACTCATGGGGGAGGAAGCCAAAAAAGACTACAGGACAGGTGATGTGTAAGCTGATCCCTTGACATAGGAACAGCTCTGAGATGAGATAAGACATGATAAATCTTGTTGGCTACAGAGTCCCCATGACTTATTATTGCCTGCTATTCTTTCATAAGTCATGGATAGAGATTTATATTGAAATTTAATTATACAGTTCAAACAGACTTATAAAGTTAACAGATGCCTTTTACCTGCTCAAACATAAAACAAAAAAAAATCATCTTTAACTGACTGGTGCACACTGCACATTCCATACATGTGTTAATGCAGATATGTATGTTACCTTTAAAAGTTTATGTGTTTTCAGAGCAAGGGGACCAGACACCAATGAAAACAGGTGGCCCAGGTGATCCAGCCTCTCAGAGTGCCTCTGTTGCAGTTTCCTCAGAGTTCTGCATCCAGAAGAGCTTCAAGGCTGCTGGTTGAGATGGTCTAGCCTCACAGACTATTCTAGCCAGGACTACAGATAAGCTTTACACTTTTCCATCACACAGAAACTGGACAACAAATGATACAGTGACCTCTCCCGGGACTTGACCATTATCTCAATTTTCTCAGGATCTCCTAAAGATGCCAGTGCCCCTAGACAACATGAAGCAGTCTACAGAACATGGCACCCACATTCCCAAGAGGTAGGGTGGATGGCTTTTGGTCATTTGATGGGTTACAGATGTTTGTCATCATTCTAGGGGGGGATTGTTACAAGTTATCAGTCATGGTCAGGAAAAAAAACTAAACAAAGGAGTTAGATTCAAGGATCTCTCTGTGAAGGAACAGAGGGTGATACAGTATAAAAATGATGAGATAAAAGTGTGGATTGTTGAGTCTACTTTTAAACAATCACTGGTCTCAAATATTTTACATTGGCATGAATTTTTGTATATTGATACAAATTTAAGGTTATTTTTGTTATACTATATATAAGTTTCTACTCTTGTTTAAGGTATTGTACCTATGCAGCTCATTTAAAAAGGTAATGTAAAGTTTTAGTCTTTAAAAGTTATTTAGGATAATAAATACAAGTTAATAGTCATCTACAACTACTAAACATATAGTCAAGTATGTTTTCAAGGTTATACAGAGACGTATTTCAGATAGGTAGGTGATCTTCAAATACTTCAAAGACCTACAGAATATGGCATTTAAAATGTTTTAATAGCATAAGGCTTTTCATGCCAGTGAGACATGTCTGCTCCTGGCAGCACTAATCTACTTCAAAAAAGGATGACAGGCATTGAAGAATCTTCATATGGAGTTTTCTTTCTTTGTGGCAAAAGCTAGCTATTTGGGCAATAAACTGCCCTTGCTTCAACTGCTGGCAGTATTCTGACCAAACTGGACCAGCAGGACACAAAGAAAAGTGACTGCTGAACTTTGCCAAGACAGGGTAGGACAGTCCTTCAGAAATTCCTGCTTCACAGAAAAGTGTGTCAGATATTCTAGCCCTGTAGGCTGAAGATGGATGCCCCAAAGTTACGGAGGAACCTTGAGTGACTGTCCAGGCAGCCAGAGGTCTCCGTCATTTGTTTTAGTTTTGAAGATGTTTGATCTGTACTTCCTGTTTACTCAAGCAATATTTTATCCTTCTTGGGTTTTTTAAGGAGTTGAAGACTAGGTACTTATAGTTGCAGTTTTCCTTAGTTATGATAGAAGGTAAATTAGGCACAGAGCTTTGGATTCATCAAGATAGAATAAATAATGGAGTATTTTCTCCAAATATGCCAAATACAAATGGACTGGACATTGTAATCTAATTAATTGTTCTTATTGTTTATAGTTTTATTATGTTAGAGTTAAAATCTTTCCTTTTTATTTAGACAAAAGGGAGAAATGTTGTGGAATAATCTTCTTGTACACTGTGAAGATTTGTCAGTTTTTATTGGTTTAATAAAAAGCTGAATGGCCAATAGCTAAGCAGGATTTTCAGGGCAGAGAGGATGCTGGGAAGAAGAAGGGCTGAGATGCAGAGTTGCCAGCCAGAGACAGGAAAAAGGAAAGCAGCATGGTCCGTACAGAGTAAAGGAAATAAAGCCATGAGACAGAAAGTAAATTAACAGAAATGAGTTCACTTAAGTTATAAGAGCTAGTTAGAAACAAGCCTAAGCTATCAGCTGAGCTTTCTTAATTAATAAGAACTCTCCATGTCATAATTTGGGAGCTGGCAGGAGAAACAGAAAAATCTGCCTACATTGCTCTTCAAGAGTGTGTTCCAGTAGAGTATGTCAGTGTCCTGAGCAGAATGCAAAGCACACTGCTTTTGTTTGGTTACTTCATATTCATCACCAGATTTTCAAGGAAGAAACTAGTACATGCACTCATGTACATTTTGGTCTGAGTTTCCTTTGTGACTATAGACCAGTAACAAATAACTCAAGGATGGGTACTTGACTAGCACTTGTCTTTACTATTTTGACATTTTAAAATTATCATTAGTTTTATTCATAGTCTGACTTTGGTATGTATTTATTAGCATAGGTGCTTTAAAAGATGTTATTTTCACAATTTGATACTTTTTATGTTAAATTCTCTATAATCTTACTTTTTGTTTACTAACCCACTTATAATTCAAAAAGAGAAGCTAAAATAGCTTATTAGGGTAGCTGAAGAAATGGCTCAGAAGCTAAAAGCACTTTCAGAGGACCTGAGTTTGGTTTCCAGCATTCACATTGGTGGTTCATGTGGGAGCCCGTTTTCAGGTTCCTCATGGCTTTACTCAGCAGGTCCTCATAGAGAGGAGGATTGGACCATGGACCTGAGTGCAGGTGTCTGAGTTGGTCTGCACTTGGCTGTGCTGGGGCGGGGGGGCGGGGGGGTGGTCTTTTCCTCCACCCCTTTGGCATCTCTATAAATACCCTGGGGCAGAGACAGTAGGGCTCCTTGGAATAGGTTTCAGGTCCTCTCGAGGCTATCCTTTATTTTCTCTGTTTATCTCAACAATCTAGATCCTTCTATCTAATATTTCCTGCTGCTCACACTCTCAAGAAAACTCTGGGGAACTGTGGGGTTGGTGGGTAAACACCCTGCAGAATGGCACCATGAACAGGGGAGTAAAGAAAAAAGAAAAAAAAATAAGGACTAAAGACAAATGAAGAGGGACTAAAGATAAACGAACAGGGACTAAAGACAAAGGAAAATAATAGTTTTACTACAGAGTTTTTGGCTAAAGTGAGAGTTAGGCCCTGCCAGTGGGGAAAAAAAGGTGTGTCCGGTGTTATCGAATATGTATGTATGTATGTATATATGTATGTATGTATATATGTATGTATGTATGTATGTATGTATGTATTAATAAGGGGCAGGGGGTTTTATCCTTAAGAGAAAAGGAAAAACGGACTGGACTGGAAGAATGTCCGATGCTACAGCGCAAAAATCTCTTCTATCAAAAATTTCTATCTTCTATCCCTTTCTCAATTTCTATCTGTGAAAAATAAGGAATTAGAGTGTAGCAATATCGTATAGGAAAAACTTAGAAGTATAAGATCATGTAGAAAAAAATTTAAGATAAGTAAGGCAACTAGACAGAAAAACTCTTCAATTTTCTAACTTTGGGGGCTATGAATGCAAACTGGGAGGAAAAAATCTTTCTTTGAGCTTTACGGGTATTAAAAAAGCTCTTCTTTGAGTTTATGGGGCAGAAAAAAAAAAGAAAAAAGTTTCCTATGGAAGCTTTTGACCTGGGAACAGCTAAAATGCTAAATCCAACCGGCAGGAGAAAGTGATTTCTCCCTGAGGCAAAAATGCGGGTGTAAGAAGCCAAAAAAGTTTAAAGTTCAGAAGTTTTGGGAAAAGTTGGTCTTTCTCTTGGGGGAAAAAAAAATCTTTCTCTTAAATTAAAAAGCTTTTCTTGGAAAATTTGGGGGAAAAATAACCTCTCTAAAAAGCCTTAATCTTTCTCAAACTAAAAGCTCTTAAACTTAAAAATTAAAGAACTCTTTCTCAGAAGGAAAAATTAGAATCACCTGAGGATACTAGTATGGGAATCATAGGTGACTGTTTCTAAGGGAAAACAACAAACCTCTTAAGACAGCAAAACCTCTCTTTTTCTGTCTTTCAAGCCAGAAAAATCCTCCCTGCAAAGCAGGAGGCAGGGACAAGTTCCTAAAAAGCTCTAAGCTTTGCCTCTTCAAGCTAGTAAAAGACAGTGGGTCAAAGTCCCCTGAGGGAAACGCTTGGGAGAGTGTGGGTGAAGAGCTACAGAGAGGCAAACAGGAAAGAAACTACCTGAGAAAAGCAAAAAAGCCAAGCTTTTCAGTTACAGCTGAGCTGAGGCATCAAGGGTTTTGTTTCTGAGTGAGTGTTTCAGAATGAAAAGGTGCTCCTAAATGTCCTAACGCAAAGATCCCCTGAAGCAATGCAAACTCTGTTAAGCATTGTATCCTCGCTTCTAACCAACACCTGAGAAGCAACTAGCCAGCACCTCCAAGTTTGAGCGCATTTCAGGGATACTAGATTTCCTGCAGTTGTAACAACTTCCTGGAGTGCAGAGCTGAGGCAGGAAGGTGCGGGGACGGAGTGGGGGGGGGGGGACAACTAATGAACTAACAAAGCTAAAGCCAGCAGGAACAGCATAGTTGCCCACTTTCCTACAAGTCCCGGGTTGATAGGTCCACAGCTGCAAAATAAACCTAAGAAAAGCTTTCCTATCAGAAAAGACTATTCTGGGAAAGCAATAAACCTGAACTGTGTCTGAAGCAGTTGTGCTGCCTAGTCGGGAAGCTGTCTAGGGAAAGAGCCCAGCCAGAGCAAAACGGAGAACTATCCAGGAGTAAAGCTTTCTTTTCTATCAGAGAAAACATCTTTATGAGGAAACGTTTGTTTCAACTGACTCCCAGGGAGATTGAGGGAGTGTAGCCCTAAGGGGTGATTGCCTTAGGCATAAGCTCTGTTCTTGAGTGCACAAATAAATGCAACCCATTGGGGGACTGGGTCAGGTGAAGGCCTGATGAGGCAAAACACCTGTCGTAAATTCGTGCTTAGGGGGAACAAAACCCTCCCTTGTTAGAAAAGCAGAAACTTGATTTTCAATCTGTACGCAAACCACACAGACCCTGAAAACAGAGATGGACTAAAGTCCCTACCTTCAGAAGCAGAAAAGCTGCCACTGTGACATTGGGAAACTGTTTCTGGGGCAGAGGGAGTAAACTGAAACCAGACTGGGTACTGTTAGGGAGACTGAAGAAGCGGAGAAGGGACAAATTTCTCCCCAGGAAATGAAAGCTGCTAGAATTTGAGGCAGATTGGGGGGGGGGGAGCAAAAATGACATAAAGACCTATCAGTGGGAGAAAATCTCTCTGAAGGAGCTATGGAAAAGCTCTGCTGTAAATGTTTTTGTTTTTTACTGACTGGCTAAGGCAAACACAAGCCCCGAGGGAAGTTGGTAAAAGGAATGCCCTCCAAAGTGTGAAGTTCTGATTTGGGGCCAGTGTCTGATGAAGGAGAAACACCTGTTAAAGCCAGCTGAGGAGAGACCAGAAATCTCTCAACGTCCCATAGCTGAAAATGTAAAACGTTGTTCAAATCTCCCGTTGCAAAAGCAAAAACTTCTAAAGTAAGCCCAGTAAAAGAGAACCAGTTGACTCTCAGACCTGAAAAGAACTATGAGAAATGGAGTCCACAAGCTAGCTCATAACAGCAAACTAATATAAGAGAAATGAATTCTGGGAAAGGTAGTTTTTCCACCAAAGATGGCAACAGTGCCTGGAAGAACTTTTCAGCTCAAAAAGACATTCATAGTAAACTTAAAATACAGCTTTTAAAAGAAGGCAGAAAATCATCTAAGAGTTTGTTAAATGTCAGTTCCAATGAAAAATTGAAAGGATATGGAACTAGGAGCTTCGCAGTTTGGGGACTCCGTTGGTTGGTAAAATGCCTTATTTACCCTAATAGCTGTACAACGTTTTTACAGTAGTTGGATGACAAAAAGCTACCTTTAAGAGCAAACAATCCTTCAGAAAGCAAGAGAAAGCAGTCCACAAACTGAACATTGTTTTAGATATGAAGAAACTTATGGAAAAATAAAAGTTCTTTGCCTTTTGAACAAACAACCTGCAATGAATGATTCCTTTGCAAATCTAATAAGGAGACAAGGAAACAGACATTCAAAAAGAAATGACTGCTTCATAGATGGGCACAAACTTCAAACTTCAGAAAATCTAGCTGTCTTATGAAATAAGAGTTGCTTCACCTGAAAGTTCCTTATATAAAAAAAACAATGCTAAATATCACAGCTGCTAACAACAATAACATCAAGGGTTTAAACGTAATGAAGTGAAAATACTAAATCCTGAAAATTCTTTTCCTCAGTAAGCTAACGAAGGATATGGTTCATGAAAGAAATCTATGTTCTTGACTCCTTTGAATAGTAGTAGTTTTGGTGAAAATATTAGGCTAATAAAAACCTATCAGAAACTCATGGAAAAATACAGCTTTAAAATTAAGGGGGGAAATTGTATCAAAGTTTGAGTATAAAAAGCAACTAAATCAATTTTTTTTGCTGTTAAGGTTCCATCTTGCAGTCTGGGGATGGTAGGAAGATAAAGAGGCTTCCAGACTGCTGAGGAGTTTGAGACAATTGTAACTAAGTTTCTGCAATGTTTTCAGACCTATTGAAAGCGGCAGGTCTGGAACCTGACTCCAATTTAGACAGCTAAGCAATTCAGAAACACAATATTCCTTACTGGGTTTTTCTTCTCTTTTTTCTTTCTTTTGGGTTTGCTGTAAACTAACATAGCTCTTAATAGAGTTGTTATAAAGGATCTGAAACGCATAAAGCACTGTTTAGCAACACTCACTAAATTCTAGAGTTAAAGCCATTAATCCTTTCAAAAGAACTCTCAGAACTATTAAAGCTGTCTATAAGCTCTGAACTTTAGAAATGATTTGTGTATTTTGTCTAGTTAAGAGAATCTTTCTAATAGAGATAGTGATAATAATTAAGAGTAAGAAGTAGAAAATTATTCTGTCTTGCTGGAAAATGTTAAATCTCTAAGTGTTAAGAAATCTTTAGGTGTTTCCTAAGTTAGATATATGCTAAAGAATATAAGCTTGTAAGAAATATATGCTAATGGTAGTCCTAGAGTTTGCTCAATAGTATAAGTGTGTAAAATAGATTAACAGAATTTATTTAAGACATGTAGTAATAAGCTTGTAAGAAGTAAAGATGATAGTTGTAAAAGACGAATACAAGAAGTAAATAAAAAATATATTTGCTAAAGTAGTTCTATAGTTTCCTTAAGGAGTATAAATAAGTAGAATTTGTTACATGTGAGTTTGTGAAAAAGTGTAAATGTTGAGTGTGAGTCTAAATGCTTTGCAAGATATGTTATGTGAGTTTGTAAAAAAAGTGTAAATGTTAAGTGTGAGTCTATGCTTAATGTACATGGAGAAAGAACCTGAGATACAGTAGTGTTCTAGTAGACTGAAAAGCAGGAAGTCTGAGTGGTTTCAAAAGCTCCAAAAGCTGCTAAGAAGCTAAGAATGGTGGATGCCCGAACCAGTGCAACAAGGCATCCATAGCTGAGATCTATGAAAAATCAATGCAACACAGAAAAACCTGAGTTAACAGCAAAAAACGGTGCAGTTTAAAATATCACTGTAACTAAGAAGGTCTCTGACTTGAGAATGAAAGTTGCAGAGATGCTTGTTGGAACTAAAATTGTTAACTGCAAAAAGTTTTGGTTGTAAAATGTCTCTTCATATTTGGAAGTGAAAGCTAATACCAGAATTTACTTTTTTTGAACTTTTTGAACTTAAAAAAATGATATAAAACTACAAAAAGATCTTTGTTATGGAATTCTTCATATTTGGAAGGCTACTACCAGAATTTATGAATGACTTAAGAAATGAAATGAACAACAGTGATTTCATTGCAATGGAATAATTTTGAATTTACTTATAGTGGTGACCTAGGAACTGTTTTCTGGAATTTGTGTTGAAAATTGCACTGTTTAAATGAAGAAATTTATTGTTTCTACCTAGACTCAAGATGCAGTTTTGTATATGTATATATGCTTTATTAACTGGTGATTCATGAATTGTTTTGTGTTAAAAATGGAACTGTTTTATGGAACTGTTTATGTAAAAATGGAATTACTTATGGAACTGGTTTTGTGTTACAAATGGAACTGTTTAAATAGAAAAGTTTGGGTTTTCTAACTAGGCTTGAGATTTTGCTTAAAATTATAAAGAAAAGGGAGAGTTAATATTCCTTACTCTATTTAATTTAAAAAATTGTTATTTGAGTGGATTAATGTTTTTAGTAAGAAATGCAAATGGATATACTAAGAGATTAAAGTGTAAAGAGTTTTATTAAGAAACTGCTTTTGGATGTTTTACTAAAACTTTTCAAAGTGTTAATGGTTAGATTGAGAATATTGCATTTCAATATGGGTTTGTAGGAATTGTGTAAGTTTGGGTTTTTCTAACTAGGTTCAAGGTTTTGTTCAAAAAAGTTTATAAAGAAAAGGAGGAATTATGAGTGAATTAAGGTTGAATGTATGTTTGCAGAAATTATGTTAACCTATTGATATTAATGCACCCTGGTTTGAAGTTAAGGAAATATTTAAGCTTGTGTAAACATCAGAAGTTTTTCCTATGTTCTCTTAGCAAGAAAATTCAAATGATTCTATTAAGAGTTAAAGTTGTAAGACTGAGAAAATTGTTAACTATATATAGCACCATTTATGTTAATTCAAATGGTTCTGTTAAGAGTTTGCTTTGAGTTGTAAGATTGGGAGAATTGTGACTATGTATAGCAATATTTATTTTAACCTGTTAATGGTAATGATGAAGCTTCTTTAAGTTTGCAATTGCATTAAGTTTTTGGTTTAGAAAGGGCTTGAGGCAGCTAAGACTGCTGTAGTCACCTTGAACCTAATCCAAAAAAGAAATGCCATCTTTATCATCCTCTACTCCCATACTGGGAAGTGTAACAGCTATGGAGATTGCTGAATAATGAGTTATTTTTTATATATTAAGAAAGGGGGACCTGTGGGAGACGGTTTTTTCAGGTTCCTCATGGCTTTACTCAGCAGGTCCTCATAGAGAGGAGGATTGGACCATGGGCCTGAGTGCAGGTGTCTGAGTTGGTCTGCACTTGGCTGTGCTGGGAAGTGGGGAGGGGTGTCTTTTGCGTCTCTATAGATACCCTGGGGCAGAGACAGTTGGGCTCCTTGGAATAGGTTTCAGGCCCTCTCGAGGCTATCCTTTATTTTCTATCTGTTTATCTCAACAATCTAGATGCTTCTATCTAATATTTCCTGCTGCTCACACTCAAGAAAACTCTAGGGAACTGTGGAATTGGTGGGTAAACGCCCTGCAGGGTCATGACTGTAAGTAACTTCAGCTCCACAGGATTCGACACTTCTGACCTCCACAGGTATTTGTGCTTATGTTTACATACCCAAATACAGACACTAGGGTTTAAAAAAAATCCTATTAGTATTTTTGCTACATAAATTTTCATTTTTTAAAACTTTAATTAAAATATAATTACATATTCCTCCCCTTCCCCTTCCTCACTTCAACCTCTTCCATGCCCCTGCCACTGCCTCTCAAATTCATGGTTTCTTTTTCTTTATTACTGTTTTTATACACACACGTACACACACGCACACACACACACACACATTATATAACTGTTTTTAATATTGCTGTTTGATGCATAAAAAATTCTACCAATTCCTTCTAAAACATTACTAGGACACTAATTAGGCTTCAAGGCATGATGGATCACTATAGAATGCCAAGTGGACAGACTCCTGGCAGACTGCTTATAGTACACTTCAGGGTAATCAGTAGTACAGCACAGATCAGAGCAAGTCTGGATTTAAACTTCTGTTCTGAAGAGTTTATGTCTCCAGCCAGAACTGGTTGGTAGAAACCTTTTCTGTTTTTGTTTTTAGATAGGGGCTCATTAAGCAATCCAGGGTTACTTTAAACTCTTAACCCTCCTCAAGGAGCCTGAGTGCTGAGACTTCAGATGTACTAGTACACCCATGTTTTCAAAAATTAAGGAAAGCCATGTGTGGTGGCACACGCCTTTAATCCCAGTACTCCGGAGGCAGAAAGCAGGTGGACCTCTGAGTTCGAGGCCAGCCTGGTCTATAGAGTGAGTTCCAGGCAGCCAGGGATACACAGAGAAACCCTGTCTCAAAAAACCAAAAATAAAAAAATTACAGAGTAACTATCTTGAAAAGACAGAGGCTGAAGGAAAACATGTAAGTAGCCCCACCAGCACGGAGAGCTCTGGACCTACTGGCCCCGAGTGCCTGGTGCTTCTAACTGACCACGGAGAAGACCACCACCATGTCTGCACAGTCTGAGAAAGACACCTACCTCCATTTCCCAGATGGGACTTCTGGGCTTCATCCTGAGGATCACTTAATTCAACAAGAGAGCAAGCAGAGCCTGGCTTTTTGACCCATGAGTGACTTCTAGATCTAAAAGAGAACATTGTAAAAGATTAGGATTAAAGGCAACTTCCTTGTTAGCATATCCTAGGCTCTCAAATTATATCCTCCAAAAGGTAACAGAACGTTTTAAAAAGGTAATTGTACGGAACAGGCACATTTTACTAGTATTCTTTAAAATACAGAGATTACCCCATTTTGGATCCACCGTTTGCAGCCATTGTATCAGAATACAGAAATAAAAAAAAAAATCTCTGAATGCTTAAGTCTAGTGGCTCAGAGGTTAAGAGCCCTTGTTGCTCTTGCAGAGGATCCAGGCTCAATAAGTAGCACCCACACAGCTGCTAACAACCATTAGTAACTCCAGTCCAGGGAATCTGAAGCCCTCTTCTGGCCTCCTTGGGTACCAGGCAGGTGGTATAAAGACAGACATACAGGCAAAATACTCATACACATAAAACAATAAAGTAAATAAATTTAAAAAAATTAAAAGGCACATGCCTTTAATCCTAGCACTCGGGAGGCAGAGCCAGGCGGATCTCCGTGAGTTTGAGGCCAGCCTGGGCTACAGAGTGAGTTCCAAGAAGGGCACAAAGCTACACAGACAAACCCTGTCTAGAAAAACTGAAAAAACTAAAAAAACTAAAAAAAAAAAAAAAAAAAAATTAAAAAATTACTTCTATTCAAACACTATTTTCTTACTAAATAAGATTTAGCAGAAACTACCCACTGCTTTACTAAATGAAAAAGATACTACAATGAATGAAACCATCAACAATTATAACAATGGTCACTAAAGGGGTCTCTAGACAACATACCTAGTTCTAGGTTTATCTTGGCACTCTGACTCTTCATCATCACTGTTGTCAGAAAACTGGCAGTGGACAACCTCGTCTTGTTCTTCTAAGTGACCCATGAGCATCTGGCTTCGAGTCCGGAACCCAGCGAATACTTGATCCAGAGAGTATATAGGAGGACTGGAGTAGACCTTGCAAGTGACCCCACCCAACAACAAAAGAGGTGATTCTTTAAGCCAACTTTTATTCTAGGACTCAAAATGTTTTTGAGGGAATATAGGTAAGTACTCTTAGGTAGCCAGTCACTGAAAATATGCTCTCTGCAAACATCAAAGTTAATTCTACAATACTATTATGCTTCACAGACACAAATTTCTTTCAGATACTATAAAGTTCTATTTTCAGTGATGGTTTTATGGAGAATAGTATTCAAAAATAAAGCAAATGATAAAATCCCTGCTGTCTGGCATAGCTCATGCTCCCCAGCAAAAGTGTTCATAACCCAAGTGTCCCAGTTCAAAGCTCTTGGGGAAGTGTGGGGCTGCCACAGGATGCACAGCTCCTGCACCCCAATTCCAACACAGGGCAAATCTCACATCAATGCACTCTCCCTGCTATGATAACATTTCAAACCTGAAAACCAGAACAGTCATAAATCCTTGATACATGCAGAGGATAGAAATCACTGAATTAATGCTCCAAATCATACATTTAATGTACATCACACAATAAACAAATTTTATGGGCCAACTAGGAATCTTCACTATTATGTTTCTACTGTAAACATACTCTAAGTGCTCAAAAACTGATCCTGGAAACAATGGTGGAGCAGAAACTGCTTTTATACTTTTGCTCTAGATTCTATTTCCAAATGTTTCCTCGTGCATCACTTCTCAATAACTAAACAACAGGGTGACTTCAAATAATAAATTAATTTAAAAATTCAATTAGCTGACAGTAGAGCCCTCATGCATCTCATTCCAAAAGTGTGTACTTGGCACTGGTTCTCTTACATCTGATTTTTGCGTTCCTGTGGTTGGTCACCTGGTAAGACTGTCAACAAGGAGGTGGACAGGGAGTAAAGTGTTCTAAGTGGCCACCTCCCAGTTCCAAGGATTGAGGCACGTGAGAGGGTACCTTGGCCCTTCCCTATGGTTCCCTTCTCTCTGTTTTGCAGCCACTGAGGCAATAAAGCTTTCCTATCACATGCTCCTTAGTCCATGATATCCTGCCTCACAATGGGCCTGGAAACAGGAAGCCAAGCAATCAAGGACTAAAGCCCTGGAACCTGTAAGCCCAAATAAAGCTTCCCCATATGAAGTTGCTTTTCTTAGATATTTGGTCACAGTGATTCAGAAGCCTAATATTCTTCTATAATAGTCCATGGAAATTAGCCATATTTGACCATAGAGAAGTCAGCAGCTTCCCAAAGCAAAACTGAAATTAATAATTACAATGGTTTAAAATACGAAGCCCTAGCACTTAAACCTGAAAAGCTACAGATAAGATAACATTTGTCGCCGGGTGGTGGTGGCACATGCCTTTAATCCCAGCACTCGGGAGGCAGAGCCAGGCGGATCTCTGTGAGTTCGAGGCCAGCCTGGGCTACCAAGTGAGTTCCAGGAAAGGCACAAAGCTACACAGAGAAAGCCTGTCTCGAAAAACCAAAACCAAAAAAAAAAGATAACATTTGTCTTACCGATCCTGAAGCACCCAAGCCTAGGACATAACAGAGTTACTGTGGATACAGCGTGAGGATACAGTGGGGCAGTGCTATGCTGGGCATGGTCACCCGAGCCTGGGACATAACAGATACCATGGGTGTGTGGTGAGGATGCAATGCAGCAGCAGCGTCAGAGTCACACTCTTACAAAATCTGTACACTCCCCTGGGGTCCCCACGTTTCCCTAAGGAACCTGAGATCACTTAGGTTTAGTCACATCTAACACAAAGTCCATCCCCTATGCACACCTTGCTACTTCACTTATTTCTTCTCCTACTGATTAACTTACTATACAGATCTCAAATAAGTCATTTCCATTCCTGAAATTAGTAAGTAGAAACAAAAACTCAATCAGATAATTAGATCTCCACAGTAAATTTTTTTGTGTTTTATTCAAGATAAATCTACACTGGGGCTGGGGCTGGAGAGATGCTCAGTGGTTAAGAGCACTGGCTGTTCTTGCATAGGACCCAGATTTGGCTCTCAGCACCTGCATGGCAGCTCACAACCAGCTCCACAACTCCAGTTCAAGGGGATCTGACGTCCTCTTCCAGCCCATGAGCACCAGGCAAGCATATGATGCACATACCCATACACATAAGATAAAATTTAAAAAGATAATTAATCTACATGGACATATATTTGCTACCTACATCTTTACAAATAAAAATTAAAACTAAGTTTCATGTGATGTTTACGCCATCTTGACTGTCAACTTGATAATGCCAAATGATACAAAAGTTTAACTTTGAAAACAAAGATGGATAAATTAGATCAAACAAACAAGCAAAAACCACTGCCTAGCCTCGTTCCACTGTGAGAAGTTACAGGGACAATATCATGACACCATCAACCTTAACCGTGTCTGAAAATACAGCAGCAGATGCAGCTGTCACTTTCACTCAGCATTCCCCCTAAACCTCTTACATAGGCATCCTCTTATTTACTAACTTTTGTCTTTAAAAATGTTTAAAAGAAAATACACATACAGAGTGTCCATGAAACCAAAAGAAAAAAAACTCCCAAGACTTTACAAACACTCTGATATTATAAATAACTTTAAGATCTCAGCAGGAGCCGGGCAGCAGCAGTGGTGCACACCTTTAATCCCAGCACTTAGGAAGCAGAGCCAGGCAGATATCTGTGAGTTCGAGGCCAGCCTGGTCTACAGAGCGAGATCCAGGACAGGCACCAAAACTACACAGAGAAACCCTGTCTCAAAAATACAAAAAAAAAAAAAAAAAAAAAAAAAAAAAAAAGCAGGGTTGATGCTAACACCTGACTCACCTGCTTGGAATCCTGCCTTGCTGGGATGTAAACATGATGTCCCCCATGACTATCACATGGTACCGTGTGAGGTCTCTTTTCAGAGATCCTGGCATCAGGCCCATCTCCACAATTTTCCTTAACTGAAGACGTCACTGACAGGTTAAATTTTGCTAGTTCTTCACTCAGCTGATCCACAAGAAGTTGCTGTTCTATTATCTTTTCATTCTTTTCAGAAGAGAGATAATTGAGAAACAGAGAACCTTAGTATACATGGAATCATGAATAAGAAATAAGTTACACTGGCCAAAATTACAACTGCCTAAATGGCACCTCACCACTTCCCTCTGGTATCCATCAGTAACTGTACTACTCTAAGAGTTGAGAATGTTTTCTTCTTCAGTGCTGACATCAAACCCAAGGCCTTGTGCACACTAGGCAAGAGCCCTACCATTGAGCTGCATCCCTAACCCATAGAAACCTACTGAATAGTAAGCAAAAATAGGCAAAAAAGAAAATACTCCAGAATAATAATGTTCCATTAACTGTAATTGGATAATCTGACACTGTGATTCTAACTGTCTACTTAATTAGCTATTTTTATAAAAGTTTGAACTTTCTGGCTGAAATATAAGATGTTCTAGACAAAGCTGAGAAGCAGAAAATGTATTACACATAGGAGATTACAGCTAAGGAGACAGAAAATGGTAAATTTAGCAAGTGAAACTCTATGTGACAAAGGAAGCCCAACGCACACACAGACAGGAGACAGTGAACCAACAGTCCTGGGACAGAGCGGATTTGGAACTTAAAGGCAGAATAGATATGACATGAGTGTGTGTGTCTCTGGTCTGTGGACAGTTTGGGTTTGAAGCATGGCCAATGCAGAAAGCTCTAACTTCAGTATTTGTCTCACAAGCACAGAAAGTGCACCAGAGGTGCCACCTATCTTTAGTCCCTGTATTCTGCAGGCAGAGAGGTAGCTGGATCTCTGTGAGTGTGAGGCCAGCCTAGTCTACACAGCAAATTTCAGGTCAGCCATAGCTACATGAGACCCTGTCTTAAAAATAACAACAAAAACAGAGAAAGTATGTAAACAAAAACTTATCAGACAAGGCTGGGGATGTGGCTTAGTGATAGAACTTCCCCCAGCACATACAAAGCCCTGGATTTAATCCCAGTGCCACATAAAGTGGGCACAGTAGCTCATGCCTATAATCCCAACACCTGGGAGGGGGAAACACAAGTCATCCTTGACTATGTAATGAGTGTGAGGCCAGTCCAGGCTACATGAGACCCAGTCTCAAACAACCAAAGCAAGTGATTGCTAGGTGTGGTGGGACCTGCAATCTGAGAAAGAGAAAGGACCAGGATCACAAGTTCGAAGCCAGCCTCACACTATGTGATCTGATCTCAAAAGCCAAAGAAATAGATAAACAAAAAAAAAAAATGTCATTCATCTTAACTTCACATATATTATGAAGTTTAATTAGGGAGAAAACACCTAAGATTTTGAGTTGATACAGAATAATAAAATACAATCTTATTTTTAAATTACCTTGTAGGATCATTGAACTATACAATATTAGGGCTGGGAGTGGTGGCTCATGCCTTTAATCCCAACACTTGAAAGGCAGAGGCAGGTAGATTTCTGTGAGTTGGAGACCAGCCTGGTCTACACAGCAAGTTTCAGGTTAGCCAGGGCTACAGAATGAGATTCTGTCTCAAAAACAAACAATGAAAGGACTGGAGATAGCTGGATCTGGTGGTGTAGGAAACAGACAGGAAGACTGATTCTAATTGCAATGCCTTTCTGGGCTATAAATGAGTTCAAGATCAACCTTGATGATATAATAAAGTCACGGCTCAAAATAAAAGGTAAGGGGATAGAGAGATGGCTCAGCAGTTAAGAGCAGTGACTATTCTTCAGAGGACCCAAGTTCCATCCCCAGTGCCCAGATGGCAGCTTACAACAGTCTATAACTGTATTCTCCTGGGGTCTGATGCCCTCTTCTGGTATGCAGACATACATGGAACAAAACACCTATACACATAAAATACATAATTTAATAAAATAAAAAGAATATTGAGGAATATAGCTCAGTAGTAAAGTGTTTATTTAGCATGCATGAGGCTTTAGGTTCAGTTTCCAGTAACACGCATGCAATACACACATTCTCTCTCTCCTCTCTCTCTCTCTCTCTCTCTCTCTCTCTCTCTCTCTCTCTCTCTCTCTCTCTCTCTCTCTCACACACACACACACACACACACACACACACACAGAGAGAGAGAGAGAGAGAGAGAGAGAGAGAGAGAGAGAGAGAGAGAGAGAGAGAGAGGAAAGGGAAGGGAAGGAGAGATGAACAGAGGAAGCTGGGGATTCATGCACAAATGTACAGAGTGCTTGCCTAGCATTCATAAGGCCCTGTGTCAGGTTGCTAACATCACTTGTCATCATCAAGAAAGTGAAAACTAAAACTACTTTGAGATAGCAGCTTACCCTAAGTCACCATGGCTACCAAAAAACCAAAAGTGATGGTAAGACAGTTAAAAGTTAAGGATGTTTGTTGCCAATCCTAATGACTCAAGTTTGATCCCCAGGACACACATGGTGGAAGGAAAAAAACAACTCCAGTAAGTTATCCTCTGACCTCCAGAAGTACACACATATACACTGGGGGGAGGGGGTAAATAAATGTAAAAGAAAATAAAAGGACAGCAAATGGTGGCAAGAATGTGGGGAGAAGGGCAACTCTTACTGTTGGGAGCATCAGGGTGGAGGTATCTAAGGTTACAGTAGAACTCCCATATGGCCCAGCTCTACCTCTCCTGGGTGTTTATCAAGAAAAATCTATACTATAGGACAGAGATACTTACATATCCAGGTTCACTGTGGCTCTGTTCACAATACCTAGGAAAAAGAATCATCCTACACTCCCATTAACTAATGAATGGATAATAAAATGTGATGCATATACACAACTGGCTGAAAGGAAAAGTGAGCTTTTTCAGGAAAATGGATGCAATTGGAAAAGACTATGAATCAGGTAACCCAGGCCCAGTAACACAAATTCCAGACATTCTTATATGTGGATCCTAACTTCAAAACCTTCAGAGTCAATATGTTCCAGCTGGAACGAATACTTGCACAGGCCAGGTAGCAAGAAAGATCCATTAGAGGTGAACAAGAAGGTAAGTTCTTCATGGGAATGGGAAGAGCAAAAACATCTGCTATAAAGTAGAGGGCGGAATATTAGGGGCTGAAAGATTGAAACAGGGATGAGGGTACAGAGATGGGGAAAAGGGAAGGTTGGAGAAAGGGTCAACCAAAGTAAGGATGTATGGAAACCTACTGTATAAACTAACTAAAAATGGAATCTAAGAAGCTTGAATGGAGGAAGTGCCATGCAGAGGTGAAGCTGTTGCCCCCAGAGGCCATGGATCTTTAAGTAAATATCCTTGTGCAATACTGGACTCCTTGCTGTGAGCCCTCTGAGGGCTCTCCATGATACAGCTCATTGCTGCTGTTCTTGGTTACTCACCAAAACTAAATGAAGAACCTAAAGCTGAAGGCACCACACTTTGGTTGCAAAACAGAGAAATCAAGCTGAACTGAACCGGAAGCTTCACCCCTGTGGCCTAGTTCTCACAGTGCAACAAGGCACTGTGCATACTGCTAGGAGAGAAAAGCAACACTATCTTTCCCGGCTGTGAACCATTTGTGCTACAGGCTGACTTTCCAGGCAGGCATGTTTTGGTGTTAACCAGTTGCTTCACTATTGGATTTGAGACCCATTATACAGGAAGAGATCCGTACTTAGTATTGTAAACTTGGTCAACAGCCTATGGCTGGGGAGGTTAATGGGCTTGGGAGAGAATATACTATTGATGCTCTGCTAAATGGACAATACTATCTTCTAAATATTAGCTTCTTTTTTCAGAAGATGACAGTCAATGCAGAGGCTCACAACTGGCAAAGTGAATTAGTGATTGCTGAGCTCTCAGCCCTAAACATCACATCTTTATCATTCCCTCCAAGGCTCAGGAAACATCACAGATGAGGGATTAGAAAGATTACAAGAGCCAGAGAATGGAGAGGAGGAACACTATGAAATATATTCTGAACCCTATGTCATGTTAAAGCCACAAACACAACAGAGAGAGAGAGAGAGAGAGAGAGAGAGAGAGAGAGGAGGCTAGTTGTGAGGAAGAGTGGGAAAGGAGTAAGAGAGTGATGAACATTGAATATTATCACAATACATTCTATACCTATACAAAATTGTAAAAAAAATTTAAATAAAAAAATTTTTAAAGGAGAAAAGAAGATCAAATTAGTCCTGTTTGTAGATAATGTGATCTTTTTAAGATTTATATGCCTATATGTGTACCCGCATGAGTTTAGGTACTGTGCATGCAGGTGCCTGTGGAGGCTAGAAGGTGTCAGATCTCCTGGAACTGGAATTACAGGCAGTTGTGAGCTCCCTGACGTGGGTGCTGGGAACCAACCCAGATCTTCTGCAAGAGTAGTAAGCACTCTTAACTAATGTGCCATCTTTCCTCCTCCAATATGATCTTATTTTTATATTTTTGGTTGTGAGCCTAGCCTCTAATGGCTGAGCCATTTCTACAGCCCTTTGATCTTATTTAAAACAAACAAACAAACAAACAAACAATACGCGACAAAAAAAACTTGTTAAAATGATAATGAACTCATCAGGGTTAGCAGAATGCAAATCAACTTATAAAAACTAGTAGAGCTTTTAAATACTAATAATAAAATTCCTGAAAAAGGAAATCAATTCATAGTTAAATATTAAGTATTACCAAAAAGTGAATAACCTCTACAATGAAAATTAAAGACCCTAATGAAAGAACATAAAGGGGAAACCCATGATAGAATGACCTTCCATGTTCGTGGACTGGAAGAAATAACAGTTAAATTAATACTCCACAGTACCCAAAGCAGTCTATAGCGTCAATGTAGTTCCTATCCCAACAGCAGTGATATTCTTCATAGAGGTATAAGAAATACTACTAAAATCTGTACAGGACTACAAAGACTGTATAACCAAAGTAATTCTGAGCACAGGGACAAAGTTGGGGACATTAAAAAACATTAACTTCAATCCAAACAGCATGATACATGCAAAAAAACACAGAACATATGTTTATTTAAACCATGGGGTGTGTTAAGATACACAGAACAATGAAACAGAGTCCTTACAGACAGAGTGTTTACAGCCAATTGATTTTTGATAAAGACAGTGTGCTGGCTAGCCTTATGTCAACTTGACACAAGCTAAAGTTATCTTTTAGGAGGGAAACTCAATTGAGAAAACACCCTATAAGACCCAGCTATAGGTAATTTTCTTAATTAGTGACTAATGCCAGTCAGGTGGTGGTGGCACACACCTTTAATCCCAGCACTTAGGAGGCAGAGGCAGTTTGAGGCCAGCCTGGTCTACAGAGTGAGTTGCAGGACAGTCAGGCTACACAGAGAAACCTTGCCTTGAAAAACAAAAAGAAAAGCAAAAAATAAACAAACAAAAAAATCAGTGATTGATGGAGGAGGGCCCAGCCCATTGCGGGTGGTGCCATCTCTGGGCTGGTGGTCCTGGGTTCTATAAGAAAGCAGTCTGAGAAAGCCATGAGGAGCAAGACTGTAAGAAGCCCTCTTCCATGGCCTGTTGCAGGATATCTGATCACACTGTAAACCCAAAGACTGCTGTCAAAACCTGCTTCTAGTTTTGGTGTGGCTCAACCTTAGCATACACCTTACCTTTAATCCAAGAGCTTTCTGCTTGAATATTGTAAACAGAATTAAATAAAGTCAACCATAGGTCAAGAGGTGGAGCAAGCAACCAGTTGACAGGAAGTGAACACAGGATGATTAAGAAAAAAAACCATAGAGAGTAAAGGGGAGTCAGGAGGACAGAGAGAGAGAGATACAGGAAATAGAAGGGAGGGACATTGAGTTTAAGGAGACTTGGTTGAGAAAGTAGGAGAGAGTGTGGTGGTATTGTGTACCCCAAAATATTGTACACCCTAATAAACTTATCTGGGGTCAGAGACAGAACAGCCACTAGATACAAAGGCTAGAAAATGGTGGCACTCACACCTTTAATCCTAGCACTCCAGAGGTAGAAATCCCTCTGGATCTCTGTGAGTTCAAGGCCACATTGGAAACGGCCAGGCATGGTGACACACGCCTTTAATCCCAGAAAAACCGAGCCTTTAATCCCAGGGAGTGGTGGTAGAAAGCAGAAAGATATATAAGGCGTGAGGACCAGAAACTAGAAGCATTTGGCTTGGTTAAGCTTTCAGGCTTTCGAGCAGCAGTTCAGCTGAGATTCATTCGGGATGAGGACTCAGAGGCATCCAGTCTGAGGAAACAGAATCAGCTGAGGATCCGGCGAGGTGAAGTAGCTGTGGCTTGTTCTGCATCTGATCTACCAGCATTCACCCCAATAACTGGCCTCAGGTTTGATTTTATTAATAAGAACTGTTAAGATTCCTGCTACAAGAGAGGAGATGTTTCTGGGGCATAAGCTGAGGAGGAAGGTCAGCTGGGTGCTTTCTCTGCCTCTCTGAGCATCTGGTTCCCAAGTCTTTATTGGTAAACTCAAACAACTGAGAATTTGTTTAAAAAGAACAATGGCCTCTGCATCAGCTCCTGCCTCCAGGTTCCTGCCGTTTGAGTTCCTGTCCCAACTGCCTTTGGTGATGAACAATCTAGAAGTGTTAAGACAAATAAACCCTTTCCTCTCCAATTTTCTTTTTGGTCATAATGTTTTGTCACAGAAATAGAAACTTTAAGACAGAAGTTGGTACCTGGAGTGGGGTATTGCTGTGACAGACCTGACCATGTTTTTTGGGGGATTGTGGAAGGACTTTGGAACTTTGAGCTAGAAAAGCCATTGAGTGTTAAGAGCAATGCAGACAATGAAGGCCTGGATTATGAATACTCAGAGGGAAATTTAAATACTCTAGCAAGGCCTTCTATTTGAATTAAGATTCTGTCACTCTGGTCAAGTGGGGCTGAAGAGTCAGCTGTGATTAACAAGAGACCAGCACAAGTGAAATGGAACCTTTACTGGGACAACTGGTGCTAGTTAGCTGGAGCTAATCAGTTGTGATTAAGAAGAGACCAGTGTTTTTGATCTTAGCCATTCTGACAGGTGTAAGATGATATCTCAGAGTCATTTTGATTTGCATTTCCTTGATGACTAAAGATGCTGAACAATTCTTTAAGTGTATTTTGGCCATTTGAGATTCTTCTGTTGAGAATTCTCTGTTCAGATCTGTATCCCATTTTTAATTGGATTATTTGATATTTTGATGTCTAGTTTTTTAAGTTCTTTATGTATTTTGGATATCAGCCCTCTGTTAGATGTGGGGTTGTTAAATATCTTTTCCCATTCTGTAGGCTGCTGTTTTGTATTTTTTTTAAATTTATTATGTATACAGCATATGTGACTGCTGTGGGATGGTCTGTATGTCAAATGCTCTGATTGGTCAATAAACAAAACACTGATTGGCCAGTGGCCAGGCAGGAAGTATAGGCGGGACTAACAGAGAGGAGAACTGAGAGAACAGGAAGGTGGGAGGAGACACTGCCAGCCGCCGCCATGACAAGTAACATGTGAAGACGCTGGTAAGCCACAAGCCACGTGGCAAGGTATAGATTTATAGAAATGGATTAATTTAAGATGTAAGAACTGAGCCATTAGGCCAAACAGTTTAAATAATGTAAGTGTCTGTGTGTTTATTTTATAAGTGGGCTGTCGGACTGCCAGGGTTTGGTGGGATCTGAAGAGAAAACTCTCCAGCTACATGTGACTGCAGGCCAGAAGAGGGGACCACATTTCATACAGATGGTTGTGAGCCACCATGTGGTTGCTGGGAATTGAACTCAGGACCTCTAGAAGAGCAGTCAGTGCTCTTAACCTCTGAGCCATCTCTCCAGCATGTGTTTTGTCTTATTGACAGTGTCCTTAGCCTTACAGAAGCTTTTCAGTTTCAGAAGGTCCCATTTATTAATTGTCTATCTCAGTGTCTGTGCTATTGGTGTTATATTTAGGAAGTAGTCTCCTGTGCCAATACATTCAAAGATAGTTCCCACTTTCTCTTCTATAATGTTCAGTGTAACTGGATTTATGTTAAGGTCTTTGATCCACTTGGACTTAAGTTTTGTGCAGGGCAACAGATATGGATCAATTTGCATTCTTCTACATGTTGACACCCAGTTATGCCATCACCATTTGTTGAAGATGTGTTCCTTTTTCCATTGTACAATTTTGGCTTCTTTGTCAAAAATCAGGTGTTCATAGGTGTGTGGATTTATATTAGGGTCTTCAATTCGATTCCATTGATCCATGTGTCTATTTTTATGCCAATACCAAGCTGTTTTTATTACTATAGCTCTATAGTAGAGCTTGAAAACAATTGTCAGAATGGCTAAGATCAAAAACACTGATGACAGCTTATGCTGGAGAGGATGTAGAGTAAGGGGAACATTCTTCCACTGCTGGTGGGAGTGCAAACTGGTACAGCCACTTTGGAAATCAATATAGCGGTTTCTCAGAAAATGGGAATCAATCTACCTCAAGACCTAGCTATAACAATCTTGGGTATATACCTGAAGGATGCTCAATCATACCACTAGGACACTTGCTCAACTACACAGCAGCATTATTTGTAATAGCCAGAACCTGAAACAACCTAGATGCCCCTCCACCGAAAAATAGATAAAGAAAATGTGGTACATTTATACAATGAAGTGTTACTCAGCTGTAAAAAACAATGACCTCATGAAATTTGCAGGCAAATGGATGGAACTAGAAAAAACAATTCTGAGTGAGGTAACCCAGACAAGAAGACAAACATGGTATATACTCACTCATAAGTGAGTATTAGGAGTAAAGTACAGGATAACCAACCTACAATCCACAGCCCCAAAGAGGCTAGAAAACAAAGAAGGCCCAAAGAGGGACGCATGGATTTCCCTGGGAAGGGGAATAAAAGAGATCTCCTGGGTAAACTGGGGGCAGGGGTGGGGAGGAATGGAGGGATGGGAACTTGAGGGAGTGGGTTGGGCAGGCTTGGTGCAGGAGGCGGTTTGGGGGCCAGATGTTAGGGAGAAACCTGATGCTAGGGAGACTCCCAGGAATCCACAAGGATGACCCCAACTAAGACCCCTAGCAATAGTGGAGAGGGTGCCTGAACTGGCCATCTCCTGTAACCATATTGGTGACTACCCTAATTGTCATCAGACAGCCTTTATCCAGTAATTGATGGAAGCAAATGCCGAGATCCACAGCCAAGTACTGGGCAGAGCTCTGCAAGTCATCCTGAAGAAAGGGAAAAGGGATTGTATGAGCCAGGGGGCAGTCAAGGTCCTGACAGAGGAACCCACAGAGACAGCTGACCTGAGCTCATGGGAACACATGGACTCTGAACAAACAGGGAGTCTACATGGGACCAACCTAGGCCCTCTGCATATATGTGACAGTTGTGTAGCTTGGTCTATTTGTAAGGCTTCTAGCAGTGAGATCAACACCTGTCCCTGATGCTTAACTGGCTTTTTGGAACCTGTTCCCCATTCTGGATTACCTTGTCCAGGCTTTATACAGGCAGAAGAGCTTGGTCCTGCCTCAACTTGATATGCCATGCTATGTTCAAGTCCATGGGAGGCCTGCCCCTTTCTGAATGGAGACAGAGGAAGAATGGGTGGATGGGGAGGGGGGTAGATGGGAGTTAGAGGAGGGGAATGGGAGGTGAGGAGGGAGGGGAAACTGTGGTTGGTATGTAAAATAAAGGAAAAAATGTTAAAAAGAAAAAGTAGAAGAAGAGGATGAGGAGGAAGAGACTAGCATCAATCATCGAGGGGAAATCTTCTGAGAAGTGTTTCCTCAGTCAGCACACAGAAGCTGTGTTCCAAAGGTGGCCAAGGTTGTACCTCATGCTGGAAGCCAAACTTGGGTAATGTTAAGAATCACCCTGGTTTTTAGAATGTTATTATTTGTTATATAATATTTCTGAACATTTATTTTTATTGTGATGATCTGTTGAAGATATGTGTGATTGAATAGATGTTTTAATCCTTGAAAAAAAGAAAGAATCACCCTAGTAGTACTGGTTTTGAAGGAATTAAGGTGTCATGGAAAGCAGCTGAGGCTTAGCACTGTGAGAGGCCAGGAGAGGTCATTGGTGAAGATGCAGCCTCAGCGGCAATTGAAGGCCCAGGATTGAAGGGGTCATGCAGAGAAGTTGAGGCTTGGTACCAGGAAGAAAGCTTATGAGAGGACATTGGTGAAAGTACTTCCCAGTTGCAGCAGAGGACCCCAGAATTTTGGAGATGGCCAGTATCATGGGATGACCACCAAGAACAGCAGCAGTATTGGAGTGGAGCCAACTGAAGCCTAGAAGGTAAGCCATGTGTGCTGCAGAGGACAGACCTGGAGAAGTGACCCAAGTCCCTTGGAGGAACCCAGAAGATTGTGAGTGAATCTAGATATTGGATGCTGAGTTATTTATACTTTTGGAGTTTGGTTTTGCTTTGATTTGATTGTAATTGTGCCCTGGTTCTTTGTTGTAAAAATGTTTGTTTACACTGTAAAGATGTGTCTCTGTCTGAGGTGCCTTTTGATTGGCTTAATAAAGAGCTAAATGGCCAATAGCTAGGCAGGAGAGAATATGCAGGACTTCCAGGGGGGAGAGAAAACTCTGGGAAGAAGAGAGGCAGAGAGATGACATTGAGAATCAGAGCAAGCTGGATGTGCCATACTGAGGAAAGATAAAAGCCACATGGTAGAACATAGATTAATAAAAGCAGGTTAATTAAGTTATAAGAGCTAGCTGGGGGAAAAGCATAAGCTACAGGCCAAGCTTTTGTAATAAGTCTCTGTGTCATTATTTTCGGGCTGGCAGTCCAAAGAAAGTCTGACAAGAAAGCTTGCTACAGTGTTTCCTTCTTGAAATAAGGAAGTAATTTATTTTTTATTTTACTGGAGCCCACAGTTGAGAGGCTTTGAAATTTAAAAGACTTTGGATTTTAAAAGAGATTGGCTATTTTAAAGTGACTGAAATTTCAATGTGTTTGAATTTGTAAAGACTGTGGGATTTTTAAAGTTATGATTTTAATGTGAGATCTTGGGGACAGAATAAGAAGGGAAGGGTTGTGGCTTAATAGTGATGTGTTTGTGTGTCAAGCTGACAAAGTCAGTTGTGCTGGCTAGTCTTATGTCAACTTGACACAAGCTAGAGTTATCTTAAGGAAGGAACCTCAATTGAGAAAATGCCCCGTAAAATTCAGCTGTAGGGCATTTTCTTAATTAGTGATTGATGGGGAATGGCCCAGCCCACTGTGGGTGGTGTCACCTCTAGGCTGGTGGTCCTGGGTTCTATAAGAAAACAGTCTAAGCAAGCCATGATGAACAAGCCAGCAAGCAGCACCACTCTCCATGACCTCTGCATCAGCTCTTGCCTCCAGGTTCCTGCCCTGTTTGAGTTTCTGTCCCAACTTCTTTGATGATGAATGGCAATATGGAAATTTTAAGCCAAATAAACCCTTTTCTCCCCCAATTTTCTATTTGGTCATGCTGTTTTGTCACAGCAACAGAGACCCTGACTTAGATGGTAAAGATACACAGTGGAGAAAAGACAATATTTTCAACAAATTGTGCTTAGGAAATTGGATATTCACACAGAGAATAAAGAGACTGGACGTCAGTCACTTCTATACAAAAAAATCAACTTAAAATGGGTCAAAATGCAAGGCCTGAAACTAATGGGGAAAAAAACCCAGGAAATATTTCAGAACACTATTCTGAGCAAAATATTGTGTTTTGTTTTTGAGTTTGTAGCTAGAGTTTTCCTGCCTGGCCCACAGTCAGGACAAATCTCTATCACCTGCCAGTCCCACAGCCTCAGACCCGACCAAGTAAACACAGAGACTTATACTGGTTATAAACTGTATGGCCATGGAAGGCTTCTTGCTAACTGTTCTTACAGCTTAAATTAATCTATTTCCATTAATCTATACCTTGCCACATGGCCCGTGGCTTACCGGCATCTTCACATGCTGTTTGTCATCATGGCGGCTGACAGTGTCTCTCTGACTCAGCCTTCCACTTCCCAGCTTTATTCTCCTCCTTGTCCCGCCTATACTTCCTGCCTAGCCAATGGCCAATCAGTGTTTTATTTATTGACTAATCAGCAACACATTTGCCATACAGAACATCCCACAGCACTTCCCTTTTTTTTTTTTCAAAAAGGAAGGTTTTAACCTTAACAAAGTAAAATTACATATAATTTGGGAATTTGGGCGTAGCTTCTCTTACTACTTCCTGCTGGAGGGGGGCGCTGTATCTTATGGGGACACAAAGAAAATTTTAGGATTATGGAGTAGTCTGTGAGGGTGTATCGTCTGAGCCAGTCGCCTTGAAACGGTTCTGGATGTTAGATCATCTGGGCCATGGTGTCATCAGAGACCTTTCAGGGGGTCTTGGCTGGTCAAACTTGATGTATCTTAATCTTGAACAAATCCATAGCCTCTGGCTTTCTGTGGGAACAAAAGCAGAGCCTCCTTTCCAAACCAACATATCCTTATATCCAAATTTTGAAGTCAAGGGACCTTTAAAATATACATTTTGGCATAACTCAACAGCTTTTACAATCAAATGTTTTTCTGCAGTTAATAATCCCAAAGACAACACAATCCAGATTCTCTGTGTAATATTCATCTTTACGTGGCTTACTTTTTATATTAATTTTATTGTCTCTTTAAAGACTTTATTTTTTAAAACTATGTATTTGTTTCTATAACTGTATATATCACCTTTTTTGTCTCTTTCAAGCCTATGTATCTTTTACACACATTGTAAACTATTACATCTGAATCTGTCTTATTGTGAATCTATTGCCTTAAATTGCAGCAGCTGTGGCTGCTGGCTCCGCCCACCTCAGCTTCCCAACATGGCCGTGGTACTTTACCACCAGCTCTGGGAGCTATCATGGGTCTATGCTTTTATCCAAGCAGCGTGTAGCCCAGAAACCTCTTTTTTTGTTTTGTACTAGCAAAGGCTAAATCCACCATGCAGCTTAATGTGCCACTTGCAGAGGCTTCATTCCCGCCATACGGCAGTTTGAGCAGCTAGGAACCCGCCAGTAGCTCAAACCTGCAGCTGCCGCTCATTTGAGAGAGACAATTAGGAACTGTTTTTAGCTCCATTTTAGAATCTTTTCTCTCAGTTTTTAGGTGGAAACTCTTGCCACCACGTTGGATGCCATTTGTAGCTAGAGTTTTCCTGCCTGGCAAGAGTTTCCACCTAAAAACTGAGAGAAAAGATTCTAAAACGGAGCTAAAAACAGTTCCTAATTGTCTCTCTCAAATGAGCGGCAGCTGCAGGTTTGAGCTACTGGCAGGTTCCTGGCGTGAATGCTCGACCTGCTGCCGTATGGCGGGAATGAGACCTCTGCAAGTGGCACATTAAGCTGCATGGTGGATTTAGCCTTTACTAGTACAAAACAAAAAAAAAAAAAAAAGAGGATTCTGGGCTATACGCTGTTTGGCTAAAAGCATAGACCCATGATAGCTCCCAGAGCTGGTGGTAAACCACCACCATGTTGGGAAGCTGAGGTGGGCGGAGCCAGCAGCCACAGCTGCTGCAGTTTAAAGCAACAGATTCACAATAAGACAGATTCAGATGTAATAGTTTAAAATGTGTGTAAAAGATACATAGGCTTGAAAGAGACAAAAAAAGGTGATATATACAGTTACAGAAACAAATACATAGTTTTAAAAAATAAAGTCTTTAAAGAGACAGTAAAATTAATATAAAAAATAAGCCACATAAAGATGAATATTACACAAAGAATCTGGATTGTGTTGTCTTTGGGATTTTTAACTGCAGAAAAACATTTGATTGTAAAAGCTGTTGAGTTATGCCAAAATGTATATTTTAAAGATACCTTGACTTCAAAATTTGGATATAAGGATATGTTGCTTTGGAAAAGAGTCTCTTTTGTTTCCACAGAAAGCCAGAGGCTATGGATTTGTTCCAGATTAAGATACATCAGGTTTGACCAGCCAAGACCCCCTGAAAGATCTCCGATGACACCATGGCCCAGATGATCCAACATCCAGAATGGTTTGAAGGCAACTGGCTTAGACAATACACCCTCATGGACTATTCCATAATTCTAAAATTTTCTTTGTTTCCCCATAAGATACAGCGCCCCCCTCCAGCAGGAAGTAGTAAGAGAAGCTATGCCCAAATTCCCAAATTATATGTAATTTTACTTTGTTAAGATTAAAACTTTCCTTTTTGGAAAAAAAAAATAGGGGAAGTGCTGTGGGATGTTCTGTATGGCAAATGTGTTGCTGATTGGTCAATAAAACACTGATTGGCCGCTGGCTAGGCAGGAAGTATAGGCGGGACAAGGAGGAGAATAAAGCTGGGAAGTGGAAGGCTGAGTCAGAGAGACACTGCCAGCCGCCATGATGACAAACAGCATGTGAAGATGCCGGTAAGCCACGAGCCATGTGGCAAGGTATAGATTAATGGAAATGGATTAATTTAAGCTGTAAGAACAGTTAGCAAGAAGCCTTCCACGGCCATACAGTTTATAACCAGTATAAGTCTCTGTGTTTACTTGGTCGGGTCTGAGCGGCTGTGGGACTGGCAGGTGAGAGAGATTTATCCTGACTGTGGGCCAGGCAGGAAAACTTTAGCTACAGACAGGGTCTCACTGTGTAGCCCTGGATGGCCTAGAACTCCCTATGTAGACCAGACTGGCCTCTAACTCACAGAGATCACTTGCATCTGCCTCTTGAGTGCTGAGGTTAAAGGTATGAGCCACCACACTTGGCCATTGGCAAGAAAATTTTAAATATACAGGCATATGTGTGTTATGCATAAGAATTCCAAGATAGAGAATTTGAAGACTTAACTAAAATCAAAGAGCAAATCACTCAGATAGTGTAAGAGGATCCTCATAAATTATAAAAGTTTTAATTTTATGATTACCTTCCAATTGCTTTGGGATTTGAGGAGAGAAGAGAGAGAGGAAAGAGAAAGAGTATATGTTATGAGACTTGACCCATGGTCTTGTATATATGGTGTAAGTTATATATATGTATGTATGTATGCATATAATTATATATATATATATATATATATATATATATGTAAGTTGTTTACCACTGCACCACACCACCAGTCCTGCTTTGCAGTTCTTACTTAATACCACATTGCCTAGTAATTTGACAAAAGCAAATAGAAAAGTCTGGAGAAAGAATAACTAATGCATGATTTGTAAATCAAGTCCATAGGTATTTTCTTTGTCTGTGAAACAGATACCAGGCTAACAACAAAATGGTTTCTCCTTAAGATTTAGGGTTTTAAAAAAGTAACTCTTTCAGCTGCCAGTGTCCAGAGCTATCCACCCGAAATACACCTCTGTAAAGCAGTTTATGCATTAACATGCTCTTTGTTCACCCAGATGCTGCATTACAAAGCTTCATCACTGAGACCTACCTGTAATCTATTCACTTTCTGTGCTTCTTTCAAAGTTACAGTGTGTCCTTTGTTCTCCTGCACCATCAGCTGCACTTGACTCCTGAGCTCCTCCATCTCCAGCTCCTTCTGAGTGAACAGCACTTGATCAGCAGCCAGGGCACACTGGGGGGGGGGGGGGGGGGGCAGAAGGCAGAGCTCAGAACTGCTCAGAGAACTACACAGTGATATAAAATCCAGAACGGCTGCTTGACGGTGTCATTTAGTGTTGGTTTTTCTTTTTTAATTGGTTTCTCAAGACAGGGTTTCTCTGTGTAGCTTTTGGAGCCTGTCCTGGAACTCACTCTGTAGACCAGGCTGGCCTCGAACTCACAGAGATCTACCTGCCTCTGCCTCCCGTGTGCTGGGATTAAAGGCATATGCCACCACCACCCGGCTCATTTAGTGTTTTCTTATCCTCTTCCTTTCACTTCTCCTAGATTCTTTTTGAGAAAGGCAGAAATAGAGGGACTTATCACTGTGACTCTCTGAGAATTACCACGAAAACAAGATTTTCTTGATGATTTTTTCCCTTATCTAGGTTCTAGAGTGTGATCAATAAGATTTTTGTAACTTTGCTAGAGTTGTCATGAGATTTTAATATGGGGTTTTTTTAAAAAGATTTATTTATTTATTATGTATACAGTGAGTGTTCTGTCTGCAGGCCAGAAGAGGGAGCCAGATCTCATTGTAGATGGTTGTGAGCCACCATGTAGTTGCTGGGAATTGAACTCAGGACCTCTGGAAGAACAGCTCTTAACCAGTGCTCTTAACCTCTGAGCCATCTCTCCAGCCCTTAATATGGGTTTTTAATAATCAAAGCTCTCATATTTTCCTATAAGACCTATAAGATATAAAAACTCATTTGGGCATTTAAATAAAGTTTCCTTGTGGATTTTTAATACTTTTACTAGCAAGAGACAGATTCTAAAGCCTGGAAGTAAAATTTAATGTCTTTATTTCTTGTTTGTGACTACTTTTGTTAGGTTTAACATACATTTAAGATATATAGTAAACAATTTTTAAACTAAATAAGCACAAAGAAATCTGTCAGCCAGGCTGGTTTTAAAAGGTGGATGTGTCTTTAAGGTTTTTGAATAAAGGCTTAACTGAGGGAAAAGCCACAGTAAATGTTAATGGTACCCTTCTACAGGAACAAAAATGAGGAAGCATGTAGAACACCAGCACTCATCTGTTCTCCTGACAGCAGGAGCAACATGACCAGTAGCCCTCTGCTCCTGCCATCATGGTAGCCCTGCATGGCGGACTGGACCCTCCAAACTGTGAGCCAAAGTGAATCCTCCTCTCTTCAGGCTGCTTCTCTCAGGTATTCTGTCACAGCAACAAGAAAATTAACTGACAGAAAAACATGGCTACTAACAAGGGGGGCTATTGCTGTGATGAACCTCATAACATGACCTGGTGTGCCAGAAGACTAAGAAAGAGTTTGGAAAACTAAAGTAGAAAACCCTAGAATGCTATACTTGGAGTTTAATGGGCCATTCTGGCAGCAGTTTGGTAGACCAGAACACCAAAAGAAATGTGGACAGTGGCGACTCAGTTCATGAGGCTTCAGAGGGAAACAAGGACTCTAATGGGAACTGTTACAGTTGACAAAGACTTTAGGCTGCAGTCTGTCTGAATTCAAAGCATTCTGGACTAATTTGTTTGGTGAAGAAAACTTCAAAACAGGATAGCATTCAGGCTACGGCATAGTTACTACTCACTCCTCTTACCCAGATCTATAGTGCGAGAGAAAGCAGTAAGCAAAGCATACACTTGTCGGAAAAATGTACCGTCTGGTAGGAAAAGAAATGGGTTGAAAGCTATTGATGAGTTGGCTGGGCAATAGGAAATGTGCCTTGATGGCAAGAGTCTACCTAAGAAAGGCTCCATCTTGTAAGAATGAAAATTTATTTGAAAGAAGAAAGCCTGAATTGGCCTTGCTGTTGAAGGGGTTCTCTTCTAAAAACAACTGCCTAGTAAAGTGTCTCATTGAAAGGTGGACACGACTGCAGTACAAAGGAGCCAGGCCCCAACACCATCTAATAGCAGAACTTGGCAGCATTATCCAGGAGATAGTGATTATGTAGGCGTGACAGATGCAAGAGTGTGGAGGTCACGGAGGCTAGTCAATGTATTGCAATGTAGAATTCCCTGCAAGGAATCCCTGAGAGGCCAATGGGTAAAGCTGTGAGGGCAATGCCTAAGTTATAATGGAACCCCAGGGTATTGGAGATGCCAGGACCATGGCACACTGATTAAGGAAAGTTATAGAGAAGCAGTAGGACAAGCCTAAGAGAGAGAATATCTGTACTGAAGCAGCAGAGCTGGAGATATGTGGCTATTCAAGCCCTTTGTAGCCCAGATGATACATCACAAGCCCCAGATGCTGGACATGAAGATGCAAGATTTGGTGTTTTCCTTGCTAGGTTTCAGTCCTGCTTTGGTCCCACTTCCTTGCTAGTCCGTTTCTCCCTTCTACATCGCACGTGTTTATTTGGTGCCGTTGCACACTGACATTCTAGGGCCCAAAGTTAAGGAATCTGAGTCTCAGAAGATCCTTTAGACTTTAGAGCAATCTTAGGACTGTTAGACTATGGGGATATTTAGAGATTAACTAAATGCGTTTTGTATTATGAGATGAAAATGAGACCTAGAGACAGGGATGGGATGTTATGACCTAAAACAATGGATGTCAAGTTGATAAGGGATGGAATTGTGATGGGCAATCTTCATTGTCAACGACTAAATTTATAATCACTTGGAAACATACAACTGCAGGTGTGTCTATGAGGATATTATAAAATGTTTTAGCTGAAGAAGGAAGACCCATCCCAGAATGAATAAAAAACCCAAAGTGAGTATGGCACCAGCATTCACTTCTCTACCTGACCAGCAGCCCCCCTGTTCCTGCTGTCATGCCTGTCCTGCCATGATGGACTAGACTTTCAAACTGTGACCCAAAAGAAAACTTCACCTTTAAAAGTTGCTTTTGGCACATATTCTGTCACAGTAACAAAAAGTAACTATTATATTGTGGTGATACTTTGTGCTTTAACAAATAAAGCTTGCCTTGAGATCAGAGTGTGGAGCTAAGCCAATAGAGGCCAGGCAGTGGTGGCACACATCTTTAATCCCAGCACTTAGGAGAAGGAAACAGGAAGTGATACGGCTAGGAGGAAAGAGGAAGTGACAGGTGGGGTGGAGCTCAGCCCTTTCAGGCTGAGGATTCCAAGAAGTATTTCTAATGGTTGGCTGCTCTGCTTCTCTGATCTTTCAGCTTTCATCCTGATATCTGACTCTGGGTTTTTATTATTAAGACCAATTAGAATCTGTGCTATAATATATTTTTGTTACAAAAATATAAACTTCAAGTTTCATTAAAAAAAAATTAAGATTTTTAGAAACCACTTCCGCAACTGGGAGTGTAACAGCTCCATATAACTGCTAAAGACTCTGCTAGTGAGATCACCGGTGACATTAAGAAATTTAAAATAAAAATGTTTAAACACTTGGAATATCTGTAACACTAAATTCTTTTCCAAATGACCACTGTATAATCATTAAAATCATAAGCAGAAAAAAGATTCACTCAAAGGTCAAGATAGAGACCAGTAGGTTTTGGTTTATAAATCATAATATAACAAAATAATTTCAAATCACTCTTTGCAAGTCAATAGATAATTTTCACTTATTAAGTTTTGGTGTAATATCAAAAAATGTCCACAATTATCTCAAAAGTTATTGAAATACTTATCCCTGCCAATTATAAATCTACATAAAGATATATTTTCTGGGGTTGGGGATTTAGTTCAGTGGTAGAGCGCTTGCGGCCCTGGGTTCGGTCCTCAGCTCTGAAAAAAAGATATATTTTCCTTATAACTTTGACAAGATCTTGCTAAATCATAAGAAAATACAAGTATCTTCTACTAAGTCACATACCAAAGACATTTACCAAAATGTAAATGGTTCTACTAAGTTGTTCCCAAGTGCTGGAGATCAAACCAAGGGCTTTCCAAGTTACAGGCAAGTGCTCTACCACTAAGCCACAGAGTCCATGTTTTCAAAGGTTTATGGGGAAGTTACAAACTTTAAAAGTGAAAACAAACTCTGAATTTAAAAAGTTCAAGAAGAGCTTTTTTGTTTATTTTCAGACAAGGCTCAATTGGTAGCCCCAGAAGACTTTTCCACCTCTAGATCCTCCTGCTTCAACCTCCTGGGTACTGGGACTACAGGCATGTGCCACATGTACAGCTTGAAATGGCTTCTTCCTAGTACATGTAAAGAGGTATTTTGCTGAAATCTATAACTAAAAAGACTGTTTTTAATTGTTTTCCAGCTTAAACAAACAAACCAACAAAAAACAGTGGGCATGGTGGCACATGCCTGTAATCCTAGGACTTGGGAGATGGAGGCAGGAGGATCCATCCTTAGCTACATATAGAGTCCAAGGCTATCTCACACTACTGGAGATACTTCCTTGGAAAAAAGAAAAATAGGGTTAGAGAGAGACGGCTCAATGGTTTAAGAACACTGGCTGCTCTTCTACAGGACATGGGTTCAATACCCAGAACCCAGGCAGCCCAGAACTGTTTGTAACTCCAGTTCTAGGAGATCTGATGCTCTCTTCTGGCCTCTTTGGGCATCAGGCAAGCAAACAGCAATACCATGGAAGTTGGTCTTGGTGTTACTTAAGGAACAACTGAAGGCCCCCTTCACTGGAATTTGCTTGCAAACTCCACAAAAGCAGAACTGAATTTTACCTTGTTCTCTACTAGCTCCTGCACATAATCTTTAGTGAAAAAAAAGTGGGAGTGAGATGATTCAGTGGGTAAAGGTGCCTGTCACTAAGCCTGATGACATGAGTTCAAACCCTGGGACCTACATGGTGGAAGGAGAAAACTGATTCCTGCAAATTTTCCTCTAACCTCTATATATGCAATGTGTTACACACACATACACACACACACACACACACACACACACACACAAACACACAAACACACACACACACACAAATAAATTTAATTTTTTAAATGTGAGGAGGTAATTTTGAGCTAAATATATATGCACACAATATGTATACATGCACACACCCACTGTTTAAAAATCAAGTATGTAGACAGATATGGTAGCACATACCTTGCCTTTAATCACAGCACTCATGAGGCAGAGGCAGGCACATCTTTGTGAGTTCAAGGCCAGCCTGGTCTACAGAGTGAGTTCTAGGGAGCCAGGACTACAGAGAGAAACACTGTCTCAAAAAAAATGTATAATCCAGACTCAAGGATAAAGTATTTTCTTCTTTCAAGAACCATAGTGGGCACTCTAGGGATATAATTAAATTGGTAGAGTGATTGCCTAGCATGCATAAAACTCTGAGTTTGATTTCCAGCAATGAAACTAAGTGTGGTTGACATACTCCTATAATCTCAGCACTTTGAGGTAGAGGAAGAAAGATTGGAAGTTCAAGGCCATCCTTGGCTAACAAGTTGAAAGCCAACCTGGGAAATCCTGTCTAAAAACCAAAAAGAACCACAGACCCAATAAGCCAGACATGGTGACTCACACCTGAAATTCCAACACCTGGGAGACTGTGGCAGAAGATTACTCCAAGTTTCAGAAAAGACTAGAATATCAGGGGAGTTTCTGGCAAGTCTAGGCTATCGTACGAGACTGTCTCAAAGAAAAAGAATCAAGAAAGGACTGAGGGTGTAGCTTAGCGATACAGTGAGTGCCTAACATGTTCAAGGCCCTAGGTTTAAGCTCGCAAATACACACACCCAAAGAAGGGAAACTCAGTGCAACATAACTTAATTTTGTTTCTAAAAATGTTTCTTTGATCCTCTAAATTGCTATAGAAGTTCAAAGGTTCTATTTAACAACACAGTACCTTAAAATGTTCTCTGCTCACATCGCAGGAGAGCGAAAAGAAACTAATAAAGAATAAATTCAAGGAAGAACAGGAAATGAGATGGAGAGATGTCAAGGAAGAAAGGCGAGTGAGACTTTTATATAATTCTTTCCTTTTTTTTTTTTTTTTAAAGACAGGATCTCACTATGCGCCCTGGCCAGCCTAGACTTGCCGTATAGACCAGGATGGTATAGATCTCACAGAGGTCCAGCTGCTTCTGCCTCCCCAGTGGTGGGATTAAAGAAGTCTACCAATACGCCCAGCTAATTTTTAAGTAATACTTAAAAAAGAAAAACACCCCCAAAAATTGTCCTCTGACTTCCACAAATATACGCTTGCATTCCTTACATACCATCTACACAGTAACAAAATAAAATAAAATAAATTTAGAACTTCTGAAATTCCAAAATGACTTTTAGGACTTACTTGTCCAAATAAATGGAGTACTTAAGCAAGTGCTGTCTATGATCCAGGTGTGAGAGTTCACACCTATAACCCCAGCACTTAGGAAGCAGTTCCTGAGTTCAAGGCCAGCCTGGATAATTGAATAAGACTTTATTTAAAAGAAGATAAAATAGATCTGGCATTGTATCTCAGAAAGGAGAGTACTTTGCTAGCATATACAAGGCTGTGTGTTCAATCCCCATTACCACCAGAGTAGGGAGGGGCACTCTATTAGTCAGGTGGGGTCACACACTCCTATTGTCCCGGAACACAAGAAACAAGGGAAGAAAGAGACCCAGCCAGCCTGGCTGGTCTACATACTGAGTTCCAGCCAGGGCTACAGAGCAAGACACCATCTCAAAACACACATTAATGAATAAAGTAATGTCTAAGTACCTGGTATTTCTTAAGTTCTCTCTTCAGCTGGAGAACTGTCACATGCTGGGGTCCTTCCTCCAGGTTCCCAATGCCCTGGTGTCCTGGGAATGGGGCGAGGACAGCCTTCCTGACTTCCTGAGTCCTGCTAAACCACTCCTGTAGCTTGTGCTGTTGTTTCTGGTTTAGCCTGACAGCATCTTTTAAGTCCACCAGGAAGGTGAATGCTTGCTCTATGCAGTCCTGGTAGCCCAGACATTCCTCCTGGAGCTGAGATACCTGTTCCTCTAGAGAATGGATCCGATTCTGGTCAGGAATACCTTCTGAAGGGGTCTGGCTAGTTTGGCTGATACTGGCCTGATGGCTCTGCAGAGCTTCTCGAAGCAACTTAATCTCAAATTCCATCTCATCCATTCGGTCTGACTCAGGGCTGAAATTTAAAGTGGGTTTGTTTCTAATGTTCCGTGCTCTGTTGGCATATTTGAGAGAATTTAAGGACTCGTCAAAATCTGAGGAGGATGGGCTGACGCACGTGATCATGACAGTCTTAGCACTGCCTCCCAGGGAATCCTTCAGAAGCCGGGTAATTTTAGCATCCCTATATGGAATATGAGAGCTCTTCCTGCGTGGGTCCCCAAGGGCACTTATTACGTTTCCTAAAGCAAGCAGCCCACTGTTGATTTGAATGGACTCTTTGAATCGTTCACCAGTGTTCCCCGTTTTGGTCACTCTTTCTGATCCAGCCAAATCCACAAAATGGAATTTGGAGACAATATGCCGATGTGAATACCACTCTCCATCTTCAGCTGCCTCTGTATTTTTCTCAACTTGGCAAATGCTTATTGTAAAAATTGCATGGGATCTACTGGAGTGCTCATTCATCTGGGTGGTGCTGGTGTGCCTGGCCGCATTCCCTACCTCCAGAAGACTCATCACTTCATCCACGCTCTCTACTTGGCATTCCTTGGCCCCAACAATCACTTAAAACAAAAAGTTTTAAAAACCATGTTTTCATCAAAATCCAGTACAATTAAATTAATCACACAACCGCTGCCCTTTGCTAAGCAACCCCAAAAGATAGTCCCTTAAAAGAAGCAGTAATGTTTCAGACTAGCATGATTCAAATGTTTCAAATACTAGCATCATTAAATAATTTCAGCAAAGCTCCAGGAGGAACAGTTTTAAGAAATAGTATTGTTTAAACTCTAAAAGATGTATTTTATTCATTAAGATCCAATTGTTGCTTCTGGTCAAACATCATACTTAATTCTATAAAATGACTGACAATCAAAACCTCTGGAGCTGGGGTTATATAGCTCAGTAGGAGAGTATGTACAAAGAGCATTTGAGGCCCTGGGTTCAAGTTCTCAAATCAAAAAAAAAAGAGACAAACAGAGAGAATACTTTGTTTCAATACTTTGATTGTAATTATTACAAGAACATAGGAGCCATGCCTGGTGGCACAAATCTGTGACCCCCATCTACTCATGAGGCTGAGGCAGAAGAATTAAAGTTCAAAACCAGTCTGGGAAATCGTGAGTTCAAGGCCAGCATAGGTGAATTATAATGAGACTCTGTCCCAAAATCTTTTAAATTTAAATATGAAAAGAGAAGGCTGGTGGCACAGCACTTTCCTAGCTGGATGACTTCCAGCATGGCAAAGCAAGTATATGAATAAAAAGTAAAAGCAAATTCATTGTGCATACATTTTTTTTTTTTTTTTGGTTTTTTGAGACAAGGTTTCTCTGTGTAGCTTTGCGCCTTTCCTAGAACTCACTTGGTAGCCCAGGCTGGCCTCGAACTCACAGAGATCCGCCTGCCTCTGCCTCCCGAGTGCTGGGATTAAAGGCGTGTGCCACCACTGCCCGGCTTTTATTTTTTATTTATTTATTTTTTTTGGATGCATACATTTTTAATTCTTGGAATACTGACACATTTTTTCTGGATGACACCTGAAGGCACTCAATAATTTCACTGAGCTATTTCACCTGTATTTCCCTTGTCATCTTCTCGGATGTGAAGGTCCTTCATGGAAGTCTCCAACTCTAGAAGATCTCTTAGGTCTTCCTTATACACTTCTATATATGACACTTTGATTTTAAAGTCAATGCTAGGGTTTTCAGAGATGCTTTGAAATATCTCCTGGATAGCCCGAGGAATGATACCCTTTTGACCCTCCACAACTGATGCTGAAAATTTAGAAATAGAAAGCATATCTGAAACTTGAAATATAAGATAAACTACAATCCAAAATTTATGCTTAATATATTTTTCTTACATTTCTATTATGAAAAACTGGGTGAGCATGGTGACTCACACCTTTAATCCCAGCACTCTAGAAGCAGAGACAGCCTGGCTGGCCTACAGAGTTACAACCAGAGTTACATAGCAAGTCACAGTCTCAAAATGTATAGTAATTAATTGAATTAATGCAAGGCCAGCCTGGTCTATATAGCAAATTCAAGGCCTTCTAGGGTTAAACCATACAACCATAAAATTCAGGGGGGGAAGGGGGAGCCGGGCGGTGGTAGTGCACGCCTTTAATCCCAGCACTCCGGAGGCAGAGCCAGGCGGATCTCTGTGAGTTTGAGGCCAGCCTGGACTACCAAGTGAGTTCCAGGAAAGGTGCAAAGCTATACAGAGAAACCCTGTCTCAAAAGACAAAAAAAAAAAAAAAAAAAAAAAAAAAAGAGAGAGAGAGAGAAAGAAAATCAAGGGGGGAAAGGCTGGGGCATGATTCATCAGGTAAGAGCACTTGCTGCACAGGCACAAGTCCCTGAGGTGAGAGCTCCAGTACCCATGTAATAAGTCAGGCACAGCACAAGTACGTCTGTAACTCCAGAGGGCAGAGACAGGAGGATCACTGGGGTTTGACGGTCACCAGCCTAGCTCCAGATTCAGTGAAAGACCCTGTCTCAAGGGAATAGAGTTGAGAGTGATACACAGGCATGAAAAGATACACATGTGTGTATACATACCATGCACATATACCTATACAAAAAAAGTCAGGGCAAACATTTTGACATGTATCCCTCATGCAGAATTTATTCATTTAACAAATATGCATTTAGTATCTATTACATACAATGCAATAGTCTAGGGCTCTGGGAACAATCAATCAACAAAACAAAGAAAAAATTCTCTAATGCTGTGAGATCCTCCTGAGAAGAAAGAAGCAGTAGCAATAAAGAAAAAACTTTAGACTATATGGTCTATTAAAATCCTGGCCACACGCAGTGGTATACACCTAACATTCCACTGAGGTGCTGAGATAGGAGTATTGAGAGTTCACAGCAAACCTAGGCTATAGAGAAGGCTATCTCAAAAGTAAATTAATAAATAAGTCCAAATAAACAAAAACTGGAAGAGTGTTTGGAGGGCAAGGCAAGGAGACTGGAGTGTGACTCTGTGATTGCAATTTTAAATATGAAGGTCATGAGCAAAAACTTGATTGTGGAAGGACGCATGTTGAAGGCATTGCCTGATGTGACTGCCAGAACACAGGGAGCAAGAACAAAGCAACAGGAGATGAGGTCAGAGGGGAGGCGTACACTAGATCATGGAAGTCCTTGTAGATTACTGTACATTTGGAGTCATTCTGACTGAGGTCAGAGCCATAGGGTAGAAGAGGAACATTACTGTCTGGAATTTTACATACTATTCTCACTGCTGTCTTTTGCAGGAGATGAGTGGAGAGACCACTTCAGAGTAGGACTCTGGTAATTGAGGGATTTGGAAGATAAATATAACAGGTCCTGACATGATATCAGGATAGAATGACAGCATGTAATGTAATGAAGCTGGCTGTGACCACTAAGGACAAGAATTTTTAAAGAGAAAGGGATGGGGGGAGCAAAAACTGAGCTTGAGCATTGTAATTGTTAGTTCACATGCCAGAGCACCTACAAAGGGACTAGCAGAGTAGGAGAAAAACCAAGAATGTGGTCAGTCACCTGGAAACCAAGTGGAGGAAGTGCTAATGGGTCAGTAAGGTAAGAAATGAACTGACTACTACATTTAGCAGAGTGAATGTCATTTAGAATTATCTCAACAGGTGCAATCTCAATGACTGTAGAAGTCTGAATAGACTGAGTTTAAGAATGGGGGTGGGGAATGGAGAGATGGCTTAGCAGTTAAGAGCACTGGCTGTTCTTCTAGAGGTCCTGAGTTCAATTCCCAGCAACCACAATGTGGCTCACAACCATTTATAATAGGACCTGATGCCTTCTTTTGTTGTACAGGTATACAGTCAGTGCACTTATACATAAAATATAAATAATTTTTTAAAAAAGGAAAGAATGGGGGAGGAAAATGAACATAGTCACAGATGATAGTTTCAGGCCTTGATGCAAATTAATTTAAAAATCAATTTCAAGGAGCTGGGGACTGTAGCTCACTTGGGAGAGTGCTTGCCTAGTGTGCAGGAAGTGTGTTCTGGGTTTGAGCTCCAGCACCATATAAATCAGACACAGTGGTGTACATCTGCAACCTCAGCACCCAGGAGGTGAAGGCCAAAGGACTGGGAGTTCAAAGGATGACTACACGTTGAGTTCAAGCCAGCTGGGGTTAGAAACTGTAGCTAAAAACAAAAACTGAACAAATAACAAAAGAAAACCCTGATTCCTGAAAGTTGTCCTCTGACCTCCATTCATATGCCATGGCATGCTCCCCCAACAATAAATAAAAAAAATTAAAAGATAGTTTTTCTGTAAAGAACTATAATGGCACAGAAAATTATCCCCCAAACTGACAAACTACATAAAATTTAAATTTGTATCATACAGCAAAGGGAACAATCATTTGAGTGAACAGAGTGCAGGATTAGAAAATATCTTCCTCAACTATACAACACACCAGTATTAATATCCAGAATACACAACTTCAAAAATTAAATTCCAAAAATCATCCCATCAATAAATGAACTAATTAACGGAACAGACAGTTCTTAAAAGAAGACTGTTGGGACGGCAGTCATCATGGAAACAACAAACGCTGGCAAAGATGCAGATAACACAGAACCCTCACACGCTGATGGTGGGGTGCAAACTAGTCTAACCACTGTGGAAATCAGAAAAATGGAATGTCCTCAGAAAACAAAGCAGACCTACCATACAACTCAGCTATGCCACCTCTGTGTATTTAACCAAAAGATCCCGAGCTCACACATTCCAGAGACACTTGCGTGTGGGTGTTCACTGAAGTGTTATTTACAACAGCCAAGTAGAAGCAATCCAGGTATCCATCAATAGCACAACGGATAACGAATGTGGTTTATATACATTGTGGCGTTTTTTTCAGCAATAGAGAATAGTGAAGTTATGTCATTTTAATAGATGCAATTGGAGACATTCATACTATCATCATCTTGAAGAAGACAAGTATCATGCAGTTTCTCTTATTTGTGGGTCTAGATTTTACATAGACACATAGTATCACATATGTATAGAAGACACATAGTGGTCTGGAGGGATGGCTCAGCAAAGCACTGGCTACCCTAACAGAAGTCCTGAGTTCAACTCCCAGCAACCACACGGAGGATCTCATGCCCTCTTCTGGTATAAAGCTGTACATGCAGATAGAGCACTCATACTTAGAATAAATAAATCTTTTTTTTTAAAAAAAGACACATCACATATGCATAGAAGACAGATAGTATGACCACCCTAGATGTCTATCGACAGATAAATGTGGTACATATACAAAATGGAATTTATACAGCCATAAAAAATGAAACCATGATGCTTGCAGGAATCATATATATGCATATAAATGCACATATGTGTGGTCACAGAACTAGAAAGGGGCTCTTGAGAAGGAAGAGATCTAATAGGAGTTGGGAAATAATGTAAAGGAACATGCAACAAGGAGCAGAAATGAGAACTAGCTGAAGGAAGAAAGGGATCCGCTGGAGAGAATCGGGCATGAGAGAGGGTAGCAAGGGGGGCCAACGATGGAGAAGAAAATATAGTGACAGATGCATACAAAGACGCCTGAGGAAACCTAGGACTTTGTATGTTAACCTCAAAAATTATTTTAAAGGCTATGGCAGGGTAGGGCCTAGTGCCACATACTTGCAAACCCAACTTTGGTGAGGGCTGAAGCAGGGGAATCATACTTTCAAGGACTACTTGAGCTACAGAGTGAGTTTAAGGCCAGCATGGGCAACTGAATGACCCTTTCCCTTGAAACAAAAAAGCAAAAAGGCGGCAATGGATGTAGCTCAGTAGCACGGTGCTTAGCTAGCAAGCACAGCAACCTAGCTCTATTTCAGCACCATAGAAACCAAACAGAATTAAAATGTCAAAGTCTATGAAGGACTTAAACAGATGGCTGTACAGCAGTGTTTGCAGCATCTAGAACAGGAGACAAGCCACGGCTTATCAGCACGGCAAAGCCAAATAGAACACACCCAATAAAACAGTGCTCAGTCACAAAAAGAAACCAAGTCTTCATAATGCTATAAAATGCTAAGTGAGAGTCTGAGAATCTTACCAACATGGCCTCCTCCAATGGTGTATGTCTTCCCAGATCCAGTTTGTCCATATGCAAAAACCGTTGCGTTATAGCCCTCAATGAGTGATAACACTAGGGGCTTTATGCATATATTATAAACTTCATCTTGAGTGGAATTTTTGCCAAAAACAAAATCAAAAGTAAAAACTCTATCTCTCCCAATGATAATCTGCTGGGTGTTTGGAATATCCCTCACACAAACTTGATGATTATGAAGAACTTCTTTGCAAAGCAGAGGTCTAATTCTTACAGCGACTTTTACTGGTATTTCTTCCATTGCAGCTTGGATTTTACTGAATAGATTATCTACTTAATGTTCAGTAACAGTGTGAGAAACATCCATTTTATGTAAGATCAGAACTCCTGTATATTAAAATAAAAGATACAATTTAATTACTGGCTCCATTTATGCAAATAAAACCACACATTTTAAAGCAAAATCCTTTAGAATGGATTCTTTACCAGTACAAATTAAATTACAAAGAGTTGATCTGTCTTGTAAAGTGCTTAATTTAATAATTAAACAATTCAGCATTTAGGTTTGCTTCAAAATAGTTGAGGGGACTTGGGACACTGAATTGGTTAATTATAAAGTTAAGGAGTAAATATAAAGGATTCTATTGTATATTTATACAGTGGTAATGTTTTCTAGTTCACTAATATAAACAGTGAATAATGTCTAACAGAATTAGAAAATTCAGGCAAAAAAAAAACCTGAGGAGTTCTAAAAATGTTAAAAGCAAATATCTGGGAAGTCAGTAAAATGGTTCAGTGGTTAAGAGAACTTACTGCTCTTCTAGAAGACCTGATTCAGTTCCCAGCACATACATCAGGCAACTCACAACTGCCTACAACTCCAGTTCCTGCACACACATGGTACACATAAACTCATGCAGGCACACATATATACATATAAATAAATAGATAGATAGATTTAGATAGATAGGTAGATAGATAGATAGATAGATAGATAAATTTTAGCCCGGTGGCGGTGACACACCACCAGTACTTGAAAGGCAGAGGCAAGCAGATCTCCAAGTTCAAGCCCAACCTGGTCTACAGAGTGAGTTCCAAGACAGTCAGGGCCACACAGAGAAACCCTGTCTCGAAAAACCAAAGTAAGTAAATAAATTTTATAAATTATTTGTATTATATTTGAAGGTATTGAGAAATGGCATTTCATCTCATGAACATCAGAATTAAACCATGAAAGCAGTTTTAAGGGTTTCTGTATCAGTATAATTAAAATAATTAGTTCAAAAGCAATCAAAACTATAGGCTATAGTGATAGCTCAGCAGGTAAGCACTTGCCACACAAGCCTTGAGACACATGGAAAGGTGGAAAGAGAAAACAACTCCACTAAGTTGTCCTCTGACTTCCACTCATGTTCCATGACTCACTCCCCAACCCCAACACACACAATGAATTTAACTTTGAAAAATCCTAACAAATAGGAAAACGGGTCTTCCTATCTCTAAACACTGTCTTAGTTTCTTTTCCTGTGCTGTGATTTAAACATCCCATTGACAGCAACTTAAAGGTGCAGTCTATCATGGCAGGGAAGCCTAGACAGCAGCTTGAAGAAACTGATCACGTTATAGCCATAGCCAGAAAAGAGCAATTAATGCATGCTAGTGCTCAGCTTGCCTTCTACATTTTATATAGGCCAGGGTTCCCTTCCCAGGAAATAGTCCTTCCCAAAATTAAGATGGGTCTCCCAGGACAGCAAAATGTTTCAGTTTGTAAAGGTACTTGCCACCAAGCCTGACAACCTGAGTTTGATCCCTGAACCCACATGGGAAAGAACAGGCTTCCACAGATGTCCTCTGATCATCATGAACACGTGTACACACACACACACACACACACACACACACACACACACACACACAGAGTCTTCCTACATCAACTAACATATGATAATCTCCTACAGGCATGCCCAGATGCTGGGACTGCACCATGGTCACACATATTTAGCCCTAGAATAAACTATTTCTTATTCCTTTTTGAAGTGACAACTTTTTTATAACAGTTTCTGATGCCTTAATATGGGGGCCCAAGAATGATCTGCTTTCACAGGAGGAGCCACCGGGACTGGCCCTCGGTACCTCTTATGCCCAATGTTCAGGCAGTGCCTCCTCACACGTGTGTCAGTGAGTTTTTTCCGGGGCTCAGCCCTCCCTTGGTTTGGACAGTGGTGCGCTGGTTTATTCTGAATTGGCTGTTTGGATCCTGTTTTGTTTGGACATCTCTTTTGGTTTCCAGAGCGCTCGTTTTAGGAGTATGAGGGAAAGTAGCCAGTCTGGATTGGGGCATATTCTTTGTAAAAGTGGGTCTTAAGATTATCACCAACCTAGAAGACCACTGGACAACAATGGCATCTTGTGAACGACTTGGTATGGAAATACTATTTTGGTTTTATACAGGTTCTCACTCTGCAGCCAAGGCTGGTTTGGAACTCAGGGCAATCCTGCTGCCCCCACCTCCCCAGCACTAGCATTAGAGGTGTGAGCTACCACAGCTAACAGCTATGGAAATGTTAACCATGAAAATTAACGTTCACTAGTCCTTAAAAAAAAAAGCTAGCAACAGTAACAATGAATGCCCAAGAGGATCACAACAGAAACCTTGTATGTGACACTACTAAAAACTCAGGTCCCTTGGGCTTCAACACCCCAGAGTCAACAAACTATCTTTAGTGGGGTGGGGTGGGGTGCGGTGGATAACACATAGCTTGGCAGTTTTAATAATTCTCATCAAATCAACAACAACAAAAAAGCAACACTCATATGTATGGTAAACCCTTATATTCTAAAGCACTCTAAGAAATTCAGGGATGCAGTCTTTGATGATTCTTCCAACAGCCATCATACAGATTAGATCACTTTTTTAAAAAATAGGTCATCTCAGTAAGGCAAAAGCCAAGGTCTGGGCCGGTGCAATGGCTCAGCGGGCAAAGGCAGTTGCGGCCACATGCCTGACAACCTGAATTCGATCTCTGGAACCCACATAGCAGAAGTAAAGAACTTACAATTTTAAGTTGTCTTCTGACCTCCATATGCTCACATTCACACACACACACACACACACACACACACACACACACACACACACAAGGTTATGGTCTATGTTAAGCTTAACCCAACTTCTTTCGATGAAACTGCTAATTAAAAAAAATACCAGTTGTATTTTTCAACTGTGCAGTGGTGGCGCATGCCTTTAATCCCTGCACTCGGGAGGCAGTGGCAGAAGGATCTCCAAGTTAGAGGCCAGCCTGGTCTAGAGAGTGAATTCCAGGACAGCCAGAAAAGCAATCCTGTCTCGAAAAAAACAAAAAACAAATAAACGAAATACAAACTGTAATTGCAGTATTTTCACCTCACTGGTTTTTGTGACGGCAATGTTGACATAAGCAGTGTGGCCATATGCTGTTGCAGTCACCTACTGCAATCATAAGAAAAGTGATACATAAATATATGGCTCATAAAAAAAAATCAGTCAAGTTTTTTAAAGCTTGCATGCAACAGTTATTTTTCAGCTTCAGTTTGGTCCTCGGAAACCTATTAAAAGACAAACAAACAGCAGGAAACCTAATTGGCTGGTAATATTTAGGGACACCCACTGGATTTTTGAACTGTGCAAGGTAAGTACTGGGCCTCGTGCCTTGTCATTTGCCAGGAATAGGGTCTTCAAATACCGGCTTCTCCGGACGTGGCGGGAGTGTAGAAGTTGTGGACTGCGGGTTCCAGCAGGTGACGAAGCTCGCAGCATCTCACGACGGCATAAAGGAGCCTGAGCGTGAGCGGGGAACAGCCCCGGGCCGGTGGCGGACACCGGCGGCGCCGCACCGAGGCTTCCCTCGCGAGGGCAGGGCACACCGCGGCGCCCACCTCACGCCGCAGCCGCGCGCGCCCCGCCGCCCTCCGGCCCGCGCCCTGGCCCCGCGGCTACCTCAGGACCCCGCTCCGTCCGCCGCTCGCCCGCCGTGTTCGCGATTTTCAGCGGGACAGCCGCAGGCCGGCGCCGCCAGCTTCGCGCCCGTCGGCCCGCCGCACACCGTCCGGCTCGGGACAGCCCAGGTCTTCGCAGGCCCCGGCCTCACAGAGCGGCCTTTCTCCGCCCCGCCGCGCCCACGTCTTTTGTTGTCAACAGTTCTCCCGGCAACGGCGCAGCACGCCTCCCGCCGGCCCTCCGCACCGCGACCCCGCCCCCCGCTGGCTCCGCCCCAAGATGTCCCCGCCCTAGGTAGGCCAGGTTCACGCAAAACCCGCCCACAAGGCCCCGCCCACAAAAGGCCCCGCCCACAAAGGTCTCCCTCTGAGGAGTCCCCGGCTTGGCTCTGCCCAGGAGCCTTCTCCGAGCATCCCAGTAAACACACAGATGTGAGCCAGGTTTGAAAATGAATAAACTGGATTCCACGTTGAGTTTCAGTATCCACCTACTATCTCAGGTAGCTTGTTTTTGAGACAGGGTCTTATGTAGCCCAGGCTAATCTTGCCTTCGCTTCTGGAAACCCAGGACCCCAGGCACCTGGCACCACACTGCTTATAGGTGCAGAACCTGACCTGGTGAGGGGTGAACACCAGTAATTCTCAGCACTTTGGAGACCTGGGCAAGAAGACTGAGTCCAATGTCAGCCTGATCTATATATTGATACCCTCTTAGGAATAAAAAAGTTGGGGTGGGGGGAGTGGAACAATGGCTTTCAACTTTTACCTGTTCCATTAACCGAGATAAATTTGAGAACCCAATGTATGAGGCAGTATGAAAAAAATTTGCCATACGACTCAATACATATGTGTAAGTACATAAATGAAAACGAGTTTCATGAAACAATAGTTAGCTCTGATCTTATTCTAACTTTTCTTTTTTTAATTTATTTTAATTTTATATGCATTGTTGGTATTTTGCCTGCATGTATGTCTGTGTGAGAATGTCAGTCTCCTGGAGGTGGAGTTACAGGCAATTGGAAGTTGCCATGTGGGTGTGAACCCAGGTCCTCCGGAAGAGTAGTCAATGCTCTTAACCACTGAACCATTTCTCCAGCCCCCTTTAACTTTTCCTAATGTTGACTACAACCCCCTAAATTGATTTCATTGGCACAAAGGGTACAGTATAGTGATTGAGCATATGTTTATAATGTACAAGGCCCAGAGTTCATTCCCCGTGACTTTTTCTACAAACAACTGATTTCACAACTCAGTGATAGGACACAACCTGCAGTTTAATGTATTTTGGTCTTCAGTGAAAATCTAGCTGAAGATGATCAGGTAAGACATTTTCTATACAACAGCTATTGCTGTACTCTGGTGTCTCAAGGTTGATATTGCTGTAATGAAAAAACTTGGAGAGGAAAGGAAACGGTTTATTTGGCTCAGGTTTATCCTGAGTCACAGTCCAGTGAGGGAAGAAGCCACGGCAGGAACTCAAACTGAGCAGGAACCTGGAGCAGGAGTTGATGCAGAGGCCATGGAGAGGTGCTGCTCACTAGCTTGCTCAGCCTGCTTTCTCACAGAACCCAGGACCACCAGGCCAGGTGGAACCACCCTCAATGTTCTGGGCCTCTCATTTCAATCACTAATTAAGAAAATGCCCTGCAGGCCTGCCTACAACCCCACCTTGTGGAGACATTTTCTCAGTTGAGGTTCCTTCCTCTCACACTACTGTAGCTTATGTCCAGCTGAATTAAAACTTGGGTTTAAACGTGCTGTTGGGAAGTGATGGATGTCTCATCAACCATCTAGCGTCTGTCCTTGAAGAAATAGCGAGAAGCCTCCTTTCCTCTTTCCCCTCTTTTACCTCGAGGTCCTGAGGTAAGCAGTTTGCTTCTGTGTGCACTAACTGCTATAGTGTAAGCCTGACCATGGGTCAGAGCAGTGGTGGCACTGACTGGCCACGGACTAAACCTGTAGATATAACCATCTTACTAAATAAGAAACAGAGCCAAATGCAGAGTTAAAAGCCCAAGAGGTCAGAGCAGTAGCTAAGAGCTGAGACTTAAAACAGACTTCTTATCATCCGCTGACGCTGCTGTCCTTCCCTGAGAAAGAGACCTACTTCCTATGTGTCTGTCTTTTTATTGACTTTCTGTTCTGCCTACTCATTGGTTGTAAACCCAACCACATGACCTCCTTGTCACTGCCTGTCTATACAGACCTCCAGGTTTCTATGGTTGGTATTGAGATTAAAGGCATGTGTCTCTAAACTGGCTATGTCCTTGAACACACAGACTCTGCCTGCCATGTGATTGGATTAAAGGTGTGCTCCACCACCAGCCCAGCTTCTGCTATGGCTTGCTATTAGCTCTGACCCCCAGGCAACTTTATTTAACATACAAATAAAATCACATTTCAGCACAAATAAAATATCACCATATAAACCCTCTGAAACTGTGAGCCAGATAACTTCCTGTTACAAGAATTTGTGAGTTATATCTTAGGTATTGTCTGTCACTGTTCTACTGCTGTGAGGAGACACCAAGACCAAGGCAATATATAGAAGAAAGCATTTAATCGGGGGCTCACTTACAGTTTCAGAGGGTTAGTCCATTATCATCATGGCGGGGAGCACGGTGACAGGCAGGCAGTGGAGCAGCAGCTGATAGCACACATATGATCTTCAAGTTGTAGGCGGAAAGGATAAGACAGGGGCCTTGGAGAGGGCAAGAAGTGCACACTGACAAGTCCTGGAGAAGCCAGGGAAGTTAAACTCACAAGCATCCTTCAATGGAAGGAGATGTTTAACCTGCCCCTCCTGGAATGCTGGGAATGGTGTACTTTATAGCCTGATGATCCTTTGCTGTCTGATGAGCCAGGTTCTGCCCATATTTTTCAGAATTGATGGTTTATTTATCCCAGACCCTTTCCCCCTAAAACCTTGAGCATTACTTCTAGGCCATAAAACCCATCCTTATGAGTAATGTCACTTGTAATTTACAACAGCCTAAGAGACTTCTATGTTATCTTAGGGCCAGGCCAATCCTGACTCCCACAGGCATTATGTTTACCTCAGTGAATCTCACTAGACCCTAATTCTTGGGTACTATCTCTGAGTCAACAGTAACCATTCTTGTGAAAGAAGCCAGATGTACTTTGTAAAGAATCTTAATGTAGGTCAGGTGGTGGTGGCTGCACATCCCTTTAATCCCAACACTGGAGAGGCAGAGGCAGGTGGATCTCTGAGTTCGAGGCCAGCCTGATCTACAGAGCGAGTTCCAGGACAGCCAGGACTGTCACAGAGAAACCCTGTCTCCAAAAAAAAAAAAAAAAAAAAAAAAGTCTCAATGTAAAGATGTCTTAAATTTGTTGTGCACTTGGAAATAAGTTATCAGAAAAAAAAAATTTTTTTTCAAAATTGGGCTGTGCTTAACTATGGCTAACGTAAATGATCTGCCATCAGACTCTAGAAACTATGGCCCAGCACTGGTATCTAAAAATCAGTCTAGACTGAGTTTCATTCTTGTCTCTTTGCAGATCATTTTCCCTACTTGCTGTAAACCTTGCAGAGACCCCTCCAGGCCTGGCTTGGGCCCTTGAAACCTCAAAGTCTACCCCCAGTGACACCTCTTTCAACAAGACCACAGCTCCCAATCCTTCCCAAACAGTTCCACTAACTGGGTACCAAGTATTCAAATACATGAGTCTATGGGGGCCAATCTCATTCAAACCAGCCCAGATATTTTGCTCTAGTAACAGAAAGATGACTGATACATTATTCACCTATTGCATTTAATACCTACTGCTGAGCAACAGATTACCCTGAAATTAGTGGCTGAAAACGACAGACAGTTTCCACAGTTTGAGTCCTGAGCCTGGGAATGGCTCAGCTGAGTACTGATTCAGGGGCTTCAAAAGGTCCTATGCTCTCTCTAGTGATCTGTCTAGAACAGCAGTGTTAACCTGTGGTCACAACCCCTTCACAGGGGCCACCTAAGACCATCTGAAAACACAGATTTTTACATTACAGTTCATAACAATAGCGAAATTACAGTTATGGAGCAGCAATGAAAGTAATTTTATGGTTGGGAGTCACCACGACATGAGGACCCGTGTTAAGGGTCTTAGCATTAGGAAGGTTGAGAAGCTCTAGTCTAGAGCATAAATCAAAATAAGGGGAGAAAGGTCCCTGATAAAATAGAATGCCTTCTGTAATGAACATATTTTAAAAATGACTTTTGGACATAAAAATAGCCTAGTCAGGATCCCCACTACACTCAAGGCTGTACCTAATAACCAGAACCCAGTGACACCTGTTACTCAAGGTAACCAGGCATACAACTTTGTAAGCAGAAACCCTACGACACCCACTTGACACTCTTCAGGACTCCTGAAGACTGGAGAGATGCCACCTGCTCTGTCCTGCTGCTGAAGACTGTCCCCCAGGATCCTGACCCTTGAACTGGAGACTACTATTAGAGACTGGACCTGACCTCCTGCTAAGACATGCAGCCTTGGGGAGATAGGCTTAGGATCACAGTCAGGAACCTGGAGTGCAAACCTTGTGTGAAGACCCTCAGCATAAGAAAATATAATTTTTTTTATACCAACTGAGTGTACCTACCTTTGCCTGCAATAACTTCCTAGTGAGAAATTACTCCACACACTTAGAGATTAATTAAGGAAAATCTCTTTCATAGTGCTTGTTGGCTGGACTAACACCCAAGGAAGAGCTGGGTGTTCAACAGATTTTACTAAATTATATACACTTTAGGCTTATGCATTCCCCAAACACTGTCATCCTTAAATCTCTTCCAGATCCTGGCCCCAGGTTACATTTTGAACAATTTATACAAAGAGAGGAAACTAAAGTCTGGCCGTTCCGGCAGATAGGGAATTTATTTACACAGCAAAAATATTACATATTACTGGAATTATTTTAAGTACAGCAGTCTTTCTTGTTGTGGGATATTTTGATTGCACCCTGACACTCCTGAGACTGCCAATAAAGTTTACCTTGAATCAGAGGGCAGAACTAGCTACTAGCTGACCTGAACCAGCCATAGAGGTTTTGGAGGACTGAGGACATATAGAGACACAGGAAGTAGTAGGGAGGGGCTTAGAAAGAGTCTCGTCCCTTTGGGATCAAGGAAGGAGAGAGAGGACATCAGTGGTTGCTTCTTCACCGCTTCTCTGATCATTCAGGTTTTTATCCCATATCTGACTCCAAGTTTTTATTGATAAAAGAAAAATTAGATAAACACTTCAGTTAACTCTTTTCAAATAGTTGACCCAGGTTCACCTTGCCCACCTGGCAGAATTAGTTTTTCCTGATAAGAGCACAAAGGACTTAATGGCAGACCAGAAGTTTAGGATACTTGTGGACAGACAACCCCCAACCCTCCACATCCACACACCCCCTTTCTTTATGGATTGTTTCACCATTCATTTGTTAAAGGAATCTATGTTGGGTCAGGTGAAATGTAATCCAGCACTTGAAATGCTGAGGCAGGAGGATCACAAATGTGAGGACAGATTGGATATGTAATAAGAGCATGTTAAAGGGAAGAGAGGAGAAAAAAGGGGGAGAGGAGAAGCTACATCAATTAGTACAGAATTCTTCCTTTCCTCTCTCCCCCTCCCCTCCCCCTTTCCTTTCCCTTCCCCCTTCCCTTCCCTTCTTCCCCTCCCCTTTTCTCTCCTTTCTCCTTTCCTTCTTCCCTTCTTCCCTTCCTTCCCCTCCCCTCCCCTCCCCTTTCTCCTTTCCTTTGGTTTTTTGAGACAGGTTTTCTCAGTGTAATAACCCTGGCTGTCCTGGAACTCTCTCTGTAGACCAGACTGACCTCAAACTCTCAAGAGAGCCTCCTGCTCTGCCTCCCAGATACTGAAATTAAAGGAGTATGCCATCATTGCCCAGGAGAATTTCTTAAACTAGATTTGATCTAGCCTATCTGTGTTTTCATTTAACTTCTTTTATTGCCTTCATTTTTGTAAAACAGTAGAATTGAGGTCTTTATTAGATTCATGTTCAGAGCTTATGGCAAGATCAGGGTGGCTGTGCACTTCCTGCAGCACACCAGATGGGTGATGTCCACATAATCTGCTTTTAAAAATTATTTTTATGTGGGTGTTTTCCCAGCATGTATGTCTTTGCACCACATGTGTGCCTGGTGCAAGAAGTGGAGATACATATGGTTGGGAGATGCCATGTGCCTGCTAGGAATCCAACATTGATCCTCTGCAAGAGCAGAGTTTTTTCAACCTCTAAGCCACCTCTCTAGCCCCTCCCTCCTCAGTATCTCACCTAATGACTTCAGTGGCCACTGATAGTCATTTTCAAGATGTATTCATTAGATTGCAGAACAGTAAAAAATATTTATATATTGTTTTTGTTTTTTGTTTTTTGGAGACAGGGTTTCTCTGTGTAACTTTGTGCCTTTCCTGGATCACATTCTGTAGACCAGGCTGGCCTCGAACTCACAAAGATCCACCAGCCTCTGCCTCCAGAGTGCTGGGATTAAAGGTGTGTGCCACCACCACCCAACCTTTTTTTTTTTTAATTAAAGATTTATTTATTATATATACAGTGTTCTGTCTGCATGTATTCCTGAATGCTAGAAGGGGGCATCAGATTTCATTATAGATGGTTATGAGCCACCATGTGGTTGCTGGGAATTGAACTCAGGACCTCTGGAAGAGCAGCCAGTGCTCTTAGCCTCTGAGCCATCTCTCCAGCCCTCAAATTCTAATAGTCATTTTACATTCATTAGCTCATATTATTCTATAATAAAGGCCTCCTTCTACCTAGTTACCCTGAAATGGTGTTCATGCAGGAATAAGAGGGCTAGTGCTGCTTCCTTCTCTCATTTATCAATTTTGACAGTGATGAATTGACTCCTACCAACATACCAAAACCAAATATAATTTCTTTCCTTAGAGTATGTGTAATTATGAATTTATAGATTTTTATTTGTTTGCTTTCCAATACTCTACTGGGTCTCAAAGAGTTTCTAGGCTTCTCAGTACCATCATAACCTATTATTTTTAAAAAAGGATTTATTATTATGTGTGTGTATGTTTTGTCTGCAATATGTGTCTCTGTACCACATGTGTGCCTTGTGCCTGAGGAAGCCAGAGAAGACATCAGATCTCCTAGAACTGGAGTCACAGGGGGTGGTGAGCCACCATGTGGGTGCTGGGAATAGAGCCCAGGTCCTGTTCAAGAGCAACTAGTGCTTTCAAGCCCTCTCTCCAGCCTCATCACAGATTCTTTCACTTCATTTTGACCCAGGCTTCATTAAACTTAATTGAACTAGGGACTGGAGAGGTGGCTTAGCAGTAAAGAGCACGTGTTCTGGCAGAAGACCTGTGTACGATTCCCAGCACCCACATAATGGCTTACAACTGTTCAGAACTCTAGTTCCAGGAGATGGGACTTCTGTAGGCACTGGGCACCACACCTGATGCATATGCCTATACACAGGCAAAACACTCGCACACATAAAAGTTAAAAACAAAAACCAAAAACAACCGCACAATCAAATTTTAAAAACTGAATTTCAGCCCTGCAACAGGGATACTGGTTAGTTAGTTAGTTAGTATCAACGGACCTTTAGCCCACCCTGAGAACAGCGAAATAGGGAAGAAAGTGATGAGGCTGTAATAGCTGCTCTTCACATTATAAAAGTCAAACTAACAGTTTGTCTTTTGGAGAAAATCTTGGAAAATGAAATTTTTTGTTCACCATAGGTTTTTGTTGTTACTTGGGTAGGGCCTTTTATTATGGTACAGGCTAATAGTAGAATTCTGTTATATAGCACAGACTGGCCTCAAACTCACAGTCATCCTCCTGCCTCTGCCTCTAGAATTCTGAAACCACAAGCATGACCCACCAAGGCTTCCTATAGATGCTCTTCTTGACAGACTTTGAGCTCTGTCATAGCAAACGTGTAAAGCTACTTGTGACATATGGTGGCCTGGCTTCCAAATGTACGGCTTCTGCATTTGTAGCAATAGAGAAAACAATTTCTGAAAGCAGCCTGAAAACAGTGTGCCCTTTGCTTTGATGTAGCGACATCAGAAGCCAGTGGTACCATGCAGGCTGAGCAGTGAAAACTACTTTCCGCAAGGGGCTGGAGCAGTTAAGAGTGCTTACTCCTTTTTCAGAGGACCTTGGTTTGGTTCTGGGCACCTTCATCAGGTAGTGTATAACCCCGTTACTTCAATTACAGGGAAGTGTGACACCTGTGGCCTCTGCAGGACCCTGCATGCACATGGTACATATAAACCCATCCAGGCCTGATGACTATAGTTAAATCACCGGAACCCACATGGTGGTAGGAGACACTCAACACCTGCAAGTTACCCTCTGAATTCCACACATGTGCCATGGCAAGCACATGCATGTGCACACACATAGTACATAACAAAACAAACTGAAAATGTAATGTGTTTTTTGTCTCAAGCATGAAGTGCACAAACAGAACAGGTACCAGGGGTACAGCAGAACTCTGGATCCTCAAATTGGCGGCAATGGGGGAGGGTGTGGCTCTGTGGGAGCGTACCTGCCTACCTACAGAATACCAGAGGCCCTAGGTTCCATTCCCAACATCAAATGGAATAAAAACAAAGGCTACTATTGTCTCAGCTGCCATGCTTCAACAGACCATCTCTCAAAGAAGAGAACTTCCCTGCGTCCTTCCTGACAGCTGCATCCCCCGCTACCAGGATGATCACAAGCAAGGAGACAGGTTGACAGTTACTCACTGAGACTGAACCACACCTACCTCTGGATGGGCACAGGATCGCCTGCCCTTGAATCACACGAGGAGGAGGGACAGGCACCAGCTACTCCATGTAAGCTGTGTACTGCTCAGTCACTGTCACAAGTATCTAGCAGATGGCAGCAAGGTACTCAGACACAAAGCACCTCTCCCGGGTTTATGTGCTTACAGCATGAAGGCAGGGGTGAGGAGAGCCCCTAGGCATTTATCTCCGCACACTAACCAGCTGCACCAGAGCTTTGGTACTTAGCTCTGTGACACAGGAAATCATCTTACTGTAAGTCTCTTAAAATTACACTTGGAAAATTCTATCTTGATGATAATATTCTACTCCATGTTAAAGAAGTTTCTAAGATCTTAATTCAGTTCCAGTGAAGTCTAAAAACAAACATTTAGGCAAACAGACATTCAAAACCCACTACTATTACCAATAAAAAGCCCAAAATTAAATGCCAAGCTTGATCTTTTTTATTTTTTTCAAAGATAAATTCTTGGAGGTGGTGAGGTGAGAGTGAATCTGGGAGGAGTTAGGGGTAGATTGAGGGGGTAGGATCAAAGCTCACTGTATACAATTCTCAAAGAATTAATTAAAGTGCTGTATTAAAAATAATACAAGGTCTTAAGTATTCTAGGTTAGTCTTGTACTATCTAGCTGAGACAGATGACCTTAAATGTCTCCTTCCTGACTCCGTCTCCTCAGTGCTGGGATCACAGGTATGCAACATCACACACTTGGTTTTATACAGTGCTGGGAACTGAACTCAGGGCCCTGTTCATGGCAGGCACTCACTCCATCAACTGCACTGCATTCATAGCCCAATTTTTTTTAAAAGACTTTATGTGTATGTGCACATGTACGTGGATTACTGTGGAGGCCAGCAGAGGGCACTGATCTCTTGGAACTGGAGTTACTGGTAGTTGTTAGTGCCCAGGGTGGGTGCTGGGAACCAAACTCATGTCCTCTACAAGAGCAGCAAATGTCCCTAACTAGGGAACTGTCTCTTTAGCACTTATTTTTGACTTTTAAGATGACCCAGGATGGTCTAGAACTCATGATCCCTCAGCTTCCAACTTCTGAGTACTGGGATTACATGTACGTGTGCCACCACACCAAGCATTACTTGATGGGAGAATTCCCACTGAGCTACACCTGGTCTGGCTCCAGAGCACCTAGCCTTGATCCACCTTTTGTTTTCCTTGTTGCCCTTGAAGTCAATCTTGTCTGAGAGAGTCCCAAGGGTGCAAAGCCTATGCAAAACTTAGCTGGGAAAAATCCTGCACACTGTGATAGTCGTAAATTGAGAATCTGCATTTGCCATTGTCCTTTTGGAAGCTTAGGATGTTTTGGGGATATGGATATCGACTTGCTAAAAGTGTAAATTGGAAGATAATAAAGATGCCCTTGTAAATAAAAAAAGAAGGGTGTCTCAGTCCGAGAGAGACTGAGTCCCCCTGCAGCTGGAAAGGCTAAAGATCCATCCTTAAAGTACGCTATCTAATATTAATTATTATAGCACATAGAAAATAAGTAAATTGGCCTGTGACTCAGTGGTAGAGTACTTGCCTAGCATACACAAGGACCCCAGGGCCACAGAAACACAAAAGAGGGAAAGAAGAAGAACATGGCTATTATCATTGAAGATTATGCAATATGATTATGGGATTATGGGAATACACAATGATATGCCAAGAAAAAAAAAGAAAAGACTGGACAGTCAATTACCTATTCTTGTGATTTCTATCTCTATCAAATCAAAATGATGCAAATGACTGATCTAAAAGTGCAAGTATTTCCACTGGATCCATTGACATTCAGTGTCAGTAATAAATGCAGCGTGTGCGATGAAAGGGAATTCCTCTCATGTCATCCCTGTGGTTGCGGGCATAGTCCCACAAGTGAAAATCCAGAAGAACAGAGTTGATCTCGCCCTGAGGTTTCTCACCCCTTTTCTCAAAAAGCTCCAGAAGACAATCCCGGATCAGCTCGACACACCAAATTGAGCAACCTCTAATTTCCACCTCTAGTCTATCTCCATTTGAGAGCATTTCTCCTGCAAGAATTAAAAAAGGGAAAGAAAAAAAAATCATTTAGAAACCTAGGCATTGCTGGGCGGCGGTGGTGCCTGCCTTTAATCCCAGCACTTAGGAGGCAGAGGCAGGCTGATCTCTGTGAGTTCGAGGCCAGCCTGGGCTACAGAGTGAGTTCTAGAACAGGTTCCAAAGCTACACAGAGAAACCCTGTCTGGAAAAACCAAAAAAAAAAAAAAAAAAAAAAAATGAAGCCCTAGAGTGAGTTCTAGAACAGGTTCCAAAGCTACACAGAGAAACCCTGTCTGGAAAAACCAAAAAAAAAAAAAAAAAAAAAAAATGAAGCCTAGGCATTAATGTAAGAACACAAGTTAAATTCACAGTGACTGAGGCTGTGTCTGGCTTGCTTGACTTAGTACTCCAGGACCAGAACCTAGTATTACACTGTGCACATACTAGTTCCTCAAGCAAATCTGTTATATGAAGATATGGTAGTCCTAAATTTAAAGGGCCTTTTTTTTTGGGGGGGGGGGGGGAGACAGGGTCCTACTATGTAGCTTTGAGTGGTCTGTAACTCACTAGGTAAAACCAGGCTGGCCTAGAACTCACAGAGATCTGTTTGCTTCTGTCTTCCAATGCTGGGACTAAAGGTGTGCTCCATAACACATGGTTAGCGGTAAGGCTTCTTAAGACATGAATCAGAACTAAATGGTAGAGATTCAGATGAGCATTCTCATAGGTTTCCTCCATGTAGGAGCTTCATACCAGAGCCACTTACCAAAACTGTCTGCATGACCTCACATAAGGGGGCCCGAGTGAGGTCAACATAAGGAATACGTCAGAGGACAGCCCATGACCTCACATAAGGGGACCCGAGTGAGGTCAACATAAGGAATACGTCAGAGGACAGCCCATGACCTCACATAAGGGGACCCGAGTGAGGTCAACATAAGGAATACGTCAGAGGACAGCCCATGATCTCACATAAGGGGACCCGAGTGAGGTCAACATAAGGAATACGTCAGAGGACAGCCCATGACCTCACATAAGGGGACCCGAGTGAGGTCAACATAAGGAAAAGGTCAGATGACAGCCCATGACCTCACATAAGGGGACCCGAGTGAGGTCAACATAAGGAATAGGTCAGATGGTAGCTACCAATAGTTTCCTGGCTGTTGTTTCCTCCCAACATGTGGTTATCCAAACTGGAGGAAACTGGAGCAGAGTTTGTTTATTTTCCAACTAGCCGATACTTCAGAAAGCACCCATGTGGCTGAGGACTCTCCAGGTAGAGAACTAACCCAGGGCTGAGTTTACACTGACTCTGGTAAGAGGCCACTGAGGACAACGTGAATGGACTCTTGAAGCACACTGGCTCACAGCTTTGCAGTAAGTCTCTTAGAACCCAAATCATAAGCACAGTGCTACACCTAAAATAATAACTACAGCATTTCACGAAGAACTTATCTTCCAGTTAACTGTGATTTCAGCAGAAAAGGAAGGGGGAAACGTGAAAGAATCAGTCAGCAAGGACACAGGACCAAGCTCTCGGCACAAAGACTGATGTGCCCCACAGGGACAAAGGGCAGGAATAAGAGACAAAGACAGGAGAGAGAGGAGGTGGGTGGGGAAAGAGGGAGAGGGAAGGAATATTTTCCCCAGGGGCAAAGGACTGCCTCTGGATATAAAGGAGACAGATGTGGCCCATAGGAAAATGGTGGTTTATAAAGAGAAAAGGGGAAACCATGGTAGGATGGGGTGTTTAATTTTAATTGGGCACATTAATTAGGGTGGCCAAAGGGAGATTTTGTGTTGGAGTTTAATACTTTGATAGCTGAATCTTGGTAGTCAGCCTCAGCGGGAGGAAGTCGCCAAATAAGGGCCTAGCTCCTGGCGGCTGGCTTTAGGAGTGTGATCTCACGGTTTTCATCAGGGGGAGGGGAACCCGTTGGCACCAGGTTTGCCATGCTTGGGCCTGCTGGAGCCCTTCACTAGCCAGAAGCACAACACTGAACCTAAAGAAACTACAGCATTTTCATGATCAAGTTATCTTTGAGTTCACTGGCTGATTTCAGCAGAAAAGGAAGGGGGAAATGTGTCCAAACCTATATGATACACAACTTGCTGGTATCCAGGACAGGCACCAAAACTGTCTCGAACCCCCCCCCAAAAAAATTAAAAAATAAAGAACTAACATGAAAGTAATACAGTCATTTTTCTTGTAAAAAGAAGTCACTTTCTGTGGTGGTATTTGTAATCTAAGAAATAAAGCTTGCCTGAAGATCAGAGGACAGAGCCAGCCACAGAGTTAAACATAGAGGTCAGGCAGTGGTGACACACACCCTTTAAGATCCGTCTGGATCTCTGTGAGTTCAAGCCCACACTGGGCTACATGAGATTGATCCGGTCTAGGAGAGAAATAGAGCTAGGCAGTGGTGGCACATACCTTTAACTCCAGTATTTAGGAAGCACACATGCCATTAATCCCAGCACTAGGAAGGTTCAGACAGGAAGTGAAATGGCTGGGTGGAGAAAGGCATATAAGGCTGGAGAAGACAGGAACTAGAGCCTTTCGGCTAAAGACTTAGAGACATTTGATCTTTTGGCATTTACCCCAATATTTGGCTCTGAATTTTTATTATAATACCATTTAGGATTTGTGCAACAACTTTCACACAAACTTTTTAATTTACCTTACCTATTCTAACATGCAAGATGCCCAGCCTCATGTCTGTAACTGTGCCCAATCATGACTATGAAAGATAACTCAGTGGCAGGCCTTAACCCTAACTCTCTTGACTCAAAATCTTGTACCTACCACCTTCATATCACAATGCACTTTAGTCGGCTCAGTTAACACACATCAATCACTACATGTATTCTACACATCTCCATGAAACAAAATAGGTTTCATTTATCAAGCTCTGAAATTATAATGTCCATCTAAACACAATTTTCATTCTGTCCACATTCCACACTGTAAGCAAAGGAGTTGTTTGTAAACAAGCCCAAACAGACTCAGCAACAAACCACAGAACAGCAAACAAGGATATGAGCTGCAAACCTCTGAGAAGCTTCTTCAGTAATTCATTCGAGTATTTCAGGGCTCCAAAGTAAAGGAGAATCTGTGGCAGTCTGTAATCAGCAAACATGGTGATGCTGGAGATGTCCTTAAAGCAGCCATCTCCCTTTCCTTCCAACACACTCCATGTGTCTGCCACAAGGATCTGGGCTCGTTTGTAAAAGGCAATCCTTTTCCCCTGGTAAGTGAAGAATAAGGATCACTGTGGCTTCTGTGTAGTCTTAACGTATACTATTTAAAAAGGGCACTTGATGGAGACAGACTGTCCCAAAAAAACAAAAAAGGGCACTTGTTGAAAGCATTTTTTCAAGGGACAACGATCCTATTCTGTTGGTAAGAATTTATAAACTTTTTACAGAAAATAAAAGGATCTAACAGCAAGATGGCTCAGCAAGCTAAGGTCTGTGTTGCCCAGGACCCACATGGTGAAACCAACTCCCAAATGTTTTCTGACTTCCACACGCACACTGCACTACAGCGCACAACCCTGACCCAAACACATAATATATACATGTGATTTTTAAATTATTCTTGCCCAGTTTGCAACTCATGCATTTAATCCCAGCGCTAGAGGCAAGTGCATCTCTGAGTTTGAGGGCAGCCTGGTCTACACAGTGCCCAGACCAGCAAGGATTACACAGTGAGACCCTGTCTCAAAACATTATCATTACAAATCCTCTGTTTTTGTTTTCTGAGACAGGGTTTCTCTGTGTAGCTCTGGCTGTACTAGAACTCACTCCATAGAACAGGCTGACCTCAAACTCACAGAGACATATCTGCCTCTGCCTCTCTAGTGCTCGGATTAAAGGTGTGCCCACTATGCCTGCCTGGTTTTGTCATGTCCCACACCACCACCACCCCCTCACTCAGCCACCCAAGGTACACAAAATATTCAGTGTAGATGTAACGGTCTTATTAAATAAGAAACACAGAGGCAAATACTGAGTTAAAAGCCCTCAGAAAGAGACCTACTTCCTGCGTGTCTGTCTTTTTATTGACTTTCTGTTATGTCTACTCATTGGTTGTAAACCCAACCACATGACCTCCTCATCACTGCCTGTCTATACTGACCTCTAGGTCTCTGTGGTTGGTATTGAGATTAAAGGCCTGTGTCTCCATGCTGGCTGTATCCTTGAACACAAGAGATCTGCCTGTCATGTGATCAGGATTAAAGGCGTGTGCTACCACTGCCAGACTTCTGCTATGGCTTGCTATTAGCTCTGACCCCCAGGTAACTTTATTTATTAACATACAAATAAGATCACATTTCACCACAAATAAAATATCACCATATTCAGTCTTGATACCTTTTGGCATTCAGTAGTCATTTTCTTCTTTTCTTTTCTCCCTCCCTCCCCCCACCCCCCAGTGCTAGGGATCAAACTCGGGGCTTCATGTGCACAAGGTAAGCACAGGGAGCTATGGCGAGTGACCAAGGAGCTAGATCCCTAGACGCCAGCATTTTCTTTCTTTAAAAGGAAAAAAAAAAATTATTTCATTTCTAATCATTTGCACACGTGTTTGGGGTGGTGGTGGTCTATGACGCATGTATGGGTGCTTGGAGAAGCCAGAGACATTAGATATCCTGGAGCTGGAGTCACAGGTGGTAGTGAACTGCCCAGCATGGGTGGTGGGAGCCAAACACTGGTCCTCTGGGAGAGTAAGTGTTTGGTTTTTTGGGGGGTGGGGTGGGAGTTGAGACAAGTTTTCTTGGTGTAACTTCGGAGCCTGTCCTGGAACTGGCTCTGTAGACCGGGCTGGTCTTGAACTCACAGAGATCTGCCTGGCTCTGCCTCCTGAGTGCTGGGATTAAAGGCTTGTGAGGTGGTATTGTGTTTCCCAAAATATTGTGCACCCTAATAAACTTATCTGGGGTCAGAGTCAGAACAGCCACAATATTAAACATAGAAGTTAGGCAGTGGTAGCACATGCCTTTAATCCTAGCATTCCAGAGATAGAAATCCCTCTGGATCTCTGTGAGTTCAAGGCCACATTGGAAACAGCCAAGCATGATGACTCACGCCTTTAATCCCAGAAAGCCAGCCTTTAATCCCAGGAAGTGATGGTAGAAAGCAGAAAGGTATATAAGGTGTGAGGACCAGAAACTAGAAGCATTTGGCTGGTTAAGCTTTTAGGTTTTGAGAAGCACAGTTCAGCTGAGAACCATTCGGATATGAGGACACAGAGGCTTCCAGTCTGAGGAAACAAGATCAGCTGAGAAGTTGGCCAGGTGAGGAAGCTGTGGCTTGTTCTGTCTCTCTGACCTTCCAGCATTCATCCCAATAACTGGCCTCAGGTTTGATTTTATTAATAAGACCTTCTAAGATTCCTGCTACAGCTTGAGTCACCACCGCCCGACTGAGTAAGTGTTCTTAACCTCTGAGCTAGCTCTCCAGTCTCTTGCACTCATTTTCAATATTAGTCGTAAATATATGTCAATGTGCTATAATTCAACTAGTTATTATTTTTATATGTAGACAGCATTGTTTTTGAAAAATTCTTTAACTGAAAACATGCTTATCTGTGGTCGGGGGTGTAGTCCAGCGGTTACATATTTGTCCTCTGACATCCACATGGGTGTCTTGACACACACGCAGTGTACACAAGTGCTTGGGCATGTGCACATGCACACACAGATAAGTAAAAATGTAAAAACATGTAAATTTTAAACAGTAAAAAACGATATCTTATAAAAATACTCCATCATAATGAGAAATAACCTATTACCTAGCCTTTCATAAAAGGTTTACCTCCTTTTATGAAAAGAACATTTCTAAAGTGGCTATTGAGGACTTTTGGATGAGAGGAAGCAGGTTCCCTGCACCCACGAGTGGTTCACAACCATCCCTAACGCTGGCTCCTGGGGACACCCTCTTCTGAACTCCATGCGTACTAGCCATGAACATGGCACACATAGACACAGGCAAGCAAAACATTCATACACAAACTAAACACATCTAAAAAAGAAATGAAACTCAGCCTGGAGGAGGGAGACTTAATTGCTTTTCTGTTGCTATGATAAAGCACCATGATCCGAAGCAATTTAGAAAAAGTAGAGTTGGTTTGGGTTTACAGGTCCAGAGGGAGATTCTGGGGGAGGAGACCGGCCACGGGCCACAGGCATGACTGACAGCACAGCACAGGAGGCTGAGAGCTCACAGCTCATACACATACAATTAATCAGTCAAAACAGAAAATACTCAGTGACAAGGATTCCAAAGGATTTCACAAAAATGAAACCTAGGTGTGTAGTGGGAGCATAAAACCAATGCTCATCATTAAAAAGTACATCCATTTAATTTTTTTTGTATCATAAAACAAATTATTATAACTGTGTAAGAAAACATACACCAAGCTTCCCAAGAAATACGTTATTCCTAGAGAAAAACTGTTATACATTCTACCTTCTGATTCTCGTCCAACTTCATGAACTTTTAAAGTACTAAAGGTGCTTCTTTATCCTCAAGTGACAGCATTATTTTGAGGGCTGAAACATTTTAAAGGAATAAAAGACAAAATAAAGGAAATTTTCAACTGGAAAACAAAAAATAATGGATCTGAAAGGCAAATTTTGTTTTTGCTTCTAGTCCACAGTAAACAAGCCTCAAATTTTAAGTTGCTAGCCTTAAAAACAGCTCTGGAAAGAAAAGCATTAACTCAGAATCATTATGGATTCCAAAATCCTCTGGCGATAAACTCACCTTAAACTCTGTCACATCTCTGTAAGAAGGAAAATTTTTAACAACCAGGTACATTAACCTCTGTGCACTCTTTTCACTTTTTTTGACACAATTAAGAAAAGAGCCTCCAAATTTGTCCAGCAGAATTTTCCCAGTCTCATTTAGAATCCGATGCCTCTCTTCTATTAAAGGCATGGGCACAGCTGTGTCTGAACGAAATATATTCCGAACTTGATCAAGAGTCACCGTGGCGTAGTAGGAGGCACTAGTTATTGGTATCCCTTTAAAGAGAAAATTCAGAGATTTTTACAACTTGTAAATAATATGGAATCAAATTCACGTTAAAGATGATGGAGTGCAGTGCTGCTGGCCTACTCTGAGCATTGGGGTAGGGGGTGAGGCAGCAGGATGGGATCCCAGTGAGTTCAAGGCCAGTGTAGTCTGAATTCTACACCGGCCAGGGCTACTCAGTGAGACGTCATTCTATCGGAAGACTAGGGTTCAATTCCCAGCACCCACATGGCGGTTCACGACCTTCTGTTACTGTAGTTCAAGGGCATCGACCTCCGTGGGCATTGCATGCACATGGTGCACAGATATGCATTCAGGCAAAACAAACAAAACAACAACAACATACAAACAAAATAAATAACTCTAAATAAGTGCTCCAGATATGCATAAAAGGTGCACAAATAACAATCTGAAGTAACTCCTGCTTCGATGTATATTTACTCAAACACTACTCACAACAGCAATGTGACATTGCTATAAAATGTGACATTGTATAAAACGTTCTATAATCTGTCCTTTTCTTCTTCAGGTGGTGTTCACTTTTCATTTATTTTCCTGTGACAGGGTTTCACTCTCTACGAGCCTGGCCTGAAACTACGCTGTTCAGGCTGGCCTAGAAACCAGTGATCCTCCTGCTCCTGCTGTGGCCTGGAGTGCTGGGACTGTGGACAGGAACCACTATGGCCAACTTAAAGTGACTTTTTTTTTTTTTTTTAAAGAAAATTGGCTTTGTCACTGAAAGGACCAAGCAGAAGCCCTAACAGGCTGCTCAGTCTTTTCTCAGAGATCAGGCCCCAATTTCAGTTTCCTGAGACTTGAGCAAGCAGTTTCTAGGAGGGCCATAAACAAAAGACAAAGTCCTTGTCTTGCAGTGGCTCCCTTTCTGCATGTACTGTGGTAGTATTGTGTTCCCCAAAATATTGTGTACCTTAATAAACTTATCTGGGGTCAGAGAACAGAAAAGCCACAAGATACTTAGGCTAGAAAATGTTAGCACACGCCTTTAATCCTAGCATTCCAGAGACAGAAATCCCTCTGGATCTCTGTGAGTTCAAGGCCGCATTGGAAACAGCCAGGCATGGTGACTCACGCCTTTAATCCCAAAAAGCAGCCTTTAATCCCAGGGAGTGATGGCAGAAAGCAGAAAGGTTTATAAGGCGTGAGGACCAGAAACTGGAAGCATTTGGCTGGTTAAGCATTCAGGCTTATAGCAGCAGTTCAGCTGAGAGCCATTGGGATGAGGACACAGAAGCTTCCAGTCTGAGGAAACAGGACCAGCTGAGGAATTGGCAAGATAGCTGTGGCTTGTTCTGTCTCTCTGACCATCCGGCATTTCACCCCAACAACTGGCCCGGGGTTTGATTTTATTAATAAGACTCTCTAAGATTCAGGCTACAATGTACTCTGACCGCTCAAGGCTCAGCCAATTGTTCATTGTCTGGGACCCCTCACCAACTCAGAGCTATGTGCATGAGTCAAGGACAGAGCCTGGACCATTGAGTTAGCTCCCAGTCAATACGTCCCAGTCCAGCCAGCCTTCAAGGCAGCTCAAGGACAAATCCTGTGACCAGGCTTGCCCCAAATGATTAAGGTAACCCCCAACTAACCCTAGCCAATTAAAAGTTACTAACATGATTGCCACTCCCATAAACCAACCCTGAGTCTGTTCCTATGTAGTCTGTAGACCCCAAGCCCCCCTTGCTTTAAAAACCCTGCCCCCGCCGGGCGGTGGTGGCGCATGCCTTTAATCCCAGCACTCGGGAGGCAGAGCCAAGTGGATCTCTGTGAGTTGGAGGCCAGCCTGGTCTCCAAAGCGAGTTCCAGGAAAGGCGCAAAGCTACATAGAGAAACCCTGTCTCGAAAAACAAAACAAAACAAAAAAATATTTTCAAGCCAGGCGGTGGTGGCGCACGCCTTTAATCCCAGCACTCGGGAGGCAGAGGCAGGCGGCTCTCTGTGAGTTCGAGGCCAGCCTGGGCTACCAAGTGAGTTCCAGGAAAGGCGCAAAGCTACACAGAGAAACCCTGTCTCGAAAAACCAAAAAAAAACAAAAAACAAAAAACAAAAAACCCTGCCCCATTGCTAATGGGGGGGGGGGTGTCTCTCCTGCTCTGCTGCTGTCGGACAGACTGAGAGTCCCGAGTTAACTGGTAACAAAGAGTCTGCTTTTGCATCGGTTTCGGTCTCTTGGTGTTCTTCGGGGGACTCAGGGTACAACAGTCACCTCTGCTGACTGACATATAGCTTCTGTGTGTGGACTTCAGCCTTAGGCAGAGGACATCTCCAGACCCGCACCAGGCAACAGGTGCGAAGGGCCACACCCACCTTGGTCGAGCGCTCGGTTCACCGCGGCGCACAGGGCCCAGAAGCCGGTGTATGCTCTCCCGCCGTACCGCACCTCACACTTGTGCTCCTCCTGCTCCGCCCAGAAGGAGAAGTTGAGCGTGTCCACTACGAACACCCAGTTGAGCGCAGCCTCGTCGGCCCCGCGCGGGTTGAGCTCGTGCAGGGACTTCCACTGCTCCACGCGCCACGCCGAGGCCGCGGGCAGCAGCAGCTCGGCCGTCCTGCGCACGCCCTCGAGGTCCACGTACACGTCGCGACTGTTCTCTGTCACGAACCATGCCGCCTCGCGCGGCGGCAGCGGTGCATCCATGCTGCGCTCGCCCTGGTCCGCACGGCTGTGGCCACGCCCACCTTGGGGCCGCGCACTTGGGGCCTCTTCCGGATGTGAAATCCGGAAGTCGCATCAGGAGGCTTCCGGATGGACTCTGTGGCTCCGGGCTCGGCCAAATTGTTCCTGGTCGCACGCCAATGGCACGCGGGTCTTTGAGGAAGACTTGGGGATCGCGTGGGTCGTGGGGACTCAAAGTTACTGCGGCGCTGCCTGGTGGCGAGATGTAGACAAGCCTTCGGGGGCAGCCAGCAAACGGCTACTTGGCTGCACCCCCAGCAGCCCCTCTGTCTCCACACTTCAGAGGCCGAATAGATGTTTAGGATTAGTTGGAACATTGAGTAGAGGAGGGAACATTATTGTGTGTCTGACCTTGTGCGCAGTCACTTGCTGTGGGAAGTTCTGTATGGCAAATGTGTTGCTAATTAGTCGATAAATAAAACACTGATTGGCCATTGGCTAGGCAGGAAGTGTAGGCAGGACAAGGAGGAGAATAAAGCTGGGAAGTGGAAGGCTGAGTCAGAGACACACTGCCAGCCACCACAATGAGAAACAGCTTGTGAAGATGCCGGTAAGCCACGAGCCATGTGGCAAGGTATAACTTTATGGAAATGGATTAATTGAAGCTGTAAGAACAGTTAGCAAGAAGCCTGCCACGGCCATACAGTTTGTAAGCAATATAAGTCTCTGTGTTTACTTGGTCGGGTCTGAGGCTGTGGGACTGGCAGGTGATAGAGATTTGTCCTGACTGTGGGCCAGGCAGAAAAACTCAAGCTACAGTCACTGGATTTCCTGCATGTAACAGGAGTGATGGTGAGCCCCGGTTTGCAAGTAAAGGGGAATAACCGTATGATGAGGTTCCCCGAAGGGAACTGTATGAGCCAACTGTAGGGAAAAGGACCAGCCAAAGAAACCCACCCTGGCCCTGAATCCAGAGCCAGTGAAAGAAACACTTTAGCCCTGAAACCAGATCCAAATCTGCCCCTAACCAACTAAGCAGAAAACGAACCAATCTCTGAGCACGAGATCGAGGCAATCAGAGCTCAAGGGACTGAAATCTGACCAATTCCCACCCAGAAAAACTTCCTCATGGAAGCCCTGTTATAAGCCCTGCGCGCCAGCCTGTTCAGTTCGCAGCTGCCTTTTTCCACCCTGGCAGAGTGGATTCTTCCCTCCCAATAAATAAATCTCTTCTTTCGCCAGAGCAGAGTTGAAACCTGGACCGAGCGGAGCAGAGAAGGGCTTTAACACTTTGGCTGGGGAAACCTTCCCCTAGGGGACCAGAGTTGTTGAAACCTGAACAGAACTGTAACTAACAATTTCGTTGGTGAAGCCCTGCGCTGCTGGAGCAAGAGCTGTTACATTGCAGCAATCTTCCCTGGAGCAGGGCTGTAAGCTGCTACGCTCTCTGTGATTTGTGCTATTCCTTGGCTCCCAACTGCCAGAACACTTTTCCATCCGAGCTGTAACACTTAGTATTCCTTGGCTGCCGATTGCCAGAACCCCTTTACATCTGAGTTGCAATGCTTACATCAATCATAAATGCTAACCATTCTGGTCATTAAGTGGTGACAGGGCAAGACAGTGCAAAAGTTCCTCTATCATGTATTCTTGCCGCTCTTGATGGAGAATCCCATAGAAAATTACCCAACTCTCTATTCTAGGACCCAGAGGTCAGCTAACTTAGCTTCTGTTAAAACTGCTTGTTTGTGTGGAATCCCCTCCAGCTAACTGCTTTTCTCCGATTTTGTTAAAACTGCCCTGGAGGAGTTTGGAATGGGGGGCGGGCTGGGGGGAAGGTGAGGGGGGCGGGAGGGGGGAGAACAAGGGAATCTGTGCCTGTATGTAGAACTTAATTGTATTGCAAAATAAAAATTAAAAAAAAACAAAAAACAAAAACTGCCTACTTCTTGAAAACTTCCCTACAGGGGCTGAGCGAGGTGGCAGGACGTGGTGGTTCCTGCCTTTAAAAGACTGATGATCGCCGGCCTTGGTGGCGCACGCCTTTAATCCCAGCACACGGGAGGCAGAGGCAGGCGGATCTCTGTGAGTTCAAGGCCAGCCTGGGCTACCAAGTGAGTTCCAGGAAAGGCACAAAGCTACACAGAGAAAAACCAAAAAAAAAAAAAAAAAAAAAAACCAAAAAAAAAAAGATTGACGATCTTCCAGGACAGGCACCAAAAACTACACACAGAACCCCTGTCTGGAAAACAAACAAAACAAAACTGGTGATCTGGACCCTCAGGACCACACCCAAGTCCCTGAATACCTGGGTGTGGTCCCAGCTGGCTAGAATAAAGACTTTCAATTGACTATGTACTGTAAGTGGTGATCTCTAGTGGGCTACCCAGAAGAACAAAGTAGCAACTATAGACAATAAATGAAATATCACCCCAAATTCCAAGTTTTAACAGACTTATCAATAGATACATTGGTCAATGTAGAAGTGATCCAAAGTTGCCTGGGAATGCAGAATTAGTATAAAAGGATGTTTTTATTCTTTGAGATGTTGTTTTGAGATAAGGCCTGTGTAGACTTGGATCACCCAGAATTTACTGTGTAGACCATGCTGGCCTTGAACTCAAATAGATCTGCCTGCCTTTGTCTCCTGAGTGCTGGGATTGAAGGCACCCATGGGTCACCATGTCCAACTTTGTCTTGTTCTTTAGATGTTGATTTGTTGTTGTGGAATATTAGTTTAAGATGTGTTATATTCATTTATGCTGTGGAATATTTGTTTAATGGTGCAAAGATGTGTTGCATTCTTTTATGCTGCATTAGTTTAATTCTGTAAAGCTGTGTTACTTTGCCTGTCTAAAACACCTGATTGGTCTAATAAAGAGCTGAACGGCCAATAGCTAGGCAGAAGAGAGAAGTAGGAGAAATCTAGGCTAGAGAAAGTGAGCGAGGAGTGAGAAAAGGAGGAGAGGAGGACACCAGGGGCCAGTCACCCAGCCACACAGCTAGCCTGGACTAAGAAGGAACGAAAGATATATAGAATAGAGAAAAGTAAAAGGCCCAGAGGTAAAATGCAGTAAAAGAGAAACAGGATAATTTAAGTTAGAAAAGCTGGCTAGAAACAAGCCAATCTAAGGCCAGGCATTCATAAGAATAAATCTGTATATTTATTTGGGAGCTGGGTGGCAGGCCCTCAAAGAGTTAAAAAACAAAACTACATTTTGTATCCTGCAATTTTGCTCTTTATTAGATTCAAAAAATTTTTTTCAGAGCTGAGGACCGAACCCAGGGCCACTGAGCTAAGTCCCCAATCCCCAAAATTCTTCTAGTAAATTTTATAAAGGTCTTTTTTAAAAATTTATTATTTTTTTGTCAGGAGTATTTTGCCTGCATGCATGTAGGTGTAACTATGTATGTACCTTAGGCCCACACAGGCCAGAAGAGGGCATTGGAGCTCTTGGAACTGGAGTTACAGGAGATTGTGAGTGGCAATGTGGGTGCTGGGGCTCAGATCTGGGTCCAGTGGGAGAGCAGCCAGTGCTCTTAACCTTTGGGACAGCTCTTAAGTCCATATATAGTGCCTTGTAAATAGAGTCCCATTTTCTTTTTTTTTTTTTTTTTTTTTTTTTTTTGGTTTTTCGAGACAGGGTTTCTCTGTGTAGCTTTGCGCCTTTCCTGGAACTCACTTGGTAGACCAGGCTGGCCTCGAACTCACAGAGATCCGCCTGGCTCTGCCTCCCGAGTGCTGGGATTAAAGGCGTGCGCCACCACCGAACAGATGGATTCTTTTCCTATTTTCAATCACAGCCAAGACTTCAAGCACTATATTGAATAAACAGGGAGAATGGGCAGCCTTGTGTCATTCTTGATTTTAGAAGAAATGCTTAGTTTTGTTGTATATACTCTATTGAGGTATGATCCAGTTCATCTATTTCTTTCTTTCTTTTTTTTTTTTTTCCTGGATCTGAGGACCAAACTCAGGGCCTTGCGCTTGCTAGGCAAGCACTCTACCACTAAGCAAAATCCCCAATCCCCAGTCCATCTATTTCTAACATCTGCAGAACTTTTTATCACAAAGGCATGTTGAACTGTGTCAAAGCCTTTTTAATTGAGATTATATGGTTTCTGTCTTTAAGTTTGTTTATATGGTGTACTACATTTTAAAAAAGATTTATTCATTTTATGTATATGAGTGCTCTATCTGCATATACTATACACCTTTATTCCAGAAGAGGGCACCAGATCCCACTATAGATGGTTGTGAGCCACCATGTGGTTGCTGGGAATTGAACTCAGGACCTCTGGAAGAGCAGTAAGTGCTCTTAACTGCTGTGCCATCTCTCCAGCCCAGTGTAGTACATTTTTGATTATCTATGTTGAGCCACATCTAGATATCTCTTCATCCAAAGAAATTAGTCATCACCATTAACATTTCATATTGTATATAGCCACCCCAACTCAGACAAGTTCCTCATTTTAAAAGCTTTATTATTTTATTTTACACTATAAAGTAGCAAGGAAACTTAAACACAGCAATAGTACAAGTCAGATACACTACAGAACAAAGGGCTGGGAGTACTCAAGGGCCTGGATCTCAAACTTAAGTGTCTGAGCTTTTCCTTGGGTCAGATTTTTTTTCTCAAAGGGAAATGACTAAGCTTGGAGGAATGGTATCCATTTGCGCAAACTGACAGTGCCGACTTTTATGGCTCTACTAAGTAGACCAGTTTGGAGTCCCAACATGCTTGAGAATGTATATACACATGACTGGCCACCTGCAGTACACAGCAGAGAGCAGGCAGAAGAGACCTTGCATCAAAATCAAGGTTAAAGGAGAGAAATGACTTCAAAATAGTCCTCTGACCTCCACTTAGGTTGGGGTCCCCAAGCACCTACACTCATTCCCATAGGGGGATGGGGTTGAGTAACACAGTCTGTTAGTTACTTGTCTTACTGGTGTCACAAAAACACCTGACAAAAAACTTAAATATTGTTTTGGTCCAGCTTGAAGACAGTTTTATCATGGCAACAGGAGCTGAGCTAGCCACTCACATCTGCAGTGAGGAAGCAGAGCAATGAATGATTATGCTTAGTTCACTTTATTCAGTCTCAGACCCTAGTCCATAGAGAGGATGCACCTCCAATTTAGGCGAGTTTTCCCACTTCAATTAACCCAATCTGGATTCCCTCTCATAGGCAGTAATATTCACCACCACACCTAGGAACATGCCCATTACTAGTCCCTCCATAGATTGGTTTAGTTGTTATGCTTATTGCTTTGTCTTGATAGGGTCTCAGGCATCCATGGCTGGTCTTGAGCACCTTCCTATTCCTGCCTCTCCTGTGCTGTCAATTTGCATCATAAACCTTTTTATTTGGCTTTTCAAGACTGGGTTTTTCTGTGTTGCTGGCTGTCCTGAACTCCCTCTATAGACCAGGCTGGCCTCAAACTCAAGACACCCACCTGCCTCTACTCCCCAAGTGCTAGGATTAAAGGAACGTGCCACTCCACCCCTCGCTTAAAACCTTTTAAAATGGACATTGAAATTTCATTTTTGTTAATACCAATTTAAGACTTTTGTGTATGACATGAGTAGGCACTCTGATCTCTGTAAGTGGAGATAAGAAGACAACTTTGTGGGTTCTGGGGATTGACCTCAGGTTGCAAGGCTTGTGTGACAAGTGCTGGCTGGCCCCTGGATTTAATTAACCAGCACCCTTGGTGTTTTTGTTTGTTCTAATTAGTACTACGAAGCTGTGCCAGCCTTGGTGTGGTGGTGTAAAATTATAACCCCCTACATTCAGGAGGCTCAGGAAGGACCAGACTGTGAAGGCCAGCCAGGTAGCCTGTCTTAAAGTAAACAAAGAACACAAGTTGATATGGGTTCGTAGAGGTGTGCCAATTCTGACCAGTTTCATCCATGGAACGCCCATAGTCAAGGGTATTGAGTCTTCCAAATTGTTCCCTGACCCCCACACATGCATGGCACACATGTCCACCCCACCCCACACAAATAAATCTAATATAGAATTTGGGATTATTTCTGAGTTTTTGGAAAAATCTGATTTCCAAACTTCTGGTAGACACATTAAAAAAGACCCTATTAATCATATTTTTGAGGGGCTAGTAAAATAGTTCAGTTGGTGGAAAGTGCTTGCTGTACAACCATGCGTTAAGGTTCCCAGAACCCCATAGAAAGTCAGGGCAGAAGCCTGAAAACTGCTAGGAAGAGAGCCAATTCAACGAACAACCAGGAAGGTGAAGTCAGAAAACCCTCTGGCCCCCACACCCTATGTAAATCCCCTCATAAACAGATACATGCATACAAACTTCACTAAGTCTTATGCACCAGTTGCTCCCTGGAAAATTGCATTGTAGAGTTTCCTTTGAAGTCTTGCTATGTACCCCTTGGTTGGCCCAAACCTTCAATGATCCATCTGCCTGTCCCAAGATTATAGGTATGCACAATCCTGCCCAGCTGCCGAGATACTGGGCATAGAACCAAAGGCCTCAAGCACTCCACCAACTAAGCCACTCCTTTACAGTGGGCTAGCCTGGTTCTTAGTCCTTAGACCACTAGGTAAAAAGCCCATCCTTCCCAAAACTTTATTCAAATCAGTGTCACTCTCCGGGGCATCCATGTATTGATGCATTTATGTTGTTGAAAGAACACTGTGTTCCTTTACTGACCTTGTGAAAGCAGTCTTAAGGGATGCTTCCCTCCGGCAGTACTAGCAATTTGTTACTTTTTTGCTTCACTCCAAACTTAAACCCTAATTCACTTAAATGCCAAGGCAAGGCCGGCCATGCCTAGGACGCAGCACAGCTAAGCCTTACCCTTCTGGAAAAAAATCTCAGGTTATGACTTGCTGGTTTTGAGAGTGAATTCATTTAATGGTTCCCTAACGAAACTACATGCCCTTCATAAGCATGTCACCCCTACAAAGTCCTTGGCAAGCACTACTCAACATGTGTTACAACAAAAACCTGCCCATTTTACATTCTTACACCAACCTTTTCAAGCTTAAGCTATGACTCTATCTCAAACTCACGGGCACAGGAACCAAGTTATCTTTACTCACTGCAGTTATTTTACACTGTCTCCAATGAGTCACACATTTGAGGCTTGATTTACTCAAAATGACTGAGTTCTTAGGTGATCTAATTGTCTCTAAGAACTTCCTGAACTGTCTATGGACTGCCCTTAACCAGACTTTGTCTCTTATGTGCTAAAAAAAACATTCCACACAAAAAACCCCAATGTAATTTAAGGTTACTTACTATATTTCCTTACAAGAGGAACACGTCAACAAACTTTACATATTATCAGTCAACCCCCTTTCAAATTGGGAACACATCAAACTAACATCATGGAAGTTTTATTTAGATGTGGATTTTGAACTATCAATACAGATGCCAAGTTACTACACAAAACATCCACAGGAACTTTTTCCATTTGTTTTGAATCGTTCACAAACATTTCCTACATAATTCAACACACAACAGAGAAATGGTACATCTTTTTTCTTTCATTGTGCATACAATGGAAAAACAAGTATATATATATTTTTACAAAGTTCAACTAACAAGACACTAGCAGGTTGACAGTTTGTCTATAGGTGAGAAATTATCTAACAAAAATAACCAGATTTACTCAGCATCAGCCACTTCCATAACCAAGTGTTATTCTGATTAATAAAGCTCATTGCCCATCAGGCTTCTGGCATATACTTAAGATGGTTAACTCTTCTAATATTGCTCCCCACCTTAGTTCTCCACAACTAACACAGAAAACTGTTGAAAAGTATTGGCAAACATTTGCAAAAACAAACAAAATCCCAAGCTTATTATAAGCATGAATATGTGATGGAAATTTAATCAAGCCACATCTTTCCAACCATTAAGAAATCACCCAAACTGAAATTGCCACTGTGTTTTGCCTATATCCAAGAGGTGCACTTATATCCAACAGAGGAGCTGAAAAATCAAACTTAGTGTTTAGTTTAGGGGTGGGCTGAAAAATTCAACCACCATTTGAAAATTGTCTTAATTAAAAAAAAAAAAAAAAAAAAGGACCACCAAAAATAGATTCACTAAATTTATTTTAAAAATCATAAAACGTTTCTTACAAAAGAGCATTACATTCTGCACACTGCTCTGAACAAATGCCAGGGACATGTGGACTAATACTTTCCTCCCTGTCCCACCCCCCCAATGTTACAAGTGACCACAAAGCAAGGTGTTCACAATAATTACACGGGGGGAATTTTTTTTAAAACCACCAACAATGAACAAAAAATAAAATTCACTCACTCTGCTGCTGTTTCAAAATTTCAATGTTAGTTTTTGCATGCCCTCCCCCCAACCCTGTTTGTAAGGAACTAAAACATTACATCTGGTGAACAGCAAAGATTTCACTACACCTCAAATGCAGAACACCTATGAAGCAGAGGAATGTTGGCTTTTTAAACAGAAGCAGATAAAAAAAAAAGATGCAGGACTCCTTCAGTTCTTCACTAGTCTTAGAAAAACTTTCCAGAATACTGCTTCACACTATAAAAAAGAAAAAATATCTTGCATTAGAATCCTTCAACATCTGCATACTGCTTCACACTATAAAAGAAAAGAAAAAAAAGTACGAATTAGAATTTTTGTTCGAAACATTTTAATCAACATTAAGACAATTTCAATGCTAAATTAAATGATAAACACGTCCATTACAATTAGAAGAACTTTAAAGAGCACTAGCAACTATAAATTAAAGCAATGTAAAACTCTAGAAAATGTTAGACAGTAGTAGTGCAGAGTTAAGAAAATGAAACTAGAAGCTGTTAATACTTGGTAGAAAGACAAAGGAATGCGAGGAAGGTGTGAAATGCTGCGTTTTACAGCACCATCATTATCTGTCCTGTAGAGGTGGCCTGTGCCATATGGCAGACTGTGATTTGTTGTCGTTTTAGTTATCTAAAAACAACAAAATCACTAGTCTTCCACACAGAACTAGGCCAACATCCAATGACTCTTCTACATTTTCTACAGGCTCTGTATAATTTATTACAAGTGGTGGTTTTGGCAGCAGTTTTCACCAGAGAAATGAGAAGTTTGCTTGGTTAAGGCTTCTTCCAGCAAGATTAGTATTGAGTGTCTTCATTTTTTAGTAAGAAAACAGAAGAAAATCAAGGCAGAGCTATTAATTAGGATGTTTAAGAGGTTAGATTCCCCAAGTGACGGAAACACCATGGTTTCTAAAAGAAAAATCAATTGGGAAGAAAAGCTTTTTAAAAAAGGTTTTAGTATATATGTGTGTGTATATAATATGATAACACAAAGGTAAGCTTAAACTGACCTGTTCTGCAGCAAATACTGTGCGTTCTGTATCTGGTCCTGTGTTCCTGTAATAGTAATGATCCGATCTTCGGATCCTTCTAAAGGCTCATCAATTTTGATCGATGCTCCAGACTCATGACGGATTTGTTTAATCCGCTGTCCACCTTTGCCAATAATAGATCCAGCCAACTGAAAAGATTTTTAAATACAAGCTTAATGACTTTAGTATCTTATAGTTATTATATAGTAATTTATTTAGAAAAGCAGTCTTGAGTTCCTTAACTAAATTTTGGATTAGAATGTGTAATTTAACATTTTCTTAATCAACTAATCAAGAACCCAAAACCACCTATTTTTATTAATGTCACCATCTGATGTGAGATTTAACACCCCCCCACAAGTTCTTAAACATAATCATAAGTTTTAAGTCTTTGCCGAATTTACAGAAGCAGCAATCATAACAAAAATAAAAAAGCCCCCTGAATTAAAAATACTTACATCTTTGGGAATAGTAACTTGTGTAGTAATAATAGGTCCGCCAAGATCACCGTATGAGCCACGACCCCCTGCATAGGAATAATCTGATTTAAATAATGAGCAGTAAGTTCATGTAAGAATAAGTATGAAATAATGTTTGATTTCACAAAGAAGAAACTTACCATATCCAGAACCACCCTAAAAACAAAGGAAAACAAAATTACTTATTTATTTATTTGGTTTTTTGAGACAACGTTTTTGTGTAGCTTTGGAGCCTGTCCTGGAACTCACTCTGTAGCCCAGGCTGGCCTCGGAACTCAGAGATCAGCCTGCCTCTGCCTCCCGAGTGCTGGGATTAAAGGCACGCAACCATCACTACCTGGCCAAAATCACTTATTTTATTTTATTTTTTTAAAAAAAAGCCCCCTCCCCATAACAATACACATCCAATTTATTCTAGTAAGCAAACTGGAGATTTAGGTGCACAGCATTCTAAGAAACTCTAAAAATTATGTGTGTATGTGTGTGTGTGTGTGTGTGTGTGTGTGTGTGTGTGTGTGTGTATGGGAATATGAAACCAACTACTGTTAATAAGAAAGTTAGATTGCTGATAATCACATTAACACTATTAATACTCAACCTGTGGTTCATAAGCCATCTGCCACTCTGATGGACTCCATGTGTCAATTGCAGAGTCCCAAGTTTCGTCAGCACTGAACCCAACCTGTATTCAGACAGAAATACCACACTATTTAAATGGCTGTGTAATCTTGCACAAAATGTCTGATTATAAGGTCTTACAAAACACACACATCCTTATAAATCAAATTTCTCACCATGCCATCATAGCGGTCTCCAGGCCTTCCTCTTCTGTCATAAGCCATTAGATCTCTGCAAGCATAAACAAGTGTTGTATTGTTTATATACTCACACCAAGACCACCCCATCTACTGCTAAATGAAGCCTCTTTTTGGCTAAAAACTTACCCGCCTCTAGGTGGTGGTGGTGGAGGAAGAGGAAGATTCCGAGCTCTGCTGCCACCACGGCTACCTCGACCAGGTGGTGGTGGAGGAGGTCCTCGACGAGGGCTCATGTCATCATAATCTCTTCTAGAAGGAGGCAGGGGACGCCCACCCCGAGGAGGTATTCTGTCAAAACCACCTCTTCCACGCATAGGAAATCCGACAGGACGTCCACGGCGGTCATCAAACATCATTGTAAAACCACCATAATCATAGGTTTCATCATAAAAGTTGGGATCATAAGGTTGTGCACGTCCTTTGATGGGAGACTAAAAACAAACACAGCACTTTAAAGACTGAAGTAAAGAGCTTTGGTCTTATCAAACCACTTCAATTATCAATTAATCTCAATGGTAACAGAGGCAGCGACAGGAAAAGGCAATGATGAAAAGGACTTTAACAATACTAAAGAGCTATTATCACGTCTAGGTATGTCTCAAAAAAGCAGGCAACATGTAACTCCCAGGGAAATTTCAAAAATAAATACTGCCACATTTCTGTTTGATGACAATGAATGCTAAACAAAACAAAACCCCAAAGATACCTCAGATATAAGGTCAAGGATGATCTTGATGCACTCTACAACCCTATCAGGTTTTCCTCCAATAAGAACAACTCTGTCAGTGGAGTGAGGGCAGCATTCCTGGAAAAGCTTGATTGTTGTCTGAGTGTTCTATAACACATTTACAAAAAGAAAATTCATTAGAGCAAGTTAACACATTAAATAAAATTCATAGGCTCCCTAGTTCAGACAGGAACCCAATTACTCCCAATAGAAAAAAATGTGGTCAACTAAACAGTGCCAGAAATGGTTAACAGAACAACTTAGTTTTGTTACTCTAAGAGCCAACTAGTGATGGGGTTATTTATCTTAGGGAATAGCCCACAGAACCAACCCTGGATAGAAAATTAAATCCAGCAAGGAACAAAACAGTCTTACTTCTCGAAGTTCTTTAATTTTAGCACCTTTGACACCAATAATTCCTCCTGCCAGACTTTGATGAATCAATAGTCTCAACTCGCAGTCAAAGTCACTTCCTTTATAGTGCTGGTACTGTGGAGGGGGAAATACACAATTTTACTCTCTTATAAGTATCTTCCCAACACACTATCAGCTTATGTTTAAGCACACCATAATGCACTGTTGCAGTAAGCAACCTGAATTTATATCTCAATAACTTTACCAGTTATGTGCTTATTATCCTCAATAGCCAGGCCCAAAAAGGACAATCTGCACCACCTTAAAAAACTATTTTATTTTCAGGTCCTGCAACACCATACCCACACTGCAGCCATTTAGCATGTCGCTGTTACCACAAAATTATTAACATTCAAATAACACCATAATAAAAATGACTGCAAAGCACTTTGCAAATGTAGTTAATTCCCACTGCAGCATGGAGCAGGGTCAACAGTGAGTTGTAAGACCATTCATATCTCATATTTTTAAGCCTTTTTCTATAGAGATGGGAAAAGCACACTATGTTAAAAATAAATCGATCCTATGGGCCAGGCTCCATACTTCAGTGGGGTTCAATGGCACTATGACATACATTTAAGCATTCCACAGCATCAGATTCGAGCGGGAGCTGGCTGGTTGCAGTGGGTGATGGCAACTGCAGGCCCTGAAAGTAGAAAAATAAGAATAATAGGTTAAGTGTCTAGCGTGATCAGGCTATTGTCGCATATATTGGTAAAGCTACTACAGCATACTTTTAAAATCTATTATTAATCCAGAAAACAGCTTATTTAACACTAAAATCCAACATAAAACCCTTGTTCCACCCAGTAAATAAATGTTTACATAGACTCCAGCAGCCATAGGTCCGCTGCCTCCTGTCTAGAAGCCCTAGGACACGTTCCTGACTTAAGATGGACTGTAAACCTGGAACTGAACAAACCTTTTCTTGTCACTTAAAAAAAAAAAAAAGAACTTTAACCTGCACTAACTATATCTAATCTGCCCATTACATCTCAACATTGTTATTTAAAGAGACAAGACTCTAAAACTTTAAAATAAATACATGCTATATCATGATATATGACCAGATAGTTACTACTCCAGGAGTGGCCAGCCTGAATTTTAAAGACTAATACAGAATGCTATATATACTGTGAAGATTTTGCTGCTACAAAACTGTCATATTTCTCTTCCCTCTCCCAGTATACCCCAATAAAAGTTAAAACATCAACCCTCATCTTGCCAAATTTTATTGAAAAAAAGAAAAAAGAAAAAACTTACCTCTTCCAAGGTAGGGATGATTTTCTTCAGAATTTCTCCAATCGTTTCAATATCAGCACTGATACTCAGTATGCTGCCAAATATCAAATATCACATAATACAAAAAAGTGGAAAAGAAAAGTGAGTTTTGTCATCAGCAGTCATAAACTTTTAGAGAAGTAACATCACAATTACTTAATAGTCCCCATTTAAAGTAGCCTATTTATGAATCTCACACATGCATTTTATTTTTATGCCCAATACAGACATAACATTATTAGAAGACTTTGAGAGAGAGAGAAAGAGAATGGGCTGCTGGAAGGGCTCAGATTAAGTGGCAATAATCGACCAGAATTGAAGCAGAGTTGAATTCTCATGTTCCCCGCCACCAAGTTAAGGACACCCTCGCTGTTACATTGGTAATACTGGCACACCTTCTCTTGGGTAAAGTGGACTATGCAAGTGGTGAACACTGTATCTGGAGTAAGGTTATGGATACCAGTTAGAAATTAGACTACTAATGGGCTCTGCAAGAAAACAAATACAAATGCAAGACAAAACAAAGACAATACAAATGAGAAGTGAAGGAAAAGTGAACCAGTTAGCGTTTCATCAGAAAAAATTATGAACAGACAATGTTTGGGAAGCAAGGTGGGCCACAAAGACAGAGCGAGAGACTATTTGGGTAACAGTTTGATTTACAATGCAGCAAATATGCAACACTTGAAGCTGTGCTCCTTCCATTGAAATAAAATTAGTGGATCGTTTGGGTGGGCAACTCACGGTCAAAGTTCAGTGACAAAAGGACTTAATGGGGAAAATAAGACAGAAACTTGAAAAACAATACACCGGTCTAAAGGGGATACTATTTAATTATATAAAAGGCAGGTAATAAAATACATTTCTCTCTTTCTAATCAGGCAGTGAGGCATAAACTGTTGGGACATACCGCTCGGGGCCACTGCTGTCTGGGACTGAAACACTGGCATTGTACTGCATTGGTCATTGGCGTTCGTGGATGTTGGCATTGGGCATGGGCATTCAATCAGAAGTTGTCAAGTATTGTACCCGTTTGGCAACGAGCACATTTTTGGGCATAGCCAACCAGGGTTTTCACATGGGCGTTCAGGGGCGGATGGGCCAACGTCATGGTGGGCAACGCAGGGGTAAGTCGATCCAGTACATGGGCAACGGAGATATATGGCCAAAAAAACAAGGAGAGGGAAAAGGGGGAAAAGCAATAAATTTTAATTTAATACAAACTATACTCATACTCTCAATTAATGAAACAAGCTTAAGTTGTTCTGAAGACTAACACAATAATGGACTTCTCTATATCTGACTGTGGCTTAACATTTAAGGACCTTAAATGATGGTTCTAGTTTTTTTTTTTTTTGTTTTTTTTAAATGTTTCAGTAGCAGGCTGGCTCGTGAGGGTAGACACAAAACCTGTCATGACTCAAAAGTTTACTGAAATTCTTGAGGAAAATGGGGAAATAACCCAGATAATTATACAGAACATCTGGATTAAGAGGAAAAAGAGGTTCAAAGACAAAACAAAAACTCCCACACCAAACCCCCAACTAGTAAGACTGTTTCGGTTTCATGAGGTGTAAAACATATTCCTATATCTCATAAGCAGGCTTATAAAAATTAAAACAAAATTTAAAGTTTATAGCAATCAAGAGAAACACAAAGATCTGTTACCGAGAGAGAAATGAAATACTGTTAGGTACTCAACAAAGTTATTCGCCTTAATTTTACCAAGATAAACATTAAGAAATTTTGGTGTAGTCAAGTTCTAGAAATACACACACACACACTTCTGGTGCTGCCAACAATGTGTCTAATCACAAGAGTCAACCCACTATAAATTACGAAGACTCAAATTCCAGGCATAGTTTCGATTGCCAAGATTAATCTATTTGTTATCCATGTTTAAAAATCATTTAACATTAGCTCCATGTTGCAAGCTGTGGAACAGATGAACTATTTTTTTTTTTTAAAGAAGAAAATAAGTTGGTTTTTATAAGCCATCTTCAACGGCTTTCAGTAATACCCGGTTCCCTCTCACACATACAAGAGGAATGATGCAATTAAGAGTTTTTATTACACTTAGTCTCTATTTCTAATTAAGATGTTTTATTTTATTTGAAGTGAATTAATTTGAAGGGCCTTATCAGAAAATGAAGATTATTTACGTTCCACCTTAATCAGGGTTTAAAAAAAAGCAGGAATCATCTATATAACCATTAATTATTACAAATGGTTTGTAGCTGCATTCAGTGATTTCTAAGATGTGAACCTTTAAAATTCTAGAAACATACAACGAATTTGCTTGTTTAGTACTTTAATACTTACGTCTGTACGGAGAGCCTTAATATTCTTGCCTCCTTTTCCAATCACTGCCCCAGCATTCTGGAACAGACAAAAAAACAAAACAAAACAAAAAAAAAAAAACACTTCACTTTGCATTTCCATAAGATTAACATTTACACCAGTATCTTTTAAACTTTAACAACAAATCTACTTCAGAATGAGTGGAAACAAAGATTCTACTTCCTGAGTATAAATAATTTTACAATAGCTTGTTGGAATATTTACAACATCAGACATGAGTGTAAAATTCCTAGAAAGTATAGATTACTTTACAAATAAAACCGAGTACAATCTGCGCAGCAAATACTTTTATTGTGACTTGAACAAAGTTATAAGGTAAACCTAAATAAACTAGTTCCCCAGGGAAACAAAACTAACCAATATCTAAAAATTCAATGCCTAGAGTCCCGCTCATTCCATCTTTGGTGGACCCTGGTAATAGGGTTTCATACCTTCCAAACTCCAGCACCACCCAGAGTTCAGAAGTCTTTATAATGAACCAAACCAACTAAATGGGAAAATACACATCTGTAATCCCTGTACTCAAAAAGGCAGATGATCAAGTGTTCCAAGGCCAGCCTCACCTATATAAGATCCTGTTTCAAAACAAATCTACAAAACTTTAATAATAAAAGCTCTCAAAGCTTTCCAGGGAGCCAAATCAGGGCTTAAAGTGAAATATTTAAATTTAAGAGGACAAAATGTGTATTTATACCTTGCTCTGAAGCAAAATGCGCAGTTCAACCATCTCATCAGTATTTCTAGATCTTTTAAAGGCTTGCTCCTCTTCCATATCTTCTGCAGGGCGTTTACCTAGAAATTAAATTTACATTTTAAATTAGAAATATCCGCAAGAAAGGGTAGTTTATATTTTAAAATCTCTGCTATTTTCTCGGTCTTTCCCCTTTGTAACATCAAAGATCATTATTATAAACACTTCAAAGGATTAAAAATTTGGGTGAAAACAATTTTTACTGTGAAGACAAGGTTACTTCCTATTCATAAAAACCAAGAAGTAACAGAATCTCCAGACTATGGAATTATAATTATGTACGAGGTAACCACAGCACATACAAACTACCATGATACTGAAATTAACACATGTATGTATAATTGCTTATAATTAAAATATCTTCTCACCAAATTCACCATTGGTTTCGGTGTTGGGGAAGGTTTCTTCTGGCTGCTCGGTCTCCATTTTCTTGAATTAAATGGATACACCAATCTGTAAAAAAAAAAAAAAATGAAGAAGCTAGTTCACTTGGCTTATGGGAAAGCAAACACTATCTTGCTTAAAATCTTTAAAAGGGATTCTGCTTCCAGAACACAGACACACAGCCTTGAAGAGCAGAACTGACACCCTAGGGCTACAGTAGTCTATAAAAACCAACAGAAATCAGTTTTGCCTTTCATTACTTAATACTAATTAATATTGGGGTCGCAGGTCTCATTCGAGGAAGCGGGAAAACCAGGTGGATTGCTTTTAGACTGAGACTACCTCCACCATCATTAAGAGAAGCCCGTTTTCCCGCAAAGCAATCAGTTACCCGTCCTCAACCAACTTCATTTCATTACAACTGCAAAGCCAGCCGACCAAAATTTTGCTCACAAAACTAATTCTTGAAAAGACCGCACCTTATCACAAAATTAGACAACTATTACTCTAAGACTAGTAGTGACTGGATTTTCTTTTTTGGTTGACGACACCATTCAATGAAATCTGCCAGGTTTACGAATATGGCAAATACAAAGCTGCTTTCAGCGTCCACAGGGAGAAATCTAAGGATCAGACTCAAACTACTGCCACTATCCAGCAAAGCTAGCGGAGCCTTTAACCACCAACACCATCGTTATAATTTTAAATGGTGCTAAAAAGGCTACAATTCAACAATTCCACCTCTAACACAACGCTCAAAGCCTGCTACCAAAGCGACGTAACTTGAGGCCGTACCGCGGTCACAGCACAAGTGCCGAAAGTCAAGGCATCACATTTAAGCCGCCTCCTATTCCAAAACGCTGGCCGGTGGTGTCACCGAAAGGGCGGCTTGAGCCTCGCCACTCCGTCTCCAGCCGCGATGGCCAATAGCCTCGGGCGTTGAAGACAGCCCGCGCCCTGCAGCCGCCGTCCCCGAAACCCGCTAGCACCAGCGGGACCCGCCGAGCCGAAGCTCGCACACCGCCCTCCTGCCCACGGCCCGGCCCTCCGGAGCTCAGCCCGTCGCCGAGCGGCGCCGCGCCTCTCCTCACCCGGATCCGACAGGAAATGGCGGCCCGCGTAATGGCGACTACGTGCGACTAGGCGGAGCCGCGCGAGACCCCCTCCCCCACCCAGCACGCGGGCCCGCGGGCCCGTCCCCCGCACCTCCCCCACCGCCCGAGACAAAGCCGCCTCCGCGGCCGTGCCATCGGCCTGCCCGGGGGCCCACGCCGCGGAGGGACAAAGGGGGCGGCGGAGGCGCCGCGGCCCGCCGCCCGGCCCGCGCTCCTCCCACCCCGGGCGCCCGCGGCCCCCACCCGCGCTCCGGCTCGGCCCTGGGCAGGCCTCCCCTCACGCGCCCCCGGAGCCTCGAGCGCCCGCACGCCAACTGCAGAGGCACGCTCGGGGAAATGGCGGCGGTGGGGGAGGGGAGGCCGGGCCCCGCTCCCGGGCCGGCGGGCGGGCGGACGGGCGCCGGCCGGCCCGAGCCCCTCCCGGCCGCCGAGCCCCGGGGTTCCGGCCCCGCTCCCACACGCGCGCGGCTCGCCCGGCCCCGCTCACCGCGCGAGTCCGCCGTTGCCTCCCGGCCGCGCCGCCTCCGACGGTCGGTCACAGCTAGATAGAGAACGAGGGCCAACCCCCTCCCGCCTCGGCGTCGCGCCCCATTGGCTGCCCAGGCTTCGGCGGTGGTGCGAGGGCGCGGCGATTGGCCCGAGGCCGCGTCAATGACGGCGCCGAGAACCCCGCCTTCCGCCGGCGACTCCCTTTGGGCTGCAAGGCCGCGGGCCTGAGAAAGCCCGGGCTTGGGGACAGCCCGAGCCGCCATCCCGGGACGCCAGCCCGCTCCCCGGCCCCGCCGCCCCCGAGGCCCCGCCGCCCCATACCTACAGGCCGCAACCGAGAGAGAGGCGAGCACGACGGCGACGTCCGTGCAGCGGAGAAACAGAGGATAATGGCGTCTGCAGCGCTGTCGCCCGGAGCGCCCTCCTCCTTTCTCGTTCGCGCACTCTGGAGTGAGGGGGAGGGGAAGAGGGCCACTCCTCTCGCGAGATTTGAAGTGGCTGTTCTCGTGTGCCGGGAGGGGGCGGCACAGGGGTGTTTTCGAGCCCCGAGGCGGGTTTGTGGGATTGGAGGAGGGAGGCCGGTGCGCGCCAAATTGGGCGGTGAGAAGTGAAGGGAGGAAAAGGAAGCCCCGGGAACCGTGAAGGACGCTTAGGCGGCGCCCGGCCGCGGCCCTGGACGAGGCGGCACGGCCAGGTCGGTGCTCGGCCGGGGGTCCACAGCTGCCCGCCGCGTCTCGCCCGCTCCCAGCGCTGCGGGGTCTGCGGCCCCTCGGCTGGGCCCGGGAAACCCGCTGCGCTTTCGGCCCGCCGGGCGGAGGGCGGGAGGACGCGGCGGCCCGGGCGGGAGCGGCGCCCCTCGGCGCCCCTCGACGCCTCAGCCCCGCGGCGCGCCGGCCTGGCAGGCCTTCACGGCGCCGTAATGGATCCTGAGAGAGCTCCAGGAAGCCCGCAGGCAGCGTGGCTGACCCCGCCGGGGAAGGGCCCGCTGGGTAGTCCGACTTCCTCACCTTCAGCGTCTCACCTACTGCCCCCAACTCTTGCAGAAACTCTGTCAGGCTGTGGTCTGTGGAGGTGGTCTCTGATGAGGGAGGCTTTAAGTAGCTCCATCGTATGGTAGTTGCGTTATCTTTTACTTACTTGACAGAAGAAAACTGGGAATTGAGGATTTGATGAAGCACGAAGTGAGGGTGGATGTGAGAATGGTTTTGAGACCGTCTGTATAGCCCTAGCTGCGGTGGAATTGACTATGTAGATGAGGCCGGCCTTGAACTCACAGATAATCCACCTGCCCCTGCTTCTCATATGCAGAGATTAAAGGTGTATGCCACCATGCCTGGCCCAATTTTTTTTTTTTTTTTTTTTTTTTTTGGTTTTTTGAGACAGGATCTCACTATGTACCTCACAACCGCCTCCCTCTACCTCCAGTTCCCAAGAGTTGGGGATTAAAGGCGGGTATCACCACACCCCAGCAAAAGTTAACTTTTTTTTTTTGGCTTTGTAAGTAGTGATGAGTGGGAATCTAAAGGAAACTATACTGGAACTATCTTGACTAGACTCTAATGAAAAGTTATTTTCCCTAGACTCCATTATGGGATTGTTAATGCCCTCAGCTACACCCATTTGGTTTCTTCTCTTTTTTTAGGTTTTCTCTTTGAGTAACTAAAAGTTTGTCTCTTCTCCATCCTTCATTTTCTATTTGAAGTTAGAAGTTTTCAATTCATTATCAAAACCTCTGCTCAGTGGCATAGCACTTAGACTGTGGAGGTCCTGGATTTGGGTGGCACAACAAGGCCTGTGCCAGTTTGCTTCATTTAGTGGCTCCCGGGTATACCAGGAGTTAATGGTTAGATTGTATAGTCTAATGATTTAGTGTCGGTTGGAACCAGTATTACTTGACTGTGGGATTTAGTATAATTGGAACTGTACAGTAAGTAGCTAGTTGGAATAATAGTTAAAATACTATAGGTACCAAATCCGGCATTCTGTATTGTATGCCAGAGTTTGTGCTGGCAATTTAATGCTTATCACAGTTCTTTGAAAAAGTTGTGGTTATCTTTGTTTTTTTTGAGACAGTGTTTCTCTGTGTAGTTTTGTGCCTTTCCTAGATCTCGCTCTGTAGACCAGGCTGGCCTCGAACTCACAAAGATCTGCCTGCCTCTGCCTCTGCTGGGATTAAAGGCGTGCGCCACCACCGCCCGGCGGTTATCTTTGTTTTATGAGTGTGGTTGTTCATGCCTTTAACCCTAGCACTTGGGAGGCAGAAAAGGGTGGATTTGTGAGTTCAAAGTCATCCAAAGGGCCATATAGTTAAACTCTAAGAAAAAAACAAACTCAAAACTTAAGGGGGCGTAGCTGTGGTTAAAGGTGTTTGATGGCAAGGGCAAGCTTGTTGTAAATTCCATCCCCAGAATCAATATGGTGGATGGAGGGAACTGACTCTCAAGTCAACCTCTAACCTCCACATGCATGTGTGTGTTTGTGTGACACACACACACAATGCAAAAACTTTAAAAAATATTGAGGATAAGAACCATATCAACGGCCATATAACAGCTGGGTTGCAGACTCCTAAATGGAATTTTCTCTCACTTTTCTGGTTTTGGAGGGTACACAAACAACTCCTGTTTTTTCATCCCTGATTTTTTTTTTTTTTTGAGTGCCTTCTCAAAATTCAGAAGTGACCTTGAAGTCTTTAACAAGTTACAATGGACTTAAAATTTTATTACATCGTGTGTGTGTATGTGTGTGTGTGTGTGTGTGTGTGAGAGAGAGAGAGAGAGAGAGAGAGAGAGAGAGCGCGCATGCACACATGTCATACAAGTGGAAATCAGAGGGCAGCCTTGTGGAGTTGGATCTCTCTTCTACCATGTGGGACTATTGAACTCAGTCATTGAATTCAGTCATTACTCTTAGTGGCAGGTACCTTTATCTGCTGAGCCATCTAAAACTTTAATTTTTTAGATGAAAATAATATGTATATAATGGATATAAATCTTTTGTCAGTGCTTTAGAATCTCAACTATTGGTTGGATGTCAAATACACTATCTAGGGATGGTACTTTTCCACTAAAAAAAAATTTTGAGGCTGATTGAAAATTAATCATTGAGCCAGATGCCTAAACCTTAGTGACAAGTAATAGAACTTTTCTACTTTGTTCTCTTCTGTTTCATTCTTAGTAGTTGGGATTTAGAATGGAGATTTGTACAAACAGCCAAATTTATCAGGCACAAAGGTTAATGAAAATACTTTCTTACCATAAAAGTTAAGTTCTGTAATTTTATATATGGCTATTATACTAAGAAAACATGAACTATTTTCATGTCACTAAATGGTCCCTAAAAACCTCTTCGGAGCTGGGTGTGATGGCTCACACCTTTAGTCCCAGCACTTGGGAGGCAGAGGCAGGCGGATCTCTGTGAGTTCGAGGACAACTTGGTCTACAAAGAGAGTACCAGGTCAGCCAGGACAACACAGAGAAACCCTGTCTCAAAAAACCAAAAATAAAAAAATAAATGGAAAAAGAAAGAATAAAAGAAAAACAACCACCCCCCCCCCCCAACCACCACCAAAAAAACCCCTTCAAGTTCTAGAAGGATGGTTTGGGGTCAAAGCATATATTGATTGCTCTTCCAGTGGACTAGAATTTAACTCCTAACTACTTATAACTCCAACTTCAGGGGATCTGACACTTGACCTCCTTGGTTACCTGTGCTCATGTGCGTATAGTCAAGACACTTAAAATTAAAAAAAAAAAAGTGAAGATTACAAAGCCTTCTATTTCATGGATATAATGTAGTTTTTTTCTAGATAACATTCAAAACCCCTGTAATATAAAAACATAAACATTAAGATAAATGTTCTGACATCTTTTCTCTTTTTCCTCTTGCCTTTCCTTTCCCCCTCCTTTCGTAAATCCTAGAGTTTGAACCCAGGGCTCTAGAGCTAAACCTTGTTCTTGCCTATATTTCTGATTGTTATGTTGGTTTTTTTGTTTTGTTTTCTGTTTGTTTGCTTTTGGAGACAAGGCTTCTGTCTGTCCCTGGCTGTTCTGGAACTTGAACTCAAAGATCCACTTGCTTCTGCCTCTTGAATACTGGGAGCTACCATGCCTGGCTTCTTTTAATATTGGTTCTGGAAAGTTTATATCCCACACACAGGTTATAAACTTAATGTCCAATTTAAGAGACATCTTTTCCAGAGTTGTTTTTCTTCTGTACTGAGGGGTTCTTGAGACTCTGATGCTGTTATTTGTCTCTCAGCAGATGGGAAATTGTGCTGTCCTAGCTAACCTTTCCTTCAGAGCTGTTATCTGCTGTGACTGTGGTGATACAATTCTACAAGAGTAGAGGTATGCCTAACCAAAAGCAAGTGGGGTCCCTGTTAGCATTTCAACATCTGTACTGTACTGGCCTGCTCTGCCCTGCCCTTAGGGTCCTGACAGGAGACATCCTCAGCTGTAGCCACTAAGAGCACCCCTGTGTGCATTTGCTAGTCTCCTTATAAAAGGTGGGGCCTTACCTCCTGTCTCTTTGTCTTCCTTGCTCTTGTCCCCAGGGACTGGTCTTTGCTCCCTTCTCTGCCCCTTTTCTCCCCTCCCCTCAATGGACCTCCCATGTGGGCCCTGTTGTATGGTTTGATTCTTTCTCCCACCATTTTTAAGGGCACTTGCCACCAAGCCTGAAACCATGGTTTTGACTCTGGAACCCACCCACCTGGTGGAAAGAGAACCAACTCCTGCAAGTTGTGCTCTAACTTCTGCATGGGTACCATGGTATATATGCTCTCCAGACACACACAAGTAGTGATAGTATGTTACCAGAGTTTCCTCTGAACTGCTCCATCACACTGCATTAATTTACTTTTTTTTTGGTTTTTTGGAGACAGGGTTTCTCTGTGTAGCTTTGCGCCTTTTCCTGGAACTCGCTTTGGAGACCAGGCTGGCCTCGAACTCACAGAGATCTGCCTGCCTCTGCCTCCCAAGTGCAGGGATTAAAGGCATGCGCCACCACCACCTGGTGCATTAATTTTCTTCTACCTTAATTTTCATAGTAGCCTGATGAGTTTAGTAATGAAATAAGAGAGTAACTTTCAACAGCTTGTTTCTGTTTATCTCACTCTATACTCCCCCTCATTTTCCACCCCCCCCCCACTCCCCAGACAGGGCTTCTCTGTGTAGCCCTGACTGTCCTGGAACTCACTCTGTAGACCAGGCTGGCCTCGACTCACAGAGATCCACCTGCCTCTGCCTCCCGAGTGCTGGGATTAAAGGCATGTGCTACCACCGCTTGGCTACACTCCCATTTTTAGCCTATATTATTTCCGTTTTACCTTGTTAAGAAGTCCCCAGAACCATGTGATCATACTCTTACATTCTGTGGCTTCATTTTAGAATCCTTACTGCTGCTGTTTTCCCTCAGGGTCATTTCTCTGCAGTAGAGGTTTTGAGTACTCCACTGGCCCCACTTGAAATCTTGTCATCAGAGCTCATGTTGTCCGGCAAAGTGGTAAGTTTTCTTATAGACATGTTAAACCTTAGATAAGTTCTACCTCTTAAGTATCTTCCTCTCTGGCAGGAACAGATATAGATATATGATTTGTCTTTAGTACTTTGTTATTGCATTATTATACTGAGAAAGACAGATTTAAGTATTCCTGACAGCACAGTTGAGAATATTTAGGCAAACAAGACTTCTCAATGTCAGCCCAGAGCTAGGTTACCAACCATAGTCATATAAATTTTAATAGAGTTAAAATATGAAGTTAATTATAGATATTAAAAAAACCTAGTGAACATTATTTGAGTAAAATTTAAATTAATAGAATCTGATTATTTGGAGAATCAAGATGGTGCTGCTGGCCACTGCAACCTAAACGTCAGGCTCCTCAGGCTTCAGGTTCTTGGCGGTGGCTGAGGCAGCTGTAGCTTTGGCCAGGGCCTTGATCTCTCCCAAGAGTGAGAGCTCTGGTGCCTCTGTAGCCTGGTGAGGCGAGGCCTGGCTGTGAGGAACAGCATGAGAGCAGTGCTAGCTCCTGGCAGCTACCATGACTGGGGTCATCCTGGATGCTGAAAAGCCCCCAGACAACATCAAAGCCCCATGAGGTAGGAAGTGAGTAAGTAGATGGTGAAGTGATGGGAGAGAAAGAAGTGAGCAAATAGGTGGTAGAGAAATAGAAGATGAGTGGTTTGTGTGCTGTGAAGTGAAGCTGAATAGGAGACTTGAAGGCGGTTTCTCTTCTTGCTCCGTGGAAAAGGTAAAATATACTGCCCATCAAGAGAGCCAGTAACAAACACAAGTACTAGTGGGCTCATGAGTCTTCCTTTGAGAAAGCCGACCTCTGTATGAGTGGCTGTGACTCCCAGAGCTGCATCCTAGCCCAGGCAGAAGAGCAGTATCTGCAGAATGGAGACCATATCTGGCTGGACATGTCCGGCTGTGTTTACTTCTCATCACTGGTTGTAGTGGTTCAACCATGAGACTGGGCAACTCTGTTGAATTATAGTTTTACCGTGCTGCGTCTAACTTTGGCCAGAGATTTATTTCCTTTGGAAGCTTTGGATTGGACAAACACTTGAAGACACCCAGAGGCCTCACCCACCGCCATGCAGAGTGGGCAGGAAGAAGACTAGAGACTCCACCCAAGTAGTGGCCCTGAAGCACAAGCCACTACTGTGTGCAAGTATGGGGTGGAGAGATGGGAGAGAAAGAAGCAGAACAGCTTGAGCATTATGAAGAGGCAGGTCTGGAGACATGAGGTTGGAGAGAAACAGCCCAATGTGAATAGCCTTTGATGAAGTCCTGGCCCATGCTGCTGCTGAGGGCCATGTCTGACTCCGTGGCCATATAGCAGCAGGGGTCTGTGTCAGTGTTCATGGCCCATGTCACCACCAAAGGCTGTTCGGATGTCCCTGGTCTGGTCTAAACTACTGCCTCAGACCACATTAACATCCACAGACTGCACAGAGTTGGCTCCACTCCTCACCATCTGCAGCACTTGGAGAGTGGGCCCTGAACCTTGCCTAGGCAACACAGTAGGGCTAGTCCTAGTGGTGAGGGTGAGGGTGATGCCCTCCCCCCTGTCGTCTCCTGCCCCTCACCTGGGCAACTCAGTAGAGCTGACCCAGTTGGTGGGGGTGGGGGAATTGGGAGTATGCATGTGGGGTGAGCTAGCACTGCTATTTGTCTGTCGCACAAGGGAGAGATGCCCCTCCCTTCACTCCTCGCCACCTATGACAGGTGGGAGAGCGTGCCCTGGAGTCATGAGAACAGGAGAGTGGGCCCTGCATCTCACCTAGACAACACAGTAGAGCTGGCACTGGTGGTATGGGTGCTGGTGTACCAGCCCGAAGGGCAGATCTGGCTCGCCCCTTGCCTGCATTGGGTAAGCTAGCTGGGGCAGTGCTGGAGAGCTTGCCTAGGTGGTGAGGATGCAGGCAAGCTGGCAGGCTGACCAACTAAGCTACCACCCAGGTCTAGATCCAGAGCTATGAGTTGGCCTGTCCCAGGGTCCACCCCATTTGTGGACTACTGGAGTACATGAAGGGGCTGGTCCTGCAGATCCAAAACTGCAGAATCTCCAAGATACAGGGCAGCAAAAAGAATATCTGAGAAGAGTCCCAAGTGAAGATCCAGTATCGATGATGTAGCAGAAGCCAAAGGCCTTGAACCGACCCATTGCCAAAGGCCAAAGGCCTTGAACCGACTCATTGCAATGAGCACTTGCAAGTAAAGATATATGGACTAAAGGGAGGAAAAAAGAATCTGATTATTATTTTGAGAAAATAGTAGATATAGTAATGACTGAGTATCTTTCAAGATCTGACACTTACACTTTATTATGCATATCAATTTTTCAACAGCCCTGTAAGACAGATGGTGATACTGATGAAAATACTGAGTTAGAAAAGTTAAAGTATTGGCATTAGGTCGTGTAGCCTGTATCTTGACGGAGCTAGCTCTTAAACATTTTGTTTTTCTCATTATACTATCTGAGTACTTCTAAAGTTTGAGTTTCAGCAGGGTAGAAAGTCAAGGATTTTTTTAATGCTGGAGAGAGAAAAGTGTAAAGGGTGTAGTAATTAGGCCTGTCTGTGTATTTGAGAGTTATAGGTGCTGTATTTAAGTATATTAAATCACTCTTTTTGTTTTCAAGTGGACATATATGCTCTTATTTAAAAGAAATGAGTGTAACTTTAAATGTATTGAATCTCTTTTTCAGGTGGATGTGTATGCTCTTATTTAAAGAAATGAGTGTATCAAGTGCTGTATTGAGAGTTGAAACTTGGCTTTTGGCAACATGGCATGTTAAAGTGCCTTTAATGTGGCTGGAAGCTTGTGTTAACTGGATCCAAGAAGAAAATAATAATGCTAATTTGAGCCAAGCACAAGTAAATAAACAAGTGTTGGAGCAATGGCTTCTTACTGACCTGAGAGACTTAGAACATCCTCTCTTACCTAATAACATTTTAGAAACTCCAAAGGGAGAACTGAATGGATTTTATGCTCTACAGGTCAATTCCTTGGTTGACGTAAGTCAGCCCGCATATTCCCAGATACAAAAGCTGAGAGGAAAGAATACAACCAATGATCTAGTTTCAGCTGAAACACAGATTACTCCAAAACCATGGGAAGCAAGGCCTTCACGGATGCTGATGCTGCAGCTCACTGATGGTGTCACACAAATTCAAGGGATGGAATATCAGTCTATTCCAGCTCTCCATAGTGGTCTTCCTCCAGGTACAAAAATTTTGGTTCACGGATGCATTTTGTTCCGTCTTGGTGTTCTCTTGTTGAAACCAGAAAATGTGAAGGTGTTAGGAGGTGAGGTAGATGGTCTTTCAGAAGAATATGCTCAAGAAAAAGTACTTGCAAGATTAATTGGTGAACTTGATCCTACAGTTTCAATCATACCAAATAATTCTGATCACATTTTGCCCAGAGTTCCGGGGGGGTTAGATCCTATTTTGGGACCTTCAGATGAAGAACTCTTGGCAAGTCTTTATGAAAGTGAAGAACCTGCAGCAGATAATGACACATCGGTGGAAGGAAGCTGTTTCGGCACAGGCAGTTCCTCAAATACTACTCCCACAAGTCAGCCTAGTTTTGAGCCAGGATGTGATATTTCTCCAAGGCAAAAGGAGAAGCCACCAAACCAATCTGTGCCTTTTACTGATGGAGAGTTTGATGACTTTTCACTGGAAGACGCCTTGCTTTTAGAAGAAACTGTCCAGAAAGAACAGATGGAAACAAAAGCATTGCAGCCACTAACTTTGAAGAAAAATACAGATAAATGTGTAGAGATATTTTCATATAAACCTAATACTCTGAACCACACTACTTTGATTCATAAACAAGGAAACGGCAATTACAATGAAAAAAAGTTATCTGAACAAATGATTGACGAAGACAAATTTTTTGGCTGTTCGTCTGCTAGAGACCATCATAAGAGACTCTTAGCCCATGATTTTACAAATGACAGCAAGACTTTGGAGGTAGATAACACAACAGAACCAAACATTGCCAGTTCAGATGAGCATTGCTTAAGTAATACAATGTTAAATAGAAAACTGGGAACCTGTCTATCAGAAAAGAGTTCAGAAATTTCTAATGAAAACGACTACCCTTTACAGGCTTGTTCTTCAAGATCATTTGAGAATAATATTGATCTTTATATTGGCATGGACTTAAATTCTCCACCCTTTATCTATTTGTCTGTTCTAATGGCCAGAAAGCCAAAGGAAGTTACTATTGTGAAAGTCAAAGCATTTATTGTCACTTTAACTGGAAATCTCTCAAGCTCTGGGGGCTGTTGGGGTGTAACTGCAAAGGTTTCTGATGGTACCGCATATCTAGATGTAGATTTTATAGATGAAATACTTACCAGTATGATAGGGTTTTCGGTACCAGAAATGAAACAATTAAAAAAGGACCCTCTTAAATATCAAAAATTCCTAAAAGGATTACAAAAATGTCAACGAGATCTGATAGATTTGTGTTGCCTGATGACTATTTCATTTAATCCTTCTTCATGTAAAGCCGTGGTACTTGAATTGCAGGATGTTGGTGTGGAGCACCTTGAGAACCTAAAGAAGCGGCTGAATAAATAATTTGCCAAAATACTATTGGAGTACACTTTACAACATGCAAATATTTGTAACCAAATTTGTTTATATTCTTATTTTTGGAATTCTGTAAAAGAAGAAAAAGCTTCAGAGCTTAAAAACGGGTGAGATGGTCAGTGGTTAAAGAGACTTTCTGCCAAGACTGAGGACCTGAGTTTGATCCCCAGGTCCCTTGGGACTGAAGGAGAGAAACAACTCCCAGATTCTGTTGTCTGTCTTCCACACATGCAGCATGGAGTACACACACACACACACACACACACACACACAGACATTTAAAAATAAAAGTGTTTAATCAAAATGTATGTGTAAGGGTATTTTTGTTTGGTTTGGTGATGCTGGGCCAGGGTCTTGTAATGCTATCATAAAGCAACATCTCTAGACCCTTGATTTTTTTTTTTCCCCTTCCTGGAAACAGGATCTCATATTCCCAGGCTGGCCTCTAGCTCTCTTGTATAGCTGAGAGTAACCTTGACCTTCTAGTCTCTGGTCTCCATCGCCGAAGTGCCAGAACTAGGGTTGTGTAGGTTTAGTTGGTGCATTGGCTTAAAACCAGGGTTGTGTTTTTTAGGCAAATACTCTACCAACTGAGCTACATCCCCAGTCCTGCTTGTTGAAGAACTTTGCTGACCCATTCTTGCTGAGAATATAAGATAATTGAATAAGAATTGTGAATTGAATGTAAGATAACTGATAAAGAATTGTGATGAGCTGACAAAAGGGCTTGGTGGTAAAGGTGTTTGCTGCTGAGCCTAATGACCTGATTCTGTTGCTGGTACTACATAGTGAAAGAGAACACTGTCTCCCACAAAATGTCCTCTGATTTCCACATGTGCCCCCACCACACACACACACACACACAAGTACACACAGTGAAATAAAACAATACGCCTTTAATCCCAGCACTTGGGAAGCAGAGGCAGGCGGATCTCTGTGAGTTCGAGGTCAGACTGCTACAGAGTGAGTTCCAGAAAAGGCTCAAAGCTACACCAAAAAACAAAACAAAAAAAAAATAAATAAAACATAAAGAAATGTGAGGATGTTCCCCAATGAGATACATTATTGAAAGTTAGAAATTATGAAAGTAATTTTGCCTCTAATATGTTGACTTTCCAAAAATTTGTGCTATTATTTAGGTGTCATTTTACGTTTATTTGCCTGTATAGGTCAGAGGACAACCTGTGAGAGTCACTTTTCTCTTACCATGCAGATTCTGGAAATAAAATAGTCATAGACTTGGCAGCAATCACCTTTTACCTGCTAAACCATGACTGGTCCCATGGTTTTTGAGATGGCGCCTCGCTATGTAGCCCAGGGTAGCCTAAAATTCATGAGGCATCTGACCTTTGAATTAGCTGTGCATATAAGTTACTTAATTTTATTGTGATTGTTAAAGAGACTGTTTTGGAGGTGAAGTTATTTTTATTAATCCTTTATCTTAAAATTATAAATAGGGTGCTGGTTAGATACTTAGTGGTTAAGAGCTGATTGCTACCCTTCTACAGAACCCAAATTTGGTCCCTAAGATGGCCTGCTGAGCTGCCAGTAACCCCCATCTCCAGGGGATTTGACACCTTCTGGCTTCCCCAGGTGTGGCTATGGGCACAGTGTATATACACATATACATAATTTTTAAAAATTGTTTTTGAGACAGTTTCTCTGTGTAGTCCTGGCTGTCCTAGAACTTGTTCTGTAGACCAGGCTGGCCTCAAAGGTGGAGATTCACCTGCCTCTAGTGAGTGCCACCATGTATGGTTTCATAATTCAGAAAAACAGCATGGTAATGAAGGTAAGAGGATCAAAAGTTGATCATTCTTGGCTGCATAGAGCCCTGCTTGGACTACATGAGACTTTGTCTCAAAAAAAAAAAAAGTTTGAATGAAAGGATGCAAAAATGTTTTTCATTGGAAAAACCAGTTCAAAGCACAAGAATACAAATATGTATTTTTAATGTGTGTCTGCCATGTGTGTTTAGGTGCCCACAGAGGCCAAAAGCGCATCAAATCACCTGGAGCTGTAGGTGTGTGTAAGCTGCCCAATGTGAGTGCTTAGAACTGAATTTAGGTCCTCTGCAAGAGCAGCAAGTACTCTTAACCACTGAGCCTTCTCTCCAGTTCCAAGAATACAGATACTGCTGATACATACTCTCATAGTACTCCTGTCTGTATACTTAGATATCTTTCACTGTGAGATGTGTATGTGTGTGTGACATTTTGTTCTTTTAAATAACAGTCTCTGTGGGCTGTGATGGCTATTCTTGGTTATCAACTTGACTACATCTGGAATGAACTACAATCTAGAAATGGTGAGCAATTATTTTTGCTTGGTTTGAAGTAGGAATCCACTTCTAGTCCAGACCTCTGAGGAATACTGGTGATCCAGATTTCGAGATGGGAAGACACACCTTAAATCAGGTCCATACCTCCTGCTACAAGTCTGTATAAGGACATGGAAGAAGGAGGCATTTGCTTTTTTGTCAGTTTGCTTTTGCCTTGCTAGCATATCCATTTCTTCATTGGCATTGGAGCCTACTTCTTTGGGATTCCAGCATATACTGAAGGCCAGCTGAGTCATCCAGCCTTGTGGATGGAGCAACTATGGGATTTTTGGACTTTCTGTTCACAGCAAGCCATTGTTGGATTAGCTGGAATACAGCCTGTAAATCATTCAATAAGCCCCCTTTATATATAGAGATTTATTCTATAAGTTCTGTTACTCTAGAGAACCTTGACTAATACATGGATGGTGCTTAAAATATATATAATTAGATCTTGATACTGCATCACTGAATAGAAGTATCAATCCATTGTTCTGTATTCCTGGTGTTTGTATTGGGGTGTTGTGGATATCGCTCTGTATAAATAAACACTGATTGGCCGGTAGCCAGACAGGAAGTATAGGCGGGACTAACAGAGAGAATTGAGAGAACAGGAAGGCAGAGGGAGAGACTGCCTGGAGCCACCGCCAGGACAAGCAAGATGTAAGGTACCAGTAAGCCACGAGCCACGTGGCAAAGTATAGATTAATAGAAATGGGCTAAATATAAGAGTAAGAGCTAGACAATGATAGGCCTGAGCTAATGGCCAAGCAGTTTAAATAATGTAAGCGGCTGTGTGTTTATTTTATAAGTGGGCTCCGGGACTGGCGGGACTTGGCGGGACCCGGAGAGAAGCTCTCCAGCTACATTGGGGTTCTTTAGAGGAACAGAACCAATAGAATGAATATATATTACAAAAGAGATTTACTAAATTGGATTACACCATGTTGGCATGGTAGTCCATCAGTGGCCATCTGCATACTGGGGAGGCTGGGAGCCTGGCTAAGTCTGGTTTGATGAGGCTTGGTACCCCAGCTGTCCCAGTCTGATGCAGAAAGCCTGAAAGGTTTCTGAAGAGCTACCTGACTTTGTGTTGGAAGGCCACAGAAGATGGGTTCCTATGTCTGTGAAGGATGGTGGCAACAGCCTCAGAGAGCTTTGTACCTGGGCTGCTGCTAGAAAGTGCTATTCATCTGGGGCAGGGGTTTCCCTCAGTCCTTCCAGGAAACACCCTCACAGACCTGCCCAAGGGTATATCTTTTATTTGATTCTAGATCCAGTCAGTTGGCAACCAAGATTTGGTTCTGAGTCTAATCTGATCTGGATTATGTTTAGTGGTTTATTAATTGGTTTTAATTTTGTTGTCAAACCATTCTTCATAATGTTGCAAGAGTGACTTTTTTTTTTTTTTTTTCCTGAGACAGGGTCTCTCTGTGTATCACTGGCTGTCCTGGAACTCACTCTATAGACCAGGCTGGCCTTGAACTCACAAAGATCTGCCTGCCTCTGCCTCCTAAGTGCTGGGATTAAAGGTGTGCATCACCATCACCTGGCTGATCTTTTTTTTTTTAATTAATTTTTTTCCTTACAATATATTTGACCATATTTTTCTTGCCCCCAATTCCTCAGATCCTACCCACCTCCCTACCTACCCAGCTTCTCTCTCTCAAAAAAAAAGTCAAAACAAACAATAAGAAAAATAATAAAAAGTGTGAATGCACTGTTATGTCCTATTTTGTTTCTGTTCTGAAAATAAGCTTGCTTGGAGTTAGAGGGCAGAGCTAGCCACTAGTTAGCCATAGAGGTCTTGAGGTCTGTCTGTACAGGCAGGAGACAGGATTTCAGCCCTTTTGGTTAGAAGAATGGAAGAGGTAGGAAGTCACTGGTGGCTAATCCCCTACTTCTCTGATCTTTCAGGTTTTTACCCTGATATCTGACTCATGGTTTTTATTGATAAGATTAATTTAATTTATGCTCCAACACACACTAAAACAAATCAAAAACCTATGGTGTCCATTTCATGTTAACCAACAACTTCTGGGCATGGAGCCTACCCTGGAGTGTGTTCGATATACTCAGTGATGCTCAGTTGGAGAAAACTGATTTCCCTTTCCCAGCAGTTATCAATTGCAGATACCTTCTCGGTTAGAGGTGGGACTTAATGTCCATTTCCCCTCTTTGTGCTAGGATTGTGTCTGGTTTGAACCTGCGCAGGTCTTGTGTGTGCTGCCACATGATCTGATCTGTTGTGTCTGGAAGATGTTTCTTGGTTACAATTTATAATCTTTCTGATTTTCTCCTTGTTTTCTCATCATTCACCTTTAATATCAATATCTTTCCATTCTCTTAATTACTAGGTAAAGTCCAAACTCCTTACCCAATTTGTGATCTAGCCTGACTTCCTTTTTTGTTTCGTCATGCCCCTTTTTTCCTGCCCCTGAGTGTTACTCACCCCAAATTGTTTGTAGTTGCCCAAATCTGTATAAGAGTGTATCTCCCATTTAGGTACTTCTGCTCTTAGTGCTCATATTCCCTACCGCTTCCCCATATATCCAGCTCAGTTAAAGCATTAATTGCCCGTCTCAATGTTTCATGAGCTAGACTATGGGCTTCAGTGCCTTTTTGTGCATCTTTCAGACTGATTCAGCTGTTTTACTAGCTTGCCTGTTTCTCTATCACTGCACTGCTGGATGTTTTCACAGAATAACTTGCTGTCATGTGCACAGTAGGATGTTAGGAGCATCACTGGTCTGTACACACCATGCCGATAGCATCCTTCTAGTTGTGATGTTGCTAAATCTATCCTAGGGGAAAATACTTCCATTTAAGAACTGTTGCTCTGCTGGAACATAAGCTGCCTGAGCTGTGGGGCTAGGCAATTGGCCTGTGTTAATGCACTGATGGTTCTGTCAGACCAGTTGTCTACCCCCTTGCTCAATACCTGGTTACTTTTCTTGTTACTGTGATAAAATACACTGACAAAAACAACTTAGTGGAGAGAGTGACATTTCATTGCAAGACATGTACAAACAGTAAATTATGAGGGACCATGGGGGTCTAGCCCCTCGATAGTCCCCTCCCAGGTTCTGGGAATAATCTACAACCAGCTGATAATTAATCTTTGATGAAAAGAAATGAATCTATGTACATGAAATTCCTCAGTCCATATACTTTATTATTCTGTGTCAGTTACAGGTTTATATTCTGCTCTCATATTTGGCTCCTTTCTTGCCTGATTTCTCTCTACTCTTATCTGTGGTCCCCTCTAGGTTCTATCTTAATTCCTTCATCTTAGTTCTGCCGCTTCTAGGTTCTCATCCATCTTGTTCTTTCCCATATCATCTCCACTCCCATCTCCTTCTCTCTCATCTGTTTCTTCCTCATCTTGTTCTTCCCCATCTGGCTCTTCCTCATCTTCCATCTCGTTCCTCTAGTACTCTCTTCTAGCCTTTCAACCTAGTTCTTCATCTCAGTTTGTTCCTCTCAAGTTCTTACCCATCTAGTTCTTCCATTCTCTTTTCTCTTCTCCGTCCTCCTGTGCCCTGGAAGTCCTGGTATATATACACTTACAAGCAGTAATCCCTTGGGAGTGCAAAGCCAGGCTTCCAGGGTCAAATGGAGGGGTGATAAGAATCACATAAGAGGCAGTAATTGTTAATTATCATTTGCAACCCAAAAGGGAAGTGACTAATGGGGAAATGAATTAACTAAAGGCTAAATTTGGGTAATATCTAAGAAGAGGGATCTTATGTGCTCAACTATAGTCTTAAACGTGATTGGTAGAAAATGTTAAGAATCTAGCCGGACGGTGGTGGCACACGCCTTTAATCCCAGCACTCGGGAGGCAGAGGCAGGCGGATCTCTGTGAGTTCAAGGCTAGCTTGGTGTACAGAGCGAGATCCAGGAAAGGCACAAAGCTACACAGAGAAACCCTGTCTCAAAAAACAAAAAACAAAAAACAAAAAAAAAAAAAAGAAAAAGAAAAGAAAAGAAAATGTTAGGAATCTATAAGTTGCTAGGTCAGTGGGAGAAAATAAAACTGCCTTTTTTCCTGTGGCTCCTGTCTGTCCAAGCTATCTGCCGTTTTTCTGCAGGGTGGGGGGAAAGTGTGCTCAGTCGCTAGGCAACCTGTGTACAGCTAGATGCCTCTGGTGATAGTTAAAGGGAGATCTGGAACTAGAGGTAAGATTTGGGAAAGGAGGAAGTTAAGCTTAATTGGCACATCCACCAGGCCTTCTCAAACAGGTAGCCTGGATGCTTAAGTCTGTTCTTAGAGAGTACAGAGGTATCTCTGATAAGGTACTTTCCTCCATCTGGGGATGGACCTGACCGGATGCTGCCAATGATGATAATTACAGGGAGGCTTGAACTGGGGTTCTGGCTGAGCATAGCTGTCAGCGCAGAAGGTTATATATTCCTAGAAGTGGTTAGGTAAGGAGTTAGAGGTCTATAAAGTTAGTAAGGCTGTAAGAAAGGAGGGTCTGAGCTAAATTGTGTAAAGCTATTACTTAATGTTCACTTGACCTAGGCAGTGTCTCCTTGTGGAATTAACTTAAATTAGGAGATTTTCATGTGGACTGTTATTACTGTTAATCCTTGAAAGTGGCTAAGGGAGATATTTGATTCCAGAGGAAGCCTTTTCTAAGGCTGTTCTCCAAATACCTTGAATGTGTATGTCCAGAGAGTGATCAGTCCACACTGTTAGCCCTTCTTAGGGAAAAATCAATTAGGAAAACTATGAAGGAACACATGATTTTCATAATAGAAGACAGCTGATATATAACAAGCCAAATAACACCAAAAGCTCCTTGGAATTTGGCTTCCTCTGGAGGAATTCCTTGATCCCTCCAGGTAGTGACTTTGCCATAACCAGCTGAGTTCTTATGATATATTCCTGTGGCCTGCAGCAGTAAATGAGCATATGAAGACTTGAGATATTATCAGTGATTAAGAGCTCTTACTGTTCTTGTAGAGGACCTGGATTTAATTCCCAGCACCATGTTAGGTAACTGAGAACTCCAGAGAATCCGACACCTATGGCCTCAAAAAGCACCTGCCCTCATGTGCAGATACCCCCAGCCCCCCCAATTATAAACCTTTTAATCCCAGCACTTGGGAGGCAGAGGCAGGCAGATCTCTGTGAGTTCGAGGCCAGCCTGGGCTACAGAGTGAGTTCCAGGACAGGCTCCAAAGCTACACAGAGAAACCCTGTCTTGAAAAACCAAAAAAAAAAAAAAAAAGTTAAAAAAAGAAAGAAGAAATTAACTCAGCTCATGGCTTAGAGATAGTCACAGTGGTGTCAGTGGGTAGTTGCTCACATCTGGGCATATCAGGAAATGAATTCTGACACTCGAATGCTTGGTTTTTTATAGGCAAAATATCTTTTTTTTTTTTCTCTTGGTGTTACCAATTTTCACTGTGAGGAGTTTGAGATTTTAAAAAGTATCTGTTTGGCATCTGGCAATTTCAATGAAATGATTCAACATGTCTCTTTAGCCATGCCTAACTTTCTCTCACCTGGAATCTCAAAACACTTTCCTCTCTATTCAAATCTCTATCCAGTTTTTGTGTGTGTCTTAGTTGGGGTTTCTATTGCTGTGAAGAGACACCAAGACCACAGCAACTCTTATACAGGAAAACATTTAATTGAGGGGGCTCACTTATAGTTCAGAGGTTTAGTCCATTATTATCATGGCAGGGAGCATGGTGGCATGCAGGCAGACATGGTGCTGGGGAAGTAGCTGAGAGTCCTATATCTTGCAGGCAACAGGAAGTTGACAGAGACACTGGGTGGCATCCTGAGCATAGGAAACCTCAAAGCACACCCCTGCAGTGGCATACTTCCTCCATCAAGAGCATGTGCCCTTGTGGTATGATTGAGCATTCCTTGGGTATATGCCCAAGAGTGGTATAGCTGGGTCTTGGGGGAGATTGATTCCCAATTTTCTAAGAAAGCACCATATTGATTTCCAAAGTGGCTGTACAAGCTTGCATTCCCACTAACAGTGGAGGAGAGTTCCCCTTGCTCCACATCCTCTCCAGCATAAGCTGTCTTTAGTGTTTTTGATCTTAGCCATTCTGATGGGTGTAAGGTAGTATCTCAGAGTCGTTTTGATTTGCATTTCCCTGATGATTAGGGATGTTGAGCAATTCCTTAAATGTCTTTCAGCCATTTGAGCTTCCTCTGTTGAGAATTCTCTGTTAAGCTCTGTAGACCATTTCTTAGTTGGACTGTTGGGTATTTTGATGTCTAATTTCTTGAGTTCTTTATATATTCTGGATATCAGCCCTCTGTCAGATGTGGGGTTGGTGAAGATCTTTTCCCATTCTGTAGGCTGTCGCTTTGTCTTGTTGACCATGTCCTTTGCTCTTCAAAAGCTTCTCAGTTTCGAAAGGTCCCAATTATTAATTGTTTCTCTCAGTGTCTGTGCTACTGGTGTTGTATTTAGGAAGTGATCTCCGGTGCCAATGCATTCAAGACTACTTCTTACTTTCTTTTCTATCAGGTTCAGAGTAACTGGATTTATGTTGAGTCTTTGATCCACTTCGACTTCAGTTTTGTGCACGGTAACAGATATGGATTTATTTGCAGTCTTCTACATGTTGACATCCAGTTATGACAGCACCATTTGTTGAAGATGCTTTCTTTCTTCCATTGTACAGTTTTGGCTTCTTTGTCAAAAATCATATGTTCATAGGTGTGCAGATTAATGTCAGGGTCTTCAGTTCTGTCCCATTGGTCCACATGTCAGTTTTTATGCCAGTACCAAGCTGTTTTTATTACTGTAGCTCTATAGTAGAGCTTGAAGTCAGGGATCATGATGCCTCCAGAGGTTGTTTTATTGTATAGGATTCTTTTGGCTATCCTATTTTAGTTTGAAGTCTATTTTGTTGGATATTAGGATGGCTACACCAGCTTGCTTCTTAAGACCATTTGATTGGAAAGACTTTTCCCAGCCTTTTATTCTTAGGTAGTGTCTATCTTTGAATTTGAGGTGTGTTTCTTGTATGCAGCAGAAAGATGGATCCTGCTTTTGTATCCATTCTGTTAGCCTGTGTCTTTTTATAGGTGAATTAAGTCCATAGATGTTAAGGGATATTAATGACCAGTGATTCTTCATCCTTGTTATCTTTTGGTGGTAGTGTGTGTGTACTTCTCTCCTTTGGGGTTTACTGCTGTGGTGTTATCTATTGCCTGTGTTTTCATGGGTGTATCTGACTTCCTTAGGTTGGAATTTTCCTTCTAGTGCTTTCTGTAGGGTTGGGTTTGTGGATAAGTATTGTTTAAATCTGGTTTTGTCTTGGAATGTCTTGTTCACTCCGTCTATGATGATTGAAAGTTTTGCTGGGTATATTAGTCTAGGCTGGCATCCATGGTTTCTTAGCATCTGTATTACATCTGTCCAGGTCCTTCTGGCTTTCAAAGTCTCCATTGAGAAATTGGGTGTTATTCTGATGGGTTTGCCTTTATAAGTCACTTGGCTTTTTTCCTTTGGTGTTCTTAATATTCTTTCTTTATTCTGTACGTTTAGTTGTTTAATTATTATATGGCGAGGGGACTTTTTTTGGGGGGGGTCTAGTCTGTTTGGTGTTCTATAGGTTTCTTGTATCTTCATAGGCATTTCCTTCTTTAAGTTGGGAAAGTTTTCTTCTATGATCTTGTTGAATATATTTTCTGTGCCTTTGAGTTGGTATTCTTCTCCTTCCTCTATCCCTATTATTCTTAGGTTTGGTCTTTTCATGGTGTCCCAGATTTCTTGGACATTTTGTGTTATGACTTTTTTGGCATTGGTATTTTCTTTGACTGATGAATACATTTCCTCTATTGTATCCTCTACACCAGAGATCCTCTCTTCCATCTCTTGTATTCGGTTGGTTATACTTACATCTGTGTTTTCTGTTCATTTCCTCAGGTTTTCTATTTCCAGCATTCCCTCTGTTTGTGTCTTCTTCATTGTTTCTATTTCCCTTTTCAGGTCTTGTACTGTTTCCCTCACCTGTTTCATTGCTTTTTCATGGTTTTCTTTAAGGGATTTATTGTTTTCTTCCACTTTTTTATTTGTCTTTTCCTCTAGTTCTTTATAGATTTCTTCCATTTTTTGTTTGACTTTTTCTCATTTTCTTCATTGATTTCCTCCACTTTTTTGTTTATCTTTTCCTCAATTTCATTTTTCATTTTTTCTTGAAAGGCCTCTAGCATCTTCATGGTGCTATTCTTAAGGTTGCTTTCTTCTGCTTCTTCTACCTTGTGATGTTCAGGTCTTGCTGTTGGAGGAGGGCTAGGTTCTGGTGATGTTGTATTGCTCTTTATGTTGTTGTATGTATTTTTGCATTGACATCTGCCCATCTCCTCCTCTAATAGGTATAAGAGGTGCCTGTGTCAGAGCGAGTTGCTGTTGGTCCACTCTGTGTTTGTTGTATCTGTGTCTCAGGGGGCCCTTCTGGGTCTAATCTTAGCCCTTGGTCTGATTGGAGCAGGCAGCTTCTGTGTTTCAGTGAGCTGCTCTTGGGTCAACCCAAGCTAGTTGATTCTGTGACTCACATATTCGTTCTTGGTCTTATCAGGGCTCTTGGTCCAGTTAGAGCTGACAGATTCTGTGTTTCAGGAAGCCTCTCTTGGTCCAATGAGAAGTGGCAGATTCTGCTTCTCAGAAAGCCACTCTTGGTCTAATCAGGGCTGGCGGATTCCCTGTCTCCTGAGTTTATTCTTGGTCCAATGAGATCTCTCTCTTTCTCTGGGCTGGATGGGAGCTCTCAGGCCGGATGGGAGCTCTCTGGGCCAGGTGGGAACACTCTGGACTGGATTGGAGCTGGGTGTTGGTCTCCAAGTCTCAGGAAGTGGCAGGGGTCTCCGGCAGATAGGTGTGGGGGCAGGGTGTGTAGATTGCAGGGTCCTCTGGGGGGTCTTGGAGAAGGGGGGCCCCATTTCCATTCTTAAATAGTCTTTGTTTCTATTACCTTCAAACAAGCAAACCTCTGTGGATTGAGAATTTCATTCACAAGTGGTGTTCTAGGCTAAGGCCTTGGGTTTATCTTCCCGGTACCACCACCTGCTGTGGAATAATCCTTCTGTACATTGTGAAGATTTGTCACTGTGATGGGTTTAATAAAGAAGCTGACTGGCCAATAGCTGAACAGGATAAAGTTAGGCAGGACAGCCAGACTAAGAGAATGCTGGAAGGAGAAGGGAGGAGTCTGGAATCACCAGCCAAACAGAGGGAACAGGAGATGAACATGCCATGCTAATAAAGGTACTGCAATGTGGCAGAGCATAAATAAGGGATATGGGTTAACTTAAATGTAAGAGCTAGTTAGTAATAAGCCTGAGCTGTTGGCTGAGCATTTACAATTAATATAAGTCTCTGTGTGGTAATTTGGAAGTGGCTTCCAGGACGGAAAAACTAGGTCTACAACCACCATTCCTCCTCCTCCCAGTGCCACACCACTACCCCTCCACACATACTTCCTTTTGATTTTGAATTTCTAGCCCAGGATGGCCTTTAATTCACTGTGTAAGTAAGGATGCTCTTGAACTTCTGATCCTCCTGCCTCCACCTTGTAAATGCTAGGATTGTAGGCCTATATGCCTCAATGCCTAGTTTTATGCAGGGTGAGGAATCCAATGCAGGGCCTCCTGCATGCTCAACTATTTCCCCAAACCCAAAAAAACCATTCTGTACCACTTTTTCTCAACACTCTTCTGATTTATTGTGAAACCTCAGATATTTCCTTTGTAAATATTTCCTCAAGCAAAAACTTGTAAATATTCCTTCAAAAAATACTCTTTAATTGTATGTATGTATGTATGTATGTATGTATGTATATCTATCTATCTATCTATCTATCTATCTATCTATCTAACTATATCTATCTATCTATCTATCTATCTATCTATCTATCTATCTACACAACTTACTCAGCAATTTAAGAAAAAGACCCCATGAGTATTAAAGAGAGCAGGGTGTTGGGGGAGTATATGGGAGGATTTGGAGGGAGGAAAGAGAAGGGCAAAGTGATGTAATTATAATCTCAAAAAATTTAAAAATTGAAACACACTCTTTAAAACTATATAGCTTAGTGTATATAAAGAGATGGTTCAGCGGTTAAGAGATCATACCGCTCTTGCAGAAGGCCTGAGTTCGGTTCTTAGCACCCTCATCAGGTGGCTCACAACTGTCTCTAACTCCGGCTCCAAGGCATTCAATGTCCTTTTCTGGCCTTTTTACCCCCTTTTCTGCTTTGTTTTGCTTCTTTTGTGGTGCTAAGGGTTGACCCTTAGGTTTTGGGCAGGAAAGATCTGCTTCTCTGAGCTGTATCCACAGCCTCTACCTTACTTTGCCGTAGGGAGGGCTCCTTTAAGTCTCGAAGTTTAAACCTTCCTGCAGCGTCCTCGATCTCTTAGGTGTGCTCAGCATCAGAGTTGGGCCCTCCTCTGTACTCACATCCATTTAAGGGAACACTGCAGCCGATGTTTGTCAAGACCACTAGGATTTTCTCTGTATCATCAGTGTTTCTTTTTCTTTCTTCCTTTTTTCAAAATAGGGTCTTGCTATATAGCCCAGACTGGCCTTGAACTCACAATTGCCCAACCTCCCTAAAGATAGAATTACAAGTCTGGGCTGCCACACCTTCCTGGTGGTTTTGTTTTCTTTTCATTCATGTGTTCACTGGAGTAGCACTTTTAATTTTCTTCAGGAACGTTTCCTTCAGATTTACCACTTAGCTAAATGCTTGGCTTAATGGTAAGCTTTGGGGCTGTCTCAGCTTTTAGCATACCTTCCTCAGTACGTCCTAATCATTTGTATATTTTGTAGTTCATTTTGTGGAGGTTTTTGTTGGTATTTTTCTTGAGAGATGTCCCAGAAGCCTGGGCTGTGTGCACCTGAAGAAGTCCTCCTGCCTCAGCCTGCGGAAAGCTGTGGTTGTGGTGCCTGGCACCTAGCTTTGGTTTAAACTAAGACATGTACAAATCTTTCTTTCATCTGAATACTTAGAGGCCATTGTGGGGTTATCAATGGACCATATTTCAATATTGTGTTGCATGTAGTAGGGTAGTCCACAGAGAGAAAAAGAGGCAGATAAATAGGTGGCCAGTGAGGAGATAAGATGCACACACAGCTTAGTTTGCTTCCTTTCATAGGCATGATTTGTGATGCCTCTAAATAACTACAGTAGTGATGTCAAAGATCACTGGTGGACAGATAACCATGACAGATACAATAATAAGAACATCTGTGATGCTGGGAGAGCTACCAAAACATGACAGAGACAGAGTGAGCACCTGGCTCTGGAAGGATGGTGCCAATAACTTGCTTGATGTAGGACTGCACAAACCTTCCATTTATAAACAATGAATTATCTGCAAAGCACAGAATGAGGTTGGCCTGCACCAAGATTGTACAATGGGCATCTTTCCATTCTGTTCTTTTCATGAAGCTGCACATTAACAATGTGGTGTTGGATCAATAAGGCTTAGGTTGGCCCATTCCTAGGACTACATAATACCTTCTTGTTACAGTGGGCTGTAGGAAGCTCAAAGATGCTTCTTCATGTGTGTGACCACTTAGAACATCCCCCCAGGCTGATGTGTTTTCCACAGGACTGATCTATTACCTGGTTGTCACTTGCTTGTGAATTATAGCATTGTTGTGAACACAAGAATATCCAGTTGGCTATATTAAGCAGCTGACTTTTATTAGACCTTTCCTTAGGGTAAAGTTGGAAAGGAAAAGGAAAATGAAAAAAGTCAAACCAGAACAAGTGTCTAAACAACCGCTAAACCAGTAGGCAGACGCCAAGATGTCCTTACTGTTACCAAGTGTGTTCTTCAGGAACTTTACAGCTCTGTTAGTATAGATGCAGACCTGCAATGTACTTGCTGCAAGTGAGATAACTCACGGGCAGCACTTGCTTGGCACAGAGCCTGGCACAGGATGAGCTCTTATTTCATTATTATTTGGAGTCCATACCATCCACCCCCTTCCCTGCTTTCTTCTTTCCCAGCACTATGAAGGTAAGCAGCATCCATTCTTGCTCCCAAGGACCAGCTGTTCTGAGGTCAGAGGTTTTAGAGCAGCCACCAGCCCTGGGAACTTCATTTCAGATTCTGCGCAGTTTTGCTGGGTCAGCATAGCTGCTGGGAGATTGAGGTCATGTTCTAATTGCTATGCACAGCCCAAAGTCTCCCCTGGCAGTAAGGAGCAGAGGGTGGCCTGAGCTCTGCTTCACAGCAATGCTGATGACGTAAGCCAGAACTCAAATGCTTGTATAGACAAGTGCACTCATTTCTGGATATGTAAAGGCATTTTTATCAATTAAAGATCATTATTCAGGCCAAAGTAAAGTTGCTGTATTTATGCCTCTGTTCTATTCACCTTGCAGATAGAAGGATTTGGATCTTTCAGAGGTTGTACATCAACTCTTGTCTCATGCAGATGGCTCCTTGTTCTGAATATCTGTTTTTGGCATCTCTAGCTTCCGGATTTCCACTTGGATTTCCAACTATAAACACCTGTTCCCGACTTCTGTGTGTCACCATTGATGTGTTTATGCAGCATCCAAGAGTGAGGGATTTGGGGGCTGACTGCTGGGTTCAAACTCTTGCTATGCTACTCACTAGATGTGCAGACTTGAAGTTATTTGACTTCGGGAGGCCTTAATTATACAATCTATATAGTGGGAAAATAATTATGTATCCTTCATCAAGTTGTAAGCATTTGGATCTGACTGGCATGTAGTCACTGTTTGTTTTAATTAGTTAGGTTATATTGGGCTTCATGTAACAGAATATCAGTTAAGAGTAGCTTGGAATTAAAAAAAGGATAAAATTGTCCAGCATAAGTAGAATTCTGAAGGTAGTAAACTTTTATTCTGAAGGACTAGTTTAATATTGCCAAAGAACCAATTAAATTATGTATTATTAATGTTTGTTTTTTTTTTTCAAGACAGGGTTTCTTGTATGACAGCCCTGGCTGTCCTGGATCTCGCTCTGTAGACCAAACTGGCCCCAAACTCACAGAGATCCGCCTGGCTCTGCCTCCTGAGTGCTGGGATTAAAGGCGTGCGCCACCACTGCCCAGCAAATGTTTTTAATTTAATGTACAAAATAGTGGATTTCCTTATGACTTCCTTCCTTCCTTCCTTCCTTCCTTCCTTCCTTCCTTCCTTCCTTCCTCCCTCTCTCCCTCCCTCCCTCCCTATCTCCCTTTCTTTCTTCTTTCTTAAAGACAGGGTTTCACCTGGTGGTGGTGGTATACGCCTTTAATCCCAGCACTCGGGAGGCAGAGCCAGGTGGATCTCTGTGAGTTCGAGGCCAGCCTGGTCTACAGAGTGAGATCCAGGACAGGCACCAAAACAACACAGAGAAACCCTGTCTCGAAAAACCAAAAAACAAAAACAAAAACAGGGTTTCACTGCCACTGCCGGGTGTTGGTGGAGCATACTTTTAACCCCAGCTCTAAGGAAGCAGAGGCAGAGGCAGGCGTATCTCTGTGAGTTCAAGGCCAGTCTGGTCTACAGAGCAAGTTACAGGACAGCCAGGGCTACACAGAGAAACCCTGTCTCAGAAAACAAGCAAACAAACAAAAACAAACAAACCGAAAAGACAGGGTATCACTATGTAGCCTTGGCTGGCCTGGAACTCACAGAGATCTACTTGCCTCTGCCTCCTGAGTGCCGGGATTAAAGGTGTGCACCACCACGCCCAGCATTTTTTATGTATTTTCGAAGTTAAATGTCTTTGACAACTTCACACACACACACACACACACACACACACACACACACACACACAGCATCTGATTGCAACTTCCTGCCTGCCCTTAGCCCCCTGTCACCATTGTTAACCTCCATCTCCTCCTACAAGTCCCCCTCTCACTTTCATACCTTTTAAAAAGTTACATTTATGTATGTATGTATGTATTCCCCCATGTGGGTGTGCACATGCAGAGGTCAGGACAACTTGCCAGAAGAGTCCATTCTCTCCTTCAGCTATGTGTGGCTGGGGATTGAATTCAGGTCTTCAGGCTTAGTAGCAAGCACTGTCTTAGTCAGGGTTTCTATTGCTGTGATGAAACACCATGACCAAAACAACATGGGGAGGAAAGGGTTTTTCCTCTTATGAGTCCACATCACAGTTCATCAGTGACAGAAGTCAGGACAAGAACTCACACAGGGCAGGAACCTGGAGGCGGGATCTGATACAGAGGCCATGGAGGGGAGCTGCTTAATGACTTGCTTCTCGTGGCTTGTTCAGCCTGCTTTCTTTTCTTTTTTCCTTTTTTGTTTTCTGTTTTTGTTGTTGTTGTTTTGCTTTGTTTTTTGAGACACAGTTTCTTTGTGTAACAGTCCTGACTGTCCTGGAACTTGTTCTGTAGACCAGGCTGGCCTTGATCTCAGAGATCCGCTTGCCTCTGCCTCTCAAGTGCTGCGATTAAAGGTGTGCACCATGACTGCCTGGCTCAGCCTGCTTTCTTATAGAACCCAGGACCACTAGCCTAGGGACTGCACCCTGGATGATGGGCTGAGACTTCCCATATCACTCACTAATTAAGAAAATGCCCTACACTCTTGGCTCCAGCCTGTTCCTATGGAGACATTTTCTCAATTGAGGTTCCTTCCTCTCAGATGACTCTAGCTGGTGTCAAGTTGACATAAAAGTTCCCAGCACAAGCACTTTGTCTTTTAATTTTGTTTTTATTTTTCAACTCACTAAGTTTAACCAAGGCTGTCAGTGTGAGTACAAGGCTACACACTGGAGCAGAGGGGACCCGCCAGAGGCTTTATTACCAAAGAGAATGACTCCCCTTCATTAGACTCCATCAAGAGACAGTTATCCTAACCCAGGGAGGGGTCAGGCCCTCATGAGACCATCTTCAGTCATGACTGATTATTGATAGGCCCAGATTTATACAGGCCCAATGCTGACAAACACAGCTACTATGAGTTTATGGTTGCGATGACCATATCATATCCAGAAGGTAGCAGTTCACAGCTTTCCTCTCCATCATTCATCTCTTCTATGTTTTCTATCCCCTCTTCCACAAGGTTCCCCGAGCCTTGGAAGGATGCTCTAGATGCCCTGTTTAGGGTTGAACACTAAGCGCTCACTTTTTCTTACACCTTGTGCAGCTCTACTCTGCTTTCACTGTTGACAGCAAAGGAAGCTTCAAGGCCAAAAGCAACTCTTCTGTTTGGGTCTGAATGCAAATATTTAGAAGGTAGTATGACGACATGTCCATTTAGCCAAATAACTTCTCCCCTAGGGATCATGGCCTCCCCAGTCAAGGACTTGTGACCAGATTTGTAGTACCAGGTGTGAATCCCTCAAATTCAGTCTGAAAGCAGTTGGTCACCTCCATAACACCTGTGTCACCATTATACAAGTGGGCACACCTTGTCTGGCAAATCGGTGTTTTAGTACCTGAGGTCCATCACTGGGCAATATTGTTGACGACCTTTCTCCCTCAGCTGCCTTCATAGAACCTTCTAGCAGTGTGGAAGCTAGCCATCAGGGAGGAATCTCCAAGTTCAGTTTCAGATTGATTTCTTTGTGTCTTGTAACCAAGTGTGTTGTATCTTCAGCGACAGGGTCTTACCATTAAATTTTGGCGGCAACCAAGAGCACTGACAAAAGCCTGAGTTGTTTTCAGGGCCTTTGGGGTTTGTGACTCACAGGGAGTCACAGGCTCGGTTAACACTGGGATTTTCCTTTTATCCCCATTTTTTATTTTTTTGGATTGGAATTATCCACCTGTGCAGGATACTTCCATTCAAATTCTTTTAAAATTATTTTATTTATAATTAGCTCATAAAGACGGCTTCTATATGGCGTCTGCTTAGATACTTGGTTTTGATTAGCCTTTCCAACCCCCTCTTCTCTCACAACCTCCAGCCCCTCCCCCCCCTTTTTTCAAGACATGGTTTCTTTGTGTAGCCCTGGCTGTCCTGGAACATGTCTTGTCTGTAGACCAGGCTGGCTTCGAACTCACAAAGATCCCCCTGCCTCTGCCTCCTGAGTGCTGGGATAAAGGCGTGCGCCACAGGCCTGGCAAAAGTCGGTGGTTTTTTTTGTTTTTGTTTTTTTGTTTGTTTGTTTGCTTGCTTGCTTGCTTGTTTTTCTTTCCTTTCCTTTGTAACCCCTGCCATCCCCAGCATTCCTCTTCCTCAACTGTGATTTCACATCTCCTGCCATCCCCACCCCTCAGGCCTCTTCCCCACATCTCACAGACCTTTTTAGTTTCCTGATCACCACAAACATTCCAAGTTAAACTCATGAATCTGAAAATTGGAAGCTGTAGTCCATGTATGAGAAAACACATTCAGCGTTTGTCTTTCTGAATCTGGGTTGCTTTAATTAGTATAATACTTTCCAGTTCTATCCATTTTCCTGCAGAATTTATCATTTCAGTTTTCTTCACAGCTAAATAAGATTCCATTGTGTAAATGTGTTGAATTTTCATTATCTGTTCATATGTTGATGGACATCTAGGCTGATTCCATTTCCTAATTATTGTGAATAGAGCAGTAATGAACGTGAATGAACATTATCTTCCATAGAGGGACATAAACCCTTTAGGTGCATCTCTTTGAGATCTCTTTGAGAAACTGTTATACTGATTTCCATAGTGGCTGCATCAACTTAGACTCCCACCCATAGTGAACAGGATCCCCTTCTACGTCCTTGCCCTCACTTCTTGTGATTTCTTTTCTTGATGATGGCCGTTCTGACAGGTGACATGGAATCACAAAGGAGTTTTAGTTTGTATTTCATTGATGGCTAATGATGTTGAACACTTTTTAAAGTTTATTAGCCATTTGTCTTAGCCAGTGTCCTGTTGCTATGAAGAGACACCATGACCATGTCAACTCTTATAAAGGAAAACATTTAATTGGGGCTGGCTCACAGTTCAGAGGTTTAGATGGTTATTGTCGTGGTGGGACATGTCAGTGTGCATGCAGACATGGTGCTGGAGAAGGAGCCAAGAGTTCTACATCTGGATCTCGGCAGGCAGCAGGAGGGGAGAGAGAGGAGAGAGAGAGAGAGAGAGAGAGAGAGAGAGAGAGAGAGAGAGAGAGAGAGAGAGAGAGAGAGATTGGACCTAGTTTGAGCATTTGAAACCCTAAACCCCACCCCCAGTGACACACTTCATCCTACAAGGCCACACCTGGTGACCAAACATTCAAAGCTAAGAGCCTATGGGGGCCATTCCTATGCAAACCACCACACCATTCATCTGTATTTCTTCTTCATCTTTTCCTTCCTTCCTTCTTTCCTTCCTTCTTTCCTTCCTTCCCTCCCTCCTCCCTCCCTTTCTCTTTCTTTCTTTCTTTCTTTCTTTCTTTCTTTCTTTCTTTCTTTCTTCCTTCCTTCCTTCCTTCCTTCCTTCCTTTCTTTCTTTCTTTCTTTCTTTCTTTCTTTCTTTCTTTCTTTCTTTCTTTCTTTCTTCCTTTTTTTTCTTGAGACAGGGTTTCTCTGTGTAGCCCTCCCTGGCTGTCCTGGAACTCACTCTGTAGACCAGACTGGCCTTGAATTCAGAGATCTGTCTGCCTCTGCTTCCTGGTTGCTGGGATTAAAGGTGTGCACTACCACACCTTGCTTCTGTATTTCTTCTTTTGAGACTCTGTTTCAGTTCCATGGCATATGCTTTAAATTTTTTTCAACTAGTTTCTTTAAAATTTTTTTTAAATTTATTTTTGGGGTTGGGGATTTAGCTCAGTGGTAGAGCGCTTGCCTAGCAAGCACAAGGCCCTGCTTTCCATCCTCAGCTCTGAAAAAAAATTTTTTTAATTTATTTTTAATATTTTAAAAAAGTAAATTACCAAATCCAACCCTACTCCCATCCCTTCAATTCCTTCTTCATCTCCCCACCACTATTCTCTTCCAAGTTCATGTACCCCCTTCCCCCCCAAAACCCACTGGTTGCACAGTGTGTACATGGATGTGGAGCCATCTAATGTAGCATGGGGAGCTTCTGAGAGCTACATCCTTGAATAAAACTGATCCCCCACCCCCACCCCAGCAACTGTCAGTTGTCAACCATGCCTCAGCTAGGGGTGGTACTTCATGATACCCTCCCCATCGGTGCTTGGCTTTTTGTCTGGCTTGATCTTGGGCAGTCTTTGTGTACACAGTCACAGCTGCTGTGAGTTCATGTTACGACAGAAAATACTGCTTCATTGCAGTCACCCAGTACCTCCACCTGCCACAGTCCTTCTGCCTCCTCTTCTGAGATGATCCCTGAGCCTTGGGAGGAAGGGTACACGCTGGTTTGTATTTGATAGCTCGACCAAAACCAGAGTCACACAGGAAGAGGGGGACTCAGTTGGGGGTTGCCTTCATTACACTGGCCTGTGGGCATTTTCTTGATTAATGACTGATGTTAGAGGGCCCAGGGCCCAGCACACTGTGGGTGGTACCACCCCTGGGCAGATGATCCTGGGTACTATGGGAAAGCAAGCTTAGTAAGCAGTAAGCAAGCAAGCAAGCCAGTAAGCAGTGTCCTCTGTGGCCTCTGCATCAGTTCCTGTGTCCAGGTTCCTGCCTCAGCTTTCCTAATGATGGACTGTAGACTCAGCTTCCCTGATGACGGACTGTAACCTGGATGACGGACTGTAACCTCGGTTTCCCTAACAAAGGATTGTAGCCTCAGCTTCCTTGATGATGGACTGTAATCTGTATGATGTACTGTAGCCTCGGCTTAGATTATAGCCTGTAAACCCAATAAACCCTCCCCTTACCCAGGTTGGTTTGGGTCAGTGCTTTTGTCACAGCAACAGTAAACAAAATGTGTAAACAAACAAACAACAACAAAACGGTGTGATATAGCTATTCCATTAGCACTGAGTACTCTGTAGTCTCCTACTCTCTTCATGCTGACCAGTTATGGGTCTCTGTATTAATTGCCATCTACTGCTTAAAGAAACCTCTCTGATGAAGGTTGAGAGATGATGCACTAACTCATTGGGTAGAAAGATAAGTACTCAGGGGCAGTTTAATACTGTGTCCATTTAGCAGAATAACAGGTTCTCCTCTAGAGGCTATGACCTACTCAGTTACAGGTTCTTGGCTCAGTTAATGATATCAGTTATGATTTTCATCTTGTGGAGTAGGCCTTAAATCCAGCCGAAATGTTATGGTTACTCCCCTAACATTCATGCTCCTATTGCACCAGTGAGTGTGTCTTGACAGGCCAGTCATTATTTGGTCTCTGAGTAAGACTTGATCACTCCGCCTACCCAGTAGCATGCATAGCACCTTCCAGCATACTGAAAGCTAGGCTGAAGGGATACAGTTTTCAGCTCTGTTCCAGTTTGATTTCTTATTTTCCTGTCACTCAAATATGTGCTATCTTTAGTAAGAGGGTCTCACCATCAAGTTCTATAGGTAGCCAAGAGTAATAGCAGTGTCCTATAATGTTTGTGGGAGTGAAATCTATAAGGCCTCACTGACTGATCCCCCTATCAAGCACTTTTGATGCCTATTGGATAGAATGTTGATTTTGGTAGCAAAAAAAATGCATTATTAATGATAAAAAATAGAAAAGTTTCATAATTTGTTTATTTAACCAGCCAGTAATTGTAAATATTTTACTATTCCAAGGTCTTCCTTGATGAGTGAGGCAGAGGCTTCTGGGAGAAACCGATATCTAGTGAGGAAAGAAATGTAAAAAAGTTCGATAAGTGGTTTCTGGCGCAGCTATGAGAGCATGAGGCGTGAGTTGGAGTGGGGAAGAACTGTGGATAGCCTCTCTCAAGAGTTATCTTCTCAGCAGGGTGTGATGGCACATCCTTTAACCCCAGTGCTCAGGAGCAGAGGCAGGAGGATCTCTGGGGTTTGGAGGCCAGCCTGGTCTACAGAGTGAGTTCCAGGACAGCCAGGGCTACACAGAGAAACCCTGTTTCAAAAAACTACAAAAACAAAAAAACCGAGTTATTTTCTCTCTCATCTTCTACTATTACACATGGCTTCTCCTAGAATCTTGATAGAGTGATTATTTTTCTCATGTTTGGTGTCGCTTTCTCACCAACTACTACATTTTAGAGTTAAACATCCAAGGAATTGATAATATCTTTTTTTTTTGTTTTTTTTGTTTGTTTGTTTGTTTTGAGACAGGGTTTCTCTGTGTAGCTTTGCACCTTTCCTGGAACTCGCTTTGGAGACCAGGCTGGCCTCGAACTCACAGAGATCCGCCTGGCTCTGCCTCCTGAGTGCTGGGATTAAAGGCGTGCGCCACCACCGCCCGGCTCGATAATATCTTTGTACTAACTAGACTTGAAAAAATCTTGGAAATCATCATTTTCAATTTAGCCAATAAATGAAATGCTTATCAGTTTTCTGTCTTCTTATCAGTTTCCCATCCTTCTCATATTTCTACTCACCCCTTGATTATGAGTGACCCAGGGTCCTCAGCCATTCCAGTGTGGCTGGGCTGAGGAGTGTCCTAGGAGACCAGCTTTCAGTGCAACATCAGACCATCCTGAAAAGATTAGCATGACCTTGGCCCACGAGGATATAAAGAAATATTCAGAATGAAGAGACTTGTATCCATTTAGGTTAAATTCTTGACTAAATGCAGCAATGCTATGTTGTCTTTGTGACACCAAGTGACACACTGAGACTTGATTGTGTCCTTGGAGCCAAGCTGCTCAGGTCCAGAGCACAGTTTCTCACAACAGCCTACTGTGCTTGATTTGTACACTGGTTAGGCTAAGTTAGAACCAACATGATATTTGGCATAACTTCCCTGGAATTTTCCATTATCTCAAATTCTCAGGGTCTCAAAATAAAATTGCATCAGTCAAAAATAGAAAGTATATATTTAACTATGAGTGGGTTAGAAATGTGGCCCAGTTGGTAGAGTATTTATTTAGCATGTATAAGGCCCTGGCTTTGATCCCCAACCTGCAAAGAATTAGTGTGGTGGCACATACCTATCATTTCAACTCTTGGGAAGCAGAGGCAGGGAGATTGGGCATTCAAAACCATCCTCTCCTATATAGCAAATTTGAGGCCTAGCCTGTGCCGCATGAGACCCTATCTCAAAACAACAACTACGACTGTTTTTATATTAACCTCTTGATTTTCATTGGCTCTAGGAGGCAGATTCTAATTGGAAGATAGCCACTATTCAGAGGAAAGACCACTGTCTACTGCCCAGGGAAAGAGACCTTGGAAGAAATTATCTGTGTGAAAGCACGATCAATGGAATGATTGATGGAATTTTTGACTGATGCAATTTTATTTTGAGACCCTGAGAATTTGAGATAATGGAAAATTCCAGCATGGCTTCTGGAAACTTACTTTCTGTTGTCTAGACCTCCTAGTCCGTGAGCAGAGGCTTGAATTAGGTCTTCCGGATACTTGTGAGGATTTAATTCATGTGTGAGATAGTCTCTCAGGAAGGGGAAAAAGGGGGAGAAAGGGAACCAATCCAGAGTGATGACAGTGGGGACATCAGAGGGCTCACCAAGTCCCACTGTGGGCCTCTGATGACTGAGATACCTCCCATGCTGCCCTACCACAAGGACAGTGTGTGTGTGTGTGTGTGTGTGTGTGTGTGTGTGTGTGTGTGTGCACAGTAAAAAATTATGATAAAGATTTAAAATCAACAAAGTGATTGTATTACTGGGACCAGTTTTAATTTTAGTATTAAAAACAAATGATTACCAGATTCAGACTATGAAACTTGGCCTACAGATAAAAGTAGTCTTTTTGAGAGAGAGGGAGAGTATAAAATAATAGTAAGGATGTCATAAAATATTATAAAGATTCATATTATTATCTGTTTGTCTAAAATTATACATAATACATATAAGTCAATGCACACACACATATATACTTAAATACATATGTAATTTAAATGAAAAATTTCTACCTGGGCTGACAATGCTCCTCCCCTCAAGAGCCACAGACTATCTAACAAAATCGCAGTAACAGGCATGAGAAGTCCCTTCCTAGTTGTTGGTCAGGAGAGTTTAAGAGACTCCAAAAGACATTTATGGACCATTGCTTTTGCCCTTGGTTGCCTCTCCGACATTGGAAGTAAGTCCCTATTGCTGAAGACACCTTGTACTTTAGATACAGAACCTAGAGAATCTGATTTGGTTTGATGTAAAATCCTCCTTCCTCAGGACTAGCTCTCATGATCCTAGAAGACACCATGCAAGCTTCCAAAGGGGACAAGCCACCAACTGCCCTACCCAAGTATGATTTATTCCAAGGACCAGCATGGTGTGATAACACTGCGGGTATGCAGTAGTGGCATTCATGCCTCAGTGGTGCCAACTCTCTAATTGGACTTAAGTCCCACTCAACAAGAGGAAAACAATACCTGGTCCCGGAAACCTACCTGACTACTACCTGGAGGTAGTGAGGTCATGGACCTTGGAAGAGAACCCACAACTAGACAGCACAGTTCCAAACTGCATTCTAAACATTTGTCCTTTCACACCACAGAGAAGTTTAGCTCTCAGCCTTCTTCAAAGAAACTTCTCTTTGTAACAGACTATTGCAGAAAGCCACAATTGCTCCAAACGCAGAGAGCAAGCGTTCGTGATCATGGGTGCCTAGCCCCAACTGATAGATTCGCAGCACTGTTCCTGCACCTAAGGTTCAGGGAACATCTTGTGGAAAGATTGTGAGAGCCAGGGGAACAGGAAGTTGGCTGTGAGGTTGTGTCTAGAAAAGTCAGGGAAGCCACACTAATGAAATCTCTACTATGTGGTTGCCAAAGCAAGACTTGGACAAAGAGGACGTCAACAGACATGTAATATTGAAGGGGATCTCATGGGGTCCCAACCCTAGATAAAGAACTACAATAAACATGCTGACATGGAAAAGAGAAGTCTAATGGGGCTCCAACCCCAAACAAAGAACTGAGGAATGAAAATGGGAGAAATAGTCTTTCCCAGGGAAAAGCCCCCATTGTTATCAAGTACCAAGTGATCAGCCCTGAAATCATATCATATACATACAAGTAACATTGTATGGACTGAGTAGGTTGTATTTATATATTTAGGAATATATGTATTCATATGTAACAACAAAGAAAAAGAGGCCATGGTCATGTGAGGTGATACCTCATGGAGCTGTGGAAGTGAAGCCATACTGGAGATCCTGGGAGAAAAGCAGTGATACCAGTGTCCTCAAACACCAGCCACAGAAGCTGCAAGCAGTGTGACACACAGGCCTCTGAAAGCAGAGAACATCAGCTTGCAATCTTCAGTAGCAGCTGTGAGGGTGGAGCCCAATAGAGCATGGAGACTCCTTTCTAGATGTCAGGAAACACCTGGATCTACCCCAGAGGTAGAGTCACTACAGAGAGCCCACACAGAGGCAAGGCCAAGCAGAAACATCCAGACAGAGCTGAGCCCCAGAGCCTCCTCCAGCACAATGGCTACCGGAGTTACAGGGGTAGGGCTGCCATCGAAACACCCGGAGCTACAGAGCTCCCAGCATGGAAAGGCCAGCCTGGGAGAGCTGCCGAAAGGAGACTCCAGCCTGTGAGGCCTGAGGCAAGGGCTGAGGCCAGCAAAGCCCCGCAGCAGAGAAGGTGACTTGGAGGTTTGGGATGAGACATTTGCCCCATTGGCTTTGCTTTGGCCTCGATAGCCTGTCCCTTCCTTTAGAGACAGGAAAGTTTGTTTATGCTGTGTTTGTCCCACACCCGGATCTCTTAGAGTGTAACTTGTTTGTGCTCCAGGCTCATGGCCGCAAGAGGTTGACAGGTGTTTCTGGTGAGCCTTGTGAACCAAGGCTGCCATGAGTTAAGACAATTGGGGACAATTTGATGGAATTTTTTGTGTGTGAGAGGTCAGAGCCAGGAGTGGAATGCCGTGGTTTGTTCCCTGAACTCATGAAGGCCTTTCTTCCTCTAAATCTTGCACTAATGGCAGTAAGAGGGTAGAAACTTAATCAGACTATGGTGTCTAGAAATGGACCTTTGGGAAGTGATTAAAATAATCAGAGTGGAGCCCTAAGGACGGAGTCCCATGACATTGTTGGGGAGGGAGAAGAGTCTATGTGCAGAGACACAAGGCTTCCCATTAAGGTGGGATACTGCCCGCCCCAGTGACATCCTGTTTGGATTCCTAGCTCCTCAATCTGTGAACTAAATAAATTTCTCTTTACGGGGGGGGGGGGGGGGGGGGGGGGGGGGGGAAGAAAAAGAAAAAGACAATTACTAGTTTTAAATACTTTATATTGGATTGGATTTTTTTATATTGTATACAAATTATATATATTCAAATTGATATTGTTAGAAAATGCTATATGTATATTTCTAATTTTGCTCAAGATAGTGTACTTATACCGTTCATTTAACAATGTAATGCAAATTGCTGATTCTTGAATGTTATTATTACCAACTATTAGGATATAAAGAAATGAAAGTAGTTAGACATTACAATAGAACTTGTAGTCATATTAGGTATGTTTTCAAGAATGAGCAGATATATTTTAGATAGACAGGTCATCTTCAAACCCCTCAGAGATTTCTTTTTTGTTATGACTATGAGACATGTCGGCTCCTGGCAGTACCAATCTACTTCAGAGAAAATATGGGCATTGAAGAAACTGCATATGGAATTAACTTTCATTGTGGCAAAAGTTAGCCACTGAATAACAAAGTATCCTCGAATCAACTGCTGACAACAGGACAAAATGGACAGACAGGACACGAAACAAAGGACTACTGATTCTTGCCAAAACAAGTGTGGTTATGGCTTTATCAAAAGGCATCTTCTGAGGTCAGGACAACATGGCACTATCCCTGAAGTGGTCTTTACAATCCAGAAAAGGTACAGTGCCCTTTTCTTCGAAGGCAGCTGAACAGGCAGTGGGCTGATGGCTTCTGATGTGCAATGGAACAGCAGCTGAAACAGTTATTCTTGAAGAGTAACTAAACTCACACCTCTCAATAGTAGACTGGCATTTAATAGAGGGATGTGGAGAAGAATGGGATGCTGAGATGAAACCACATATACACAGCCAAGAAGAATGGACAGCTGAATTCAAAAAACATCAGCAATTTCCAGAATTTAAAACCCTGAATCATGACATGACACTAGTGGAATTCAGGTGTTTCTGGTACATGGACTGCTCTCACCCAATGTGAGGTTGAACTGTTGACCTTGTGTACATCCTACTTCACAAATGAGTCTGTCAGATACGCTAAGCCTATAGGCTGAAGATGACGCCCCCAACACTGCGGAGAAACCTCAGGTGACTGTCGAGGCAGCTGGCTGTTTCTGTCAACTCACATTTTTTTTTGGAAGCTGCTTGCATGCACTTCCTGTTTTTATTTTTTATTAGGTAATATTATTTCCTTCTTGGATCTCTGAGGGAGTTGAAGATTAGTTAGTTATAGTTGAAGATTAGTTAGGATAGAAAGTGAATTAGGTACATTTTGGACTTACCAAAATAGGATAGATAATGGAATCATTTTTTCTGAATTTGTCAAATACAAATGGACTAGACATTGTTTAGGTATTTATTGCTTGTATATATGGTATATAGTTATTGTACTTTTGTATATAGTTTTTCTTATGTTAGTTATAACCTTTTTCCTTTTTCTTTTTATTAAAATAGAAAAGGGGAAATATGGTGATTTTTAATTGTACTGAAATGTGATTTTATTTGTATGTTAATAAATAAAGTTGCCTGGGGGGTCAGAGCTAACAGCAAGCCATAGCAGAAACTGGGCGGTGGTGGTGCATGCCTTTAATCCCAGCTCTTGGGAGGCAAAGCTAGGCGGATCTCTGTGTGTTCAAGGATACAGCCAGCATGGAGACACACGTCTTTAATCTCAATACCAACCACAGAGACCTGGAGGTCTATACAGACAGGCAGTGACGAGGAGGTCATGTGGTTGGGTTTACAACCAATTGAGAAGGCAGAAGAGAAAGTCTATATAAAGACAAACACACAGGAAGTAGGTCTCTTGGCTGAAAAGGAAAGCTGCAGCAGTGAAGGGTAAGGCTCTTAGCTCTGATCTCTTGTGTTTTCATCTCTGCATTGGCTCTGTCGTTTCTTATTTAATAAGACAGTTACTTCTACAGTCATGAACTTGAGAGAGAGAGAGAGAGCATGCGCACAAGTCAGCAAGGGTATATGTGTGAAAGGTTGGAGGGAGGAAGGTGTAGGGGAAAATGATGTAATTATATTTTTATTTTTAAAAGCTATTTAGCCAAGCATGATGGCACATGCCTTCTATCCCAGCACTTGGGAGGCAGAGGCAGACGGATCTCTGTGAATTCGAGGCCAACTTGGTAGTGCCAGGACAGCTAGGGCTACACAGAGAAACCCTGTCTCAAAAAACAAAACAAACAAATGACCAAAAAACAAAAAAGCTGTTTAAGCCAGGAGTGGTGGCACACGCCTTTAATCCCAGCACTCAGAAGGCAAAGGCAGGTGGATCTCTGTGAGTTTGAGGTCAGCCTGGTCTACACAGTAAGTTCCAGAACAGCTAGGGCTATGAAGAGAGACCCTGTTTAAATAAATGAATGAATGAATAAATATATACATAAATAAATAGATAATAAAATCAGTTAGGAAATTATTTCATAAAAGAAAGAAAAAAAGCAGCTTCTCCAGGTAGAGTGTGACAGCGTCCAAGTCTCCTACTTTCGATGCCCTGGTGGCACTGTGCATTGTGCCCACAGCGCCATCTCATTGCCACTTGTGAGTTCCTAGGAATTAGATTTCAGTAATGCTGGGGGTCTCTGAGGTTCCCTAAAAGTCAGTAATACAGTAATTGAAATAAGAAGTAAAAGCTGGATGTAGTGCTTTGAACCTGTAATCCCAGCACTCAGGAAGCTGAGGCAGAAAGGTGGTGAATTGGAGCCAGTCTGGACTACAGGCCGAGTGAGAATTGGTTCAGACAGGGTGGAGGTGGGGGACTACATACACACAGACACACACACAGACACACACACACACACACACACACAGACACACACACACACACACACACACACACACAGACACACACACACACACACACACACACACACGATGACGACAAACAAAAAAAAGATAGTTCTTATTTAAACTGGCTAATGCCAAACAGCAAATTTGTTTTTCTTGTGTCAAAATGAAAACAGAGCTTGAGTACTACTGTGCCATCTGAAGCCTCCTAACCTTCCTGGTGCCAGTTGAGACAGTGGCTTGGTGCTGTCCTCTCAGGGACCTGCGTAGATAATACAGGTTCAGTTCCCAGAAAGGGTCTGGCTACTGTGAACACGAAGCAGATGGGTCACACGAGTGACTGTGTGTGCATGTCATGGAACTCTCAGTATTTGTCCGAATAAGTTTTCTCTTTGGATGCTGCTGTTCCTGTTAGTGATGAGACTGCCACTGATTTCAGCTGACGATGGAGCAGATCTTCAATCCACTGTGCTACGAGGAAAAGAGATGGCTGTGGCCTTCCTCCATGAGGAAAAGAGAACCAGTAAGGGCTGTTTACCATGTCTGACCTCAGTCAACACTGAAGGGATTTCCAGTAAATGCCCAGAAGAGGATGTACGGATGGTAGAGAGAACAAGAGAATGTGGGCAGGTCTGATAGAAGATGGCAGAGTATGCCTTTGGGGCCAGGGAGGTTTTGTAGGCAGTAGGATAGCATAGGCGTTGTGGACCCCTGTGTGACTTGAGTGAGTCCATGTTCAGAGTAGACCGCTTTGAGCTCATTTGTGGCTGACCGACTGAAGAGTAACTGGGGTAGGAGCTTTCTTCATAAATACCTTTCCCCATTGTTGTTACTGCATTCTCATCAACCACTTAAATGTAGTGTATAATTTTGACTATAAATGTTTCCACACATGTGCCCACTGGTGCTAATATTCAGTGTCCATCTACACAGTTTGGGGGGGGGATGCATTCTGATAACTCATTAGAACACATGGCTGGAAAATTCTCATTTTAAAATGGAATCATTCTAAGCAACATTAAAATTTAATTAGAAGTCTTCACTGCATTTCATTATGAGGTTATTCTGTAATTACTCAGCAGGTCCTGGTGTTTACTAATGGAAAAGTGACAGTACATAGTGATACTAAATTACTATTGTGTTGTTGTAAAAGGTAATTAGATAGTGGGGAACTGATCCTGGCATTGTTTAAAGAGCCTTAGGAGAACACTATCCTTATTTCCTCGAGCTGACTTGGTGCAACACTCAGCACCGTGGACCTCACCTATAACAGCTCTAGCTGCAATTTTCACGTTTAGCACGAGACTCTTTTCTTGTCAGAGTGGGTGCGGAGTGGATCCTGCAGTCCTAAATTGCTTAGATACATATGTGGGGAGGGAATGCATTTCTAAGTGACTCACAGTGGAGGGTTCTGAGGAGCTTTCTGCATTTTAATCACATTTTGTTCCCCTTTCCTTAGGGTAGGGGTAATATTAGAGAACATAATGGGGTTAGAAAGCTCCATTAACTAAACCCTGGTCCTTAGAGCATGGCTGGTATGTTCATAAAAACGTACTGAAGTCCTTTTTCTTTTTAAGTTTTGTTTCATGCAGATCTCATATTCTTAGGGCGAACCCAATTCCCTGCCTCTTCCCTCATTATGTTCAAACAGCCTTTGTATATACCTAGTGAACTGAGGGACAATTTTGATAATTTAGGTGAGAGCATTTTAATGGAGACCTTTAGAGAATGGAGAGATGCTCAGTGGTTTAAAATTGGTTAACATTTAGATAACAGGTATGTGGTGTGTGTGTGTGTGTGTGTGTGTGTGTGTGTGTGTGTGTGTGTGTACTGGGGGTATTGAGGTGAGGGGATACCATCTATGGAATGGATTGTGTGGCTAAGACACCTTTTGTGCTAACTGATGACTACAGACATTTTTGCTTTGTTCTTAGAGTATAAAGCTGTCAAGCTTGCCCCTTAATTAGGTGTGAGGTCAACTAAAGCTGGCCTGAGGAAGTCTCTGCTAAGTACAGCTAACACAGGTAACAGACCTTACAGACTGAGTGCTTAAATACTAAATCTCTCTCTCTCTCTCTCTCTCTCTCTCTCTCTCTCTCTCTCTCTCTCTCTCTCACACACACACACACACACACACACACACACACACACACACACACACATATTGAGTTTTGGACATGCTAGGCAATGCTCTACCACTGAGCTACACCAAAATTTTAAATATATATTTTAAGGTTTTAAAAACTACCCAGGAGCTGGAGAGACGGCTGAACAATGAGGAAGAGGGCCTGGAGTTCATTTTCCAGCACCTACACGGCAGGTCACAGCCATCTGTAACTCGTCTCTCTTGGGGGCCCTCTTCTGGCCTCCTCACGTGGTGAGAAGACATACATACATACAAGCAAAACATACAAATACATACAACTAAATGCATTTTAAAACGTGTGTGTGTGTGTGTGTGTGTGTGTGTGCCTGTGCCTGTGTGAGTCTATGTGAGTCTATTTACCATGTGTGTGCAGGATCTCACAGATCTCAGAAGAGGGCAACTGATCCCCTGCAGCTGGAATTACAGGTGGTTTTGAGCTGCCTTATGGATGCTGGGATCCAAATTCTGGTCGTCTGCAAGAGCAGTATGCAGTAACCCTGTACTCTAAGTAACACCTTCTGGAGCCTGGGAGCCCAGAGCCAGGAGCTGGGCTGGTGGCACATGGCTGTAATCCCAGCTCTCAAGAGGTTGAGGCAGGAGGGTTTTCGTTTGAGTTTACCCCGTCAGCAGTGCCTCTGTCTGTTTACGAAACATCATTCTATTTCTAAATTGCTGTGAATTCTTACCGTCAATGAAGGCTGAGCTGCGTCAAGTGAGTTTAGTGTAATTTGATAGGATCATGTAGCTTTTTTTCCTTAGAATGTCATAATGGTGGTTCACATTGATTGTTTCTTGTACTTTGATACAGGGTATTATTTTAATGTATTGCTAGATTCAGTTTGTTAACATTTTGTTGGGTGTTTTGGAAAGCATTCACAAGGCATATTGTTTTCTTTTTTAAGTATTTAATTTTTTGTGTGTATGTATATGCACCACATGTGTGCAGGAGCCCATAGAGGTCAGAGGAACAGGAGTTACACGTGGCTGTGAACCCCATGTGGGTGCTGAGATCTGAACCCAGGTCCTCCAAAGAGCGGTGAGTGCTCTTAACTGCTGAGCCACCTTTCTAGCCCCAAAGTATATGGCTTCCTCTCCCTATAATGGCTTAGGCTTTAGTTCCAGATTAATCCTGGCATCATGACATGTGCCTCTCCCCTCTCCTACCTGTGGAAAAAAATTGTGCAGAATTTGTGTTTGTCCTTTGCTTTGTTTTGGTAGAACTCAGAGAAACATTCTAAGCTCCTGTTTCAGGGGACGTGAATCTGTGGATGAGATTTCTCTATGGGCTGTCTTCACTTCAAGGGAATGCTGTAACTGGTGGTTTGCAAAATGCTGCCTTTCACCCAAGCCTTGAGCTCTTGTGGGTGCAGGTATATTAGGCCTGTGTTGTTCTTTAATCTGCAAACATCCCCTTTCTCATTCTGGCATTGGTGATCTTTGACGTCTCTGTTTTTTGTTGGTGTTACTGGAGGCTTATCCATTTTATTATCGTTGTCAGTCTTGCTAGAGACATTGATCTATTAATAGAGCTCTTTCTCTCTCTCTCTCTCTCTCTCTCTCTCTCTGTTTCATTGATCCCTCTCTATTGTTTCCTGTTTTCAATTTCAAGGATTTTTGTTTTTTAATTTTATCATCCCCCTTCTGTGTACATTGGTGTCTTAGTTACTTTTCTATTGCTGTGATAAGACATAATGACTTATGAGCCTATGGGGGCCATTCTCATTCAAACCACCATAGTTGGATTTATTTCTGTCTCAGGTGGCATCTTCAATTACTAATTTGAGACTTTTTCTTTTAAATTTTATTAATTTATTTACTGAGACAAGGTCTCACTCACTGTGTAGCCCTGGCTGGCCTGGAACATGCTATGTAGATCAAGCAGGCTTCAAACTCACAGATATAATTTTTTTATTTATCATCAGTGGTGTGTGTGTGTGTGTGTGTGTGTGTGTGTGTGTGTGTGTGTGTGTGTGTGTGTTTGTGATAGAGGACTGTGGTGCATGTGCAGAGGCTAGAAGACAAGTAGCATTGGATGTGAATTTTCTTCAGGCAACATAAATTCTCATGTTTATATTCATTTCTAAATCTACTTGTGTCCTTCCAGATTTCTGTTTTTTGACTGGTATATTTAAAATATTTACACTTAATTCAACATTTATATTTAATAGGTGATATATTTGGATTTAGGATTAATCTTATTGTTTGTTTTCTGTTTTTCCCCGACTTTTAGTTCTATATTCCTTTCCTTTCTTTTTTTCTTGGGGGTTATTTGAACATGTTTTATTATTGTATTTAATTCATCCATTGTGGGCTTGATTACTTAAATTTTTATTACATTTATTTATTTTATGTGTGTGCACTCATATGCACATGCATAGCGGTCATAGAATAACTTATGGGAATTGGTTTTCTGCTTCTCCTGTGTGGATTCCAGGGATTGAGCTCAGGTCCTTAGGCCTGCCAGTAAGGGCTTGTCCCTGCTGAGTCGTCTCACAGGCCCTGACCACTTTTTCGGTTATTAGTAGTAGTAGTTAGCATATAAAGCAATAGGTTTTACTGTGATATTCTAACTGGGATATATATGTATCCACTTTTTTAGTAGTTAGCATCCCTCGTCCAAGGTGTTTGGAACCATAAATGTCTCAGATCTAAGATTTTTTTTTCATTTTAGAATATTTGTATAAGATATATCAGAATGGAACCCAAGTATAAAGGCAAAATTCTTTTGTGGTTGAAATATATCTCGTGTCTCTAGCTGATTATAGTTCTATCGAGTTTTTAGTATGCTTGTGTTTTCACTGTGATCTGTTCCACAAAGTGAGATGTCGAGCTTTCCATTTGTGGCATCACACTGGGAGCTCAGAAAATTCAGGATTTTGGAGTACTTTGGGTTTGGGGTTTGGGGATAAAGGAGATCTGCACTGTATTTCTTTGCAGTAGTTTTATTAGGAATTATAAAACATTTACATCACATCTTATGTCCTACTTAGAACTAACACTTCACTCACTCACAAAGCATGCAGTGAGGGAACAACTTAGTACGGAGACTCAGTCTCTGGCATGGTCCCCGTGTGCACTTTGGGCTGGGCCAGGGACCCACAGAGAATGAGTATGCTTGGTTCTCTGAGTCCCGTCCTTTCAGGGGCCTGTCTGGTCCTCTCTGATTCCCTGGGCACATTTTCATTTTTCTGGCCTGAAATCTGGGCCTATAGTGATCACCCCCTGCCCCAGTGGGGTGAAGAAAGGTTGTAATGAGGACAGACTGGGGGGCTTTCTCCTCTCATTCTTTGAATTCACAGTTCAAGGCTGTTTGTTCTGCCTTCTCCGTTCACTCTTTATTGTTCCTAGATTGTTCTGGGGCGTCAGGCAGGGTTCCTGTTTTTCTGGGGTTGTGGGGTGGAAGCCTGCATAAAATCATTGGGTAGTCATTGCTTTAAAAGTCCTGGCTTTTCTTGGATGGGGCAAAGAGCCATGATGTTTCTCATGCTAAAAATAAATTAATTTCTTGTCAAATATTACCAGAGATAATAATTATCTGCTTTTTTGGTAATTGCTATGAAATTCAGAACAACTTTTATTTGTGAATCTCTTTAAAACAAAAAGTTCATATAAGCAAATGCTATTATTTCAAGAAAATTCTTGGAACAATAAATCAACACCTGAAAATGCTGTGATAGATTTCCATTTAAATAGGCATTTGAAACATTTCCTTCTAAACTGTCTTCTCTCCCATAGAACTAAAAATTGATTTCTTCTTTTTATCCATCCAGGTGCCTGTTAGGGCTCATGGTTAACAGTGCATCTGTTTTCTTTCATGTCTCCCGCTTGGGGTGGTAAGGGCCCCGAGAGCAGGACAGATGGGAACAATAGAAACACCAGGCGTTCTAAAACTGCAAAGGATTGATTGGTGACTTAACAAAGACCACCTCAGTGTGACATTCTCTGGAGAAATGCACAAGGCCACACAGAGAAATCCCCCTACTTCCAAGTAGTTGGCCCATCTTGTTTCTGCATTCTCCTGGGACCAAAATGACCCTCATAAGAGACACTGGAAGGACTAATTTTCCTTGCTTTTTTTTTTTAAGACAAGATTTCTCTATATAACACCCATTGTCCTAGAATTTACTGTGTAGAGCAGGCTTGCCTCCTAAGGGCTGACATTATAGATGTGCACCACCAAGTCCAGCTTGCTTTTCTTGTATTTAAAAGATTGGGATAGGAGAATTCTCTAAAAGAGCTTCCAGGAGTGCAGTTTTCTAAGTGGGCTTAGCAATATTTTTTTTTTTTACATTTGTTTATTTTGTGTGTATAAGTGTTTTGTTCTCATATATATGTATGTGTACCATGGGCCTGGTGCCCTTGGAAGTCCAAAGAGGTCATGGAGTTACAGATGGTTGTGAATCATCATGTAGGTGCTAGGAACTGAACTTGTGTCTTCTCTAAGAGCGGCAAGTGCTCTTAATGGCTGAGCCATCTCTGCAGCCACAAAAGTGCGTTTTTAAACATTTTTGACAGTATCATGTTTGTTTACAATACACTATGATTACATTTACCTTCATCACCTTCTCATCCCTCCCCACCCCAGCCTCATGGGGCTGTCACATCTGCAATGTTCATGATTGTAGTGGTCAAGTCACATTCAGGTGACACAGCCCTACTGTGCCCCTCCACATCTTTTGGCTCACACAGCCTTCCCACCCCGTCTTCTACAATGTTCTCTGCCTCGGAGAGGGTGACAGAGATGTCCTGTTTGGAACTGAGCCCTCAGCAGCCAGTTATTCTCAGCACTTTGGCCCTTTATGGATCCCTCCCTGCTTTAACCACTTCTGAAAGAGGCTTCTCTGACCGGGCGTGAGAGTGTCACTAGTCTGTGGGTGTAAGCACAAACGATGAGAAGACAGTTTAACTACATGTGTCTACTTGGTGTAACATCAGTAGAAGGTTCTCCTGAGGGGCCTGTGACTTCCCTAGCTGGGGGCTTTGATCAGCTCTACAGCACCAAGTATGTGTTTGAAGTTGACCTCAAATCCAAGCTGGAAACAGTTGGTTTCCCCAGAACATCCATGCCACTGTTGTGCCATTGTGTGTCTCTTGCAGGCAGTTCAGGACTGCAGAACGCTTGGTGTGATGTTTGTAACTCTTCTCCCCCAGCAGCCTGCACAGCGCCTGCTATTCCTGTGAATGAGAGACAGCAGGAAAGAATCTAATTGGCTCTCTGTGTCCTATATCTAGAGGGTGGGTGTCTAGTTCTGCTGGGCATCCAAGAGCGACGGCAGTAGGCTGTGTTGTGTGAGGGAGTCTCTGTGGGCTCCCTCACCAACAGCTCACTGAGAGGTATCCCTCACTTGGCTGGTTTTGAAAACCACTGACTTCTGGAAGTAGTACTGACCACGCACGCAGAGTACTTCCATCCAAATAGCTCCTTAAAATTTTTTAAAGTTAGCTTATAAGGGAGTGGGTTTCTATGTTGTTTTTTTCATATACAGGTTGACTTTGCTTTAGTCCTTTTCTCCCCTAGTCTTACCCACTTCTACTTCCATGTGAAAAAACATGGAACACTCCACAAACGTCATTCTTGTGCAGGAGCCACGCTGGTCTTCTTTGATTGGTTCCAATTTTACTATTAACGCTGCAGAAGCAGGTATGGAAATGGGTTTTGTATGAGGTTTAGGCATTTGAGAAGACAAACGCAGTATGGATCTTGGAATTTACTGAAGTTTTTCTTCAAATCTCTCTTCAGGTCTGCAAATGGTCTATGGCAAGAAATACTAGAGGCTCACCAGAGGCCATGGTCTCCTGCCCTCCTTCTCATTTGGCCACATACTTGAGGGTTGTTTTTAGTCTTTGAGACAGGGGCTCACTAGACAACCTTGACTGGCTTGGAATTTTCTATGTAGTCCGAGATGGCCTCAAACTCATAGAGATCTGCCCGCCTCTGCCTCCTGATTACTGTGCCTGGGCTTACTTGAATTTTATTCAAAACTGATTCAATACTACTTCTAGTATGGCCCACCAAGCCTCTGCCATCTACCTTGTTCTCTTTTCTTCCAGGCCAGCTGGAAGGAGACGACTTCCGGGATAAGCACGGGGGGGGGGGGGGGGGGGGGGGCGCGGGGGGGGGGCGCGGGGGGGGGGGCGGGACGGGACACGACACACAACGGGGACAGGATGGGACTCGACACACAAGGGGGATGGACCCATGTTGTTCGTGGGCGGTGCCTCCATCGCTTCCTCCCCAGCCCGCTGTTCTGCCAGCTTGTTCGTGGGTCCTGTACTGTTCTGTGAGCAAGAAACGGACTTCTGCTGGGTCCATTGGCACATTTTTTATATATTTGTGGGTCATTTGGATTTTTTGTACTCTGTAGTAGTACTTACTTGAATATTAATATTCGTACACTCTAAATGATTTCCCGGTTTCTTTTATATTTGAAACTTTTAAGATGGTGTCTTTGGTTATTTTTACTTTATGAAGCATCTGTCAGTCTTTTGTTTTCAGCCTAAGACAAATCTTCCTCACTACAAGCTTGCACATACAGCTTCTTCATTTTCTTCTGCATAAAAATGTGTGGACGAAGCAGAGAGAGTCGAGGTCCAGCAAGCCCTTCCTTCTCAGCACCCAGCCAGGCTTGAAACCCAACTTGCCTTGTGATTGAGTGTGTCAGGCTGTTAACAGAGTTCTGCCCAATGAGTGTGGCAAGAGGAGAAAGGCGCTGTTCTGGGGCTTGCCTGAGTGCTTGGCAGGGAGGATGAAGAGTCATCTGCTGAAATGTCGGGACCCTGCTACGAAATAACGGCAGCCGACACTTGTGTTGCACACTCGGTGGTGGAGGTGAGCGGCAGCCATCTTTGTTTCCAGCACACCTTGTTTGATCACCAGTTCTGAGTGACACAGAGACAAAAGTCAGCTTGAGGAAGATGGATGAAAGCCATTTAACCATGACAACAGCTTTCAGCTACGGAAAAGTCTCCGTGAGTGTTATTAGCCAGTGCTCACCAACGGCCCTCACGATGCAGCTAATGAGACTGAGCACTAATGGCCCGGGAACAATGAGGCAAATTACTAAGTTCTACTAAAATGTTTCTCCACTTATCTTCAATTATTCAGATCCAATCTAATTTCCTTCAAAATTAAATGCTGCGGCTCCAGTTAACTCGTGTGACTGAACATTTAACAACAGATGCCTTCTGTACCTGCACGTGACTTTGCTGAGAAAGAACAGGGCAAGTTCACTCCTCATTGTCTCTGAAATACAACCGTTTCTTAGACATGCTAAGATAGTGTGCTACAGAAGGCGCATCGCTGGGGCTTTGTCCCTGAATGCTAGGACTTAAGGAGCCTCCAAACTACCTTCTTCCCAACTCTGCTGCCCTCCACCCATCTAACCGCTTCTTCAGCAGCTGTCCCAAGCTCCTGGTCACTTTTGGCTAAACCACTGGGCCTCTGGACACAGACAAAGCAAAGACCTGAGGAGGAAGTCTGAGATGATAGAGCACTTATGGGTAACAATACACATTCAGTTTTCACTCACAAATGTCACAGAGCTTTCTCCCACAGCTGGATGCCAGGGTGGACTTCTGGGATCTGGATCCATTGGTGTGTGGTCACCGCTATGGCTCCACATTCAGGAGCCAGGCACAGCTAGTTGTCAGAAGAAGAATGCTGAGTAGCTTGGTGCTCTTCCCACCTGGGCTTCTGTGGACTTACGGCACCGCTGATCTGTGTGCCATCCATCTTTCCTCTCTTTCTTTATCTCCTATTGCTCCTTTGCTATAATCTGGTCTTTCCTGGTCTCTTCATTTTCCTTTGTAACATTAGCTTTCCCTCTGAGGCTCCAGCTGCATTATCATCTTACTTAGGAAAAATTGCATTTAATAGAACCAGAACTATCCCATTTAATAGTGTTCCAGTGGGAACAACCTGCCTTAATGAAGTTAAGAGTGTTTCAGGTGGCATGACTTTTTCTTCAGAGGGCATGAAGTGATTTCATGCGAAGGGACAATATACTCATTTTAGTCTTCAAAGGCCTGAAGGCCCTCGCATGCAGTCATTTCTCCACGTTCTATGGAAGAGGCACACAGCAAATGAAGAATTGCAATCATTTGGCATTAGATTCGCACTATGACTTATTTTATTAATTAGCCTTAGTTTTACTTGTAGTGTTTCCCTAGAGTCCACAACAAGCTCTTCTAAGTCCATCTAGAACCAGTTGGACTTAAGATGAAGCCAAAGGGAACTAAAGACCATTCCCAAGTAGACAATTCCACATGCAGCCTGTCAGTCCGCACATCTATCTTCCTGTAGCCCGAAGAGAATTATGAGGGTCTAGGCGTGGGGGTGCAAGCTTGTAACCCCGTACTCAGGAGCCAGGGCACAAGATTGCCTTGAGTTCAGACTCAGCCATGTCAGCCTACTGAGCCCCAGCCAGGGCTGCATAGCAAGACCTCATCTCAGAGAAAAACAGTGGAAACCACAGCAAGAGCTGGGGAGAACGGCAGCTCTGGCTCCTTGCTTGGCACACTGTGCCTTTTGATGACCAAGTGCACTTTGTCCAGTGTGGAACTTTGTCGACACAGTCACTGGTGTGGATGACTCACCATGTGCCAAGAACAATACTTAAGACTCTACAGGATTTATCTCATTTAAACCCCATGTTATTTGCTGTCTGCATTTTCAATTGAGGTTCAGAGAGGTTAATTATCCCACCCAAAGTCACACAGTCACACAGCCTCTCTTGACCTCAGCTTTTAAGATCTGCTGCCTATCTCCTCCTCTTCCTCCTCCTTCTCCACCCTTTTGGTTTTCTGAGACAGGGTCTTACCATGTAGCCCAGGCTGGTCTGGAACTCACTATATAGACCAGGCTGGCCTCAAACTCTCAGAGATCTGCCTGCCTCTGCCTCCCGGGTGCTGGATTAAAAGTGTGCACCACCATGCCCAACTGCTTGCTGCTAGTGTTCTTAAATCTTTTCCCCAGTTGCCTCTGACTTCTTTGATGAAGAAAAACATCTAGCATTTAAAAAGTGGATCTTAGGGCTCAAAGCACTATGTTGGATGTGGAGAAAGCAGGCGTTCTTATGGGTGGGTTCCCCCACCTGAGAAATGAAATGGTTTGTTTCACCAGGATGCTTCTGAGGAACAAGTGAAATACAAACTGCTGGCGGGATGGCTCAGGAGGTAAAGGTGCCCACTGACAAGCCCAGCAGCCTGAGTTAGGTCCCTGGAACTCATGTGCTCTGGCATGCATGCACATAAAATAAAAAATATAAAAATAAAAAGGAAGCAAGGTTGGTATTTTCCTCACCCTTGAACTTGATGGTTTTATCTGGCCCTGAAATTGATGCCAGGAAAAACTCTAACATAAATTTTTTGTTGAAGTAGTGTAAACAAACAAAAAATAAAAGAGGCAAAATGTTTAGTGTTCTGAAAATACATTCTCCAAGGACCATGCTCTCCTTCTGTGGGTCTGCACATTTGTTTGCAGCTGAAAGCTGATATTTGCACCATCAGCCTCTGAGTTCAAAACAGAAGCCAATGATTTGGCTTCAAAGCAGCATTAATGAATTAGTGCAGAAATTTCAGTCACAGGTAACAGTCTGAGTTCCCCTTCCATTCCTGTTTTAGAGGCCCAGGGACCCTTTGAGATTCAAGATGAAACAAAACTGACTTTGATTAGTTTCAAAGCATTGCTCTGCTCTTCTCTATACCCTCCAAGTCTAGGGCCTGGTAAACATTCTCCTTCATTCAGCAAGCATTTATGGGCTGTCAGCCCTGTTCCTGCACGGGGAGGACAGTGGCCACAAAGCAGAACTCGGCTCTTTAAGTTTCTTCCCCTCAGTTTGATGCAAACTTGCCTGAGGCTCTCTGATGTGCGTTATGGATTCTATTCAGATACCGCTTCCTCTTTCTTGTATAAAACACACAACAGTGGGGTCCCTGGCATTTTCAGAGAACCTGTGTGGTTCTTGTTGGAAAAATACTCTCACAAAACCAGAGTCCAGTGGTCGGGTGATAAAAAGTGTGTTGTGACAGAAAGATGATCCCGCTTCTCTCCCTTTGGTAAGAAAGATGTGCATTTCTGAGAGCATTATGAAATGATTTGGTTTTCCAATACATTATCATGAATTAGTGAAATTGGTTATGGACTTAATTATGCTTTTCTAAAAAAAATGTTTTTAGTCTGCTCTCAAACATTTTGAAGTGGACCTTGATTATAGTTACCAAATTGTATGTAAGTGCCTTGCGCTTATCACGGAAGGGCCACAGGTGGAATGTAGCGGGGCTAGAGAGGAGGGTAATGGAAAAATCCTCTGCTTGTGTTTGCTACTTAAATGTCATGGTCGGTAAATGGATTTCTCTGCTTCCTGGGACTCGCTTCTCCTGCATTAGCCCAGCAGCAATTAGAGGGCCGAGATCGCCCTGGAAATGGGCTGCTCGACCGTGTAGTTCATCTTTCTATTGTGCAAAACAGAAAAAATTGCTTCTAATCAATCCACTTCAACTTTTAGTCGGAAAATTATTTACCATCCTATCAGCTGAAGTACCAAGAAATGTTCTGTTTGAATTAACTGGGGGAAGAGGGACTCGTGTCAATCAGCGGGCTACAGTGACGGCGGTGCAGTCTCACGATGGAGACAAGAAAGAGACGACATTATTCCTGGTTTCCTTGCCCAACTGATTGGTGCTTTTAGGGTAATTAATCCTCATTTCAAGTATAATTGGACTCTTATTGATTGAAGCAGCAATGTACGATGTGGTTGCTGTAACATGGAAAGATAGGCTTTCTTCCAAGCAGAACACGGTTAATTTTGAACTTCAAATCTTTTGCATTTCATTCACACAGTTGATCAATCCCCCTGCTTTGCAACTGACTTAGGATGTAACATTTTGTGAGCTTGTTACTTTTTTTCAGAAGCATAGATTATCAGGGAATTTTTACTGATTTCTGCTTTGCCTATCAGTTTAGTCACTGACTTTCCAAAGCAGAGTGAGTCACACAGCCCGTGTTCTAATGAATTTCAGATAGTGCAAATTAAACATTGACAAAAATCTGAGAAAACAAAACTATGTGTGAATTACAAGAGTAGACACATTAAAATTGTGCTTTAACACAGCCACCTTCATTAAGGGAAAAAACCCAGCTCAGGCTGAGCAGCTAGGGATGCTGGGAAAGCAGGAGCAAAAGCAAAGGGAGTTTGTGAGAAATGGGTCCTGAGGTTCCGAGTCTGTGCTGGAATCTGGTGCTGAACCTTTGTGTGCGAGAAACTTCTCCTTCATTGCAGGGAAAGAGGCTTTCTTCACAGCTCCCAAAAAAACTATTGTTTGTCTCTTCAGTGACTGGAGATTACCACAGCAGCAAGCATGCAGGTTTCTAAACAGATCATCTTAACAGACACGAATACATACACACATGATTTTTTTGTCAGCTTAGTGACTGTACATGAACTTACTGATATTTTAATTATCGTCTGCAGCCCACAGTCCCTCAGTCAGCACTCTGCCCGCCACTTAGCCACTTGACCACGGCCTGTCAGGGCTTCCGGTCCAAGGGCCCTGGCTCTGTCATAGCTGTGATATGTAGGTTTAAATTAAGTCTCTATCGTTCTGTTTATCAGTAAGGCTCAGAACTCAAAGGCTGGGATGAAAAACTGCTAGCTCAGAGAGGCTGAGTAGCAACTAGCTGACCTTCTTTTTGGCCGGAGACACCACAAGAGACACGTCTCTTTCCTGGTCTCAGAACCGAGAGAGCTCAAACTGTAGTCCATGTCGCTCCCCCCTGGTTCCTTCCTGTGGGTCTTCTGTATTCAAGTTGCTGGCTTCTCTACGGCCAATTCAGGTCAGTTAGTCACTGGCTCCACCTCCTGATTCAAGGTATAACTTTACTGGGCAGTCTTGGGAGTGTCATAGTACAATCAAAATATCCCACAACACACATGTACACACATACACGCATATACACACACCTACACACACATACATATATGTGTGTATATATTCTTCGGAAGAGATAGTTTACCTCCTTTAGATCAATGTTGATTAACAATAGGGGAATAAAGCCATATCTGAAGACAGTGCCCTGTCTTATTTAAGCAAAGGTTTAAATTCTAGGCACCCATTTAGAAGGAAGCCCCTCAGCCTTTGTAAAAATTAAATGGAATCCCAATGAAGATATTTCTGTTTTGCCTCTGAGGCCACTTTAAGTGCTGCTTTCCACTCACTGGCTTTTGCTCGGCATACTGACCTCGGCTCCCCCTCATTCTCAGGGCCACACATGGCATTAATGTTCATAAAGCTTCCTACCACACTGACCTCGGCTCCCCCTCATTCTCAGGGCCACACGTGGCATTAATGTTCATAAAGCTTCCTACCACACTGACCTCGGCTCCCCCTCATTCTCAGGGCCATACGTGGCATTAATGTTCATAAAGCTTCCTACCACACTGACCTCGGCTCCCCCTCATTCTCAGGGCCACACACACAGCATCAGTGTTCATAAAGCTTCCTACCTCTTACAGAAGAGTTTAGCTGAAGTGGACTAGTGCTCACACTACACAGGGTGCTGCCTGAACTGGGGGATCCTACCGCTTCCACCTTCTGCTTCTAGGGCTTTATCAGAGCTGACACAGCACCCCAAAAGAAGCAAAATAAAAGACCCAGGGAGGGCTTCCAGCTATGTAGCAGGAATCTTAAAAGTTCTTATTAATAAAAACAAATTCAGAGCCAGGTATTGGGGTGAACACTGAAAGATCAGAGAGACAGAACAGGCCACAGCCACCTCACCTTGCTAATTCCTCAGCTGATCCTGTTTCCTCAGACTGGAAGCCTCTGAGTCCTCATTCAAATGGATCTCAGCTGAACTGCTGCTCAAAAGCCTAAAAGCTTAACCAGCCTAGTTCCTGGTTTTCATGCCTTATATACCTTTCTGCTTCCTGCCCCCACTTCTTGGGATTAAAGGCGTGAGTCACCATGCCTGGCTGTTTTCAGTGTGGCTTTGAACTCACAGAGATCTGGATGGATCTCTGCCTCCCAAGTGATAGGATTAAAGGCATGTGCGCCATCATTTTCTGGCCTCTATATCTAGTGGCTGTTCTGTTCTCTGACCCCAGATAAGTTTATTAGGGTGCACAATATTTTGGGGAACACAATATCACCACACAGATGCTCAGTGTAGATGTGACCATTGCTGTTGATGCAGGTGGAGGGTGGCCTAGGGATGCTTACCTGGAGTTTTGCACTGGCTGGTTAGGTTTGAACGCTTGCTCCCAGGCCTCCTGTCTCCAAGACTTGTGTCCTTTAGAGCTAGTCCCAGATCACCATCTCCCTGGAGTCTTTTTCCCTGATTGCAAAGATGAGATCACTAGCTTACTGGAGGCTGTGCTAACATCTGAAATCACCTTTCATATGTCTCCCTCCCGTCTTTATATCAAGTACATTCCAGAAAACACAAGGTATGGATAATTATGAGTGAAGTAAATCGTCAATTTACGCGGAACACAATGGGGATTTTCAAAAAGGATTTTCCTTTTAAGCCTGCATGTGAAGTTCAAGTGTTATATGTGTCCAAGTCAGACCTGTAGAAGACATTGGGAGGTGACAGGAACCGGAGTCACCAGCACCCCACCCTATCTAGCCCCTTCAGCGAAGAAGTTTCTACCTCCAAAGATGCCCCCAGAAAGCTGGAGTGTGGCGGTGTTGACACCAGGTTAGCTCTCATTACACAGCTCCAGGGCAAGAGAGTGCACACGTATCAACAAGTCTGTGTCCCACGCGAAGAAGCGACCGCTCATCCTATCATCGCTCAAACGTTTTGTTTGCTGAGAAGTCAGGCTTGAAGGGGGCGGGGTTCCTCGGAAAATGCAAAAGAACTAAAATTTTGTGCCATTCGTTTTACAATATAATTCCATCCTCCCTCCCTCCATTCTCCCCATCCCCCGCCGCCTCCCCTTTTCTTCTTCCCAGAAAGTATCCCTGGCAGACAGCAAATTCTTAGACACCCGCAGAGTAGGGAACGTGTGCCACTGGCCAAAGGGCACAGGATTTGCGTCGTGAGCCACTCCACCCCTCCCTACCCCGCCCCCTAGCTTCGCTTTTTGTTGGGTTACTGCATTAAAACTGCTACTGAAGCTTTTCTTTGCTCCTCCTGGGCACCGGTATTCGGAATGGAGGAGGGCCAAGCTGGATCCCGTGTCTCAGGCAGCCGGGTGCAAGGGCCTGCGCTGTTTCTGTCTGAGATGAGAGTAGCCGAGCTGGGTAGGCTTGGCCTGATGCTGGTGGCGCGTGGGAGAAGCAACCCAGGAGCCCTTGGTGATGGGAACCACTGCTCTCCAGTCCCTTCCCAGCTGGGCTAGCCTGGGCTGCTCAGCTATCTCGGGACGGATGACGTCATGGGACAACGGGGGGGGGGGGGGGCTGGGGACTAGAGTCACCAGCATCCCATGCCAATCAGCCCCGCCAGAGAAAAAGTTTCTGCCCCAAAAGCTGCCCCCAGGAAGTGAGATTGTTAGGAGATGGTGACACCTGGAGAGGGCTGCTGGGAGACTTAGATAAGCGCTGCTGTGTTCCCTCCTTTGGAAGCTGGTTGAGTCCTTGTTTTACTCTATGGGCAACCAGTTTTAGATTTTCTGTGTGGGGTTTAAAAGACATTTCTCTTTCAACACACATGCATATCTAAACCAAATGTCGTTTTTTGAGTTTTAGAACTGGCACCATTTGCAGCGTGTTCACCTAACATTTAACTATCAAAGTCCTGAAATACCTTCTGGAGCAGCGGTTCTCAACTTTCCTAACGCCGTGACTCTAGTAGTTCCTCATGGTGTGGTGACCCCAACCATAAAAGTATTTGGATGCTAATTCATAACTGTAGTTTTGCTACTGTTATGAATCGTAATGTATCAAGCTATGTGCTAGGCAACCGGAGAGGTCTCTACCCACAGACTGAGAACCACTGTTCTGGAGGTTGTTTTACTTTTGGAAAATAGAAATTCCCTTTCCCAGTTGGTAGGAATTTTATGATACAAGCTTCCTGCTAAGGAAAGAGAATTCTGAGTGTTTAAGTAATACCATACGGGCTGGAGAGGTGGCTCAGTGATTAAGAACACTGGCCGCTCTTTCAGAGGACCTGGGTTCAGTTCCCAGCACTTACATTACAGCTCATAACTGCATGTAACTCCAGTTTCAAGGATATTGGACACCTTCACACAGATATACATGTAGACAAAACACAAATGCACATAAAATAAAAATAAGTAAATATTATTTTTAAAAAATAGCATCATGCTACTCTGCCACAAACTTTAAACAAAGTAAAAATTTTGTATACACAGGGACACAGAAACATGACAAAGTAATTGTAACCTTCTAAGTCTACCATACCCTCTGTACTGGTGAGCAGCCGGACCCCCTCTCTCTGCAGACCGGCCTGGCTTCACAATCATTCCTTTCTCCTTTTCCGGGAGTGAGTGTGCTTGCTGAGTGGTGGCTTCTAAGAACTGTCACAGCAATTCTGCAGCCTTAGGTCTCACTTTGTCGGCACGGAGGATTCACTTTCTCATTTTTTTGTGTCCAAGGAAACAATACTCACTACAAACTCTACATTTCTAATTTGTTTGCAGAGTTAACCAAACAAGTAAATCAGCATCATTGTGTGGGGGTTCCTGATTCCCGGTGTCAGAGCCTGCTGCTGGCGTGGGTGGCTGTAGTCACTCTAATGATGTAGGAGGTATTTCTAGAATACATGGGTTTGCCATGGTGGCCATTTAAGAAGGCCATGGTCAGTGGGAAGTGAGAGAGTCTCTCATTTCTCTGCAGTAGCTAAACACACAATGGCTGTTTCTGCCTTTGCTCTGGAGAGCAGCTTTGTGCCCACTTTCCATTTCTCAGTAATTATGTAGGTCTAGGTACTCGAATTTACACGTGTGCAGGGATTATGATGAGAACTCCAAATTCCTAAACTGCACAATACTTTCAACTCCTTCTGCCTACAGTCCATCTGTGTCCACAGGGAGGACAGTGACAAGGGGCGGAGTCTGTTCTTGTTCTCTTCTGGATCTGAGAGGGGCTCGGGGCTTCGGCTGCATCATTTTCATCATTTTCATTTAGTATCAGTCACAATCCTTTACAGTAGGGTCTTCGTTTACAAATAAGTCAAATGAGACTCAGAGACATGAAGTGAACTGCCCACAAGCACACACAGAATCAGGCACGGCATCGGGTACCACACTTGAGCCTCTCTAATGACAGACACTGGGTTCTTAGTCTTTGCCGAATCACCGTGGCCAGAGAACATGCAGTTTTCATTTCCCTGGTCAAATGGGAACACAGCTTTTAATTTGAAGCTATGTTTGAACATGGTTCCTTCTTTAGTGTGATATAGCTCTAACACGTGAGGCAAAACAATTTATTTCCATGACACCACAGACTTCATTTCCAAACCTACCTTACACTATTCCCATTAGCACTGAAATTCATCCTGAGGTAATCACCAGGTCTTCAGCAGCAGCCTAGAGCTCTGTGGAATGCTCGTTAAGATGCAGCCTTCTTGATTCCCATGTGGACAAGGATTAAAATTTGGAACTGAGAAAGTGCCTTTAATTAAAAAATATATAGATATTCTAGAAATAAAAGATTAATGATAAAATTGTATTAACATAATTGTTCTATGGGAAAAAATCTGTAATCATTGAAGATGATTATTGGAAACATTGAGAATGTATATTGAAAATATCATCTGATTTTTAACAAGTTGAATTCAGGGCATTCTTACCTAGTATGATAAAGTATATATATCTGAGACCAACATGAACATCACAGTTAAAGGGAAAATACTGAGACGTAGATGTTATTTTGTTACAGTTATTTTTGCATTTATGAATGGTTTGTTTCTGGAATTTTCCATTTAATATTTTCAGACAGCAGTTGGCACCTGGTAACTATAACCAACGAAAGCAAAAATGTGGCTAAAGGATGATGGATGCCCAACACTAGACTTTAATCTAGCCTTGCCTGCATTGGAGGAACCACCTTTTGAATGAATCAAGCTTATGAGTGAACTAGAAAGACAAATAGGAATTTTGGAATAAAACCTTGACTTTTTATCATGATTTTAGCTCTTTTTAGTTACATGACTCTGGGCAAGCTGTTTAGAGGGCTGTAGTGAAGTCTAAACTGTCAATAGCATATGTCAAATATTCATTGTTAAAAGTGCCAGCAAGGGGCTGGAGAGAGATGGCTCAGTGGGTAAAAGCACTTGAGGCTGAAGCCCGATGACTTGAGTTCGATCCCCAGAATGCATCGTGGAAGGAGAGACTGACTCCCAAAAGTTGTTCTCTAATCTCCATGTGTGTGCTTTGGCACACATGAGCCCACACTTGCACATATCATACACACAGACATATAATAATAATAATAATAATAATAATAATAAATTAAATAAAAATAAAACTCAAGAAAGTACCAGTGATGCTGAAAGCTATAGTTTCCTGAACACTTGCTGCTGGCCATGTAGACACCGTGCAAACATTGCATGTGCAAACTTACTGAAGCATGCTAGGACTTTTGCAAGGGAAGGCTACCCTCGCCTTAGATTTACAGAGAAGAGGCTGGGGCACAGAGAATAAGCTGAGCCAGGATTTGTCAGGGAGTCTGACCCAGTGTTGTGCTTATCACAGCACCTGGCTGACTTTCTTAGTGGGCAACGGCTGCTTAAGATCAACAGCAGGTGGCTGGAGAGATGGTCCATAGGTTAAGAACATGTGTGCTCTTGCAGAATGCCAGGATTTGGTTCCCAGCACCCACACTGGGAGGCTCACAACCACCTAGAACTCCAGTTACACAGGCTCTGTCGCCCTCTTTTGGCCTCTACAGGTACTTGCACACACACGGTGCACATACATACATTTGGGCACATACACATAAAATAATAAATATTAAAAAAGAATAATATTAAGAAAAGCTGATAATACTGGGTAGAAAACAGTAAGAATGTTTTCTTTCTCAGAGTAAGGACCCAGTAAGGAAATGCTAAATTCCTTCTTGAGATAAGTTATCAATTTGGTAGCAGAGATGTGTGTTTAATAAGACAGTAGTCATCTGTCTGGGTTAGTCTGTGGTCCTATGGACTTTGGACAGCTACGGCAACTTGTAGTCAGGACAGCCATAATCATCAGCAAGGCAACGTCTTAGAAATTTATATATACTAATTATTGAAAATAATGGGTTTCATCTTGGTGTTTTTATGTGTGCACATTATACTTTGATATTACTCATCCTGTGACTTGGATTTGTCTCCCTCCTCTCTCCCTGACCCACTTTCTCTTTCCTAAAATCTCTTTTTTATGTGTGTCTGTTTAAAATATAAATTCTACATGTGAAAGAAAATGTCTTGCTTCTCTTCCTGAATCTGGTTTATTTTGCATAACTTTCTGGTCTCCAGTCCATTTTGCTGAAAATGACATCTTTTGTTCACTGTGCATAAATTTGCTGTTTTCTTTGTAAAGTGATCATCAATGGGCACCTAGCAAGGCTGACTCTCTGTCTTGGCTATTGTGACAAATGCTGTAAGGGACATGCGTGGACAGCAGAAGCCATCGCTTGCCTCCTGGCAGCTGCACTATCCGTTTCTTCTGTAAGATGGGAAACGCCAAGCCTTGCACTATCAGAATCACCTTTAATCAAACTCATCTGAGATTCAATTTGAAGAACTGCGCTTTCCTGGAAATGGAATTGGTACAGTTTAAATGTAAATCTCATCCAGAAGTTATTTCATAAGAAATATGAAGGTTAAGTATGTCTACCCATTTCCCCACAAGACTCCTATCATCAGGGCATTTAGCAGGTCACATGGGTAATGTACCCAGGACAGTGATGCTCAGCTTCCAGCTTCTCTGAGAAAGAAACTGCAGTCTCGGCCACGGCAGCTTCTCCTGCTTGCCTTCTCCTCGAAAATATGAACAAAGGGAAAGTAAGTAGCAAGAGAGGCTCTGAGGGCAATGTTAGAAAAGATTAAAAACAAACAAACAAAAACCAAAACAAACAAAAATAAAACAAAAAAAACTGTCCAAGGAAAATATAATAGTTGAGTTTAAAGATATTAGTTGCCGTTGCTTTGTGACGGTGGAGTCAGCCAATGCTTCATTTGATTAGTAAGCATAAGTACTCCATGGAAATAGAAGGGGGAGCTGCCTGCAAGGGGGAAGGGGACCTAGTTAGGAGAGGGCAAGAGGGCTGGGAGAGAGTAGTGGAGTGGATGAGTAAGAAAACATACAATTACACGCATGAAAATGCAAGAGGCAGCCCATGGTTTTTAATGCAAACTCAAACAATAACACAAAGAGTAGCTATTCCAATAGTGGAGCTGAAGAGATCAGCTTTAGAGACGGAGAAAGTCAATGAGCAGAAACAAGAAACAGAGCAGTCAGTCGTTTCAAAATCCCTTTATCTGAAAAGAAAGGACAAGAGAGAACAACTGGTCGGTTGACATCTGCTACTTCAGGCTACTTTTTGTGAGAATTAGAGGATCAAATGAGGTCTGGAGATTGATTAAGAGTGCTCACTGCCCTTCCAGAGGACCTGGTTTGGGTCGCCGGCGCCCACATGGCAGCTCACACCTGCCTGTAACTCCAGTTCCAAGGGACCCAATGCTGTCTTCTGGCCTCTGTGGGCACTGCCTGCACGTGGTGCACATTCATGTGCTCAGGAACACACACATATACACAAAGTTTAGGGTCTCAAGTGGGCGCCCCAAGAACCCAGACTCCAGTCCAGTTGATGCAACAGCAAGAGGTGTTTATTAATGCGGCTGTACAGTCAGGCAAACTCAGCTCCAAAGAGCAAGAGTCGCATCTTACTGTAGCCACATGGGTGCTTTTAAAGGAAAAACCCACAAAAGCCATAAGATTACAATTTCCATACAATTTCGTTTCACAAGATCATGGTCTGATCACAGAGTGGGTACAGTCACGTCCGCGTGTACATTCTTCCTGAAACCTCAAGGGGGTATCAGGGCGGGAGTGGAGTTTACACAAACTCCATCTGGAATCATGATAAAACAAACAAAGCCATGCAGGGAGGCAGGAGTAAATTGACCTGAAAACGGACAGGGTGGGAGAGGAAAGGCTGTATGAATACTCAAGAGGTTTTTGTTTGGGGTTTGAGAGTTTGTTTGTGGAGAAGACGACAGAATGGCAGGGACAGATTTTAACACTATTTTATCTTTCACACTAACTTCGTTCCTCCAATTCTTAAGCTTTTGATACAAACCCCATGTAGACTATAGCTACTTTTAAAAGTGGTCTTTTCTTGGTGCTGGCTTGTGTTGGCTTGGTTTTTAATGGACAGTATTTCTGAGACCCTGAAGACTCCAAGAGGCCCTGAGTTACTGGAGTGCTGGTGTTGAGTTGTGTGGGCAGGGCTCTTCCGAATGTGGGCGGAGTTCTTCCGGGTTTTAGAAGAGGCAGCATTTAGTCAGATTTTTAGATTTTTGAGAGTAGATTTTTTCTTGTTTTGAGAAAGCGAAAAAAACTTCATGGTATTAGTTCAAATGTGGGATACAAGGGGTGAGAAGGTAAAGAGATTGAACTAGAATATGGGATTTGTATCAGTGTGTGTGTGTGTGTGTGTGTGTGTGTGTGTGTGTGTGTGTGCATGTATACCTGTATCTCTATGTGTGCATGTATGTAATTCAACCCCAAGCCTCATACATGTTAGGTAAGTGCACTACCACTGAGCTATATCTCGAGCTCGTAGTCCTTTAAAAATTGTAGTAAATACACATCACCAAGCATCTTCATCCCTTCCACCTGTACATCTTAGTTTGAGGCATACATACCCTCACCACTATGCAGTTGAGCGGGACTGCGAAGTGGCACTGCACAGAGGCATGGGTTACAGAGAAGGGTGAGATACTGTGGCTGCTTTTGCAATGTGCTGCAGGATGCTAGATTTTGGCGGGAGTGGTAGCTGTGAGAAGTCTATTGTGAGATTCCCGGGGATTTATGCCCACCATAAATATTCCAAGACCTTTATAAGGCTAAAAGTAAGCCTATGAAGCAAGAAAGAAATTTCCTTGGAATGCTTATCAGATAATTCTGGGATGTTAAAATACAGTGTATGAATTTAAGAAACAACCCCTTTTAAATTTGAGATAATCTTAGATATACAGAAAAGTTGCAGAGACGGCAGAGTCCCCGGTGTCCTCTACCCAGCCTTAGCAATTTACATCACCACTGCCACACATCAGCCAAAGCAAGAAATTAAGGGGGAGACTGTTCCTAGATGTTCCTAGTCAGTTTGTTTCCTTAACTCTTCACTAATTCGGGCCACGACTCAGTCATCAGTTTACTCTAGTTCAACTAACTGGCTTTCTAAAGTGCACCCTTGATGAATCTGCACCTTTCTGAGCCCAGAAAGCTCCCGCTCCCGCCCCCCTTAGAGACTCTTCCATGTAGCCCTCTTCTTGAGGAGCTTTCCCACATGCTCAGAGTGCTTTTCCTCAGTTTACACCACCTCGTCCTGAAGTGTCACATAAACGCATGTGGCTTTTACAACCTGACTGTCTCTGTTGGGTGGGCACAAATTCCCTGTGACATTGCGGTGGGTCTCAGTGGAGTGGGGTAAGTAGGGGCCAAAGGGAAGGTGAGACTTCACATTCTGTTTGTGTCCCTCCCAAAACTGAAAACCCACCCCAACCAACTGACTGACTGACCGACCGACCAACCAACCAACCAACCAACCAACCAACCAACCAACCAACCGAAAACACAAACAAAAGTAACCCACTGTTTTTGGAAGAGCTGATAAAATAATTATTTCTTCTTGCCTGGCGGTGGTGGTGCATGCCTTTAATCCCAGCACTAGGAAGGCAGAAGCAGGCGGATCTGAGTACAGGCCAGCATGGTCTACAGAGTGCGTTCTAGAACAGCCAGGGCTACACAGAGAAACCTTGTCTTGAAGAACAAACAGATAAACAAACAACAACAATTTTATTTTTCTTTCTAACAGGGACAGCTGAGTTCTACTGTGCCCTTGCTTGACCCTTTGTCCCTGCAGGCTAGTCAGTGTCCTCCCCCAAATATTCAGCTCAGGGCCTTCTCTGGAGCCATAATGTAGCTTCGGGTTGTGCTGTGTGTGCCAGACATGAGCTTTGGTGAACAGAGAGGATGGGTAGAGTGTTGGTCTCAGAACTTGTTTTCCTGAGCAGTCCCTGGTGTCAACCGGCTTTTGGTAATTTGTTGCCTGTTAAGAAGGTAGAGGGAGGCATGCCCAGCTGTGGACTCCTGGGTTGTATCATGTGCCTGGTGTTCTTGCAAATTCATTAGCCAGTTTAAGGCAGGAGCAGCATTTCTTCTCAAGTGATTTCTTGTCCATAGAAACTTATTATTTCCCTGGGGAACATTCTGTGACTCATGACTTGCTAGCATCTTTCAAAATATTACTTCTGCCCACACTGGCACAGCCCATACCTTCCACTCACAGTTTGTGTTTTGGATCCTTGTGTACCAGATACCCCCCAGACAGTTGCCTGCTCTTACACACAGCTCACACTAGAGTTACAGTAGATGGGAAGACATTTTATTTTTAAAAATAGGTAACACAGCATTCTTTGGAGTCACAAAGATGTTTATGTGAAAGTAAATTATTGAGGTTTTTTTTTGAGGGTCATTTAAAATTTAATATTGTTCTTTTTGATTGGAAAAATGTAACTGTATACATTTGTGGGACACAATGTAATTTTTTTATAAGGCTAGAATATTTAGCTTGATTAAAATAATTTAGCTAATATATTCATCAACTTATCTACCATTTTTTTTAGTGAGACACTTGAAGCATATTGTCAGTGATTTTGGAGTATATAGTATATCATTATTTAAGTAAAAGCAACTTACTGCTCAAGGCAGATTTACAGAGACATCAAGAAACTTCAGAGCCCATCACAAGGATCTCTAGTCACCACAGATGCGAACCTTAAAATGGTATGTCAGTCCCTTTACCTATGATTTCCTGAGGTTTTCAAGCTTAGGAGGGTCATACATTTCATCGTTTTTCTCTTTTTTGTCTGCACTGGTTTTCTTCCTAAGCATGCCTTGTTGTCTTCTGCTCTCACTGAATTTTCTCTGTGCTATTAAACAGTTTTTGAGATTCTTTTTTCCATTTTTCACGATTCCTGAGACTTCGTGCCTTGCTTGCCTGTCCTTCCTTCCTTCCTTCCTTCCTTCCTTCCTTCCTTCCTTCCTTCCTTTCTTCCTTCCTTCCTCCCCTCCTTGCTCCTTTCCCCCGCTCGCCCTCCCTCTTCCCTTTCCCTCCCTCCCTCCTTCCCTCCCTCCCTTCCTTTTTTCTTTTCTTCCCTATTTGGTTTTTCTTTTTTAGCTACAACACATAGTGAATCTAGCCTATTGGTTAATGTGGCTGAGGGATGCATGGGAGTGAGTAGGTGGGTGGGTGAGTGGACATTCTCCTCTTTGAGGCCACAGTCTCTCTTCTTGACCTACCCTGAAGCTTTCCTTTATTAATTTCATATAATGGCAATTGAGTTATTAAGTTGTTTAAATAAAAATGTCAGATGTCTTTGATAAAAAGTTGTCGAACTATCAAGAGAGCAGAAGCCTATAGCTTAAACCATCTATCCCCGTTTCATACCCAGCATATTGGGGACTTCTAGTCCTGTTTACTTTTCAAATATCCTTTACTTCCTAATGGTTAATAGATCTCCAAGGAGTATCGCATGAATATTTATCAGCATTGCAAGTTAGAGAGATAAAGTTATTCTTAGAAGTCAGTATACAAAAAAAAAAAAGAGAATCAAGATTTCATTTGTTTTAGAGACTATATAGCTAGAGAGAGCAGAGAGAGCAAGCCTTTATTTTTATTTGTCTTGGAACCCACAGTATTTCTTTCCCCTTTATCCTAATAACTCAGTATCAAAGTGCTACTTCATTTTCTTGAACACAAACAAGTGCAGAAGAATAAAAAAGTTGGGGACAATTACCTCAGGAAAGTAAAACTACAGAATTCTTTTTCACATCAGGTTTTATTTACAGTCTTTCTCCAATGTTTTCTCTCTTCCTCTGTCACACCTCTGTACTTGAAAAATGCTGATTATAGAAATAACATCTTGGGCGGGAGGGGGGAGAACAAGGGAATCCGTGGCTGATATGTAGAACTGAATTGTATTGCAAAATAAAAATTAAAAAAAAGAAATAACATCTTAAAAATATAAATCACTGGTAGTAAATACATTTAAAAAGTGTGAGGCAGGGCCAGCACGAAGGCTCGGTGGGTAAGGATGTTTGCTCCACATGTCTGACGACTTCAGTTTGTTCCCCAGGACCCACAGAAAATGGAACTGATTCCACAAAGTTTCCTTCTGAAGTCCGCAGTCACATGCTGTGGCATGTGTGCCCCCTTCAAGTGTATAGACATACAACATGCACACACACAAATACACACAATAATTATAAATATAAGACATTAACAGTTTATAGCAGAATGCGGACACTGTAGACCCCCTGAAGCTCTTTCCCTCTTAGCACACACAGTACAGGGACATTCTGTTGTTTTGTTTTCCATAAAATTTTAATGGCTCCATGAAATTACAGCTTCATATGCTGTGATTTATTTAGCTGTTATTCGATGTTTAACTCATTTCCAATTTGGGATTACTGGGACCCATTTGTTGGCATTCTGGCCTGCCTGCCCTTTGTCCTAACTTAACCCCTTCTTCTTCCTCTTCCCCTTCCTCCCTTTCTTGCCATGAGGTGTGCACACCTCCACTTTCCCTCTCTTTCTCTCCCTCTTCCCCTCTCTTCCTCCTCCTCCTCCTTCTTCCTCTCTCTCTCTCTCTCTCTCTCTCTCTCTCTCTCTCTCTCTCTCTCTCTCTCTTTCTTTCTCATAATAAACCCTCCACATGGATGCTGTGTCTGCATGGCGTGAGTGACTTTCCACAGCACCACAGTCTCCCTCACCCACCGGGCCACCTTGGCCCAACCTGCCAAGGCCTCCCTCACCATATTATTATACCATTAGTCTGTGAGAACATAATGATACACATGTCTACATGTTCTGAGCTGTTTTCTAACATGTCTGCATATGTTCTGAGCTGTTTTCTAATAGGTCTACATGTGGTCTGAGCTGTTTTCTAACATGTCTACATGTGTTCTGAGCTGTCTTCTAACATATTTGCATATGTTCTGAGCTGTTTTCTAACAGGTCTACATGTGTTCTGAGCTGTTTTCCAAGTTAAGAGAATTGTGATGTAAAAAGTGAGAATGTTTTTAAGACTCTAAATGATGCCAAGTTGCCCTCTAGAAAGGCTGAGAAGCAGGACTCTTGACCTCTTCAGTGTCCCCCATAAACTTGTCGCTGAGTAAACAGAATGTTAGGGCTCCCCTCTTTACCAGTGTGATCTCCCTGTTCCCAGATGTGCCCCATGGAGTTCATCACAGCAACTTCTGCAAAGACTCATCAACAGAAAAGACCCCAAGAGCCTTTGAATTCCTAGAAAGTCCTTCCCTTACTGTTGAAGGGTTCATAACATGCCCCCACGGTCAGGCGTGTTTGCATATGCCCGGCAGACACTTCCGCCTAGCCAGGTCCAGGTCAGGATAGCCATTTCCGGGTCAGGGCATCTCGCGTGACCAGGATGCCCGGCAGACCTGGACACTTCCGCCTAGCCAGTTCCAGGTCAAGATAGCCATTTCCGGGTCAAGGCGTCTCGCGTGACCAGGATCCGTGACATTCCATGGCTACGTAGGCGCTCAGTGTGGCCATGTGATCTACGCGCTTGCGTGGAGTAGTGACGTCGATCTGTGCACGCCCAGCCTTTAAAATCCGGCGCCATGTTCCCGGTTCCTTCTTCTCCACACACGTGTTTCCTACAGGCCTGTTCACTCTCTGTCCCTTTATCTTTAATAAAACTCTTATTAGCAGATTCTGTCGTGTTTCGTGACATTTCCTTGCAGGGTAAGAACACAGCGCAGCCGATTAACTAACAACTATTTCCGCCAATCCTGGGCTGTTTTGTCAAGATCCTCACCCAGACCCAATCATGCCTGTTGGAATTCCTGGCCAGTCCCCTAGCTATACAACTGCACATGCACTGTTCAGATGTTTAGTCATTCCAGGGCTTTACGCAGAGTGATCATGCAATCTAAGAGCATGTTGTGGCATGCGCAGTGTAGCTCTGTAAGCCCATATGCACATGTTCAGGGGAATGCATAAAAAGTGGATACAGAGTCCTCCCCCTTTTTTTCCCCTACCCCCCTGCACATGTCTTCCACAGGCCTGATCACACTGTCCTGCCCCTTCCTTCTGATAAAACTCTGACAGTGGGCATTGTCGTGCCTTGTGGCCTTTCTCGAATGGCAACAGTGCCACTTAATGAATAACATTGCGCTGCCGCCGCACAAAACCAACAATACCCACTTCACTTCCCCACTGGAAGTCCCACCTAAAACCAAATTTGAAATTGCCTTGTTCATGATTCCCAGTGGTGCTGTCTCCTGTTCTAGACACAGTGCTGCATGGAGTTGGTGTGTTCCTTGTCTCCAAAAGCCATGAGCTCAGCTTGTTCTAGCATATGGTGTTGGTGACATCTACTCCATCTATGCATTTTATAGAGTACAACATCCCCCCCTGCCATTCCTGGGCCCCCGCCCACCCCCCGTGGGAATAACAGGTTTACCAAAGGACATAGCACATGAAAGGCACTAATTTGTTCCAGCAGCCAGCCCCATCCTGGAACCTTTTAATTAGATATGTTTTCAGTGTAAGGAAGGATTATTATTATTTTTTTTGGTTTTTCGAGACAAGGTTTCTCTGTGTAGCTTTGCGCCTTTTCCTGGAACTCACTTGGTAGCCCAGGCTGGCCTCGAACTCACAGAGATCCGCCTGGCTCTGCCTCCCGAGTGCTGGGATTAAAGGCGTGCGCCACCACCGCCCGGCTTAAGGAAGGATTATTGAGGCAGGGTGGGGCAACAAATTCCTGTAATTCTTTAATCCTAACATGGGGGTTGGGGTGAGGATGGGGACAATGGGGAGAGGAGCAAGCTGAGACAAAGAGGTCTCTACTTCAAGAATAGCCTGGGCTACACACTGAGATCCTGTCTAGGAAAAAAACAGGAGAGAAAAGGGATGGGAATAGAGTGAGGAAAGGAGAGGTGTGGAGAGAGAAGGGGGGGGATCAATAGAATACCCTACATCCCTTCTGCCAGGGACCTTTTGGTTTGTGCTTGTCCTGATTCAGCCATTGACAACATTGTCTTTCTCCCTGGAATTGACGTGCATTCCTAGTTCTTCACTATTCATCAGACCCCATTATGACCCCATCTATCTTGTGCTCCAGAAATTGCCATTGATGTTTTATTATCAACAAACAAAGCTCTCATTTATTAACTGGCTCCTTGCCAAACCCTGGGCTACTAACTTTATGTGCATTTTCAGTCTCATGCAGTTTTCACAATCCTCTGGGCTCGGATTATTCTTACAGCTATCTTACTCTGTACTTACTACCCTGATCTACTCTGACTTACAATGCTGAGCACTACACACAGGACGCATTTTTTAAATGCTGGGTGACTGCAATGCTCGTGCCCATGGAGGGTGTCTGGGAGCCACTGTGGTTGATGTGGGGAAGGTGACAGTCTGCACAGACGTGTAGCTCGTCACATGCAAAGGCTTAGGAGTAGTGAGGCTGTTAGCCACTATATTAACGCCCCCAAACTCCTACGGCGTTTGCTCTTGAGGCCAGTGCTGATATTATAGTCACACTACTGCATAGCGATGTGAGGCCAAGGTTTCTGCTGTTTGTGATAGAGAAGACCAGTTGCTAACCTCTTGGCTTGAATTTTAACACTTTTATCAGTAGTGCTCCTGAAGAATCATGAAATAAGGAAAATATTTAAAATGTTTAAAGCCCCAACCTCTTCAATTTGATTTTTTTTTTTTTTTTGGTGGAACTAGCCTTTTGGATTTCTTTGAAATTAATTTAAAAAATTGGATTTTAATGGAGCTGGGTTTGTCAAGATAGGAGGAAGTGGGTACAACAAATGACACATTTGTGTAGATGGTAATGAAGTATTTACCTATAGGAGCACACTGTATGTGCTGTTCCATGATTTACTTGGTATTTGAAAGGACAAGTGTTGTCATGGCAACAGTGCAACCAACAATGAGGAACGGCTTACAGATGAATCACAACTACACGTGAGACGGAGAAGCAAATGTTCTGTTAGGGCTGTTACAAGCTTAACAAGCAAAGCAACATTTTAATGAGGCTTTCTTATTATTTTCCATGAAAAAATAAAAACAAGGGGAGTACATAGAGGGTAAACGATGTGATTATATTTATTTCTATGCTATCACCACAGCAGGCACAAGGCTGTTGCTATAGCCTCACCCAGTGGGGTCCTAACCTATTTACAGAATAGAGGTGGAGGGGATTTAAGATGGGTTGTGTTCCAGAGTAAGTACACACACACAGACTCTCACACACACACACACACACACACACACACACACACAAACACGCACGCAGGCATATGCACTCACTCAGCATGGTTGAGTCAGGTATATGAATCTTTTATTGCAGAGTGTAAGGCAGAGCACACTGTCTATATTCCTGACTTCAGGGACACTCTGCTGAGCCTTCCTGAAGAACAGGAATGCTGGAGATGTCATGCTTGAAGGAATAAACCTGAGTGTCTTTTTGATTCTCTGAGAATCTTTCTTTGAGATCCATGAGAGAGATGCTGTTAAACCATGTGACTATGTCTCGCTTATTGTCCCAGGTCTACACACTGAGTGCTTTCTGTAGCTTTTTTTTTTTTTTTTAAGGAAAAATGCCATCTGTTGACAGATTGGAGTGTCTGGGTGGGATGCTCTTGACTCGGCATTTGCCCTTGGTGACTCTTAAACTTGAGACCGGATTAGAATCCCTGGAAGGTCTGCTAAAATGCAGGTGACCAGGCTGTCTCAGTAGCCATTGACTTTGCATTTCTCACAAGACTCCAGGGATGGCATTGCTGTGCTCTGTGGTCCACACCTTGAGAGCCACTATTTTAGCCAAAACCAAATCTGATAAAAATGTGGGGGGGGGGGGGCAGACAAAAAGGGGCTGGTGAGGTAGCTCAGTGGTGGAGTGTGTGCCTAGCAAACCCAGGGTTCTAGGTTCTAGCCCCAGCACTGAAAAAATAATTTAAAATTATCTTTTTGAAGACTTGGAACATTGGTGGTACAGGGCTTGAATATGTCCCCACCCCCTCATTCTTATGTTGGAAAGTTAATTTCCAAATTCATAAGTTAGCAGTATTTGAAGAACTGGGATTAGATGAGGTCATGGGAGAGGAGCCCCAGAGATGGCACTGGGGTGTAAGTGGCTGCACAAGAAGGGGAGATCTCCATACCAGCTGGCCTGTGATAGTTTACTGTGTTAGGTTACAGAGAGAAGAGATCACCAGACAGTCTGCACCATACTCTTTGACTATCTAGAAGACTATCTGTAGTCTCCAGAAACGAGCTACATAAACTCTGCCACAGCTACTTTTGTGAGTTATAAGTGACAGTCTGCAGCATTCAGTTTCTGTGACAGAATGGACCAAAACAATTGTTGTTGCAGTGTTTCAATTCAGGGAGGTCCCAGGGCAGAAGAGCCAAAGCTGGGACTTACACTGAGTGAAGAAGGGGCTGAGCACAGGGCTTGCTTTCACCAGAGCGTAGGGAGCAGAGGGCCGACTGCTTTCTGCACGTCTCTGTAACTGAAGACCCTTGGCGACAGTACCACAGAAATATGCTTTTCAGAGACTTATCCTTACACCTTCAGCAGGGAGCCTGACCCCACTGCACACGCTCCCCGTGGAGTTCAAATGCTCTGAAAGACAGGCTGCTGACTGGCAGCTCTTCACTCCAGGGTCTGAGCCTTGGTTCTGCCTTTTGTCAGCCACGAGGCACTTACTGGGCTCCAGGCCGTGTGCTGGGGGTGGGTTACTGACCCACAATTCTTGCCAGCTCTTAGATACTCTAATTCTGAATCATAGCTTGGCAGGTACAGACCTGTTCTACTTTTTGGGGAGGCTTCTGAGAAATGGGGGTCCTAGGGCCTCTGAGGTGCTTGAGCTCCGGCTCTCTATTCGCTCTTTCTCTCTCCCATGAGTTGGTATAAGCCCCAAGCGCTGCTGAGGGTGTGCACTGCTCCAGCACATGACACCCTGTGAACTTCATGGAGACATACCTCCAGTCTGACAGCACCAGGGGTAACAAAGACCTTGCTGAGGAGCTTCTAGGAGGTAGCTGGGCTGGCTTTGACTCTCCTCCTTGTAAGATCTCAGTATTCACAATGGTGATCTAGTGTCCAGGGGCCATTGGTTTCAGGAACCTTAGGGTACCAAAACCCATAGATCAGTGCTTCTCAACCTGTGGGTTGTGACCCCTTTGGGGAGGTGAATGACTCTTTCACAGGGGTTGCGTAAGACCATTGGAAAACATAGATATTTACATTATGATTCACAACAGTAGCAAGATTACAGTTATGAAGCAGTATTGAAATAATTTCATGGTGGTGGTCAGTACAACATGAACTGTATTAAAGGGTCACAGTGTTAGGAAGGTTGAGAACCACTGCCACAGATGCTCAAGCCCCGTGTATGAAAAGGTGCAGTGCTTGCATAGAACCCGTGCATATTTTCCCACATACTTCAATCATCTCTAGATTCCTCACAGTGTCTAATGCTAAGTACACATGCCATGCAGATAACTAGTCTATTTGTTTAGGAAATAATAGGCAAAGTCTGTATATATCAATATAGACTCATCTCCTCCCTCTTATCTCTCTCTTTCTTTTTACTTTCTTCCTTTCTTTGTGATGGGTCTCACCACGTACCTCTGCTGGCTCTGTAGACCAGGCTGGCCTCAAACCCAGAGACCCACCTGCTTTGGCCTCTCAGTGCTGGGAGTAATGGAGTACACCACCTTGTGTTCTATTCATGGTTAGCCGAATCTGAGGGTGTGGAATCGAGGATCCAGGCCACTCATTAGTTTAGCTTTTCACATATAATCATCCTCCACACTGGTGAAGCCCTGTCATATGGGAACTGTGAAGTCGTACGCCATATGGAAGCATTTCAGACTTGAAACATGAGTTAATTAATATTAGATGAGCAGGAAAGATATCTGGTGGCCCAAATTAATAGCAAGTGCTTCCTCTGGGAATGAATGTTTAATCAGCTTGATAGGGTAGACCATTCTGAAGGGCTTTAGAACATTGGTTTTCATGATGAACTCTCTCTCTCTCTCTCTCTTCATTTTTGTTTGAGACACAATCTTACCATGTAGCCCAGGGTGGCTTCAAACTCACAGAAATCCCTGTACCACCAGCCCAGAATCAAAGCTGTGGAGAAGAGTCTAGCCACAGAGCTGGACTGATCCTCACAGGATCACATTTCATCGGCTCAGAAGAGCCCATCTCCCTGACATGTTATTAATTTGAACCTGGGACTGTGAGGCGAGCCTGTTTGCTCCTGTGAGGTGGACTGTTGGTGAATTTCATTTAGCTGTCGTTGAGAGACAACTTTTGGTCCCTTTTCACTTGCTAAAGTACTGTCCGAAGGTGCTTAGGCTGCAGGGCAGGGCCCTGGGCCAGACCAAGCATCACTTTCCTTAGAGCCCTGTCTTTCCTGACTTCTGTCCCTGTAGGTTTGGTTTCTACTGAGGTCTCCGGACAAGCACCTTCTGCCACGCGGGTTTTTCCCAACAAGAGGAAAAGAGGGAGGGACCTCCTTAAACTGAGGGGCGTGCAGACGCAGCAGGGTTGGGCTTTCAGGCTTAAGGTCAGAGGTGAAGGGGAAAGATCCCGGATGAAACGCTTTCCTCTGCAGCCCTGGTGGTTTTTAAACAAAGCCTTCTGTCGGGGGCGGGAGGGCCGCTGCCGCTGGAACCTCCCCACCGCTTTGATTCTGGGCTGGTGGAGGGGGCCGGCAGAGACTTCCGTCTGCAGGATGCCTGTGATTCTGTACTGCCTTTCCTGAGGGTTCTGAGTGTTTTTGCTTGTTGCCTTTTCTTTTTATGTCAGCGTGGTGTGTATGTCTTTCCAGGGAAAGCTTGAGGGTATTCAAAATTTACGGTAGCTTTGCTGGGAATTGCACAGCCCTGGAGATAGCCCAAATGCTCACCTGTATGAATCACTTAGATAAGTGATCTACCTCAGTATTGGGAAATATATAGACTTAAAACTTGAATAAAGAAAGTGACAAGATACGTATATACCTATATTGATCCTTAAAGTTAACTGATTGCTGCAAATTGTGCTCTGGCTTCCACATGTGAGCTCCACAGGGTACTTAACATGTCCACACTCACACACATACACAATTTAAAGTATGTAAACAAAGGGAACAAAACTCTGCAAAGTTGTAAAAGAAGGCGCGGATGTGGCTGCTTCTGTAGGAGCAGAGCTTGAGAAACCATGTTTCCATGGATACCTTCTCATGCTCTTTGAAAATGTTTATTTTGTATATAAGAACCTCAATAAACAACCAAAAAACCAAACCAAATCCAAAGATAAGCAAGTACTCAAGGCAGAGGTGTGTGTGTGTGTGTGTGTGTGTGTGTGTGTGTGTGTGTGTGTGTGTGTTCTCCATCGTGGGATACTTCTGGGGATTAGGAAGGATGCACACTAGCTTGCCGTATCCCTGGCTGCGAAGGAGATGCATATCCCAGCTCGCTCACCTTTAGGCTCTGACCTCCAGCTCCCAAGGCACTGACAGTCAAGTTCTCATTGAGGGGTGCAGCCCTAGAGGACCTACCTCTGCTGTCTGCTCTGTCAAAGGTCCCCTTCTGCCCTGCCCTGCTCTGCAGCAGCCCTCAAGTCTTTCATGTTCTGTTGAGAAGACTGGGGTAGACTTGACTTCTCCTTGGGGAAACAAAAGCAATACAAAGGGCGTGTGTACGGCTTCTTCCGGAACAGTGGGGCACTTGAAGCAGGGGGCTGCAGCTGCTGCTGCGGCGGCTTCAATCTCAAGATCCCATTTTCTGAAAGTGCTTTAAAAATGCTGGAGGGGGGGGGGGAGGGAGAGAGAGAGAGAGAGAGAGAGAGGGAGAAGAGTACTTTTGGAAATGAGACATTTTGAAAGCCTTTATTTATCTGCTCTTTCCTTTAGGGAAAGACCCCCAGCCTCCCCATGTCACTGTGCACAGAAAATGATGCTTATTGAAGAGATCATAGGGAAAGACCAGAAGGGAACCGAGTGCATCTCTGAAAGTCTTTCTTTCTTTCTTTTTTTTTTTTTTTTGGTTTTTCGAGACAGGGTTTCTCTGTGTAGCTTTGTGCCTTTTTCCTGGAACTCACTTGGTAGCCCAGGCTGGCCTCGAACTCACAGAGATCCGCCTGGCTCTGCCTCCCGAGTGCTGGGATTAAAGGCGTGTGCCACAACCGCCCGGCCTGAAAGTCTTTCTTTAAAACAAAATTAAATACAGCCTTTTGAGTGTTAGAATTGTGTTAAGAAAATATGTATAAAAGTATTAGGGAAGATCGTGTCCTTAGTCAAAGCTTCCATGTAACAACTGTTCAGAATTTAAATAAGAAAATTAAGATTGTTTCCATGAATGTATTTTTTTAAAAAAAAGTTCAAACCTGAAAGAATAAAGAGATGGGTCTTCTCCCTGCCTGGCCAGCCTCGAGCTCAGTTACCAGACAGATTTCATGTGGATTCCATCTACTCTAGACTTCCTGATTTGCCAGAACCCTGAAATGACATGCCGGACATGTCATGTCATCTGGAAACACCCTACATTCTAGCAGAGAGGCTCTGAACATACCACCCACAACACCGCTACCTCAAAAACAATTTCTCATTGTTAGCTAATACCCAGTCCATATTTGGTTTTCTTCATTCATCTAAAAAATATCCTTTTATTGTTCATTTATTTGAATCAAGGTAACAAAATTTATAGACAAATCATTTGCCATCTCTCACTGTTTCTTGTAAGTTTTGAATCTATAACACCAGTATAATGTCTTTGTGTGTATTTTTATTTATTCATAATTACTTTTGCCTATTAGGAAAGAGGCTTGATTGAGATTGAATTTACACACAGCATGCTAAGAAATGAGCCTCCTCCCTGTGACATTAGCAGGTCTAATGCCTGGCACTTATGTCGTCCTGGATGGAGGAAGGGCCTTACAGATGGTATCAGTTAGGATTTCGGCATGGGTAATTGCCGAGTGTGCCTTAAGGCCACCCACATCTGTACAGAGCAGCGGAGGGAGAGATGACACACAGGAGGGGTCTCTGGAGATGGGATGCAGAGAGATTTGAAGATGGTGGTGACTGTGAGGATACAAGCCAACAGTGTCAGCGGTGACCAGAAGCTGAAAGAAGCCAACGGGTAGATGAAGTTGCCAGCACAATGTGAAGGTGAAGCTGCAAACAATGCGAGCCCCCCTCCCCTTCCTCTCCCCCTCCCCTGCTTTGTTTTCCCTGGACCACCCTGGAAGGTGCTGCTCGCATTAGGATGGGTCTTCCCACTTCAATTAAACTGATGGAGAAAATCCTCACCAGTGTCCACCATGTGTAGTCTGTTGGTTCAGATTCGGTCAGGTTGACCAAGATTAGCTATCACAGCACTCAAGATGGAGTGGAAGGGTGTTCCTGAGGATGGCACTCTGGTTTCAGAAAGCCCCCGGGGGGCAGGCGGTGTGCAGCAAGATTGGATTCCCCACATGGAGCTCCAGTGTGGGCTGTGTGTGAAGGTACAGCTGAGACCCTGGGATAATGGAGATGCCATAAACATGGGATGTCCAATGAGGAAAGCTACAGGCACCGAGTGGCCACGTGTGCCACCGGCAGCAGAGCTACAATGCCGGGACTACACAAGGCTGCTGAAACTACCATGAGTCCCAGATGCCAGGCATGGAGCTTCAGGGTTTGGTGTTGATCAGTTATTTGAGGCAGGAAGGCTCCCTCCACTTAAATGTGACACCTTTTATCTGGTGGCAGCCCAGATAAAAGAACAGGGAAGAAGGAGTCTTTGGTTTTTGGCTACTTGCCTCCACTCTCACTGGCAAGCCCTGCTCTGAGGCATTCCTTCAGTGGTGTTAGAGCCTGCTTTGCTGTGGGATGGTCTGTATGTCAAGTGTGTTGCTGATTGGTCAGTAAATAAATCACTGATTGGCCATTGGCTAGGCAGGAAGTATAGGCGGGACAAAGAGAATTCTGGGAAGTGGAAGGCAGAGTGAGAGAGACACTGCCAGCCGCCATCAGGACAAGGAAGATGTAAAGTACCGGTAAGCCACAAGCCATGTGGCAAGGTGTAGATTAATGGAAATGGATTAATTTAAGATATAAGAACAGTTAGCAAGAAGCCTGCCACGGCCATACAGTTTGTAACCAATATAAGTCTCTGTGTTTACTTGGTCGGGTCTGAGAAGCTGTGGGACTGGCGGGTGAGAGAGATTTGCCCTGACTGTGGGCCAGGCAGGAAAACTCTAGCTACACTGCTTCTTCAGGCTTCCACTGTAGGCTGAAAACCAGCCGCTCCAGGAATCTTCCAGGTCTCCAGAGCCAGGTTGAGACAGCTGGGACATCCAGCCTCCTGGACTGAACAACACTGGGTTCTCAGCTTCTCAGGTACGAGACAGTCATTGTTGGACTGCCTGGATCATATCCTGTAAACCCATCTAATAAATCCCCTTTGACTATGTACACATCCATTCTATCAATTCTATTTCTCTAGAGAACTTGGTGGAGACATTGATGTATTAGATGCTATCGATAATTTAAAAGTCCACCTATCAAGAGAGTCATTAATAAAATAAAAGACAGGTCACAAGTTGTGAGCACAGGGATGGAAATGAAGCTAAGAAAGCATTTGTATCTTAACATGTTAAACACTCTCAGAAATCTATAGAAAAAGTAAAAACCATGCAAAGATTTGAAATGGCACCTCACAAAAGACATATGAATGGCCGCTGAGAATACAATAATGGTTCCCCGTCATCAGTATCAGGAAACATCAGTTCAAACCACAGTGAGATGCCACATTATTAGTAGAACGGCTGACACTAAAGTCTGACAGCACAAACACCGCTCAGGACTATCCTCCAAGCCAGACTCCACCATCTCCATGAGTTCAGCTGTGCCCACTTGCAAAAACCCATCACAGCTGGGCCTGTTAACTGTTCCCCTTCTCTCATCGAAGGAGGGTGCAGGGTGGATCATGAACCCTTACCTGAATATCTGGCCACTCCCCTAAACCAGTTGTGTATGATTCTACCCTGATTGCACACAGCCTCGGGGAGGGACTAGAGGATATAGGCTGGAAAGGAGCAGAGGGGCTCCAGTTATGAAGGCACAGCTACATCGCCATCATCTATGCTGGGTGCAGGCCTCTAGTGCGGCCAACCGTGCTCCTTAGTGTTCTATGAGTAACCCTGATAAACTCACTGGTTCCCCAGGGTGGACTTCAGTGGAATCCCACCTCAGTTTGTCATTGGTGCCTTAGGAGGAGGGGTAGACATTGTTTATGTATTCTCCAGGAAAGGAACTTTAGCAATGAATGTTGGCAAGTAGCAACTGAATTTTTCAAAATTTGCAGGTGGGAATATTTTGTAGTATTAACTTTGGAAAACTCTGTGTCCATTTAAGCATATCTAAAACCTGTCACTTTACTCTCAGATGTTCACCCAAAAGCTGTAATTATGTCTGTCATGAGACTACACAAGAGTGGTAGTTACATCAGCCTAGTTAATTCATAAGTAGTAAAAACCTAGAAACCTAATTGTCAACAAGAAAAGGGATTAATGAAATTCAGTGTAGTCATGCAATGGAATACTACTCAGCACTTAAAAAGAACAAAGAGCTAATACAACAGCACACGGACATACTCTTGTCAGTCAGATGGATTATACAGAGAGCCACGTTGCAGGATTCCACTGTCATGAACTGAAGAAAACTTACAATGATAGAAATCCAGACAGTGGATGTCACTGAGCGTGAGTGAGGGACACAGTGTACTCACTGCACTCAGTCAGTCCTCCATATCCGTAACTGTGTATCTGTGGAGCCAACAGGCAGCCAATCAAACACGTCTTTAGAAAGCTGTGTCTGGACCGAGTGCATGTGGAAACACAGTGTAGAAACTGCTTACCCCACATTTACATTGTGCTGTAGTTCTATCTGAAGTGTTCTCCAGAGGCTTTGTCTGTGGCACTGTCAGAGGTGACGGCACCTTCACGATGGGGGTGGGGTAGGGTGGGGGCTGGTGGGCAGTGGTTAGCACATTGTGGGTGTGCCCCTGACTCCTTCCCTCTCTCGTTGCCTCTCAGTCCAAGGTTTCCTCCATCCCATGCTTCTGCCGAATCACCTGAACCTGTGAGTCAGCAAACGCCTTTCCTTCCTTGCAGCGGTTCTCACCCTTGCTAACGCTATGACCCTTTAATACAGTCCCTCGTGTTGTGGTGACTCCAACCATAAGATTATTTTTGTTGCTACTTCATAATTGTAATTTTGCTACTGTTATGATTTATAATGTAAATAACTGTGTTTTCTGATGATCTTAGACGACCCCTGTGAAGGGGACATTTGATCCCAGGGGTGGCGACCCATAGGTTGAGAACCACAGTTTTTAAGTTTAAGGGGTTCATCTTAGTGCCTTGTTGCAGTAACGGGAGTTACCTGGAGATGCTTCAAAGCGTATGGATGGATGGGTGTGTGTATGCCAGCACCATACCGCTCTACACAAGGGGCTCTGACAATTGTGACTTCTCAGTCAATCTCAATAAAACTGGAAGAAAAAGAATTTTCTGGGGGAATGATCATACAGGTATATGTATTTAGCAAAAATGTATTGTCATTTTAATACATGACTTTCACTCTGTATACATTTTCTCTCTTTGCAGTGCTTTTCTGTATCCCAAAGCATATTTTATTTGAAAAATTTTAAGTCAAATTCATTAACCAATACTTAAAAATGACAAACAGCAACCAAACCCCCCCCCAAAAAAACAACAAAAACAAAAACAAAAACAAAAAACAAGACAAAACAAAACAAAACCTACATAAGGCTGCAGGAACACTCCAGCTTGAATTATGTACAGAGTTCAGCTGTGATGTTTGACAGGTGTAAATTCCCATGCAAATTTACCACCATGTCTCACATCTGCATGCAGAACACTCAGTAATCCTGCTATTTTAAAAAAATAAATCTGTGCTGCTTCTTTGAGAATTCCATATGATGTGCTTATGAGAATGATGAGAATTCCATATGATATTCATCCCCCATTCCTACCCCAGCTCCTCCCAGATCCAGCCTTTCCTCCCTACCCTCTCCCAGTCTCATGTCCTCCTCTCTCTCTCTCTCTCTCTCTCTCTCTCTCTCTCTCTCTCTTTCTCTCTCTCATAGCACAAATCTTAAAAAAATCTTATTTATAAAACAAGCCTGGAGCCAGGTATTGGGGTGAATGCTGAAAGATCAGAGAAGCAGAACAAGCCATAGCTAACCTCACTTCGACAGCTCCTCAGCTGATCTTGTTTCCTCAAACTGGAAGCCTCTGTGTCCTCATCCGAATGGATCTCAGCTGAACTGCTGCTAAAAGCTAAAAGCTTAAAAAGACTCTAGTTCCTGGTCCTCATGCCTTCTATACCTTTCTGCTTCCTACCATCGCTTCCTGGGATTAAAGGTGTGTGTGACCATACCTGTTTCCAGTGTGGCATTGAACTCACAGAGATCTGGATAGATCTCTGCCTCTGGAATGGTAGGATTAAAGGTGTGTGCCACCATTTTCTGGCCTCTGTGTCTATCTAGTGGCTGTTCTGTTCTCTGACCCCAGATAAGTTTATTAGGGTGCACAATATATTGGGGGAAACACTATCACCATTCTCTTTCTCCCTTCCTTCCTTCCTTCCTTCCTTCCTTCCTTCCTTCCTTCCTTCCTTCCTTCCTTCCTTCCTTCCTTTCTCTCTCTCTCTCTCTCTCTCTCTCTCTCTCTCTCTCTCTCTCTCTCTCTCTCTCTCTCTCTCTCTCTCCTGAGACAGGGTTTCTATGTATAACAGCTCTGGCTGTCCTGCAACTTGCTTTGTAGACCAGGCTGGCCTCAAACTCACAGAGACCTCTTTTTTTAAATAGTGCTGCTCATATACTCCTGGGTGTGGGACCACACCCTTAAAGAAAACAGACTCCCTTCTCCAGTACCAACCAATTACCAGTAACTTCTCAGCTAGGGGTGGGAATTCGTGACTTCCCCCTCCCCGTGCCAGGCTTTTGCTTAGCTTGATCTTACCCGGGTTTTACTCAGGCTGTCAAAATTGCTGTGAGTTCGTATGTGTGACCACGCTGTCCAGAAAACTCTATGTGATGTAGCCATCTACTGCCTCTGGCTTTTATAATCCTCTGCCTCCACTTCCAGGCTCTTATCCTCTGCACTCTGACTAGTTGTGGGTCTCTGCGTTAATTGCATCTACTGCAGAAAGAAGCTTCTGCAGAAAGAAAGAAGGTTGGGAGAGATATTAATCTATGAGTATAATGATAAGTCATTAGGAGTCAGTTTAATGCTATGTCCACTTAGCAGAACAATAACAGTATATCTCACGGACATATGACCTATCTAGTTATAGGTCCTGGGCTCCAATAATGGTGCCAGGCATGGGTTCTGTCTCATGGAGCAAGCTTTATCTCCAATTAGAAATTAATGAGTTGCTCTACCACCTCCTACTACATGTAAATTCTAGAAATATAAAAGCCATTTAGATTTTGTTCACTCCTTTGTTCCCAGAGCCTGTCCCAAGTATTTACCCACAAACACTTGTTGCTGTTGAGTTAATAGTGGATCTAAGAGAAGGAAAAATTAAACAGATTAATGTAGATTAAATTTCTTCCATCTGTCTATATAGGGATATCCTATCATTACCCAGACTGACAATCAGTTCTTCTCTTCCTTGGATCAACACTTCCTAGACATCACTTTGGGCTCTGAGAACTGGTACGAAACCAAAAGACCCAGACAATAAAGCCAGGTTGTTAGTGGCATTGAGATGGATGTTGAATGGTGTATAGACAGGTTGGCTACTGTGAAGTGGGGCAGGCTCTTTGAATCCCTACATGCTTTGGAACATCTTTGTTCGGGTCCACTTTACAGATAAAGTTAAGGAAGCTAAATTTGTTTTTCAAGTTTAAATTGCTACCAAGACTTCAGAGCTGAAGGAGACAACCAAAAAACAAAAACAAAAACAAAAACAAAAACAAAAAACAGGACAAAAAACAGATCATTTAGAACCCATGCGTCAGGGGATAATGAGTCTAACCTCTCAGCTTGACAAGCTAGAATCACAGAGGAAGGGAGTCCTAATGAGGAATTAGTTAGATCACATTGGTTTTTGGGCCTGTCTGTGGCGGGTTATCTTAATTATTATGTAGGAAGACCTAGCTCATTGTGGGTGGCACCATTCCCTAGCCAGAGGGTCTTACACAGTATAAGAGAAAAGAAAGCTAGTTGAGAACAAGCACTCAAGGGTTCCCATACTTATTCTCTCTCTGCTCTTGACTGTGGACATGAAGCTTTAAGCTTTTGCTTTTATTTCCTTGCAGGTGGACTGTGCCCTGGAACCATAAGCTGAGTAAACAATTTCTTTCCCAAGCTGCTTTTGGTCAGGGTGCTTGTCACAGCAACAGAAAAGGAATCAGGATGGAGCAAGAGCATCAGGAGTGAGAAAGATCTCCAGGTCAACGAGATGCATGCTCTCAAACAGCAGCTTTTGTTGTGGAGCTCTTGTAAGAGAAGTCAGACCTTGGCTACTTGTAGCAGACTTTCTTGAACTGCCAGCCCCCAAATCATGACACAGAGACATTATTAATTATGAATGCTCGGCCTTGAAAGGACCAAGCAGATGCCATAACAGGCTGCTCAGTCTTCTCTCAGAAATCAGGCCTCAATTTCAGTTTCCTGAGACTTGAGCAAGCAGTTTCTGGGAGGGCTGCAACATAGTCCTTGCAGTAGCTCCCTTTCTGTATGTACTCTGACCGCTCAAGGTTCAGCCAGTTGTTTACTGTCTAGGACCCCTCACCAACTTAGAGCTGTGTGCATGGGTCAATGGGAACGTGTAAGGCCAGCCAGCCTCCATGGCAACTCAATGACAAAGCCTGGGACTTGTCCAGGCCTGTCCAAAAATGATAACTGTAACCCCCAACCAGTAAATTCAAAGGATACATATCCTCACCCAATCATATGATGCAAAGGCTTATACCACTGAGCTTGTGATTTTTCCCTTTAAAAACCCCTCACTCTGAGAGCTCAGGGCCATCCTCCTCTACCCGCTGTGTCCAGTGTTGGACATGGACCAAGCCCGGGCTTGCTTGTTATCAATAAACCCCTGTGTGTTTTGCATCAGATTATCAGCTCTGTGGTGGTCTTGCTGGGGGGTGTGTGTGTCTGGGGTGTGTGTGTGTCTCGCGAAGAGGGCACAACACCCTTATCTTATGCTTGTCCACTAGCTCTGATAAATTAATTTGATCTGTTTCTCTTCATCTATGTTTGCCTTAGGGCTTTTTACCTTTCTTTCATTTTATATGTTCTACTTTCTTGTTTCCTCCATGTCTGTCTGTCTGGCAGCTGCCTGGCTGCCTGGCTGGCCCCAGGCACCTCCTTCTCTTTCTCCCTCATTCTCTTCTTCTCCCAAGCCTAGAGTCCTCCTCCTACTTATTCTCTCTGCCTGCCAGCCCCGCCTACCCCTCCTCTGCCTAGCTATTGGCCATTCAGCTTTTTATTAGACCAATCAGGTGCCTTAGACAGGCAAGGTAAAACAGCAACACATCTTTACACAATTAAACAAATACAGCATAAACAAAAACAACACATCTTTATGTAGTTAAACAAATGCAGCATAAACAAATGAAGTACATCTTTTCATAGTTAAATAATTATTCTGCAACACAAACAAATGTAACACATTAGTTAAACAAATATTCTATTCCACAACAGCTGCTAAGATTTATATTTTTGTTGAAGCATTCTTTTATGATAGTTCTATAAGATTTAGAAGATTATCGTGTTATTTGTGCTTACTGGGAAATTTGCACAAATGTTTTAAAAATGTTATTCATTGATTGAGTTATTGCTTGCAGAAATCTATTGATTAGATTTTCATCTAAGAAACATTTTCCTTGGCTTCCAGAAACTAGAATTCACTCCTTTCAGTTGGTCACAGTCACTATCCCCTCCCTCTGCATGTCCTGAGCAATGATAGCATATATATTTCCTCTTCAGAAAAAAAGATACTGGCCATGGGATAGCATGATGAACAGACCTCCCAGGAAATAAGCAAACAGCTGATCTCTGAGTCCATAAAGAAAGTGGATGTGGTAGTTTGAATGTAATTGGCCCCCATAATCTCAAAGGAAGTGGCACTATTAGGAGGTGTAGACTTGTTGGAGTAGGTGTGGTCTTGTTGGAGGAAGTGTGTCACTGTGGAGGCGGGCTTTGAGGTCTCATATTCTCAAGATACCACCCAGTGATACAGACCACTTCCTGTTGCCTGCAAAACATAAGACTGTCAGCTACTGCTCCAATACCATGCCTGCCTGTGGTGGTATTGTGCTCCCCAAAATATTGTACATCCTAATAAACTCATCTGGGGTCAGAGAACAGAACAGCCACTAGATACAGAGGCTAGAAAATGGTGGCACTCACGCCTTTAATCCTAGCATTCCAGAGGCAGAAATCTGTCTGAATCTCTGTGAGTTCAAGGCCACACTGGAAGCAGCCAAGCATGGTGACTCACGCCTTTAATGCTAGGAAGTAACGGCAGGAGGCAGAAAGGTATTTAAGGCATGAGGACGAGGAACTATGGCTGGTTAAGCTTTTAGCCTGGTTAAGCTTTCAGGCTTTCGAGAAGCAGTTCAGCTGAGACCCATTTGGATGAGGATTCAGAGGCTTCCAGTCTGAGGAAACAGGATCAGTTGAGGAACTGGTGAGGTGAGGAAGCTGTGGCTTGTTCTACTTCTCTGATCTTCCAGTGCTTACCCCAATAACTGGCCTTGGGTTTGTTTTTATTAATAAGACCTTTTAAGATTTGTGCTACATCTGCCTGCATGCCACTGTGTCCCACCATGATAATGGACTAAACCTCTGAACTACAAGCCACACCAATTAAATGTTTTCTTTATAAGAGTTGCTATGGTCATGGTGTCTCTTCATATCAATAGAAACTCTAAGACAGTGGATTTAAATCCCAGCAGGGGCAATCTAGGCTTGATTTAAAAGACAGCTGCTTAATTCTGGGTCTAAAAGGAGCAAAACATGAGACAGTTATGCAGAGTGATGGGAACTGTCAGATCACAGCTGCTGCTTGTGCTGGTTTGAATGAAGATGGCCCCCACAGCCTCATAGGGAGTGGCACAATTAGGAGGTGAGGTCTTGTTGGAGTAGGTGTGGACTTGTTGGAGGCAGTGTGCTACTGGGGGTGGGCATTGAGGTTTCAAATGCTCAAGCCAAGCCTAATGTCTCTCTCTCTTCCTTCCTTCCTTTCTTCTTCTTCTTCTTCTTCTTCTTCTTCTTCTTCTTCTTCTTCTTCTTCTTCTTTTTTCTGTGTTGTTTTGGTGTGTGTTCTGGATCTCGTTCTGTAGACCAGGCTGGCCTTGAACTCGCAGAGATCCGCCTTGCTCTGCCTCCTGAGTGCTGGGATTAAAGTCATGCACCACCACCGCCTGGCTCTTTCTGCTTTCTTTGGATCTAGATATAGAACTCTCAGCTACCTCTCCAGCACCATGTCTGCCTGCATGCCACCATGCTTCCTGCCATGATGACAAGGGACTAAACATCTGAACCTATAAGCCAGCCCTTAATTAAGTGTTCTCCTTTATAAGAATTGCTGTGGTCATGGTATCCCTTCACAGCAAAAGAAACCCTGACTAAGACACTGCTGCTCTGGAAGGGATTGGCTACACCTTCTTTGGCTTCTCTCCAATCCCAGGTACAATAGACAGGCTCTAGGCTGTGGCCATTAGAACTTGTTTAGTTTTCAAAATCAGATAATAAAGACTAACATAGAAGACAAATATTTGTCACAACCCCATTATCCATTCATAGCCACTATATCCTTATGTCCTTCTCTCCCTTGCCCCCTTCCCTGTCCTTCTCTCTCTCAGCCTCCCCTTTTTTCCTTCTCCATCTCTCTTCTTCTTCCTTCCCCCTCTCACTTCTCCCTTAGAATCATATAAGAAGAGAGTTCTAATGAGGAATTAATCAGATCACATTAGCCTTTGGGCTTGTTTGTGGGAGATTATCCTAATTAGTAATTTATATAGGAAGACCCAGCCCATTGTGGGTGGCACCATTCCCTAGCTAGGGGGTCTGTCTTAGGGTTTCTATTGCTGTGAAGAGACACCATGAGCACAGCAACGCTTATAAAGGAAACATTTAATTGTGGTGGCTCACTTACAGTTCAGAGGTTCAGTCCATTGTCATCATGGCAGGACATGGTGGTGTGCAGGCAGATTTGGTGCTGGAGGTGTAGCTGAAACTTCTATGTCTTGCAGGCAACAGGAAGTGGACTGAGGTGCTGGTGTGGCTTGAGCATATATGAACCCTCAAAGCTCACCCCCATGGTGACACACTTACTCCAACAAGGCCACACATCCTAATAGTTCTGCTCTCTTTGGAGGCATTTTCATTCAGATCCCTACAGGGTCCTACACCCTGTAAGAGAGAAGAAAGCTAGTTGAGAACAACCACTTGCAAGTGCCCTTGTGTTCCTCCTCCCTCTTCCTCCCCACTCTGCTTCATGGTTACCACAGAGTGAGCTGCTTTCCTCAGCCTTGCTCTTCTGCTGTGACTCTTCTCCCTTACCACAGGCCTAGAAACAGTGTCCACAAATAATCTTTCTTTAAGATGATTTATCTCAGGAATTTTGTTGGAAGATTGGAAAATTGTTGAATTATAGCTAATTAGTCTTGTGAAATGCAGTCTTTTTTTTTTTTTTTTTTTTTTTTTTTTTTTTTAACCTTAGGAAGGCCTTGGCTTTCCTGGCTTACATTGTTACAGTGCTTAGGAATCTGGTTCTGATAGGGGACAAAGGCTGGGGTCACATTCACACCAGCAATTGGTGTGAACTGTGGTCAGTGTGGCACTCAGCTGTGTGTGTCTCTAGTTGGAAGCCTTGTGAATTCCATATGCTGCTCCCTGAAGTTCTTCCAAATTGTCTCTGATTCCTGGCTATCCTTTGATTTTTGGGGTACTGTTAAGAATCCCAGTCTAGAGGTGTCAGACTGGAAAAACCACTCACTGAAGCTCTGAGTTGTAAGATGAATTTCTAAACAGTCTTATTAATAAAAAAAAAATCTGAAGCCAGATATTGGGGTAAAAACTGAGAGATCAGAGGAATAGGAGAAGTCACATCCAATCTCACCTTACTGGCTCCTCAGCTTCCAAAGAGACCTACTTCCTGTATACCCACATCTTGCCTTTCTGCTCTGCAATCTCACTTCCTCTTTCTGTCCAGCTCTTTTACTTTCTGTCTGTCTGTACAGACCTCCAGACCTTTATGGAATTAAAGGCATGTGCCACCATGCCTGGCTCTGTTCCCATTGTGGCCTTGAACTCACAGAGATCCAGATGGATCTCTGCCTCCCAAATGCTAGGATTAAAGGCGTGTGCTACCACTACCTGATTTCTATGTTTAATATAGTGGCTGGCTTTTTCATCTGATCCTCAGATAAGCTTTACTAGGGTGCACAATATTTTGGGGGACACAATATATCACCACACTGAGTTATATAGAAAATGAACCCAGTGCCACTCAGAAAGCAAAACCTCTGTCCTGGAAGGTCCACATTGATCTTAAATAAACTTCTTTTTCCTACAAAAGAGTTATGGTGAGTGAACTGAGTTATGCAAGATTTAAAAAAAAACAACCAACCAACCAACTAACCAACCAACCAACCAACCAACCAAACAAACAAACAAACACGCCAAGGCAAATTGCATTATCCCTTGAGTGAGATGAGCACCATAAACAAGCCAGAAGAGAGCGAGCTGAATCCACAGGCAGGTTATTGAAATGTGACTAGTTTTTTCTATTTTCCTACTGCTGGGAAGGTGGCAGCGTGTCCATTTTTGGCCTTTGTGGGGCCTCATGGTCTTGCTCATCTGGAAACATACCAGACCCAGGAGGAACTTGGTCTGCCAAGGTTTTTTTATGAAAGTAAAAAGACAGTATTTAAATGGCCAGTTCTACCCAACCTGTGCCTAATATTTGCAAGGGCTCTGTTGTCATCTGCTTCTTGAAAACACCTCGAGATTAAAAACGGCAGTGGCGGCAGCAGCAGCGGCAGCAGCAGCGGCAGCAGCGGCAGCGGCAGCGGCTCTCTAAGCCTCCCCCAGTCGCTTTCTCACAATTTTCTTCCTTTAATGAAGGGAAAGAGACATGGCATTGTGTTGCAGTTGGGAGCTTGCTCAGCTACAAGTGGACAGTAAAGAGCTCCCAACTGCCAGTGTGCCAGGTGTTTGCTGATTATGAAACAGAATAATGGATAATAACTGCCTTAGTGTGTTGATCAATGCAGTTCGCTCCTATGATGCAGGAGAGGTCACTGGAGACAATGTGTAGGCCTCTCATGGCTCCTATTCATTAACAAAACACAGCCGGCTAGAATACAGGCTCCATTACCTAGATGCAGCCATGATGGGGACCCTGCATCAAGTTGTAATTAGGTTTGATCAGGGCTGGGGTATAATCAGAATCACTCTGAATTAATTTTCTACTTGTGAAAGGATATGCGGTTAGGTTGATTTAGTGGTAACCAAAGCAACCCCTTTTCTATGACTCTTCAAGCTTAAAAAGAGAGACTAGGAGGAGTGGAGGGGGTGGGGAAACAAGAGACAAACATTAATCCTATTAATGCATCACGGCTGCTTAGGAGGAAGTGTGCTACAGCCAGTGCACACGCACTGTAGACGGCAATCACTGTCTGGGTCATAGAAACCTCGGTGGTCTCTCTATGCCCGAAGCAGATCTAGGGATGCTTCATTTCCCCGTCTGAGAAGGACGAAACAAAACTAAACAACAATGTTGTCTCAAGAAAAAAAAAATTACTTCAGCATTGCCCATAATGCAGTCTAGCGGTGATATTTTCTCAATCGAGGTTCCCTCTTCCAAAATGACTCTAGTTTGTGTCGAATAGACACAAAACTAGCCATCACAATAATTAAGTCAAGAAAATAAAGATTGTTATTGAAAATAACTTTATATACAGGTAGGATTGTTACAAATATCCAATTGGTGTTCAGTTCACAAGACGCAGGACTCTGAGGCAATCAATCAGCACTGACTCACAGAGGGTGACTTCCTGTTCTTTCTGCCTGAGATATTTTTGTACATCTCAGGATAAACAGAAACACATTCTTTTTCAAGACTTTTTGTTTAATTCCCTTCTGAGTGAATGAGAATTGCTGTAGAATGCCCACCACAGAGATTTTCATTCTCTCTCAAGTCTATTGTTCACTCAGTTATGGGTGGGCTTAAAAGAGGATGGTTGGCCAGGGAAGGACCCTTGAAAATCTTTCTATGCCTGGAGAGGATCAAGCTACAACCAGAACTGAACTAAGAGTTTTTGCACAGAACCTACAACTTCAGTTTAGAAATCAAGACAAATGCAAAATTGTTCCTGTCTGGGGGTCTTGACGGAGTTTGTTTTCTCTGCTGATCAAAAAACTAAAAGGCAGGAAAAGCCTCAGATACAGCAGGTAGCAACAGGTAATGGATTTTACTAAAAGTGAAAAAGCACCCATGCACCAAGGCACACAGAGCAAAGGACTCCCCCCAATGTGGAAAGCGGATTTGGAAACTAAAATCAAATTTCTCCTGGAGGCTGGGGGTTTTAAGTGTTTTTGGTGGCCTGGGATGGTTCCCCCCATCCCACCCCTTTTTACTTTGGTCAGCCTAGACAAAGAAAAGTGGGCTAATTGGCTCCCAGCTCATGTCCAGGGCCAGCTCAGGCAGGGCATCTGAAAGGGGGCCCACTGCGGGTAAATGGAAGCCTGCCAGCTCTCTCCTGGCTGAAGACGAAGCTGGGAGTTTGCTTTCTTGTTGATTTACGGCCCTTTTCTCTGTCTGCCTGTCACAGGCTATCTGACTGCTATATTCCCTCAGAGTGATGCTGAGACCCTGCTTGGGGAGAGGCCAGTGGGATAGGATATTGTGGGGGACGTTCCTTTGTTCTTTTAACTCACCCTTCTCAAGAGAAAGCCCTGACTCCATTCTGAGGCAGCTTAGACTTGAGTGAACTTAAGTGATTGGGAATACAGCCATTACTAAAGGGCCAATCCCAGAAAGGCAGACACACTTTCAGAGTTGTCGGCAAAGAGCAAGTGATCACAACGGCAAAGATTCTTCCACAGATGATCGGGGTTGGGGGTGAGGGTGGGTGGGGCTCATTTCTGCGCAGGAAACACTGTGGTCACCACCATCATAACGCACTCCCTAAATAAATTTCCAAGTTGGTGGTTTGTTTGTTTGTTTATTTGAGACATGGCCTTAGATGTAGCCCAAGATGGCTTCAATTTGCAGTGATTCTCCTGCCTTACCCGAGTGCTGGGATTATAGGTGTGAGGTACCATGTCCCACCAAGGTTTTAAGTAAGGAAGACAGGTGCATGGTGGTACATGCCTTTAATCCCAGCACTAAGAGGGCAGAGGCAGGTGGATCTCTGAATTTTAGGCCAGCCTGGTTCACAGAGCTAGTTCTAGGACAGCCAAGGCTACACAGAAAAACCCTATCTTGAAAACAAAAACAAAAACAGACAAATAAGCAACCCCCACCCCCATATCCTAGCACTCGTGAGTCAGAGATCTGTCTGGATCTCTGTGAGTTCAAAGCCACCCTGGATTACATGAGACTGACTCAGTCTAGGAGAGAAACAGAGCCAGGCAGTGGTGGCACACACCTTTAATCCCAATACTTGGGAATCATAAGCCTTTAATCCTAGCACTTGAGATCTCATGCCTCTGCTAACAGTGTTTGGGAACCACACACCTTTAATCCCAGCACTAGGAAGGAAGTGATATGGCTGAGCAGGGAAAAGTATTTAAGACATGAAGAGACAGGAACTAAAGTTTTTTCACTGGAGCCCTTCTGGCTGAGGACTCAGAGACATTCAGTCAGAGGATTCACGGAGTTGGCGAGGTGAGAAGTAGCTGTGGCTTATTCCTTTGTCTCTGTCTTTCATCATTTACTCTAATATCTGGCTCTGTTTTTTTTTTATTATTATTATAAGATCATTTTAGAATTTCTGCAACAGCAGTCAGGTCATCGAGCTTGGAGGCAAGTGCCTTTACCAGCTTAGCCATCTTGCCAGCCCTGGATGAATTCTTACGTGTTATGCCCAGAGTAAAACACTTTCAGAGGTGAGTCTATTCATGACACAGATTGAGAGCAGAATCTGAGGTTGTGGAAGAGTTTCCAGGAATGCCAGAATACTTTAAAAGGAACCAGGGAAGACATGGGGGAAATGCTACGTTGATGCCGAAGTTGGCTCAGATAGAATTCGACTAGTTCTCCTCAGATTAGAAACAATTACCACTGCATCGCATCTCAAACCCCAGCTGAACTAAGGCTGCAAATCGCATCCATTTGTAGGGAACGGCTGGGAGATGACTCTCCATAATGAAGGCTCAGAAACCGTGCTGTAGTTTGTGTGAGATGTAAACAGAGCCTTGCTTGTTTTCCCTGTCGGAAGCTCTAATTCATTTCTAATTACCTTCTCTGGGGAAAACACTGTGTTGTCATTGCCTCTGAAATGCCTTCCTCTTTCAAGGGGGACCCCCCCCCCCATATTTTTAGGTCATTAGGAAAACCTTGTTTTGTTTTGGCTGTTTTTGTTCAACAAAGCAGAATTATTATTTCTTTTTATTCCCAGTTGACACAGTGGAGGAAGTGCCTGTGTGCATTTTAAATCGGTGATGGATTAACAATAATTGGGAGCTCTCCCAGGGTGTTGCTCTTCACAACTACGTGCTTACCCAAGACCGATGAGACACATCTTTGCTGTTTGGAGGACAAATGTTGCCATGTGATATACTTTTCCTTAACTTTTGACTCAATATTGCTTTTTAACATTAAAAATAAAAATCCACGAAGAAAAGATAAAAAAGTTATCAAATGTAATAAAGAAAAGCCTATATGGTTTTGTATAAACAGGGAAGTAGATCATGGCAGAGATCGACATGTATTGGTTCTTCATATTATAAAATGTTACCCAAATGTATGTTAAAATGTAAGTGGGTAAGATTGTTTTTCAGCTTAAACTGAGATTTTTTTTTTTTCAGGGATTTGGTTTGTTCTTATAGTAAGTTTAGGAATTGTCTGGACTGATGGGATACATTTTTTTTTTCCTTTTTTCTTTTGAGGCATGGCCCAAGCTTGCCTTGTACTCGGCAGGTATATTCTCCAGGTTGGCTTTGAACCCAGGATCCTTCTGTTCCAGCTTTCTAAGTGCTGGAGTTATGGAATGTATGACTGTGCTTGCTTTTCTATGACAGCGAATGAAGGCGGAGGGAGTCAAGGCATTTCACACAGATGTTGCTGTCCAGCACTTCTCTCTCCAGAAGACCTGGGAGGAAGGGAGCGGTGGGCAGGCAAGGGGGCTGGAGAACTGTGTCTCAGGGGACAGACTAGAGGGAACTGTGGGGCTCACAACAGTCGACTCTACACCTCCAAGGTGAACTCTAGCGTTGAGAAGTGGGCAGAAGTGGGTCCGTTCTAAGGATTCCTGAAGAAGAAATTCTTCAGTATTTAGGTTACGGAGAAACAAGAGGAGATTTTGGTTACTTCTTTTTGTCTGTTTTTTTTTTTTTTTGAGACAGGGTTACTCTATATAGACCTGGCTGTCCTGAAACTCACCATGTAGACCAGACTGGTCTTGAGCTCAGAGATATGCCTTCCTCTGCTTCCAGGGTGCTGGAATTAAAGGCCTGTGCCACCATACCTGGCTGAGAATTTGGTTACTTCATATATTGTTATTAAAGCACCAAGCAAAACTATTTCCTCATCTGTTTTTTTACCACCTGAATTTTTGCATGATAAAGGCCAATTGCATTTGTTGCAACAATGGAAGATTGGAAAGGCTGAAAACTCAAAAGAAATATACATTATATAAAGTTCTTCCTACTGTGTGTGTGTATGTGTGTGTGTGTGTGTGTGTGTGTGTGTGTGTGTGCAGGCTGTGTGTGTGTGTGCAGGCTGTGTATGTGTGTATATGTGTGTGCAGGCTGTGTGTGGGTGTTGTGTGTGTGTGTGTGTGTGTGTGTGCAGGCTGTGTGTGTGTGTGTGTGCAGGCTCTGTGTATGTGTGTGTAGGCTGTGTGTGTGTGTATATGTGTGTACAGGCTGTGTGTGGGTGTTGTGTGTGTGTGTGTGTGTGTGCAGGCTGTGTGTGTGCGTGTGTGTGTGTGCGTGCAGGCTGTATGTGTGTGTGTGTGTGTGTGTGTGTGTGTGTGTGTGTATGTAATTTTAGGTGGCAAACTGGGAAAAAAGATATTCCTAAGATAGTCTTTTGAAAAAATGTTTCATGTTAAAAGGTCAAAAATACAAGTCCTCAGCCAGCCGTGGTGGTGCATGCCTTTAATCCCTGCACTCATGAGGCAGAGGCAGACAGATCTCTGTAAATTTGAGGCTAGCCTGGTCTACAAAACAAGTTCCAGGAAAGCCAGGGTTATTACACAAGAAACCCTGTCTTGAAAAACCAAAACCAAACCAAACCAAACCAAAACACAAAAAACAAAAACAAACAAAAACCACCACAAGTGCTTAATTCACACCATCCATCATTAGTGGTGAACCTGATACTTGGTACACAAAGCCGAGAACCAAGATTTTCCAGCATTTATTTTTAACCTACCATCTTTCCGACTTGTGGGAGAAATAAGGAAAGTGGGAAAATCGGGCCCAGGTCACTTAGCTGGGAGGTCCTGGGAGCAGTGTGAGCAACTGAGTCACTGTGAGCTTGACCCTACTCAAGACCTCCTGATTTAGAGATCGTGAGAGTGCAGCCCAGCAAGCTGGGCTTTTTTGTATCCAGAATTATTTTTATCATAGCATTAACCTTTTGTTTTCATTAATTTTTAATTTAGTATACAAATTAATTTTGGCATCTGAATCATATATGTCCTTGTACTTTGTTCACATTAATACCCCCTCCCTCTCTTTCCCAAACTGTTTTTAATTGACATGCTAGCCAGTTTATGTCATTTTGGAGGAGGGGACCTCGTCTAAGAATGCCCCACAGACTGTCCTGTGGGAAACCTGTGGTGCATTTTCTTGGTTGATGACTGATGTGGGAGGGTTCAGAACACTGTGGTTGACGCCACACCTGGGCAGTTGGGCCTGGGCTGTACAAGAAAGCAGGCTGAGCAAGCCACGGGGAGCAAGCCAGTAAGCAGCACTCCTCTATGGCTTCTGCATCAGCTCCTGCCTCCAGGTCCCTGACTTCCCTCAGCCGTGGCTGGTGATATGGAAGTATGAGTGAAATGAACCCTTTCTTCCCCCATAGCAACAGAAACACCCTGGCTAAGATAACTGAAAAACATGACTTGTACATATTTATGGGGTACAATGTGATGTTCAGTGTGCACATATCATGTGCAATGCTCAAGTCAGGGTAATATGCTTTCACAGCACCTGAAATACATCTTTGTGTAGAAAGCATTCAAGACCCCCCCTTCTAGCTAGAAGACCTCTGATGTGTACACATAAGAGAGGAGTAATATTTAGACTATGCAAAGAGCCCAGTTAAAAAGAAAGGGGCATGAACTGAGCACAGAGTTCTCCTTCCATTTTTTTTTTTTAATCCTGGCACAATTGGACACTAGACAACCTGGGAATTGAACCTGGGTCCTCTGGAACATCAGTCAGTGATCTTAACTGCTGAACCACCTCTCTCCTCTGGGCAGAGGGTTCTCAAAAGGAGAAATACAAATGTCCAATAACTATTTTGAAAGTGTTAAATATTACTAGCTATAAAGGGAATGCAGATTAAAACTGCTCTAAGAAGCATTGCACCCCTGTCAGGATTGTGTTCCCCAAAATATTATGCACCCTAATAAACTTACCTGGGGTCAGAGAACAGAACAGCCATAATATTAAACATAGAGGTTAGGCAGTGGTAGCACATGCCTTTAATCCTAGCATTTCAGAGGCAGAGATCCATCTGGATCTTTGTGAGTTCAAAGCCACACAGGAAACAGCCAGGCATGGTGACTCATGCCTTTAATCCCAGGAAGTGATGGCAGAAAGGTATATAAGGCGTGAGGACCAGGAACTAGAGTCTGTTAAGCTTTTAGGCTTTTGAGCAACAGTTCAGCTGAGATTCATTCTGGATGAGGACTCAGAGGCTTCCGGTCTGAGGAAACAGGATCAGCTGAGGAATTGGCCAGGTGATGAAGCTGTGGCTTGTTCTGCTTCTCTGATCTTCCAGCATTCACTCCAATAACTGGGCTCAGGTTTGTTTTTAGTAATAAGACCCTTTAGGATTCATGCTACACAGGATGGCTACCATCAAGAAAATAAACAACAAATGAGACTGGAAAGGATGTGGGGAGAGTGTGCGGGTGAGTGGAACCTGGTGTAGCCACTCTGGAAATCAGCTCGAGGCTTCTCTCTCAGTTTGTTTTGGTTTGGCTTTTCTTTTCTTTCTTTTTAAAAAAAGATTTACTTATTCATTTTTTTTTATGTATACATCAGAAGAAGGAATCTGATCTAGTTACAGATGGTTGTGAGCTACCATGTGGTTGCTGGGAATTGAATTCAGGAAGATCAGTCAAGTGCTCTTAACCACTGAGCCATCTCTCCAGCCCCTTGGTTTGGTTTTTCAAGACAGGGTTTCTCTGTGTAGCTCTGGCTGTCCTGGAACTCACTCTGTAGACTAGGCTGGCCTTGAACTCTGAGAGCCACCTTCCTTTGCCTCCAAAGTGCTAGGATTAAAGGCATGTGCTGCCACCACCCAGTTGAGGCTTCTCAAGAATCTTAAACTAGAACTACTACATGATCTAATGATACCAATCCTGGGCTCATACCCTAAAGGCTCTACATCCTACTGAGGGATTTTTGGATATCCATCTTATTTCTGTTCTATTGACAATACCCAGGAAGTGCACACAACCCTAGGAAAGCAATTTGATCAGATTATTGTAAAATTATTTCCCTGAAGTATCATGGTATGTTCCCAGAGGAGTCTAGACTGTTTTTATGTGTGTAGGCTTTGAATGTCACCAGGCTTACAAGCATAAGTTTACATCCTAGATCGGGGAGAGACCTAGACCCCCACCAACCCTGGAGGAAGTTACCCTTGCTCAAGTAAATCATTTTCCCCTTCTGCTCATGCAAGCAACCCTAATGAAACTCAGTGAGTCACACACACAGAAAAGACGTGAAGTGGGATGGGACTTGGGAAGAAGGTTTGGGAGGAATGGAAAGGGAATAGAGGAGAACGGAGTTGAATATGATCCAAGTACTTTATAAATGTGTGGGAAGCTTTGAGAGTGTGAAGGAAAGGGATAGATAAACAGAAACACCAGGAAGGAATCTGTAGTAGAATATTATTTTAAGGTGTGTTATTTTTTGTTTATGTTGCATTTGTTTAACTCCGTGAAACTGTGTTACTGTGCCTGTGTAAAACACCTGATGGTCTAATAAAGAACTGGCCAATAGCAAGGCAGGAGAAAGGATAGGTGGGGCTGGCCGGCAGAGAGTATAAATAGAAGGAGAATTCTGGGAAGGGAGATGGAAGATGGAGTAGCCAGAGAAGGAGGAGGACTCCAGGGGCCAGCCACCCAGCTACACAGTGAGCTACAGAGTGAGAGTAAGACTTACAGAAGTAAGAGAACGGAAAAAGCCCAGAGGCAAAAGGTAGATGGAATAAGTTAAGAAAAGCTGGCAAGAAAGAAGCCAAGCTAAGGCCGGGCATCATAATTAAGAATAAGCCTCCATGTGTGATTTATTTGGGAGCTGGGTGGCAGGCCCCCCCTCAAAAAAAAAGAGCAAAAACCCCCAACAACAGAACCCATTATGTCTAATGCTGTGGGCTCTCATATTAAGAGGGAAAAAATAAAAACCCAACCAACCAGAGAGCAGCTAACAAACAGAATGTCAGGAATTGGTAAAAACCTCCTGCAGGGATAACCTTAAATGTGAATACTCACTGATGAAGAGGCAGAAACTTACTGGCTGGATAGAAGAACTACATTTAACTTTCTGTTGTCTCTAAGAAACAGACCTCATCAGCAAAGGCACCTATAGGCTGAGTCAGAGGATGGTCTGGACAAGCCATAGCCAACAAAACAGCTGGACCCTGTGAGTTCACTGTTACTCAATAAATCTGATGCTGTGGACATAGACGTGATCATCTGTGTTTCTGACCCAGAATGATCATGGCCCAGATACACAATGGAATTTCACAAAACCACAAGGCAATCATCATGACATTTGCAGAAAAATGGGTTGAACCAGAAATCATTATGTTAAGTTTAATAAGCTAGATTGAGAGAGACTAATTCCATGTTTGTCTTATATGTAGGACCATAGAACCTAGGTGTGTTTTGTTTGTTTGTTTTGTTTTGTTTTTGAGACAGGCTCTTACTCTATAGTTCTAGCTGGCCTGGAACTTTCTATAGACTGGTATGGCCTAGAACTCACAGAGATCTCTCAGTGCTGGGATTAGAGGCATGTTCCATCATGCTGATGGAACCTAGTTTTAAGTATGTGTGTGTGTGTGTGTGTGTGTGTGTGTGTGTGTGTGTGTGTGTGTGTGTGCATGCACATGTAGAGCATGAAGCTAGACTAGAAAGGCCGTGAGAGGTGAGGAAGAGATGTTAAGTGAGGGGAGCAAGGAAGAGTTGGAGTGTAAGGGAACATGTAATAAGAAAACAGAAGGGAACCTGAGAGAATGGAACGAATGTGGGGGATAATGAAGGAAGAGGATGAATTAGAACAAAGTGTAATGGCACATATGCATGAGAATGTCACAATAAAACCCATATTTTGTATGCTAACCTACTTTTTTTTTTTTTTTTAAAGAAAAAAGAGGCAACTGCCACTGTGCAATCTTCTTGGGGTTCCCAGTCTACAGAATTGTGAGTCAAAGTCATCCTTGTACATTATCAAGCCTCAGGCTTATGTTATGGGTACAGAGCATGGGCTGAAGTATGGAAATGCATGTTTCTATAAGGTGAGGATCTCAGTAATTCCTCAAAAGCAGATGCAGGTGATGATAGAGAAACTGTGGTCTTCCCGGAGAGCCTGCTTCAGAGGAACTGAACCGGGTGACGGCTGCAGTCACATGCCTAGCAGGCATCCTGCCACCCCCCCACCCCCCACCCCCACCTGAGACGAACCTCTCTAGGGGCGGATGTACCAACACAGGAAAGGGCCCAGAATAGGCTGTCTTGACAGCTGTGAGACATGGAAGTCAGCTGAAGGCATAAAGGAAGTCTGACGAGAAAGGGGCATGATGATTCCGGGGCGCCTTTGAAGTACCATGGGTACCTCTTAGTGGTCAGGAGAATAAAGTGCTTTAGAGTGACTCTCATTGGCCATCACCTCCCCAGCCACCTGCCTCTCTAGCCTTTAGGGGTCTCTAAGCAACACACAGGACCCGGCAGACACTGCTTCTAGGGCTGTCACTACAAAAGGTTTGACTTTTTAAAAAAGATATGAGGCCAGGGATACTTCTAATGTTTAGAGACATTGTTTTATTATTTTTAAATTTTGGGTACATGAATGTGGGTGTGTTTGGCTTTTCACATGGGTCCTGGGGATTAGAACTCAGGTCCTCAAGCTTGTGTAACACTCATCCGATAAGTCTTTCCCCAGCCTCCAAAGTTTTGAGACTTGGGTATATTAAAAATAGAGAAATCCTGCTGGGCGGTGGTGGCGCACGCCTTTAATCCCAGCACTCACGAGGCAGAGCCAGGCGGATCTCTGTGAGTTCGAGGCCGGCCTGGGCTACCAAGTGAGTTCCAGGAAAGGCGCAAAGCTACACAGAGAAACCCTGTCTCGAAAAACAAAACAAACAAACAAAAAAAAAAAAATTGAGAAATCCAGTAAAGGACTATTGAAATAACAGTGTGTATCGTAAGTGTATGTGTAGTCATTACATTTAACTATGTAATGACTTCACACAAAAATATTGTGAGGTCATTCAGTTTTGAATTCACGCGTCGGTAAGATTTCTTTACAATATTAATTCATGATAGTTGATAGAATCCAGAAATGGAACAGCTTTAAAATTGTATGATGGCCCCTTTTCTCCCCAGCACTTCAGTGTGTCTTTGTCTAATTGTCTGTCAGCGTCACTGGGAGATGATGTCATGGTGCTAAATTTGAGGCCCTTTAGCAAGTGACCTCTGGGAGAAATAGCTCTCTCCATTTGGCTCCAGACTAAGTCCTACTATTAAGTACGTTCTCTGTTTTTATTTCTATAATTTGCAAAGGATTTTGCAGGAAATTTCTTTTTAGCCATCTGCATACTTTGAATGACAAGCATGGAGCTCACATCTGTTTCTTCTGACTTAGGTGACTCCTTTGCCAAAGCTAGTCAACAGCGCTTGAATTTAGGCTAGTGGCTGTGACTGGCCTGCGGCTGTGACTGGCCTGTGGTGCTGGCTCCGTCGTGTATTTACAGAGTGTGGGTTTTGCTTGTCATCCTTTCCTCCTCCTGCTCCTCCTCTTCTTTTCCTGACACAGGGTCCCTGTGAATCCCAGGCAGACCTTGGGTTTACAGTCCTCCTAGTGCAGCCCCCAGGGTGTTGATTTCCAGGCATATGCCTCTACGTCTGGCTGGAGAGTCTGTTGTTTCCATATAAATTTGACTTTATGAATTTCGCTGAGCCTTTGTGACTCACAGAGGTTCAGCTGCCTCGGTTGAGCCGTGTTTAAATTAGCACCAAATTACATCAGGCTGCTTGCTCCAATAATAGCCCCACTGGCCAGGCATGTTCGTTACTGGTGGCCCATTAGGTTCTTGCTAGTGAACAAGAGCAATCATGTGTGGTTTGTCACATAGCCCAAATACGTGAAGAATCTGGCAAAAATTTCTCTGGTATGTGACTCCACTACACTATCCCAAGCAGTTGTGGCATCAAAGTGTCTATAAAATTACTCACTCATCGTGTGTGTGTGTGTGTGTGTGTGTGTGTGTGTGTGTGTGTGTGTGTGTTTTCTCATCTTCAACAGTGTATCTGTAGATTCAATGAATGACAGACTAGAGCGGAACAGGGTCTTGCTGAGAGGTGGAGAGTCTGCCAGCTGGCCCTGTGGCCTGCTTGGCTCCTAGGAGGCTATTCTTGACACCTCGTCCCATATGGCAGTGCACTCTTGAGGGTAAGAGTCAAGCAGGTCCTTGGAGTGACAGAAACATACCCCACACAGGATCCAGGCAGACAGGGGGAGGGGAGGCAGTGGATGGTGGCGGTCCTTGTGAAGGGAGCTTAAGGATGTGTGTCTTCATACATGCACTCATGGAAACACAACTGTGGGAAGGCAGTCCTGGTCTCTCCGCCTCTGAGACACCAAGGGATGAAAGAGGATTCTTAGAGCCTCTCAGTGTCTTTTCACAATTAAAACAAGCTGCTTTTCCTTCCTTCTTCCTTTCTTCCTTCCTTCCTTTCTTTTTTCCTTTCTTCCTTCCTTTCTCTTTTTTCCTTCCTTCCTTCCTCCCTCCCTCCCTCCCTCCCTCCCTCTCTCTTCCTTTCTTTTTTCCCTCCTTCCTTCCTTCCGCCCCCTCCTTCCTCCTTCCCCCCTCTCTTTCTTTCTTTCTCTTTTTTTGGTCCACTTTGTTTGAGACAGGGTCTCACTATGTCTTGGTTGGCCTGGAACTGGCTATGTAGACCAGGCTGGCCTGGAATTGGCTATGTGTTTTGTAGCAGGAATCTTAGAGAGTCTTATTAATAAAATCAAACCCGGGGCCAGTTATTGGGGTGAAATGCTGGATGGTCAGAGAGACAGAACAAGCCACAGCTAACCTCACCTGGCCAACTTCTCAGCTGGTCTTGTTTCCTCAGACTGGAAGCCTCTGTGTCCTCATATCCGAATGACTCTCAGCTGAACTGTGCTGCTAGAAGCCTGAAGCTTAACCAGCCAAATGCTTAACCAGCCAAATGCTTCTAGTTTCTGGTCCTCACGCCTTATATACCTTTCTGTTTTCTACCACCACTCCCTGGGATTAAAGGCTGGCTTTCTGGGATTAAAGGCGTGAGTCACCATGCTTGGCTGTTTCTAATGTGGCCTTGAACTCACAGAGATCCAGAGGGATTTCTATCTCTGGAATGCTAGGATTAAAGGCATGTGCTACCACTGCCTATCCTTTATGTTTAATATTGTGGCTGCTCTGTCTCTGACCCCAGATAAGTTTATTAGCATGCACAATATTTGGGGAAATACAATGCCACAGTGTTTGGAACTCACTATGTAGACCAGGCTGGTCTGGAATTCACCGAGATCCACCTTCTGCCTTCCCAGGGTTGGGATCACAGTTGTGCGCCCCTGGACCAGGCAGAAACAAGCTTACTTGCTAGTTTTTAGAAATTCACTGAATTTCACCCTCACATTCACTTCCTCATGCCTGGCTAGATCTACCTGTCCGACATGGTCTAGAGATGAATCCCTACTTCCCATGTGGAGTCTTCCCAGGACAGCAATAGAATAATACAACGTCTGCCCTCTGATTTATATTCTGTGGTGTATGTCCATGCCTTGCTGTTGCACTTGAGATGACAAGGTCCTTGATGAATATGACAGTGTCATCTTTGCCTCCTCAGTATCAAGGACTCACAAAATGTGGATTTATTGACCTGCAAAGAGTCTCACATGGAATCTTACCAATTTATGTTTTGAGGTCCCAAGCCAGAGGACTGTGGTTCAGAGGCCTGAGCACAGACTCTGTTTAGACAACCCCTGCAAAGACTGGATGGGGCTGCCCTCCTCTGTACTGTGCTTTGCACTCAACACTCTATATTTACAGAGCAGAATCAGTATCTGAATGGAATCTATCACCTTCTCCATCAGTTAGAATGTTCCCTGAGTTCATGAAGATGTAGTCATGAGTCAAGAACCCAACACAAGTCAGAGTCAGAGCGCCTCACAAACCATATGCTCTGCTGTTTAGAAATGCTCTGTGTGTTTTACTCCCCAAGTAATTTAGTCCTGGATTTTACTTGGAATAGATTTTAAAAGATAATTTTTTCTTTAATTTTTTTGTGTTGTGGTGTATGTGTGTGTGTGTACATGCACAGGTAGATTCCTCTGTGTTAATATAAGCATGTGCATGCTCTTGTGATGTATGCCATGCACTTCCTGTTGGGCATTGGCTTTCCTGTCTGTGCCTCCCATCTCCCTGTACGAGGGCTGGGATACAATTGCTCACATGGAGCATCTGGCTTTTCCATGGAGTGTAGGCATTCGAATTCAGATCCCTCCCTTCTGTGGCAAATTCTTTTACCTACTGATGTATTGCCATAACCTGAAATAGGCATGCTTTCTTTAAAAAACACACATAGTGTGCGTGCGTGTGTGTGTGTGTGTGTGTGTGTGTGTGTGTGTGTGTGTGTGTGTGATGTGTGTGTGTGAGATGTGTGTGTGTGTGTGTGTGTGTGTGTGAGATGTGTGTGTGTGTGTGTGTGTGTGTGTGTGGTGTGTGTGTGTGTGTGTGTGTGTGTGTGTGTGTGTGTGTGTGTGCATGCATGAGTGCCATGGAGCATGGGTGGGGGACAGAGGACAACTTGCTGGAGTTATCAATCATTTCAGCATGTGGGTCCCAGGGATTAAATTCAGATCCTAAGGTTTGGTGGCAGGTGCCTTTGCCCACTGAGCCATCTCCCTGACCAGAGGCAACCTTTCTCACAAGGGAAGTGAGCATCGCTCAGTTCCATCCGCGCTTCCCTCATCACTCGTGCGCCTGGGAGGAGATATGAGCCCGTTCTTAATTCTGTGCCTTCTCTCCTTCCATTGAAACCTGCCTGTTCCGCTGTTCACTCTCTCATTGGCCCTGTGAATGTTGGCTGCCCAATGCTAACCCTGGGAATGCAGCCAAGTAGAACAGGCCTTGCCATCAGGACCAAGGTGTATGTGATGTAAATAGTAAAGATATTACTTCCTGGCTTCGGCCTCTTCTGCTGGGCTGATGCTTAGAAAGTGTCCGGTGCTGGCAATGTGACTCTATTCTTGGCAGTCAGAAAGGACTTCGGCACTGCAGCCCATGAAAGAAGTGAGCTGTACAGAGGGGCTGGGGAGCAGAGTCAGAAGGGGGCCTCTGTAGAGGGACCTTTCCTGACATTTCAAAACGTGGGGTATGTAGTTAGATGTCTACCCCACCTGACCACTCTCTTCAGGTCTTTTCAGGAGCATGTCCTGAAGTGCTGCACACATTCTAATGGTGACACACATGGTGTGACAGGTGTCTCGGATGTGGCTGGTGTCCTGAGGGTACCAACATGGCACTCCTTCCTCTCTGTTGATGGCTTCTATGACCACATGCTCGGGGCAGTCTCAGATGGCAGGAGCTGGCTTAGTTCACTGTGTACAAGAGGCTTGTAGTGCCAGGGAGTGAATTCTCTACCCGCAAGAGTGTTCAAAGTATGAAGAAGGACATAGTGAGTGAGTGGATCTCTGAGGCCCAGTCTGGGGCATGGCAGTATTGTGTTCGTGGAGCCTCCCCAGATAATGGCCTTTCTGTTCCCTGGTTCCCTGGTGATTCTTCCTGGGAATCACCCCCCTGGCCAAACAAAAGGTCTTTAATCCTAGTTTGAACCCAGCCTAAGAACAATAGCACATATCCATTTTTTTTTTTTTTTTTTTTTTTTTTTTTTGGTTTTTCGAGACAGGGTTTCTCTGTGTAGCTTTGTGCCTTTCCTGGGACTCACTTGGTAGCCCAGGCTGGCCTCGAACTCACAGAGATCCACCTGGCTCTGCCTCCCGAGTGCTGGGATTAAAGGCGTGCGCCACCACCGCCCGGTGCACATATCCATTTTAACAGCATGTATTTTAGTATGTAGTGAAAAAATTTGAATTGATAACTTTATCTGTGATTCCATGGATATTACTGAAAGTTTATAACGTGAAGCTGAGAGTTATGGCACAGGCCTGTAATCCAACCCCAGCACTCAGCAGGCTGAAGCAGGAGGATTGTGAGTCTGAGGCCAGCCTGGGTTAAGTCAACAAGTGGAGAGCAGTGTATTGGCAGAAGGCCAATCGCAAAGCCACAGTGAATGGCAGGTGACTGTTGGCAGCTACTGCTGACCTTGTCACAGAATCGAGGGTACCTGCCAGGGTGAAGCTCCTCGGGGTGCCTCAGGGGTGCCCTGGAGCCACAACCCTTGAAGAAGTTTGCAGTTTTACATGATCAAATCCTCTGTCCCCTCTAAGTTGTCTTCCCTCAGTCTCGTAAGGAGGGAGGGAGGGAGGGGGGGAGAGGGAGGGAGGGAGGAAAGAGAGCAGAGGGAGGGGGAGAAGGGGACAAGCATGAAAGAGCTGTTAAATGAAGTAGGTTTCTTTTCTTTAAAAATTAAAATTATATTTATTATTTTATTAATTAATTTTTAAAGGTAATAACCATGATGGTGTTGTTTTATAAGGAAAGACTGATAGAAGAGCCAGAAAACACAAGGAACCCAAGTATCTTAGTGCCTGATTTTGATGCAAATAAAAAAATTTAAGAGACCGAGCATTTCACAGGTAATTGTGTGCTGTGCCATCAAAAAATGATTCAGTCTGAATTAGAATGAGCTGTAAGGGACAGAGAATCCAAAATAACAACCGCCTGCAAATAGTTGATTTTTCTCATGTGAGATTCTGGGTAAACGGTCTCAGGTCATGTGACAATTCACGGCACGGGGGACCTTGTGCTCTTTCTCCATGCTGCCCTTCATTCTCATGCTCAGTTACTGCCCAAAAAGGGCTGCTGCAGCTCAAGCCATTGTGTCCACACTCCAGCAGCAGCAGGAGATAGAGAAGCTGCTTCTTAGGGGCACATCTGTGAAATTGTACACATCACTTTCTCTTGCATTTTTTTGGCCAGAACTCAGCTAAACTTTGCAAAGAAGACTAGTCTTTATTTTGGGAGGCCACATGCTTAGTAAAGCACCCTATTGAAATGTGAGGGGTGAGCACAGGAAGTGGGTAACACAGGCATCCCAGCCACCCCGTTGTCTTGTCTCACTCACACGTAGTTCCAGGTGGTTAAATTTGGCCTGCTCTTAAACCATCCGTCCTATTTAATGTACTAATGACCTTGCTTGGCCCTGAGATTACTCCTCATTAAACCTTTGCTGAAGCTCATAGGCAAAGCACATTTTTCCTTTGCCTTTCTGTCTGATGGGCGAAATCCAGCTCATGTTACAATCACACAGACGCTTTATTCTCTTTTCTGATCATCATAATTTGACAATTTTCTCATTATTCAAAACAGGGAATGATGAAAAAGAATGTCTGGCTGTTTTTTTCTCTTCACGCCATTTGCAGAGAACCGAAGTAGAAGATAGTGAATAATAACTAAGCCGTTGGGTTATCTGTCCTAGAAATAGTCCCCGACGCCAGGTGCTGGGCAGAGTCCTTTTCTTTGCTGTCTGTAACTGCAGCAACAGCCTGGGGAGGAGGTAATGGCATCTCCATTTGGGAGAAGAGATTTGCGGAGGAAACAGTCACTACTGTCCTTCCCACTGCTCTACCCACTGACTCCCTCCTGCAGGAGTTCAGAGGCATCGTCTCTCTGCTGGAGAGACTTTCTGCGTGCACATGGGCTGGACTAAAAGTCTGCCCAGAAGATGCAAGCAAAGTGGCTAGGCCTGCTGCGTGCCCACCATGGTCTCTCTGCCACCCACATTTTGAACTTTGCTATTAGCAGCACTTAGGGGCACTTGAAAGAGTGGTCCCTGGGGCGTTCAGGCCAGGCACTCCATAGAAGATGGAGCAGAATACACTCATGCTGCAGGACTCTGAAAGACCAAAGATGGATTTGGGATGGCATTTACTTGGCATCTCATCTTGAGAGGGGGCAGTTATCACTTGTACACACACTCACACAGTTACACACATACTGTTTGGCCCAGGGACTCTTCTTTAAGGCCTGATAGCAGAGCCTGGGAGTGGTCCCTCTGTTAGTCCCCAGACCATTCTGGCCACTGTTCCAAAGGGTCCAGGTATAGGATTTGGATACAGAATCTTGAGTACTGGAGTATGAGGCAGTACCCCTTTGTAAGCACTGGCTGGAGGTTGAAATGTAGGCAGCGGAGAGTCAAGTCTGGAAAGGATGTGAGGACATTTTTAAGGTGAAGTGGTTTCAACAGATCGTGTGTAATGGGCTTTGGATTGGCAAGCAGGTGCAGAGGTACTCCTCCTCACCCCTGTGAGAGAGCTGCCTGCAAACTGGTTAGAATGCATTGGGCCACCTGATTGGTAAGCCTCCCTCTGGGCTCCTTCTGCCTTGTCCCTGGGCTGCAGACTTCTCTTGCCGGATGTCTCATACTCAGCTGTTTCACAGCTGTATTACCACGCTGACCTTCATTGTTGACATCTGTTCTGACTGGCCAGACCGTGTAGGAGATATTTTGATGATCACCCTTGACCCTGTGTTAATATCCTTCAACTCCCATCAAGCAAGAGGGTTGTTGCTTTGCTAGCACAGTTGGGAGGCTTGAGAGAATCCTGAGTTGGGCATCTCACATTCTGCACTCGAAATGTTCATGCTGCACTGTAAAGGAGTTGGGAAGGTCTGCTCTAGGGGAGAGAGCTGGTTTTTACAGTCTGGTGGGAGGCTGTGCACAGGAGCAGTCCAGAGGTCAGCCAGTTAGTCTCTGTCTCTGTGGGATGGAGTCAGGAGGCAGGTACATACTGGAAAAGCCATCTTTGCTAGGCCATTATTTTAATCTGGATTCCCGACTCCAAGCTGATTCTGCTATAAGTTGATGAAGGAAATGCAGGCAAGGTTTGGGGAAGTGACCCTGGGAAAGGGAAGACAGGCAGCAAGCAGTGGTCTCCAGCTGATCATCTCTGCAGGCAGCTGGAACTCAGGTGCAGAAGTGCCAAGAGATTAGCAGAGGGCTGGGCCTGTTGTTAGGCAGTCTAGCTGGTTTGAAGAGTCAGAGGAATGGCCAGGTAAGCGAATACAGAGGTCTGTGCTGGAACCAGGCCTGGTGCCCCGCAGTGGTTCCCATGAGGGCTGAAGTGGAGCATTGGCCAAAATTGGTACAGTTGTCAATGTTCTAGGCAAGGTGGAGAGCTGTAAGCATGTGTGTGTATGGAATGTGTGTGTGTGATTTTAGGGCTAGAGATTCAGTTACCATAAGCAGTACAACAGACACTGGGAATCCAAATGCCCAGACTTAAGTCCCACTCGGGGTCCTGAGGTCTTTGGTCTCCCACTCATTGCCTGCTGGGAGCTTCCCCTGGACGGAGAGGGTTGTCCAAGCCAATGTTGACTGGTAGGGCCACAACTTCATCTCTGTTACCAGGGCAGCCAGTAGCTCTAACTGGCTACTGTGCCTTTGAGACGAGACACTGGAACATTGGAACCGAGATAAGAGTCACTGCTGTATTCCTAGCAGACATCTGTCAATCACACATACTTCCCCACATGCCCCTGTTCACTCTCTGTGTGGCCCTTAGAGGTCAAAAGCATTTGAGAATAAAGCTGTGAGAATAATCCATCTTGGGGAAGAACTCACATCCAGACTGCTGACAGAGGCTTTGTTTCACTGCCCCAGCGCCGCCTCTCTGGAAGGGAACCAGAGCGAGTGAGGGGAGCTTTGGGGTCTCCACACTGGAACCTGACAATCCTCCAAACTCCGCCTAGGAAGCTTTTCAGTCCAAACTGTTCGTTTCCCTTTTTCTTCCAAAGATCAAAGCAAGCAATTTTTGTTTCAAATTCTTTGGTCATATAATATATATATATTAAGTATATATATATATATATATATATATATATACTTAATGCATCATTTTAAGTCTTGTTTACATTTAAATAAAGCACTTCTAAATGACTCCATTTCTGATTGGTATTTCAATATTTAGTATTGTAAATCCCTCATCTGGGTCAGTGGTGAATGGCAGATGCCTTGGGGAGCATACACATCCCCCAAATACATGTGTTTCTTCTGGCCTTCTGGGTGGCGTTAAATGGGTTTATTTCTCACCCTGCACCCCCTCTGCCCACTGCACATCATGACCCTTATTAACCTTAAGTGTTCTTGCTTTGTGCAGCTTAAATGGCTGGTACATGGGATGTGTTTCAGGGAGAAAATTTAGATAAGAGTTAAAAACTCATGATTGTAAATATTCAGCAGGCATGTATTGTTTCAAAACAGCTTTTGTGATGTAGGGAACATGTTTTTCTGTCAGCTGTTCAATATTTATTTTAACATATTAAACAGCCTCAGAAATATTCAATGCACGGAAACCTTTCTGTGTCTGAGTGGATTAAATTCACAAGCTGAATTAATGGTATAAATTGCATTTACATAATTCATTTCCCACTAAGCAGAATTTATTTAGCTGGCATCTCTGCTAATATATATATTTATGGAAAAAAGCAGCCCGTTTCGGTTGGCCATGTAGTTAATTTAGCCTAAGTAGAACTTAGAAGGCATCTTTGTGTTTCGTTACCAGATGTCCCCCCTCCACCAGACACCATCTAAATGTGACAATTAAATAGCGTACGTGTGCACAGTCTCATGCAAGGAGACAGATCTGCTGAACAAGCCAGAGTCCCTTATTTGGCTTTCCAGAACACTCCGTGATATCTTTACAAATCATCTATTACTTGTACTTTGCTAATTTTGTGTGAAATGGCAAAACCAGTAAGAGATGAACAAAACAGGCTGAAGATCTCACGGAAACTTTGAAACTGTTAACTCAAACCAGAATGGATTTAAGATGGTTAAACAGGTAGAAAGAACCAAGTCGGGATGCTGGCAGTGCACACAGGGACCAGGAAGGCTGTGATCTGTCCTTTAACTGTCCCGTCCTTCTCACAGAGCAGGGCGACAGACACCTTGCCTTTGCTGGTCAATTCTGAGTTTGAGAATGTTTGGAACAATGTGTTTTAAATAACATCAATTGTTAAGGGCCCCGTCGTTATCCAGTGTTGGGTCTCTTACTCTGTCACTGGCAGAGGGGACATCGCTTCACCGTGTGAGGCTTGACTTTGTGCAGTGGGCGCTGAAACAGGCATTGTTGCCTCAATCTCCCCCCTCCCCGAGTGTTCCCCTCAATCTCCCCCCTCTCCCCGAGTGTTCCCCTCAATCTCCCCTCTCCCCGAGGGTTCCCCTCAATCTCCCTGCTCCCCGAGTGTTCCCCTCAATCTCCCCCTCCTCGAGTGTTCCCCTCAATCTCCCCCCTCTCCCCGAGTGTTCCCCTCAATCTCCCCTCTCCCCGAGGGTTCCCCTCAATCTCCCTGCTCCCCGAGGGTACCCCTCAATCTCCCCTCTCCCCGAGGGTTCCCCTCAATCTCCCCCACTTTCCCCGAGTGTTCCCCTCAATCTCCCTGCTCCCCGAGTGTTCCCCTCAATCTCCCCTACTCCCCAAGTGTTCCCCTCAGTCTCCCCTCTCCCCGAGTGTTTCCCTCAATCTCCCCTCTCCCCGAGTGTTCCCCTCAATCTCCCCCTCTCCCCGAGTGTTCCCCTCAATCTCCCCCCTCCCCGAGTGTTCCCCTCAACCTCCCCCACTTTCCCCGAGTGTTCCCCTCAATCTCCCTCTTCCCCAAGTGTCCTATTAAATCTCTTTGTGAAGAAAGCCAGCTGCTTGTTTTCGCTCAAGATAATGGCTGAAAAGAGCATTTTAAAACACTCCCGCGGAGCCTTCTTTCTGTAGGGCCGTCTCTGTTCTCTTTGCTATCATCTGTCTAGAAGATGACATTCACTAATTCCATGGTAGTAAAAATTCACAGAAACACAAGGACATAACATGGCATTGGAGTCACCATGGAAACCGAGGGTTCTCACCTTCGCAGGGCTTCTTCTTTCTCCGTCTCCCCCTACTAGTTTTTAAACTGAGCAATAATTTTTATATACAATCTGATGTGCAAATTTTAAGAACATAATTTGCTGAGTTTGGATCAGTGTGTTTTCACACATTGCCACCATCTCCACTGAGATATAAGACATTTATTACCCCAGAAAGTGCCCCCCCCCCGGAAAAGCCACTGTGGCTTGGCTTGTGGTCACCATCAGTGGCTTTGGCCAGATTTTGTACTGTACATAAGCAGAGTCCTACAGGGTGTATCCTCCCGGGTCTGGCTTCTTCCTCAGTACACCACTCTCGAGATTTATCCACATGGGAGCACAGATCAGTGGCTGGCTGCAATGTCCTGGGCCCCACTGCAATTGAGCTGTTCTGTTCCTGGGCTTGTTAGTATTTTATTTCCAATTTTGGTTATTCTAACTACAACAGTTATGAATGTGCGTCTATATAATATACATATATGCATACACACATGGTTTTGTGTTGATATTTGCTTTCATTTCTCTTGGATAAAAGTTAAGGTGTACAATCACTAGTTTGTATGGTAGGTATGTATTTTACTCTATCAGAAACCATGACAAGGCAAGACAGGCAGAGGTTCCCCCGTCTTCTATTCTGGCTGAGGCCATCTTAGGTTTAACAATAATCTGATCTCCTTGATGGGAAGCCCTGTGGAAAATTACCCCGCTCTATTCTAGGAACCTGACAGGGTCGAGATGTCCCAGCTAACTTTCCTTAGCTTCTGTTAAACTGCCTGCTTGTACAAACCTCCTCATCTAACTGCACAGAGAGATACCAGGACGTGGTTTGTGCCTTTAAAAATAATGCTCAGAGCTACGCATGGGTCTCCAAATACCTGAGTGTGGCTCCAGCCGGCTGGAATAAATACTTTCAATTGGCTATAAATTGTGTCTGAGTGATCATCTTTGGTGGGCTCCCCATAACAAAAGTGACAAAGAGTTGTCCAAAGTGGTGGTTGAGTCCTTTTCTCTTTTAGGAAAAATGAAACATGGATATTGAAGAAATAATGAATTTTGTCTCTGGTGGTTAGACCAAGAGACTATGGAATTTACCTGGGAGTCAAGACAAGGTGTTACCTGTCCTGTTTTATTATTGTGGTTGTTTTGCTTTTTATTTTGTGTGTATGGGTGTTTTCCATGTATGTGTCTGGTGTCCATGGAGACCAAAAGAGGGCACTAGATCTCCCAGAACTGGAGTTGCAGACATTTGTGAGCTGCCATGTGAGTGTTGGAAGAGCAATGAGTGTTCTTAGCTGCTGAGCCTTCTCTCTGTCATTTCTGCTATTCCTCTGCGTCTTATGACCACGTGACTATGAACATGTGCCACATGCCCAGCTTTGCCTTTCTTTTTGACACACTTTTACTTTGGGGTCAGTGTCAGGTCCAAAGGAAACTCCAGTTCCCCAAACTCCAAAAGGGAGTCCATATATTCAGAAGTGAGGACTACAGAGGGTTTCTGGTGGTAGATGAAAGCCAGATTTCCTTAGGAAACCTGGAAAGTGGTTCCTATCTGCCAAAAGGAGCCATTCCCTTCACTTCTGGGAGAAGGGACAAATGACTACCAGTAGTTGTATATCAAGCACTTGCCAGCCTCCAGCCTCCCTCAGTATCATATTTGTTATGTATTTGATATACGTTTTAAAGACCGTGCTAGTAACCCTTCTCACCTCCACAGGCTTCCCTCCTCCCAGATACTCAGTTCTTCCTCTTTCTCTCTCTCTCTCTCCCTCTCTCTCTCTCTCTCTCTCCCCCACCCCACCCCCACCCCAGACAGAGTTTCTCTGTGCAGCACTGGCTGTCTTGGAACTCAGTAGTCTGTCAGGTCTCAAACCCCAGGACAACTGGCTGAGATGTCTATTAGCATATCAAAGCGGACCCTGGCTGCCACGTTCTTCCAGGATCTCTTAGTCCCTACCTGTTACAGGGTCCTCCAGGCTGGCGTACTCCTATTCTGAACTCTTCAGCCCAGGGGCTGGGCTGCCCTTCCCCTAGCTGCTCTTCCCTGTATAATCCAGCCATTTTGGCTACATCGACCATTTTCCCTTTTTAGCTTTTTTGTCTCCTGGTCTCTTGGTCTCCCCTCCCCGCTCTCCTCACATGGCCTGATCGAGCCTGCCGGGTATGTCCACTCTGGACTCTCCCAGATGTCTCTGCTCATTTCTATGCTTTCCCAGTAAACCCTCTCCTCCCATACCTAGGAGCAGTCATGTCCTGTATGTATGTATGTATGTATGTATGTATGTATGTATGTATGTATGTATGTGTTTTTCATTCATACAACAGCTGGCCTTGAACTCAGAGATCTGCCTGCTTCTGCTTCCCGAGCATGGGGATTAAAGTCGTGCAGGTCCTTCCCACAGCCTCTGCTGTTCTCACTGTCTTCTCTCTATTCTCAGCTCCCTGCTTTTCTCCCTCCTCGTGAAGATAGCCCCCACCACGTCCAGACTGCTGGCCATGTTCAGTCCCCTCCTTTCTCTCTCTGCTCTGGACTCTTCCAGATGCCTCTGCCCACCTCCTTGCCCTCCCCCCCAAAAGAAACCCCCAAAACCTTCCCAAACTGTGGAACAGTTATGTAGGCAGTTTCTTTACTGCACCCTCTCAAGTACAGAAAGGACCTATTTTTGGTTTTTGTCAACAAAGACATTTGAGGTATGACGATCATACCTTATTTAGTAAATGGAATTTATTTAGCTTCTCTTCTGCTTTAAGAAGGAGGACCTGTACCCACAACCCAGGCTGGCAGGAGCTAGATATAAATTTGAGCTACATTGTTAAACAATCAAGAATGAGACCAGGGAAGCCTGAGGCAAGTGTTCCCAGGAAATATGCCTATGTGCCACAGCGGTACGCTCTAATAGACACAAGACCAGATCTGCAGGTTCCCCCATGAGAGGAGTTTGTCTTTCTGTAGCAGAGCTTAGTCTGCATCATTCTCTGCTGTGGGCCGCAGGAATATATCATAAGAACTCAGCTGGTTATGGCAAAGTCACTACCTGGAGGGATCAAGGATTTCCTCCAGAGGAAGCCAAATGCCAAGGAGCTTTTGGTGTTACTTGGCTTGTTATATGTCAGCTGTATTCTGTTATGAAAATCATGTGTGTCTTCATAGTTTTCCCAATTGACTTTTCCCCAAGAAGGGCTAACAGTGTGGACTGATCACTCTCTGGACATACACATTCCAGGTATTTGGAGAACTGCCTGTGGAAAGGCTTTCTCTGGTATCAGATATCTCCCTTGGCCACTTTCAAGGACTAACAGTAATAACAGTTCACATGAAAGTCTCCTGATTTAAGGTAAATTCCACAAGGAGACACCGCCTAGGTCAGGTGGACGTTAAGTAGCAGCTTTACACAATTTAGCTCAGACCCTCCTTTCTTACAGCCTTACTAACTTTATAGACCTCTAACTCGTTACCTAACCACTTCTAGGAATATTTAGATAACCTTCTGCACTGACAGCTATGCTCAGCCAGAACCCCAGTTCAAGCCTCCCTGTAATTATCATCATTGGCAGCATCCGGCCAGGTCCATCCCCAGGTGGAGGAAAGTATCTTATCAGAGATACCTCTGTACTCTCTAAGAACAGACTTAAGCATTCAGGCTACCTATTTGAGAAGGCCTGGCGGATGTGCCAATTAAGCTTCACTTCCTCCTTTCCCAAATCTTACCTCTAGTTCCAGATCTCCCTTTAACTATCACCAGAGGCATCTAGCTGTACACAGGTTGCCTAGATACCGAGCACATCTTCCCCCACCCTGCAGAAAAAATGGCAGATAGCTTGGACAGATAGGAGCCACAGGAAAAAAGAAGACAGTTCTATTTTCTCCCATTGACCTAGCAACTTATAGATTCTTAACATTTTTTACCAATCACGTTTAAGGTTATAGTTGAGTACATAAGATTCCTCTTCTTAGATATTACCCAAATTTAGCCTTTAGTTAATTCATTTCCATTGGTCACTTCCCTTAGGAGTTGCAAATGATAATTAACAACTACTGCCTCTTATGTGATTCTTATCACCCCTCTGTTTGACCATGGAAGCCTGGCTTTGCACTGCCAAGGGATTACTACTTGTAAATGTATATATACCGGGACTTCCAGGGCACATGGAGAACAGAGAGACGGAGAACGGGGAGGAATAAGGAGGATTTTGTCCAGAGAGTATGTGTGGACAAGATGGAAGCTGAGGAAGAGTCAGGTGGGGAAGTACTAGCTGGGTAAGAACAAGGTAAATAGGACCTAGATGAGGCAGAATTAAGATAAGAGAATTAAGATAGAACTTAGAGGGAGCAGTAGATAAATATATAGAGAAATTAGGCAAGAGCTAGGCATGAGAACAGAACTGAAGCTCTGTATATAGGATGTTATGCCAGAGGAATTAAAGCAAGTGGACTATAGAGCTCAGTGTGCAGAGATTCTGTTTCCTGAAAATAGTCCTCACTGTCAGTAGTTCTCTCTCCTGAGCCCCTGGGATGTATAATATTAAGGCTGGTCCCTCTAATATTATACAAGAAGTCTCTCCATGGCAACACAGATGCTCCATGCTGATCAGTCAGAGGAAGGAGAAGAAGGCCGGAAACTTAACAGCTTTCTCGTGAGCTCTGGGACAACGATGAAGACTCATGGATAGTGTCATGCTCGACAAATGTGTGGACCTTCTTCACACACAAGTTGCTCAGGTACCTTAAAAATGCCAGAAGCAAACTGGCTTGGATATTTTGCAATGTTTCCCTGGCCATCCAGTTACCTCCAACAGTTCACCCCTCCAGCCCCTGCTGCAGCTTTGGGAATGCCTCCCTGCTCCTCATTCTTCAAGTCTGAAGCCTTGGAACCCATGGAGAGGCAGAGGCGCCTCCCCACCCCACTTGCTGCATAGTTCATCCTTTTCCAGTTGGTAGACAGCTGTACTGAAAGATAAGTGTTGTGTGACGTCACCCCAGACCAAGAATTGGTGACACACCGAAGTAAGAGTCCACCAAGTGAGACTTGGTGGACCAATGAGTTCACTGGGGTCACTTACGGGAGCTGAGATGGCTCAAAGGCAGCAGCATCCCTGATGCCTACTCCACACAGGTGATGGCTTATGGAAGTGGCATCCATGGCGTGTGTTCTCTGCACTGTTGGCCGGTAGCGTGGCTGCTCAGAGAATCCTCTCTGCCCAGTAATTGTCTGGGAGGAAGAGGAAGACCAAAGAAGGGTGAGAGAAAGGAGAAGGAGGAGCTGAAAGAGAAGGAAGATTTAATGAGGGCCAATGCCAATGTGGTGTTTGGGGACTGACGGCTAGCCTGTCTGGTTATTGAGATACCTATCTTAGCCGGATGACCTTAGAACATTTACAAATGTGCCACCAAGTAATAGACTTTTCCTCTTCTCTGGCACCAGCCCCTGAGAACCAGCACAATATCAGGTTAGAACGTTTTTTTTTTTTTTTTTTTCATTTGAAGCTTGTAATGAGAAATGTCATTTGTCCCTGAGGGTGAGAGGTGTGCTGGGGGACGGGGAGGGAGCAGATGCTTCTGAGTCCCATTGCTTTCCTGGGCAGTTGCAGCAGCAGGAATTGTCATTTTTCTTAAAAAGAATTCCAATATCTCTAGGCTGGAGAGACAGCTCAGAGGTTAAGAGCACTGGGTGTTCTTCCTGAGGACCTGGGTTTGATTCCTGGCACCCATACGGTGGCTCAAAACTGTCTGTAACTCTAGGCCCCCGAGATCCAATGCCCTCTTCTGGTCTCTGGGTACTGCATGGATGTGGTGCATAGATACATATGTATACAAAAACTCACACACATACAAATAAAAATGTTCTTAAAAATTAAAGAATCCAACATGGCCATGCTTCTTGCTGAGTCTCTAGATGTGTATGGGAGTCCCAACAGGAAAGCGCTGCTCAGCAGAGTTGAGCTGAGGCAGTTCCCAGGCTTCCGCAGGAGGAGAGGCTGAACTGCACTTGATCACACCAGACTGGATGTTTCAGGGAAGTTACAGAGGAACAGATAGAAGCCACTGGAGATAATGTCTTGTTTGGGACATCACTACTGCCAATCAGCCCAAAAGGAATTGGGATCTAGGACCCAATAGTGTTGAGAAGGCAAGTCAGGAGCAGGGGAATTCTACCTTCTGTTGGATCCTTCAGCTGCTAACAGAAGGCGCTTGAGGATGCCCTAGTGGGGGAATTTAGTTAAGTACTATGTCAGTTGCCCAGTCCTTTCCTTCATTGTCAAAAACTCCCTTTCTTTTAATTCCAAGACACCATCCCATCAACTCCTTTAAATCTATATATATTTAATTATATAATATATATAACATATATAATATACTCTGTGTGTGTGTGTGTGTGTGTGTGTGTGTGTGTGTGTGTGTGTGTGTGTGTTTCTGCATTGAGAAAAAGTCAGAGGAAGGGTCCATCCTGGGGGTGCATAATAAGACAGTTAAAAAAAGAACAGATGCAAAGCAGGTTCAGGGACCTTAAGTTCCTTGGTGGTGGTGGTGGCGGCGGCGGCAGCAGCAGCAGCAGCAGCAGCAGCAGCAGGAGCTTTCCAAGGTCCAGGATGCTTTCAGACAGGAAGTCAGCACTGCAGAGTGAGAAACAATTTCATGGGGTCTGGGAATGGTGGTAAGAAAACTAGACCCCCCCCCCCCCGCCCCCGACCTCCTAGGACAAAGTAGGTGTGAACTGAGGGTCCATAGCTTTTACATCATAAAGAATTGTAACTGTGAGGCTGGAGAGATGGTTCTGAGGTTAAGAGCGGGCTGCTCTTCCGGAGGACCTGGGTTTGGTTCTTAGCACCCATATGATGCTAAGAACCAAACATAACTCCAGTTCCAGGGGATCCAACACATTTTGTTCTGGCTTCTGTGGGCATCAAGCATGCATGTAGTACACATACATACATGTAAGAAAACCACTCATGAACATAAAATGAAAGTAAATAAGTCTTTTAAAAATGATAATTAGAAAGGGTTATAACTTTATTTTGTTATTTTTTTTTTAAAGATTTATTTATTTATTATGTATACAGTGCTCTGCTTGCATGTATCCCTGCAGGCCAGAAGAGGGCACCAGATCTCATTACAGATGGTTGGGAGCTACCATGTGGTTGCTGGGAATTGAACTCAGGACCTCTGGAAGAGCAGCCAGTGCTCTTAACCGCTGAGCCATCTCTCCAGCCCTTATTTTGTTATTTTAAGCTAGTGAAGCCTGGGCATTTGGGCTGTTTGACACATAGAACTAAGTGAGGCCCGCTTGCTGTTCATTTTTGCTCGTTTTGATTATCGAGGAATGGGAACAAGGCCACGGGCCCTTGAAAATGAGGAGTAGACTGGTGGAGAGGAACGTTCAGCTTTTATTCTGTAAAGTTAGAGACACAGTGTAACACTCCATACCTGATTAGCTTTCAATCTGTAAAGTTAGAGACACAGTGTAACATTCCATATCTGACTAGCTATCATCACTGACGTTAGTGTCCGTGGGCTGAATCTCAACACAGGCTGCTCCATTTGTGACTGTCATTCACATTAGCAAACAGGATGGCAGTTGTTCCCCTTCTCGCCTTGAATGTGGCATCTGTTCAAATCCTTTGCCTAGCCAATCCACTCAATATCTGAATCCCATGTCTGCTCCGACGTCTGGGGGCTGGCTCTCCAACTCTCCACTTGAGCAACCCTGAGTGCTTGCCTGAGCTGCGTTGCTAGCCAAAGGGAGAGAAAACTGAACAGCTGTGTCTGCAGACTCCTGACGAAGTAAACAGGAACTGCACTAGTGTCCAGCCCAGGATAAGAGTGATTCATTTATTTTATTTTTTTTATTTACTTAAGTTCATATGCTAATTTGAAAAAGTGAATGAATACTATTTGCAGAATAATGATGTTTAAAATTTTAATACCACCATGGGCTGGAGAGACTGCTTGGTGGTTAAGAGCCCTGGATGATCTTGCAGAGGACCTGGGTTCAGTTTCTAGAACCTACATGCTGTCCCACACCTTTTATAGCTCCAGTCTCAGGGGATCTGACGCCCTCTTCTGGCCTCCTTGGGCACTGCCCGCTTGTGGTGCACAGTGTGTTTTCCAGTGCATGGGAGTTCATCCTGCAGATACTCACGAGTCCAGTTTCGGTCTGTCTATAATCAAATGAGTGACCCCAAGTGGGAACCACCCAGCTGAGCCCATCCTCTCCCAGCAACTTGAGGGGCAACAGTTAATAGTTGGTTACTCTATTAGGCTTTGGGGGTAGGTGGTTTTTTTTTTTTTTTTTTTTTGTGATAGTTACAGGAACGACTTAATTACAAGACAGATGTGATAGGTTGTAGTTTGAATTTTAAGTAAAATTCTCAGTCTTCTGTTAAATTTCATGATAGATGAGACTAGCTTGGGAAAATGCCATGATTTATGGTTTAGAACAGCATTGGCTAGAGTGCATTGAACTCACTGATTTTATGCTTGGAATGGGCTTTTATCTGAGATATATGTATGTATTTTATCTCTGTAAATGTCCTGAAATGTAGCCCAGTGGCAGAACACTAGCCTAGCATGCACAAGTAGTCCTGCAATGCTTTTAATCATTTCCAAATAGAAAAGCAGCCTAGAAGCTGAACATATGACGACCACCTTGCCTAGCTAGTATCATCACTGTCCTGAAATTGGAGGCTTAGGAGTGTGGCCCAAGGTCACGTAGCTAGTGAGTGTGGGAGCAGGATTTGAATCCATCTGACTTGATAAGTTTGGTCTCTGGGCATTTGACTGACAGCCCCTGAGGTGACTCATTTCCTGGCATCCTATGGCTAAGGGTTTTTGTTCTCTCTTCCCCTTTCCTCACTAATCTCTGTAGTCTCTTACCCCTCCTCCACCCCTCCGTGGGATGGCCTACCCATGCAGACTTCTGTTTCTGGCTTAGTGGAATGGTGAATATAAAGCATCCCAAAGTTCATCTGGGTATAATCTTCATTTCACATGAGCACTCCAGCCAGTGGGTGTTCCCATATCCAGTGACTGTTTGGAAGCAGCATGGTAATTTAAAAATTATAAGTGAGAGGCAGATAGTGCCTATTTATAATAACTAGAAGTATCATCTTGCTTAATAGTTAAAAATTAAAAATAGAACCCTTTAAGCAGATAGCACATACCTTTAACATAAAAAGACTGTCTGTAGGGGCTGGCAAGATGGCTCTGTGGGTAAAGGCACTTGCTGCTAAGACAGATGATCTGGGTTCAGTTCCCAGGAACTACGGTGAAAAAAACTGACTCCAGCAAGTTGTCCTCGGACCTCCACATATATACCTCACCCTCCTTCATTACACGCTAAATAAATAAGTGTAAACAAGAAACCAAACCCACAAACCTGTGTTTTGGAGACTCTTTTCATGAAGGATTTTATGTATGCAGTCAAAGGCTTACATGTTTTTGACAGGTTAAAAAAAATGAATCATGTGTAAAACCTCCATAAAACTGTGGAAGAAAGACCAAGGAAACATGGGAGCAAAGAATGCTTGGATTTCAAGAGCAAGATTGTATTTGGTTACAATGGACAGGGAACATCTTCATAAAGCAAAGGGCACGTGAGCACGTGCGGGTTGGAGATCTAGCTGCAAATCTGCCTGGCCCTGCACGCAGTGCAGAAGAGTGCCCTTGGGAGCTGCGCCAATGTAGAGGAGGGACACTTCTCACCTTCCTCCACATCAGATCCCTCTCCTCCCCTCCCTCCTCACACTCCATTCACCCAGAGCTACTACTCTGCTTCCTCCTCACCCTCCACACCCTCAGAGCCCACTCCTCACCCTCCACGCCCTCAGAGCTCACTTCTTCCCTTCCTTTAATGAAGGCAACCTCTTTGGTCTTAGCCTTCTTAGGATCCACCCACAGGCCGTAAGAACACGCTTTCACCAGGAGCTGTGAAAAGGCTTTCGACATTGCCATGAGTGGGCTGTGGAGACAGTTCCGCCCCTGCTGTGCCAGCAGGACCTGAGTCCAGTCCCCAGAACCATGATCAAAAAGCTGAATGTGGCGCCATGTCCTCACAATCTTTGTACTGGGGAGGTGGAGACAGCAGGTCCCTGGGGCTGGTTGGTCATCTAGTCCAGCCTATGTGGCAGTTCCAGGCCAGTGAGAGACTCGGCCTCAAAAAACCAAGGTGGATGGTACTTGAAGAATGACACCTGAGGTTGATCTCTAGCTCACATGTGCACCTGTGTACACACGAACACACACGTTTCTGTTTGATTACAGGCAGCTTAATAACTTGATCATTGAGTTAAGGGTGTGTGTGAAAAGAGATGAAAATTAAAAATTCACATTAGCCAGCATTTTCTACAAATACAGTTTAGGAATAGAGGAATAAAATGAGTGGCTTTTTGGCAGGAAATACTGGGGTCTCCTAATGCCAATGTGGCTCATGCTGCATCTAGAATCCTGTCCCGTGCTTTGTGGTCAATCTGAAATAGAGAGATGAGCGCTGTTATCTCAGCAGCAGAGTTGGGGGTGGGAGGAGGAGGCGTGTAGGGGAAGGTGCTTCTCTGATGCTAGTTGGGGAAATAGGGAGGCTCTGTGGCTGGAAAATTCCCTGAGTTAGATGAGACGAATTCCAGGATTCCTTCTGAGCTGCTGCTGCTGCTGTGTGTGTGTGCATGCATTCGTGTGTGTGTGTGTGTGTGTGTGTGTGTGTGTGTGTGTGTGTGTGATTAACCATCTTTCTTGTTTGCTCTGGGGTTGGGTCATGTTCTCTCAGAAGCCTTCTGGTTGCCAAGTATTAGTTTGGTTTGGACTGACGGATTGTGTTCTATTAGGGAAAGCATCTGTAAATACAGCCCTGAGTGGGAATTAATCAAAGCATTTTCTACAGATCCACTCCATGGAACTCATGTAGAACTTGAATGTGGAACTTCATGTGTCAACTTGAAGTTCAATGTGTCATTGGCCATGGCTTCCTGGGCATCTCCCCAGCCTGGGAGCGTGTGTGTCCATGGCCAGGGCTCAATGTGGGACAGACCTCACATGTGGCTTCCTTTTCTTTCCTATTCTCTCCAAGGCTAAGAGTTTCACCTAGATACATTCCATGAAATGGACCCACTTAAAATGTGAAATCCCACGTTTTTTAGTGTGCTCAGGGTTGTGCCATCAGCAGTTAGCAGAACACATTTTTTTTCCACTCTAGAAAGAGCCGTCACTCTGCTCCACAGCCAACTTCTGTTTCGTTAGCTGCTGCCCTACAACACTGAGGTGTTTTCCGTCTGTGTAAACGACTCTGTTAGAGACATTTCTGTGGAAGCAGAATGGTACAACACAGCTTGTAACTGACCTTAAAAATTAAGAATAATGTCTTCAAGGTTCACCAATGTAACTGTTAGTATTTTGTGCTTTTTTTAACTGTCAAATAGTATTCTATGATATGAACAAACTGCATTTTACTCATTCATGTTAAAGTTAAGGGGAATATGCGTGTTTACACTTTTTGGTTCAGCTATAAACAGTGCTGTGTGAGTCTTTGTGTAGACATGCTTTCATTTCTCTTGGCTAGATACCGAGGAGAAGCTGCTGAGTCATAAGCTAACAGCTCTTGCCTCTGGAGGAACGCCAGGCCACTCTGAAGTGACCTCACCTTCTCCCATTCCTTCCACGCCACCACCGCCGCTGCCTGCAGACTTCAGCTTCTCCGTGTGGCTGTCATCATCCTGCTTTTCAACGGTCACCATCCTAAGGTGATGTGGCACAGCCCACAGGGGTTTGTTTGCATTTCCCTGATGGCCAGAGATGTAGTGTATCTTTTCCTGTGACTCTTGGCGATTTGCGTATCTGTCTTCTCTGGAGAAATATCGGTTTAAAGTCTTTGCTCACTTTTACATTCAGTTATTTGTCTTTTTTGTGATGGAGGTATAAGAGTTCACTGCACATCCTCGATACAAATGCCTTTCCAGATGTGCTACTTGAATTTCCCCCTCACTCTCTGGTCCTTTTAACTTCCTTGATGATGCCATTTGAAACAGAGAGACATGTAGTTGTTATGAAGCTCTTTGTTGCTCAGGCTCTTGATTTTGTATCTAAGAAACCAGCGTCGCAGAGACCGGCCACTGTGACTTTGTGTTCTCTATCTCACCAACAGAAAGTGCCTCCCGAGGTTCACAGCGCCCGCCCCCCCCCTTCACAGACCTCAAGGTCTCTGCTGATACCTCACTTCTCTCCTGCTCCCCAGCCTGTCAGCTCTGCCTGCGCACTCCTAGGTGCTGGCCTCCTTCCTCTTTAACTTTTCTGTCTGTTTCGGTCAGGCTCCCCAACCCCAGGAGCGTGCACTGCTCTTGCAGAGGACCTGTGTTATGAGATGTTTGTACAGTGTGTGAGGATGTGTTGCTGTGATTGGTGTAATAAAAAGCTGAATGGCCAATAGCTAGTCAAGAGAGCAGAGATAGGACTTCCGGGCAGAGAGAGAATTCTGGGAAGAGGAAAGGAGGATTTGCCAGCGAGACACAGGGGAGGCAGGATGTGCAGTACAGAGATGAGATAACGAGCCATGTGGCAGAATGCAGATTAAAAAATATGGGTTAATTTACGTTGTAAGAGCTAGTTGGTAACAAGCCTAAGTAAGGCTGAGCTTTCACAATTAATATTAAATCTCCATGTGATTACTGGGAGCTGGCATTCCCACAAAGGACAGTCAGATTGCATTTGAGAAAGTTTGCTACAAACCTGGATTTAGTTCCCAGTATGCACCCTGCACACACACATACATACATACATACATACATACATACATACATACATACACACATATACATACATACATACAGGCACACACACACATACACTTAATAATTTTAAAAGGAGTAAAGAAAGAAATCAGGTTGTACTTCAAGACTTTGCTCTCTATTTTTACCCATCTCTTGCTTTTCTCAGGTAAAGGTGCGGCTGGTATGTCCACATGTATGTGTTTATGTATAGATGTTAAAGTGGGAATAGATTCTAGGAACTACTGAAAGCTGCCTACCCGGCACTTGCTGCCAGTCACCCATCAGTCCACTCCCCACCTAACTCAGCACCTTGCTTTGTGCAATTTTTCCTGTAGACACTCTGGGCAAAAACCATTACTCATTGTCCCCACTCCTTGAGGGCCCATTTCTTTTTCTTTTTCTTTCTTTTTTTTTTTTTTTTTTTTTTTGGTTTTTTGAGACAGGGTTTCTCTGTGTAGCTTTGCACCTTTCCTGGAACTCACTCTGTAGCCCAGGCTGGCCTCGAACTCACAGAGATCCGCCTGGCTCTGCCTCCTGAGCGCTGGGATTAAAGGCGTGCGCCACCACCGCCCAGCGGGGTCCCATTTCTGAAGTCAACTGTGATGTCCTCTCTTGCTTGTTCATCTCACATCTCTGGCTCAGGGAATTGTGACATGGTTCCTACATCAGAGACACCGTTAGCTGCTCTTGTCTGTGAGCCTGCTGGCTCATGGCTATAGGGCTTATTAGGAGTCATTCATCACAAGTCAGTTTGCTCTTCCAGAAATAAGAATTTCCAAAGGTCAGTTGACTTTTAATTAACAATGAATCTTTTTTTTTTTTTTTTTTTTTTTTCCGAGACAGGGTTTCTCTGTGTAGCTTTGCGCCTTTCCTGGGACTCACTTGGTAGCCCAGGCTGGCCTCGAACTCACAGAGATCAGCCTGGCTCTGCCTCCCAAGTGCTGGGATTAAAGGCGTGCGCCACCACCACCTGGCTAACAATGAATCTTTTTTGCAGCCTGAATTGTGACTCCAAGTGGCTGTGCTGAATGGACCCAGCAGCAACCACTCCTGCCGTCATTAGCAGGCAGGATGGCTCCATTTTCAGAGGGACTCAAAGTCCCTTTGCTTTAACGAGAGAAAGTTCCTCAGTGAGTGGTCCTCACTGCAGCTTTTCCTGGGAGCAGGGAGGAGGCAGGTACCTTCCGTCACCCTCCCTATCTTGTTCATGCTGTTCCTCTTTCTCCTCTTCCTCTTCCATTTCCTCCCCTTTGGTGGCTCTGTCCTGCTTTCCTGACTGAGAAAAGCAAGTGAGGCCTTGTCTCCTTGGTGACTTCATGCCACCTCCAGGGAATAGGTAGGGCTCCAGCACGGATGAAGGTGAACTTCTGTGGCAAATGTTCTAGGCATTTGGGATCCTTCTAGCAATGTTCAGAAGCATGTGGTGATCCAGAGAACTCTAGAATGTTAGAAGGCTGATGTCTCCCAGACTTAAGTCAGAGGCACATTTGATAACAGTGCTGCAGAGACCAAGAAACAGACTCATACTCACCATGCCTACTTCAGGCCAAGAGGCCTTCTGATCAATCAAACAGCAGCAACCTCTGTCTGTCTGTCTGTCTGTCTGTCTGTCTCTATCTCTCTCTTGATTAGCCCTTGTGACTTCACCTGACAGCAGGCAAGGTCTGGATGGGATTTAATAACATCGTTTGGATTTCTTTGGTGGCCAGTGAATGCTTTGCCTTTTCAGTAACAGTACTGTTAATAACAACTATGTACAAAAAGGGCTCACTTTGAAATTGTTCAAGGGTTAGTGCTCTCTCTGGAAAAAACTTGTGAAGTCACTACTGTAAGAGCTCTGAAGATGCCACTGAAGCTGTGTAGGTGTCTACTGGTGAAGGCAGACAGTAACTGCTTGTTTCCCACGGAGAGTCTTCAGCAGGTAGAGGACAGTGACGGAAAGCCTCTAAGTACAGAGGTGAACTTTGAAGGCCATGCATGGCTGTCTCTATGTTTCCCCTTGGCTCTTGGCTCCCTAGCCTACCATAGATGATCTTATGATATATTTATTTTTATTTTATGTGCATTGGTGTTTTGCCTGCATGTATGTCTGTGTGAGGGTGTTGGATCCCCTGGAACTGGAGTTGCAGACAGTTGTGAATTACCACATGGGTGCTGGGAATTGAACCCGTGTCCTCTGGAAGAACAGTCAGTGCTCTTAACTGTTGAGCCATCTCTTCATGATTATCTTTCACCTGTGCCTTTCTTTATGGGTATGGGGAAAATGAGAGACATGGTGGGCAACTTCACCGACAACATTGCTGCACTAGGTGTAAATACTCCCTGTTCCAGGTGTCCCCCGGAATCTGGAACCTATAGCCTTTCAAACCATCTAAGAGGCAGTCATGGAGGCTAGGCTGAATCTTCTGACTTACTCCTTGGCCATCTGTATTAGTTACTTTTAACTATGACAGAACACCTGTGCAGAAGCATTGTACAGAAGGTGTTATTTGTCTCACAGTTTGAAGGACACAGTCCATCATGGAGGGGAAGGCATGGCAGTTGGAATGTGAGGCGGCTGGTCACTTCTTATCTGCAGTCAGGAAGCAGAGAGAGACAAATGTCGGAGCTCAGCTCACTTTCTGCTTTTTGTTAGTCTGAGCTCTGAGTCCAAGGAACAGCGCTGCCCACATTCAGGTTGGGTCTTCCTCTTCAGTTAAGCCTTTCTGGAAATGTCCTCAGACACATACCCAGAGGTGTGTTTAATGTGACTCTAAGCCCAGTTGAGTTGAGTTGACAATAAATATCAACCATCACAGAGCCTGCTACTTCAACAAGGTGACACTTTACAGACTCCAGGACTGACCTGTTACAGGAGATGAAGCAATTTGTTCCTTCATTGTTACACTGGCCAGTTACTTCTCCATTGTAAAATAAAAGATGGTGGTTTGTGGGTATGACCTCATATCCATTCTGAAATTTTTATCAAATACTGACTGGCATGTCTCAGCTAGGAGATGAAATACATGGTGTATAAACTTGGCAGATTTGATGCATAACCATGTGATGTCAGGTATAATGGGCATAATTAGTATGAAGAGTCAGTATTTAAAAGTGATACTGGGCCCTGAATGTGGTTTCTTCTCTAAAGTTATTGGGACATCTTGTCTCTGAATTCATCTGGCACTTGCAGTTTTCCTATGCGTTTGGTGTGTGTGTGTGTGTGTGTGTGTGTGTGTGTGTGTGTGTGTGTGTGTGTGATCTCTCCCAGCAGACTCTCAGACGTTTCTGAGGGATGATGTTGGGCTGAATAGTTGACATGGCTGACACCCCATAGTGATTTTCCTGTCTTGCGGGGTATGCGGAGGGGAGGGGTGTCTTTCCCAGAAGCCCGTGTTGTGATCAGGCTGGTGTTCACACCTGGTGTTCCAAGACACAGTGCGAGCAGACACAGTTGACTGCACTAGTAGACACACACTAGGACTGCACAGTTCTTTACTAATTTCTCTTCCCCAGCCGTTGTGACCACGGAGGACAGGGTCGGTCTGTGCCTGTGGCATCATACCTCAACGCTAAACAGAAGTGGTTTGCCCGTGGTCGCTGCTAAGCAGAGTTTCTGTTCCTGTGACCACCTAGTTAGCACTGGGGACTAGTTTGGAGTTTGGGGAGGTCTGCAGGAAGCAGCCACTGTCCCTGAGTGTGTACAATTCCCAAGAGGGTCTGTCTGTCTCAGTAGTACCATAAAACATCCCAGGGTAGAACCAAAAATGCAAAGGACATTAATCCAGTCTGCTACTGTGTGGCTGCCTACATACAATACATCCCGAGGACTGCCACAAACTGAGGTATTTATGACTAAACGGCTGGGGTGCGTTCCTCAGGCAGCTTCTAAGCACTCGTGGTAACCAGGGGTGGAAGTGTGGCCAGGATAGGTGTGTGACAAGTGGGCAATGCACCCAGGAGCTGCTGTACTGACCCCAGCCTCCAAGTGACTGATGTGGAAAGGCACCAGTGCAAATGCAGGTAGGTGACTGTGGACCCTAAGGCATCAGCTGGGTCTCTTCAGACTGGGCCTCTTTGTTTGGAATTGGAGGAAATATCACTGGGGAGGTGCTACTGAGATGGCTGTGAAGGAGACTGAGGCTTACTAGAAAGCTCTGGTAAGCAGTGGATCCAGACAGGATGCACAAGGACAATGGAGCTTCAGGGAGTACGAGGTGCAGATAAGGGGCCTTCTTCCTGGAGGGAGGTAGAGAGGTGAGAAGACACAGCAGTGAGAGGCAAGAGGTGGGAGGTTCAAGAGGAAAGACACAGGACAGACCTTCTTGGGGGAGGTGTGAGTGCTGTGTGGACAGCTGTGAGTCCTTTAACACTCTGGGAAGGCATCTGGGAGCTTCTCTTTCCCTGAAGATCACTTTGTTTTGTATGTATGGGCGTTTTGCCTACATGTATGTATGTGTACCATGTGTGAGCACAGTGCCCTCAGAGGTCAGGAGAGGGCATTTGACCTCCTGCATTATGCTTCCTACCATTAAAGCCAAGAAAGAGGTCAACACAGGAGGGCACAGGAGGAGGAGGGGGGAGGCACTCAGACACGTAGGGGTTAGGAGCTCTCAGCTGAGGAGAAAGTTGGCAAAGAGACTCGTGATCTGGAAGAGGCTGTTTAAAACAAGGCAGGGCTCAGAGCTGCATGGCTGCCATCCCCTGACTTGAGAGGCTGAGTTGTGAAGACCAGGAGTTTGAGGCTAGCCTATGCTACACAGTGAGTTCAGGGCAAACCTGGGCTACGTGAGACTGTTTCAGAGAGAGAAAGGAGATTTAGGCCAGAGGAGATATAATTCTGTGGATCAGGCCCTGATTCGGCTACCCCTTCCCCGTGGAGTGGGGACTCGGATGAACGTGAGTTTCAGGAAGTCAAGAAGCTCCATTAGTGTGTACGTTTGTGTTGAAATGCACAATATTTCTGATCCCGCACACACCGTTCTGTTTTACTGGGAGCATATGGACGTTTGCCCTGTCTCGGTCTTTCTACCCTCATTCTTCCCTCTCTGCATGTGTTAATGAGGCGAATTTAACAAACTGTGATAAACTTGTTTTACTGTCTTCAGCACATTAGTGAGGGGTGAGAGACAGCATTCCCTGTCTCAAAGCGACACAATGTCTATCTGACAGGGAGGGGTGTGGTTGGTTGGTTGATTTCTCAGTGGTATGACTGAGAGATCTTACCTAGTCCCATATCACTAATCTAGATGCTCAATGTCAGAAGGCCTGGGAATGTGCCATCTCTGTACAGATAGCACAGAATGGATGACATCCATGCACTCTGACAACAGGTGCTCAGGTCTGTGCTGGTGAGCTTTGCCAACTTGCCATGAGCTAGACCCTCAACTGAAGAACTGCCTCCATCACACTGGCCTGTGTCTGTGTCTGTGGGACATTGCTTTCTTCATTGTTAATTGACATGGAGGGCCTAGCCCAGTGTGAGCAGCACCATCCCTAGGCAGGTGAGCCAAGAAAGCAAGCCCAGCAGGGCAGAGGGAGTCAGCTGGGAAGCAATACTCCTCCATGACCTCTGATTCAGTTCCTGCCCTGGTTTCCCTCAGCGATGAAGTGTGGCCTGGAAGTGTAAGCTGAAATAAACCCTTTCCTCCCAAGTTGGTCAGGGTTTCATCACAGCGACAGAAAGCCAACCAGAACAGGGTCCTCTTACTCTTGCTTTGTAACAATTTTCCTTATCTGAGTTCTAGGACAACAGGTTAGAAGCCGAGATAAAGTGGAAATGAGTCAGGGCCAGGCTCCCTGGATGCAGTGCTGGCTTCTGACAATCAGACCCAGGAATCAAGAAGCTCCATATGACACTTGATGTTCAGTCTAATTGCTGAATGTGAGGACTGGGCTAGAAGGAGGGAGATTGGAGCTTCACGCCCATGGTCAGGCAGCTTCATTATCTTGACTATGTATGAAATGAGGACCTTTGCTGGGATCTAAGCAGCCACCAAAGTTAATTCTTAAAGAGGCAAAATGGGGATGACACTTAACTCGGCTTAAAAGGGGGCAGGCCCAAACATAAAGCTGTGGAGCCATGCTAGTATCCACAGACTGTAATAGACCAAAATACTGTGTTGTGACTCGATCTAAACATGACAGGAAATTGGTAGATATCAGAGAAGGACGCTGACGGAATTTGAGAAGGAAAGTGACATAATCCAATAAATCAGCATCCTGCAGCATGGTCTTTGGGAGTCAGGAAAGAGAGAGAACTGAGACCGCCCTTGGTTTCCTTCCCTATGGTCACACTCAAAGTGTGAGTTTATCAAAACTTTTGATGTACTTCTCTCATGAGAAAAAAGAAAAATAAATCATTCTTCATAAGGTATTGTAAAGTATCATTATTGTGAGAGAACGCTAACAAGGTGCAATTTGCAATGCAGCCTCAGGAGCCACGGCCCATCTAGATTCAAGTACGGAAACCAGAGACCTGAGATGAGGGGTACACACCCATTTGTCAGGGGGAGTGATACTAAAGTCTCACTGTATAGGAGAAGGTGGATAAATAGTCTTCACGTGTCTGATGTATGCTGTCATTGGACCTAACTGAAGACCCTGACTGATGAAAACCAGTGTTTTAACCCATGGGCTCCATGCATGCTGTTCAGCATCTCAACCTTTAATTAGTTCATCTGCCTGGAAACATCCTTTAACCACATAACCCCCTATATTTCCTCGGCTAATTTATCTGCTAGTAACTATTTGTTGACATATAGGGAATGAGTTACTGCAGCATTTTTACTTATTTTAGTAACTATTTACTGTTGTGGGATATTTGTGCACTGTGTGAAGATATATTGCTGTTATTGGTTTAATAAAGAGCTGAAAGGTCAATAGGTAGGCAGGAGGTATAGACAGGATTTCCAGGGAGAGAAAGAAAGAAGAGGAGAAATCAAGGGGCAGGAGAAACCAGGAGACACAAAGAGACAGGAGGTATAAGACAGAAGAGAAGTAACACCATGTGATAGAATGTAGATTAACATAAATGGGTTGATTTAAGTTACAAAAGCTAGTTAGGAACAAGCCTAAGCTACAGGCTGAGCTTTCATAGTTAATAAGAAGTCTCTGTGACATTATTTGGGAGCTGGCTGGCAGGACAGAGAAAGACTTGTTACGGTTTACATTTGGACTTTTCTGTGGCGTGGGTGAGGAAGAAATGAGAGGCCTGAGTCTGTGAGGGCTGAACTCCCTTCTCTGTGCCCTGCAACCACACTTGCCTCAATAAGCCAGTCTGGATTCACAGGATTGAGAATCAGGAGGGAACCAGGCTGATGGGGGTTTATAAGGCTGGGGGGATCCTATGTAATAAAAAGATTTTTTCTTAAGTATTTATTTGCAAAGAACAAGTGTTTATTAATAATGAAAAAAAACCCAAACAATCATAAATGAGAAGTCAAGGTGTGCTAATTGGGATGTGTATGCCTTTAAGGTGTTCTGTGCAAATGTCTACCAAAGATTAAACTTTTATTAGGTTTGAGGTAAATTTTATTCTGATAATCACAATGTCCCAACCTTCACACCTTCCCCCAGCAACTCAGTGCTTCAAGGTTTTTTTTTCTTCTTCCATTTTTTAAGATTTTATTTTTAATTATGTGTGTCTGGGTGGGGGTTTGTACATGTATGTGCAGTGCCCACAGGGGCCAGAAGAGGGCATCATATCCCTGGAGCTGGAGTTACAGGTTGTTGTACCCGCCAGATGTAGGTGCTGAGAACCAAACTCCAGTCCCCTGCAATAGCAGCCAGTGCTCTTAACCACGGAGCCAGCTCTCCAGCCCCAGCTGTTTTTGAGCGGCCCACAAAGAAGCTAGTTAGGGTTGATGAGCTACTTACATATGCAAATGACTCCTTGTTAAGAGACCCCCCCCCCCAATAGATCGGCATCTACCATAGAAACTTAGTTCCTTGGGCTTTGCTTCCTTTTCTTTTTTCCTTTCTTCTTTTTTAAAATATAAAATGTTATCACGGGACTTGCAGGTTCACCACCTGTAACTCTGTAAGAGGAACCAGATGAGGCGAATGAGGAACTTTTAAATTCTACAACCACAAGCTGTGAAGACTGATGTGATTATTGGTGTTGGGTATGAAGGGGCTCCACCCTCAGGAAATCCTGCCTACCATCCTCTTTAAAAAGAGAGTAGCCAACAGGTAATTTAAGATGTAAAGATATATGTATCCTGCATACAGCTAAGTGTCCTCTGGTGGCTTTCAGTGGTGACAAGCAGGTTGTCATCACGTGGGTGAGAGGCGTCTCTCTGTGTCTCATCTGTGTTCTTTCCTGTAGCATTTTGCTTGGGTAACAGCAGGCTTCATGAATGTTTGATGAAGAAACATTTATGGTACAATAGGATTCCGTTTTATAGGGGTGGCAGGACCCTGAGGGACGGATGTGGGCTGGGCCTGCGAAGCTGGGTAACTTCACAGGCCTGCTGGTTTTGTATAGAGTAGACTCACAGGGAAGCCAAATGCTCAGAGATTCTCCATCCACCTCCAGTTACTCTAAGTTCCTGATGGATAGAGTCCAGAGAAGTAATATTGGGAACCAAATAGACACTGGCTTCCCACCAAGTCAAGAAAGTGGTTTCAGGAATCCAAAAGAGAGATTGTATTCAAGTGAGGCAATAAAGACTGGGGTGACATTCACATCCAAATGCCACTCATTCAGGGCCCAGGTGCACGGGGTGGGTGCTCCTTGCTTTGGCAAGAGAGGCCATCTGGAAGCTGTCTAGAGCCAGGCTAGCTGTAGCATAGATAGGCAATCTTAGAGACAGTAGAGGAGATTGACTGGCAGAGGCCCGGGTCACCAAGCTGGAGCATCAGGCTGTTCTGGGCTCTGTTACAGCTAATGCTGTAAAACCACTGCTGTGGGTTTTGATACATGACATGTTCTCTTCTGGGGCTTCCAGTGTCCATGGAGTTCCTTCTGAATCTTATTATAGGACCCCCATGGGTTATCACCGATGACCCCTTCTGCACAAAGAAACTAGAGTAGTGGCTCTCAACCTGTGGGTCGCCACAGGGTCACATCAGATATCCTACATAGCAGATAGTTACATTACGATTCATAACAGTAGCAAAATTACAGTTATGAAGTAGCAACTAAATAATTTTATGGTTGGGGTCACCACACCATGAGGAACTGTATTAAAGGGTCGCAGCATTAGAAAGTTTGAGAACCGCTGGTCTAGAAAATCTATTCCAGATCTAATCGACCATCTTCCCAAACTCTAGTCCAGCGAGCTCCCAGGATGCTCTTGAGCATTGGCACAGACTTTGTAACGGGTCTTAGAGCCGCCTTCCTCCATTCCAGGCAGCTTCGTGGTCCTAAAGACACCCAGATTCCAGCAGTTGTTTTCAAAGTCTCTACTGATTTGGGCCATTCTGTTGTGTGGTGATTTGGGGGAGTATCTGGCAATGGAGTGTCCAGAAATCTGCCTTGTACTTTGGCATGGGAAATCAGATCCCTTCCAGGGCACTCATTGGTGCTGGGAGTCCGTAAGGTACAGACACGTCCTCTCAGTGTTCTGAAAGCAGATTTCTTGTCTCTGCGTGCGCTGTGGGTGTTGGGCTGCAGGAGGCCTTCTCTCGGCACTTTGCAGCTGTGGTCCATGTAACATTTCATTTTGAGAAATGTCATTTTCTTAAGACCCTGTTGTAATGAGATGAGGTGAGGTGATAATGTGTTGTGAAGCACTCAGAGGGAATTTAGAGACATAAATGAGGTCACCCGTGTTAAATGTTGACAGCTTACAGCATTTTTTGGCATTTAAATAAATTATAAGTAAGGAAAAAGGGTTCAGTCAAGTCAGCCCATGATGTGAAACTCCCAGAGTTCTCTGGGGCAGCTGAGTTGGGCCTAAAAGGCAGAATGAGAATGTGTGGGGCCTCAGTGGACTTTCTCGGGTTCTTTGTGTGCCAAGGACTGGCCTGTCATCACCCCGTCCATTTCCCTCTCTGTCTTCTTAAACACGGGAGGGGGCAGGCAGTCTCGTTCCTCTCTGTTTTATGTTATCATATAATCTCTTCCCACCACACTGGGTGGTTTCTAGGCAACAGATTTCTAGTCTTCAGCCTGTTGACTTTGAGACGAGTCTCAGTACAGCAAAAATCGTGAAATAAATTATTTTGAAATGTGTTATATTGGATTTTTAGTCACTTATTAAAAACAAATACTCACATATGACATAGGGCTGTTTCCTTTCTGTTCCGGGTTTTTTAAGTATTTATTTGTATTTTTAATTATGATTACAGTGCTTGTGGAGACATAAGGGATTAGATCCTCTGGAGCCAGAGTTACAGGTGGCCAGTGTGGGTGCTGAGAACCAAACGCAGCAAAACCCTTCTGTTCTAGTTTGTAAAATTAATTATCTTTTCAATTCTTTCCTTTGGTTTTCTTTGTGTGCGTGGGGGTGGGGGTGAGGGAAGGGATTCAAGACAGGGTTTCTCTGTGTAACAGCCCTGGCTGTCCTGGAGCTCACTTTGTAGACCAGGCTGGCATCGAACTCACAGAACTCCACCTGACTCTGCCTCCTGAACCCTGGGATTAAAGGTGTGTGCATCACTGCCTGGCTCTGTGTTTAAGTAACTTTTAAAAAGATTTATTTTTATTATTTTTAACTGTGTTTAAGTGTGTATATCTGCACATGGATATGCGTCTGTAAGTGTAGGTGCCCATGGAGGCCAGAGGTTCAAACCCCCAGTGCTGGGAACCAAACTCAAGTCCTCTGGAGGAGCAGCAAGTGTTCTAACCACTGAGCTGTCTCTCCGGCCCCTTAAGCAACTTCAAAAGTCAGCAGCATTTCTGGATGTTTGAAACCTGAAGCAGGCTGCTGTGGGATGTTCTGTACGGCAAATGTGTTGCTGATTAGTCAATAAATAAAACACTGATTGGCCATTGGCTAGGCAGGAAGTGTAGGCGGGACAAGGAGGAGAATAAAGCTGGGAAGTGGAAGGCTGAGTCAGAGAGACACTGCCAGCCGCCACGATGACAAACAGCATGTGAAGATGCCGGTAAGCCACGAGTCATGTGGCAAGGTATAGATTTATAGAGATGGATTAATTTGAGCTGTAGGAACAGTTAGCAAGAAGCCTGCCACGGCCGTACAGTTTGTAACCAATATAAGTCTCTGTGTTTACTTGGTTGGGTCTGAGAGGCTGTGGGACTGGCAGGTGAGAGAGATTTGTCCTGACTGTGGGCCAGGCAGGAAAACTCAAGCTACAGCAGGCTATGCCTCATCTTGTTAGTCACCGTTTTCTTTTACCTAACTGAAAAAGCAATCAGACTTTATCTATATTAATACCACTTAAAGAGTTAGGTACTGCTAAAATTTCCCTTTTTTTCTCCACACAAATCCATTTTCTAAAGACAAATATTAAAATCATCTGTAACATATCCCCTGTTGGCTGATCTATAGCTAAAGAATGCCTTTCTTTTTTTTTGGTTTTTCGAGACAGGGTTTCTCTGTGTAGCTTTTCACCTTTCCTGGAACTCGCTTTGGAGACCAGGCTGGCCTCGAACTCACAGAGATCCGCCTGCCTCTGCCTCCCGAGTGCTGGGATTAAAGGCGTGCGCCACCACCGCCCGGCTAAAGAATGCCTTTCTAACAGTCTTGATTGGATTCCATACTTTCAATTGTCTTCCCATTTGTCTTTAAATCCTGATGAAAAGTTACCTTTTTAAAATTCTGTCTTCCTTGTCATATATAATTAATTACCTTTGTTCACAGAATCAATAATCAGCCTTTACATGCTTATGCCTTAGTTATAGAGGGACATAATATATCATGACTTCCCTCCTGCCGGTCACACGCTGACCAGCCTTACTTTCCCAAGAGGCAGATGTGTGTGACAATTCAGCAGTCAGGTTCCACTTGGCTCTGGATTCAGCAGTCGTGCTGAACAACCCTGGGTGGTGCGACACTACCATCCTGCCTCCCTTTCTTGGTCTTTATTCTTTTTTTTTTTTTTAAGTATTTGTTTATTTATTTATTTTTATGAACATGAGTATTTTGCCTGCATGTATGTCTGTGCACTGTGTGCATATCTGATGTCTGAAGAGGTCAGAAGGTCTCAGATTTCCCTCAGCTGGAGTTACAGACAACTGTGAACCACCATGTGGGTGCAGGGGAGCTGGAACTGAGTCCCTGGAAAGGCAGCCAGCGCCCCTATTGGTCTGACAGTCTCTAACCCCTTTCACTTCGGCTTCCACTGCCCCTTGCTAACTGCATAGCACCTGGTGTTTGGGGCCCAACTTCACCAGGAAAATGGCAATAATGAGGTGTTTACTTCCCAGGCCTTGGGGTAAAGAGTCAATCGATCTGATTTGTAAAGCAGTTTGAACGGTGTCTGGTCCAGGAAGCACTATGCATACAAGAGCCGTTATTATATTTTGTCAAGACACCAATGTGTTTGTTCCCTGAAGGAGGTCGATGGGAAGGAAGTGAGTTTTAGAGAGCTGATCTCAGAGCCTTATTCTCACCATTGTCCTTGTTGATCTTTGACTAAGAGGCCTTCCAGGGTGAGGGCGTTTTTCAGTTAGTTCGTATGGCAATGCTTTGTCTCTGTGCTTAAGCTGGTGCGATTCTGGTGACAGCCTCTTTGCACAGGAGTCCTTGTTTTTCCTGGGAGCTGCTGGAATCATCGTTTAAGATTCGGTTTTGGATTTCTGTTTCATGTTTCATATTTATTCACTATGCTGAGAGTTTAAGTCTGGTAGGTATTATCATTATCATTGTAGTTGTTTCCATTTTTGTAATCTTTAAAAGATTTCTGCTGTGGGATGTATGGCAAATGTGTTGCTAATTAATCAATAAAACACTGATTGGCCGTTGGCTAGGCAGGAAATATAGGCGGGGCAAGGAGGAAAATAAAGCTGGGAAGTGGAAGGCTGAGTCAGAGAGACATTGCCAGCCGCCACGATGAGAAACAGCTTATGAAGATGCCGGTCTGAGGCTGTGGGACTGGCAGGTGAGAGAGATTTGCCCTGACCGTGGGCCAGGCAAGAAAACTCCAGCTACAAATGGCGTCCAACGTGGTGGCAAGAGTTTCCACCTAAAACCTGAGAAAAAAGATTCTAAAATGGAGCTAAAAACAGTTCCTAATTGTCTCTCTCAAATGAGCGGCAGCTGCTGGTTTCAGCTATTGGTGGGTTCCTGGCGTGCGTGCTCAACCTGCAGTATGATGGGAATCAGGCCTCTGCAAGTGGCACATTAAGCTGCGTGGTGGATTTAGCCTTTGCAGGTACAAAACAAAAAAAGAGGTTTTTGGGCTACACACTGCTTGGATAAAAGCATAGACCCACGATAGCTCCCAGAGCTGGCGGTAAACGTAGCCATGTTGGGAAGCTGAGGTGGGCGGAGCCAGCAGCCACAGCTGCTGCAGTTTAAGGCAAGAGATTCACAATAAGACAGATTCAGATGTAATAGTTTACAATGTGTGTAAAAAATATGTAGGTTTGAAAGAGAAAAAAAAGGTGATGTATACAGTTATAGAAACAAATACATAGTTTTAAAAAATAAAGTCATTAAAGAGACAGTAAAGGTAGTATAAAAAATAAGCCACGTAAAAATGGATATTACACAGAGAATCTGGATTGTGTTGTCTTTGGGATTTTTAACTGCAGAAAAACATTTGATTGTAAAAGCTATTGAGTTATGCCAATATGCATATTTTAAAGATATCTTGACTTCAAAATTTCGATGTAAGGATATGTTACTTTGGAAAGGAGACTCTGCTTTTGTTCCCACAGAAAGCCAGAGGCTATGGATTTGTTCAAGATTAAGATACATCAGGTTTGACCAGCCAAGACCCCCTGAAGGTCTCCAATGACACCATGGCCCAGATGATCCAACATCCAGAATGGTTTGAAGGCATCTGGCTCAGACGATACAGCCTCATGGACTATTCCATAATTCTAAAATTTTCTTTGTTTCCCCATAAGATACAGCGCCCCCTTCCAGCAGGAAGTAGTATGAGAAGCTACGCCCAAATTCCCAAATTATATATGTAATTTTACTTTGTTAAGGTTAAAACCTTCCTTTTTGAAAAAAAAAAGGGGGGAAGTGCTGTGGGATGTATGGCAAATGTGTTGCTAATTAATCAATAAAACACTGATTGGCCGTTGGCTATGCAGGAAATATAGGCGGGGCAAGGAGGAAAATAAAGCTGGGAAGTGGAAGGCTGAGTCAGAGAGACATTGCCAGCCGCCACGATGAGAAACAGCTTATGAAGATGCCGGTCTGAGGCTGTGGGACTGGCAGGTGAGAGAGATTTGCCCTGACCGTGGGCCAGGCAAGAAAACTTCAGCTACAGATTTCTTTTTATTATTTTAAATTATGCGTGATGTATGTGTAGACAGATTTTTTTTTTGTTGGGACCACTGGCTCCCCAACAATGACATGTAGACTTATTATTAATTATAAATGATTGGCAGATAGCTTAGGCTTGTTATTAACTAGCTCTTACAACTTAAATTAACTGGTATTTCTTATCTATACTCTATCATGTGGTGGTACCTTTTTCAGCACAACATGTTTATCATGTGCTTCCTCTGCTTCTGGCCGGTGACTCCACCCTCCTTTTTCCCAGTGTTCTCTCAGTTTGACTCTCCCACCTAACCTCTTCCTGCCTAGCTATTGACCAGTCAGCTTTTTATTAACAATGAGAGGAACACATCTTCACAGTGTACAAAATGGTTATTCCACAGCATTTCCCCCTTTTTGTCTAATTAAAAAGGAAGGTTTTAACTTTAACAGTAAAATTATATACAACAAAACAGTTATCAAGTAAAAGTTACAGTTTTAATATCCAGTCCATTTGTATTTGGCAAATTTAGAGTATATCTGACAGACATTTCTGAAAAGCAGGGAGTTTTGAAGGACTGTCCTACCTTGTCTTGGCAAAGTTTGGTAGTTGCTTTTTTTTGCATCCTGCAGGTTCAGTTTGGACAGCATACTGTCAACCGTCAAAGCAAGGACAGTTTTTTCCCCCCCAAATGACTTAGGTTTTGCCATAAAGAAAGCAAATTCCATGTGGAGTTTTTTCGATGCCACCATCTTCTCTGAAGTAAATTGGTGCTGCCAGGAGCAGACATGTCTCACTGTCATGAAAAGCCTTATGTTATTAAAACATTTAAAATGCCATATTCTGTAGGTCTTTGAAGTGTTTGAAGACCATGTATCTATCTAAATATATCTGTTTAACCTTGAAACCATAGCTAATATGACTACAAGTTTGATTATTATAGATGACTAGTTACCAACCTGTATTTCTTAATTATACATTACATTTTTAAATGAGTTACATAAACACAATACCTAAAACAAGAATAGAAACATACATACAGCATAACAAAACTATCTTTAAATTTGTATCAATAAATCAAAATCCATACCAGTGTAAAATAATTTGAGATTAATAAGTGTTTTTTGGATTAAAGTAGATTCAATAATCTACTTTTTTCTATAATTCCTATGTTCCCCTTTTTAAAGTAGATCCAATAATCTACCCTTTTTTCTCTCATTTTTATATCTTCCCTTTTTCTTCAGAAAGAGATCTTTGAATCTAACTCTTGTTTAGCATATTTTGTTTTTTGACCGTGACCAATAACAACTTGTAACCAACCTCTGTACTCTCCCCAAATAATGACAAACACTCATAACCCATTGCTTGGGAATGTAGGTGTTGTTTTCTCTAGACTGCTTCCTGCTATCTGAGGGCACTAGTGTGTTTGGGGGAACCTTGAAAAAATCAGGATAATGGCTAAGTTTTCTCTGGAGTAGTCTGTGAGGCTGGATCATCTCAGCCAGCAGCCTTGAAGCCGTTCTGGATACAAAACTCTGAGGAAACTGCAACAGAGGTGCTCTGAAACATTGGATCACTTGAGCCATCCATTTTTATTGGTGTCCGGTCCCCTTGCTCTGAAAATACATAAACTTTTATAGGTAATATGCATATCTGCATTAATGTAAATATAGACTGTGTGTTGTTCACAAGTTAGCCAAAGATCATTTCTTTGTTTTATGTTTGAGTAGGTAAAATATATGTTATGTGTCTTATAGTTTTTCTAGGTTTATTTCTTTATGTTTATAGCTGGGAGTTTCAGGGGGTCTTCCCCAATCAAACTGATCATTTTCAACATTGAACAAATCCACAGTCTTTCATTTTCTGTGGCAACAAAACAGAACCTCTTCCTCAAAGTAACACATATTTTGACTTCCACTTTGAAGTCTAGACACTTTTAAAATACATAGGCTGGTTTAATCTAGCAGCCTTCACAATCAGTGTCTCTCAGCAGCTGTCATTTGTTCATCAGCAATCAAAGAATTCAAAGTCAACACAACACCATACAGGGTCCAGACTCCCTGTGTATTTTCCATTTTTACATGGCTTTTTTCTTTTATGTTACTTTACTCCTTTTTTAAGGACTTTACTATTATTTTTAAACCTTTTTTTCCTATGACTGTCTAAATCCTCCTTTCCTTCTCAAGCCTATGTATGTTTTTAAACACACTGTAACCTATTTAGAGGTTTCTTCCATCAAGATCTGTCTTTATTGAGCATCTGTAGTGTTCTCTGATTGCATGAGATGAATCTTAAACTGTTATGTCAGCCACTGGCAGGGCTCAGCTTAGTGTATGGTGGTTGGTGGCTGGCTCCATCTTGCAGGCAGCTTCCAAGAGACATATCTCTGTACTGTGGCAGGCATGAGACTGTGAGACTAGGAAGCCACATTTGGCTTCATTTCTATGTGTTTGGAACCTTTTCTTAAGCTTTCTCAGGTCTTATGTGGATATACATGGCCAGACGGTGGGTATCATTTGTAGGTGGAAGTTTCTGTCCTGCCAGCCAGCTCCCAAATAACCACACAGAGACTTATTATTAATTATAAATGCTTGGCCAATAGTTTAGTCTTGTTACTAATTAGCTCTTACAATTTAAATTAACCCATATTTCTTATCTATGATCTATCACATGGTGGTACCTTTTTTCAGCATGGCATATTCATCTCGTTTCTTCTGTGTCTGGCTGGCAACTCTGCCCTCCTTTTTCTCAGTGTTCTCTCAGTTCAGCTCTCCCACCTAACCTCTCCCTGCATAGCTATTAACCAGTCAGCTCTTCATTAACAATGAGAGCAACACATCTTCACAGTGTGCAAAAGAATTATTCCATGACAAAACACCATTCCATGAGCTGAGGTTCTGGACTAAATAAAAAGGGGAAAGTTAGGCAAGCACAGTATTCCTCTCTCTGCTTAGACTGTGGACACAATATGATCAGCCCGTGCTCCTGCCTCATGATCTTCTACCATGATGGACTGTATCCTCAAACTCTGAGCCAAATAGACCTTTCCTTCCTCAAGCTGCTGTGATGGCTGATCTTGGTCATCAACTTGACTACATCTAGAATTAACTAAAACCCAAGTGGCTGAGCACACCTGTGAGGGAATTTTTCTCAATTAAATCATTTGAAGTGGAAGGACCCATCTTTCATCTATAATTTTTTTGAGGTGAGAAGAGCCATCTGAACCACACCTTCTGCTGGCAGTCTATATAAAGGACACGGAAGAAGGAAGCTCAGTCTTTGCTTGCTGTCATTCTCACTGGCAAATCCATTCCTTCACTAGCATTAGAGCCTACTTCTCCATGAGTCCAGTATATACTGAAGACCAGCTGAGACATCCAGCCTTGTGGCCTGAACAACAACTGAATTCTTGGGTTTTCTGTTGATAGGCAGTCATTGCTAGACTAGCTGAAGCACAGCCTGTGAGATATCCTAATAAATCCCACATATAAAAATTATATATATATATATATATGTATATGTATATTCATTCCATATGTTCTGTTCCTCTAGAGAGCCCCGACTGACACAGTGGCTTTTAGATGTACTCTGTCACAGCAATTAGAAGGTAACCTGTCCATTGCCATCTCGAGGGATACTTAGAAGCTCCATGTTGGTAAAATCTCCAGGTGAAAGCTCCCACCCATTTTGTCATGCATGGGTCCCTGGAAGGCGAGGTGTGAGCTCATGTTGGACATCTTACTCTGAGGGATAATGGAAAGATGGAGCTCCAGGCTGGACTTCAGGGCCAAGTGGATACTTACAGGGAGAGATCAGTGAGTTTTCCTCCCTCTCATTTGCCAGGAACCCCATGGTGCTGCACACTTAGGGCAGCCTGTGACTGCTCACAAATCTGCTCACATTTATCTCTTTCCAGCACACTTTGAGCTCTTGGCTTGTAAAGCCCTTCAATATACAGCTTCAGTGCTGCTCTCTGGATCCTGTGCCCTGATCCAACCATCTTCACCACGTGAGCCCTCACGTCCCCACTCTGCACCTTTGGTCATCATGAATGTTCAGAATGCCTCCTCTCTTTCACCTCCATGGGCCTGAATGCTGTCAGGGTTGAGGCATCTCATCTTCCTGGAAACCACTCCGTGTGCGTCCAGCTCAGAGCTGCCACTTCCTCCTCAGAACTCTGTAGCATGCTTCTGGCCTTCTCACGACACCCTGACCTTTGGTTAGTTATTTGTGTTATGACTCATTTATGCTGCAAAACTGAAGTTTGTTGAGGGTGGGTCCACGAGGAGTGTGTCTAGTCCTTGGGTGATGTGCTACACATAGCAGATTCCTGGTCACCATTTGTTGAATAAACCAACTGGCAAACACTGACCAAAATCCATGACTATTAATGTTCTTGGAGCAGTGTGTGTTAAAGTCCATTCCAGGAACTATTCACTTGGGATGGAGTCAGGAATGTATCAAAAACACAGATGCATGGACCCAACTCTGGATTAGAATCCACAGAAGGGGAAGGTGAGGCCTTGGAACTTGCTTTTAAAGTAAAATCCCTGAGAATCCAGTCCTTGAGAGTTCATAGAATTCTGAATAGGCTCAGCTTATTTTGACTCAGACTCCCTTCAATTAATGATCTAGAGAGTGAGGACTGCCGTGTACAAAGGTTCGATGTGCTTGTGAGAGGCTTGACTTCTTGTGTAGTGCTGTTGAGCCTGCTAGGGGGTTCATAGATCAGTGGAGAAGCCTGAGATAGCCCCCTGGAACCTCCTGAGATAGCTATCTGGAACCTCCTGATATCTTTTAAAAAACAGACTGTCCCGAAAGCCTCAGCTGGGGCCCACCTGCTCTTGCCTCCTCTCTGACTTTGTGCCCACTTGTTCATGGTTGAATCCCCATCCCCATCCCCACCCTGCCCACCATCATCTGACTCACTTGGGAAGGGAGAAGGCACTCACCAGGATGGAGCTCTGTAGGCACCATGCCCTTGAAGACCCCAAACTAGAACAAGCCAAGACAGAACTCCATAGATATGATGCCCTTGAAGACCCTAAACTGTGAGCTGAATGAATATTCTTAATCTTTTTATTCTTCTTTTTAAAATTGGTATATACTCAGTGTACATACTACTGGTTTTTTTTTTTTTTTTTTTTTGGTTTTTCGAGACAGGGTTTCTCTGTGTAGCTTTGAGCCTCTCCTGGAACTCACTTGGTAGCCCAGGCTGGCCTCGAACTCACAGAGATCCGCCTGGCTCTGCCTCCCGGGTGCTGGGATTAAAGGCGTGCGCCACCACTGCCTGGCACTACTGGGTTTTATAACGATATTTTCATATAAGTATATATTTTCCTTTGACCTGTGCTCCCATATCATCCTCTCCTCCACTCCTTCCCCACCCCTCCTCTTTGATCTCTTCATTGGCCTAGACAATTTCAGGTTTACTTTCATGTCATTTATACACATATATATATATAAAACATTATGTATCTATACAAAATATAGTAATCATAAATTAGAGAGAATGTGATATCAGTCTTTCTGTATCTAGCTTAACTAATATGATTATCTGCAGTGGCATCCATTTTAATTGCCTTCTTTATGACTAAATAAATTTGTGTGTGTGTGTGTGTGTGTGTGTGTGTGTGTGTGTGTGTGTGATTTGCTTCATTGATTCTTGTTACTGAACACCTGACTTGGTTCTATGATTTAACTGTTGTAAATAGTGCTGCTGTGAACATGAATATGCAAGGATCTTTGACTCACTGATCCTGAGTCCTTCAAGCCAACACTGAAGATGGTACAGCTGGGTCAACTTTTAGGTTTTTTTTTTGGGGGGGGGGAGGGACCTCTATGCTGATTTCCATAGTGGATGGACTAATTTAAATCTGTGAACAGCATTGCTGTATTTAATGAGGCAATTCCACGTAATTTATCTGATAATCAAGAGAGGTTTATTTCTGGGATAACTTACAGCCAATAGGGATGGGTTACAGGATCCAGGAGAGATGAGGTACCATCCAGCAGAGAACTCTGGCTTGGTCTCCCATCCAGGTTCCAGGGCCATGAGGTATCCAGAAGAGAGAGCAAGCACAAATGCACCTTGAGTCTTAAGGGGGTTCCTCTTGGCCACGCCCCAGAGGCAGGTCAGCCCCAGGGGCAGGTCATAGGTATGGCAGTTACCTGCCGTCACTCTAGGGGCAGTGTTTCAAGGTCAATGCTGGAACAGCTACCCACTACAGAACAGAATATACAGGCTCCCTTTTCTTTGCAAGCTGGTCAGCTTAGTGATTGCTATTTAAGTCCCCCTTCTCATTCTTAATCTGCAGTGGGAGTTTTATTACAGTGTCAGGACTCCAGGGGAATCTCTATCCCCCTGATATAGAGATGGCATCTGTACCACCGTTAAGGTTAGAAAAGGCAAATTGAGAGGAATATTAGTCATGGTTTGTCGGAAGCCTGTCAGGATCTGTACCCCGGAGCAGACAGTTTGTGTGCATCTACTAATCTGTGTTGGGTCCAGCGTCGGACACATGGGTAGAAAGTTCAAAGATAACTGGTTTGCTGAACGGAATCAAGCATTCACTTGTTAATCACAAGCTAATTCTAAGTGCGGAGAGCAATTAGGGGAAGCAGCCAGGCTTAGTGCTCAGAGCGAGGGAAGTTCTGAGAGATGTGAAAGAAAACACACAGCGCCCAAGCGAGCATTTAACGCTTCTGAGAGTAAGTGTTGATAGGGAAGGAAGATGGGTCCCTGTGGACTTTAATTACTATTGCCGGAGGGTACCAAAGGGAACTATTCTTCTGTACTGACTTTTCAGGTCACTTTAGCCAGGTGAAAAAGCTATCAAGAAAAATTTAAAAGAAGCATCTCTAGCTTCCTGCAGAGAAGAGAAATCCAGAGAAAATCACCGTGATCTTTACGGAAGAAGTCTTCTGAAGTGTCAAGGCTCGGGGGGTGCCGGGCGAAAAGGGAAGGATGCTGCAGAGACAGCAGCTGGCTGCTGCGTGGGAAGACGGTGAAGGAAAGAGGTAAACCACAGGGAAAATGGACCCAGTCGCTCCCAGCTCTCCCCCAGGTCAGAGTCTGCTAACGAGGGCTGTCAGCACAGCACGCACACCTTTCAGTGCTAGCACACACACACACACACACACACACACACACACACACACACACGCGCGCGCACACACGCACACGCGCGCACACACACACACACACACACATGCACACACACACACACACACACACACACACACACACACACACACGGTTCTGGTTCTAAAACAGAAGAGATAGGCTTTTCAGTTGCTAGAGCAGGTGAGCAGCCGCTAGCCCGTTCCCCCATGATGCTCTCTCTCTTTCTCTCTTTGTTCAGTTTAATTTTCTACTAATATTGTTCATTAGTAGAAAGTTCACCTGGTTGATAATTTATTATCTTTGATTTCTTTATGGTGCTGGTGACGGACCCCAGGGTATTGCACACTCTAGGCAAACACTATGCCACTGAGTCACAGCCCCCAGCCCTGGCTGGATCTTACACACAGAAGTTACGGAATAGTGTGTGGCTAACGGCCGTGAGTCTACCAGCTGGGCAGTGAAATCCTTTTCACTCAGTACTCCGAAGAACACCGCCACTCTGTGTTTCCCATGGTGGCCCTGGAGGCTTTAAAATCTCCTCTTTACCTGGTGGGGACAACAGTGGGATGTTTCAGAGGACCGACAGCATCATGTTTCTCTTGTGCTTTCTTCGTTCTGAAAAAGCGAACAACCTAATGTGGACTGTCAGGGCTGACAAGGTCACTGGGTCATACTCTGGTGGCCTGATGGTATGAACACCCGGAAGGACCTCATTTGATGTCTCAGTGTTACCCACACTGAGTCCTTGTCACAGTGTCTTATGCCCCAGGGTGGGCATATTGAATAAATGGATGAAAAGATGGGACCAAAGCGCTTGGTTGCTGCTTGGCTGGGGTGACAATTTTCACCTTGCGACTGCTGCTCGAGTAGGTACTTAGATCAGGCTCCTCTGGGGAGGATCAAGTCAGTTTCTATTTCTGAAGGATTTGCATGTGTAAGCCTGGCATTACCACCGTGGCTACTGAGTATTAAAAGAGAAGTCAGAATCCTGGATCATCCCCTGTGAAGAGCTTTGCAGCTTAAAGACACACAAAAGACTACACAATGCCTGGTGTGCTGACTTTAGTAGCTCTGACTCCTCGCGTCCCTGGCTTGTGAGTTGACATCAGACTTCACCGCTCTGTTCATCACTTTGGAATGTCAAGGGCCCTTGAATGATGTACTATTCTGTCTTCCCCATGTACTGTCTCTCCCGTGGCTGTTGGGATCAGAATTACCTGTTCTGTTCTTTGTTAGTTACTTTTGGTGTAAATTTGAATCAGGATATTGGCACAAAGATTCAGAGCCTAGAAAGTAATTTGTCAATTTGAAGTTATTTCCTCTCTGTGTAGACCAGGCTACCATTCTTCCTAATGTAGCAGACAAATTTAGCCTCACTAGTGGGAGCACCTAACTGTTCAGCGTCTCCTGATGTAGTATGATATGAAGCTTAATGCATTTTTTTCTGATGTATTCTAGCAGATAAATATTATAATTTAATACTTTGGGTATACTTTCCAGTATGCAGATGATATGATAATGGGAGAATTAGCTTGGTGACAGAGCCTAAGGAAGCAAAGAGGTGAAGAAATGCTGAGGGTAGGCCTTCAGCCAGACTTCTGACATGCTCTCTTCTAAGGTCTGCTGATGTGTGATTGTATTTATGTATTTGTGCAGACTCATAAATATCATAAGTACATATAAGTATATATATATAGATATAAATATAAAAAAGTGTGTGTGTGTGTGTGTGTGTGTGTGTGTGTGTGTGTGTAACAATAACAATCAGGGGGAAGAACAAGCTCTAAGTCTGAGAGTGGGGAATATGGGATGAGTTGGAGAGAGGTGTTTCGGAAGGGGCTGGAGGGAGGAAATGGAAGTGATGTCATTGTATTTTGATTAATGTGTATAAAAAATGAAGTAATGATAGTAGAACAATGTTCGGGATGAAAGGCGATTAAGGAAGGTAACAGTTTTTATAATGTGTTGTCCTGGAAGGAATGTTGGATCTGCTAAACTAGAAGAAACTGGAACGATGAGGGATGTTTGAAAGGTATTAGAAGACAATGAACTCACATGGAAAGGTAATTTCCCCTAGACACAGCTAGATGTTGTGTTGTCTATATGCATAGACTGTACAGAGGAAAGGTGTGGAACATTCTATGCGCAGGCGTAATAGGGAACAAACCATCTTAATGTTTGTCTCTTTTTTCAAGACAAGGTTTCTCTGTGCAACCCTGGCTGTCCTGGGGCTCACTGTGTAGCCCAGGCTGGCCTCGAACTCACAGAAATCCACTTGTGTCTGCCTCCCAAGTGCTGGGATTAAAGATGTGTGCCACTGCTGTTCAACTTCTAACTTTTTAATATTGGACAGGTACTGCTTTTTCTCATTACAAAAGGTCATTTTTTAAAAAGTAAAGAGACCATCACTGGGCAGCAATGACAAAAAGAAACCTTGAAGCTAAGTCAGCCCTGTGCTCACTCACACTGAGGACTAGTGAACACTTAGCATGCATCTCAGGAGGACCCCCCCCCCAACACTTGTGAACACTTAGCACACATCTCAGGATACCCTCACACTGAGGACCTGTGAACACTTAGCACACATCTCAGGACCCCGGTGGAGACTGTAATTCTTCAGTCATGTAGCCTCACTTTTTTCAATCTGAGTCCAGATGAGCAGTTTAGTATTTATCTCAACAGCAATGTATGAGCACAGGGACTTCCTCTTGGTGGCACAGTCCAGTACAGTCAACCTGAAATGGAGGGTCTGGAGGGTCTGATGCCAACTGTGGCGTGGCACCCTTTATTATTATTTTAAAATTCATCTTATTTTTAATTGTGTTTATGTGACATAAGTATAGGTAGCCACAGTTATGAGCCACCCGATGTAGGTACTGAGGCTTGAACTCAGGTCCTCTGGAAGAGCAGCATGTGCTCTTAACTGCTGAACCATCTCTCCAGCCCCTGGTCCCCCCCACCCCCCTTTACAATGAGGTATTATTTTCAGTGTAGAGAGAGCAAACTCCAAGAGCTGCTGCAGTTGTCATTATCGAGTGCTGTCCACTGAGCATCACTACATATTTTTATGTGACTTTGTGAGTGCCTCAGTGTGGGGAGAGGTCAGGACGGCCGCAGCATCTGGGAGACGAGAGTGTGGCGGCTGCATCATCACGTCAGGGTCCACAGTTGGCTGACACCTCAGCATACAACTCTCTCCTTTGACTACTCACCCAAACTGGGCTCTGGGATTTCCAGAAGTCACCCTACCCTCATACAGTGAAACTTCCTGCCTGTGGGAGCCAACTGAGGCGGTGTAGACAGTCCCCAAAGGAATGCGCCTCTCTGCGCAGCGGCAGCATCCCTGCATTTGTGGCAGCTTTCTGAGGCCATGGGCTCGCTCAGACATGTAGGGGCCGCTTGTGTTTCTTCTAAACCAGCTGCCTTACTTGTTACTTTGTAGTCACACCTTGGAGGGAAGATCTCAGGGTGTCCAGGGTCTCTCATTTTCCAGGTGAGGGTTGTGATCTGAGGTTCTTTTCCGAGAGGCTCAGAGCTGGATCACTGGGGGCTTTATTCTACAGTTTGAGTTTTTCCTTCTGCTGTAGCCACAATGCTCCTTGGACAGTGGTGTCCCCAACACCATTTTTCACAGGGACAGCTGTTTGTCACATAGCACAAGCTGGTACTGATATTTTCTCTCCCTGCCTCTAGTTTTCTGGTGGCTAGGGTAAAGAATTGTGACTTTCTGGACAGAGTTAAATAAAAGACTGAAATTAGTAACACTTCCAAAGAGATGATGAAGTCCAAGGCTCAGTGTGAACTAATTTTCTGTGTCATTTTAGGCAAGTTTATCTGCCCCCTTGAGACAATTTCTTCTTAAAAAAAAAATGAGGACATTGAAATAGACAAGGCTCTAACCATACAATAACACATGCCTCTATAAGACCTTGCAGAAAGCTAGGGAAATATTTAAATTCTATTACATTTAAATATTTACCACTGCAGAGGAGGAAAGGGAGAAGGCAGCTCTGGAATGGGGAGGCTGATAGGAACTGGAAATATTTGAAGATATTTCCCTCTTCCTAAGAAAACCTAACAGCAGAGTTCTAGGGATCCCAGAGAACGGCTGTCAACATTCAGTTTCTTGATCCCTTCACACATTTCAAAATTGGAATTCATGCAGTTAGTTTTTGGTGTTGGAACGGGACCGTAGCTATGTGTGAAGGTTGATAGTGTGTCTTCCGCTGTCTTGAACACGAGCCATCAATTAGACAAAAGGACGGCATTTACAGGATTTTGGCATTAACTTGGTTTTGGGCTGATGTGAGGTGGAGAATTAGCTTGTCGTTTTGTGTATCAGACGTCAATTAGGATCAAGACCAGAATAAAGGCTGCTCTCCAGTGACAGGTAGTGTGCATGGCCCTCACTGGGGACAGTCTGCCACCTTGTGGCCAGCTGTGGGGCTTAGCACTGCACACTGTCACTGCAGCAGGCGGCCTTTGGCTGAGCCCACACAGGAGCAATATGTGCCGGGCATTTCCAGATTTGAGGACTGAAGCGGTTGTGGTGGACTCTGTTTGTGACTAGAGTCTCATATTGACTGTAAAGTGCTGGTATGCACCTGATCCAAGGAGCTCAGTGGGTTCATGGATGGCGGGAGCGGAGGCTATATATGGGGCATTTTTGTGCTCCTGAGCTGAGTCTTGTTAGTTCTGGAGCTGGAGATGCCTGCTGTTTCCTGGCTCTTCAGCTTAGCCTGAACTTTGGGAAGACCACCAAACTCTGTCAGTCACAAATCATGCTTTACTATGGTTCTTGGCGTCTGCCTGTGGCAGATGATTAAGACTTGGGGCATTAAGTAACTTGCACAAGGCCACTTAGGTGACAGACAGTGGAACTGGGGTGTGACCCTTGGCAAGCTGGCTCCTAGTAACCTTTCTGTCCCGAGTGAATGAAATGATGTAAGAATGCTTACTCCAAGCTCACAGAAGGCAGCATCAGACTCAAGATAATGATATAAAAGCAACTTCATAATGAAATTATTTGTCCCTACATAATTAAAAAGATCAATATTCCAAAAATTGCAGACACTTCATCTCTTCTCTACCTGCAAAGCTTCTGGCTTGGAGATGGCTTGGGGATAACATTTTGACAAGTGCTAGACTAGCAGTTGCTAACTTCTCAAAGTCTAATATTTCAAAGCAGCATAAGCTTGAGGATGGTATAGAAGCAGGTATTTAAAGAGACAGAGTTTTCTCTAAACACTTTCCTTTCTAAGTTGTAGAAGAGTTCAGCACCCTCTTTTCTTCCTCACCAAGACCTGAGTGTGAACCTAAAGTGTAGTGATTTGATGAGGCGCTTTTACTGTTGCAGCAGATCTGGCCTCCTGACATCATAAGAACCAATGGGCATGGAGAAAACATCCCTTCTCACCATGGCAACTGGTGCAAACTAGTCCCCATCTATATGTTTCCAGGCTAGGGACTCTGTACAGAGCCTACCTGTATCCTAGCAACAGGAGGATGCTACAGTTGACTTTGGTTTTCCAAATGCTCTGGAAACAGTTTTCACTCCCAACCCCCCAACTCCTTTCTTTCTGTTGTTTCTCAGGTGCAAAGTGTTGAAGTCAGAGCCTGAAAGAAACAAGGTGGGAAGAGAGAACATAGGACATTAGTAATGTTGGTAGCAGGAGTTGGGCTAGCAGGAAATGTGAAGCATGAATCTTAGGGAATGGAGTGAATTGTATTCACTGAGGCAGTAAGGAGTGAATTACAAGATCTTTACTCTATGAAATATTAATTAACCGTGTCTGGTTTTTGAGTATAGAAGACAAAGAGTTATTGTTGCAGCTTGGTACCATGGTGCTGATCCCCTGAAGTTCACTGTATGAATGCTTCTGTGAACCCAACATTCTGAATTCACTTAATTCCTGAGGCTAGTTCTGTAACATAGAGATGACTGACAGACAGACAGATGGTAGATAAATGACAGGTAGACAAGTAGATAGATAGACTGATAGATAAATATACATCTAATGCTGATTAGAATAGATAGATCAGTGAAATAGAACAGAAAAGCCCACAAAACTCCAACATGTGAAACTTTATCGTATGCTAAATGGTGTGTCTACCTAATAGAGGTGTGGATGAGGGATAGATTGAATGTTCTAGAAGATGAGCTGCAGATGGCTCATATATACATACAAAGAGATGCAGAACCTCACTTAACTAAGGTAAATTAAAGCTGCACTGCAATGCTGTTATTTTGTATTTGGTAAAAAAAAAAATCTTTGAAGTTCAATAAAAGACAGCACTGTTGATGGCTGGTGGGGATGTTGCCTGGTTAAATCTCCACAGAGGGCAACATCTTTTGAAACAACGAATTATTATGTCCTAAGTTTCAATAGCTGTTTTCCACAACATCTCCAAGAGGTGTACTCGTACACGTGAAGTTGATATAGACCAGAGGATGATACAGTTCTCTAGACATCTGTAGAAAGGACTCTGTCTGTCCCAGGGGAGACTAGGAAGAGTGTGGGGAGTTGGTACCATCAGGTACTACAGACCCCATAGTCTTGGAAAAGCCTGAGCCCAGATGTCCAGGAAGACAGGAAAGAGGCAACAGTGAAGCTGTGGACATCATGAATTCCAGGGGGGGACATAACCACCTGAGGCCACCTGACCTGGGGAACAAGCTGGGGCTCCTGGGTGATTAACTGCCTTTGTTCTCCTCCCCTGTGAGAACTGCCATCTGGAGATGAGATGGCAAGGCCTTGGCTCTGGAGTATCAGCCGGCCACCTTCTCAGGGGACGGGCTTTCTGCATAAAGCACAACTTGGAGATTCAATTCCCACCTCCACTCTTGACACTTGTGGAGGGATGCAGCATGAGCCCTGGTGATCCACTTACGGAGTGACGTGTGCAGAGGCTATTGCTGCAGCGTTTTGTAGAAATGAAAAATGGATGCAATATAAACAAGGGCTACTAAATAAATCATAACAAAGACATATGCTATATTCAAAATAATGAAAAAGGTCTTTTTTTGTTATGGAAAGGTAATGGAAATTATCTTTCATTTGGAGAGAGCCCAGGATGTATTGTTAGAGGATCAAGCAGGGTTAGAGCAGTACGCATAGTTAGCTGCCACAGTGGAGCAGCTGGTCACCCTGCACATATGGGAAGCCATGGGGGAAGGACAAAGAGTTCTGCTTTTGCCATTTGCTGATGAAATTGCTAGCTTTCCTTTGACTGGATAAATAGATAACAGATAATCAAGGACTTAGATGCACACTGGCCACTCTGCTGTTGCTGTCACATTGGTGGGATCTCTGTGAACTAGGACCCCTTCGTACTGCACTGAACCTAAAGATTATAACCACTCAAAGGTCTTTGTTTTTCTTGTTGAATTCATGTTGGCATTATAAAGGCTGAAGACACAAGGAAACCCTGTTAAGTTAACATTCTAGAAAATGTCTGAGTCAGATGAAGGTAACCTGGTTTGTCATTTCCCCAATGGGTTTTTACAAGTGGTTTAGTGGAGGAAATCCTTCATAATGGGCTGGTGAAACTGCTCAGTAGCTCAAGGAGCTTGCTGTGAAAGTGTGGGTGGCTTGAGTTTGATTTCTGGAACCCAAAGTAGAAGACTCCACAAGGCTGCACTCCCCTCTCTGTATACAGGCAGTGGCATATGTGTGCATGTACCCACCCATATACATCATACACATCCACATGTCCTCTCCCTGCAACACAAATACTCTCACACACACACATATTAGATAAAGCTGATTTTTTTTTGGGGGGGGGGGTGGAGACACCGTCTCTCAACACAGCCCTTGCTGTCTGGAACTCACTATGTAGATCAGGCTGGCCTTGAACCCACTGAGATCCACCACCTCTGCCTCCCAAGCTTGATTAAAGGTGTGCACCACCACTGCCTGGCTGTTAATGTTTTTAAAAATATTTATTTTTTAAATGTATGAATGTTTGCCTGCATTTATGCATGTGTACTAGTGTCTGAGGAGGCCAGAAGAGGGTGTTGGACCCCCTGGAGCCAGAGTTACAGATGGTTATGAGCCTCCGTGTGGTTGCTGGGAATCGAACCTGGGTCCTTTTGCAAGAGCAGCCAGTGCTCTTAATGGCTGAGCCATCTCTCCAGCCCCAGGGTTATTAATATTTTCCTATAACAAAGCTGAGTACTTTCATAGGAGCATCTTACACAGCTATGATCACAGTGTGTTCCCACCAGTGCAGCTGGAGTGGCCCAGCACAGGGCCTGGGAAGTCCCCCTGAGTCTGAACCTCTGTCTGGCCTTCCCAGACCACTCCTAGGTTTCTAAGAAATAGCCCCTGGGTGGTGTTGGTGTACACCTTTAATCCCAGCACTTGGGAGGCAGAGGCAGGTGGATCTCTATGAGTTCAAGGCCAGACTGGTCTACATAGCAAGTTCCAGGACAGCTAGAGCTCCATAGTGAGACCTTGTCTTGAAAAAGAAAAAAAAAAGAAAAAAAGAATGAGAGAGAGAGAGAAAGAGAGAGAGAGAGAGAGAGAGAGAGAGAGAGAGAGAGAGAGAGAAAGAAAGAAAGAAAGAAAGAAAGAAAGAAAGAAAGAAAGAAAGAAAGTTCATTTCCAGCTGGTTATGGTGGCACATGCCTTGGATCCCAGCATTTGGGAGGCAGAAACAGGTGGATCACTGTGAATTCCAGGCCAGCCAGGACTACCTGGTGAGAACCTGTCTAAAAATGAATTTAGGGGCTGGAGAGATTGCTCAGTAGTTAAGAGTACTGGCTGCTCTTCCAGAGGACTAAGATTCACTTCCTAGGAACCATTTGTAACTCTAGTCCCAGGGGATCTGATGTCTTCTGACTTCTGTGGGTACTGTATGTACATGGTGTCCAGACACACATTTGGGAAAAACATAAAAATTTAAGAACATGAGAAAAATTAATTTCATTTTCATATTCTCTAGAGGACCAGGAAGAGCAGAGCAGCCTCCACTCATCCTGCTTTAAATAGAATTCTGATTGGATTCTTTCTGAATACTTCAGTAGCATTTGAGCAAACAAAAACCCTGAGTATCCAGCTGCGGTCTCCCTGAGCACATCACATTCTGCACCTCTTTCTAGTTGGAGGACTCCACAGCCTGTTGCTATGGAAACAGTAGTCAAGTCACTCTTTGACAAAGGACCTCTCCTGGGTCCGAATATATTGTTTCCTTCTGTTTGGTTCGGTATCCATGGAAACCCGCACCTTCTGGACAATCTGCTCTCAGTGGCTGACTGATGAATGGATGGAGGAGAGCAAGTAGCTCTGTGTGAGATGCTCTGCCAGGTGGGCTACAGGGTCTTGTCTCCCCCTTCCTCCCTTCCTCCTCACTCCTCCTCCCAGTCTCTCTCGTCTCTCTCATCTTTGCTGTCTGTCTCCCTTCTCTTCTTGTGGAGTCTCACTGTGTAGCCCAGGCTGGCTTCCACCTCATGATCCTCCTGCTGTAGCCTTTCAGTGGTGGGGTCACAGGCTGGTAGGTTGTGTTTGATCAGATAATTCTAATGAGACCTACATGTTATAGAACTGGCCCATCTTCCAGATAAGCAGGAACAATTTTTTTATAACAACCAAATAACACAATTTTCAGCTGGTGGCACTCTGCTGGAGGCAGACTCTGTTACTGAGCAGAGCTCAGTATGCACGCACAGTGACTTTTCCATAGTACTTTCAAACAACTGTTTTTCACGTTTCTTCCCCACTTCCACTACTGTTCGTATACTATATCCATACGACGTCAAAGCCAAATGATTTTTCTTAAACTTGTGGGAGACAGTTTCCACATCCCCTTCAGCATGAAGGAAACTTGTGGCGTTCTGTCTTGCTCCTTTTGGAGGCTAATCATCACTGGCTGTCTTAATTTGGTCTCTGTTGCTGTGATAAAACATGGACCAAAAGCAGCCTGGGGAGAAAGGGTTTTATTTCACCTTAGAGATCACAGTCCGTCATAGAGGGAAGCAAGGGCGAGGAACTCAAGGTAGGAGCCTGGAGGCAGGAACTGATGTGGAGACTATGGAGGAGTGCTGCTTGCTGGCTTGCTCTCCAGGGCTTGCTTAGGTTGCCCTCTTATGCAGCCCAGGCCCACCTGCACAGGGGTGGCACTGCCCACAGTGGATAGGCATACTCACATCAATCATTAGTCAAGAAAATGCCCCCCAAGGCTGTCTACATCAGTCTGATGGGAGTATTTTCCCAATAGAGACGCCCTCTTCCCAGGTGGGTCTGATTTGTGTCAAGTTGATGAAAATGAATCAGCACCCTGGCCTTCCTGGTGGCCTACTGAATCCAGCAATCTTTTAAATCTCTCAAAGAAACCAATAAGTACAGAGGGTCCCCAAGTTTGAATCAACACCAGTTTCTGCCTCCCACTGTCACTCTGATGGTTGTAAAGGTCACTGGAACCCCCCTTCCCTATCATAGTTCATCATCAGAGGCAGTTAGGGCAGGGATGCAAACAGGTCAGGAACCTGGAGGCAGGAACTGATGCAGAGACCATGGAGAGTACTACTTACTGGCTTGTACATCATGGCTTGCTCAGCCTGCTTTCTTATAGAACCTAGGACTACCAGCCCAGGGGTAGCACCACCCACAATGGGCTGGACCCTCTCACTTCAATCACTAATTAGGAAAATGCCACATAGGCTTGGCCACAGCTTGATCTTATATTATTATTGTTTTTTCGAGGACAGGATTTCTCTGTGTAGCCCTGGCTTTTCTGGAACTCACTTTGTAGATCAGGCTGGCCTCAAGCTCAAAGGGATCTGCCTGCCTCTGCCTCCTGAGTGCTGGGATTAAAGGCGTGTGCCACCACGCCTGGCTCACAGCTTGATCGTGTGGAGGTCCCCTCTCTCAGAGGGCTGTAGTTTATGTCTAGTTGATGTAAACCAGCACAAGCACTGTCCTTCCATTTTTGAAAAATGTACAATAGTTTAGAAGGGCTGACCTGATATGAACAGATTTACTTCTCAGCGCTTCTTGAAGCACACCATAGACAGCAATGAGCAGGGTTGGACAGACTCCCTGCAATGGTGCGTAGTAACATGGCTAGTGTGATGTAAAGGATAACAGACTTTTTATCAGAAGCTTGTATGGTCTTCAGAGCAGGAAACAGAATGAGTCAGTATATTCATTTGCTTGAGGTTAAAAACAAAATTAGTAACAGCCTATAAAAGTGGCCTCTCCAAGTTTGAGAGACAGATGACTCAATGGTTACAAGCACTTCCTGTTCTTCCTGAGGTTCAGGTACCAGCACCCACATGGTGGCTCACAGCTGCTTGTAACTACAGTTGCAGGAGATCCAGTGCTCTCTTCTGGATCAGACATGCATGTGGTGCACAGACAGACATACAGGCAAACACTCATACAACATGAAAAAGGAAACCAAATAAATCTTAAAAAAGAAACAACCCACAGAAAGTGACCTCACTCAGGACCCCTGCCGGCTCATTAGACCACGGAGCTTAGTAGAACTAGATGATTCCTTCTTAGTTCCCAGGCCCTGCCCAGTTGGTGTAGTCTTTTCCGGTGGGCTGTGTCTTTGTTGGCTTTAATGCCTTCTTCATACCTATGCCTGATAGAATCATCTGGGAACTGAGAATCAGCTCTGAGGGCAAGGCACATCATTGCTATTTAGAGTTCCCTAGCAGCCTAATTAAAGTACAGAAATCTAAGAGCAGTTAGGTGGGAATATTTGCAAAATGAATGCATGTTAGTACTCTGCATAGTTACAGGGACCTGTCACTCAGGTATGTGGATATGTTGTTTTTACCAATGGGGGGAAAAACAAAGAAAATTATCTGCATCTCATGACTCTACCCTATTCTTGGCTGAGGTGCTAAGATTTCCCCAGGGATAGAGGGTTTATTTATAAAATTGGGAATCACTCACATTTGAAGCCATAATGCCGTGTATAAAAAGGCACTTTCAGATTAATGAAAAATAAACCAATGTAAAGACAAACTGAAGGAAGGTTGGGGATTTAAAAAATATTTTTTATTAATTCTCTGAAAATATCACGCATGCACCCAACATATTTTCACTATACCTTAGTTTCATTGTACTTAATTCTGGAGTTCTTTGCTGTTAAGGCTGCATCGTCACCATTGGCCGCTCACCAGCCAGCACAGCCGATCTGCACGATGCTCCCTGACCCTTGGAAAAGGGTATGATGTAAATTTCTCTTCTAAGGCTGAGCACCCCATAGACACTTATTTTCTGCACCTTGATTAGTTGTGAGTTTCTGCATTAACCACTGTTCAGTGCACAAAGGAACTTCTCTGATGAGGTCTGAGAGATATACTAATTTATATTATGTAGAGAGATATCTACTTAGAAGACAGTTTGATACTGTTCGTTTAGAAAATAATAGTAGTATGTTCACTCTTGGGGGTCTATGAATTCCAGAGTCCTGGACTCTTGGCCAGATTTATAGTATCAAGCAAATACTTCTTCCCACGGAGCAGGCCTCAAATCCAGCCAGGGAGCAGCTGATTGGCCCATAATCTTTGTGTCACTCGTGCGTCATGGGCATAATCTGCCAGTCATCACTACAGCTTTCAGGGTTCAGTGAATAAAGCTGTCGGTGACTCTTCTCCCCCAGCAGCCTGCATGGTACTTTCTGGTATCACAAAAGCTAGCCAGCAGGGAGGAAGCGTCCCAGTCAGTACCAAGTTGATTCTCCATGTCCTGTGAGCAAAGTAGTCAAAGACAATGGGGTTCTCCAGGACATCCCTACACAACTGTAAGGCAGGTGTTGTGGAATAATCTTTTTTTTTTTTTTTTTTTACACTGTGAAGATGTGTCACTCGGATTGATTTAATAAAAAGCTGAACGGCCAATAGCAAGGCAGGATTTTGGGGGCAGAGAGTACACTGGAAAGAAGGTGGAGTTGACAGCCAGACATGGAGGAAGCATGGGCAGTACAAAATAAAGGTAATAAAGCCACAAGGCAAAAAGCAAATTAATATAAATGGGTTAATTTAAGTTATAGGAGCTAGTTAGAAACAAGCTTATGCTATTGGCCAAGCTTTCATAATTAATAAGTCTCTGTGTCATTATTGGGGAGCTAGTGGTCCCGACAAAAGGTCTGACTGCAGGCAGGTATCCCACACTTGATGTTGAACTTTTTATTTGGTATCCTGTGGCTTTTGGGAACTTTTAGTTTGAAGAATTTTCCAAAGTAAATGTCACAGCATGGACCACTGAGGCCTTAGACACATGAGCACACAGAATGGTTAGCAGGTGGGTAGAGGACACACTGTGTGTTTGGGACACACTGTGAGAACAAGCAACTGCTGCTTCTGTGCCTGTGGAAGTGAGAGGAACTCAAATGGCACCAAGCATCTCCATTAGAGGTTTCTCGAGGAGGTGGCAGCACCGAGCCAGCCCAGGGTCCTTGTGACACTGCCCGGACGGGACAGGTTCAGGGTGCCAACCAGCTGATATTCCTGTTGTTAATCTAGCCAGTGCCTCAGAATACCCGCACCCCCACCTCAGTTAGATGGAGGACATTCAGAAGAAGAAGCCAGTGTGAGAACTAAGCAAACATGTTGCGGGAGAGGGGGAGGGGAGAATAACATCTTATCAAGGCAGGTGAGAATCAGGACCACATATTTCTCCAGAAAATCACCTGGCACCCTGTATTAACACCAGAAGTTCAGACACACTTTACCAGAAAGACCTGGCACCTTGCTTTGCCTAGTGGGGCCGCCACTAATGCTTAAACTATGGAGAAACTAACTATGCTTTAATGTAAATTTAAAAACCATTAATTTCGATTATCTGGAAACTAAGCATGTTTAGGAGAACTTGAGTATGTGAGTTTACTTTTTAGCTTTAAATTTAATGCAATCTAAATACAGATAAAGCATTTCTAGTAAAATTTTAGTACCTTGCTTGAGATGTGCACACTGGATCTTAAAGACTTTGTTCAATAAGGGAATATAAAACATCTCCTTGAAATACTTTTAAATTAATCTTACTCCTTACTGTTTTTCTTTGTTTATTTGTTTGTTTCTTTCTTTTTTAAAACATGATGGCTACTTGGGAATCTTAAATTACATATTATTTGATTGTATCCCACTCCTTTTAGGGAGAGTCTTATTGTAGTTTAGGCTGGTCTAGAACTGTGTAGCTCAGACTGGTCTTGAAATTGGGGCAATTCTCATGCCTCAATGCCCAAGTACTGGGAATATAGTCACAAACCCCCACACCCAGACGGTATTGTTTTCTATGAGACAGCACTGTTGTAAGAATAGGAAGGCACTGGTTTGTAAAGAACATGTATACATACTATTTGAAGTAGCAAACCAGAATTGTGGTACTGGGGATGACCAGCATGGGGATAGACAGAAATGGATATGATTTTAATAAAGAATATACACTGTAGTCAGAAACAGAGGGCAAACACTCACATGTGTAAACTTGCCAAAGAACAAATTTAATTTCTTAAAGTGTGGCTTGATCATATCATATCTCAGCTTGGAAGGGGAAGGCGGGTATCACAGCCCACCTTAGCTGCCTCAAGCATCAAATCCCACCCTTAGCCATGGAGCTACTGACAATTGTTAGCTGCTGGGACAGAAAGAACCAGTGTTTGATAAGAGTGTGGGCTCTATTGAGTTGGCCGTGCCCCAGTGGAAGACCACTCATTGAGGAATATTGGGACAGTACAAATTGATCTTGGTGGGTTTAAAAACAAACAAACAAACAAACAAACAAACAAACAAACCACAAAAGTTGAATGGGAAGGAAGAGGAGTGGATCTGGGAAAAGTTGGGGGGGGGGATGAATATAATCAAAACACATTGAACAAAATTCTCAACCAGTATTTTTTTAAAAAAAATGTGTCTGAAGAGCCAGGCAAAGCAGCCATACCTTTAATCCCAGCACACAGGAGGCAGAGGCTGGTAGGCCTCCATATTTGAGGACATCTTGGTCTATATAGTGACTTCCAGGCCAGGTAGGGCTGCATAGTGACAGCGGCCACTTTATCAGGTGATCTAACTTGGTTATATCTACATGGCCTGGGGACAGTGGAGCAGAGGCAATCAGAAAGAAAACAGAATGCATCTGTGCAGACCACCTGGCTCAATCGGCTGCATCTGTGCAGACCACCTGGCCCAATTGGCTGCGTCTGTGCAGACCACCTGGCCCAATCGGCTGCATCTGTGCAGACCACCTGGCCCAACCAACTTCTAAGGAAGAAAGGTTTATTTGGGCTCACTTTCAGAGGTTTCTGCCCATGATTGACTGGATTTCCAGTATTGTGTCTGTAGCAACATAGTACATTATGGTAGAGGTGGGTAGTGGAAGTGGCTGTCCCACTTTCTGGTGACTGGGAAGTAGAGAAATAGAAAAGGGAGAGATTGGGATCCCAGTGTCCCTCTCAAATGCATACTACCAGCACCTAACTTCTTTGCAGTGGGCTAGGCCTCCTAAAATGTCTCCCACCTTCCAGCAGTGTCACAGGCTGAGAAACAAACGTTCCACACATAAACCTTTGGGAAATATTCAAGATCCGAACTCTAGGGAATGTCTAACTCCATCCCCTCCTTGGTATTATATTATCCTACTTACAGAGTGCCACACACGTGTGTATCCAGATGTTAAAAAAAAAGAAAGAGCCGGGCGGTGGTGACGCACGCCTTTAATCCCAGCATTCAGGAGGCAGAGTCAGGCGGATCTCTGTGAGTTCGAGGCCAGCCTGGACTACCAAGTGAGTTCCAGGAAAGGCGCAAAGCTACACAGAGAAACCCTGTCTCGAAAAACCAAAAAAAAAAAAAAAAAAAAAAAAAAAAAGAAAAAGAAAAAAGAAAAAAAAAAAAAAGAAAAAAAAGTGGGAGGTAGCCCGCAAATACTGGCTCTTTTGTAGTCTCCGATCCCCTGCGTGCTTCTGTGTGTTGGTGTAAACAGAAAGGTGTATACTAATCAATTACCAGTGAGCTCTGTGGCTCTGCTGGCCAGAGAAGCAGGGTGGGCAGAGTGGAGAGAAAGATACTTAGTTATGTTTATACAAAACTACTATATATGTTAGGTTTTTCTATCCCAGTTTTTAACATAATCCTTGTCTTCATTACAAATGCCTATCTTGCAAACTAAAGAGGAAAGCCTGTTGACAAACATGGTAGTAACTGATTTCCCTGAAGCAAGCCAACAGGCTCAGAGAAGAGTTAAACATTCAAGGAATCATAACGACCAAAGACAACAGTTAAAAACAGCTTGGCAGACAGGCACACTAGAAGCAGCAAAGAGGTCCTTTCAGGGATTCTCAGGAATCCCTAGAAAATTCTAGAAAAAAGTCAGTGAGTTAGAAAGCATCAGAGAGAAGACAGTAGCTGCAGCAGACAAAGAACAGACAACATACGAATAATTGACACTCATGATGTGGAACCGTAGGCTGTAATTAAACCTTAAGGAGCACAAAGACATGCAAATGGATTTTCCTAAAGTCTAAAGACTGAGATTGATGTAAATAAAAAATTAGAACTATCTTGATCTATTTACTTCAGGAATAAGAAGTCATGTAACTCCTCCTTCCCCACCAAACATAAAGCAAAAACAACAAATAATTCCAACTATTTATAAGTAGATTATTTTTAAAAAATAGCTCTTGTGCATGATCAGAAGGGAAAACAATAAATCATTTAAGGTGTTGTGTCACCCTTTCCCCATGGAGTCTCTTCCTTTTGAGTCCCTGTTTGACTCGGAAGTGTCTGTGCTGCCCTGCTGACATGTCCCGAATGCTGACTCTCAGGAGGCACGTGTGGTGATGCCAGTGTCTGGATGGCACATGTGGTGATGCTGGTGTCTGGACGCTCAGGAGGCACGTATGGTGATGCTGGTGCCTGGATGGCACGTGTGGTGATGCTGGTGTCTTGCTGATTGATGGAAGAATCAATGAAAGGCATTCCCATCTCAGTCAGCATTGATTTTTCTTCATGGTTGGTCCTTACATGGCTTTTTGACTGAGGACTAATGTTTTACAGTCTTGTCATCAGGAATATAACAAAATTGCACAGTTACAGGCCTATAAATACAGTCTACCCAATGACAGAGACATGGATAACAGGCACCTTGGTAGTCTACTGTATTATTTCTTTGAAGTGTTCACCATTCTCTTCCTGTGACAGGAGAATTCATTTATTGCCACAGATATCATGTCTGTCACAGGACTTACTTTGGCTCATAGTATATAGTGGAAATTAAGAATATCACAACCTTGCAGAAGTTCTGTTGTTATTGCTTGGAGACATGGTCTTGCTAGGTACCCTATGCTGGTTTGGAACTCATAATCTTCCTGTCTCAGTTCCCAAGTGCTGGGATTACAGGAGGGTCCCACCAAATCTAGCTCCTAGCAGAAGTTCCAGGAGCTGTCATGTTGTTTGTGCATGTTCCCCTAAGGTCAGTGAGCTCCACAGGGGCTGCTGCTTTGGCCTGGATACTGGATTAAGCATAGATTAAGTCCACTTTCAGCAATGCGGAGACTCAAAGCTGATGAATGTGCTGAGAATAAGAGACTACTGGGTGCTCAGCCCCAAACCAGACGTTTCTACAAACTTCCTCAAAGCACAGGAGTAGCACACAAACCGGGGGGACAGAAGAGCCAGGGAATGGGGAAGCGTGCTGTGAAATCCTGTCTTCTGGAAACGACTTGGCTCTTCCTTCCTGAACTCACTATAGATATGGTTACTTGCACAAGATCAACATTCCATTGGGCAGCACCAGACTCAGTGGGTTACAGAACAAAGAGAGGACATGAATGTGAGATGGGGCATGTTGAAGGATGTCTGAGGAGAGGGAAGGGAGACTGGGAGTTGGGGGTAGGTGTGATCAAGATACATTATATACATGTGTAAAATTGTCAAAAAACAAATGAAAGATATTCTTAAGAAAATACAGTATTAACTTTAAAAAGATATGACCTGAGTGCTTACAAGTCTCTGAAGTTTATGAGACTTAAATCTTGAAATTGAACATTTCAAACATATGAGGAAAAGATTTGTAAGATGTTGAAGTTTGGGGGAATTATTGCAACATAGGTATACATAAGCTGATTGCTTAGAAGTCTCTAAGTTTATGGACTTATATTGGTTTTCATGTGGCCTGCATGGTTCTCTGAAGGACTCTTAAGAAGAGGGTAGCCAATGAATGGGTCATTGCAGATCAGCCCTCTTTCCCATGATTCAGATAAGTAGAGCAGAGGTGGGATTACTTGAGATGTGTTTAAATCATATCACCTTCAAATACTTAGAGCACTGTAAGAGGGTATGGCCAAGTCATAGCCCAGTTGTTGGGGGCTACCACATATATGCACACATACACATATATTTTCTCATGAAATTCTTGAAAATAGGAAGAGAACATTATTTGGACTGAAGATCACACCTCGGTTCGGGACGTCATCATAGAAGTTCTCCATGGAGAGAGGGTGGGCTAAGAAGGGAAGGGAGGGAGGAGACACTGTCACTCAGTAGGAGTCACTCCAGACTTTCTTCCTTCTTTGCCATTAGAGCTGAGTCCGTGGTGGATTCATCAACCTGTGGCAATAGCTTTCTATGCCCTCCAGAGCAGAAAATCCAGCATCTGCACAGAGAATCCCACTGGATACATGGCTGAGCTCATGGTGTATTGGGGACCCAACTGCAGTTCAGTGTTGATGGGTTCAACAACTCACAGCAGCTCTTCACAGCGTAGAGGCTGAAGTTCGCTCCTGGGATGACCTCATCTGGTCCCTTGGCAACAGTGCTGGTGGGAGCAGAACCAAACCGTTAGTTGGGCCTCAGAGGGCACAGGAGGGTGTAGACAGGGATGCATTGATTTCCTTGTTCCCAGGCAGAGACCCCTCAGAAATTGCATAAATACAAAGCTTATCTAAAAATGTAGGTTGGCCTTTGTCCACTCTATTGTTTTGGTTCTCAATATTCTGGGTGGCCTTGAGGACTCCCCCTATTTATCTCAGAATAGCAGTGACCAGATAGGATCAATTCTTATTAAAACAAAACAAAACAAAGCAAAACACTTGAACAGGGGTTGGAGAGACGAGTAAGAAGTTAAGAGCCCTGGCTGTTCTGGAGGACCCAGGTTCAATTCCCAGCACCCACATGGCAGCTCACAACTGTAACTCTCAGTCCTGAGGGAATCTGATGCCCTCTTCTGGCCTCCATGGGCACTGCATTCACTCAGTGCAAAGACATACAAGCATATACACTCATACACATAAAACCAAAATCTCCAAAAAAAAAAAAAAAACCTGTACATGTGCGGGCACTGATCTTGCAAATCAAAACTGTAGAGGGTGGAGATGCATGGCAAGAGTCAATGGTATCCTAGTCTCTCATCCGCCTTTGCCCTTCACCATGCTGCCAGGATCGCTGGGATTCTTTTGAAAATGAGGCAGTAAAAGGAGGAAAAATGGTAGGTAGCTAGTTAGAAAATAGCAGTCTTGAAGTCATTGATGCTTGATTCTATCCCACGAAATCAGCCTCTGCCCCTACTTCCTATGTCCCTGTTAATTTTGCAGGTGAAAATTAGTGGCAGACAAAGGAAGGGTCCAGTTCACAACTGGACCACCTTAAATTTAAATTCTATATGAAATTCTAGACAGAAGGTCTGCAGGCTGAGGTAGCAGGGTTCTGTTGCTATCTGCCAAAGAAAGGCAATTCCTGGAGAAACATGGCTGTGTTTACATATTTCTTTCTTTAGTTCTTCTTATCTGCTCTGTCACACATTCTCTGTGGGTCCAAGAGTGGGATCTGGTCTTATCTCTGTCCCTGGGTGGAGACAGGACATTTTAAACTGCTTAGGACATCCTGACATCTCTAGTTAGAAGGTTTCTGTAAGGAACAAAGCTTTGCCCTCCCCTTTAAGAACTAACCTAAACAGACCTGCCAATCACCCGGACAGGAAAACACTCCTCAGGAAAGGATTTTAAAATTGCATAAATACAAAGCTTATCTAAAAATGTAGGTTGGAAGTTGTCCACTCTCATCCCTTGAGGCTGCTCCTCTTTACTCTGGAATAAATATTACACTCTGTGTGTCTCATCCAAATTCTTTCAACTGAGATCTCTAGGGCTGTGGACCTGAGGTGAGGCCAGAGTGAGATCCTAGCAGCAATAATTGAGGACACTGGCTTTGTGGACAAGCCTGAAGTTCTTGTCTTGATAATGCCGAGGCTAGTGTTGCTTGAATAGACACAGCCTCAGCAAGACTTCATTGTGTCAAATGCAAAGGGAAAGTTGATTGAGCCTAACTTACATGGTGACTGCAAAGTTTAAGCGAGTTTGTTCACACAAAGTGTATAATGCTATACACTTGTGAGCAGCCTAGGGAAGTGTTTTAGTTGCTAGTTTTCTAGTCTTATCTGAAAAGGAAAGGCACAGGGTTGTCAGAAATACCGTGAGTTTTCTTACATGACAGTTGAAATAACAGTTAAGGAAGCCATGAAAGCAAATGGGTGTGGTCTTTATGCTGGGACTGTAGTATGGCTGTTTGCTCCTAAGATAACATGATCACACTATCTGCCTTTCTGCCCACTGTCATGGAGCAGAGATAAACTTGGCCAGTAGTCATGGCAACCAAGTAAGTGCAGTAATACCATGATAGCTAGGTCTATGGTAATACTAAGAGATCAATTAGCATTCCCTATAAGAAGATGGGGGAGGAAGGTCAAGAAGTTTTTACCTGGGATCTCATCTACCACTTCCCACCTCTCAACCGCATGCAGTTTTGGGAGGTGCTAGAATATGCATCACATGGAAGGTTAACTGAAGGTGGGACCCTATGACACAGTAAGTCATCACCCTTACTGGCATGAGACTTTTCATTGATACTACCATTTTGGGGCTACCCACACTTCTGGAAGGAAGCCTACTAATCTCACTGGTTCACCGAGCAGGCAGGGCTTTGAGGAACTGTACACTTTGTCTATTGTCTGTGCCCTACCTGGAGTGAATAGATACTTGCCCACATCTCCCCCAGGAAAAGACACACAACAGTTGGATTTATTATTACTAAGAGATCACAGCATAATAAAAAAGTACCTGTTCAACAGATTTTGGCAACAAGACACCACTTCCGTTGTGTTGCTGAGTAAATTGGTGTTCTCTAGAATGCGATGGCAGTTGACATCTACGGGGGTGCTAGAGAGTATGCCTGGAAAGGAACAGAGTGCCATTTATTGTCATAATTTACAGAACGCGCCTTCTGTTCTCAGCGTCTCCACTCCATCCCACGCATTTCACTTTACAGTGTGCTTAGCCCTGCTCTGGTTCTCAGCTTTCTGAGGCAGCATATGCTGCACATGCAGCCTGGAAGCCTGCCTCCCTGAAAGATGCTATCCTGTGGGCACCCAGGGCATGGAGGATGAATGTCATACCCGCGATACAGGCTGTCATGAAGCAGGCAATGGTCCCTGCAATCAGGGCTCTCATTGCTCCAGAGGCAATGTCACGCTTTCTGGATGGAGCTATGGATGCTGGAAGAGAAAGAGGCATTTGAGATTAGGTCGATTAGAAACCCAGATTTATAGCTTCTGATAACTCTTTTGTGACTGGACTCTCAGGTCAATTGAAAAGAAACAAGTCATAAAATTATCCAAAGGGCCCAAAGAGCACTGAGAACACAGCAATGTCAATGGGTTACCAGGAATAATCAATCAGCAAGATGATGGATGTCTAGTTAGCTGTCGCCATCTATGTCTACATCCATGGCAGACATCAGTAACAAATGAGAGCATCTTCTATAGCAAACTTCCATGGGCCCCAGAATTCCCCTTCAGATAGCTGTTATAAATCTATGAGCATTGGTAACCAAGAGACTGATGATATTGGCTTGAGAGAAGTATCTATGTGTTGGAACATATTTATCTTGAATACTAGAGTGTGCATAAGAAAACTGTAGTCCAGAGCAAGGATAAAACATAGACCCTAGAAGACTTTACTGTTGAAGAGCCATTTTCCCTGACACAACATTATAGAGCAGGATGGACTCATAAAGTCACAACTGTTGTTGAAGAATATTCTTTTCACTTACTTAGTCCGCCGATCACTATTCCTAGGGAACCAAAATTGGCAAAACCACAGAGGGCATAAGTTGCAATGGTTTCCGAACGAATCTGTAAGCAAGCATAAACACTGATGTGCACATGATCTGACACACCTTTAGAAATCTGACACCCCAACTGGGCTTCATTGGCTACAAAATTAATGTTGATAAATAAGTACACACTGTAGACTATCTAATAACCATTGATGGTTTCTTTGTGCTCTTGAATTTTGAGGGAGAGTGGAAAGAAGGTGTAGATTCAAGGAACACTGACAACAGACTGAGAATTAGTGGATTTGACATCTAGAAATGCTACTTCCTGTTTATTAATAACTTCTAATATTCCATATGACTTGGTCACCAAGTTATAACAGACACAGTACTAGTTGGTGGAGATAAGAAGTTGGTCTCAGAAAATATTTACACTATATTTATCTGACAAAAGACTTACTTGGAATATGTAAAGAGCTGCTATAATTAAAAAAGAAGACTATTGTCCAAGTTTTGGATACATTGCTACAAAAGATATGTAAATGGGTAATAAGCATATGGAACGATGCTCAGTGTTAGTCACCAGGGACGCCAACCACTGTATGGAGAGCCAAAATAAATCCTTCTTTAAGTTGATTTATTTTAGGTATTTTGTCAGTTACTGAAAGAGCTAAAATTAAAAAACAGAGACTGCCTATACTAAGTATGTCAGGATGTAAAGCATCTGGGATGCTTATGCATTGCCTTTAGGAATGTTATACAATGTGCTCTCCTGGTAAACCAGTGGAGTCTCACTGAGGTCACACATGCTGCACAAAAGTCATTATTATGGTAGATCTCGAAGCTTGTGTTAAAGGCCTGGTCCTCAGCGTAGCAGTGTTTAGAAGTGGGGTCTTCGGGAGATATTTGGCTTCATGAGTTGGATTGCTCCCTTTATGGATTCATAGCTCGATGGGTTTGGAGGAAGGGGTTTGTTGTAATACTGAACCTTTTCTTTAGATTCCTGACCTACACCATGAACATGCCTTACCATTACCAGCAACCATAATGAAACCTTTAAACAGCGGTTCTGAGTAAACCTTTTGATTTATCTCAGGTATTTTGTCACAATAATGAAAAGTGATTAATACAGTCATCTACAGTGGAAAAAAAAAAGTCATTAGTTGCCAATAGACCTATGGGGTGGTGGTGGTGTTGTCTTTTAATGGCCATAAGGGAAATTAATTAATTATATCAGTAAACAGGAACTCTTGAGCTGTAACAGGAGCTTCCTTACAGTCTAGCCTGCCTTTGTTCTTCAGCTCAGACAATCCCAGGAGAATGTTAGGGTGTCCATTTGGAAATGCAAGAGTGGGTAGCCTTTCCTGGGGCAGTGGGAAGACCAAAGTGAATTAGCGAAAGGGGGCGTGTGGGGCTGGCTCTGTTCCTATGCAAGGCTGCAAGGTCTGTGACTGTCTCTCAGGTTGGAGGGTCCAGCACAGAAGTTTCTGCCGATTGGTGAGTCACTGCTTCTGCAGAGCACACTGTTTCTCCAGAGCACACTGCTTCTTCAGAGCACACTACTTCTGCAGAGCACACTGCTTCTGCAGAGCACACTGTTTCTCCAGAGCACACTGCTTCTCCAGAGCACACTGCTTCTCTGGAGCACACTACTTCTGCAGAGCACACTGCTTCTCCACAGCACACTGCTTCTCCAGAGCACACTGCTTCTGCAGAGCACACTGCTTCTCTGGAGCACACTACTTCTGCAGAGCACACTGCTTCTCCAGAGCACACTGTTTCTCCAGAGCACACTGTTTCTGCAGAGCACACTGCTTCTTCAGAGCACACTACTTCTGCAGAGCACACTGCTTCTTCAGAGCACACTACTTCTGCAGAGCACACTGCTTCTGCAGAGCACACTGCTTCTCCGGAGCACACTGCTTCTCTAGAGCACACTGCTTCTCCGGAGCACACCTCTTCTCCAGAGCACACGGCTTCTCTGGAGCATACTGCTTCTGCAGAGCACACTGCTTCTCTGGAGCACACTGGTTCTCTAGAGTACACTGCTTCTCTCGAGCATACTACTTCTCAGGAGCACACTACTTCTCAGGAGCACACTGCTTCTCTGGAGCACACTGCTTCTGCAGAGCACACTGTTTCTCCAGAGCACACTGCTTCTCCGGAGCACACTACTTCTGCAGAGCACACTGCTTCTTTGGAGCACACTGCTTCTGTAGAGCACACTGCTTCTCTGGAGAACACTGCTTTTGTAGACCACATCCAACCTGGCAAAGGCACTGTTGAGGTCAAACTGAGGACTTCCTGGAGCCATTGAACATTATATAAAACAGTGGGGTTCCAGACTGACCCTTGTTCTGAGAGATTCCATTTCACAAACAGCATTTGACTCTATATTGAGTGTGAACACAGGATGATTATACTTGGTGGACACTGAAAACAGCTCCACCTGCCTGGCACCATCAATGAGGCCCAGACTAAGTCACTTATCCTAAAAGGAAAAAGAGTGTTACCTATATGCTTATCAGAGTAAGTATGGCATATGCACATATCAGCATCACACCAAGAACCAGGCCTGAGAGGTCCCTGGACAAAGATTGAGGAAAATATGCAGCACCTTGACCCAGACCCCATAGGAGACATCTAACACTTTAGTGCTCATTGCTGGCAGAGGTGTGTGCAGACGTGGCTGTGTATAGTTTTATCAGAAGTAGAAAAGGAGGCTGGGATGATGCCACTTTCTTTTGCCCCCAAACTCAAATGATTGTGCAGTGGAACGAGATGGGCTGTACTAAGAAGATAATGGTCTCCCGTGTGTGAGCCAAGATGCTCAGAAATTTGGAGTAACTGCTTTTCCCAGTGTGACTCAATAATAGCAGAACTGTTTTCACATGGACCCTGTGTGCCTGCCTTCAGCTGGACTCACTCCCAAATGGAATCATCTCTACAATTGGGGCCCCGCCTTCCCAATAGGCTTTTCAGAGAACCAATTAGTTTTGCCAGAACTGGCAGCTTGCTCATTAACAAAAGCACTTTCTCCTGGCAATGGGTAAGTAGAAAAAAACATGTCAGTTAATTTAGCCTATTGTTTACTCTGGGCAGGGAAACAAATGCTTTAGATGGCATCCAGACAATGAGGATAGCTGTCCGTGTCCCACTGTCAGGTTACCTGAAAAATGAACAGTGGGGACAGAAGACCCACGACCCCCAATGCTATCAGATTGGTGGGGCAGTGCCCCTGCCAAAGTCATTGACATGAGGATGCCTGGGGCAGTCACTCCACTTATATACTCCATGTTTGGTTTTGGGGAGTTCAGGGAGGAAGTGGTGGTCTCTGGGTGAGTATCTAAATACTGGGCAATAAGCTTTAATGCTGGGGACATTAACTCCAAATGTGTTGTTTCAGAGAGAGACAGAGATGGTTAGAAATGCCCATTTCTCTTACTTCTTTATGTGATGATTCTGATCTTTGGAGGGAAATAAATTGGTCATTCAGCTGCAAATACTTCTTCATCCTAGTTAAGTTCCACACTCCATCAAAGCCTAAGACATGACTGCCTCTTTGCATGATGATGGGGTGACTGACCCCAGGTTTCCATTACAGACGGAAGCATTTTATCTCCCCTCCTCCCTGTCACAGTGGCAATTGTGCCTCATTATCTTTCGAGGGTGATAAGGTGCAGAGGGACATGTAGTCAGTTTCTCAGAACCCGTGATGCTAGAAGAGGCCTTCATGATCAACTATCAGCTCCAAGAAGGTAAGACCTGCTGTACTGAGTATCTTCCACAGGCCTCTGTGCTGAAGGTGGGAGTTGACAGAACCTTCAGGAGGTGTGAGGACAAATCTACTTGACACACCCTTCCTTGCGAAGAGGGACCCTCAACTGAAGAATTGCCTATATCAGTTGGCCTGTGGCATGTTTGTGGGGTATTTTCTTCATTGCTAATTGATGTAGGAAGGCTCAGCCCACTGTGGGCCGTACCATTTCTAGGCAGGTGGACTGTGTAAAAAGGTGCTGAATGTGAGCCCGAAAGCAGCCAGTAAATAGTGTTCCTCCATGGTCTCTGCCTCCAGGTTCCTTCCCTTGGCTTCTCTCAGTCATGAACTTTCCTGAATATGTAAGCTGAACGAAACCTCCTCTTTCCCAAGTTGCTTTTGGTCATGGTATTTATCACAGCAACAGAAAAGCAATCTAGGACAGGAAATCAGGTCCAGGAAAGGAAGGTCCCGGACCATGCCCTTGAAGGGGATATTGGGACTCTGTCCTCTCCTCTTCCTCTCTCTTTACCCACCAGTTTCTTTGTGGTGAACAGTCCTTCCCTGCTGTATGCTCCCACCTCGGTGAACTGCTTTGTACAGAAGAGCAACAAGGTTGGGAACAAGAAGCTCTGAAATTGTGAGCCAAGAGGAGCTGCCTTAAGTTGCCTACCTTGGGTGTTGTGTTACCATAACACAAAGGTGACTAGCAGAGGCCAGTGGTGTCCTGGTGTTGTTACCTTAGTACCCGCCACTTTGAGCATAGAGGGCACTGGATAAATCTGGGCACCAATGCCAGTCTCAGCTCATATGAGCCTAGGTCTGTGTTTATAGTCTTTAATTCCCTCCCTCTTCTCCCCCTCCCTCTGTCCCTCCTTCCCTCTCTTTCTTCCTTTCTCCACACAAATATCACATGGTCAAGATAACATGACTGCAAATTATGCTGTGCTCATTATAAGCTCTACAAGATCAAGGTTTTGGACTGTTCTCTTCTACTATCACTCAAGTTTCCGACAGACAGAGGAACAAATCACAATGTATTTATGTGATAATTATACACACCGACATATATTGCTGCACGCCATTCACAAATTTGGGTCCAGCTGCTTTTCTCAAATTGATCCATTTTGAGAGGTGGTCATAAGCCACAAATTCATTGAAGAATGTCTTGTAACCTATGAGTTTGGCGACCATAAAGCTGTCTTGCCAGTCGACTCCCATCATGAAGGAAAAGGGCATGAAGATGTAGGAACAAAGGAACTGCAAGAGACAGAGGTGTTGACATTGATTAAACAGCAGTTTGCCTCTAATTCTGCCACCCGCCCCTTAGTGACTGGGGTGTTCCTGTCTCTTCTGGGCACAAGGAACCCCTTACATTCAGCTGCCCGTCTTTATATATCAGGAGCATGTGGGTGGTCCTCAACAAAACAGGTGCCAAGGCTTGATTCTCATGTAGTGGCATCAATGGGTACATGGCCCTTAAAAATCAATGAGTGTCTTTCTTATATTGCATTAGTTCTCTGTGGAATCAATTAATTTGAGAGAGTACTTGTTTAAAGGCAGTCAGCTCCTCGGTTCCCCTTCCATTTTGAATGTGCCTTTTTCTCTTCTCTGTCTTGCATGGGTCTGCATGTGACCCTCACCAGATACAATCCCCCCACTGTGGATCTCAGCCTTCAGAAAGTTAAACAAGCCTTTTTTCTTTATAAGCTTCCTAATCAAGTGTCCTGTCATAGCGTAGAAAGCATACTAAAGCAGGAATTGGGTTAGAACTGGGTCATTAGAATAGCATGTATTCGTGGGAAGAGGTCAGCAGAGATTGACTGCTCTGGGGGAGAGAGGGTGACAGAAGACAGCGCAGGGCGGGATGATGGGGGTGACCGACATGTGTCTATAGTGTATGAGGGAGCACAAGATAATTGGTTGGGGAAGGCTGCTACACTTTCATGACTTGTTTCCTGGGCCTAGGTCTCACTCTGTAGCCCACACTTGGCAATCCCTGTCTTGGCCTCCTAAGTGATGGGATTAAAGACATGAGCTATCATACCTGGTTCCTAAACTTAAACAAAGATAGAAACAAAACATGACAGAATCATACCTCGAAACTCAACTGTGGGTAGTCGAACATGTTTCCAAACCAGGACAGAGCCGAGTTCACAAAAGACAATAAGGCCAGGAAGGCGATCAGATTCACAGCAATGTTTGCTACCAGGGGAATGGACGAGGATGCACCCTGTGTTGCTGCCTCCAGGAAATTTCTTGAATCACTTCATCAAAAAATGGGAATTCCAGAATTACCACAGAGTATCTCTGGATGGATACTTCAGCACAGCAATGGCCCAATCATGGTTGCTGAGTAAGAGGTGAACCCCTAGACACATGCCTTCGTCAGAGTACTCAGTCACTTACAGCCTCAAAATCATCATGGGGCTTAGAATTGTTGACTCTCAGTGGTGGGGATGTGGGACTCCACTCTACTTCATGCACACTAAGTATACATACCCATTCCCACCCCTAATCCAATAGTGCTTTTTAAATTGGGGACATTTATAATTAAAAAAAAACAAGAAGTGACAAAATTGTATAAGTTTAAAAGCTATTTATCAAAAATAGCACCAGGGAATATTTATAAAATCTCCTAGCTCTAAAAACTAGCAGTTGAAAGAAAGCCTGTATCACTGCCACATCGTTTAAGATCACTGGGCAGTGGTGGCGCACGCCTTTAATCTCAGCACTCGGGAGGTAGAGGCAGGCGGATCTCTGTGAGTTTGAGGCCAGCCTGGTCTACAGAGCTTGTTTCAGGACAGCCAAGGCTACATGAAGAAACCTTGTCTTAAGCCCCTCCCCCCAAAAAAGATTGAATCTCTCTGTGGGCTCATCTCTGACTTTCCATTTACCCCTGTAATCTCAGAAGCCTACCCCTAAATCTATCCACCCCTCCATTTTCTTTATCACTCACCTACATGGCTGTATCCTTACATAACATACCTTATGTAATATACTAAGCAAATCTTCATGGTCTGACTCAAAGTGGAACCTTCAGGATGCTATTCTTTATCCCAATTATTTAGACCAAAAGTGTTTCCTATTTTGGTGTTTGGGATTGTTGCATTATCCATAACAAAGGAGTCTTGCAGAAGGAGGGTAAGGCTTAAAATGTAACTATATAACTGATATCTCATATATACCTAATACACATGACTTGAGAGTAATTAAATATTTATTTATTTGCTATTACTTTTTGTGTGAGCATAATGTGTATGGCCGAGGTCATAGGACAACTCTGTGGAGTTACTTCTCTCCTTCCACTCTGGGAATCAAACGCAGTTCTCCAGGTTTGTATAATGAGTGGCTTTACCTGCCAAGCCCTCCTGCAAGCCCTATACAATATCTTAAATAACCCGTGCCTAAAACAGAGCTGGGCAGCATGGATTTTCCACTGGTGGCATCGTGACAGAACTCACAATGTTTCAGATTTCAGAGCGGTTTTGGTTTCAGATTTCTGGGTTAGGGATGCCAACCCTTTATTTAATCCTTTTGACAAGTTGTTTTCATACTTCTGGTTATGACTATTTCCATGTGAATAAGGGATGAAGCTCAGACACGCTTTGGTTAAATTATGTGAAGTATGAGATACTTATAAATATCTTAGCTCCTGCAGTCCCTCTGCCACTTTTTATTTCTTTTTCATAGAGCAGAGGAAAATGAAGCAGCTTTTTTATTTTTCCACAAGGGACCTTGGAAACAGTCACCTGTGACTTCCCAACAGTGTTAGAGCAGGGCTCAGGGAACACTGGGTGTATTTGCTCGGAATCACCTTTATCACAGGCACTTAAGAAGCAGATGTTTGAAAAGGCTCTCCTGAGTATGGAGTTTGTTTTGTTCCTTAAACTCTAAGAAGTAACTGTGAAATTAAATGTAATACCATTCTGATGCCAAGATTGGCTGTGCTTTCTTTCTATTATCAAAGTTGATTTTGGCGTCCCTAGCCTGTACAATTATTAATTAGGGGGTTGGGGATTTAGCTCAGTGGTAGAGTGCTTGCCTAGCAAGCACAAGGCCCTGGGTTCGGTCCTCAGCTCTGGAAAATTGAAAAAAAAAATTATTAATTAGGTGACATGTCAACTTACCCACTTTCAATTTTCATGGCATTCTTGAGGGTTACTTTGGGTTTTTCTGTTTCAGGCCAGAAGAGTTTGGCCACAGCCAGGGATGCCGGCGCCGACATGACTGAGGCAGTTAGCAAGTGTGTGGCTGACACCTGTGGTGGAGAAGGAAGAGGCTGATCTTGGGCCAGAGATTAGTGTTTCCTAGGAGGTCTGGAACTACAGCCACTCCCAGTCCTGCTGGGAGTAGAGGACAAGACAGGAATTCATGTCACTTGACACCTCCTTGGGAAAAGCACGAAACTTAAATCTGATTATTTGGGATGAGAACTAATCCTGCATTGTAAGAATTTTCAAAGACTTCTCAACTCCTCTGCTGTCTCTGAACATTCAGCTGGCCCTACAGTCCATATTCTGTCACATTCCCAGTTCAGATGGGGGTGTGCGAGGCGGAAGGAACGTGGAGAAAGGACAGAGATGGGCAGTCCCTACGCTTCCTGCCTCTTCTTTCTTTACACACCATTAACTCACCCTCTCTCTCTTTGTTGTGTAAAATATTTCTCCTTTTCTTGTTGCATGTCTAGTCCCTTCTCACCTATTCCACACTGGAATTGTTCTGGATTTTCTCCCCTTCGGCGAGGGCTCATCTTGGTTGTCAACTTGACTTGTGGTGGTTTGAAAGAAAACGGCACCCAAAGGGAGAGGTGCTATTAGGGGGTGTGGCCTTGTTGGAGTAGGTGTGGCCTTGTTGGAGTAGGTGTGTCACTGTGGAGGCAGGTTTGAGGTCTCATATATGCTCAAGATACTGCCCAGTGTCTCAGACCACTTCCTGTTGCCTACAAGATGTAGGACTCTAAGCTACTTCTCCAGCACCATGTCTGCCTGCACACCACCATGTCCCACCATGATGATAATGGACTAAACCTCTGAAAATATAAGCCACCCCAATGAAATGTTTTTCCTTTATAGGAGTTGTCACTGTCATGGTGTCTCTTTACAGTAATAGAAACCCTAATCAAGATACTACATCTAGCATAAACTAAAACCCAGGCCTCTCAGGCCACTCCTGTGAGTGATTTTCTTGATCAGATTATTTGAAGCAGAATGATTCATACTAACTGTGGACCTCACTTTCAGCCCAGGTGAAAGGACATGGAAGCCAGCTTTGCTTTTTGCCTGTCTGCTCTCACTCTCAATGGTGAGTCCATCTATCTGTTTGCTGTGGCATTCTTCCACTGGCATTACAACCCACTTCATCTGTCTTCCAATGTAAACTGAAAGACCAGCTGCTTGCCAGGGATCCTCTAGGTCTTCAATACCAGGTTGGGACTGCTGAGACAGCCAGCCTCATGGACTGAACAACTACTGTACTCATGGCCTCTTTAGTGTAAGACAGTCATTGTTGAACTGCCTGGACCATATCCTATAAGCCAGTCTAATAGATCATATCTACATATGTACACACACACACACACACACACACACACACACACACACACACACACCATTCTATCAGTTCGGTTCCTTTAGAGAATCCTGACTATATTTTCAGAGTCCCAGAAACAGTGTCTTTCCCACTCCCATTACCATTACACCTAGCTCATTGATGAAGACCGCGTTCCTACCTACAGCAGGGGAGGGTGACCATTTGTGAACTTCATAGATTGCTTATTCTCATAGCAACCCATGATTTTTCCCCCTTTTCCTACTACTGGGTTCTCCCAGGTCTTTGTGAAGATCTGGGATGAAGTTCACATATCTTCTAAGAAATCCTGATGCATACTGCATTGCTAATTTCCCTGCTAGGTTCTGCATCAATGTGGGGCCACAGCATATCCCAGCCTTAAAAAGTGGTCACCAAGCCGGGCGGTGGTGGCGCACGCCTTTAATCCCAGCACTCGGGAGGCAGAGCCAGGTGGATCTCTGTGAGTTCGAGGCCAGCCTGGGCTACCCAGTGAGTTCCAGGAGAGGCGCAAAGCTACACAGAGAAACCCTGTCTCGAAAAACCAAAAAAAAAAAAAAAAAAAAAAAAAAAAAAAAAAAAAAAAAAAAAGTGGTCACCAGCTCTTAGAATTTGGGTTTGCCAAAAAATATTGATGACTAGGTCTCATTCCAAGAAATTCTTGTTTAATTACTCATGGGTGTGTGCCAGAAAATAAATTTCCAGGGGACCCTAATGAATCAAGGTTTAAGAACACTGCTCTGCATAAGAAGCCCTTTCCAAAGGGCCAGGTAAATATATTTGGCTTTGATGGTCAAACTATTCAACCACACAAAACAAAAGAATAGGAAAATCTAGTTTTCGACAAAGCCTTCTAGAAAAATGTAGCGGGATCTAGATTTGGCTCATGGGATATGATTTGCTTACCCTTGGTTTAGACCAGGGTTCTTACAACTTCCTAATGCTGTGACCCTTTAATACAGTTCTTCAGGTTGTGGTGACCCCCAACCATAAAATTATTTTCAATGCTACTTCATAACTGTAATTTTGCTACTGGTAGGAATTGTAATGTAAACGTCTGTGTTTTCCAATGGTCTTAGGTGGTCCCTGTGAAAGGATCATTCACTGCCCCAAAGGGGTCATGATCCGCAGGTTGAGAATCACTGGTTTGGACTGTCTTTAGACAAATAACCTTGTCATGTACTATCACTTTGTTGTGGTTAGGTATAATTGTAGGAAGGTGGCAGGAATATGACAGCGAAGCCCTCAGTCTCCTTGGGGTCACTATGTTCAAATGCCAAAGCAACAATGTCTTCTTTTGTCATGCTAACAAGGGGGATGCTTTCTTGGTGTCATTTTCCAACAGCAACAAGAAAGAAAAAGAAACAATAAATAAAAAGTGGGAGATCGAATTTACTTCAGTTAGTTATATACCAAACATTCTTACCCCAAAAGAGATGTAGGCACCCAATACGCTTCCAGCGATCGTAGCAAAGCCAGCTGTCATAATGGCATGGAGTTCTGACCTGGTGACATGTGGTAAATATGGTTGGACCAGTAGTGGAGACTCTGTCTGGAAACAAATATTAAATGTTAAATGTTAGCTTTCAGGTGCTTAATGCTGTATTCCCTATTGCAGTTGTTAGAGACTCTTAGACCGTCTCCAGTGTCACCAAGAACTCTGGAAATGCAAGTCCTCCAGCTGGAGTCAGAAACGCTAAGGTTGCCCTGCCCCAAGTCTGTCCTTTGACAGCTTTCCAGGTGATTCCTGAAGACTGGTCAAGTAACTCCACCTAGTAGTCTGTCCTTATAGACTGGGGATTTCCAAACCACTGTAACTTTCCGTCTTCCAGGTTGATCTTGACAGAATCATATATGTTTTGTAGAAATAGAGACCATTATGGAAAAAAGAACAGCATCAGGTACCTCTAGACCCCTTCATAATTAAGACTCTGACAGGCCAGGGTGTAGCGGAACAGGCATGAATCTCATTACAGAGGCCGGCAGCCTGCAATGCAGGGCTCCATCAATAACAGCAGCACTTTGGGCATATTAACTATTAAAGTGAGCGCCACAGACACATGCATGCAGCTTTACAATTTTCTGTTCATTATTTTTAATTGTTCTGTGAGATTGGATGTGTTGGGTCTCAATTTACAGACTACTTAGGAGTCCAGTACGTGAGACCTTTTACCCCACAGGTACTAGCCATCATCTCAAGACTGTACCTTAATTAGTCCTGAGAGATTTTATGACTATAATTATTATAATTTCAGCTCCCAGGGAAGGAAGCATTTTACCACCACACACACTAAAGACGGCTTCAGGCTAGTGAGTCAGCCTTACCAAGAAGGCTCAGCCTGCCTTGAGCAGTTGCAAGCCTGGGATTTGGGACTATGTATTTTCTGTGGCATGATTTTTGCTTCAAGTCCACTTTCTTTGGGCAGTGTTGCTGGCAGCATTGTGGGATTTCATTTTCCCTGAAGCTATGTATCTAGAGTAGTGCAGCTCAGTGGCATTCCTAATCTCTCCATTCCTTATGGTTGCTCCAGTGTTGAAGGATTACATTTCTTGGTTTAAATGAGCTTCAAGCAAAAGGGTATTTGTTCATCTGATGGATTAGGAAAGTGAGAATCATAGCCTTAAAGTTTATCTTTGATGAGAAGAAAAAACCCTGAAAGCATTTTCTGCAGGCTCAGCAAAGGTGGATGGCTGAACATGTCATGGATGAGACTGGTTTACGTGTCAATAGGACTGTTGGTGGCAGCTTTTCTCTGTCCTCTTCACTGCCACAGGCATTGCAGAGAGGACCGTGAGGGTCCCTATTTACTATCTGCAGCTCAGACAGTGAAATCCATCTGAGGTGAACAGCTAGCTACTTACTACCCTCTGCAGACTTGACCAAAGGCCTCAATGGATAAAAGATTTGTGGAGAATGTGTACACGAGAAGCCCTATGATTTGATAAAAATAATGGTGTTGTCTCTCTGAGCTTTCAATAACTTAATTCCATACTAGCATAATCTCCTTCCCTTTCCCTTCCTCTTTCTACACACACACACACACACACACACACACACACACACACACGAAGGCACACATACTTGCACATACACGATACTAGGGATTTCTTATTTTATACTCTTCACTCTACCCTAAAGAGATGATGCATCCATGGGCATCTTCATCTGCTTTGGAAAGAGAGCATCCCTATCAGCAGCTGCTTTGCTTTGCTTAGTTTTTGTTATTACAACTTACCTGCCCAACAAATATGTTGCCAGCAGCAACTACAGACTCAATGGGAGATGACCCCATAGTGACAAGCATTAACCATCCAACCTAAAGAGAAGAAAAGGACAAAGTTAGCAAAGACTTACCAGTCGGCTAAAAACTGAATCTGCGTTAAAGACACTGGGCTCTTTAACGGCTGATGGTAGGTTGGTGATGGGCTAAACATGTGTAGAACTCCTCCAGCCACAGAGCCAATCCACCAAGTCCTCCCACTCTACATCTGCACTACTGTATCTACTGTTGAGCACTATAGAAATGGGTTTCTGTAGATTAAATAAAAGTAATGAATAAATAATTGCTACCATTGACAGAAACTTTTTCTGTGGTCCAAGAATGACTATAAGCACATTTTTGGGGTTCCTCTTTTGTGATGGCTTCATCGGATAGTTAGATCTAGAGAGGCCTCCAAATGTCTACACATGAAATGTCTGGTACACAGCCACAGTGTTATTGGGAAGTGGTCACTTTTAAGGGGTGGGACTTAAGGGGAGGCCAGAAGTTGTTGGAAGGCGCTCTTGGGGAGATCCGGGGATTCAGTCGGTCTCCCTCTATTTTGCTTTCTAGGCATGAGGCCAGCATTTTGCTCCACCTGACACTCCTTTACCTTTTATTTATGTATGTGTATGTTTTGTGTGGCTGTAGGCCACGTGTGTGCACATGCCTACAGAGGCCAGAAGAGGAGGTCAGTGGAGCTGATTGTGAGCCCTGGTTGTGAGTGATGGCAGCTGAACTCAGGCAGAGCAGAAAGTGTTCTTAGCAACTGTGCCCCCTCTCTAGCTCCCTTGTGTGCTGATAAATATGAGGACTCAATTGTTGGGGCACAAGAATATGACTAACTTGCTTTAAAAAATTCTATGCTTATAAAACTCTTTACAGAGCGAAAGCAACTTCTTTTTGTTTCTATTTCTGTACCATCTGCAAGGCCTGGAGGACCTTTGGTACCCCAGTGGGAAGCCCTGACTATGGGCCTGTGTAGAAACCACCAGGAGAAATAATGCTGCTTCCCTGGCAGGCACCTGACCTCTGTCCCCTCGCTGCAGAAGTAACTTTTATGGATTCATGGAGATATCCAGTGAGTTGCAAGTCAAAGTCCCTTTGAAGGTTCCTGAGGTAAAGTTCTTGATATGAACACATGAAGGATTATGGGATGGGACTTAAGAACTTAGATGGTGGTAGAGGAGAGTCTTTGTAGAAAGAATGGGATACACTATAAATGCCCGAATAACGTGTGTTAGGACTTTGAATCTGAACTAACTCTACATCAGCCAAGTGTACCCCAGCAAAGTCTGAGTTCAAGAGAGAGAGGTCATTTTCAACAGCCCTGCATCCCAGTACCTTCCTGATGATCCATTGCATCAGCCCCACATAGTAGAGCACAGACATCACGGTGCTGAAGAAAACCACGATTGGCAGGACCTGTGGGTGGGATGGGGGCACAAACGTGGTCACTGGTCAATGCAAAAGGTACCATGAGTTTCCTATTAAGCTTCCCCTCTGCCTCCCTTTTGGCCCTCGAAACATCACAATAGAAGCAAAGTCCCTCTGAACTAAAAAGACTGCTTCCATCCAGCGGTTGCCCTCTGGACAGCCTCCAACTCTTTAGTTCTTTATTGAGGTAGTTTGGATGTGTCTCCTAAAGTCCACGTGGTGGATATTTAAATATTTCCTAAATTCAATGGTGATATGTCTGGGATGGAGTCTTTGGGAAGTAATTAAGATTAGAGGAAGTCGGGGACAGGAGAGATGGCTCAGTGGTTAAGGACACTTTCTACTCTTGCAGAGGATACAATTACTACATGGCAATTGCCTATGACTCCAGTCCCATGAGATTTAATGTCTTCCTTTGGCCTCTGTGGGCACTGTATGCATGTGATGGATATACATACATGCAAAAAAAACACTCATACCCATTAAATAAAATAAATACAGAAAAAAGATTAGATTAAGTCATTAAAATGGGATGCCCATAACAGAAGTAATGGCTCCCTTCTTGGACCCTGCCCCTGCTCTACCTCACCCTTCCCCCACAATCCGTAGCTAATTGGTCAGAGGCAAGATGCCCGAAAAATTTGTGCAAGATCTAATTTAGAAAAATCTATTAATAATACCCCTAAAAACACATTTTGTCTCAGCATTAGTGTGCTTTTCATTTAAATAAGCAGGCAGAGAAAAGGTGTCTGGAATTACCTTAAATGCGAAGAAGTGGTCTGTATACTTCTCACCGAAGACAAACATAGCTCCAGTATCAGTGTACCCCAGAAATGTCTGAGTCCAAGAGAGAGAGAGAGGTCATTACAAACCATGAACCAGTACTACGAGCCACAGATGAACCTGAGGCCCTGCAGAGGATGGATGGGACCAGCAAACTCATTAAGCAGACTTGGGAAGTTAATATTCTCAGCATTGATCCTCTAGTGAGTGCTATGAATTCCTTCTTTTGAATCATCCCTACATGTAGACTTCCCGCCATTTCTGACACTTAGTCTGACTTGCATGGACTGTGGTCATCAGCTCCAATAAGCCATGGGTGCTATACGAGGGTGACTCTAGTTACCACTAGATGCAAGAGAAAGACTCTTTCTCTATTTTGGGGAACTATCTCAGAAGTTTGGCACACCTTGGGCAGGATGATGGGGCAATAGGGATAATGGTGTGGTCAATGGATGACACAGGTAGGGGGCAGCAGCAGGCTTAATCAGCTACATAGGTGAACGTATTTGATACAAGCAGCAAGCCTAACTTGTGCTATGGAATTAAAATTAGGGTACAATATTACAGATAAATTACCTACTTAAAAAATGTCCTGAGGGCTACACCCAAACGTTAAAAGTACAGGTACAAGGTTTTTTTTTTTTTTTTTTTTTTGACAAAGTCTCATGAGGCTCAGGTTGGCTTCTCACTTGCCTTGTAGCGAAGGTTGGTTTTTGAACTCCTGACCTCCTGTTCCAGATCACTCAGCTCTCTTTTGAACTGCTCACCTGAACTTGTTTTCCCAGGAAATCAAAAGTAATAAATCCAGGCTTAGTCCTTAGAATTAAGAGCCCAAGAAGAAACTGTAATCCAATTCCCCAAAAGACAGGCCTCCAGTAAACCTGTGGAGAAAGATGGAGACCGTTAAACACCATGCTAACTTCAACATTGTAATGAGGCTTACATGAACAACCAAACATTGGGCATGCAGAGACTAAGCTTTCAGAAATGGCAGCAGACACATTTTGGTCATAGTTATCTTATTAGGAAGTTAATGATGACCTCAACATAGATGTCCAAGAGGCCACTGTTCCCTTAGGAACATTCTCATGTGTGACATGTGGCTGGGGAGGCCAAGCAGCCAGGAGCAGAGAATTGTTTTCCAATTGATTAAATTTGCTCTTTGACAATTTCATACATGTATATAATCATGCTGATTACTCTCACTCCCTAGCCTTGCCTGTCTCCCTCCCAGCCCTGTCTATCCTGCTCATCCTTACAAATCTCTTTCTCACATTCCTATTTGCTTTGTTTCATAACTCACTCAGTTTAAACAGGGTTGTCTGTGTGACCATGGATTTGAAGCTATCCACTGAGTCTGGTGGGTTCAGCAGTGGGTGTGCAACTGAGGACAATGACCTCACCTTTCCCAGAATTTATCAATAGCCTATAATAATGGGATTGATGATTTTAATCATAAATATGACACACATAGAACTATCTGGGAAGAGTCTCAATGAAGAATTGTCTAGATCAGGTTGACCTATGGCTGTATTTGTTAGATTTGCCTACTGTGGGTGGCACCATTCCCTACACAGTCTCTTCTGAACTGTGTAAGGGTGGAGAAGGGAGCTGAGCTCAGGCATGAATGCATTGATTTATTGCTCTCCGCTCTTGACTGTGAATAATATGACTAGCTGCTTCATGAAGTTCCTGCCACTTTAATTTTCCCACTACGGTGGATTATAACCTGGAATTGTGAACAAAATAGACCTTTTCTTTCTGAAGTTGATTTTGTTGGAATATTTGTCAAAGCAACAAGAAATGAAACTAAGACAGGCCCCACAGAAGTAAATTCAATGCAATGTTGTGTTGTGCCTAGGATGGCATTTCAAAGCCCTTCTCTCTTTCTCTGGATCGCCCATTCTTGCATCCTCTTCCACAGTGTTCTCTGAGCCTCAGAGGGGATGTTATAGAGGTCTTATTTAGAGCTAGGCACTCAGCCATCACTCATTCTTAGCACCATGGGCAGCTGCAAGTCTGCATTCGCCCACCACTCACTACAAAGAGAGACCTCAGAGAATATTTAGATAGAGACATTCTGTAATATATATCAGGGCTGTATCCACTCTTTATAAATCTTGGTGCAAAATCTGAGAAAGTATGTAATTATGAAGTCCTGATAAATGACTTGGGCACAGAGAATCGTCTCTGAGACACCTGGTCAAATTGTAAATGTTACATGTACAACTATTTCTCCATTTGGAAAATGGAAAGGTAGAAATTGATTTTTCTGTGTTCAAAGCTTGTTTATCTGACAATTTATAAGTGAATTAGATGAAATTTGGCCCGAGTGAGGGACTCTTGTTCCATAATAAAGGAAGCAATGACCTCTAATGCAGACCTAGGATGACAGAGGAAATGGACTGTCATCTGTGTTTATCTCGTAGCAGAAATGAGTGACCTAAAAACTTGGGATTGATGGCACAGGGAATGGAGATATTCATCTGAGCAGGGCAAATAATTTTCCTTGTATTAGGTCAACTTGTTCTCCGATTAATGCTTTTTCCGTGGGTCATCCTTTTAGCCAGAAAGGACTTCTACAGCTTGTCATCGTGATTTGCAGGTGAAAGATTTTAGTCCCAGAATTCATACCCATTTCATGGGCTGAAGGCTGATATATATATATATGGAAGGGGAGTGAGAATTGGATACAACAGGGAAGAGTGTATCAGGACAAATTTTGAGAATGAAAAAGCCCAAATCATAAACAGAATTTTCATAAAATACAGGATTGAAGGCTAGAGACGTAGCTCAGTTGGTAGAGGACTTAGTTAGCATGTGCAAAGCCTCATGTTCAATCCCCAGTTCCCTATAAACTGGGCATTATGGCACCTGCTTTGAATTCCAATACTGAGGAAGCAGGAGGATCAGATGTTCAAGGTCATCCTTGAGAGAGTTTGAGGCTAGCCTGGGATACACAAGTTCCCGTTTCAAAACTAAAAAGTACAGGACTGAGTATAAAATGGGTCAAAGGGAATGAGTTTTCCTGTGTGTTTGACCGTAAAGGAACCTGAGTGGACATGAGGAGTATTTTACTTCTGTAACTGGAAATTACTAGAAATAAAACAGTCAGACAAGCACCCTTACCACCTTAAGGACTCACATGGGGGCAGGGGGAGAAAAATTTGCATAGTTAGATTCTTTCCCATTCATTATTGGAGTCTCATGCATCCCCTATTCCCATGACCAGTTTGTACTTACTCTGGTTGGATGTTTGGAAAATAGAAATAATAGCATAATGTACATTATGAGTCCACCAAAGGATACCAGATGCTGTTTGCCCAATTTGGCAGTGTCAAGGATCAACCAGAAAATAACCGCCAGGATCAATGAGCTCCACATCACCCTGCGAGAATGGAAGGAAGGAGCTGCTGTCCTTTATTGTGACAACTTGAGTAGGATGATGAGGCTTACACTAACAAATGAAAACTGACAATGAGATAACACACTCCAGAACCAGAAGCTGTGCTTTCAGTCAGTTGTGGCTATAGTCACATATGTCCCTCTTACCTTCTAGCGCAGACCCTCATAGATGATTCAAAGATGAGCATCAGAGGAGAATGGCTGTTTGTACAGGAGTGTCTGGTCTCTGCTTAAAGGTCTTTGAGAGACATGTTAGTCTCCCTCTGTCCTTTTTGGGATGGGTGTTGCCTTCCTTCCTTCATGAGAGAACATGTTTCTTGTATTTGGGGTACCTCAGCAGAGCTGAATCAGCCTGTGCATCCTGTCTTCCCTCCCGAGAGTCTGGTGGACATGACAGGTGACTCATGGCTCTGAAGGCAATGAGGAGTGTGTGGCGAGTGCACTATCCTAGTGAACTAGATGAAGTGTCCAGGGTGGCCCACACGGTTCTCAATGGAGAGAACCAGTCCTGTGAACTGCCCAGTAGGGCCATCTCTAAGGAGAGGAGATCCCATGGCGAAAAGTCAAAGAAAAGCCCTGGGGGTCATTGTAGAATGTGGGTTCCTTTAAGGGGGAGTTAGGTCCTGAGGAGCTAGCCCCATTCCTAGAGCAGGAAGCCCCTCCCCAAGTCAGGGCTTTCCATGTCCTCATCTTGGTACTGGCTTCGAGGCAAGCCTAGAATCAGGACATGGGGAGAGAGAAAAGATGGGGGTTTGTCTGAGTCTTCTCTAGCCAGGGATGGAAGGAACATCTCAAACTGAAATCTTTACATTTTTGTACAACATAGAAGATAGATATTTCCCATTAAATAAAATGGGATGAGGAAAGAAAAATGTCATAATTTTAGTATATAGCTGACACAGAAACTTGTGTGCTAGACCTTCAGCATCAAGTGGATTTTTAGAGATCTAGGTGGTTTTTTTTTGTTTTGTTTTTGATTTTTTTTTGATACAGGGTTTCCCTGTGTAGACCTCACTGTCCTGGAACTCACTTTGTAGATCAAGCTGGCCTTGAACTCAGAGATCTGCCTGCCTCTGCTGGGATTAAAGGTGTATGCCAGCACTGCCCAGCAAGATCTAGTTTTTAAGGAGCAAAAGACATAGAAATAAATGAGAGTAATTGAAAACCTAATCTAAAAATTACTGAATTCAGTAGCCAATAAATAAATGCAAATAATGGGATACCAATTGGTCCAACTTAATATATAAAAATAATGTGGATGTTCATTGTGCATTGAAAACACACACACACACACACACACACACACACACACACAAACCCAAACAAAACCCCGAGTTATCATCTCATCTTGGTCTTCATTTCCTGTTTGAAAACTATGGATAAATAAACTAATAGTAATAATAATAAATAAGTGGAATAAAGCATATTCAAGATTGAATCTAATCTATGATTTCTATTTTGTAAAAGAATTTAACAATATTATGCATAATTATATAAAAGGGGAAAGGTTAGAAAAAATGCAAGCTCACATTGTCATCAGTCTTTACTGTTTTGTACTTATAAATCAATCTAAAATCAGCACTGAAACCAGATGGCATTGTGCAGCTGTTCTCTGACCTGGGGCAAGACAGACATTACTGATTGATCATGATCTCATTCTACTGACAAGGTGGAAAGAGAGCTCACGCCATCCCTGTGTGACTAGAACATTGCATTATCCTATGTTCTTGGCTAATTCTTAATATGTAGATACCTAGTTGTCTCTCTAATACAGACATGAAGATAAGCAGATTGTCTTTGGACATTTATCATTGAACCAAGGGGCTTGGTGGTACACTTGAATAACTTCCCCATAATCCATTATCTCAGCCTGGTCTTCATTTCTTGCTTGTCAAATGGAGGCACTATAACTGATTGCCTAGCATCAGTTATTTCTAGCATCAATATCCCATAAATGAGGATGGAATTTTAGAATACGTTTTTGGAGGAGTGTTGGAGAAAGCCAACATACCTCCACTGCAGTAGGAGAAAAAGTGGTATTTACCATTTCAACCAGAACCAATGTCTGTCAAGAAGCCTTTTGCCTGGAGACAAGAACTCTTCAATTCGCTGCTCATATTTGGCCATCAAGTGATCCCAGATAACAAAGAAGATGGTAACCATGGTGATAACAAAAAGAGGAAGGGCTCTGTGGAAGTTCAGTACACAGGCTGCAATCAACAAAGCCAGGAAACCTGTCCAGGAGGCAAATCCAGACGGTTAGTGTTACCAAACGAGTGGTCCTGGGCTTCCCGCCTGGGTCTGACTTAGGCAAGGGGCTGCTTTAGTGTGGATACAGACTTTTCAGCTGAGCCCTTTGCTTTTCTTTCAAGCAAGTCCCTAAGATTTCACCATGATGGAGAAAGGATGCTGGTTTTTTTTTTTTTCCTCTTACAGCACCTTCTTAGTTTTTGAATCCTGACACTTAGTCACTACTGCTGCATTTAAAGAACAGGTTCCAGGATAAGAATACCAGGTGTGGTAGTGCATACCTTTAATCCCAGCACTTGGGAGACAGAGATAGGTGGATCTCTCTGAGTGCAAGGCCAGCCTGGTCTACATAATAAGTTCCAGGACTCCAAGGGTTATACAGAGAACTTGCCTCAAAAAAATAAAATAAAATAAAGTTTATTATCCTAAAAAGTCAGCAAACAACGGCCCACAGGTTAAGTCTGACTTGCTCCTAGGGAGGTGGCAAGATCAGTGGCGTTTGCCATATGTACTTGTACCCTCCAATCAAGCAGTATTGCTCCGCAGCTTTGCCTTTCTACCTACATATTATCTGCGGTTGAAGGTCCAATATGGCCAGACCTAAAAGACTCTCTGCCCTGCTAGAGGGAAGATGGCTAACCCTTGCTATTCCTGTTCCAGCTGTTTTAACACCAACACAACTCTTGGCGTTGGAGGTGTAGCATTCTTTACAAATGCCTATGGGCTTAGTGTGAAGGTCCACATTTTATAGACAAAGTTTTTTTACAATGAGCTTTGAAGACTTTTGTTTTGGGAAGACAAAAATCAGAGTACATTCTCATGTGCCTGTAGGATAAAGTGTGGGCCAGAATGCCCTGGGTCTTATTTTGTATTCACTCCTACAATTACTTTTTGTTCTTGTTTAACCTGGTGTTCATCGCAAAGTCTGCCAGTTGCCCAGGTATTCTGCATTTGCATTAGCCAATACACTTCCTCAAAAGCATGTCACAATAACAAGGGCTCTGTAAGTCCCAGGAATAAGGTAGTACTATGGTTTGAATGTATCCCCCCAAAGTCTGTGTGTTGGAAACTTGATCCCCACATTCATATAGTGATAGCAGCAGAGGTGGGGCTTTGAGGAGGTAATTGGAATTGGATGGATCCTAAGGGCGGAGCCTCCATGATGTTACTAGTGGCTTTATAAGAAGAGCAATAGAGACATGGGTCAATATGTGTTATCCTATGCTACAAAGCCCCCTCCATGTTACAATGGAGTAGAAGGCCCTCACCAGTGCTGGCACCATAATCCCGGACTGTGTTCTGGGACCTGAAGAACTCTGTGATTGAGTCTACAGAATTCAATTACAGCAAAGAAAATGGACTAAGACAGTAGGAGACTCAAAATCAAAACTTCTGGCTGGCTTCATGAACAAGGTCGCCATCTGTGTAGGCGCCTCCTCCTCGGGCTTGTCTATCGACTTCACCACTTCTCTGGATAAGTCTGTGAGGTCCAGCAGAAGGAGCCATTTCTTTCTTTACACAGAAAGCTAACACTTAAAAGATCCCAAGAAAAGACAACAGCATTCCCATGGCTCTTTGGTATTTACCAGTCAATAAAATGCCCCCAATGATGCGCCGAAGAATGATTCTGTGCTTTCTACAAATCTCACAAATCATATCATACTTTCTTTCCAAACACCTGCAACATAAAAGCAAAAGACCCACAGAGTAAACACCCAAACACAAGATATCTGGCATCTGAAGCCTAGGCTAGGCTTCATAAGCAACACAAACAGGTTTCTGAAGCCATGTCTCAAAGCTGAAATGGAACATTCATCTTTGACGGACACTGGCCATAATGTGGATTAATGGCTGAATGAGTGTGCCAAGCTCTGAGGGAGAGAACAGAATGGGGATGGATAACCATTATATACCACCAAGTACACAACCAGTTAACCAAAGGAAGGGCAGGGCTTCTGACTAGAAGACACACAATGACACCATCACTCACTGTGGGAAATGTTCATGGTTAGGAGTGTATGTGAAAACGTGTGCTGAGATTCCGAAATACCACTCTAGAAGATGTTAGGTGAATTGAAGTGTCAGGGTCTAGTTCAGGAAAAGCCAATAACACATTACCCCCCAGTGGAGAAGATAGTGTTTTGTTTGTTTTTAAAGTAGCAATAGTACAGAGCCACTTTTAATAGACCCTCTGTCCGCTGCACATTGACTTTACCAGATCTTTTAAAAGCAGAGAATGTGTGTAATTCATTGCAGCCATCGACCCTGTGAAGCCAAGTCACTGGCGTAGACACCAGCTTCATTTGGCCGTCTAGGATGAAATTCTCAACCCATTGGCGATTGCTTCAGTGCCGTCAACACTGGTGAAAACCGAGGACACGTGACTCCTCAAGAGACTTTCGCAGCCCCCTGGATCAGAGCCTCATGAAGTAAATGAAGGATGAAACTTGACAAATTTCCTTGACAGTGTACATATATAAAGATCTCTCAGCCTCAATTCTAAGTGGTGTGAGACACATTATTCTGAGGCATAAGAATAACAGTTCTTCTGGAGCTGGAGAAGCATGGTGGTGAGGAGTGCACACTACTCCTGAGGAGGACCTGGGGATTCCCAGCACCCACGTAGTGGCTCACAACCATCTATAGTACCAGCTCCAGGGGATCCAATGGCCTCTTCTGGCCTCCACTGGCACCAGGTACATACATAGACATACATGCAGGTAAAACACACATACACTAAAAAATAGAGAAATCTTTAAAAAGTTCTTTAGAGACATGGCAATTTAGACAAAATTTTACATAGGAATTTAGAAAACGGACCCATGTATTATGACGCAGTATCAGCCTGAAGTTCTGGACTGTTTGCTCTCAAGCGGACTGACCTTGGGTAGGTCACTTCTTTAAGTTTCATTGTGCTAACCCAAAATTAAGATAAGAATACTGCCTCAACCAGGTACGGTGGCTCACACCCATAACCCTAGCAGGCCTAGAGCAGGCAAGAGGGATGGTAAGGGCAAATTCAAGGTCACATCCGATGTCTCTCCTGTCTTAGGAGATTGTAAAAACTTGAACTAATTCAAGGCTACAAGATAAGAAAGGCAACAGTTTAATTTTGTTACTATATTTCTTTGTTTTATGTGTGTATTTGGACACATGTGTGCCACAGAACAAATGGGGAAATCTGACAACGCTCAGCAATTGGTTCTTTCTTTCTAGCAGGTAGGTCCTGGGGGTTGCCTGGGGGTTGCCGCCAGGGCACCAGACTTGGCAGCAGGTGCCTTTACCACTGAGCCATTGCCCTGGACTAGTTCCCTGAGATTTAACGTAGGCTTTGAGAAATCAATTGTTATTGACTGATATGGAGAAGATGAATTGACTCTTTATGTAGGGATTGGAGCCATTAGTTAGTAATTTATACCTTTAATGAGAAGACTGTCCTGAGTGCATGTGAAAATAAATACTGGTTCCTAGAGCAACATCTTTTCAAACTGACCACATCTATCACCCCCAAAGGCCATTAATTTTTTCCCAGTGGGGCTGGATGGGTGAGGCTCGAGGTGGTGACAATTTCTAATGAAGCATAGGAAAATTTAATTTAGAAGAGAATAAAACAAAATGACAAAACATTGAATAAAACACACAGCGGGTAGATGTGGTGATGTCCCTGCCTTAAGAACGGTACCCTTTTTGATGCTCATCTTGGTCATCCTCCTCCACGTCTTCTTTGTTTCCTAGAGACTCCTGCTCAATCGTGATCTGCCTGTCACCCTGGAGATCAAACATTGGAGAGAGAGAATAATGAGAATCTGGACACCATGGACTCTGGACTCCTTTGCTCAGCATTCAAGCAAAGAATGTTCAACAATCCTTTTAAAATTATTATACGGGAAATGGCTCCCCTTATCTACGGCATGGGCATTTTTTTCCTTTTATAATCACAAGAAATTCAGGATCACACTTACTTCCTCTTTCCTCCCAGAGGAGCCTCTGGTAACCCTCCATTACCACCTTTTTCATTTTTTAAAAGCGAACATGTTTGTATTTCTGATCTTGTTCTCATTTCTGCTGTAGTAGTCATCGACACCAGACACCAGCTCTGGTTTGGGGAAGGGCTAAAGGAAGTTAACAACAAAGGCTGTGTAATTCTCCCTTTACATTGAACCAGCTCATGTCCAGAGTACTGAAACCAAACCAAGGCTTGGCTTGCAGATATGAATACCTGCCTCCTCCTTCAAGAGCTGAGAGACTCCCCTCAGGACTCACAAAGGCATTGCCCTTGCCTAATGACTTAAGTGTAACATGCACCTGAGCCACTTTTCCTGAACAGTGTTTCTGGGAACAGAATGAGCTTTCTCCCAAATATCCATGACCTATCTATCCTTTCCCCAGTAATTCTTTAGGTGCCGGGGAGCATTCAGGTTCGGATCAGCTCTGGCCGCACACTGGCAGGTGTGATGCTGGAGCTTCTGCTCTCTGCTGCTTGCAGAGTGGCCTTTATCCTCTGCACTTAAAACACAGAAAGACACCACAGGTCACATAGCATGTCAAGGACTCTCCCCCTTCTGCCTCCCGTCACCTTTGTTTCTGGAGTGCTCCTCAAGAACTAGGAAGGCATGGGCCACAGGAAGAGAGGCTGAGTCCAACCAACTTCCAGATGCTACAGTCGGCCATTTATGTCTTCTTTTAAAAACAGACTTACTTGTGGGAGCCCGTTCTCGGCTTCCTCGTGGCTTTACCCAGCAGGTCCGCATAGAGGATGATTAGGACCACGGGCCTGAGTGCAGGTGTCTGAGATGGTCTGCACTTGGCTGTGCTGGGGGAGGAGGTCTTTTGCTCCACCCTTGGCCTCTCTATAAAAACCCTGGGGCAGAGACAGTTGGGGCCCGTTGGAATAGGTTCCAGGCCCTCTCGAGGCTATCCTTTATTGTCTATCTGTTTATCTCTGCAAGATTCTTCGCAATAAATCCTTCTATCTAATATTTCCTGCTGCTCGCACTCAAGAAAACTCTGGGGAGCTGTGGGGTTGGTGGGTAAACGCCCCACACTTACTTATTTTTATTTTATGTCTATCAATGTTCTGCCCATAAGAGTATGCACCACATGCATGCAGTGCTCACAGAGGCCAAAAGAGAGTGTTGGAGCCAGGCAGTAATGGCACACGCGAGAGGCAGAGCCAGGTGGATCTCTGTGAGTCTGAGGCCAGCCTGGTCTACAGAGCGAGATCCAGGACAGGCACCAAAACTACACAGAGAAACCCTGTCTCGAAAAACAAAAACAAAAACAAAATCAACAACAAAAAAAAGAGCGTCGGATCCTATGGAGCTGCAGTTACAGATGGTTGTGAGCTGCTATGTGGGTGCTGGAAGTGGCAGCCAGGTCCTCAGCAGAGCACCCAGTGCTCTTAACTGCTGGGCCATCTCTCCAGTCCCTTATCCATTTATTCCCACTTGACATCTAGCTTGGCCAATACTTTAGTAAATATTTGATTTAAATGGCTATGATGTTCTGTTGTCAATGTGCCCCAAGCTACCTGCCTCCTATGGGACACTTCTGTTTAATTTACCATGGACACCAAATCTATCCTGAACCTCCATCATCACGGGTTCAAATCTATCCTGAACCTCCATCATCACGGGTTCAAATCTATCCTGACCCTCCATCATCACGGGTTATCTGCCACTTCCCCGTCACTGCTGGAATTTGTGTGTTTCTTCCTGCCACCATCTGCTCACACCTGCTCACTGATGGGTCCACTGTGTGCACAGATGTGTGCATACCTACCGAATGGCTTCCTTTAACTTCACCCAATGCTTGTTGCCACCAAACCAGCTGCTACTCAGCCTGTGCATTCCTGTTTATAGTTATGAAATATGGAAGTTTTGCTCTGTTCTTGTGTAAAACAACGAAAAATAGACTTTTTAGAGCAATTGCAGCTTCACAGCAGAAGTGAGCTGTAAATATGGAGACTTCCCATAGATCCCCACATGGTCCTATCCCCTGCTAACAACCTGCACCAGAGAGGTTCATTTGTTACCACAGATGAACCTGCTGCACTGATGACCACACCAGCCCCATAGTTTACCTTCAGGCTTGTCATGTCTATTATCGTTTGTCAATTGGCTACATCTGGAAACTCAAGTGGCGGGGTACACCTATGAGGGTTTTTTCCTTAACTAAATCATTTGAAGTGAGAAGACCCACATTTAATCTGGATCATCTGAGGTGAGAAGATCCACATTTAATCTGGCCACACCTTCTGCTGGCAGCCTTTGTAAAGGACATGGGAGAAGGAAGCTTTTGCTCTTGCCTGCTTGCTCTCTCTCTCTCTGGCAAGTCTGTTCCTTCGCTGACATTAGAGCCTCTTTCTTTAGGATTCCAGTGTATACTGGAGACCAGCTGAGACCTCCAACCTCATGGACTGAACAACTACTGGATTCTGGGACCTTCCATTGTTAGCCATTGTTGGACTAGCTGGACGACAGCCTGTAAGCCACTCTAATAAAAAATCCCTCCCCCCACACACACTTTGTGTGTGTGTATATATATATATATATATATATATATATATATATATATATATATATACACATACACACATTTTGTAAGCTTTTTCCTGTAGAGAACCCTGGCTCATACAAGGGTCGTTTCTGGAGCACTCAATCTGTGGATAAATGGATAACAGTGAGTCTTCACTGCTGTAGTGTACAGGATGGTTTCAATGCCCTAAAATTCCTGCTGCTCACCCTCACTTTCTCCCTAAGCCTGGAAACCAATATCTCTTCACTCCTCTATGGTTTTTCCTTTACCAGGATGATGTTACTGGGGTGGCGTGGGGTGTCCCCATTGTAAACCGGCTTCTCTCACTCTGTGATATGCATGGACAGCCCTTCTAGTTCTTCTCAGCCCTTCATCATTTGTTTCTAGAGCTGAAAAACATCGCATTATCTGGACAAACCACCATTCATCAGTTTTACTGACGGGTGTCTGGGCTGCTTCCAAGGTTTGCCAATTATGAATAAAAGCTGCTGTAAGCATCTGTGTGGTGGTTTTTGTGTGGACTAGCTTGTTTGCTGGGGGACACTTAGTGACACTGACACTGTATGGAATGAGATAAGTGGGAAGTAAGAGGGACAGTGTGATCCTAATATCCACATATAAAAGAGTCTGTTTGCGTAAACATAGGCTACGTTCCAAGACATACCAAGACTCTCCCCTCGGATAAAATGACAACTTTCATCTTCCAGTTTTGCTGCAACAATTTTTCCCAGTTTTTGGTACTCAGGACTAGTTTTCAATGGACAATCTACATGAGTAACTACTCACTTTTTTTTCCCCCAGCAACTGAAGAAATTCTACTTAAATCTAATTACACAGAGTTCCTTGCTGGATGTGGTGTCCATGCCTGTCATGCCACACTTGGGATGCGGAAGCCAGAGGATCAGGAGTTCAAGGTCACCCTCTGTGGCATGCATATTGAGCTTGAAGCTATCTTGGGTCACTTGAGGCCCTCTCCCCCCCCCCCCCACAAAAAAAACTCCAATAAAAAACAAAACAACAATAATAAAATGAAAACAATAAACAAAGGCTGTGTAAGCTGAAGTCCTGTAAGGAACTCTCAGGCTCGATGGAACCAAGGGAGGGGCATCTCATGTGCCTCCTTCACCTTAACATTCAGGTGCTTTTCTCTTTTTGACAGGAGATCTCACCCCAGGCTGGCCCTGCTCCTGCCTCCACCCCGTGAGTAGCGGGGCTACAAGGATGTTCATCCATGCTGGCCTACTCCTGGGCTTTTGGCCTTGGGCTGGCTTCCCTTTTGGGGAACTCTGAGGCTGTCTGTAAAAGTGAAGCCTCGTTGTTAGGGTATGTCTGCTTCCTGGTGACTCTGCCTTGGACACACTAACCACACTTCCTTCACAGGTGGCAGAGGATCACCATAGCAACAGTTCCTTAACCATCCTCCACACCTGTCCTACCTGCTTGGTGTTTCCTTCTTCCCCATTCTGCACAACTCTGCTCCTGACTGTGCTGTTTCCTGGTGTGTCCTGCTCTTCGAAGTCCTCGTCCTAAGAAAAAAGCAAAGTGAAAAGATACGGAGTCAGAGCCCACCCACACACAAGTGTCCTTCAGTGAAGATTCCAGGAAGGATTGTGAGAAGTGGCAGGAGGCCAGCTTCAGGGTTCAGATGAGGCACCCGATTCAGGGAACAACCAGGGAATTGTGGGCTCATAAGGAAACAGATGAGTTTTGCTTTATTTTGCTCTGATGGGGAAGATCCACATGCTGCACACTGAGGAAGGACAGACAGCTTCCTACCTTTGGCTCTGACTGCAGAGTCAGTACCAGGGGACTTGGGTGGGGGACCTAATGTTTCCACAGGGCAAGTGAATCACCTAGCTGAGGGACCACCCCTCAGGAAGGCAGATCCACCTTTAAGCCATGCTCAAGTGATAGGAGAAATGATTATCCCTTTAAAAAGATAATGCACTTTTCCTTCCCAGAATTCCTGGCCCTAGTGTGGACACGTGCATGAGATTCCTAAACTGGGGTAGTTCTGAGAAGCAAACTCTTCCCTTTTCTTTCCATCTCTTCTCTGGCCACAGTTTCTCTAGAGTTTTCTTCTCTGCAGCATGGCTGCTTGCTCACATGTTGCTCACCTCCATGCCTGTTTAACTCAGCTGGCATGGCCTCTTCTTTCTCTCTTCTGGGTAGAAGTTCCATGCCCCAGGGCTTCAATTTTAAACTCTAATAAAACTGTCCTTGTGTGTCTGTTCTTAAATAGTCTTCCTCCCTGCCTTCTTTCTCCTCTTCCTCCCTCCTTCCCTCTCTCCTTCCTTTCTTTCTCCTCCCTCCCTCCTTCCTTCCTTCTTCCTCCTTTGTTTTTTTGAGATCTGTTCTCACTTTGTGGCCCTGGCTCTCCTGGAACTTGCTATGTAGACCAGGCTGACCTTGAACTCACAGAGATCCTCCTGTCTCTTGAGTGCCTGGATCAAAGGTGTGTGCCACCACTCCCATCTTTAAATTCTTGTAAGGAGACTAAGACTCCAAGCGAGTGCCGCAATCTGCCCGTAACATGTGGCACCTCTGGTGGGTCTCTCGGGAACTCCTGGTAATGGTGTGGGAGGAAATGCAACATATGTATACAAAGAATGGGAAGAGGACAGAACAGTGGCCATTGTACTGAGGGCCCTCTGGGCTCTTTACTATTCTCCATTCATGGATTCTTACATGTTCCTTAACATTTAAATTGAAAACAACAGGTTCCAGGATCCTGAATTACATGTGTGAATAAAATCAGGGTCCCTAATTTAAAGATGCAATAAGAGGATTGAGGGGAAAACTTCAGCACGGGCTTGAACCCAAACCCTGAGACCAAGGGCAGAGCACTCCCTCAGTACACTAACTCTCCCCTGGACCTGGGGTTTTTATTTGTAACTGTGTGTGACACTCCGCAGACCATATCGTTCTAAATCTCAGTTGTTTGTCCACACAACAGCATTTTCTTTCTGGCTCTCCCCAGAATCCTGAGATTTTCTCCCTGGAGGAGCTTCAGCCTTTTGATGCTGACCATGCCTGCCACCTGCTGGCAGCGTCTGAAATCTTTGCTGAAGGACTCAGACTGTGGGTTTAAGTCGATGATCATGAAAAGTGCATGTGATTGTATGGGGGTGTGTTTGCGGGCTGCTTTGCACACTCACAGAGAGAACCCTGAATGTGTTTTCCCTTGTGTGCTGGGATTGCTCTGTCCAATGGACTCACTCCTTGGTCTTTATATTTCCAGGAAGACAAAGGCCTCCCACTTGAGGATTTAGAACAGAAGTAGGGGTTGTTATGGGTGTGGGTGGGTGGGTGGAAAATGACCAGCTTCACTCTTTAAGTTGGAACTGTTGGTCTGTAACAGAGGCATCTATCACTTATAAGCCACTATTTCTTTTTGTCTATTTAATAAGTCAGATTACTGACACCTTTGATTCTCACACCTATAAGCACCCCTGTTCTTAGGTAGAAAGAACCTCCAGGACACTGACTGGAGGAATCTCATGCATATTTCAAAGCAATGGAGCAGGGGCTGAAAACATGCATGCATACATGTGAATAAAACTTAAAACGTATTTAAGATATTAAGATATTGAAGATTAATATCTTATTAAACATATTTAATGAGATATTAAAATGTATTTCTGATAGAGCATATTGTACATCTCCATTAACAGTTGTACTGGCCGGTTTTGTGTGTCAACTTGACACAAGCTGGAGTCATCAGAGAGGAAGGATCCTCAGCTGAGGAAATGCCGCCATAAGGTACAGCTGTAAGGCATTTTCTCATTTAGTGATCAGTGGGGGAGGTCCCAGCCCATGGCGGGTGATGCCATCCCTGGGCTGGAGGTCCTGGGTTCTATAAGAAAGCAGACTGAGCAAGTGATGGAGATCAAGCCAGTGAGCAGCACCCCTCCATGGCCTCAACATCAGCTCCTGCCTCCAGGTTCCTGTTCTGTTTGAGTTCCTGTCCTGACTTCCTTCAGTGCTGAACAGTGATGTGGAAGTATAAGCCAAATAAACCCCTTCCTCCCCAAGTTGCTTTTTAGTTACAGTGTTTCATTGCAGCAATAGAAACTCTAACTAGGATAACAGTTAAAAAGGAATAAGGACAATAAAACTCCAGGCAAATAAAACCCAAGGTTCAGGGGAAGAGTGTATTGAGGGAATGCTCTGTCCTTGGTCTTAGGGAATGAGCTATGCTCTCCTCAGGCCCAAGTTGAAGTCTTCCTCTCCTACCCTGGGGAGACAAAGACAGGTGGATCTCTGTGAGTTCGAGGTGAGCCTGGTCTACGTAGTGAGTTCCAGGACAGTCAGGATTACATAGTTAGATCCTATTTCAAAAATTTATTTATTATTCATATGAGTGCTTTGCTTCATGTATGTCTGTGCATCATGTATGTGTGCAATGCTCATGGAGGCCAGAAGAGGGCCTCAGATCCATGGAACTGGAGGTTCTGGGAGCTGAATGGTCCCCTCTGCAAGAGCAGTCAGGGCTCTTAACCTCTGAGCCGTGTCTGCAGCCCCCAGGAAACAGTAAGTGGATACGTCTGTGAGCACAGGAGCCCTTTCATTTTATTTGTACATAGTGGGAAGTCTTAGTTTTGCCTATGGAGCTATCCACACTATAGTCTGGAAAGTAAGTTAGTGTAAGAAGTGTAAGCGTGTCCGGGAGCAGAGGCTTCAGCCCTGTGACCATTTAGCTTCTTAAACAGTAAGTAAACAGTTTGAACATTCTTCTTAGTTGTCTAAAGTCCTACTTCATGATTTCTCTCACAGGGTTTTGCTTTTTCCCACTGGAATTCATAAGTCCTGGTCATGTTTCCATGAAATGCACGGCTTCCAACACCAGGGTGCTGCTGTGCAGTGTTCACTTGGGGCTCCACTCCACCAGAGCTGTTGGGACAGTGACTCCTGCACTCCACCCTGACTCCAGCAGGCTCTGCCAGTGGGACCAGCTTAGGAATTAACATGCTGAAGTGCTGGGCAGCCAGACAGGCACCAGTAGATTCGGTCCTCACCAGCGGCTTTGTGCTCCACCTTCCAGGCACAATATGAAAAGATGGAGTTTTCAGGGGACGCTAGCTCCTGGTTTCTGGTCAAAAAAATGAAACCCTGGAGCCAGAGAGGTGGCTCAGTAGTTAAGAACACTGGCTGCTCTTGCAGAGGACCTGGGTTCAGTTCCCAGCATCCCCATCTATAACGCCAGTTCCAGGGGATCTGCTACCCTCTTCTGGCCTTCATTGACACCAGGCATGCACATGTGTGCACAGACATACACTAAGGCAAACATTCATACAAATAAAATAAAATTAAACCAATTTTTTTTTTTTTGGTGTGTGTGTGTGTGTGTGTTTTGAGACAGGTTTCCCTATGTAGTCCTGGCTGTCTTGGAACTTGCTCTGTAGACCAGGCTAGCCTCTAACTCACAGAGATCTACCTGCCTCTGTCTCCTGAGTGCTGGGATTAAAAGTGTGCATCACCACACTTGGCTTTTTCTTTTCTTTTCTTTCTTTCTTTTTTTTATTATTAAAAATGTATTTTTAAAAAGGAATCTAAGTCCTACCTCTGGCCTTGGTGGAGAACAACATTCTGCTGCCCTAAAAGTGAGAACGTTCTATGTATGTATGAGGGCCATTCTATGGCCCTCTCCCTTAAGAGCTGACCCAGCTGGATCTGCCATTCACTTTGCTAGAGCACCCCACCGATCTATTTGAAAACTGTATTGATTTATGCCTGTGTTTGCTTTGTGGCTGTAAAAACTTCATGAAACTATCACATTGGAACAGAGTTTGGGGTAACCTCAATCGGTGTTCCTAGGCTATTTGGCTCCAGAAGAAACAACCTCTTCCCCCTTTTTTGGTGAGAACTATTTTTTTTTTCCTTTCATCAATCTGAACTATTTCAACCGCCACTGCCATGAAAAACAAATACAAATAAGTATTGGAGAATGTGGTAACTGCAAGAAACTAAAGACACATAACCAAGTCACTTGTGGTGTCAACTCAATGGGACCTGGCGTTACCCAGGAGACTAGCTTCCAGGCACACCTGTGAGGGATGGTATCAGTCAGGTTGACTGAGGTGGAAAGACCCGCGCTAACCCGGGGCAGCACCATTCCCGCGCTAACCCGGGGCAGCACCATTCACTGCGCTTGGCTCCTGCACTGAGAAGAAAGCGAGCCGAGCACCAGCATCCGTGTTGCTGATGGTGGGTGTCATGTGACCATCTGCTTCAGGCGCCTGCTGCCTTTATATCCCTGCCATAGATAGTAAACTCTGTGAGCCAGAGGAACCCTTGTCTCCCCTAAACTGCTTTCTTTGTTTGTTAGTTTTTGTTTGTTTTTGAGACAAGGTCTCCGTGTAGCTCTGGCTGTCCTGGAACTCACTGTGTAGACCAGGCTGGCCTTCCATGCTGGGATTAAAGGCGTGTTCCACCGATGGCCTAAACTGCTTTTGTCAGAGTAGTTTATCATAGTGACAGGAAAAGGAATTAGTGTAAAAGATATCTGGGGACACTTGAGAAACAGGAACGCAAACAACCCACTGGGTGTTATTGAACTGATGTGTGGTGTTGCTTTTCCTGGTGATAAAGGAGGAATCAACCTTCTTGTGAACTCAAAAGGAAGTCCAGAGTGACCAACAACGGCAAAGTCAGAGGTGATGGTTGTGGGCATGCCTCTGTGCGTGTGTAGGGGGGCAGTAGTGTGGTTTCAGTCATGTGGCAGTGGTTAATGACAAAGACTGGTCAGCGCCTTTGAAACTTCAACCTTTCTGCAGACCTATGACAAATTATTTCACCCATTCTTCCACAGTAAGAGACCTGAACAACCACTAACCTGGCTTCTAAACGCTGTGGGTGCAGAATTGGCAGAGGATTCCTGAACTCTTTGGAGCAATGAGAGAGCTTCCTTATTGTAGTGAGCCCTTCACTAGCCCTGAGAGGTGGAGAGAACTTCTCTGACCAGAGCTGACTTAACCCTTTGCAAAGGTCCTGGGAGGCAACCTTCCAGTTGGCCAGAGGAAGAGCCTGACTTGAGTAAGTGCCAGTTAGCAAATCCTCCTACCCTTTCCTGCTTTTTGCAACTTCCACACCTCTGACTGGGCCTGAACCTCTCCCTGTTTCCTCATTCTTCCTCAGAAGGCCCACTCACCTCCGCAGAAGCTGAAAGTTCAGGCCAGTTCACGAATGCAGTTGGTCCTCACTGGTTGTATTGATATCAGTGTCTTGCTTTGTTCTTTGGGGGAAAACTATCCAAAGCTCTGAATCCGTCCTCCTCAAGTGACTGATCTCAGATGCGACTGGAGGTAGAATCTCCTGTCCACTCACTGCCCACACCACTGACTTGTCTTACACCCCCATAGGACGATTACAAAAGACAACAGTCAAGATTCAGACGATGAAGTGGGTGTGAATCAAGAGGACATTCCACTTCAAAAAGGAAAAGCCAAGCATAACTAGCTGACAGCTAATTTCACTTTAAAACTGATGGGGGCAAATGTGTATTAGTCATATTGATTTTAATTTTCAGATATAAAAGATTTGTACAAGTCTCATACTGGCTATACTGTTGTCTGTAACACCCAGTACATGACTATAATTTGAAACCCAAATAAGCCTTCAACACACAGAACTCACACAAGAGAGACCTTGTCTCCAAAAGACCAAACAAACAAATCCCCAACCAAACCAACCAACTAACCAACCAAACAAAACAACAAACTCCCCCCTCCAACCAACCAACCAACCAACCAACCAACCAACCAACCAAATAAACAACAAACAAAAACAAAAAAACAAGGGGCTGGAGAGCGTCAGTGGTTAAGAGCACTGTTCTTGCAAAGGACCCTGCTTCATTCCAAGCATTCCCACAGTGGCTCACATCCATGGTAACTCAAGCTCTGGGGGACCTGACGCCCTCTTCTGGCCTCTGTGGGAACTTGCACTCATGTGACATATACTCACACAAACACATGTAACATATATGAATAAATGTTTAAAAAATAGCTAGTTGTGGCAGCACACATTTTTAATCCCAGCACCCAGGAGGCAGAGACAGTTGACTTTTAGGCCATCTAGGTCTACATAACGAGTTCCAGGCCAGTCAGAGCTACATGGTGAGATCCTGTCTAGAAAAAAAAAAAAAAAAAGAACCTGTGTTTACCTTTGCAGGTGTCCTAGTTAGGGTTATTATTGCTATGACAAAATACCGTGACCTACAGCAACTTAGGGAGGAAAGGATTTATGTTCCTTACACTTCCACATCATAATCAATATTTGAAAGAAATCAGGACAAGAATTTAAACAGGGTACAGGGCAGGAACCTGGAGCTGACACAGAGGCCCTGGAGGAGGCTTACTCCCATGGCTTGCACAGCATGCTTTCTTATGGAACCCAGAACCACCAGCCCAGTGGTGGCCCCACCCACAATGCTCTGGGCCCTCTCCCATCAATCACTAATTAAGAAAATGCTGTATAGCCAGATCTTATGGAGGCATTTTCTCAATTGAGGTGCCCTCCTCTCAGATGACTCCAGCTTGTGTCAAGTTGACATAAACTGGTCAGGACAGCAGGGTCACCAAGAAAAGTGGGGTTATGTGGCAAAGTGATGCCACCGAACATCTTACCCTGTAGATTCATTGTTTTTATGAAAAGTCTGTTACAGAAAGACACCAATAGGTTATTCTGTTTCTGACTTGGTATGCTCATGACAGTAATCCTCCTGCCTCCACCTCCCAAGTGCTGAGAGTACAATATGCGTTACCATGCCTGGCTCTCCCTTTATTCTTAAAGGTTGGTTGACTTCTGTGCCCATCATTTGTGTTGGACTGTGTGCGTAATGATTTCTGCCTGATTCTAGTTTCCAGTACTGTTTCTCACCTTCCTCTGATTTAGCTTGGCCTGTTTGATGTAAAGGAAGATATTCCCATGAGAACTTCCATGCTTCTATTTCTCTGTGAAAGCCACAGAGTGACGTGTTTCTCCACACGGCGTTGCCGAACCTCTTCACTGTAGTCTGAATGTGTGCCCTTTCAGTCTGCCCACATCTGGCCTGTGGCAAGAAGTCTTTTTCCCTTTGATGCTCCTGATGAAGTTTGAGACTAAGAATGTTTATTTGTTGTCTAATATTCACAGGCAAATGACCCCAAGATGATAACAACACTTGTCCGAGACACAACTTGGTCAGATATTTTTCAAAAACTGAGAACAGAAAACATGGCTTCAGTTTCTCTCTCTCTCTCTCTCTCTCTCTCTCTCTCTCTCTCTCTCTCTCTCTCTCTCTCTCTCTCTCTCAAATGGAGTCTTATACCATAGCCCAGGGTTTTTACCTTCCTGGCAGGAGAGCAGTAGAGAAGGTATTTCAAAGGGAGACACTTTTGCTATCAGATTATCTAACAGAATCTCATGCTGAGGGCAGAGCAGGAAGAATTTACACACAGTTCTGATAGCAGATCATCACACTTGACTGACCAAAGCAGACACAGGGGAGGTCAAGGGTCAGTGACGTGTAGGGACACATCTTGTCCGGGAATGCTTAATTACACACACCCTCTTGCCCTTTCCTTACACCCAACTCATACCCACATCAGAAGATGCCTTGAGATTTATCAGTTGTTCCTCTTTCCACTGTAGCCACACTGAAAACATCTCATTTCTCTGCTTTTCACCATTTATCTCTTTAATTGGCCTACTAGGGACAGGTGGCTGAATCTAACTTGTGGGGGCTGGCAGACCAGTGTAGACCCTAAAAACTCCTGTACCAGGCTGGACCACGCACACACTATTCCCCTACCTCTGCCTCCCAAGGGCTATGTACTGCCTGCTCAGTGGTCTTAGTCCTTTGCTCAAGTGAGAGACTGGACTAGGAGGTCAGGCTGAAGTGGAGGGATACAGGTGGGGCTGAGACAGTGGTGGTCATTACTGATGCTTTCAGCCCATAACTTCCTCTCAGAATAGGTCCTAGACAACTCAAATTATGGTTGCTTCTGCAATGATTGACTTATATGATTATCACAATTTGGTTTGAGGCCAGATTTGTCTATATAGTGAGTTCCAGACCAGCCAGGGCTACATAGTGAGTCTCTTCTCTGTCTCTCTGTCTGTCTGTCTGTCTCTCTCTCCTTCCTCCTGCCTTTATTCTCTTTAAAAAACAAACAAATATCAAAAGCATGTCATAGGTTGGGACTTACTGCATATTCAGTGACATTGACCTCAAGTTACATTTGGAAAACAGTTCTTTTGTGGAGATTTCTAAATTAACTTGGCCATGTTACCTACATCAAAGGGTTGATGATTAAATAGATATAAGATATAGGAAACCATGGCATGCATTTACATGCCATAAAGACTTTAAGAAAAAACGTTTGCCTCAATAGGAAATAAGTAGACATGTCCAGGCCATGGTCGGCTTCGGTTATGAGTTGACACACCTGGGAAGAAGGAGCCTCAATTAAGAAAGTGCTTCACATCCACGGCCACAAGCTAATCTGATGGAGGCAAATTTCCAGTTGAGGTTCCCTCTCCTAGGTGTGGCAGATTGACGGTTGAAGTTGTGACCTACTCCAGGCCTCTGAAGAGTAACTCCAAAAGCCCTCCCCGGCACAGCTGGGAGCCATGCTTGGCCCAGACCTAGTGGCTCAGGGGCTTCACACCGAGTGGAGCGATTAAGTCAAAGCTGGGTATGGACCCAAGGTGGTGGCACAGGCCTATAATCCCAGCTACTCAGGAGTGGGGTGGGGAAGCATCCTGTGGCATCTTCACAGGCCTCACACCAGGGACCCCAGTGTTCGTTACAGGCAGAAACTGACGTTCTGAACTCAGGTAGCAGTCCAGCTACATGGTATGAAATCATTGCTGATACTGGAGCATTTGCTGAGGCTGGTGCTTTACACTCACTGCTCAAGAGCACCGAGGCAGGGGTGGGGCCTCCATTTCCCCAGGGGCTCTGGTTTGGGGCTTTCATTTCTCCATAGGACTATAATGCTGGGCATTTATTTACCTATTTCTTAAATTATTTATTAATTTTATTTTGTGTATGGGTATTTTGCCTGCATGTATATATGTACACCATGTGTGTCCCTGGTGTCTGTGGAGGTCAGAAGAGGGAATGGGGTAATGGATGGTTGTGAATGACCATGTGGGTGCTAGAAATTGAACACACATCCTCTGTGTTCAACAAATGCTCTTAAGCACTGAGCCATCTCTCTAGCGCTTCACCTAAATTTTTAAGAATTTATTTTTATTTCTAATTATGTGTATGTGTATGGGTCTGCATGTGAGGATGTGCATGTAGGTTTGCACAGAGAACAGAGGCATTTGATACCCAGAGCTGGAGTTACAGGGTGACCCTGGTCCCATTCCTCTGGAGCAGTTCCTGCCCTTAACAGCTGAGACATCTTTTGGATGAGAAAGAAGTAGAAAAGTTAGAAAACCTGCTGAGTAATGTGTGTGTGCATGCGTGTGTACATGTGTGTGTATGTGTTGTATGTGTATGTATGTGCATGTGTGTATATGTGTGGAGTTGCAGATCCAGGCGGCCTGACTCAACTCTCCTGCACAGCCTTTACTTTTCCTGCCTCTCAGTGCATGGCTTTTCTCTTTCCCATCTGGGTGCCTCCTGTTTCAGAAGTTAATCACAGTCTTCCTGTTGGCAAGAGGCCACTTGTCATATCCAGCCAAGATCTCTGCCACACTGAAGACAGACAGTACCTGGAGCACCAACAGCAGCCTTTCTGCCCCCCAGGCTGCCCTGGCTCAGCTCCCCCAGAGCTTTCTTCCTCTTCTGACATGAAGCCTGCATTTTACAGGAGAACAAGGAAGTAGCTGTGTGAGCCAAGAGGATGCTGGTGTTTGGTGGCCCCTGAGATGTCTCTCTGTTCTTCCCTGCTGATCTGTTACCATTCACCAAGCATCTGCTGCTTTATCTCCTGTGCTTTACCTGTGTTGGCCAGTGTCTCAGTGAAACATGTTTCCCTTTCAAAGCTTCCTGGCCCTCACACTAGGCCAAGGTTCTCTAACTTCCTCTTTGCAAGTATATCCCTGACCTGATGGAAACTCTTAATTCAGTTACTTTAATTAGAAATATACAGCCGGGCACGGTGGTGGCCCACACCTTTAATCCCAGCACATGGGAGGCAGAGCCAGGAGGATCTCTGTGAGTTCAAGGCCAGCCTGGTCTATAGATCCAGATCCAGGACAGGCACCAAAACTACACAGAGAAACCCTGCCTCAAAAAACCAAAAAAGAAAAAGAAATGTTCAAGGTGGGTGTGGTGGTGCACGCCTTTAACCCCAGCATGGAGGGTACGTGGGGGTGGGTGGCAGGGAGACTGGGGGGGGGCACTCGAGAGGCAGAGGCAGGCAGATCTGAGTCTGAGGCCAGTCTGGTCTACAAAGCAAGTTCTGGGACAGCCAAGGCTGCACAGAGAAACCCTGTACATGTTGTAAAACTCACAAAGCTTTAAAGTCATGAGATTGAGAGGGAGGGACACTGAAGGAAGCTGGGGGACTGTCAGGGGACAACAACACAACCCCACAGCTCCTGTTGCTTTGGTACCCTCCCGAAGATGGGGAGGTGAGGAGAACGTGTGACCCATCTTGGTCTCTTTCGGACTGTGGCTGACACTTTTCCACGACACAAAGAGCTTCATCTCACATTAGCAGGCTGCTTTCTGATTATATTTCATAGAGAATTCATACCACTACTTTAGTTCTAACTCTTTTATCATTCACCTTGCTAGTTTATTCTAGAATGTTCTTGAGTACACAGATTACAGGAGTTCAATTTTAAGTCTGTTACTGATTTTAGAATCTTAGGGCCAGGATTTTGTAGTCAGCAAGGTGCCTTGAGGTAAGTCAGAGGACGTGGGTCGTGTTGCTGCCCACCTCCCTTTTCTACCCTGTCTACTTGCAGGATCAAAACCCCTACCTTCCCATCCCAGATCTGATTCTTCTTAGTAAAATAAAAATATAGAAAATAGCTCAGGCGACAGCATCCTGTGTGTCCTAGTCAGAGTTTCCTTCTGTCTAGCACCGGACAGCTGCTTAGGCTAGTTCGAGTGAATGAAAGTATATATAAAATGTTCACTTGGCAGGGGTGGAACAGTGACTCCCTGATTCCCAGGCAAGGTGAAGGCCCCACCCAAGCTGGGAATACAATTTTGCACACACACAGAGTGGTACTAGTTTGTCATTGTCTGGTGGTAGCCAAACAGAGGCCCTCTGTTTGTGGTTCCTGTTATGCCTGGCATGGTGTCAGGGCTCACTACACTTCTGATGAATCTGTAGGTCACACTTGAAGTCAAACAGCTTTGGCTCTCAGAAGCAAAGCCAAACAAAAACAAAGGTCTGAGGGCTGAGAGATGGCTCAGCTAAGAGCATGAGCAGTTCTTGTAGAGGCCTGGAGTTCTGTTCCTAGCATCCGTGTGATAGACCAGCCTGACTCCGTCTTCAAGATAAAAGCCATTTTGTTATAAGGTCAGAGTGAGCTTGTTTCTTTTTGCTGCAAACTTCAAGCTGACCGCGCTTTCACCTGTTTCTGGAATTTGACTTGCTCCCCATCCCATGGAGTTTGACTCATCCCTCAATGTACTCTATGCTGATAAGGTTTTCTGCCAAGGAATCTTGAGATATCTCGAGATGTTCTGCTGAGATGATCCGTCAAATAATCTAGTCTGCTGTCTGCTTCCGTAAAATTTGCTTGCCAAGTCCTTACGTTACCAAATTCCTTTGAAAATCCCCAGTTGGCACTTTTTCCCTATAAAAGAGGCCTGAAAAGTTAACCCACACTGCTCTCTTCAATCCCGCTTTGGAGAGCTGCTCCTATGCATAGTAAATAAAGCTCGCTTCACTGGCTTTAATTTGGGTGGTGGTTTTCATTCTCGCTCAGTGGTTCAATACATGTAGTGTGGTTCACAGCCGCCTGTAAGTCCAGCCCAGGGAGATCTGACACTTCTGGCCTCTGTGAACACTCACATGCTCATACCCACACACAGACATGTGCATACTTTAAAAAACAAAGGTCTGCATCACAGAAGCAGAAGACCGGAGCGGGAGATGACTGTGAAGTTCCTGGGGGACATGGGCTCTGTTCTTGGACAGGCCCACAAAGCTCTGCTTTATTCACTGGCAATGGACAGAGGGCCTGCATATGGCCACCTTTCTCTCTTTGGTAAGAGCAAACAGCAGTGGTGCTCCGAGCCTCAGCCCCACCCTCCTCCTGACAGAACGTGCATGTGCCTACAGATGTGTTCAGTACTACTCAGCACTCCGAGAAAACTGTCAAAATTACTTTTTCAGAGCACTAGGGGAAAATGGCAGCCTTTTGAGGCCCAAAGGGTGTTTGTCAAGTAATATCTCAGTGCAGCCAGCTCCGAGACGCCTTATGCCCCCCTACTTCTCTCAGTGCAGCCAGCTCTGAGACGCCTTATGCCCCCCTAATTCTAGTCCCTTTTCAAGACACAGGACCATCTTGGGAAAATACTCCTGCAGCCACAGAGGGCTAAAGTACATTAAATCTCCCCGAGAAAACTGCCAGTATTTAACCTGCCTTTAAGTTTCTTAATAGCTCCTGGGAATGAGTTGTCCAAAAAGGGCTTTGAACAGTGTGTGTGTGTGTGTGTGTGTGTATGGCTGAAACCCATTTCTCCCACTATTTTGTTGTTTTTGTTTTTGTTTTTGTTTTGGTTTTTCGAGATAGAGTTTCTCTGTGTAGCTTTGCGCCTTTCCTGGAACTCACTCTGTAGACCAGGCTGGCCTTGAACTCACAGAGATCCGCCTGACTCTGCCTCCCGAGTGCTGGGATTAAAGGCATGCACCACCACTGCTTCTCCCACTATTATGAACGGAAACCTTCCTAGTGTTAATATTCTGATCCGCCTCTTGAAATCCCACCCCTTAGCTCCACCCTGCATCCTGACGTAAAAGCCTCATTCTAAGGAAAAACTCCCCTTCCTCTCTCTTTCCTCCCACAGAAGTGTGCACCCTTGACCTCTCCCTCCCTCTCTCTCTCTCTCTCCCTCCCTCCCCCCTCTCTCTCTTCCTCTTCCTCTCTCTCTTTTCTATCTCTCTCTTCGTCTGTTATAATAAACTCTCCACGTGGATGCAGCATCTGGGTTGTGAATTACTGGCCACCGCCTCCATGCCTGCGTGGCCTGCATCTGCCTAGCCCGCCACTGTATCTGCCCAGTACTTTTCCCCACACACACAGGATAACCTTGGGGTGTCCTCCCTTGCCCCTGCACATTAATTCATAATACCCGTGCTAGGTAAGTGCTCTTCCCAGACCACAGGCTTAGAAAAGCTGCAGAAATCCTGGGAGAATCACATATAGCACATGACCCAGAAGACGGATTACAAAGAATTTAGTCCAGTCACCAAATGACCAATGAGAACAACCAAACAACAAAACAACAAACTGCTCAGAAGGCAGAAGCAAGTTCATTGCAAGTTCAAGGCCAACCGGGGCTTCGCACTGAGCTCGACGTCAGTCCGGGCTACAAAAGCCCCAGTATCAAAAACAAAAACAAAACTCTAGCGATGAGTGGGAACTCTGTTTTCTAAAACTGCCACATTATTATTATTATTATTATTTTGTTTTTTTGTTGTTAATTGTTTTTTCGAGACAGGGTTTCTCTGTGTAGCTTTGGTGCCTTTCCTGGAACTCACTCTGTAGCCCAGGCTGGCCTTGAACTCACAGAGATTCTCCTACCTCTGCCTCCTGCACACTGGGATTAAAGGCGTGTGCCACCACCACCTGGCTGCCACATTATATTTTTAAAAGTCCAATTTTAAGTAAAAAATTTATGAGACACACAAACAGATGAGATGGTTCACACTGAGGTTGTTGGACTTGCAAACACATTGTGGTATCTATTTTCAATGTGTTCAGAACGCTAAAGGAAATTAAGCTTAGAAGAAGCCTAGAGTCTGTACTAGAATAATATCCCAACTAGAGAATATCAATAGAGAGATTCCAAGGGCTGGGGATGTAACTCCCCAGTAGAAGCCCTGGGTTCCAGCTAGGTGTGATCACTGCACCAGGAATTCCAGCACAGGGCAGGAGACAGGAGGGTCAGAAGTTCAAGGTCATCCTCAGAGGCACAGCTTGGGCTACATGAGAACTTGTCTCAAAAAAAAAAGGGCCCTATCTAAAAATTAATGATTGGCCATGATGACAAATGCCTTTAATCCCAGCATTTAGAGTTGGAGGCAGGTATAATTCTATGAGTTTGAGGCAAGACTGGTTTACATAATGAGTTCCAGACCAATCAGGGTTACATAGCGACACCCTGTCTGTGCTGGCTAAATTTATGTCAACTTGACAGAAGCTAGAGTCACTGGAGAGGAGGGAGCCTCAGTTGAGAAAATGCCTCCATATGATCAGGCTGTAGGCAAGCCTGTGGGACATTTTCTTAATTAGTGATTGATGTGAGAGGGCCCACCCCAGGGCTGGTGGTCCTGGGTTCTATAAGAAATCAGGCTGAGCAGGCCATGGGGAGCAAACCAGTAAGCAGCACCCCTCTATGGCCTCTGCATCAGTTCCTGCCTCCAGGTTCCTGCTCTGTTTGAGTTCCTGTCCTGACTTCCTCCAATGATGAACAGTGATGTGGAAGTGTGAGCCAAATAAACCCCTTCCTCCCTGGTCATGGTGTTTCATCATAGTAATAGTAACCCTAACTAAGACACTGTAATAAATAGATAAATCAAAAACAAATACATAAAACTTATGAGATGAAGCTAAACGAGTGGCTAGAGGGAAATCCAAAGTTTGTAATTGTTTGCCCTACAAAGAAAAAGATCTTAAATCATGGTATGGAGAAATGGCTTAGCAGTTAAGAGCACTATGTGCTCTTCCAGAGGACCCAGGTTGGACTTCCAGCACCCACCTGGCAGCTCACAACTGTCCATAACTCCAATTGAGGGGATCTCACACCCTCTTCTGTCCTCTGAGGACAGCAAACATGATGTATATGGTGTACAGACACACGTGCAAGCACACACATAAAATAGACCTAATCAATAACCTGACGGTTCACAGAAAGAAACTAGAAAAGAACAGCAAACTGAGCTGGACGGAAGAACTATAGTGATGAGGAGAAGGGATAGAGTCTGGCTGCGATGGAGTGCTTGCCTAACATGCTCAAGGACCTGGGCTCAAAAAGCAAAGCAAACCAAAGCAAAAGGAGATCAGAACAAAGGTAAAAAGAGACAAACTAGAAAAATAGAGTAAATCAATAAAACACCAAGTTGGCATTTTAAAAGGACCAAGTGACAGCTGTTTAATAGGCTGACAAACATAGAAAGAAAATAGAACCAACTAGACTCAGGAACGCAAGCGAGGGCATCGTTTTGACACCGAAATAGAGTGCTGAGGGAGACGGTCAGCCATTGTGTCCAACAGAACAATCTGCCCCGTGTTCTCTGCCCAGCACTTAATCACTGGGAGTAAGAGGGCCTCTCAGAAGGAATCATTCAGGAGTGTTTGAGCCTGCAAGGCCTGAGCCCAAGTGCTTTTCCTGAGGGGTCAGGGAAGTGATTTTGTTTTCAGTCACTTAGGTTTCTCCCAGATGAAAGTTAATTTAGACACACGCATGCCCATTTTAGGAAGCAGTAGAATAGACTTTTTAAAAACTTTCTTTACCAATATAAATAATAAATAAAATGGACATAATGACGAGAGGGGATGTGCTGACATGTTACATCGGCAGGGAGGGAGCAGAGACGGGGAAGGTGTGGATATGATCAAGAGAATTGTGTGTGTGTGTGTGTGTGTGTGTGTGTGTGTGTGTGAAACTGTCAAAGATTAAATAAAAATATTAAGAAAACTTCCTTTACTCGAAGTCTCTGGTCAGGAGCCAGAGGATCTCTGAGTTCAAGGCTAGCCTGGTCTACAGAGTGAGTTCCAGGACAGCCAGGGCTGCTACACGGAGAAACCCTGTTTCCAAAACAAACAAACAAACAAACAACAAAAGCAAGTCACTATCCTGAATTTTATACTTTTTAGTTCATATGTGGAAAGGCTCGAGGCCGTTCTAGTTAATCTTGTCCTGAGCCCTGAGAAGAACCCCTGAGCAGCCTCACGTGACTCGGTTAAGATGACGGCCCTCCTCTACTCTGTGTGATTCCACCCAGCCGTGAAGTGATCTACACCTGCTTTCCAGCTGGTCACATCCTTGCCAGATGGACTTACTCTCCTGAGCTCTCTCCAGTTTGAACTCTGCTGAACAGGCTTTCCAAACCTGCCTGGCTGGGTCCCCAACCCATTCACTGAGTCATTCAGCTGGTGCTCAGTGTTTGCACAGAGTTGAGGAGCATTTCCGGACTCTGGTCGTGCCCCAGCCTTGCCTAAGTGGGTCCCACCCAGCTGACTTTGTGTTTGTGTTTTGTTGTTGTTTGTGGTGCTGGGCGTGGAACTCAGGCCCTTGTGTGTGTCAGGCAAGCCTTCTACCCTGAATCTGAGGGTCACCTGTGGTAAGGCTCGATCACAGGAGGAAGAAAGTTGAATTAGGGTGCTAAGGGATACCTTTCAACAAAAGTGTTCTTTCAGCCGGGAGGTGGTGGCGCACACCTTTAGTCCCAGCACTTGGGAGGCAGAGGCAGGCGGTTCTCTGTGAGTTCGAGGCCAGCTTGGTCTCCAAAGCGAGTTCCAGGAAAGGCGCAAAACTACACAGAGAAACCTTGTCTCGAAAAACAAACAAACAAACAAACAAAAAAGTGTTCTTTCAAAACTCTGCCTGGATTGTCACCTTTGGAAACTGAGCTCTGTGTGACTTCCCCGAGTCAGTTCCATCTCCTCTGGATTTTCTCCCACTTCCTCTGAGTTTGAGGAATTCTTTCAGATTTCCTATTCTAGAAAGTGTACCAGGTGTCGATACTTGACAAACGTGTTTATGGAGTGGGAAAAAGACTATCTTTAAAGAAACAGAAGGGTTGGAAATGACTCCCCATCTACACTGTACATTACACTCAGTTTCTGGGAAACTAGAGACCTCAATGAGATGGAACCCAGGACCTGGTGCATGCTAAGTAAGCGTATGTCACTGAGCTATAGAAGAGCCTATTTACCTTTCTCTCTCCCTCCCTCCCTCTCTTCCTCCCTTCTTTCTTTCTTTTTGAAACAATTTTTAGACAGGATTACACCACATTGTGTAGGCTGACCTCAAATTCACCATGATGCTCCTGCGTCAGGCTCCCAATCCTGGGATTTGCCTGTGGTACCCTGTCCGTTTATACTACATGTCTACTTTGGGAGACTTACTCACTCAAAAGGTCTCACTGTGTGGCTCAGGCTGGCCTTGAACTTGCTATTAACTCAGGATAACCTTACGCTTGTGATTCCCCATCTCAGCCTCCTGAGTGCTATATTACAGGCTTGGGTCACCACATACATAGAAAACAGCTTACCATTTATTTATTCAGTGTGTGTGTGTGTGTGTGTGTGTGTGTGTGTGTATGTGTGTGTGTGTGTGTGTGTGTGTGTGTGTGTGTGTGTGTATGTGTGTGTGGACAACTTGCCCCTACCATGAATGGAACTCAGTCACCAGGCGTGGCAGCAGCTCCCTTTTTCTGCTGAGCCATCTCTCGGGTCCCTCCAGAGCCTTTTCTGCTGCAGAGTGTGGGTCTTTAGCTTACAGAGGGAGGCTGTTTACCCTGGCGAGGCATATCCTGCTCACCACATCTCACTCTGGCAAGCCCAGAGGCTGGCCTACACTGTCTAGTCTGTGTAAAGAGGGTATTTGTACAACAACAATATTGCCTGATGATGTATATCTCAGTGTGCTGTGTTAATTGATAATTGCATAATTGTATTGCCACACACCCACCAGAGTGGCCGAATTTACACCGTCAACTGAAAACTGTGAAGCTGAGGAGAAGAAACAAGAACCCACACCCTTCTGATGGGTCTAAATTGGCATAGTCATCTGGGAAGCCAGTTTGGGGTTATTAGTGTTGAAAGTGTCTGAGCTCAGTTAGTAGGGTGCTTGCTCAGCATGTACAACATCTCCCTTTGGTCCCCAGACCACTTAATCCAAGCTTTGCTGCACACACACCTCATCCCTACCTTAGAAAGTAGAGGTAGGAGGATCATAAATTCAAGGTCATCCTCAAGTACACAGAGTCAGAAGCTAGCCTGGGCTACACGAGACCCTGCCTCAAGACAAAACAAGAAGCAAACACCAGGGCAACAACAACAAAAAGTATAGATGGATTTCTATGTCACGTCCTAGCAATTCCACTCCTAAGCACAACCCAGAGTGAATTGTTTCTGGTGTTCCAGGAGGGTGTGCAAGTATGTCCAGTCCTACACTGATTTTAGAATCTCCAAGAAAATCTCCATCATGATAACGCACATGTCCATTCACAGTAATATTTATGGGACAGAGAGCTTACGTCAATGCAACTGTGGGGACTGAGAATAGAATAGCCCACAACATGACGGTGACTCTTAGAAAGTCCGCCACAGAGGCTGGACAAAGCCTCCGATTTTGTATCCGTGTGAAGACAGCAAAGGTTTCTCGCTGTAAGGTTTAAAAGCAGCGTGGATGTTGTGTAGGATCCGTAGCTAGAGGTTAAGGGTTTCAGCAAGGGGGAGGGGTTGGGCCAGGATCAGCTCTGTGTGGAACTGGGCACTGAGGATCGCGATGCCGGGTCCTCCCTGCTGCTCTGCCTTTCTTTCTGTTGACCCTCTTTCCCATTCCCGACTACCCTCAAACTGGTCCGACTCTGCTCAGCCCTCCTAGTGGCTCTCCCTGCTTCCTTCTCCAAATCCTCTAGCTTCCTCATTCTTTGAGCCTTGCCAGAGGATCTGCACCTTGACGGAGACACTTGGATTCTCAACCAACAGGCCTCAAATGGAATTCATCCTTTCCCTTGAACCAGCCTTACTCTAGATGTCCTTGATAAACAGGAGAAATCTCTGACACCCTGGGCTAGAAAATTTCACTTTCCCCTGCCACGCCACCAAGGACCATTGTTATTATTTTGTTTATACTATGTGCCAGGCTCTGTTTTTCAAAAACACGTATGTGTGTGTTACACGTACTTTTTTTTTTTTTTTTTTTTTTCGAGACAGGGTTTCTCTGTGTAGCTTTGCGCCTTTCCTGGAACTCACTTGGTAGCTCAGGCTGGCCTTGAACTCACAGAGATCCGCTTGCCTCTGCCTCCCAAGTGCTGGGATTAAAGGCGTGCACCACCACCGCCCGGTTGCACGTACTTCTTTATAGTGCAGTATACTCGCACCTTGGGTTTTCTCAACAGTTCCAGTATGGGTAACATTCTGATCCTATCTAACAGAGGAAAACTGGAAGTTCAGAGGGAGAATCTTACACACCCTGTCCCCACCCTGCTCTTCACCCTGGAGCGGCTCATTCCCTGTCAGTGCCTGGACTGCGGCACCTGCCCATGCCTGTGGCCCGGTCTCCTTGCTGCTGTCCCATCTACACAGCCATCCTTCAATAGGGTCACAAAAAGCATCTTTGACAATCTGTCACTGGGGATTTCCTCTTTAGTGCTTTGCTCATAAAGACCTCATCATCGGGTGCACCAGCCTCCTCACGCCCTGCACTCCTGCCCCACCTCCGCTGCAAACTCGCATTCCTCTCTTATGACCCTGGGCCTGTGGACAGACAGCTCGTTGCCTCCGAAGCTCCGCTGACCCCCTTCTGCTCGTCGGATGGCCCCACCTGAAGCCCTCACTTCCTCTAGGGCGCCCTCATGCTCCCCAGTAGGTTCAGCTCCAACTCTGCACTGATTTTCAAGTCCTTCTTTTCTGTTGCATCTTTCTGTGAGTTGCTACCCGGCTCTGCTTCTTGAGGGCAAAAGCTGTGGCTGTCTGCTTGACCCGGTCTTCCCTCTTAGCGATGGCCACATTTTGGGTGGCAGTAATGATTCTGCTTAGCAAATATGGGTGTACAGAAATCCCCCAAATCCTGGTAAAACAAACTTTGGAGGAAGGAGTAACTTGGACTGTCTGCCAGGGATGGTACCTGTACTGTGAGAGAACAGGAGCGGTTGGAAAAAGAAATGGAACCCTCACCGCACCTTCTGCCCGTGTAGCTAGCTGCTGGTGACACAGACCTTCTGCAGAGCCCTTCCCCTGAACCACTGCCACCTTTTCCTCTGAGTGACAGCTCCTGTGTTTGAGCTCCCTTCCCTTGTGCTTATGACAGCACCTTTCAAGGATATGCCACCGCTCAAGTATGCCAGTGTCCCCCAAGAGCGTGTCACGCTGACTCCATGCTCCTGGCCTTCCTAATGCAGCCCACAGGTTTCCCTCCCACGGCGCACAGGGAAGAGACCTGAGCCAGCGGCCCTTTAGCAGGGAAGTCTGCGTAAATAAACCTCAGGACAACAACCACTATCTTCCATGAACTCTCCATCTATTTCTAGTCACTGCAATAACTTACTGACCCTAAAGCCCAGTCCCTTGTCTTTCCCGGTCACATCTGCACAGTACGCAGCTGCGTGATAAAATGGTGCACATGCCCTGGACTTCACACACCACCCCTGTAGACTCTCCGCCTCTTTTTTTCTGAGACACCATACACGAGCAATTTAAAATGCTAATAAAAATTGTATGATTTTCCTCCTTCCCACCAACTTGTCTTTTACCAGTTTAATTTGTAGGACTCCTTATACCTATAAACCATGAGACGGGAGCCATTGTGACTATTGATGGACAATCAAACCTGGTCTTCCGGAACTTACAGTAACTTGATGGAGGAAGAGACCAGGCTCATGCCAAGCACTTCTACCTTGCACTTCTTGTGCTAGCATTTAAAAGTTGTGTTCTGCCCATTAAATGCCCATGAAGCCCAAGGGTTACTGAGCCCTGCTTAGGTCAGCCTCCTATCTTTTCAAAGGTCTGTTGCTGGCCAAATAAGGAGCAACTCAAATCCAGGTTCCCGGGCAGGGAGAACATTACAGCAAGCTCAGATACTGACCTCCCTCTTGGGCCACCTGTGGCACCCAGCCCCGAGACTAGTTGTATTAATCACTCGGTAGTCTTGGCTGAGGACACAGCTTTGCGTAACTAGGCTGTCCTGGGCAGGCTCCTGGGCTACATTCCACGGGGCTGAGAACCCACTCACGTTTCCGCTACCTCCACTGGGGTCTGAGGCCCCTACTCCTCCCCGGTCCAGATCTCGGGGAAGAAACCTGAGGGTAAATCCTGAAACGTGCTGTGAGTCCAGGGGCAAAAAGGAAAAAGGCGGCAGTTTGTTTCCCGAGTGACGAGTGCAGTCTAGATCAACACGAGACCTTGAAAGACACTTTTCAGGTTTATCAACCAGAGGAGTCCAAGTCGGAAAAAATAATGGGCTTAAAGCGTACCCATTACAGAATTAACATTCTTTGTGTGGCTCAGCGAGCCCACGGCTCCGGTTACTAAGCTTGCCAGATGTGAAGACAGCAGGTTCCCTGGCCCCCTTCAGCCCTGCTCACCTGGAAGGCTGCGTTGCTGCGACCCTGGTTGCCCGGGGCTGTTGGGCTCAGCTCGATGCTCATCTTGCTGCCACTGGGCTTAGAATTCTTTCCCTGCTCTGACCTGGACATCGTCTGCCTGAGAGCAAGCTCTGCCTCTGCTGTGTTTGAGGGCCACCTGCTGCTGCCTCAGTTTGGAAACCCTTCCAACAACTTTTTAAATGACTTGGGCTGGAACCTGGTTGGGGTGGGGCAGGCGAGGCAGGCAGGAGGGCGGGGTGAGGTCCCTTTTTGAGCACGCCCACTCCCTTCTTCTTTCCAGGAATGCCCAACATAGACTTGCCATCACAAACGGGAACCTCCGTTTTCTCTGTCGTCCTTTGCAAAATCGTTTACTTCCTGTGGATGGCATTGGGGCCTAGGCGGATGTTGCTGCACTGATGCCAGGCACGTGATAGGTACAATGTGCATGACTTTGTATTCTGTCTGGAGAAAGACAGTAAATGGGTGAGGAGAATCAGATGCAGGTCTGGCCTGCAAAGCCTTTCACTGCCCCCCTGCTTCAGAGTGAGGATTTCAAAACCTCAAGAACAGAAATGCAGAGGTGTGCCGCATGTGTGGAAGAAGACTGTTCACTCCCTAGTAATATACTTCCTAGTATTTTAAATGAACCTCTCACTGTATAGCTCCTCTTCCTTCTCTTCCTCTTCCTCCGTTATTATCATGTAGTTTCTCATTAGTGAAAAACTAGAATTATAAAATTTAATACCGAGAGACAGTAGATATAATAGGAGAAAAACCCCTCCTAGAGGCCATATCTGGATGGTAGTTTTATAAAAGATTGCTAAAGTGTCCTTTGTATTTTCTGTGCAGTTCATGGCTTTCATTTTCATGTCTAGACTGTAAATAATGCTCAGGGGATCATCCAAACTTGTTGTGTGGCTTCAAATCCTGGCTTTCTTCCTCTCAGGTCACCAAACTGTAGCTTATGAGCTAAATTCAATCTACTTCCCATTTTCATATGGTCTAAGAGCTAAGAGTGAATAATTGAAAAATAATTAAAGGGAAGAATATATCACCTTTTTATTTTAAGTTAATGTTTTTAGACTGGAGTACAAAGTAATGGGCTTTATCATTGCATCTTCATATGCATGTGTCCTAGGGTGTCCTGTCGGTTACTGTGGTAGTGTGAACGTAATTGGCCCCCATAAGCTCATAGGGAGTGGCACTAGTAGGAGGTGTGGCTTTGTTACAATGGGTATGGCCTTGCTGGAGGAAGTGTGTTACTGTGGGGGCGGGCTTTGAGGTTTCCTATGCTCAGGATACCACCCAGTGTTGATTTTCTGCTGCCTGCAAGATGTAGGACTCTCAGTTACTCCTGCAGCACCACATCTGCCTGCATGCTGCCATGTTCCCTGCCAGGATGATAATGGACTGAACCTCTGAAACTGTAAGCGAGCCCCCTCAATTAAGTGTTTTTCCTATAAGAGTTGCCATGGTCATGGTGTCTCTTCACAGCAACAAAAACCTTAACTAAGCCAGTTATCCTCCCCCACAGGCGCATTGCCCCAGCTGATTCCATTCTTCCTCCAGTTAGATTTCTCTTGTACTTTCTATTACACATAGGGAAGAACATTTTGTGACCCATGAAAGTCATGAGATTCTAATTTCAAGCTGGGTGTGGCAGCACATCCTTGTAGCCTTGGTACTTGGAGGCAGAGACAGGGTTGCTGCAAGTTTGGGGTCAACATGGTCTAGATAGTTTTAGCTCAGCCAGGGTCAGTAGTAAGACTATGTCTTAGAGGGAAAAAGAAGAGCAGGAAGTTGGCAGGGTGGGTAAATGCATCTTTGGCTCAAGTCTGAGGACCCAGTTTTGGTCTTGGGGATGGTAGAAGAGGAGAAACAACCCCTGAAGACTGTCTTCGGCCCTTTGTACTGTGGTAGTCAGACTCCCTTGAACATACGTAATGAAGTCTTTTTTAACATTAAAATGGTAGTGTCAGAAATGGTTTGACTGGAACATGAGATGCCCATTTGCTTATGCACGGTTTAGGGTGGCTTTATTGTAATTGCAGGGACCTGACTGATGGTTGACATTCTCTCAGCTGCCTGTTAAATGCTACAGTCCCGGAGCTAGGTCTGCAATGCAGGGGTAGGACTTTTGTGGAGCAGCAAAAGGCCCTGCGTTCAATCTCCAGTGTAGGGCAGTAAGCCATAATCCAATGTGTTTTCTGCCCATTGGGTAAAGACAATGCATGGATATTTTTGAGCCTATCCTCTGGCAACAGAGAGGACTGTACAGTCTGATTATAAAGTACAGTGCTCTAGATACAGTGGAGCATACTGCAGAGAGGGTAGAGAGGACTGTGAGTTCACGATCAAACTGGGCTGTGTCCCAAGACCCTATCTCACCCCACCCTTCTTACACAGTAATCACTGCTTCTCATTCTCCAACCACACCGTGAACACTTGCAACCTGAGGAAGTTACCTATATAACCATGACCCTGACATGCCCCAATGGTCACGTCCAGACTACAGGTTGATCTTATATGTAACCTGGAGCCTGTGCAGATTTAACTACCAGAACCAATGGGAACCCATTGCTGAAACATCAGCACTGACTGGACTTACGGTGGTATCACTAGAGTTGTGATATTTGCTATGAGCACTCTGGAAACAAGCCATGCAATCAGAAAAAGAGATGAGAATTCTTCCTCATTTTCTAGGAGTGGATTTTACATCATCTAGACTCATGTCAAGTAGTCCTGGTTTGTTAGAAATAGCTACGTCTCTCAACCCCTCTGGCTCTTTTCATCTTCAAGTCCTCCAATCTCATGTTTTGTTTGTTTGTTTGTTTGTTTTGAGGTTAAGTTTCTCTCTGTAGCCCAGGCTGTCCTGGAACTCACTCTGTAGACCAGGTTGGTCTCAGAGATCCACCTGCCTCTGCCTTCCGAGTGCTGGGACCAAAGATCCACACCACCATCACTAGGCAGCCCCAATCTCATTTTCAAACCTTGAAAGCACCATGTATCAACCAAACCAGTGGGCATTTCAGCCAGTCAATAACTGAACCCTTTGCCTCGTGATGGCTGAGAATCCCTGCGTGTGTCCACAGAAACCAAGTACGTGAGAAAACACACTCCTCCTGCTGCCTGTGCACGTCATGCTGTAAGCAGGCTGCTCTTTACGAAGGCATTTTCAAAAGGAAAAAAAATAATTAAGACCACTGTGTGTAATGCATGTGCAGCGATAGGCAGACTATCATGGGCTGCTCTGCAGCCACATTTGCCTCTGCTGTTCTCTGGAGACTCTTCCTGTGTCACACATCATCGTCTGTCTGTGTGCTGCAAGATGAAAGAGCATTATTAACGATGATATCCATACTAAAGCTAAAATAAAACACACTGGGTGCCATGGTACATGCCTGTGCCCCCACATTCGAGAAGCTGAGGCAGGAGGATCATGAGTTCTGAGACTAAACTGGGCTTCACAGTGAGGTTTTTGTCTAAAAAAGAAAAAAAAAAAAGCCCTCCTGCATGGTTTGTAAATTGCTTAACCTAACCCACTTTAATTTTCCAGATTACCCAGTGGCAGAGAAGTCATTATTGGGGATAAAGCCGCATGGAAGTGTAGAGAATGTGTTAGCATGTATGAGGCCCTGCCACCAGCCTCTAGCCACCAACAAACAAAAACAAATAACTTCAGGAAGAAGGAAATACATATTGAAAACTGGGCCGCCCCCAGGCTTTTCTTAGCAGCACTCTGGGAGGCAGCTGGGTTTCCCTTTCCTCTGCACATGCTGCCACCAGGTCCCGGGAATGGCGGCAGAGTGCTCTTGGTGGCAGAGCCCTGCCAATGCCTTTGTGTGGCTTATTTAGCTGTCTGATCACTTCGATTAGAATTCCAAAAAGGACAATTTTGGAGGAAGGGAAGAAAAGGAATGTGTGCTGAGCACACTGGGTGGCATTAGGCATTTGCGTTGTTTCCACGTCAAAGCTCAATCCAAAAAGACAGAGGGAGTCTCTCAAGGGCCTGACCACAAGTCACAAAGTCAAAATTTGGGCTCATGTCCCTGACATTTGTGCAAACTCCGCAAAGTAATAATGCCTAAAGGAAGCAAAGAATGTCCCAAGTTTTCCCAGTGTAGGAAGCAAGCTACACAGTGTGGCAAAGGAGCAATGGTAAATAAAACACCAAGGAGGAGAACCGCCAGGAGACTGAGTCTAGTTCATCTATGCACCGTGAAGCCCTCAGCCGCCTGGGCTTCAGTCAGCGCACGAGTACCACTAGCCGTCTGGAGTCCCCGGAACTGAATGCTTGGAGTGTGAGCGGCAGAGGCATGGAGGGCGGGAATCCCTGCTCTGTCTGCAGTGTTTTGAGGGCTCTAGCAAGGGGTGGGCTCCAGGGTAAAGAACTTACTCACTGATCAGAGGCGATGGAAGAAGGAACTTGGAACTCTGGGGATTGAGAGGGTGATGGGGAATCCCTATTTCCTGCCTTCCTTCCTTCCTGATCTGCCTTTTGTGTTTGTTTGTTGAGATAGGGTCTCACTATGTAGCATTGACTGCCTTGGTACTTGTTACATAGCTCAAAGTAGCCTCAAACTCCTGACAATCCTCCTGCCTCATGCTCTTGAGTTCTGGAATTACAGGCATATACCACCATGGCCAGCTAGTAGAGTTCCTTCATTATTTCTTTTTCTTCTCTCTCTCTCTCTCTCTCTCTCTCTCTCTCTCTCTCTCTCTCTCTCTCTCTCTCTCGACAGGGTCTTACTATGTACCTGTTGTTAGTTGCAAAATGAAGATTTCAGTCACACTTGTCTTCTGTGATGAAGAGTGGATGAGGTTGCTGCATGGAGAGTATTTAGGACATGGAGTGAATGTCCACACATGAAAGACGGCAGGCAAACCTGCCGGCCGCTGCCTTTCAGCATGATCCCTAATCAGGTGTGGACTTCCCACTCCGGTTGTGTCAGAAGAATGGTAACATTGTGTCTATTCAGATAGGCTGACAGAGGCGGGAGAACAAACCCTGACTTGTCCCTGGTGAAGGCCTTAGCAACAGTCAACGTCTGGGTCAATAAAGACCTTCTAGGAAATCCATTCTGAGAAAGGATGTGCTGAGATAAAGGCTTCTCCTTTTAATACCATTATTCCTTATGTGTGCTGTTCTGAGAACAGCTTGCTCGGTGGGTGGGCAGCAAACACACCTTTGCATGGACACACCTTGGATAGAGTTCTCTCTGTAAAAGAGGCCGTTAGCAATAGTGCCAGTTGCATTCCTCTGCAGCAATAGTGTGTCAACTGTGTGTAATTTAAACCTCTGCAGACCCAGCCCAAGGTGCGTGTGCGCGAGTGCACGTGCATGCACATGCATATTGTGTGCATGAGTGAGGAGGCCAGGGCTTGATGTTAGGCATCTTTTTCAATCCCTCTCCACCCTCTCCATGGGTCTCTCATGGAACCCAGTTTGCTGCTTTGGCTAGGATGGCTAGCCAGCAAGCCCAGGAATCCTCCTGCCTATCTCCCCAACTTTGGGATTATGGGCATGTACTGGCTTTTTATCTTGGTGCTAGAGACCTGAACTAATGCTTGTGTGGCAAATGCTTTACCAGCTTAGCTGTCTCTCCAGGCCCTCCAAAGTTGTTTTCTTTTTATTATTATTTTGAGACAAGACCTCTCTATGCTTCTTAGGTTAGCCTGGAAGGAACCATATAGGTCAGGCTGGCCTCAAACTCTTTGCAATGCTCCTGTCTCAGCATCTTGATTTCACAGCAGGCCAGTGTTTGCTGTAGTGCAGAGCATGGTAAGAAAGTACTCTGAGGCTGGGCAGGATGGCACATGCCTTTGATCTCAGCACTCAGGAGGCAGAGACAGGTAGAAGTCTGTGGAATCTGTGGCTTCAGGGCCAGCCTGGTCTACATAGGGTTCCAGGCCAGGTACAGGTACCCTGTCTCAAAAAAAAAAAAAGAAAGAAAGAAAGAAAGAAAGAAAGAAAGAAAGAAAGAAAGAAAGAAAGAAAAACAAAAGAAAGAAAGAAAGAAAAAGAAAAAAATGAAGGAACTCTATTAGCTGGCCATGATGGTGTATGCCTGTAATCCTAGAACTCAGGAGCATGAGGCAGGAGGATTGTCAGGAGTTTGAGGCTACTTTGACAGGCAGACAGGCAGACAGACAGACAGACACACACACACACACACACACACACACACACTAAAATAAATGGATGAACTTTTGTTTTTTGTTTTGTTTTTTCGAGACAGGGTTTCTCTGTGTAGCTTTGGAGCCTTTCCTGGAACTCACTCTGTAGCCCAGGCTGGCCTTGAACTTACAGAGATCCGCCTGCCTCTGCCTCCCAAGTGCTGGGATTAAAGGCGTGCGCCACCACTGCCTGGCCCTAAATGGATGAACTTTAACAAAAACAGGAGAACACCAGGCAGCAGTGGCGCACGCCTTTAATCCCACACTCGGGAGGCAGAGGCAGGCAGATCTCTGTGAGTTCAAGGCCAGCCTGGGCTACAGAGTGAGTTCCAGGACAGCCACGGCTGTTATACATGGAGACCTTGTCTCAAAAAAGAAGAACAAAACCCAAAGAATAAACAAACAAAAAACCCAACACCACCACTAACAAAAAAATCCACATTAGAACGTAGAGTTCTGGTTCTCATGCTGTGACTGGAAGCCACAGCAGAGGCTATCTGTGTGGAGGCCTCAGGCACCACCCTCTATCCTGGGTCTCCAGCTTGCAGGCACATTCGTGGACTTTTCAGTTTCTTCGGTACTGTGAGCCCATCCCTCTACCGAATGTCAAATATCTGCGTTTACTTCTGTTTCTCTGAAGAACTCTGATATAGGATTCAATAGTCTCATTTTACAGGAGAGAAAACTGGAACTAGGCTATCCCCTCAGTGCTTTTGGGATTTGTTGCTCTGAATAAGAAAAAAAATCCTAGATTCTAACTGTAAACCTATGTGCTTTCTAAGAACCTACACTGTTTCTCAAAAGGCAAGGTAAGCTTTAATCCTAGCACTTTTTTTTCCATTTTTATTTATTTATTTTTATTATCAGCTTGATACAGTACAAATTCTTATCCTAATAGTGAAATGTTTCATTGAGGCTTGCCCAGTAATTGAGTAAAACCTAAACTTATTATAAGCCAAAGTCATCCTAGGGTCCTCCCTGCTATATAACCTCCCTGGTTCTGTGGGTTGCAGTCTGATTGTTCTTTACTTTATATCCACTTATGAGTCAGTACATACCATGTTTGTCCTTCTGGGTTTGGGTTACCTCACTCAGGATGATATTTTCTAGTTCCATCCATTTGCCTGCAAATTTCATGCTGTCATTGTTTTTCTCTGCTGAGTAGTACTCCATTGTGTATATGTACCACATTTTCTTAATCCATTCTTCAATTGACGGACATCTAGGTTGTTTCCAGGTTCTGGCTATTACAAACAATGCTGCTATGAACATAGTTGAACATGTATCTTTGTGGTATGATTGAGCATTCCTTGGGTATATGCCCAAGAGTGGTATGGCTAATCTCAGCACTTTAATGGGATTAAAGGTGCCTTTAATCCCAGCACTCTGGAGGAAAGGCAGGTAGACTTCTGTGAATTCAAGGCCATTCTGGTCTACACAAAGTTACAGGCCTGCCTAACCCTGTCTCAATAACAAACAAGCAAACAAACTAAATGTATATTGGCAGGGCATAGGATGGTACCTGACCATACTTGTAATCTCATGCCTGGGGTTGGCGGGTAAGGCTGAGACAGGAGCATCTTTCATGAGTTCAAGGCATCCTAGGTTATACAGAGAGATCCTGCTTCAAACAAAGAAAAAAGGGGGATTCCAATATAAGCACAGATGACCAAATCTAAATTTTGGATTTTGGTAATATATTTATGCTAAACATCCGGACCTTGAGAATTGTATTGTATTGTCTTTTTTTATTGTTTATTTTTCAGAATGGTTTTAGGACACACACAAATGGTTTATTCATAACAACAGCAGCCATAGCAATACAGTGAATATGTGAGTGAGCTTGAGACGGAATAAGGAAAGCAGGCCCAGCAGTGAAGGAAAGCCTGCTGCGGGGATTTGGATTATTCTTGGAACTTTTCTAGAAGTTTGAAATTATACTAAGTAAAAACATAAGAGAGACATTTTCTGGATTATTCATATCTATAATGTACTCAAACTTCCAAGCTGTCTGTCTCAAAGCTATTGACATACCAAGTATTAGTGATTAAATTAAAAAAGAAGGATTCGGAGTGGAGAGATGGCTCAGTGGTTAAGCACTGCTGCGTTTGCACAGGACCCAGGTTCAGTTCCCAGCACCTGCATGGTAGCTCATGACTGACTGAAATTCCATTTCCAGGGGATCCAGCACCCATTTTGGACTTCTACCGGCACCAAGCACATACTTGGTGCACATGCATAAAGGCAGGCAAAACAATCACATAAAATAAAATAAAAAATCTTTAAAAAATTAAAAATTAAAAAGTCACATTTAAAAAAGAAAACAAAATAAAGAAGGGGTATAAATTTATGTGATTGCAGCCGGGCGGTGGTGGCACACGCCTTTAATCCCAGCTCTCAGGAGCAAGAGCCAGGTGGATTTCTGTGAGTTCGAGGCCAGCCTGGACTACAGAGTGAGATCCAGGAAAGGTACAAAGCTACACAGAGAAACCCTGCCAAAACAAAACAAACAAAAATAATTTATGTGATTGTAAGTGGTCCTTACAATTTACTGTAGGTCTAAAAGAAAATGTTTCAAATTATATTTCGAATGAGCATAATTTTTGTGTTGTCTCATTACTTCACATCCCACAGAAGAATGAGGCAGTGTCTTGGCTCTTAGATCAGGTGGTGGAGTATATGCAAGGTGAAGAATTATTTGTGGGCATTGAGAATGTGGATACTTTTGGTTGTCTAATTTATTTTTGATATAGGATTTGCTGCATGGCCCAGTTTTATCTCAAACTTTTAATCCTTTGCTTCAACTTGAAGAGTCCTGGGATCCTGGGTGTGCACCACTCTGCCTGGAGTGACAGACATGCATTTAACTCTGTTCCCTTCGTTATTGTAGAGCAGTTGGTGAGTGGAGAAAGACCAACTTTCTACACAGCGCAACAGTTACAGCCAAAACCAGATAAGCTTAGGGAAAGGAGCGCTGTTCATGGGTTTCTCAGTTACTGTTAGCATGTTATTTATGTGCATTGTTGCCCTTCATTAGCATCATTCAAAGCAGTTATTCTAAATACATTCCAGTCATTCACTCAACATACATTAGAGCTAGTTAGAAAACGGTTTATTTCCCAGCTTCCTCTTGTGATCCTGTGTGATGGAGGGGTTGGTGTCCTGGCTTTCTGTGATGGAGTAGCATGGACCACACTTGGCTCTGGCCTCCTCATCTAGTCTCTTTTCCTTGCTGGCAAATCTTCCTGGCACTCAGGACTCTGATCTGGCTTGGAGTTTCACTTGAATTTGCATTGGCCCCGGACTGGTGCTTTATCAGCGATGGGTCTTAGCCTCTAAGTCAGACTGTCCTAACCTTCCACCAGCTCACCTCTAGCCAAAGGCCCAGTCTTGAGCACCATAGGCTCTCGAAAATCAGATGCAGAGCCTGATATAGAGGCAGCTCAGGGATGTAAGATCTCTGAGCAACTGGTGCCTGCCTCCTAAGTACCACTGCCTACCAGTACCCAGACCAGGTTCAATCAACAACAACCAGAGAGGTGTTTTGTTTGTTTGTTTGTTTGTTTTTTAAGTTGCCTGTCATAGTTTCTAAAGAATATAGGTGAGACATAGGGAAGAATAGTCATTATAACGCATCAAAACACATCAGAGCTATGAATGTTCAGAAGTTCATAAGCATGCTTACAAATACCCCCGTAATTCCACCCAATTAGTTAATTGTTACATCAATAAACACTTTGAATAAATATATTGTTTTTGGAACAAGTGTGTGTGTGTGTGTGTGTGTGTGTGTGTGTGTGTGTGTGTGTGTGTGTGTCTGTAGTCTCCCTTCTACCTCTGCACTCTGACTGCTGGGATCACAAGCATGCTCCACCAGGTCCAACCAGATATGTATCTTATGATTTTTAGAAGACAAAAGAAAGCAACTCTAGAGAAAACCTAGCAGGAGAAAAGTAAGCATTTACTCTGTCAACGAGGAAGAGTATTGCAGGGTAACCAAATAGCTCCCATGGGTAAGAAGTTAAATCTTGTGTAGCAAAGATAAGGGGTAGCAGAATTTGAGAGCATGATTTTGAGGCTCTTTAGCAAGGATTAGCAATTAGTGTTAAGTCCAAGGCTGGGTTGTTAGTGACGTGCTGGCTGTTAGAGCCAAAGACACAGGGGACTCAGTGACACAGCATGATGTAGGTATCAGATAGTCACAATACAAGGGGGTAATGTGCTTCAAGTGGTCCACAGACACAGTGAGCCTCTGTGGAGCCACCAAGGCCCACAGACACAGTGAGCCTCTGTGGAACCACCAAGGCTCATTCCATCCCTTCTACTTCTGTATGCTTGCCTCTTGTTTTTCTTAAGACCTTCTAAGATCAAAGCTGTCTCAGGAAATACATGTCTCTAATCTCAGCATTCAGGGAGGGAATGGAGACTGGAGAATCAAGGGTTCAAGGCCAGCCCTGGCTACATAGGGAGTTCAAGGACAGCCAGAGACTTCTTGGTTTGGATCCTCACATGTTTAGGTTGGGGTCTTGAGTCATTCTGCAACCTGTCGGAGCCTTTAAGGGCTTGTGTGGATCTAATGAGAATCCGACTTGAAACATTATTAGATTGGCAAACCAATCAGATACTATTGCAAATGTTGAGTGTTTCCCAAATGAATGCTTGTGATAGTCATGATAAACATATATAATGTTAATGCCTCTTCCATCAAACCATCTTGGCCTAGGTCCCAGGATTTTGGATTTCTAGTAGGTATCAGGATGCATACTCCAGGCTGTCCGGAAAGCCACCTGCAGGACTTGTGTAAGGCACTTAAGGGACTAGAAGACAGGTATGCAGGGTGGAGAGGACCTGAAAGGTGTGGCATCTGGGAAGAAAGGGTACATACGCACGCACGCACACATGTGTACACATGTATGTACATACACAGGGTCTGGAAGGCTATCCAGAGTGATTGTGCTCCTGGTGTCTGGAAATCATGCATAAGGTGACTTGATGGTGGGGAGAAATACTTTACTCTGTTGATTTCTGATTTCCTTGGCTAGACTGTGGGCCCCATGAAGGCAGAACTTTTTAACCCACTGATGAACTCTGAGCCTCTGTAATGGTCCTGGTGCACAGTACATGTTTGATAATGATCAAAGCCTTCTTATTTGTTCTGTTCCTGATGCCAGGGGTAGAACCCTGGGCCTGGTGCATGCTGGGCAAAGGCTCTGACCTCCGAGATGTAAGAACTCTGAGAGGCTGGACTCTGCCTCCTAAACACCATCTCCTAATGGGACCAGTCAGAACTACACATGTCTGGCCCAAATCTTAATTCAGTTGCTCAAAACTTGTTCACTGAGTGTGAAGTGACTCTTACCTGGGTCTCATAGTCCTAAGAGGAAGAAGCGAATACGTGGCTTAGGTCTGCAGCCTGCAGAATGGCTGTACACACCTGTGTCCATCCAAGAGTTACGTCATGGAAATGTCAGAGCTGAGTGCTTGGGTGAGAGGCCTGGAATGAGCTGCATACTATGTGTCACTCACACAGCAAGACTGGAGTTTCCCAGCCACTCCTCTGCTTAGTTTCAGGAAGTGACTAGGAATCCTGATTCCCCAGCTCTGTCTTTCTCTTCCTTGCTCTCACCAGCGTGTGGGTGATCACAAAGTAGCCAGGAGAGGCTAAGAACTTTAAGTTCTTGCAGCAGGATGGAGAGGGGGTCAGGAAGTGGAGACCGTGTTTGGTATATGACTCTGGCCAGAGAGAGCAGATGGGGCAATGTTGTCTAGTAACACAGGTGCCACACAGGTGCAGCCAGTCACCCTGTCTAGACCCAAAGAAGCTAGGAGGCTCAGAAGTTAAACCCTGTGGCTGCAGGTGGTGTCCAATGCCAGAGTGCTTGCTTACCATGACTAGGGTACTGAGTCCAATCTCCAGAAAATAAGTTAACCCATATCTTTTTTTATTAAGAGATTTTCTATTCATTTTACATATCAACCACAGATTCCCCTGTCCTCCCTCCTCCCACCCTCTAGCCTTCCCCCCCAATCCACCCCCCATTCCCACCTCCTCCAAGGCAAAGTCTCCCATGGGGAGTCAACAGAGCCTGGTACATTCCCTTGAGACAGGTCCAATTAACCCATATCTTGGCTCACATTACTGGACTTGAGGGCTTCTCCTACTTTTCTTTTGTCACCTTGGGCATCTCAAATATTTCCTGAAAGTCCCTGTGAGCAAAGCACCATCAGACACGGGGAAGTCACCGTGACAAACACACTAAGCCAAGGTCCCTGATCTGACAGACAGGACGAGGACGGGAGAGGGGCTGACGCCACATGGGGAATGTCCTGAGTTCCTGGCTGGAGCTGCAAAGCCTGAGCTAGGAGAGCAGAGGGAAGACCCTGCCTGCACACCCCTGGAGTGCCATTGCCTCTCCCATCCCTCCTCAGCTTGTTTCCCCAGCAGCTCCCTGCTAGCTGTGTGGATGCACCGCAATCTGTGGTCCAGGGGGCCGGATTTGATGGAGGGGAAAGGTCACAGTCTGCATCTGAAACAGGACAAAATGACGGTCAGAAACGGCAGAAGGGGCTGGAGAAACGGGTACATACTCAGGATGGGGATCCATCCTGTGGTGGTGAGTGTCTCTGGCACCGCAGAGGAGGCTGAGCTGGGGTCTGAGAGCTGCCTGTGACCCTTGTTGGCTTGTGTGCTCCATTGGAATTTACTAGAATGGTTTGTGGTTTTCGTTGTTGTTGTTGTTTGTTTGTTTGTTTGTTTGTTTGTTTCGAGACAGGGTTTCTCTGTGTAGTTTTGGAGCCTGTCCTGGATCTCAATCTGTAGACCAGGCTGGCCTCGAACTCACAGAGATCCGCCTGGCTCTGCCTCCCAAGTGCTGGGATTAAAGGCGTGCGCCACCGCTGCGCCGCCGCCGCCGCCGCCGCCGCCGCCGCCGCCGCCGCCGCCGCCACCACCACACGGCTATTTTTTGGTTTTTGCTGCCTTTTTTTAGACATGTAATCCAGACTGACCTCTAACTTGCTGTTGGATCTGGGTCCTTCTGCCGTCACCCCCTGAGTACTGTGCTGAGACTGTAGGGACTTAATTGTAATTCTGTGTGTGTTTGTGGGCACGGGTGTGCATGTGCACTGCACGCGTGTGGAAGTCAGAGGGCAATCTCTGATGCTCCTCCTTCCGCTTTTTGTTTGAGACAAAATCTCTCATTGGCCTAGGAACTTTGCTAGGCTAGGTCTCCAGGCTTCCAGGGAACGTCCCTGCCTCCTCCTATCTTGCCCTTGCTGGGATTAAAGAGGTACACCACTGTACCAGGCTTCTGCCGCCTCCTCCTCCTCCTCCTCCTCCTCCTCCTCCTCCTCCTCCTCCTCCTCCTCCTCCTCCTCCTCCTCTTGCTTCCCCCATCTCTGATGCCCAACTTTTAATGTGGATTCTGCTTTACTGTTTTAAAAATACCCAATTTATAATTTTTATTGTCCTTTCACTATAAAAACTTAACAAAACCTTGGATCATCGGGATGGTCTGAATCTGTGTTTCTGGGTCATATAGTGACTCATATTTGGCTCCAGAATTATCTATGTACTCACTCTGAGGTAAAAGTTGTGCTTTTGTGTTGACACAACCAAATTAAGTCAGGCTCAAAAGGCAAATCGCATTTTCTCTCACATGAAGACTCTACGTACACGTACATAATTATATTATATATAAAAGATATGAAAGTAGAATCGCAAGTCTAAAAGGGGAAGGAAGTGTCTAAGTTCCTTTTCCCATTGCTGTGATAAAATTCTTGAAGAAAAGCATCACAAAGGAGAAGGCTTTATTTTAGCTCACAGTTCAAGATACAGTCCGTCGTGACAGGGAGATACACAAGCTAATGCCAGTTCTTCAGTTCTGGATCCCCTGCTTGTGGTGACATTTTATTTGTGCTTTGATAAATAAAGCTTACCTGGAGATCAGGAGGAAAAGGCCAGCCATTTTAAGCAAACAAAGTCAGGCAGCACATGCCCTTAATCTGATCACTTACCAGGCAGGGTCTCTGAGTGTTCAAGGCCATACTAGGGAACAGAGCTAAGGGTGGTGACACATTCCTTTAATCCCAGTACCAACCATAGAGGCCTGGAAGTCTGTACAGACAGACAGTGACAAGGAAGTGCCGTGGCTGGGCTAAGATAGCCAGTGAGAGGGCAGAAAAGCAAGGCAATAAAGGTGTGGGTAGACAGGAAGTTGTGGCATCTGGAAGCTGCAGAGTTGGTGAGGTAAGGTTGGCTGGTGGCTTTCCCTATTTCCCTGATCTCTCTAAGGCTTTCACCCCTATATTTGGCTCCGTGTTTTTTATTTAATAAGACCATTTAGAAATTCGTCTACACCTGCTGAGGGAATGGTTATATCCACAGTGAAGATGGGTCTTCCCACATCAGTCAGGACAGATAATCCTTCAAAGGAACACCCAGATATCCATCCCAGGAAATTCTAGACTCTGTCAGGGTACAACACCAGCACAGGACGCAGACAGCGGGGGACAAGGGACTAAAGAGGGTAATGAAGGGCAAAGGTCATAGAAGGGTCACACTGAAGTGTCATTTCCTGGAAATTAAAAATATAGAAACAACAACAACAACGTCTGGGTCAGGAATCTGAATGATTGAACCAGGGAGAGGAGACACAAAATAGGAAGGACAGATGGAAGAACCACAGGAGACAATATGGCTGCTATCTACTGGGATAAGAGGCTTCGGAGATGAGCGTTGTGGTGGTGTAGGGTGGCGAAGGCTTGGAGACTCTTGAAATGCTAAGGACTTCATGAGGCATCTAAGTAGAGAGGTTGAGAAAGAAGTTTAGGTCAGATGCAGCCCTCAGAAGCCAGGATGCAGGCCTGTGAGCAGACAGGAATTCAAAACGGTGTGGACAGGAAACCACCCACGGTTAGCTTTAGCACCTCCTGTTCCTCTTGGCGAAGATCACACTGAACAGAATCACACATCTAAACCCCAACACAAGCCAGACATGCTGCCCTGTGCCTGTGTCCTGAGCACTTAGGAGATAGAGGCAGAGGAGCAGGAGTTCAAGGTCATTCTCAGATACATATCAAATTTGGGGCTGACATGGTATACTGGCTGGTTTTGTGTGTCAACCTGACACAAGCTAGAGTCATCAGAGAGGAAGGAGCCTCAGCTGAGGAAATGCCTCCATGAGATCCAGCTGTAAGGCATTTTCTCAATTAGTGATCAATGGGGGAGAACCCAGCCCATTGTGGATGATGTCATTCCTGGGCTGGTGGTCCTGGGTTCTATAAGAAAGCAGGCTGAGCAAGCCATGTGAAGCAAGCTAGTACCCTCCATGGCCTCTGCATCAGCTCCTGCCTCCAGGTTCCTGTCCTGTTTGAGTTCCTGTCCTGACTTCCTTCAATGATGACCAGCAATGTGGAAGTGTAAGCTGAATAAACCCTTTCCTCCTCAAGTTGCTTTCTGGTCATGATGTTTCATCACAGCAATAGATACTAAGACACATGGGCTACATGTGACCCTGTCTCAAACCAACCAACCCTAACACAGAGCTTGAAATGCACTAGGTACTCAGTGAAGGTGAGCTCCTTTCTCTTCCACAAACACTTGCCCAAATGAACTGACTTCATCGATGTCCTCAAACAGTGATCTTCAAACTTAACTGAACTTCAAGAATAAACACGCAGATGGATAGAACGGCAGTTTCAGAAGCCATTGCATGCTTGTTGAATTATACAAAGAAAAGAAGGTGATCAAACTAAAGTCTCTGTCTAGTTCTCTGCATTCATCAGTTTAAGCCATGGATGGTCTCTGTATTTCCCTGCCTCCTCTCTGCTGTGCCAAAGAGGGACCAGATGACAGACTTTGGTTGGCCTTGTGCCTGTGAGATTGCCTAAAAGCCCTACTGCCCAGGTGTATGACCCTGTATCCTGCCCAGGTGTGTGACCCTGTACCCTGCCCAGGTGTGTGACCCTGTACCCTGCCAGGTTTGTTCCAACCTAGGAAGACTAGGGAAGAACAGGTCACATGAGTGCATGAATATTTAGCACCAGGAGAAACACAAAAAACCAAAACAAAACCCACTATGTCCTAGCTGTGAAGGGGATTTCCGGTTTGAAAATTTGCTAATGGGGAGCATCCCAGTTGTTCTAGGCTTACTTATAGGATTTGGGGTGCCCTTTCTGGAAATGACCTGGCTTCTGATACTCTGTGTACTCCTTCCTGATGGCAATGAGTGAAGATAGAGTAAGAAGAGGAACTTGGCCCTTCAGCTAGGGCTTTAATGGCTGAGAGGCCATGTAAGGAGCAGATCGGAAGGGGTAAGTTCCTGAGAGACACGGGGCTGTTTTCATAGTGCTGACTCTGAAACAGCATTGGGCTTCCAGGGGTTACTGAGTGCCATCCATTCACCTGAGTCTCAGGTGAGAGCCGGAGCACAGGCAGAGAAAAGCTTGGGACTTCTTATGCTTCCAGTCAAGGGTGACTGTCTTTATGCTATGGACTCCTGTGATGGTCTGGGTGAAGCCTATGGCTCCCTTTTCAGAATGATATTTGTAAATGCATCATTTAACAGAACATACAAAAGATTACAAAGAAAAATCAATGTTCACATGTAATTAGGAATTTAAAACATGTGATACCGAGACGAATCCCCTGGTAAGTTGCCACACTCTAGTCAACAACACAAGCAACTGTACTTAAAGTCAGTATACCCTGAAAACATAAAGGTAGAGTAAGGACTTACTGGAAAGGTTGGGTCCAGAGGGGTGGGGGTGAGTAAGAGAGAGTTGGGGCGAAATGATTAAAGTGCACACATGGATGAGACTGTTTTAAGAAGTGTGAAGCTAAGCCACGGTAGTGGCACACATCTGCAACCCACTACCTGGGAGGCCAGAGGCAGGAGGATGAGCACAGGTTGAAGCCAGTCTGGTCTACATAGCAAGTTCCAGGTCAGTCAGGGTGATGTAGTGAGACCCTGTCTTAACAAAATGAAAGCCAACCAAACCAAAACAAAATTTCAAACAACAAAAATGAAAATAATGTAAGAAAGAATCTCAAAAAACCAACAAGAAAAAAACAAAACAACCCCCCCAAACTTATGCATGGTTTTGTGTATTGTGTGGACCATCTCCACTGTTCATCCATCCATCCTGTGTACTGAATCCTGGACCATCCCCACTGTTCATCCATCCATCCTGTGTACTGAATCCTGGACCATCCCCACTGTTCATCCATCCATCCTGTGTACTGAATCCTGGACCATCTCCACTGTTCATCCATCCATCCTGTGTACTGAATACTGGACCATCCCCATTGTTCATCCATCCATCCTGTGTACTGAATCCTGGACCATCCCCACTGTTCATCCATCCATCCTGTGTACTGAATCCTGGACCATCCCCACTGTTCATCCATCCATCCTGTGTACTGAATCCTGGACCATCCCCACTGTTCATCCATCCATCCTGTGTACTGAATCCTGGACCATCTCCACTGTTCATCCATCCATCCTGTGTACTGAATACTGGACCATCCCCACTGTTCATCCATCCATCTTGTGTACTGAATCCTGGACCATCCCCACTGTTCATCCATCCATCCTGTGTACTGAATCCTGGACCATCCCCACTGTTCATCCATCCTTCCTGTGTACTGAATACTGGACCATCCACACTGTTCATCCATCCTTCCTGTGTACTGAATCCTGGACCATCCTCATTGTTCATCCATCCTTCCTGTGTACTGAATACTGGACCTGTAATGCCCTCGTTGTGAGATTCCCCAAGCAAGACCACCACAGAGCCAATACCCAATGCAAAACACACAGGGTTTATTGATAACAAGAAAGCCTGGGCTTGGTCCATGTCCAACACTTTGACGAAGCAGGTGGAGGAGGATGGTCCTGAGCTCTCCGAGTGAGGGGTTTTTAAAGGGAAAAATTGCAAGCAGGGTGGTACAAGTCTTTGCGCCATATAATTGGGTGAGAGTATGTAACCTTTGAGTTTACTGGTTGGGGGCTACAGTTATCATTTTTGGGCAGGCCTGGACAAGTCCCAGGCTCTGTCCTTAAGCTGCCATGGAAACTGGCTGACCTAGCACATACTGACTGTGGGGGCTGACTCAGTGGCCCAGGCTCTGTCCTTGACTCATCCATGTAGCTCTAAGTTGGCGAGAGGTTCCAGACAGTAAACAGTTGACTGAACCTTGAACAGTCAGAGTACATGCAGAAAGGGAGCTACTGCAAGGACTATGTCTTTTGTTCATGGCCCTCCCAGAAACTACTTGCTCAAGTCTCAGGAAACTGAAATTGAGGCCTGATCTCTGAGAGAAGACTGAACAGCCTGTTTTTTTTTTTTTAAGATTTATTTATTTATTTATTATGTATACAGTATTCGGCCTGCATGGATCCCTGCAGGCCCAAAGAGGGAACCAGATCTCATTACAGATGGTTTTCAGCCACCATGTGGTTGCTGGGAATTGAACTCAGGACCTTTGGAAGAACAGTCAGTGCTCTTAACCTCTGAGCCATCTCACCAGCCCCTGAACAGCCTGTTATGACATCTGCTTGATCCTTTCAGACCATCCCCATTGTTCATCCATCCATCCTGTGTACTGAATCCTGGACCATCCCCATTGTTCATCCATCCATCCTGTGTACTGAATCCTGGACCATCCCCATTGTTCATCCATCCATCCTGTGTACTGAATCCTGGACCATCCCCACTGTTCATCCATCCATCCTGTGTACTGAATCCTGGACCATCCCCACTGTTCATCCATCCATCCTGTGTACTGAATCCTGGACCATCCCCACTGTTCATCCATCCATCCTGTGTACTGAATACTGGCCCATCTCCACTGTTCGTCCATCCATCCATTCATTCAATCTCTAATACTTTTTTTTTTTGCCTCAACAATACTTCAGGCAACATGTCCTGGGGCTGTGAGTTCAGGAATAACATCTGCCTGTCCTGAAGATATGCTGTACCCGCTAATTTAGTCCCCACAAACACCCCTTAACCTATACTGCTGTTACGACCACTCAATAAGTGAAACTGGTATAATATGCTCATACAGCACACTCACATATCTAATAATTAACATAATTTCAAAGCCGTAAAAAGTAAATTTGGCTGTCTGGAGTAATACACACACACACCACATACATATGTATACACACACACAGTGGGGGACCAGTGGATAAAACAAAATAAAAACCTTTAAAATCCCAGCTTTCTCCCATGTTCATTCACTTCTCCACAGGCTTCATAAATACCCAAGAAAAGCTGCCTTAAGCTTGTCAGTGGCAGTGGGGAGGCAGCTGCCACTGCCAGGAGCCGCCGGAGGAGTCCCTTTCTCCACTAGGTAAAGCTAGGACCTTGACCACACTACACACAAAAACTTCAGGACCAGCCAGCGTGAAACAAAGTGAGTTTATTGTTTAGACAGAGTCGTAGGGGAAAAGTATAGTGTACATACCAAATATTCCCAAGAGAGAGACTTATGAATTCCTCAAAAGATGTAATTTATATTAAGATTTAAAGATGAAACAAAGCTTAAATTTTAAGTTGCTTAAAAATTAAGTAAAGATACATAAGCTTGTAACAGTCCTGGCAAGTGTGAAGAGAATCTCTAGGTACTTGGGTTCTTCCATCTGCCGCGGGACCATTGAGATGAGGATCCTATGAAATTAGAACTTCCCAGGAGTCTCACGCTGGAATAGGCCAATCAGAAGAGGAACCTGTCTCCCAGGAGATTTCACACAGCTCTGACAAGTCAGAGTGAAGCCCCAGAAAGACTGGGCAAGCATAGAGATGCAAAGGAGGGGAGCCTGGAAGCTAGGACTCCAGCACATTCGAGGCAAAGGCTGCTGACAGAAGGGTTGTTAGTCCTCTACACCAAGACTTCGTGTTACAGCCGGGCTTCCACATGTACAAGATGTTGGGGTCTCTCTTCCCTGGACATCACACGAGAGTCTAAAACAAGACTGCAGACTTTGGACAGAGATGCCCTACTCTTCGCATCCTGGGACTTTTCTTAGCCACCATGGTCCTGCTCCATGTCCCCGGAACCACCCTGTGATCCCATTGGGCTTCTTAGCAGTACTGACTTCACACACCGCCACCATCCTATTTATTGAGCTGCAGTGTCTCCTTGAGGAACCCATGCCCACACTTAGGGATGTCTCACTCACTCCAAGCCCACACCCATGTGCTCGGGGTTTCTTCCCTTGCTATCTGAGAGTCTCTTTCAACAGCTGTCCGTCAGCATATATGAAAATATACCATCTTCATAGAGTGGATTTTGTGGGTTACTTCCATAACCCGTAGATATTCTAACCTCACTCCCAGAATATACGTAATCTATATCAAGGCTTAAAGATTAAGCAAAAGTTAAGTTTGTTGTTTTGTTTCTCTTTGGTTTTCTGTTTAGAAGATTTCTTTTAAGGTGCATTCACGCTCACAGGTTGTTCTTGTGCCCTTAGCCATGTCCAATCAACGGATGAGCCTAGCAAAGGCATCCTTGTTTTCCATTATAATGTTTCATTCAAAATTATTTTTATTTTGTTTTCAATTAATTAATTTAGATTTGTTTATTTTATTTTATGTGTATGGCTATTTGCCCTGCCCGTATGCCTGTGCACCACGTGTGTGCTGTGCCCTTGGAGGACAGAAGAGGGCATGAGACCCCCTGGATCTGGAGTTATGGATGGTTGTAAGCCACCACGTGGGTGCTGGGAATCAAGTCCAGGTTCTCTGAAACAGCAGCTGGTGTTCTTAACCTCTGAGCCATCTCCTCAGCCCCTATTTTTTATTTTGAATACAGAGTTCTCATATCCCAGGCTGGCCACAGACTCTGGATTCCCCTCCTCAGCCCACCGTGTATTTAGACTATGGGTCTTCACTGTCATGCCCGGTTTTTCATTGCGGTGTTTGATAATTCCAACATGCCCATGTGTCTGTTTAGTTTTGATATTTGCCCATTCAAAATAATTTTTCCTTTTATTTATATTTTTTACATTTTATTGATAGCCAGATTTAGTACACCATGAGAAGGGAAATACATTGATTGAACAAGCAGGCCTTTGATAGTGTGTGATAAGGGGTGTGTGTGTGTGTGTGTGATTGTCTCATATCTGTGCCGTGGGGTATGGACTTCCCAGGTTTTCCTTTCTTGGGTGGGTCAGGTTGGTCAGGTTAGTGCAGGGGGCACTAACAAACTCCCTGTCAGGAAGGACAGCAGGGACACACTTCAGCACAGACCCTGGCAGCCCCAGGAGTTGCTCAATGCTGTTGAATGCAAACTCATTGTACAGCTGCTGAACATTAACTCACTTTTCAATTCCCGGTAACCTGAGAACAGGGACTAAGTTGCTTTGCCACAGCCTCATTGTCTCGTTGTTTCTTTCCTGGTACCCAGCGCAGAGCCTGGTCCTGAGAGACAAATGCCTATTGTCTTGACCAGAGCCAAGCACGTCCTCAGCAGGCACCCAGAGATCTGATGACGGAATCCCTGTAAGTTCCCCACACGTGTGATGGTGAAGGTGACATTACTCAAGTGTCGTGCAGTCTGAAAAGGGTGAGAAAAATTAGAGTGGAGAATATGGAGGCAGGAGAGAGGCCACTCTGAGAGGAACCCCAGCAGGCTGTGGGAGGAGAAGGGACGCCCTGCCTCGATCTGGGGCATGATGGCACGTGGAGATCAGTGGCTGCAGAGATGGTGGAGGGCACCAGTGCAGTGTGTGTGTTGTCTGAGCTCAGGGCATGGGCACGGTGGGTCTGAAGCCACGGCCTGCTGTACCAATCAGTTTTCAGATCTCAGTTTCTCTGTTTATAAAATGGGCATGGTTGCTTGTACCCTTATGGTGCTCGTAGGGACTAGCAAATTTTTGGGATTAAGAGTTCCATAATGGGTCTGGAAAGGTGGCTCAGTGATTAAGAGCACTGACTGCTCTTCCAGAGGTCCTGAGTTCAATTCCCAGCACCCACATGGTGGCTCACAACCATCTGTAACGAGATCTGGTGCCCTCTTCTGGCCTGCAGTCATACATGCTGTATACATAATAAATAAATAAATCTTAAAAAAAAAAAAGAGTTCCATAATGGGTCTGGAAAGGTGGCTCAGTGGTTAAGAGCATTGGCTGCTCTTTCAGAGGGCCTTGCTTCAATTCCCAGCACCCACATGGCGGCTCACAAGTGCCTTCAAGTTTTAGGGAATCTGATGCCCCTTTTTGGCCTTGTTGGGCACTGCACACACCTGGTGCACAGACAAACATTCAGGCATACATACATACATACATACATACTTACATACATACATACATACTTACATACTACATACCCGTACACATAAAGTAAAAATAAATGAAATCTCAAAAAAATTTAAAAAATTCAAAAATTCAGAAATTAGCCAGGCATGGGGGAAAAAAAGAAAAGAAAAAAGTCACTAACTTTGTAGGTGGAGTGACTTCTACTTGTGGTCCTTGAACACAGGACAAAGGAGTACTGTTAGCAGTTCACTTCAGAGAGAGATTATAAAATGGTTCTTAGAAGGTGGCGTCCTTTCTCGGGAGACTGGGAGGGTATGACAATATACTGCTGGAGTGATCGCCCCAGCTGAGGAGGAGGGAAGGTGTGCGCTCCAGTGTGCACAGACACCCATCACGTGACCACCGGGCAAGGCACTCGTGTTGTTGGCTCAGAGCTCCTTATCTGTAAGATGAAGGAATAACCCCTGTAGCTGTTCCTGATGGTGTCGCTCATGCAGAATGGTGTGCAACAGCGTAAGTGTGTAAGCAGCCATTCAAAGGCCCAAGGCCAGGCCTGTTATCAAAACTGGGTCTGAGTTCACAGAATTCACAGGGCCCTGGAGGGAATGGGGGAGTCCTGGTGGCGTCTTCCAGCTGTGTTCCCCAGGGAGGTGGCAGTGTTGTAGAACACGAAGAGACCAATGATGGTTACGTGGGTTCTTTTGGTTTGAGCTGGGAGAGCCCATCTGAGGGCAGGATGTCTGTGTCCACCCTCCTCTGAGGGGACTGGCCCAGTGGCATAAGCTGGTCAGTCAGTGGTGTCTGAGAATGAACTCTATCTTGGTCTTATCATCCTTTAACACGAGGGGCCGTGTTTACTACGTTGAAGGAGTCTGGGAAGTAGGTTTAGGGCTCATTCTGATTTCCCCAGGGTTCTGAGGAGCTGTGCAGCGGAGAGAAGCTGCTAAATGGTGACATGGGAAGGACAGCAGAGCGCTGAGGCAGTGGAGTGGAGTGTGCAGTGCTGGGGGCAAAGGGCACATCAGAGAAGCTGTGTGTGTGTGTGTGTGTGTGTGGGGAGCAGAGTCACTCGGTAAGTGTCCTAGTTAAGGTAACTCTGGCTGTGATGAAACACCAGGACCAAAAGCCACATGGGGGAGGAAAGGGTTTGTTCAGCTTCCGATTCCACATCACTCTTCATCATGGAAGGAAGTCAGGACAGGAACTCAAACAGGACAGGAACCTGGAGACAGGAGCTGACGAAGAAATCATGGAGGGGTGCTGCTTGCTGGCTTGCTCCTCATGGCTTGCTCAATCTGCTTTCTTACAGAACCCAGGACCACCAGCCCAGGGATGGCCTCACTCACAGTATGCTGGGCCCTCCCTCATCAACCACTAATTAAGAAAATGCCCTACAGGCCTGCCTACAGCTGGATCTTATGGAAGCATTTTCTCAATTGAGGCTCCCTCCTTTCAGATGATTATAGCTTGTGTCAAGTTGCTGTAAAACTGGCCAGCGCGGTAAGCTACTAACAACAACAATGGGCTGGGGGATAGCTCAGTACAGAAAGCCTTGCTGCCGGAGAATGCCAACCTGAGTTCAGATTCCCAGAACTCACATAGAAGGGACTCTGGGTTGTGCCTGTAACCCCAGCATTGTTATGGTGAGATGGGGGACAGGAGAATCTCCTGTAAATGCCCTGGCCAGCTGGCCTGAATACATAGCACACTGACAAAAACAAGAGAGACCAGACCCTACTCAAACAAGATATGAAGCAAGGACTGACCTTGAGGTTGTCCTCTGACCTCAACACACAGCCTGTAGCAGGTACACTCATACTCACAAACAGACATGAGCACACATATGCATACAAAGAAATAAATAATTAACAAATATAATTTAAAAGACCAATCAGTTGGAAGAAATTCTGGGCTTTGTAGAATCAGTAGTCAGCCCTCCATATCTACAGGTTAAATGCAGCGTTGTTCCTGAAGGATTGTCTATACTGAGCATGTGCAGGCATCGTTCTTGTCATTACTAAGCAGTATGGAATAACAACTATTCAATCTTTTTATTTATTATTGATTCTCTCTCTCTCTCTCTCTCTCTCTCTCTCTCTCTCTCTCTCTCTCTCTCTCTCTTCTCTGCAGTCAAGGACAACTTTTGGGAATCAGTTCTCTCCTTCCAAAAGCTCCAGGAATCAGACTCAGGAGGCCACGTCTGCTATGAGCCATCTCACCAGCCCAGCAACTATTTAAATAGCATGTGCATTGCATTAGGTATCATAAATGATCTAGAGATGACCTAAAATGCAAGAGGATGCGTAGGTTATATGCAAATACCAATGCTATCTCGTATATAGGTGGCGAGAGCACATGAAGGCTTTGATATCATGAGGATCCCGGACAGGTCCCAGTGTGCAAGGCTGGACTGAGGAAGTGACGCACTGTCTCAGAAAAACAAAAAACGAAAAATAAAATAAAAAAAAAGGAAAAAATTGCTTAATTAGATCTAGTTTTTTTTTTTTTAAAAAAAGGCACAATGTGTTGGTTTCTGGTGAGGCTAAGCTCTGCGAGCCACGAGTCACTTGAGTGAATTGGAAGGAGTTTGTGTATCTGTCTGAGTGCTGTGTGTGCAAAGCAGGCCAACCTCCATTTCTCTATCTGGGGGTTCAAGCCATCCTGTGACTATGCATTCTATGCAAACTGTGTCAGTTTTTGTCAACTTGATACCAGCTAGAGTCACCTGAGAGAAGGACCTTTAGCTGAGTAGTTGCCTCCATCCGATTGGCCTGTAGGTATATCTGGGGGTAATTTTGTTGATTAATGATTGGTGTGGGAAGGTCCAGCCCACTGTTGGCAGTGTCACCCCGGGCAGGTGGTCCTGGGGTATGTAAGAAAGCAGGCTGAGCAAGCCAGTCAGCAGGGTTCTACTGTGGCCTCTGTTCTGGTTCTTGCCTTCAGGTTCCTGCCTTGAGTTTCTGCCCCCGCTTTCCTGATGATAGACTTTAACCTGTAAGCCAAATAAACTCTTTCCTTTTCAAGTTTCTTTAAAACATTGTATTATAACAGCAAAAGGAACCTAACTAATAACACATCTCCTAAGGGATTCAGCTTTGGCATGAGGGGCATTTGATGAGTGAGACGGCATCTCTTCCTAGGACGTCAACATGGCTTCACTTCACTGGACTCCCCAAAGTTGCTGTAATTTTTTTCCTCACACATTTTCTTTGGTTGTACTTAGGAAGACATTCTATTGTGGGAGATCTGACTTCAACTTATTTATTGACTTGGGAATGTAAGCAGATGACCCTATCTTAAAATGATGTTAAAATTGAATTGTGGTGGTGTATGCCTTTAACCCTAGCACTCAGAGGCAGAGGCAGGCAGATCTCCATGACTTGAAGGCCTGCCTGGTAGACATAGTGAGTTCTGGGAGTGACACGGGTGAGACCCTATCTCAGAAAATAAAATAAAATAGGATGGAATTTCATAGGGGACACACCTGGCTATCAAGCCTCTGGTGGACACCTGTGTGCAGGGATGAAGGGAGCCGGAAGACAATGCTCAGGCCTGGCCTTACCCTGCCATCCTGGCTGATTTGCTTCTGTTCTGTTCCTTGGTGCAGCTTGAAACTGGACAGAGCCACTCTTCCTGAGTCCTCATGTTCTTTAGCTGCCCCAGTGACTAGCTTAGCAAAACTCTGGGGATTTCCAGGCTGAATCATTGGCTGAGTCACAATTTATCGGAAAGATTTTGGTTTTTATCTTGTTTTTGAAATACTTATTTTTTTAGTGCCCAGCTTCTCTTTACTAAGCTCTGGATGTTAAGGGACAGCTCAGCTCTGGACACGGGACACAGAGGTGAGGAGGAGAGACCCTGGCCCACATCCTTCTATAGTCCTTCAGATGCTCCCGCCTTTCCTTCTGTCCCCAAGCAAACGAGTCCCTGGGTTTTGTCATCACAGCAATTGTCACTGGGCTCTACAGGGAGCAGCGACTCTGCCAGGGCTTCCTGTTCTTTGCATCTTGGGAATCCAGGGCTCCAGTAATCTAGACTGGATGCATATTTTCTTTTTCAGACAGGGTCTCACTATGTAGCCTCAGTTGGCCTGAAACTCATTGTCTAGATCAGGCTGGCCTTGAACTCCTAGATCTTCATGCCTCTGTCTCCCAAGTGCTGAGATCAAAGATGGGCTTTTCCCAAACACATCTGGGAGGAGTGAGCCCCACTCCTCAACACCATCCTCTTCTGCACCCCGTGACAACTTTGTTAGGGAGAAGCTTCCTCAAGGTCAAATGAGAGGCAGGCTATATATAGCTTAGAATTCCTCCTTGGGCACATTAGTCCATTGGGAATAAATGGAGTCTTGAAAGGAGGTGTAAAGATGGATTAATTTACAGTAATAGTTTGTGGCCTGTGCATGGCCACAGTGTACAAATAGATACTGCAGTGTATCTTAGTGTTGGCATTTCATGGGTAGGAGGGTGACTGGGGAAAGCAGTCTTACAATGTTCCTTAATGGGAACAGTAATATCAAAGATGTCTGTACTAACTTCTCAGGCATCCCTTCCTCTAGGAATACGTCATTTCCTACATCCATGTTTTGAATGTGAACGGCTGGCCACTGCTGCGGGCTGATGCTTTCCATGAGGCTCCCCCTGCAAGGCTAGCAACAGGATTCCACAGGTAGGTAGCCATCAACTAGGTGTCGGGGTTCTGCTCACGTCTGAAATGAGGGATCAGGCAGGGAGACAGAAGCCCTGGTTCCGAGCAACTGTAGGAGAGGGGCTTGTCTTGTCTTTTGGGACATGTGGATTATTCAAGTTAGACATAAGACTTTAGCTTGCCATAATGCAGGGAAACTGTCAGTGGTTGAGGGGACAAAGACACAGCTTCATGCCGCTACCGTCAGCAGCCGAGGACTTCCTCTAATCTTTTAGGGACATTTACTCAGGCCAAACCAGAGTCCATGGGTTCAACCCTGGAAAGAATTCCAGGAGCCAGTTTATGAAGCAGAGCTGGAGATTTTGTTAAAGATATTTTAGTATAGCTTGGTTAGTGTGTTGAGGGGGTGGCAAGCTGGGAGGAGGGGAGGGAGAGGTCAGATGACGAGAGACACACCTGTGAGGTTGACAGTCCCCTTTCCTATCTCGTGTCGGTGACTGTAGATAGGATTTTGGAAAGGTTTCGGAATTTCATTGCTCCGGGGGCTTCTGGGGACCCCACCCCTCCTCTCCCTCTGTTTCCTTCTTGATAATTGCTATGACAGGTTGACTTTGGAGACAACTTGGATGGACTTACAATCTCACAGGTTGTAAAACCAGGAGCCACTTCTGTAAAAACCAGAAGCCACAAAGGTTGCTCAAGGAGTTTATCCATCCTTTCCCTAAAATGGACTTTCTGGTGAGATTTCTAGAAAACTGCAGGGTTGTGACTGGGAAGGGAGAAGGGCCATGGGCAGGTGATCACGTGCTGGAATTCCAGCTTTTCTGCTACATCTGAACCCTGTTTCCCTCCCACACCCCAGCCTTCCCCATCTTTCTATCCTCCCTCAGAACTATGGCAGTACCGGGGCTTGTTTTTGATCAGGTCACTGGTGAGTTGGCTTTAGGGATTCAGGTTAAATTCTAACCTCTCCGAGTCTGCAGTTTTGTTACAGGTGAGGCTTGAGCAGGGTAGTTGGAGGTATTCTACAAGCCACAGAACAGGAAGTGCTCTCACCTGCTGTGGAAACCTAACACACACTACACAGGGCCACAGCTTCTCTTTAAGGGGAGCATGGGTTTATGATTGCAGTTGAGTGACACTCTGAAGTGTAGAGTTCTGATTCAGGCCCTTCCAATAATAGTTACTGTTCCAAATGAGGAATTGTCTTCACTTGAGCAGTATAGAGCATGCTTTGGAAGGGGCTGGAGGGAAGGAGACACAGGACACCTCCCGGGAATGGAAGAGGAGGACCCCTGGGAGCTCCAGCCTCGCTGGCCTCTCTTTCATTGTGGAAGAAAGTGTTCTTTTAGAAGGGCACATTTAAAAAGGGTGAGGGCAGCCTGGGACACAACTTTGGAGTAGACGTGTCTTTTGTGCAGAGCAGAGATGCCACCTTTCAGCAAAGGCCTGGAGCCAGGGCTTGGAGTCAAGTGCAGGCTCTTCTCTGCTGTGGGGCCTCATTCTGTGGTCTCTATACATCTTAGATGTCTGCTGAGATCTCTTTTGCAGATCTTTCTTTCTCTCTCTCTCTCTCTCTCTCTCTCTCTCTCTCTCTCTCTCTCAAACACACACACACACACACACACACACACACACACACACACACACACACACTTCTCTCCTTCCCTCCTTCCTCCCTCCCTCCCATGACAAACCCTGAAATGGGTTCTTTGTGGTATTTAATTTTTTTTGAGTTATAGTTCAATTACAATGTTTCTCCTTTCCCTTTCCTCACTCCAACCTCTCCTGAGTACCCCTCCTCACGCTCCTTCAAATTCATGACCTCTTTTTTCATCAATTGTTATTGCACGCACATATGTGTTTATAGATATGTATATACCTCTAAATATAACCTGTTGAGTACATAACATGTCACTTGTGTGTACTGTGTGCTCTCCCCATCCAGCTGGGCATGTCCATTGGTGTCCTCCTTGTTCGACTCACATTAGGTCGTGCTGGTGAGACTTTACAGGTGTAGCTTCTGATGTTGCACAATCTCACAGCAAACTCCCTGATCCAATGGCTCTTACAGTAATTGTTCCTCCTCCTTTTCCACAAAGTTCCCTCAGCCTTAGGTGCTTAGGGCTCCACAACTCTGCGTTTTGATTGGTTGCGGTTTTCTGTAGTGGTCTGTTGTCTGTTGCAAAGAGAGGTTTCTTTGATGAGGGTTGACCACTACACTTATCTGCGGGCATAAAAACAAGTGTTTATAGATTGTTGTTAGGGATTATGCTGGTTTAGTAAATTAGTGGTTGTAGATTCTCCAATAACCATGATTTCACTAGTACTGATTAGTTAATTAGCTAGGTTTCCAGCACCAGGCATGCTATTCCTCTTGTTGAGTGGGTCTTAAGTCCAATTATAGAACCATTGGTTGCCACCAAGGTATGTATGCCACTTAGGGTTATCATGCCGTGCAGGTCATTGATGTGGTTCATAGGCATTATGCACTGTTGGTTGCCTTTCTCCTTAGGTAGCTTTCTGGTACCATGAAAGCTAGTTCTCAGGGAAGGGACATTCAGGCCAGTTCTCAGAGGTCCCGTGTGTGTGTGTGTGTGTGTGTGTGTGTGTGTGTGTGTGTGTGTATGTGTGTGTGTGTGTGTGTGTGTGTGTATGTTTGGTGTATGTATGTTTATGACCATGTGTGTGCCATGGTGTACTGTGGAGGCCAGAGCACAACCTTTGAGAATCGGTTCTTGCCTTCTGCCTTGTTTGAGGTAGGGTCTCTGCTGTTTCTGTATGCATGCTCCAGGTGAGCTGGCTGGTGGCTTCTGGGCTCTTCTATCTCTGCTTCTCTTGTCCCACCAAAGTGCCAGGGTTCTAGATCTCACTCCCATATCCAGCTTTTCACATCAGTTCAGCGGATCTGGACTCAGGTTGTCAAGCTTTCCTGATGGTTTTACCCATAGGGCCATCTCTCTGGCCTTGCAGCTCTCTTGAACAAAGTTTTCTGTAACAAAGGAAACCAGGAGCAAGGCAGAACAAGGCTTAGAAACTGAGAGAAAAGTCAAGATCAGGGACGGTGTGTGTGTGTGTGTGTGTGTGTGTGTGTGTGTGTGTGTGTGTGTGTGAAACTGAGAGAGCTGGAGGCTGGAAGCCTGGAGGAGCCCTTTCAGAAGCTGAGAGTGAATTAACAGGCCACCTCCTGTGCCAGTGGTGGTGACTTAACCAGACCAGGGCAGGGGGCTGGTAGGGCGCTCTCTAGTGCTCCTTTATCTAGGGGTCTACCAGGTGCCCACATCCCAGCTAGACTTGCCTGGGCATGGGTTCAGCTTCCCCTCACTCTCTGGGAATGGAAAAGACAGGCTTGACTGAGGACTGATGAGGGCGAGTGGTGTCTTTGGGTTCATGTGTGGGCTTTGCACAAAGGGGCTCTTCTGATGGAAGCAGCCGTAATCCTCGGCATGGACTGTTCTTTCTGCATGACTCCAGGGCTTTAGGAGTGTATTTTCCAATATTCCCAGTTGCAGATTGCTGGGGGAGGATGCTTCAGCCGGTTGCAGGGAGTTTTGACCTCACTGCCACACAGGCTTGCAGTAGAAAGGCAGCCTCTGGGGATCAGGCCAACTGTGGAGGAAATTGCTTAACATCTGGAGCCCTCTGGACAAGAGCTATAGATGTGATGGATAAGGGGGGCTGTGCTGGGAGGCTGTGTCTAGTTTCTGTTTTGCGGTGGGTCTGATTCATAGTTAATGTGGAGTGTTGGGCACATGGGAAGGGCTGTTGGGAAATCACAGATATTCTCTGTCCAGTGTCATCGTTTTGCTGGTGAGGAAACTGAAACCCAGTGAGATTTGGAGGGTGCTCAGGAGTTTTGAGGCTGAGCAGGAACTCAGACTCTGGGCTCTCGGCCAATATTTCAGAGACTAAGTGGAGAAACGAATGGTCAGCTACTCTATCTTCCTGGGTCTCAGTTTCCCCATCTTATATGCACACATAATGTATCTGTATATGTAAAGGACTCATGTGAGAGTTTTGTCACTCAGATGCCAGTCCCAACATTTCCTGATTCTAGATCCTTCCCAGTATCACCCTGGCCTTTCCATTTTCCTTAAACACAGTTATTTGATTGACTCATTGAAGTCAAACACTGAAAACATCTATGTTTATATCATTGAAAACAAAAGAATAATTCCATCAAGGAGCTCAACCTGGTCCGTATTTGACAAAAGAGTTAAAACTGGGCTGGAGAGATGGCTCAGCGGTTAAGAATACTGGCTGTTCTTCCAGAGGTCCTGAGTTCAATTCCCAGCAACCACAAGGTGGTTCACAACCATCTGTAAGGAGATCTGGTGTCCTCTTCTGGCCTGCAAGGATACATGCAGACATTACACTATAAAATAAATAAATAAATCTTTAAAAAAAAAGAGTTAAAACCTGCAGTGTGTCTGATTAGATTCTTTTACTATCAATTAAGGAAAAATCAGCTGCTTTCTTCAGGAAGCAGAAACTTGAATATTTGTCTGATAGTATTCAAGTTACTATTGGGTTAAAAGAAGCGTGAAGTGGTACAGACAGTTTGCCGATGTAGCCATGTAATATCACACCTTATATGAACTGGTGGAACAATCGCAGCAGAACACATGTAGTCCACACAGGTCAGAAAGGAGTTTCGAATGCAATACTGATCTTGCGTCCATCAGCGTTTACTTTGTTTTGGCAGGCCCAGTCATTATCATTGTCCACAACACACTTTGTAGTTGGGTTAAATTATAAGAATAAGATCTCGGCCTGGTGGTTGGCTGTGGATCTCTGCATCTACTTCCATCAATTACTGGATGAAGGCTCTGTGATGACAGTTAGGTAACAGGACAATAGAGGGTAGAGGATGGGGGATAAGAATGTAAGGGAATGGGATGGTCGAGCTGGAACAGGGACAGAGTGGGAGAGTAATGAAAGAGATACCATGACAGAGGGAGATATCATGGGGATAGGGAGAAACTGGGTGCTAGGGAAGTTTCCAGGAATCCACAAGGATAATCCCAGCTAAGAGTAAACATTTGACTAGGAAGGTCAACCAATGTTTTAGGTACTTTTAAATCAAATTTTTGTATTTTGAAGAGAAATTTTATTTTTTTTATTTTTTTTTTTAATTTTTATTTTGCAATACAATTCAGTTCTACATATCAGCCACAGATTCCCTTGTTCTCCCCCCTCCCGCCCCCCTCACCTTCCCCCCAGCCCGCCCCCCATTCCAATCTCCTCCAGGGCAAAGCCTTCCCCACAGACTGAGATCAACCTGATGGACTCAGTCCAGGTAGGTCCAGGCCGAGCTCCAGGAGTCCAGTTGAAGAGAAAGAAGAAGAATTCTATGAGCAACATGCATCAAGATCATGATGGGGAAATCCACAGAGACAATCAAACCAAACTAGTGGGAACTCAAGAACTTTAGACCAACAGCTGTGGAGCCTGCATGGGACTAGAATAGGCCCTTTGCATAAGTTAAACAGTAGTATAGCTTGATCTGCTTTAGGGGCCCCTGACAGTAGGATCAGGATCCATTTCTGGTGCATAAACTGGCTTTTGGAGCCCATTACCTATGGTAGGATACCTTGCACAGCCTTGATGCAGGGGGAAGGGCCTGGACCTACCTCACCTGAATGTACCAGGCTCTGCAGACACCCCATGGGAGGCCTTACCTTTTTGGAGGAAGGGATGGGTGGCTGGGGAGCAAGAGGAGGGAAGAGAGGGGAATCTGTGGTTGGTATGTAAAATGAATAAAAAATTTCTTAATAAAAAAAAAAAAAAAAAAAAAAAAAAAAAAAAGAATAAGATCTCCATGGGACCTCCTGCCCATTTGAAGGTTTTCTTTGTGTGTGTCTGCCTGAATTTCTCACTTGGTAGGTGACATGCGCACTCCCTGCCAGAAACAGACACGCTTGCATCTCTCCATCATGTCAGAATTTATTGACTAACAACAAATTCATAGCTCCGTTGATTTTGTTGGCTGAAGTGTGCCATGCTGTCCTGGTTTTCTGAGGCAAACACAGATTCTTTTTGTAGCACAAATCCTAATTGGTCTTATAATAAAAACCCGGAGCCAGACATCCGGGTAAATGCTGAAAGATCAGAGAGACAAAGGAACAAGCCACGGCCACCTCTCACCTCACCAACTCCTCAGCCGAAAGGGGAAGATCCTGTCTCCACAAATCCTCAGACTGACTGCCCCTGAGTCCTCAGCTGAAAGGGGAAGATCCTGTCTCCACAAATCCTCAGACTGACTGCCCCTGGGTCCTCAGCTGAAAGGGCCGAGCTCCTGTCTCCTCTTGCCTTATATGTCTTTCTCCGCCCATCCATATCACTTTCTGTCTCACCCTTCCTAGTGCTGGGATTAAAGGCATGTGACTCCCAAGTACTGGGTTTAAATGTGTGTGTGTCACCACTGCCTGGCTCTATTTCTCTTCTAGATTGGATTAATCTCATGTAATCTTGAACTCACAGAGATCCATCTGCCTCTGCCTCCTTAGTGTAGGATTAAAGGTGTGCACCACCACTGCCTGGCCTCTATGGCTAACTCTGTGGCTGGCTCTATCCTCTGATCTTCAGATAAGCTTTATTTGTTAGAGCATACACAAAATATCACTACATCTTTTAATTGTAATCACAATTGTTAACTCTCAGGTCACAAATTATGCATCTCATAGTAAATCTAACTATGTATTATGTATGTATCATCTATCTATCTATCTATCTATCTATCTATCTATCTATCTATCTATCTATGTATCTATCTATTTATCATCTATCAACTATCTATCTGTCTGTCTGTCTGTCTATCTATCTGTCCATTTATCTATCCATCCAGTTACAGAATGGCCACAAAGAGTTAAAAAGGACACACCAAAGTCCAAGGAGTACTGAAGAGGCCGCATGAGGCAAGCACAAGGCTGCTGAGGATGCAGAGGGAATCTGCAGGAGTTAGGTACTAGAGGTTCTGCCTGCAAAGTCAGGCTGCTGGGTCAGAGTTGAACTTCAGGAAGGTGGTACAGGACCACCATGGAGGCTGTAGAGACAAAAGGCAGGATGGGGTACAGGCAGACGAACACATGAATGGTGTGTCCAGATGATGAACAACCAGATGAATGACTGGCAATGTGAAGAGGCCACATCACCAGTGAGGCCTGAGCAGAGCTGAAGGCCCTGGGCAGGTGGGAGTTCTCTGCCTGTGGGTCTTTGATGCACACAATAGTCAGACGACAGGTCAGTGAGGACCATCGCTATCACTGTGTTAGCTCTTCCTCTTTGTGGGGTCCAGGGGAGCATGCTGTACCCATTCTTCAGTCTGTTGTGTTTTGTGAGTTCTTGGGCCTGGATTCCTTGATATGATTTTTATATACCCATGTACTCATGCGTTTCCATTTTTCCACAGTATTGATAAGGCGGCTCCCTTTTTACTTCAAAGAACAAGATATTTATCAGTCTGGCCTTGTGGGTGGCCCCCTCAGATGGAGTTGTTTATACACACAGCAAGGTACAGATTCATCCTGCCTCTGAGTTTGCACTCAAGATGGAATCAAACACTGCTTGTGAAGTGGAGTCACAGCAAGGCACTGCATGATCTCCATGGTAGGAACATTCATGCCCTTTGGACAACTGAAGCCATTACAGTGATGTCTTACCCCATGGGTTAGTGTTCAATGCTTTTCTGAATGAGAGGACCTTGGGGCTGTTCCAGAACAGCCTCAGGCCCTGGCTGCCACTGAATCAAGTTTGTAGTAAATGCTAAGGTGACACAGAACACTGAGCAAAGCCTTTGGGATTTGAAACAGGCAAACATGCTGAGGACATCACAGGCATGGAGTTAAAGACTCAGTGCAGGCCCTGAGTTAAGCAGCATGCAGAGCTCTACAGACAAGTAGGGACCACCTGGGTTCTTCTAAGTTGTATGCCATGTAGATCTCTCTCTCTCTCTCTCTCTCTCTCTCTCTCTCTCTCTCTCTCTCCTCCATCTTCCTTCCCATGTCCCTCCCCATTCTCTCTCTCCCCTTCCTTTTCTCTGTGCATGTGAAGGTGAATATGACGTGTACTTGTGTTCCCTAGGAGCCATCCACAGAGTCTCTCTCTGTCCTGGAGCCAAGCAGGCCAGGATGGCTGCCTATCGAGCCCCGGAGAGCTGCTTGTCTCTCCCTCTCCAGGGTTTGGATTTACACCACCATATCTGTTTTTTTTTTTTTTTTTAAAAAGAGAAAGGAAGGGCTGTATTGGCCCAACTGAACTTTCAAGTTTTATCACATCTGGGAGGCAGATGCTTGGGAAGGAAGGAGCCCAGCCTGTGATGACTTAGAAAGGCCACTTGGTGGCAGTGTTTCACTTTGTTTGGTGCTAGGTAACCCAGCCCCACGACAATAACCTCTTCTGGGGCTTTTTGGACAGTCCCTCAAGGTTCAATTTATGGATATTAGGCAAAGATGCAAAATAGGACCCTGAGTGGAAAGTAATGGCTGTAACAGGCACCTCCTGGCTCCTCCCTGTCTTCGGTCCTAACTGCAGAGGCAGAGGGAGAAGCCTCTGTACAGGGACTGAACCCTCCGTGAAGGGCCTGGAGGTAAAAGAACACAGCTGTATCAACCAGGCAAGCATGCCAAGGAAGGACGTGAGACCCCAGAGCCCGAGCAAGTGACTCTCACCGTTGAGAGTCGGGAGGGTGTTCGTAGCCGTCTGAGTGAGGGCCTGGTCCTTGCAGGTTTGTCCCGAAGGACGCGTATGACTCCAGCCATAAAATAATACGCTTACTTAAATGTTATGAGATTTTATTTATTTACTGTAACTTGATTGCATGATTCTCAAGTGTGAACTTTGCCAATGACAACATTGTGTGATTATCTAGTCTGAGACAAGACCAACACCCACCCAGGAGTAAAGGTGCACACCTTTAATCCCAACACTCTGGCAGTAGAGGCAGGAGGATCTCTGTGAATCCCAGACCAGCCAGGGACACACAGTGAGAAGACCATGTCTCAAAAAAAAAAAAAAAAAAAAAAAGAGTGTATAGTTATCTTTAGGTGATGTGTATATGTATGTATAAAATCTAATGAATTTTGTCTTCACACTTGAGCAAAACTCCCACGACACTCATGATGTACATGCAAATATTCTAAACTCAGAAAAAAAAATCTGAATCTAAACACTCCTGGTCCCAGGTATTTCAGATGAAGGTCACTCCACCTTGCAGGGACCAGGAGACCACTCAGCTCCTGTCTCCTCAGTACTAGGATAACCATGGCTATGTGTGGTTTCCTCAGACTCCACTGTGGTACCCAGCAGAGGCTAGGAATGGAGGTTTGTTACCATCCAGTTAAGGTTGGTGCTGTGGGATGTTCTGTATGGCAAATGTGTTGCTGATTAGTCAATAAATAAAACACTGATTGGCCATTGGCTAGGCAGGAAGTGTAGGCGGGACAAGGAGGAGAATAAAGCTGGGAAGTGGAAGGCTGAGTCAGAGAGACACTGCCAGCCGCCACGATGAGAAACAGCATGTGAAGATGCCGGTAAGCCACAAGCTATGTGGCAAGATATAGATTTATAGAAATGGATTAATTTAAGATATAAGAACAGTTAGCAAGAAGCCTGCCACGTCTATACAGTTTATAACCAATATAAGTCTCTGTGTTTACTTGGTCGGGTTTGAGCGGCTGTGGGACTGGCAGGTGAGAGAGATTTGTCCTGACTGTGGGCCAGGCAGGAAAACTCAAGCTACAGGTTGGTGCTCACATTTCTCCAGGCTCATCTCCAAGATGATTTTTTTATGTTTTGTTCTACGTCTAGACTTTATATGTCATTTCCTGATACCTTCCAAAGCATGCAGCTGCAGAAATCCCTGATGGGACTTTGGGACTTGGCATTTAAATACAGCATGAGGCAGGTTTCTTTCTTTTCTTTTTTCTTCCTTCCTTCCTTCCTTCCTTCCTTCCTTCCTTCCTTCCTTCCTTCTTTCTCTCTCTCTTTCTTTCTTTCTTTCTTTCTTTCTTTCTTTCTTTCTTTCTTTCTTTCCTTCCTTCCTTCCTTCCTTCCTTCCTTCTTTCTTTCTTTCTTCCTTTTTTTAAACACCAAACAAATACCAAGCTCCAGAGACAGCAGAATAGAAATTCCCATAGCTCTTGAGTTGGAGGGGCCTGGAGGTCACTTAGTTACTGTCCCCAGTAATGGACAAGACAATGGTTGTTAAAAATACCATTTCCTCAGACTCTGCTGTGGTTGAGACTAGACACTCATTAGCTCTTGGAGGTAAGGCCAGGATCCTCCAGGAATGAAAAACCAGAATGGAGCTCTTGTGGACACACTTCCAGGGACTCTCTGCAGCCTGACTCACTTTCTGTCCATGTTGCGGGCTGCTAGGTCTCCATGCACACAGATATGGCAGGAGGCACCAGGAATCTTGAGAATGCTCCAGCAGATGGGGACATACTTATAAATGGCCCTGTTTTCTTCCTAAATGTGCTCATGCCAGCTTTGCTTGGTGGCATGATACACAATTTAACAGAGCACTAGAAATGGAATTGGGCTGGTGAGATTGCCACCAAGCCCGGTGACCTGAATTTCATCCCTGACACTCCCATGGTGGAATAAGAACACTGACCCATGAAAGTTGTCCTGTGGCCTCCACATATATGTGGTGGCAATATGTACACATGCTCACAACAAATAAATGTAAAAATGAATGGTACCTCATTCACTATTAAAAAAAGAGATTTATTTTTACTTTACATGTATGAGTGTTTTACCTGCATGTACGTCTGTATCACATGCATGCAGTACCGACAGAGGCCAGAAGAGGGCATCAGGTCCCGTTCTGAAGTTACAGAAGGCTGTCAGCTGCCACATGGATGCTGGGAACTAAATCTGGGTCCTCTGCAAGAGTAGCCAGGACTCGTCAACACTGAGACATCTCTCTAGACCTTCTCAGTCCCCGTTTTGTAAATTCTCTTCGGAGGTCATTCCATAGGACATTCTGTGAGCATTCCAGAACACCAGCCACCACTTACTTGCCCCTATTCTAGACACAGTTTCCATGTTCCATGCCAAACCCTGCCCAGGCCTTGATGCCAAGCTGTAACTTTCCAGGTCTTTCCTTGCTGAATGCTGCAGGCCCAGATTTCCCTGTCTTGAATTCCTGTATTTGATTTTTTTCAGCCAGATGGGAAATGATAGAAATTATTCTCCATCTTGCTTCCAGCCCATTGTCTAGCTTGAGCTCTCTTTCTGTTTGGATCATGATGCATTAACCCACATAGCTCACTGACTACATCTCCCAGCTTGCTCTTGTCTGTAAATCTGGTGAGGAGGCTCTACGTCTTTCCCTAGCTGTTGGGAAATGCAGGTGTGTGTTGCTCAGCGACGGGCACTTCTGCAGCACGTCCTGAGGTGACCCCACTGCTGTTTGAACGTCGTAGAACAGATCTGGGCAGTTGTGTTGTCACTAGCCTTGAGAGTGATGGCCCATCCTGCTGCACACACACACACACACACACACACACACACACACACACACACACCAGGATTGAATCTTTAAGCTGTGTTTCATTTAAAGAGCCAGGGATCTGTGAGAACAATGAATTCACATCCAAAGGATCTGTCTTCCCCAGAAGCAGAAGATTATGTCCGAGGGGAAACAAAGGCAGCCAGTCAATTCGAAGTTTAGCTTTCCCCTCTGTTCAGGTGATTTATTTATTTATTTATTTGAGACAGGGACTCACTATGTAGCCCTGGTTGGCCTGGAACTTGCTATGTAGACCAGGATGGCCTAGAAAACATGGAGATCTGCCTGCCTCTGCCTCCTAAGTCTCCCAAGTGCTGGGATTGAAGGCTATCTTGTCTTGGAGACTTATAGGATTGGGGCCTTTCCTCTGTCTCTCCTCTGTGGCAGGGGAGGGTTCACAAACACTGCGCCCATCATTTGGATGACATCTAGATTGAAGGTCCCATGGGAGCAAGCCAATCATCAGCGGTGTGCATGGCATGAAGACTCCTTTTAGAAGGAAGTACAAAGGCTCTTGTCTTCATTATGGTTCTATTGCTGTGAAGAGACATCATGACCACAGCAACTTATATAAAGAAAAGCACTTAATTCGGGCTGGCTTACAGTTCAGAGGCTTCATCCATTGTGATCGTGGTGGGATGCAGACAAACAGGGCTCTGGAGAGTTGGCTGAGAGTTCTACAACCAGATCAGCAGGGAATGAGTGAGACACTGGGCCTGGCTTGAGCATCTGAGACCCCAAAGCCCACCCCCAGTGACACACTTCCTCCAACAGGGCCACACCTCCTCCAACAGGGCCACACCTCCTCCAACAGGGCCACACCTCCTCCAACAGGGCCACACCTCCTCCAACAGGGCCACACCTACTCCAACAGGGCCACACCTCCTCCAACAGGGCCACACCTCCTCCAACAGGGCCACACCTCCTCCAACAGGGCCACACCTCCTAATAATGCCTATGAGCCTATGGGGGCCATTTTCGTTCAAACCACCACACATTAGAAAATGCAGTGCTGGGCCGGGGAGATGGCTCAGTGGATAAGAGCACTGGCTGCTCTTCCAGAGGACCAGGGTTCAATTCTCAGCTCCCACATGGCAGCTCATAACTGTCTGTAACTCCTGTTTCAGGGGACCTGACATCCTCACACAGACATACATGCAGGCAGGTTTATTTCACAAATGTACGTGAAATAAAAATAAATTATTTAAAAAAGAAAATGCAGCGCCCTATGACTGCATCTCTATCAGTTTCTGATAGTGTATTGGGGGGCGGGTCTTGGTTGAAATGTAGTTACAGGGTGCATGGCTGTATATTGGGGGACAGCTATGTGATACATTGTGTGCGTTTTATGCCTCCCTCAGTCCATTTAAATGGTATGTACGAGGTTCATTCTTGATGCTGGCTTCACAGTGGAGAACGTTCCACCCTCCACAGCTTGGATTTTGGTGGACATCCTGGTGACTAAGAAGTCAAGCCACCTGCCACAGAGACCTTTGTCCTTACTGAATTCAGCTCACACTTATTCATAATGATAATTATGTGCTGCGTGCTAAGCCTGGCTGCTGGCTTCGTGTGTGTTAACATGTTTGCACTGACCTCGATCACAGGAGTCCTCTCAGGAGACTGAGCCCTTAGTTTTTTCTTAGGGTCATTCCCTTCTTTATAGATCATCTGTAAACTTTTTGAAACATTTTACTTTTTTTTTTTTTTTTTTCCAGAGTTGAGGACTGAACCCATGGCCTTGCGCTTGCTAGGCAAGCGCTCTACCACTGAGCTAAATCCCCAACCCCGAAACATTTTAAACTTAGAGAAGTTTCTACAAACTTACAACAAACATACCCCTTCACGACAATTTAGCATTGTCTTTGGAATTATTCCAAATTTTCATTTTCTGTGAGAAAAAAAAAATCTCAATGTTGTTGGCAGCTCTGCAGTTATACTGACGGCCACTGGAGGGCACTGCTGAACACAGATTGACTTGTATTCTTTTACTCTGTTCTCAACTCAGGTCATGGGCTAGTCTACACAACAGGGGCCTGTCAAAGGCAGGTTTGTTTCCTTCTGGCCATCCTCAGCATAGTGGGCTCCTGGGTGGGTTCTCTGGAGTAGTTCTCAGATGTTCTCCTCTGGACTCACGAATTCCCTCCCGTTGGAGCCTCTTGTACTTGAGGTCTGTGAGCACTTTGGGAGAATTCCCTCCCTCCCTCCTTACCTCCCTCCCTCTCTCCCTAACCCCCATCTCTTGTGCATGTGTATGGGTGATATTATATGAGGACATGCACATGCCATACCACGCCATACATGTGGAGGTCAGAGGACAATTGTGTAGAGTTGTTCCTCTTTACCCTTATGTGGTTTCTGGGGATTGAACTCACGTCAACTGGCTTGTGTGGCAAAGACCTTCACATGATGAGCCAACTCGCTGGCCCCTACTCTCCTCTTGAGGTAGCATGTAGAAGGGATGTTAGTAGTAGGGGGATGGTAGAGACAGCATGGTGAGGAAGATATTTAAATCTTTATTATTATTATTTTTTTATCTTTTGTTTGGTTTTTCGAGACAGGGTTTCTCTGTGTAGCTTTGGTGCCTGTCCTGGAACTCACTTTGTAGACCAGGCTGTCCTTGAACTCACAGAGCTCTGCCTGCCTCTGCCTCTGGAGCGCTAGAATGAAAGGTGTGCGCCACCACCGCCCGGCTGACATTTTAAATCCTAATGTGTGAGCTGCCATTTCTCAGAAGTGGACTTATGAGCATCCTTAAACATCAGTGGGCTACGAGGAGGTCTTCCTTGCATCACCCCAAACATATTTATTATCTTGTGTGGTCTCCTGAGCAGCCTTGCAGGGCAGCAGCATTGTGGCCATTTCACAGATGAAAAAGAGGCTCCAAGATGACCAGACCGCAAGGTACATGAGCTTAGAAACTGCGTCAGTTGGGTTCCAAGGTCTCACTTGGTCTGTCACACACAGCCCATCTGCCTTGTTCCAGCCTGAGCCCTATGCTGTCTTAGTCCTCCCCTGACATAATTCAGCCCTCAGAGGGGTTTGTGGAAAGATGGCAGGAGGGGGTCAATGAGATTTTTATGAACTGAGAGCTTCAGAAATAACTTGCCCTTCCCAAGGAACTGCTGATTTGATTCTTGAAGTAGTCCATCCCATTAATCCAATTAGCTAATGGGAATGGAGGCATCCTAATACACTGGAGCTGGAAGGGGCATCAGCAGTCACGTGCTTGGCTTGTTTATCAAAGGGAGGGTCAGGGAGCTCGTGTGACAGCTGGGACAGCAAGAGCCCAGGTGGCAGCTTGGCCATTGTGTTCCGAGGTTGGGGCTCATTCCAAATTGCTTTTTGATAACATTTGCTTAGAGTTTCATGTTATTATTACACTACTGAAGATTACTGAAGTATTAAAACATGTAGGACTCTCATTTCTGGCCAAGACAGAGTAACAAGTTAAATTCTATCAGTAGCAGCTAAAAGATCAAGCAAAGGACTCGGCAGCTCCTGGTAGGCTTTCACAGTAGATGTTACTGGTTGCGGTTCTTGAGAGAGGGATGTGCGGAGGGCAAGGGCCATGTTCATCTCCCTTTTTGTTTGAAGTATTGCCTAACTTCAGGAAACAGGAGTTTCACCAGAGTGCAGAGTGGTAGTCTTGCTGGTGGGGGAAAGCGAGACAGAGGGAAGACAGAGGTTGCAAAGGCTGTGGGTTTGTTTGGTATGCCAGGGGAGGCTGTTCAAGAGACACCACAATCTGGGAGTTTCCTTCAGGTCCCTGGCACATCTTTAGTGACGTATCTACTGACAAAGATCTAAAAGACTAGATGAGACCAGTATTGATGGGGCCCAGGAGGGGACTGTAGACCCCGCTGTAGAGAAGTCAGAGTTCTGATCCTGCCAAAGTAGGAGCCCTTAAAAGACCCATCATGAGAGGAGGACTATGCTCCATGAGTGAGGACATGAGCACTGTCAGGACTAGAGCAAAGACGATATAGGTCCACCTTAGAGCCCAAACCCCCGAATTCAAAAGGATCACGATGATGATGGCATGTTACATAACTCGGCTGGTTAGCAGAATAAAAGGCCATCCTGTGCAGAGGAAGACAAAGTCAGGTTTTCTACCATGTGTCACTTCCCCAAAGTGCCCTGTCTTAATAGTATCACACTAGATCAGGTTCTAGGTTCCAGTGTGTGGGTTTTGAGGGCTACGCGTATTTATGGCTGGACAACATGTAATAAAAAGCTCTAGATCTATGGAGAATAAAGTTAAACACACAGGCTTTCTTTATCATTTGAAATGCCAAACTTCTTTTTGTTGCTTCTGTTGGGGTATTTCAGCTTGTTTTTGCCGATTAGTGGAGCGTGGTGGTATTCTGGGCTTCAACACTGGGTTGGGTCTCTGATCTAAGATCACAAGTTGATTGTTTTTGAGTTGTTCTTATTGTCCTGACTCATCTCCCTCGACCAGAAAGTGTGCAATTGTAGGAAGATTGGTTTTCTTAACTGACAGTGCTCTATGGACTAATTGGGGGACACTGTTCAGAAAAATGTCCAAGGGTCCCCTCTCTTCTTCCTTTTCTTCCCCTTCTCCCTCCAGTCACCCCTCCCTTCTTCTTTCTTTTCTCAGAAGAGATTTTATGGGGTTAAGGTAGGTATTGGGGGGATTCAGAGTGTGTTGTATGCACTGGGTGAATGTTCTAGATTTCACTGAACATTTAGATAGCTGAAGAAGGCCAAAGAACTCCATCTTTAGTGTAAAACCTGAAACTTTCAGGAGAAATACCTTTCAGCTTTCTTGATTCATGGTATAAATTATAAGCAATTTTCTCATACAACTTTAACTTGTGTTTTAAGTTATTTTCATGTTTGCCTTGCTATGATTCGACTGTGAAACATCTCTCCAAAGCTCATGTGTGAGAGGTGTGGTCTCCAGCTGGTGGATCCAGTCATTGAGAGATGGTTGCATCATTAGTCTCTGACTAGCTTGATGAATTTTTAACTTGATGGTATTATTGTGATATGTTGGAAACTTTCAGAGGCCAGGCCTAGTTGGAGAAAGTAGGTCATTGGAGGTGTGTACTTGGAGGCTGTGTCTCATCTGGGTTCCTCTCCTCTCCTCTCTTCTCCTCCCACACCTCTCCTAGCCACTGTGAGTTGAGTAGACACGATATCGTCTGCCTCTCCCCAGGCACAAACTTCTTGATCCCCTGATCTTCAGCTGAGAACTCTGAAACCCTGAGCCACAGGAAACACATCCTCCCTGAAGATGGTTTCTTTGTCACAGGGACAGAAAAATCAACTAACATGCATTCATTAAAACTTAAATCTGCTGATTGTGGAAGAAACTCATTGAGGTTTTGTTATAGCAGCCTTAACTAGGGGGTTCTGTGGAGGCCCCTTTGGGGAAAACTATTTCTCTGGCCTGGGTGGACATTTAACATTTTGAGCTACCCCACTTGGGTGGGTCAATCATCTGGCCAAAGGACAACCCTCAGGTAGGAGGACGGATTTGTGTTAAACCATGCTAATGAGATGGGAGGAATAATTATCCCTTAAATGAGCAACATAGTCTTCCTTCCCTGCACCTACTCCTCAGGTGCTACTATTTTCAGAGCTGCAGTCATGCAGCTTCCTAGGTCTGTGAATGTTTCTGAATCACTCTTGAAAGTGTAACTTCCCCTTTTCTTCTCTTTTCTTCTTTTTTTCCTTTTTCCTTCTCTTTTCTAAGCATAGTTTCCCTAACATGTGGGCTTTACAGCTTTCTCCCTGTCTCCTGCTTGCTTGCCCACCATGTGTCCAACCTCTATGCCTAACCCAAACAGCATGGCTCTCTCTCTTCCTCTGTCTTACCCCATCCTGCTTTCCTACCATGTGTCCAACCTCTACGCCTAACCCAAATGGCATGGCTCTCTCTCTTCCTTTGCCCTACCCCATTCCAGCAGGCAGTTGTTGAGGGTAGAGCTAGCTTGCTTTGGAGTTTTTCTTTTAAACTCTAATAAAATTGTCATTGAACCTCCTTTTGAGTCTGTGCTTAAATTCTTTTATTAATGAGACTAAACTCTCAAGAGGGGCCCTGATTTCCCTTGTGACAGTGTGAAGGATCACTGTCTGTAGGCCTCTGTTTTGTGGCATAGTTAGAGGGTTGGTGGCATTTCTAGGAAAAGCAAACCCTCACTATAGATTTTTTCCTTTAGATAAAAAGTAAAAGCTTTTTAATCAGAAAGGAAGCAGAAGGTTTCTGTTAAAAATCTTTTTTATAGTGATTTCTATTGGATTTGGGAAGATTTACTGTTCTTGAAATAAGTACATTTATTCAAGGAGGGAATAAAATCAAGATTATTAATTTTTTAAGGCAGAAAACATCGTGAATCATGAAAACTCTTAATTCATGAGTTTTAATCATTCTCCTGTTTATAATAGCAAATGGCTGGCCTTGTGGCTCATCCTTCTGTGCCCCTGGAATGCTATGTAATTAGTTAAGGATTCTTTTATGTTGTGTGAGGCTTGGAATGGGGCAGGGGTGGTTGTCCATCCCATGTGGAAATTGCTCTGTCGGCTGATGCTGTCCCGGTGGTCTGCTTGGTACAAACTGCTGGGTGAGAGGCCAGAACCCAAAGAGCAGAGGTGCAAAGCAGGGGTCACATGGTGCCCATCTCTTCTCCAGCTCATCCTCAGTTTGACAAAGTCTCCCACAGGTGGATCAGAGGTGATTTCGCAGACTTGGTGTCCTTTGGATAGTGGAGATGGCAAGATTTAGTGATTCAAACCCTCACAAAAGGCCTTTACTTGCCCCTCCCCAAATTAACATTCGGTGGAGAGACTGTAGACACATGAGCTGACTCCTTAATGTCCTTTCTCCTGATTCTCACCCCCTCCATCTGAGTTTCAGTGTATGAGTAGATTTTGTTTGTTTTGTATGGTACTTTTTGAAGGTTCTCATGCTGGTAGGTGCTGAATGGAAGTATATGGCCCAAACCATTGGCACATCTGGTTCCTTTGGACAGGTTTCTGATGAACTATGGATTTCTGCTGCTAAGAGCTCCCATTGTGCTCTATGTCTTCTCCACAGAAGCACCTGCTTTTCAAATGGCAGCCCCTGTTCTTTTTTTTTTTTTTTTTTTTTTTGGTTTTTCGAGACAGGGTTTCTCTGTGTAGCTTTGCGCCTTTCCTGGGACTCACTTGGTAGCCCAGGCTGGCCTCGAACTCACAGAGATCCACCTGGCTCTGCCTCCCGAGTGCTGGGATTAAAGGCGTGCGCCACCACCGCCCGGCTAGCCCCTGTTCTTGAGGGAATGGAGTTGAAGGTGAGCTGGGAAGTCAGGTGGCCTCTCTTCCAGCCCTAAGCAAACTAGGACATTGAAATATAAGTGTGGTGGTGCTGATGGTCATTTTAAAATTCAGACCTGCATTTACTGCCTTATTGAAAGTGACAGTACTTACTAAAAATGTTAGGAAACTACAACAAGTAAAAAGAAAACATTAAAACAAAACAACCTCCACGCTGAGTCTCACTCCTGCATGTCGGGGTCAGTGAACCTTTGCTCTAAATGTACAAATGGTAACTTAGCTTCTTCAGACTGTTGCCATGACTAAATGTAACACTGATCCCATGCTGAGAGATGGACGAGGGTGGACTGAGGAGATATTTTATTATTTCTTTTATTTTTTGAGATTATAATTACATCATTTCCCTTTCCCTTTCTCATATACTGCTCTTTGCTCTCTTTCAAATTCATGGAATATATATATATATATATATATATATATATATATATATATACACACACACACACACACACACACATATATATATATATACATACATATATATTCCTAAATATAACCTGCTTAGTCTGAATAATGTTATGTGAACCCTACCAGTTGAGAATAAGACCACTACCACAATTTAAAGCCAAATTTGAAGTAAGCTTTAATTAAATACTGGCCAGGAGGATGGGCTCTGGCCAGGTCCATCTCTGGTTCCCCAGAAAAATGGCTCCGAATCAAGTTTTGCATCAGCTTAAGTGTTTCCCATTAGGTCCAATCAGGGGCAAGCATACATCTTGATGTACCTCCATCCTATATCCAGTCGGTCAGGCATATATCCTGATGTATTTCCTGTCTGTGAACCTCCCACTTACTTGTGATCAAGCACATCTGGGGCAGATGGGTCAAACAAACTTGTCTCCCATAAACAGCAGCCTCCAGCATTTCAGGAACTATCTGTCCTTGGGCAAGGGGTTTGCTGATCAGGGACATGTTTGTTTCATGGATCTCTTGGGCATTGTAATTAAAACTTAAAATGTAACTTTGGCTCTCACAGTTACTTGTATGTACATTTTCAGGGCTGACTATTTGGATTTGAATACCCAATTGGTGTGCTCTTCCCCGGGGGAGACTATTTCTCCACTTTCAGCGTTTCTTAGCTGCCTGTAGATCTTTGTGTAGGGTTGAAGACACATGGGTGGCTTTTCTCTTTCCGGTGTGGCGTGTTCATTGGTGTCATCCTTGTTCAGCTCACGTTTGGGCAGTCGTGTTGGTGAGACTTTGTGGGTGTAGCTTCTGATGTTCCTAGGAGCCACAGTCTTACAGCAAGTTCTCTGTTTCTCTGGCTCTTATGATCCTTCCAGCCCCTCTTCCACAATGTTCTCTGAGCCTTAGGTACCAGAGCTGTTTTGTAGATGCAGCCATTGGGAATGAAGTCCACAACTGTGAATTTTCACTGCTTGTGTTTTTTGTAATGGCCCAGAGGAGACATTGCAAAGTGTAAGGAGAGACGTCTGTATACTTCCCTTCAGCTACAAGAGACACCAGACTGTCCCCTTTTTTTTCAGCACTTGCAAAATGAACGGGTCAAGCAAGCAATCAGGACTTCAGGTTTGAAGGTGACCTTCAAAGAAAGAGATATAAAAGCCCCTACCCTTTATCTGTCTAAGCAATGGACATACAGACAAAGAACTCTTCCAGCCAGGGAAGTGACTGTGGAGTTGTCTAGATCTCCCACCCCTCATCCTATAAAACCTCCGAGACTTCTTTTCTGTTTGGAAAATGAGGCATCTTTTTGAGATGAACATTTTCTTTTTTCCTCAGATTCAGACATGAGTAAAAAAAAAAAAAAATCTGTCTCTTTGACCCGGTTTGTGGGGATGGGGAACAGAAGAACCTCCGGTTCCCCAACACAAATACTGCAATTAGAGCAGGGCAGGCATATGGCCGGTTAGTAGCAGATTGTCAAACTAAGGACATGGGACCACAGGACCCCAAGTAACAGTCAGAGAAAGAGGCTGTACCACTTTTTCTGCAGTAAATTCTGCTCATTTTCTATGCTACATTTTGTGTATTTCATCTGAATTCTTGTGATGACAGTTACAAGTGAAAGGCCAGTGAGAAGGACAGACGTGAGGAGTAAGCCACCTAAGACAGCACAGGCTTTTATGTTGGGGAAAAACCTGCAGAGGGCATCTCTGTAAAATCAGAGTCTCCTGTCTCTTTACTGAAAAGCCTCTCCACCAACGCAGCAATCCAAATCAGACCGAATCAAACCGAATTAAGAGAAAGCCCAGGTTTAATGGTTAAAACATTCCCAGATGATTTTCTGGCCCCCAGAGAGGAGATGGGGAAGAGAGACCAAAAAACCATGTATTTGTTTTCTGGGGGGGGGGGGCAGTTTAAATACCCCGTGGGAGTGGTCTTGAGCATCTCTGGGTGAGGAACTGAGTTTGGCAGGCTTTCTGAGGTGAGGCAGGGTTTGGGGAGAGAGGTGGGAGAGAGGGGCTGAGGTGGATCTTCCACCGGAACATTCCAGACTCTTTGGATACACGGATGCCAGGGGCCGAGTGGATCTTCCACCGGAACGTCCCAGACTCTTTGGGTACATGGGTGCCAGGTGCTGAGGTGGATCTTCCACCAGAACATCCCAGACTCTTTGGGTACATGGGTGTCAGGTGCTGAGTTGGGTCTTCCACTGGAACATCCCAGACTCTTTGGATATATGGATGCCAGGGGCCGAGTGGAGCTTCCACTGGAACGCTTACATGCTGGAGAGTTGCAGGACTGAGGGTGTGCAGGGAAGGAGATTTGAATTTCCATTTTGTAAATTTGTTTTTTGGACTCAAGATTGGCCACGGCTAGGAGTAACCAGTGCATAGTCAGTTAAAGATATTACGTAACCAGCAGACATCTTTCCTTGTGGCCTTTACTAGGGTTCACAGGGCCAGGGAGTCAAAAATCTAGAGAAGGAAGTTAGTTTACTGCTAGAAACCAAACTATCATTATTGTTGGAGTTGTCAAGGTTTAAACAAAATAGAGAAATTTTACAAAATGGTGTGGCCCTGGATTACAAAAAGGACGAAGGTCGTTGGGGTGGAGGTATGGTGGCTGCTGAGGAGAGTCCCGATAGAGAAACTGGTAACAATGTGAAAGTAGTCACAGACAATACAGAAATATATGTTCTAATAAAAATTTATTTAGGGCTAGATTCAACCTGCAAGTTATAGCTTGCCAATTTCTGAACTCACCCTCACTATATTAAATGCAATGCCATCTCCAAATATTTAAACTTTACTCTCTTCATATCTTTATTGGTATATTGACGGAGATATTGGGGTAAATGCTGAAAGATCAGAGAGACAAAGGAAAAAGCCACGGACACCTCTCACCTCACCAACTCCTCAGCCGAAAAAGACCTGAGCTCCTGTCTCCTCCCGCCTTATATTCCTCTCTGGCCAGCCATATCACTTCCTGTCTCCACCTCCCTAGTGCTGGGATTAAAGGTGTGAGATCCCAAGGCCTGAGATCAAAGGTTTGTACCACCACTGCCTGGCTTTGTTTCTTTCTTAGACTGGATCAATCTTGTGTAGGGTGGCCTTGAACTCACAGAGATGTCTACCTCTCAAGAGCTGGGATTAAAGATGTGTGCCACCACTGCCTGGCCTCTGTGGTTAACTAGTGGCTTAACTCTGCCCTCTGATCTTCAGGCAAGCTTTATTTGTTAGATCACAAACAAAGTATCACCACATGGAGAAAAAAGGGAAACAATTTCATATGAGTAAGGGCATTTCAATTAATTAGTTTACCGTTGCAGTGTTGGGGTCTGAACCTACAGCCTTGTATGTCGTAGGCTGGTGCTCTACCATGGACCTACCCCACCCACAAAATGCTTTCCTAAAACAGAGAACTGTATGTAGACATATTTCAAACTCAGCTTTACTTAAGTTTAGCAGAAGAGAGTGAGCAGAAATGAGGCTGCAGAATCTGCCGAGATTCACACTGTGTGTTTTCACTGTTCCTGGTGTCATTCCTAAAATATTTCCTGGGAGTGAAGGCAGAGAAGGATGGTGGAGAGGCTGGAATAGCTTTTACTTTTCAAAACTGTAGCTTTCAATTTTGGATGGGCAGTCAGCTTCCTACTGTGTCAAGAGTGAAAATATGCCTCTGCCACTTCTCACGCCTCCCAACACCCATGACTGGTTCATTGTCTTTAAATGTTCTGTTGTCACAGCAAGCACCCCAAAAAGCCCTAAGGGAGGGCGTCCTGTCTAGGCATGCTGAAGGGCTGGCAGCTGGTCTGGAGGCTGAGGTAAAGCAGGTGCTGTCACAGTTCCCTGCCCCTCTCCCTGGCTTACTCAGTCCACTTTTAGGGTGGGTCTTTCCTCCCCATTTAAAGATCTCTGGAAATGCCCTTACAGACACACCCAGGAGTGTGTCTCCTGGGTGATCCTGAAAGTCCATCCATGTTGATGATAATTATCAACTATCAAAGTTCCACCTCTTAGCACTTAATAGATCATAGGTCACTTTTTCTTTTTTAGAGACCGAATCTCTTTGTACAATGGGCTGGTCAGGTGCTCACTACATAGCCCAGGCTGGCCTCAAACTTGTGGAGATCCCCCTGTCTCAGTCTCCTGAGTCTTGGGATTTACAGGTGTGAGCCATCATGCCTAGCTGAACTTAGCACTTGTGTGTGTGTGTGTGTGTGTGTGTGTGTGTGTGTGTGTGTGTGTGTATGTGTCTGTGCACTACATGGTGCAGGTATCCACAAAGGCCAGGGGAAGGTACTGGATCCTCTGGAACAGGAGCTACAGGAAGTTGTGATCTACCTGATGCAGAGGCTGGGAGATGCACTGAGTCCTCTGTGTGAGACAACGCTGCTCCATCTCTACAGCCGTATAAACACATCACATTTAAAGCATCACATCCCACCCCTGGCTTATGGGAATCTCATAATGGAAAATATATTCAGTTCACTTTTGCAAGTTCCCATTTTTTAACAGTCCAACACTACTCAAGTGTCCAAAATCTAACATTTATTTTTTTCTGGGATTCAAGGCCACCTGGTGCTTGCAGAGACCAGAAAAGGATGCTAGGTCCCAGGAACTGGAGTTACAGACAATCATGAGCCACCACGTGGGTGCCAGGAACTGAACATGGGTCCTCTGCAAGAGCAGCAAGTGTTTTAGTCACTGGGCCATCTCTCTGAGGTTTGAGGTTGTGGTCCCTGGGGACAGGGAAGTCGTGTCAGTAAGAGCTTGAGGAGGCAGTGGTCACCCTGTACCTGCAGTTAGTGGGTGCTGTCCATCAGGAAGGTAGGAGCATCAGGCAGTGGTCACCCTGTATCTGCAGGCAAGAAGCAAAGAGCAATGAATGCTGGTACTTAGCTTGCTGGCTTCTTCTTTTTTTTTTTTTTTAAATTCAATTCAGGATCCTGCCTCAGGAATGGCGTCACTCATGATCAAGGTGTGACTGGTAATCTTGACTGGATTTAGGAATATTTAGGAGAGTGGTAATGCACACTTCTGGGAATGTCTGTGAGAGAAATTACAGAGAATAAGAGGAGAGGGCACCATCCAATGGAGGAGAGGGCAGGAGGAGGAGCCCCAGCACAGGCCCATCTGGGTTCCACACTTGCCCGGTGTTGTGATGCTTACCTCACTGCAGATCCACAGAGTGGAGCAAGCCAGGCCCGGGCAGAGACATCCGAATCCTTGAGCCAAATAATTGTTTTTTGGAATTGTTTCTCTTTGGTGTTTGTCCTAGTGGTGGAAAGTCTAACACACATGGTGGTCTCCTCTGGGTGGACATGATCTTTAATGACAGCTAAAGACAACGCCAAATGACAGTAGAGGGTGTGAACAAATTGGATTGTCTTAAAGAGGATGAAGGAATACATTACTTTTTAAAAACTGAGCAAGCAAGTGGTCAGAGTTTGTTTCAGTGGTGAGGAAGCAACAACAGAAAGTTAGTGCACCTCCAGAGCAGAGGGAGACCCAGCAGCAAACAACAGCCTATTGTTAATAGTTACCGGATAAAGGGCCACTAGAAGGGTGATTAAAATGTCCGAGTGAACTTGGCTGTAGGCTGAGGTCCTTTACTAGAAAGCAGTCTTCAGTTGGCTTGTGCATTGGGAGAACTTTGACATTCTGGGCTGGAGTTGATGAAGTGTGTGGTATAATGCACTTAATACACAGTGCATCAGAAAGCTTTCTGCATGTCCATTCTGAGGCTGGTTCTCGGGCTTTGGGGTCCAAAAACTGTAGAATGGCTTTCTAGTGTCACAGGTGGGAGGTGGCGGTACTCTGGGGTAGTTGTGTGAAGGAAGGTTCTACACACCCACATCTCCACATTCACTATTTAGCACTTTCCCATGTCAGGCTCATAATACTCTGGGCCTTGAGCGCTCAGCACAGGTTTCTATGGAAGGAACTTTTGGTGTTCCTGGTGCCTCCTTGAAGTGTTTCGTGTTGGGCTTCATCCTTTTCAATCACAGTCACGGCTCCACTTCTCCCCCCAACATGTCCGCATCTCTAGTCCTGTTCACCCTGTGAGTTAGAATCCTGTAGGGGCTGGAGAGATGGCTCAGCAGCTAAGAGTGTGTACTTTTCTCCCAGGGGACCAGAGTTAGGTTTCCATTTATGATGCCACAGCCCTCAGGAGCCGCTCATTTCTTAAAGCCCCTCCTCTGATCCGGCTACACTGTGGACTAATCTTTCTACATGTGAATACTTAAGGGATGTTTCAGATTCAAACAAACCATGACCCTCAGGGGCCTTTCAGGGAGGGAAGTAGGCTGTGAGTGTGGAACCTCCATGAATGGAGTTTACACCCTTATAAAAGAGATCACAGGTATTTAGCTTGCCCTGCCTACCAGTGTCTTGTTAGGGTTAATTGCTGCAACAAAACATCATGACCAAAAAGCAAGTTGGGGAGGAAAGGGCTTATTTGGCTTACACTTCCAGATCATAGTTCATCATTAGGGGAAGTCAGAACAGGAACTCAAGCATGGCAGGAACCTGGAGGCAGGAGCTGATGCAGAGACCATGGAGGGAACTGCTTATTAGCTTGCTCATCATGACTTGCTCAGCCTGCTTTCTTATAGAACCCAGGACCTCCAGCCCAGGGATGGCACCACCCACCATGGGCTGGGCCCTCCCCAATTGATCACTAATTGAGAAAATGCCTTACAGCTGGTTTTCATGGAGGCATTTCCTCAACTGAGGCTCCTTCTTCTCTGATGACTCTAGCTTGTGCCAAGTTGACACACAAAACCAGCCAGTACAACCAGACAAGGACATAAAGATGAACTGAGAAGAAGCTATGGACATATGTGGCCTCCACATCCAAGCCTCCAAAAATTAGGAATAAATTTCTAGCATTTCTGCAACCCAGTCTGTGGGGATCAGGTTAGTCCACTGAATGGCCTGCATTGAGAGCAAAGTGAGCCAAGAGAGACAGACAGGCTTCCTCAGGGAGAGAGTGTTTGTGTGAGCCCTAAGAGGGTGTTTGAGGCAGAGGGAACAGGGACTGAACAGCAGGACACAAGGGAAGGAGGGGACCAGATCCACTGACCCCCTCGGAGCTGCAGATTGACAGTCACTGCTTCCCTTATGCACCCCACTGTCACTTTAGAAATGTATTACTGTCCCAAATGTGGCCAGATCATCTTAGGTTTTCTGTTTTTTTTTTTTTAAAATTAGAAATAGTCCTTCAGCTGTAGTTGCTAAGATTCACATGTCTCAGAGGCAAAGGGACCCTGCCAGTCTTGCTCGGAGCATCCAAGACAGTTTCTTCTCCTGCCTCAAGCATTCCCTAGTAGACTAGGGAAAAATGAGGATCACGGTTCAGTCTGTAAGTCCCCAAAAATGTCTCTTCTGCTATCCTGGCCTTCTGAGTCTGCAAGTTTCCATGCTTTTTGGGGCTCATGTAGCCCAGGCTGGCCCTGTGCTCCCTGTCTCAGCTTCTCAAGTGCCAAGATCAGAGGGTTACACCATCACACCCTGTGTCTATGGAACTTTATTTCTTTTCTCCTCTGATTCTTTTTTTTTTTTTTTTGGTTTTTTTGAGACAGGGTTTCTCTGTGTAGTTTTGGTGCCTGTCCTGGATCTCATTTTGTAGACCAGGCTGGCCTTGAACTCACAGCGATCTGCCTGGCTCTGCCTCCTGAGTGCTGGGGTTAAAGGTATGCACCACCACAGCCCGGGTCTCCTCTGATTCTAAGGATCCTTGAACTTAACTGTCTTTTGACTTTCCAGGGGAAAACCACCAAAACTGAATTTCTGTTTTCCTTCTCAAATTCGTTTCTGCCTGTGGGTTTCTACAGGATTGTCTTCGGTAACTAAGCAAAATTTACTCACTAACTTATGCTGTTGGCTCCACCAGATAGAAGGCTGGTGAGGTTGGAGAATCTGCCTTGTTCACATTATATAGCAGAGAACAGCGTTTCACCCATAGTCAGACAAACTGTTTTACACGTATTGCTGAAAGCTTGGGGCTGTGCAGTGAATCTTTGCACATTAGTTTTTTCGGTCTGACAGAGGACTGTTCTGTCCTTTGTTCTCTTGAAGTGCTGGGATTAAACCTAGGGCTCTGAATATTCTAGGCAAGTGTTTTACCACTGAGCCACACCCCATCCCATTCCTAAAACTTTTCTTACTTCTTTTTTTTAGAGTCTAGACTGGCCTGGAATTTTCTGTGAAGCTCAGGCTGGCCTTGAAGTTGTGATCTATTGCTCAGTTCTCTGAAAGGGTGAGTGCTGGAATCGCAAACCTACGCCATTATTCCTGGGGTTGGTTAACTTTCAAGTTGGTTCTAGTTGCTGACACACAATGGAGGTCTGCCTGAGAGACACAGCACTTCACCCGCTGGACTTGGGGCTCCTTTTCTGCAGCATCTACAGCAGTGTGAGGGAGAACCAAGATGAGAACTTCAGGGGTGGATCTGTAGGGCAACCAAAAGGCCCCCACAGGGCCAAGGGCTTCAAGTGGGAGCTGCACAGTCATGGTGTTATGCCCAGATCGGGACCCCAAAGACTTCACCACAGACCTTAGGTTCAGAATGCAACAGCATGGTTTATTTCTGTTTGTTTACAAGCCGCGGGCAGGGAAGCTCGATCCAAAGCACTCACTCGTAGTCTTGAGGCCTGGAGGAACTTGCTTTTTCTTTGTGTGGCTAGCTTTTTAAAGGCAAAATCCACAAGCCCTTCCCGGGGGTTGGGGGAGTTTTGCACGGGTGCAGCTCGGATTGGTTTATTTTTTATCTCTGTTCTCTTTTAATTGGGTGAGGGTATGTAACCTTTGAATTTACTGGTTGGTGGTTACAAAGTCCAGCACAAGTCCCAGGCTTTGTCCTTGAGCCACCATGGGGGCTGGCTGGCCAAGCACGTACTGCACATAACTCTAAGTTGGTGAGGGGCCCCAGAAAGTAAACATCTGGCTGAACTTTGAGCAGTCAGAGTACGTGCAGAAAGGGAGCTACTGCAAGGACTATGTCTTTTGTTCATGGCCCTCCCAGAAACTGCTTGCTCAAGTCTCAGGAAACTGAAATTGAGGCCTGATCTCTGAGAGAAGACTGAGCAGCCTGTTATGGCATCTGCTTGGTCCTTTCAATGGGATTTACAGTCTTCTTCTCGGGTGACTGAGAGGTGATGGGACCTTCACTTCTGCCATGTTTTTCTGTGATATTTTGGTCTTTTCAATGACCAGGGAGAGCGGAACAATTTTCCTTCAGTGTTCGTTGGTGGGGCACCAGGATGGAGTGTGGCCAGTTCCACACGGATAAAATATCTAAGGATATTTTAGGCACCCTCTCTTGGCTGACAGTTCTTCTCCACTAATGGTTCTTGGTGGTTAATCTGACAACATACATTGTGGGTGGTATGGTCTCATTAGTTTTATTCTCCTAGTCAATAACCACACCACCAGTGATTTGATAATCATGATTATTCTTCTACTGGGAATAAGGTAGGTTGAATGTTGTTTGTTTAGGTTCAGCAGAGGACTGAAATATTTAGAAGTATTTAGACCCAAGTAGTTAGAAATAAGAAGAATTGTTTTGAAAAAATGCTTAGCTTTTGACCAGGGGCTTGGATTTCTAAAACTTAGAACCCTCTCCCAACTCAAGTCCAAGAAAATACTGCCTCTGCTTGTAGCACTGTGTGATGTAGACATCTACCATGGCTGAATCATCACCCAGTGTAAACCCAGTGTTGGCGAACGATCAAGTAACCAGGCAGTTTGTTTAAATTATAGGTCAGTTTGAAAATAGAGGAAGTAATATTAAATTATAGCAATACTGCAGGACTTAAGAATCTCCTACCTGTGGAATATTAAGAGATAAAAATTTAGGGGTTGAGGGTTTTAGCTCAGTGGTAGAGTGCTTGCCTATCAAGCGCAAGGCCCTGGGTTCGGTCCTCAGCTGGGGGAGTGGGAACATGAAAAAAAAAGAGATAAAATTTAATATGCACTGTGAGATTCCTCTTTGAAGATGGGTGACTCAGGAGTCTGCTGCTCTGGATCAATCAGCTGTGGTAGAATAAAAAGGAAGGTGGGTGTGTCAGGCCTGGCTTGGGCACCTTTGGAGATTTTCTTTCTTTTCTTTTTTTTTTTTTTTGGTGGTGGCTGTGGCAACAACAGCAGCTTTTATTGTCCTTGGATCAGCCAGTGTCTCCAAGCAACATAGAGATGCCTGTCAACAATTAAGTGCAGCCACATACCTGGCAAGTATGAAGAATCAGCACACCAGCCTAGAGGGGAAACCATCCAAGATGAATGCACTATGTTCTGTGATTATTTGCCTGGGTTTTTTTTTTTTAATGCCAAATGCTGTTTATTGAAGGAGGGAAGAGGTCTTAAATACAGGCTTACAGCACAATGGGAGAACCCTGAGGGCAGAAGTTCACTACCGATGTTTTACAATCTTGCATCTAAGCTGTTAACGCCCATTATGCAGGATACACAGACAAGGAACTTCCCTTAAGCACTCAGGAGGGTGGAACCTGGCAGGGAATTAGCATAGGGAGGATATCAAGGTCAAGGTCAGCAAGCAAGGCAATAGTTACCCAAAACGGGGGCCAGGGACCTATAGGTCCCCCTTTTACTAAAAAATGAGCTTCTGACTTAGGTTGCGTGGGAAGTCAGGAGGTCACCTTACCCATCATGGAGACGCCTGCTCAGGCCACACAGGCGCTCTGTCTTAGGTTGATGAGCACCCCCCAAGCATTACCCATCTCTGAATACTCATTATCATATATGCTCAATCGTGTGTGAGCTGCAGAGTTAACTGCTGCCAAAGATCTCAAAGTGGCACTGGGCTTGCAATCTGTGTGTTCGACACAGAAAAGACCAACAGAAATCCTAACCCACCCATAGCCAGTAGGCTAAAGGCAACTGAGCCATTCCCTTCCTTAATGAACCTTACTGCAAATTGGAGTCCTTGTAAGATGGTATCCCAAAAGCAAATGGAACTTGAGTTTATAAATTTATAATTTTCAAAGCCAATCGAAATGTATATAACTATTGAATTAAATTTATCATGCCCAATAGAATGAAAGATTAATTAACTGTGGTAGCTACTTTTGCTGCCAGGGTCTCCACTGTGCTAGCTGTAGTAAGCAATTATGAAATGGTAATCCCAGAAACAGTAGCAGCGGTGGCCGCCACTGCTATAACAGCAACAACAGCAGCAGCAATGTCAAATTCTCTAAGCAAAAGAATCTCAATCCCAGGCCAGGCTGGCAGGTAGAATTTGGGCAGGAGTTGAAGCTGTGCGTTCCACAGTTGAAGCTATCCACAGCACATGGCCAGAAAATATTAAATAGAAAATTCTAGCCACAAACATGTCAGCGGCCAATGTTGGGGTCCAGTTCTGACCTGTTGAAGGTCCCTTGAAGGGGGAGTGAGGAATTGAGAAGTAGTAGGAAGAAATATAGACACAGACAGAGAGACACACGATAGCTTGGGAAGGGTCCTGGGTCAATACCCAGCAGCCTCAAGTTTATTTCTAATGGGCTTTTTATACACTAGAAAGGGGAGAGGCAAAAGACCTTTCAAGATCAAAGCACAACATACAACCAAGTGTAGACCTTCAAAACACCTGGTAACCATGCCCCACGGCAAAGCATCTTGTGATTTAGCCTTGAAGTGAAAGACACCTGGTAGCCATGCCTTTGCACCCTATTATGCAGCCTTGGAGAGCAACATAAACTCTGACTCTCTGACCTTGAGTCAAATCATAAGCTGGAATCTTTGTGGGCTCCCATATAAACAATTAATTTTTACATTGCCCGTCACTCTGAGGGTGTGATGATATCTCTCATTGCCTCACTTCTTCCTACCCAGAATGTGAATCCCTTCCCATCATCTCCACTCTATCATGGTGTCACAGGAACTGTGCTTAGGCCTTTTGCTGCCAGGGTCTCCACTGTTTATTTTCCTAAAAAAGAAAATAAGCCTCCAAATCCCATAGAGGTAAAAATGGAGACTGAATGGATATTTCAGAGAGAAACTGGAAAGTGAAAGAATGGTATTGCTTTCTGTCGCTGGGACAGTTAGAAATGCTCAGCTTATGTTGGCTTTTGGTTTTGGAGGTTGAGGCCCATGATTGATCAGAACAAAGCTTTGTCTTTTATGGCTGAAGTGAAGGAGAGTGGAGAGGGAGGGTCTGAGGTCCCATTTCAAAGTCCAGCTCCTGATGAATAGAAGACCCAATTATGGGATACATTTTCATAATTGCTCTATTTTTACATGTTATTTTAAATTTCTTTTTATGTCTAATTTGTAAATTAAACTTCATCAGAGTTGCATACATAATAAAAACAGTGCAAATTTGTTATCATGTATGGCTTCAAATAGTTATTGAGTTGCTTCCAACATAAACCTCAGATAAAAGGAGACTTGTAGTCTTTTGTTGTTGTTGTTGTTGTTGTTCATTCAAGACATGGTTTCTCTGTGTAGCCCTGCTGTCCTGGAACTTGCTCTGTAGACCAGGCTGGCCTCAAACTCAGAACTCAGAACTCAGAGATCTGCCTGCCTCTGCCTCCTGAGTTCTGGGATAAAAGGTGTGTGCCACCACCATGCAGTGAGACTTGTAGTCTTAAGGCAGAATTTCTTCTGGGAAACCTTATTTTTTTGGTCTGAAGGCTTTAACCTGAGGCCCACCCACACCATAATCTTAAAGCCATCCATTGCCAATGCTACCTACAGAACAGTTGAATCTCAGAAACACCAAGACCAGTGTTTCACTGAAATATGAGTACCACAGACAAGCCAGGCTGCCACAGAAACCTAACCATCATTTATGGTAGGTGAAGCTCCACTGTTGCTGGCCAGGCAGCCAAAGAAGAGGAGAAGGAAAGATGGATTTCCAAAGCAGACCCTGGTATGGAGAGGAAACAGGAGGATAAACACACTGGCCTCCAAGTTGATTTTCTGAGAATCAGAAGGAATGGATGAAGAGCAGGATACCTGGAGCAGATGCATACATCTGCTCAAGACATTTTAAAAGGTTTTGTTTGAAAAATAAACTCTGGATCTGGAGAGATGGCTCAGTAGTTAAGGGCACTGGCTGCTCTTCCAGAGGACCTGGTTTTGATTCCCTGCACCCACACGGTGGCTCACAGCCATCTGTGACTCCAGTTCCAAGGGACTCCTTTGTGGGCACAGCATTGCACTTAGTGCACTTATATACATGCAGGAAAACCCCAAAAATGCATTAAGAAGAAAACAAAAGACTCTGGAATTTCTCTAAGACCAAGGCAGATAGTCTTTTGGGAGAGGAGGTGGCTGTGGCTCTGGGCTGTCAAATCTGTGTGGTGAAATATGTTTGATTGGAAAGCTGAAGAGAGAAAACCTATAAGAGTGTGTTGTACCTGTACCCCCAGAGACCACCAAGGAGCTAGTGTCTGATGCAAGCACATAAGGGTCCTTTTATTGTCAGGTTTGAACCTGGGCCACCACCAGGCAGATGGAGGGAAATGCAGTGGCGGCAGCTGAGGGCCCAGGGGTAGAGAGTTTTTATGGGCAAAAACTGCAAGCCTGGAATTACATGCTTTGGCAACTTGGGATTGGGTAGAAGGGATATGTGGCAAGGTGATTTTCTGAAACTATTGGTCTAACCTTTTGGTGCAAAACCACATTTGAAACTATTGGGTTGGACTTTTTGGTGGGGAACCACAACTTGCTGAGTAGGATTATCTGGGCTGCTCAGCAGGATTATATAGATATCTTCAAGGGCCACAAACCACAGACAGAATGTCTACAGGAGCATACTGCCCTGTATCTGTTCTAGCTATCATGGCACATTCCTGAGGTCCTTCCTGGAACTGAGTACAGCAGGTGGTCTAAGATGGTGGCCCTTCCCTAAGATGGAGTCTGTATTGCCTTCTCAAGTACAGAGAACCCACAGTGTCCTTCTGAAATCTGAAGGAAGGGAATCATAATAAATACTAGCGAGGAGCCAAGGACTCAGAGATTAACTGCACAGAGACCACTATTGCTAATCCAAGATGTGTAAAATCATTACTGTCCACAGTCAATACAGTGTACTGTTTACCTTACTATTGTGTCTTAGTAAATGTAAAAATATTAAGGGCCAGCAAGATGGCCTAGTGGGTAAAAGATCTTGCTGCTCAAACCTGAAAACCTGCGTTCAATCCCTGGAAACCTAGGTGGAAAGAGAAAACTGACTCCTGAAAGCTGTCTCCAACCTCCACACATGTGCTAGGCCACATGTCTGCAAACACACACACACATACACACACACACACACACACACACACACACACACATACACTCTAATAACAAGCAAAAATTTTAAATGTGATTCTGCTCATGGCCCTCTTCCTTCAACCTTGCCTTTCTCAAGATGTCTCACTATCCCACAGCTGGGAATTCTACTAGGGAAATTCTCAGGGGCCCAAGCATCTGGATTTGGGAGGGATTCTGTTCTGAGTTTCCTAATGTACCAGCAGGATCATGTACGTCATCATCATGTAGAATGTTGCTGATAGACCACATCTGATGGGATGCTGGGAAGGGTTTATGGTTTGATTATTAATGTGCTAGCATTATTTGTGTATTTAAAAACTCATTTCCCATCCATGAAAGCTGACCATTGGCCTCTTCTAAGCCTGGCCACTTTGGTGCTTTAAGGAGATTTGTATCACACAGTATTGGTTCTCACATGTCTTAGTCAGTGTTTTTCTTCTCCAGCGGCTTTTGATCAGTTTCAGTCTAAGAAAAACAGAATATTTTCTTGCTACATTTTTCCTTATAATACTTCCTGACAATGGTCTGTAAGTTAGAAAACATCACAACCTTGTAGTAGAAAAGTCACTAAGTGATTAGTTTTGCAGTTGTTAGGGGCATGTGCAGGTGGGTCCCAGGAAGAATTCAGTTGCTTTGTTAAACTCTCTCTACTCCTGTCCTGCTGTTTCAGAGTGTATGCTTCTTGTAAACTTCTATTCTTGTTAAAAATTTAAACGGAGCTACTTGTAATGTCCTTAGCATTCACTTAAGTTGTATTAGGCCCCTCAAACAATCACTGAGATGCTATTAAAATTATATGAATAATAAAACACCTCCAATCAGGAAAGTTTTACAAGAGTGATGTGGCCTGGTGAGTCTCCCTTTGCAGGAGGCCTGGGGTGGGCGTGGGAGGCTGGCTGTACCCCAGGCACAGGCAATTAAATGCTACTAAGAACTGTGTAATTTGGACCCTCATTTTTTTTTTTACCCTTATTAGGAGTAAAGACTGTGGGGTGTTTTCTGGGTTGTAAATGGCAACAGAACACAATGTAATAAAGTTCCTAGGAAACCACCTTGGGCCACTCTGTTTATAGGTGGTATTTATGAGGGCTCAAGTTTTACAAGGTGGCTTTATGGGTGAAAGTCAAAGGCACCCAGGGCCATGTGAGAAACTATATGGGGTGTGGTAGACAGCTTTGGAGTTTGGAGCAACACCATCTGAGGTTTAAAAAAGTCAGTTCTTTCAAGTTAGCAGAGGACACAATGGGTTTCCTCACAGTGTCTTCATACTTATGCATTGCTGGATCTGCTCTTATTTAGTCTCAGTACTGTTCCCCTTTCTGGTCCCATCCCTCTTCCAAGTAGTTCTGTTTCAGCTTTCTTGTCATATATACATCACACATGCACGCACATACGCACGCACGCACGCAGAGGAATTTGTCTTTCTGAGTCTGGCTTATTCACTGAGCGTGTTCTCTCCAGCACCACACATTTTCCTGCAAACACCTTCATTTCATTCTTCCTTACAGCTGGATAAAACCCCACTGTGTGTTTACAGCACATCTTCTCCATCCGTCCACCTGTGAATGGGCACCTCGTCTTGTCCTACGTCTTTGCTGGAGTGTAAAGAGCATCAGTAGCTATGGACAGCGAAGCTCTGTGTGGGATGCCCACATCAGAGTTCTCTGGGTGAACTCGGGGGACTGCTATAGTCTATGGGGGTTCTGATTTAGTTCCTTGAGGAACCTCTATTATGTCTGCAGAGGCCGCACCAGTTTCTCTCTCCAAGCACCCAACCCTTGGCAGCATGTATTGTTTTCTGGACGGTTTTGCACATTTTACTAGAGATTTCTAAATGTTTCCAAAGTGGTCGTACCATCTAGTCCACATGCAGTGTGTGAAGGGCCCATTGTGGTTGGCCTGTGCTACCTTGCTAGAGTCAGACTGTTAATTTTAGCTCTTCTTCAGGCAGGCTGTGGCATCTCACTCTGATTTTGATTTCCATTTATTTATTGCTTTTTAAAGATTCCCCTCTTCCTCCACTGGTCCTCACGCCTTCCTTCCCTTCCACACTCAGCGGCACCCTCTTCTCATGCTGTGTGGCTGCTCTGTAGGTCTGCCTGTCTGCCTGAGATAGGTGTTCTTTCAGATGGCAAAGAACTCTCTTTCTCAGTTCCTAACAAATGACATGTGATATGATTTAAACACATTTTTGTAATTATATGGATTTTGACAGAATGTGAATCATGTCCTTACTGTAAACTGAGTATTTCACCCAATCAATCTGAAATAGTGTGTATGAAAACTGGGTCCCATGGTCTTTTGATTTGGGTCTACCTATATGACAATCTTACAGAGAAAGGACTCTAGCCTACTCCCTGGTCTCACTGAGAAAGATCTAGCCTACTCCCTGGTCTCACTGAGAAGGGTCTAGCCTGCTCCCTGGTCTCACTGAGACAGGTCTAGGGGAACTGAGGCTGATGAGACTGAGAAACTTGTGATTTTTATGAAAACAAATCTTTTGGTGATGATATAAATGAGAGAATGTATGTGCCAAAGTGAAAACTGGAACTTCCCAAAGGAGGTCTCACCCTTATCTTTCTTGAGGATCGTGGCTGTATGTGTTCCAAACGGAGACTTGCTTTAGCTGTGGACCTCCACGCCCTTGCTTGCCCAGCCATTTGTTCAAAGCAGATCTGGAGAATGTTGTAGACCTGATGTTGCTGACTGTCTGTCAGAAGACCAACAGACACGGCTTCTCTCTCCTTTGGGGACCTCACTATTGCTGTCCACGAGGAGCAGCCACCAAGTGCTCAGACCAGATCTGTCTGCTCTCTGTTTCACAGGCCTGACTTTGCTTAGGAGAGATTTCAGACTTTCACTATTGGCTCCCAGGTTTGAACTCAAGACACAGGGGTTTCATGGTACTTTGGACCCTCTGGTCTGCCCTGGGTTCTTTCTTAAGCTCCACAGGCTCTTGGTAGAATTTAGCTCCCACAGTCTTCTCCTCACTCCCCGTGAAGTCTTCCCACAGCACAGTTTGCTTCAAGCCAGGGAAGGAGTGAAAGAATTCAGTGACATTAGGGGAGACCTCCTTTTCAGGGACTCTTACCCCGGTAGCTCAGCCCCATACAGGAAAATCACTCTTGGCTGAATAAGAAACACTGACCCGGTGCCTGACTCACAGCACCCAGACCCCTTTCTCTTACTGTGTTCTGGTAACTCAGGTCCCAGGTCCCATCCCCACAAGGCTGTCAGCAGCACCTGTGACCACAGCCATCACTAGTTTTGAGCAGAGTTGGCATTCCTTTATCTGTGAAGGGTTCGATGGTGAATGTTATGTGTATGCGAGTGCGTGCGTGCGTGTGTGTGTGTGTGTGTGTGTGTGTGTGTGTGTGTATGTGTGTATGTATGTGCATGTGTGTGTATATGAGTATGTATATGTGTGTGTATGTGTGTATGCATGTGTGTATGTGTGTATGCATGTGTGTGTGTGTGTATGCATGTGTGTATATGTGTGTATGTGTGTGCATTTGTGTGTATGTGTGTGCATTTGTGTGTATGTATGTGCATGTGTGTGTATATGAGTATGTATGTGTGTGTGCATGTGTGTGTATGTGTGTATGCATGTGTGTGTGCATGTGTGTGTATGTGTGTATATGTGTATATGTTTATATGTGTATGTGTGTGCATGTGTGCATGTGTACATGTGTGTGTATGTATGTGTATATGTGTGTATGTGTGTGTGTGTGTGCATGTGTGTATGTGTGTATGTGTAGGGGCTCCTAGCCACAGCCACTGGACTCTGGCAATGGACAGGAAAGCAACAGTGGCAGCACATGAACACAGCCTGGATGTGGCCGTAAGAACTCAGGAGCTGTTTGACCTCTTGTGGGCTTGCGGCCCAGGACGTCCACTGCAAGCTGCAGGTGGTGAGGTCGGAAGAGTGTAAGGAGGAAACATGTTCAGGAAAAGTAAGTCAAAGCAAACCAAATCACCCTGCTCAGACTCTTACATTAGCTGCTGCTGGGCAAGTTCACGGCACTCAGGCCTGTCTCATGACGCAGGGCTGACGGCTCCTGGGCTTTGCTGACAGTATATTGGGAAGAGAATGGATGCGTGGGCATCCTGTACCATTATCAGTTAGGAAAGACTGAAGTCAGATCAATGTGAGCATTCATCTTTAGAAGAGCAGACAGGGTCCTGAATTTGGTCAGGGGGTTGTACTTTGCTGCCGCTTGACTTAAGGGGTCTATGTTGGGTAGTTTTTTGTCAGCTAGAGTCATCCGTGAAGAGGGAACATCAATTGAAGATTTGCCTCCATCAAATTGGCCTGTGAGCATGTCTGAGGGGGCATTTTATGATTAATGATCGATGCGGGGAGGCCCAACCCATTATGGGTGGTGCCATCCCTGGTCCTAGATTCTATAAGAAAGAGCAAGCCATGAGGAGCAAGCCAGAAAGCAGCACCTACCCCTCCACCCCCATTCCACAGCCTCTGCATCAGCTCCTGCCTCCAGATTCCTGCCTTGAGTTCCCTCAATGAAGAACTAGAACTGCCCTGGGATGTGTAACCCAAGTAAATCCTTTCCTCTCTGAAGCACAATCCTGGTTAGTCTTATTAAACAAAACCCTGAGTCAGATATCTCAGAGCAGCCATCTACTACAAAGTTCTTATCTCTACCAAACATCAGCCTGGGTGGGGCTATCCTGTCTCCAGGAATCCTCAGACTGAATGGCCGAGATCCTGTCTTCACCCGTTTTATATTCCTGTCTCCACCTCCCTAGTGCTGAGATTAAAGGTGTGAGCATCTGCTGGGTGGTGGTGGTGCACGCCTTTAATCCCAGCACTGGGGAGGCAGAGCCAGGCGGATCTCTGTGAGTTCGAGGCCAGCCTGGACTACCAAGTGAGTTCCAGGAAAGGCGCAAAACTACACAGAGAAACCCTGTCTGGAAAAACCAAAAAAAAAAAAAAAAAAAAAAAAAAAAAAAAAAAAAAAAAAGGTGTGAGCATCTAAATCTGCTGAGATCAAAGGTTTGATTCTCCTAAGTGCTGGGATCAAAGGCGTGCACCACCACCACCCAGCTTTGTTTCTCTTTTAGACTGAATCATCTCATGTAGTCACGGGTGACTTTGAACTCATGATCTTCCTATTTCCTCCTCCCAAGTGCTGGGATTAAAGGTGTGTACTACCACTGCCTAGACTCTATGGTTAACTAGTGGATAACTCTACCCTCTGATCTCCAGGCAAGCTTTATTTGTCAGAACACAAACTATCATACAACACCTCTCCAGTTAGTTACTTTTGGTCATGGTGCTTATCACAACAGTAGGAAGCAAACTAGAGCAAGGCCAAGACATGATACTGTAATACATCCTTTCCTTCTTTAAAAACATATCTTTAATCCTAGAACTAGGGAGACAGAGGCAAGTGGATCTCTGTGAGTTCAAGGCCAGCCTGGTCTAAGTAGTGAGTTCCAGGATGGCCAGAGATGCATATAGTAAGACCTGATTTCAAACACACACGGACACATACACAGACACCTACACATAGACAGACAGACAGACAGACGACAGACAGACACACTCACAGACCCACGCACATGCACACACACACACACAGAGACACACAGACACACACTCACACAGACACAGACACACACTCACACAGACACAGACACGCACTCACACAGGCACACACACACACACACACACACACACACATCTCACTGACTATGATGCTGTTTAACCTATGGGGTTGTCATCAAATCTCATAGGGACTATATGAGATCATGATGGAGAACTCAGTGGGATTTTTGTAGTGCTGTCTTGAGGGAGTAGTACACTCTGTCTCTCAACAATTCATACTATGATGCTGCATGTGAAGAACTTTCTTGGAACTTATTGCCAACAGGGGTTTGGCTTTCTCTTCTTGATTGAAGTTTTTATAATTCACCATTTCCCTTTTTGTTTTGGCTTCTAGGAAGCTCAGTCTCTATTGTGAAGCCCAATTATGTGGCTATAAAGAACCAGCAGGCTGCATATTGGTTTATTTACCAAGGCATGTAATTTGCTTTATTTTAATTCTTTGTGTTTCTCTAGTTTACTGCTTTTTAATTGGGTCAATTCCTCTGTAGAAGAATGCTGAGTGTAATATGGACTTCTGTCATTGCCATGGAAGAGGCTACTGACACTGTACTCATAATAGCTCCAGATTAGTCACAGCCCAAACATCTGTCAGTGAGAGGATTAATAAATTATGGGAGAGAGATGGCTCAGCAGTTAAGAGCACTTGCTGCTCTTACAGACGGCCTGGGTCACTTCCCAGCACCCACATGGATGCTCACAATTGCATGTAACTCACGTTCCACATGGCACACATATGTTCATGCAGGCTCACACACATACACATAAAGTGGTAAAATCCTGATGAAATTTTGCATAGCAACAAAAGATTAAACAATATTCACAACATAGATATGGATCTATTCACAAAACTCACCAATATTGTGTTGAACTGTAGAAGGCAGACATGAAAGAACATAAACTTATATCAATTCCAAGGATGGATTCAGTGAATTAAAGTAATGGAGTCAGGGCATGAAGGCTGTAGTGATTTGAAAGAGAAACGTCTCCCTTAGGCTCAGGCACTTGGACACTTGGTCTCCCAACGGTGGTGGTGTTTGAGGAAGTGGTACAGCTTTGCTGACTGAAGTATGTTATTGGGGGGCGGGGCTTTGAGTTCTCACCAACTTCCAATGTGCTCTCTCTGCTTCTTGTTTGTGTTTGAAGATGATCTCTCAGATTCCTACTCTGGCCACGGGCTGCCATGCCTCCCTGTATTACGGACTCTCTCTCAGGAACCCTAAGCCAAAATAAACGCTTCCACAAGTCACTTTGGTCACAGTGTTTTATCACATAAATGAAGTACAATGCCCCTGGGGAAGAGTGATTGCCTAGGCAGCCTCAAGAACACTTCCCTTGGGATGCTTGAAATAGCCGATGTCCCACACTGAGCCATAATTGAGTGTATAGAGGTAAAACTCACTGAAAAGTGGTCAGGCCAACTCTGTTTTTATTCACTTTGCTGGATGTTTTTGTTAGTTGTGTTTCTGTTGTTATAACAAAATGCCTGAGATCACTAACTTACAGACAAGGAAGTGAGCCGAGCTGGTGATATGTACCTTAGATCCGAACACTTACAAGACTGAGGGAGAAGAATCAGGAGTTCAGACCACCCTGAGCTACACAGTGAGCTCCAGGCCAGCCTGGGCTACACAGCAAGACCTTATCCCAACCCTCCCACAGTCCTCCACTCCTACCCCGGCCCCAGAAAGAGGAAATGTTCTCAGTGGTTTGGGAGGCTCTGGTGTGGGGACCTTATGGCTGTTCAGCATGTGCAGAAATATTCAACAGAGAAAGTCACATGCTCAGCGGCAGCGGGGAATCAGCTGTCCAGGTCAAGGTCCACCATCCCCTTTGAGGACACGCTTTCAGTGGTCTCTCTCTCTTTAGGCCCCACCTGTAAAAGGATCCACCACCTCCTAATGGCATCATGGGGCTGGAACCAAGTACCCCTTCCCCTCCAAAGAGGACTGCCAAAAATACAACTTCTTCCCAGTTCTTTTCTCTGTGTGACTCCAAGTCTCTTGAAAAGGATCTTCACAACTGATGATCTTAAAAATAATAACTATTACGGCTTCTAACGTTCTCAGGCCAGTAATCATTGCCCGCGTTTATCACGTCACTTTTAAATGCTGAAACCATCTGTAGAGGTAAACCTCAACCACAGAGGAAGAATCGATGTCCACGGTTGTATTTCTTTCTCACTTCTCAAAGTGGCTGAAAGGATGAGTGGGAACCCAGCTGAGGCCACCCGCCAGGCTGAACCCTGGAAGGCAGCCTGTGGTTCTGTCTCTCCTAATTGATAAAAATCACCTTTTTCTAACCATCACCGGGAGGCAGCAGTCAGGACCAGCCCTGTGTACAGATGGCATGTGAGGTGCGATACTAATTTTCAGGATCAAGAGTACGTTTGGTGAATGTTGGTGTAGCAGCCGGTTTCTGCTTGGGTCTTTGTAGCCTAAGGAACGTTACAAAACAGAGTGGGAAGAATCAATATCAATCTCCATCCTTATCTTCACACACTCATTGCACTTACGGATGCTCAGAATGCAACCTGGAGTTGGCCTTCTAATGGCTTAATGGGGCAAAGCCATTTGGAGTTTGGGAAGGATGATTCTTGCTGACCTAAGAGACCCACACTTTTAGCTGGGCCCTCTAGGAAGGGCTGAGCTCATCTGACTTTCAAAGGGGTCAGGGTGGCTGCCACTCAGAGGAGGGCATAAGATGGAGGTATGCAGAGGAAGCATCTAATGGATCTGTCCTAGCTGCTGCCCTGATGTCCAGGAAGGAGAGTGACAGCAAAACTCCAGAGCAGACTTAATCCAAAGGACACTCAGCTCAGCATCTTTACAGATAAAAATTCCAGGTTCTACTGTCAGCCAGACAGTCTGTCAAGTCCAGTCTCTTCCTCAGATCTGTAAAACTCAAGCCAAAGTAGAATGAAATATCCACACACACACCAGAATTGTGTTCCTCTGGTGCTGGCCTTTTCCCATTTGATATAAGATGTGCTCAATAAGATGTAGGTGTGAGTTTACTTCTGACAGAATAGTACATCTAGAATAAGAAAATGAAAAGCCTTCTAGCCAATGTCTAGTTAATGATCATTTGTATCGCTGATATTAGGCTTAAAAGGACCATTTTGAGTACCTCAGATATATCTGAGCAAAATTTCCACTTAAACAGATGCAGGCATTTGGAGAAAGTGGTTTTGTATTATCAAGGCTCCTAGAATGATGGAGAAATAAATCTCTCTTTAAAAATTCCAGTTTTAGCCTGGCATGGTAACACACACCTTTAATCTCAGCACTCAGAAAGCAGAGGCAGGAGGATCTCTCTACATAGTTAGAACCTGTCTTAAAACAAAACAAAACAAAACATCCAATAAAAGGAAATTGTAGGTATTAGAATCACTAGATATTAGGGAACTCTCTGGCCAACCAGGGTCCTGTTAGCTCTCAGCTTCTTGAACACACCCTTGGATTTGTTGACTGCGTAACTTGCTTTTGTTGAGTGTACTAGCTACTCACAGGGATAGTGAGTGGCACCATGGGGCTCACATGGGAGAGTGCCCAGCGGAGCAGAAGCAAGCAAGTGAGGCAAGATGCTCCACAGGTGATCACTAACCCCGGCAGAGATTTCCCTCCCTCTTCACAGTGAGGAGCAAGGGATGCTGGGAGCAGTTCTGGATGGCTCTGGGCTTCCACATCTCTTCATTTGTCCTCATTGTGAATCTCAGGTTTATTCATGTTACTGTCACGGGTCACAGTGTAGGACAGTGGCCAGTCCTGCTGGAAACCTCTTTGATTTTGGGAAACATTATTTCTTGTTGCCTTCATGCCCATCTTTACTTGAAAATAAGCTCTTCCCTTAAATTTTAAGTTTTGTAGATGACATTGTGATTTTAGATTCATACTTGGATTTCATCTTGTGGGCCCAGGATTTTAAAATGATGTTTTTAATTGGTGGGTGTGGTGGGGGGTCCTGATGACAGGGTTTTGAAAACAAACCACTTGTGGATAGGCCAGCTGGCTGGGTTCTTCTTGTTGGTTGCTTGGTCCTGATGATGCCCCTGACTTTATGTTTTAGCTCATTTTAAACACATGCAGTTTAAATGCTTTATTCAACCTTAATTTCTGCTTTTAGGTCTTTAAATGGACTTTAGATTTCTATAGTGCCTTTATTTGTTTCAGACAAAATGTGTTCCTGATGCTCAGCTGATAGCATTTCATGTCATCCGGACTGCCTAGATTGGAAGCAAACCTGTGTAGGAAGTTATTGGTCTCCAATGACTTTCATGGTGAGATGTGTCTTTGCTGGTGTGGACTGTCTTTTTTCCATCTCCACCCATGTAATCCCTGGCTGTGGTTCCCAACTGCTCCTTCCTCATCTCCTGAGCATGCTAGGCTCTCTGGTCCTGGAAAATGTTCTCTGGATTGTTGTTAAGAGTCTTTTCTGATACTAAGGTCCAGAGAACAGAGCCAGGCGGATGCTGTGCTGTCCATGGTGCTGTCTGAGGAAGCCCGAGGCTCCGGCATCTGTGTTTCCCCAGCACCTTGGGCCTTGAGTCTGTACACAGTGTGGCATGGGTTGCTCAAGCTAAGCTTGCTCCCATTCGTTTGTGCAGACAAATTAAAACAACTGCCCACAGCACACCTTTGCAAACTTGGAATGGGCCTATAAGGAGTCTGCCATAGCTGTGATGACCCCAGGTAGAGTGGTTCTGTGTCTGATCCCACCTGGTCTGAAGGTCACAGAACCTAGTCTAGCTGAATACCTGCAGCCCCAGGGCACCAAACGCCATCTGCATCTGGGGCAGGAGGGGAGGGAGGAGTGAGAGCAGAACATCCCTCTGAGTTGAGGTAGTCCCTGATGATGCTGGCAAAGCTCCAGGGAGGAGCAAATGGCTACAGCGAAGATGCGGTCAAGTCAAAGACCACTTACACTTGGGCAGCGTGAGGTTGTTCCAGGCACCTCCTACCTTCATTTGAGCCTTAGAGCATGGAGAGTAATGAAAGCATTTATACTGCATCTGTGTTTATCCAGGCCCACACTCCACCCATCAGTGTAAGAAAACCTTGCCTTGGCCATTGACACTGTGGGTCCACAAACAGCCCCCAGCTTTGGTTCTCTTATCTTCAGTGGAGTTAGTAAGTAAAAGATAAGGAGACTACGCAAAGCGCTGAGCACAGAGCTTAGCACACAGGCCAGGGGTGTGGCTCCATCATAGAACACTTTCCAAATATGCACAAGGCTCTGGGTTCAACTCCCACCACCCCTACCTCTAATCAAATATGGTAATGACTGTTTTCACATCAGCAAACAGAATCTAGCAACTGCCTAACACAGTGTTGTAGTGGGTAGCTGTTCCAGCTTTGATCTTGAAACACTGCCCCTAGAGTGATAGCAGGTAACTGCCACACCTTCATATGACCTGCTCCTGGGGCGTGGCTGAGAGGGAGCCCCTTAAGACTCAAGGTGCATACATGTTTGGCCCTTCTGGATACCTCGTGGTCCTGGAAGCTGGATGGGACACCAAGCCAGAGTTCTCCACTGGATGGTACTTCATCTCTCCTGGATCCTGTAACTAACCTCTATTGGCTGTAAGTTATCCCAGAAATAAACCTCTCTTGATTACCATATAAATTACGTGGAATTGCCTCGTTAATTACAATAATACAGTGTGCCCCAAGGTACACCATAGACCTATGCCAGTTGATGGGTTGTTTGGGGAGGGATTATTGGAAACTTTCACAATTACAGAATAATTTTTTTTAGCTGTTAGATCTAGTGAGAAAATAATTGTGTCTTTTTTCCTTTATTTTGTATTTGTGCCTTTAACAAGTTCTCTCTCTCTCTCTCTCTCTCTCTCTCTCTCTCTCTCTCTCTCTCTGTGTATTTGAATAGTATTATAAGATTCTTGAGTATGTAATAGTTTGGAAACATGAAAGCCACCCTTCCCTGTAGGTTGTAAATACTGACTTAGCTCATTTATTCTTCAGGATTTAGATGAATGAAACCTACCCCCCACCCCTTGAGTGTCCTATGTCATTTAGGGACTGTGGGTACTGACAGCCTTCTGCCTGGGTCCTGTCCCCCCTTGACCCACCATGGCAATCTTCCTGCCTGGGCTGTGTGGTGGCAGTGGTATCTCTTCAGCCTTCCTGGGCAGCAGCAAGATGGGCCGTAGAAGACAATTTGGTGTAACACAACCTGGGAGCCAGCATTGGTTCAAACTTTGGGAGTCTGACCCCAAATTGTTTATTTTATGTGTATTTAAAAACAGCATAAATTCTAATGAAAATTATTCTTGTGATAACTATCTCAATCCTAAGTGCACAACAGAGCATACATAAATCTCTGGAACAAAGTAAACTAAATACAGATCAGACCACATAAAACCCTTTGTAAAGAGTATTGTGACATCTTCTATAAAGATAGTTTCTGTGGATTGACTGAGATAAACATTTTTTTTTTTTCGAGACAAGATTTCTCTGTGTAGCTTTGTGCCTTTTCCTGGAACTCACTTGGTAGCCCAGGCTGGCCTCGAACTCACAGAGATCTGCCTGGCTCCGCCTCCCGAGTGCTGGGATTAAAGGCGTGCGCCACCACCGCCTGGTGAGATAAACATGTTTTTGAGAAGGATCTGGAGGAGGGTCTGGTACCAGAAAGTCTTCGGCCACACAGATTGAGCAAAGGTCACCAGCTAGAAAGCTCCAGCCTTCAGGGCAGAAAACAGGTTTTGCATTCCTTCCCTTGAAGGAGCAACCCTGTGTGCTGAAGTTAACATTGCAGGTTCCTCTAGTGCATGGCTGTGAGCACAGGACCTCTGTGACCATTACAAGGTTGTACCCTGTTGCCTATCGTTCCGTGCAGTGAACTGTCCTTGGCTCATTGTAGCCTTGGGAGTCTGATGTGTTCTCTATGTAGATTTTCTCTGTATCTTCCACGACATAGGTCCCAAGATGGAGTGTTTAGTTCATTAATTATAGTCACCTTCACCTTGGACACGTGACAAGCTTTCTAGAGCATGCATAGGAAACAATTTGGACATCAGCACATTGTATAGAACTCAACACTGTCCTCATTGCTCTCCTCCCAGACTGAATACCTGCTGTTTTCTCCCTGGAGCATTTTCTCCCCATTTGGACCATGATGCTCTGCACTGACTGAGCAGTGGTCACTTGTCCCCGACTCCTGAGAGGAAGGACCTTGATTTTGCTCTCTGGCTACCAACCTCAGTATGATGGGGAAGCACATGTACCTAACCCTAGCCAACCATGCTTTAGCTCCAGTGTGTGTTAGGTTAGAGTTGGGATCATTTTGGTGACTTCCCAGGCATGCTACCTTCTGCTGTTCATCTTCAAGCACAGCAAATGATTGTGTGGCTGGACCCAGTCTTGAACATCTCCCTGTCTCCAAGTCTTTTGGTGGTGACTGGCCATACCTACTCTGGGTTTGACAGTGGGACTCAAATAATGCCATGGAAAATAGCCTTGGCTAGACTTCTGGGATATGAGTGACATGTAGAAAAGTCATGTTGTCCTAGACAAGACCATCCTAAGCCAGCTGTGCCTTTTGGGCCCCAGATAACCACAGGAGAATAAACCCAGGTCAACCAACCGGTTAGTCAACATATTCAAGAAATAGTGTTATTTTAAGTGGGCTTTGTGAGAATGCTTTCAGCCAGCAAGTTTTTGGAGTAGTATGTTCTATGACAACAGCTAACGGCGTATCTGGTGTTTAAAAAAATGTGCATGCGCGTGTGTGCGTGCGTGTGTGTGTGCGTGTGTGTGTGTGTGCGTGTGTGTGTGCGTGTGTATGCGCGCGCGCGTGTGTGTGTGTGTGTGTGTGTGTGTGTGTGTGTGTGTGTGTGTGTTTGTGTGTGTGCTGTGGGATGGTCTGTATGTCAAGTGTGTTGCTGATTGGTCAGTAAATAAATCACTGATTGGCCATTGGCTAGGCAGGAAGTATAGGCGGGACAAGGAAAAGAATTCTGGGAAGTAGAAGGCTGAGAGAGAGACACTGCCAGCCGCCACCATGACAAGCCACATGTGAAGATCCCGGTAAGCCACGAGCCATGTGGCAAGGTATAGATTAATAGAAATGGATTAATTTAAGCTTGTAAGAACAGTTTGTAAGAAGCCTGCCACGGCCATACAGTTTGTAAGCAATATAAGCCTCTGTGTTTATTTGGTTGGGTCTGAGTGGCTGTGGGACTGGCGGGTGAGAGAGATTTGTCCTGACTCTGGGCTAGGCAGGAAAACTCTAGCTACAAATGGCGTCCAACGTGTTGGCAAGAGTTTCCACCTAAAACCTGAGTAAAAAGATTCTAAAACACAGCTCCTAGTTGTCTCTTTTAAGCTAGCGGCAGCCTGCGTGTTTGAGCTACTATGGTGGGTTCCTGGCGTGCATGCTCGACCTGCAGTATGGTGGGAATGAGGCCTCTGCAAGTGGCACATTAAGCTGTGTGGTGGATTTAGCCTTTGCTAGTACAAAAAAAAAAAAAAGAGGTTTCTGGGCTACACGCTACTTTGATAGAAGCATAGACCCACTATTTCTGAGAGTTGATGGCTCCCAGAGCTGGCGGAAAATGTACTACCGCCATGTTGGGAAGCTGAAGTGGGCGGAGCCAGCAGCCATAGCGCCAGCGCCATTTCAGGCTTAGAAGGCTACAGTTTAAAGCAATAGGCTCAAGCTAATATAAAAAAATAAGCCATGTAAAGATGGCTACCACACAGAGAATCTGGATTATGTTCTCTTTGATATTTGTAACTAAAGAAAAACATTTGATTACAAAAGCTGTTGAGTTATGCCAAAATGTATATTTTAAAGGTACCTTGACTTCAAAATTTGGATGTAAGGATATGTTGCTTTGGAAAGGAGGCTCTGATTTTGTTTCCACAGAAAGCCAGAGGCTATGGATTTGTTCAAGATTAAGATACATCAGGTTTGACCAGCCAAGACCCCCTGAAAGGTCTCCGATGACACCATGGCCCTGATGATCCAACATCCAGAATGGTTTCAAGGCAACTGGCTCAGATGACATACCCTCATGGACTATTCCATAATTCTAAAATTTTCTTTGTATCCCCATAAGATACAGCGCCCCCCTCCAGCAGGAAGTAGTAAGAGAAACTACGCCCAAATTCCCAAATATACCAAGCTGACTTTGGAGATATGTAAAGGTTAAAACCTTCCTTTTTAAGAAAAGAAAAGGGGAAATGCTGTGGGATGGTCTGTATGTCAAGTGTGTTGCTGATTGGTCAGTAAATAAATCACTGATTGGCCATTGGCTAGGCAGGAAGTATAGGCGGGACAAGGAAAAGAATTCTGGGAAGTGGAAGGCTGAGAGAGAGACACTGCCAGCCGCCACCATGACAAGCCACATGTGAAGATCCCAGTAAGCCACGAGCCATGTGGCAAGGTATAGATTTATAGAAATGGATTAATTTAAGCTTGTAAGAACAGTTTGTAAGAAGCCTGCCACGGCCATACAGTTTGTAAGCAATGTAAGTCTCTGTGTTTATTTGGTTGGGTCTGAGTGGCTGTGGGACTGGCGGGTGAGAGAGATTTGTCCTGACTCTGGGCTAGGCAGGAAAACTCTAGCTACATGTGTGTATGAGTGGGTGTGCAGGCCACAGCACACATGTGGAGGACAGAGGACAACTTTGTGGAGACAGTTCTTTCCTTCTACCTTTATGCAGATTCTGGGGGTTGAATTTAGGGTACCAGACTTGTGCCAAAAGTCCTTTCTCAGCTGATCTCCTTGCCAGCTCCGTACTGGGTATTATTTTTATTTTTTAAAAATATTTTAAATTTTTTCTCTGTCAGTTTTATACATGTATAAAATGTGTATTGATCATACCCCTCCTCCCTCTGTCACCCCCAAGGCTCCTCCAACATGTCCCCTGCCGTCTTCATGTCCCCCTTTTTTCTTCTTAACTCACCGATTCCAGTTAGTTCTGGCCCATGCACAAGGACGTGGAGTCACCTGCTAGAGCAGGGATAAAGTACCAGTATTCACAGCCCAGGAATAAATGGCCTCTGCTTTCTCCAGCAGCCACGAACTGCCTATCACTCCTCAGCTAGGAGCTGGGCCTCGTGAGCGCCCCCCCCATCCATCCTGGAGTGTAGACGGGTTTGATCTTATGCAGATAACCACAGCTTCTATGTGTTCATGAGCATGGCGGCCACGTCATACCCAGAAGACAGTGTTTCCCGAACTCTTCTTCACCCCCCAGCGCTTACATTTTACCTGCTTCTCTTAGGTTTCCTGAGCCTCAAGTAGGGGGTGGTTCAGATGTCTCATTCAGGACTAAGCACACTAAAGCCACCTATTCTCAGATCTAAAATAATAACTTGTTAAGAATAGCCCAAAGAAGCACTTGGCAAGCAGGGCCTTAGGTTCAGTCCTAAGCACCAGGGACAAGGTAAAAACAGCATCCAAAAGCCCAGCAAAAGAAGGGACCAAACAGCCGGGCGGTGGTGGCGCACGCCTTTAATCCCAGCACTCGGGAGGCAGAGGCAGGCGGATCTCTGTGAGTTCGAGGCCAGCCTGGGCTACCAAGTGAGTCCCAGGAAAGGCGCAAAGCTACACAGAGAAACCCTGTCTCGAAAAACCAAAACCAAAAAAAAAATAAATAAATAAATAAAAAATAAAAAAATAAAAATAAAAAGAAGGGACCAAACAGACCTTTCCTCGAAGAATGCTTTTCTCTTGAGGGTGTTGATAGTATGAAGGATTGTACACTTATAAACCACAAGTACTTAAGAATTATGTTTAAATTACCCATGAGGTCATTCTAAGAACACCGAAACACAAGTGGTAATGAGATGCGTTAGTGGGTAAAAGTGCCTGTCACCCAGCCTGGCTGTCGGAGTTCAGTCCTCAGGACCCATGTGTGGAAGAAGAGAACTGGCTGGCACCAGTTGTCCTCTGACCTCCACAAACAGGCTGAAGCATGAGTGTGACCCCTGTACATCAATCAATCAATCAATCAATCAATCAATCAATCAATGCCAAAATAATGGAAAAAGAAATAAGGAGGGCTGATTAGAGAAATGCTTGGCCAAGATCTTGCATAGAACAGGACTCTCTAAGGTAAATCAGTCATGGTACATGGGACATGCACTCACTAAAGGGATGCTTGGAATAAAAATAAATTTTAAAACTCTCATTACTGGATTGTCTCACTGCTCCTGGCCGATCTGTGAAAGGTACCCTGTGAGTGTCTCTTTTTAGTGTCTCTGCTTCTGAGCATTGCAATTATGAAAGATGAAGAGCTAGCCATGGTTAAAACCGCTTGAAGCAAGCTCCCCCCTCCATTATCTCTGCTCTGCCCCCGGAACAGCATCTATATGCTGTCAGACGGTGCAGCTGTGAGACACGGGACAAGATTCTGCTATTTCGGAAGAGAATCTGAGAGCACAGTGAATTCTCTACAATACTCAATTTTCTCTACAAAAAAGCTTATGTTTTCCTGAGGATTTGCATGAGGACACTCCTGCTTGGAGTTATCCTTTTTAAAACCTGGTCATTATATGAAAGGGAGTGACTCTTAAATTCGAATGACCCTGATCTAATTATTTTCAAAGTGACCCAGTGGGTTTCCTCCTGCAGAGTGCTGACTGGCCCACACATGGGTTTGGGAGTTGGGGTAGGAAGTGCCTAGAGACTTGGTGGGAATTTTCCCTGTTCCCCGAGTGGGATACTGAATAAACCAGCAATTTATCTGGGAGGAAAATTGAATTTTTTAGGAGAGTCCTGAGACTATCTAATGAGGATGCAAACTTGTTTGAGGGGTGTGAGAAGACGGACTAGAATTAACACCAAGAAAAGCCAGAAATACAGCTGAGTTCATAACCAGTGATTATGCAACCAAGACCCGCCTCACTGCACGTGCAGGGAGAGGACAGAGAAACAAGCCCAGGCTGTGCCAGTCAGATTTTCTCCCCAAAGCCCCAAATAGCAGACTCCTGTACACCCCTAAGGGATTCCTGATCCCACATTTCCCGCTAAGTTCTTTGTTTCCTATTTATTGAAAAGTCTCTGGTGTGTGTTTAGAGGCACACTGTGGTAGATTTTCCTTTTGAGGATGAGATTTATTAGAAATGTGTTATCAGTACCATAGACAGACAGACAGCCACATGGTAGGGCTCTAAGGAGAATTCAGGCCCATGAGGCAGAATGAGGGACCCTTCTTATAGATCTCAAGGGTGCCAACCGCGGTCACACCATTTTGTAAAGTTCCATTTGGGCTGATCAATGACAATTCCAAAAACTGAAGAAGTTATGTTCTAAAGAAATGTGATTTTCTAGACTCTTATCCCCCTGACCTATCAGCCCCCCCCCCCACCCCGGGATGGACGGCTAGCCCAGAGAGCTATTTATTAATTATCTGAATTCTTTAACTGACTCACTGGTTACCCCTGGCAATGGCCAACTGTGGGCCTAAAAGGGGAACCCTTCAGTCTCTGCTCTCCCTCCTTCTGCCCTGTAGCTGCCGGGGCTCCTATGAGACGGTGAACTCCGAGCTTCTTTTCCCAAATAAAGAGCCTGTGCCGCCGTGGGGTTGCTCCTTGTTCTCTTTGGGGGGCCTTCCAAGGGGAAGATTGTATGTCCTTGTTGATGAGTTGTCCGTAGTACTGCCTGTAGTCTCTGGTTCCCTGGTGGGTGGCAGGGGAGTTGGGGGGTGGGGAGTAGGAGTCTTGCATTGCCAGGAAGGGAGGAGGGAATCTTGGTAATGAGTGAGAAGGAGGGTGCATTTAGTTAAGATGTACCCACTGTCCAGGGATGTGCCAGCACTAGCTGCCTGGATGTCCTGGCTGGCAGCCCGAGTCTGTAACCGTCCTCTGGGGAAGAATTAGTGCCCCTGCTAGTCTCCTGGAATCTGGACTCCTGGGAAGTCTGTTAGACTGTTGCAGACAGTCTCTCTTAGTGGGGGCCTGCAATTTCCTTAAAGGAGCTGTGAGGCTAGCACCAGAAAGAGACTGCCTTGGGTAGGCATGGCAAGCTCCCAGCAGCCGCTGGCCCAAGCCTAACACCTATTGTTATATTCAATTCTACCCCAAACAGTGCTATTTTCTCCAATTTGATATGAACAAAATTAGCATAGTTATTTTTGAATCTGTAGATTTGTGTTAATGAAAGGTAAAAGAGAAGCTTGTAAGTGGCACCAAATTCCTGCTTTTCCTGGTCAAAATATAATGTAATTAAAAACATGTAGTTTTCTAAATTCCCTAATTAAACCCATTGGAGGAAATTATTCCATTGTAGAAAGCATTTGATTTCTAATCTGATGTAAGAATTTCACATCAGCTTTAGAAGTTCTCTATAATATGGCTAGTTTATTTGGGTCAAAATGACTTCCATTCTTTGAAAACATATCATTTAAATGAAAAAAAAATGAATGGTTCATTTGGAGGCTATGTTGTTAAACTGTGTAAGCTATTACTTTTTGTTCAACAAATTAATGAGTATTGGATGAATGGAAACGTGACAGGTGCTTCACTGAGGTTTAAAGGTACGAGCTTTGTTTATGGGTTATGTTTTCAATGATTATTTTGTTTTTTAAGATTTATTTATTTATTATGTATATAGCATGTATACCTGCAGGCCAGAAGAGGGCACCAGATCTCATTACAAGTGGTTGTGAGCCACCATGTGGTTGCTGGGAATTGAACTCAGGACCTCTGGAAGAGCAGTCAGTGCTCTTAACTTCTGAGCCATCTCTCCAGCCCCTGAATGATTATTTTTTAATATGTTTTTGCTAATATGCATTATGTACACATGGAACACAACTCAAAACATATGAAAGAGGAAAAGTGGAAATGAAACAAATTTGCTTTCCTCGTTCCCCAAATCCAGAGTTTGGGGGAACTACTCTCTCTTCCTAGTGTAACCCACGGCCTCAAGGCTCCTGCATGTGGACAGTGACATGCGTCATCTGCTATCCTGTGCCCCACTTTATGAAGCTTAGGATACCGTTGACTGTGCTTCCCCAGCCGACCATGTGGAGTGTCTCCTGATTGTCCTCTTTCCCTGCTGCTCTAACAACTGAAAATACTTCGTAGCCTAAGGTGTCACACTGGTTTGCGCCATCCTTTGCTGATGGCAGTTAGGTCATTTCTAGTCTTTTACTCTTAGACAGGAGCCATTGGTTTGCTCTGTGCATAACTTATTTTACATGTGGAATTCAAGTTCCTCTCAATTTTTGCAAAATACCAGAACACCCCAGAATCTGGTTTCACTTTTCTGGTCTTAAAACCTGTTTTATCTTCCCAGTCATGATCTGTCTTGGTAGAAAAGGTATCTTTTCTTTGCATGAGCAAAAGCATGTGCATAAAACGCACATTTGTGTGTGGCATCTTGTATGTTTTCTTTCTTGAGCCATCTCTAGAAATTACATGCAACAACAACAAAAAATCACCATGGTCTAGTATACACCCATGATGAGCATTGTTGAGTACTCATGTTTTAGTTTTAAATGTTGGGTTTTAGATTTATTTTTATTATTTTTAATTATGTTTAGGGGTGAGAGTGTCTATGTGTGAGTGTTTGCACACAAGTGCAGGTGTCTTTGGAGGCCAGAGGTGTCAGATCCTCCGAGACCTGGAAATACAGTTGTGAGCCACCTGACCTGGGAGCTGGGAATCAAACTCTGGCTCTCTGCCAGAGCAGCAAGTGCTTTGAACTACTGAACCAGCCTCTGCTTTAATTTCAAACAAACTGAGAATGGTGCTTAGCTATGGGAAATAAATCATTTTATCTGACAGTGAGTTGCAGATTATCAGGAACCCCACTGAGAAATGTTAGTAATGGCCTGCTAATAAGTCCCAGAAACTTTTGGGTGACAGAAAACTCTCAAGGATTGGTTTTAAAAACTACTTCCCACTAGTTTTCTTCAGAAACTAAACAGAATAAAAATGCAGGAGCAATGGGCCTCTTACATATTGTGAACTAATACAGGGCCAATGCCACAGCTAGGTAACATTCTGGAGCTTTGTATTTCTATAATGTGTGAAAGGAGAGCAGAAGTGTCGTAGTCTCTGCCAACTTGACTTAAGCCAATATATGTATAACTTGGAGGAGGGAATCTCTACCAAGGGCCTGGCTTGATGGCATGTCTGGGGGAGCATTTTCTTAATTGCTTATTGACATAGGAGGAGAGTCCAGTGCATTGCATGTGGTACCACCACGGGACAGGTGGGCCTAGGTTGTATAAGACAGCAGGCTGAGCAAACCAGAAGAAGCAAGCCAGCAAGCATTCTCCTCCATGGCCTCTGCTTCAGTTCCTGCCTCCAGGATCCTGCTTGAGTTCTTGCCTTGACTTTCCTCAATGATAGACTGTGATGTATAAAATAAACCAAATAACACCCACACCCCCGCCCGAGTTGGTTTAAAGCAAACTAGAACAGAAGTTGATAAGAGAAATGTGGGGAGTTGCGGTGATCGACCTGACCCTGCTGTTTTTGGAGGATTGGGAAGAGTTCGGAACTCTGGATGGAACAGCATTGAGCGCTCAAAGCTTAATGGGCTTTTCTGTGGGACTTGGAAGGAAAGAATGCTGAGAGAAATTCAAAGGTGGAGGAATGGCTTGTGAAACTTCACAGGGAAGCAAAGGGTAATTCATGTGATATTTTGGATTTTGAATCCATGGAAGTGAAACCTTTGCTTGGACAATTGATGCCTGTCAGCTGGAGCAGAAAAAAAAAAAAAGTCTTAAGAAACCAGCAACACTGAGCTAAAATCTTTTGGGAAGAATTCCTCCAGAGTTAGCACACAGAAGCTGTGGTCCAGAGGGGCCAAGGCTGTGACTCAATCCATCACCAGAACTTAGTAAACGATGTGTGAGGATGTGTGAGAGTTTCCCCACCTGATCCTGGTTTTGCAGGCATGAAGGGTTATGGAGAACAGCTGAGGCTTGGCACTCGGAGGGGCTAGGAGAGGCCAATAGTGAAGGCATAGCTTCAGTTGTAAAGGAAAGTACAGAATTGAAGTTAGCCGTGGAGGAAAGCTGAGGCTTGGCATCATGTGGCAGGGTGAGAGTCCCGGCGGAAGGCAGGAGAATCTACTGGGGAAGGTGCGATCTCGCTGCAGTAGAGATCCCAAGCTATTGGAGAGGCCAGGCCTAATGGGATGTCTACCATGGCAGCAACAGCAGGTGTGGAGAGGAGCCAGCGGAGCCATGAGACAAGCTGTGTGTGCTATGTATGCAGAGCTCAAGTAGGACTACCTGCAACTCTTGGAGCCCAGAAGATCATGAGTAAGTATCAGATGGTGGATATTGGGACTTTTACATTGTTGGATTTGGGTTTTGCTTTGATCTGATTTTAACAGTGCCCTGGTTCTTCCCTCTTGGAGTAAGAAAGTTTGTAGCTTGCTTTGGATTTTATAGAAGCACACAGTTAAGAGGCTTTGGATTAAAAAAAAATGCATTGAACTTTTAAAATGCTAAATTTTTTTAAAGACTGTAGGACTTTTAAAAGTTGTATGTGTTTTATATTATGATATTAATATGGGATTTGGGGACAAACAAGAAAGGGAAGTTTATTGTTTAAATTGATGTGTTTGTGTGTCAAAATAGACAAGAAATGAAATGTCATAGTTAGTTTTTGTCAACTTGACACAAACCTAGATATACCTGGGAAGAGAGACTCTCAGTTGGTAAATCCCCTTCATCAGATTGGCCTATGAGCATTCTACAGGGCTTTTTGTGTGTGTGTTTGTGATTGCTAATTGATGTCGGAGAGCTCAGCCCACTGTGGACAGTACCATCCTTGGGCAGGTAGGCCTAGGGTGTTTCAAAAAGATAGCTGAGGGGGGCTGGAGAGATGATTCATGGTTAAGAGCACTGGCTGACATGGGTTTAATTCCCCCCTACTCATGGCAGCTCACAACCCTCTATAACTTCAGTTTCAGAGGTCCAATACCCTCTTCTGGCCTCTGTGGGCACCAGACATGTATGTGGTGCATAGAAATAGGCATAACACCTATACACAAATTAAAACAAAAAAGAACGATAGCTGAGCAAACCCTCCATGGTCTCTGCTCAGTTCTGGACTCCAGGCTCTTGCTTTGAGGTCTTGGCCTGATTTCCCTCAGTGATAGATGGAACCCATACCCTGGGATAAGCTCTCTCTTCCCCAAGTTGCTTTTAGTCAGCATTTTATTGCAGCAACAGAAAAGCAAATTGTAATAGAAGGGTTCAGAGCTGGCTGCAGAACATGAACCACATGCGTGCTGCAAACACGAATCCCCAGAACGCAACAGAAACACCTTACAGTGAAATGCATGGTGTCTGTCTTTCAACATCCATGCCATTTAGATTAGGCTTTTCCTTGTCCAGGGACAGAAGAAATGCTAATAAGGAAATAAATATCTCAGTAGTGTTTGACATCTGGAACTTTCTCTTTGACACATTGGAGGTCAAAGGCTAAGTTCTCACGGTTTTTTGCCTTTTGGCCTTCACTCACAGCAGGAAGGACTTTTGACCCATTGACTCTGCACATAGCCTGCTCAGAGGGTGTCCTACAGAGAGAGAGAGGGAGAGAGAGAGTGGGGGGGCTGGGATACAGGTGTCTACAATCATTTGGACTTCTAAATGTCACTCGTCTGAAAGATGTTTCTTTAAAAAGTATTCCCTTATTACTGTTTTAAAAAATCCAACACCATGAGAACAGGGCCTATGGAATCAACTGACTGGGACTCATGGAGGCTCGCAGAGATCAGGGAGCCTGTAGGGCTCTGACCTAGGTCCTCTGCATATACCTTGTGGTTGTGTAACTTGGTGTTCTTGTGGGACTCCTAACAGTGGGAGTGGAGCTCTCTCTGACTCTTTTGCCTGCTTGTGGAACCCCTTTCCTCCTACTGGGTCGCCTTGTCCAGCCTTGATGTGATGATCTGTACCTGGTCTTATTGTAGCATATCATGCTGTGTTTGGTTCATGTCCCCGGGTGGCCTGCAGGGAGATGGAGAAAGGATGTGGATCTAGGTGGGTGGGGAGGGAGGGAAAATTGGGGCTGGGATGTAATACACAAGAATAAAAAAAAAAATCCATCATTTGAGAAAATGGGAAAGGTGGGGGGGGATTATGGTTTTTGAGTATATTTGAGTGTATGATTCTTTGGAGTCAAGAAACGAGGGAGGAAATTTTTAGAGAAGAAAGGCCCCTCTAATCCAGTGGTGGCTTGGATGCAGAAAGGCCTAGGCTTGCTGTTTTCATCATTCTGCTTTAAATATTTTTTATTTTTATTTATGTGTATGTGTTTGTATGTGCCCCATGCAGTGCCCACAGAGGCCCGAAGAAGGGCTGGATTCCCTGGAACTGGAGCTACAGGCGGTAGTGAGCCACCCAATGTCAGTGCCAGGAATTGAACCTGGGTCTTCTGAAAAGGCAGCAAGTGCTCTTAACCAGTGAGCATCTCTCTAGCTCTTCATCATTTGTTTAAAAAGTTTTTTTCATTGATTATCCCCAAATTTCTAAAATATTCAGCTATTTCCCCACATAGCAGCTCTGAGCATGGAGACTCCTCCCCGCTGGCCACATAGCATACACACACTGGTTGCACAGTGTGCCTGAAGTTCATTGGGAATTCCCCTGCAATGTAAGGCCCCCCAAAAGCTTTGTTGACCAGGCCTTGGAAGAGACCATGTCCAATCACCATGTCTTAATTAGGTTGCTCATACCTCTTGCTGTAAGACCACAGGAAAGAGCAGTGCTCTGTCTGATGAAGAAACAGAGGCTCTGCCTGAGGGTGGCTGATGGAGAGTAGAAATTAAGGAGGTCAAGTAGCCCGTGGCTCAGAGCCTGGGAAGAATCCTCACTGGGTCTGAAACCAGGCGTAGACCGGCACATGCTGCAGATGAGCAGACTCTGCCTTGATGTGCAGGCACAGAGACCCTCAGCCACTCAGCCCATCCTTCAGGAAGCTTGGAACTGCATCCCATAGCCGTCTCCTCCCACCACACCCAGAACTGTTGTGCCTTGATTACCTGGACGAGTGTGGATTGATAAAGCTAGGTTACCTCAGAATATAAGTGATCATTTTACGGTTTTTGGATCTTTTGTGCTTTCTATCTCCTTAAAAAATGAAACCATAACAACAGAAAATGAAAACAAGAAACACACTTATTTTTTGATTTTTAAAACAGTGGTGGTGCACGCCTTTAATCCCAGCACTCTGGAACAGAGGCAGGTGGATCTCTGTGAGTTTAAGTAAGTCCAGCTTGGTCTACAGAGCAAGTTACAGGTCAGCCAGTACTACTCAGAGAAATCCTGTCTTGTGAAACAAAATGAGAGGGTAGGGAGACAGACAGACAGACAGACAGACAGAGAGAGAGAGAGAGAGAGAGAGAGAGAGAGAGAGAGAGAGAGAGATCAGAAACAAATAGAACATAAGTTGGGTGGCTAGGAAGGTGGGGAGAATCTGGGAGTAACTGGAAGGGGAAAAACATGATCAAAATATATTGTATTTAAAAAAAGAAATAGAATTCATACTAATCATTGGGAAGGGCATGGTATCAGAATAAGGACAGCCTTGGAAAACACAGTTTGTGACCTTCTACCTGGGCTAGTGTCTGCAGCATCCAGGATGGCCTCATGGTGAGCCTATATAGTGTGACTGTATTTGACAAGAACTGATGTCATTTATATATTTTGGAAGAATGCTGTAGGGATTGGGAATTCCATGGGACCTGTATGGCTGTAGAGATAGCATAGCCTCGTCAGTTCTTACAAGGTGTATTTTATACACACAATGTTATTTCCTGGCATTGGGGGAGGTGAAGATGTGGCCCAACTCTTTCTGAGCCATTTGTTGGAAGAGAAATTGAATTCCCTGGGAATTTTCCTCTGTGTTAGTGTTAAATCATGCCTCTACTGGTTAATGATTTATAGACACAGTACAAAGAGGCCCCAGGATTGCATCCCTGGTTGCCCCATCCCATCCCCCTCTGCTACTCCCAGTTAGAGAGTTGACTCGTTCTTGGGCACCAGGGACCAGATCCTTCAGACTCTTCCTTCTGCATCTCAGCTTGTACTGACTGGCTCTCTGATGAGCACAGGGACTTCCCGATATGTAGGTTGGTCCAGTGTCATATTCTGTGCTGCTAATACACTTGAGTGCTTTTGCCTTTTCAACTGAATAATTAGGTTTCTCTCAAACTTTATATGCCCCCTTTGTTCATAATTTGTGATTGTCTGATTTATGTTTCTTAAGTTCATAAGCTTAATGTGGTTGGGCCTTTGCTGCTCATTAAAAGGAAGACTTTCCTATGAAGGCTGCGCTCTACCTGCACCAGTGGGACCTTCAGCATTATCTTTCTTAATGCCAGCCATCTATTATTCAGTCCGGTGTTCCACATACATAATGCTTCAGCATCTGCAGAGCTTGTGAGTAATTGACAATGTGCAATGGAGACGATAAATCAGACAGCCACGCATAGTCCTTTATGGTGGATCTACCCGAGAGGAAGGCTGGAAATTGGTAACTGCTATTAACTGGAGCTTTTCAGGTCATAAAGCCGGAGAAAGCCTTCATTATTAATCCGGCTAGAGTGCCTGTTTAAAATAGGTTTCCCTCGTCGGGTGAGGAGACATGAAGTGTGTTGTTGTTGTATTGCAGTTCTTTCAAAGGAGTGACTTGTTTTGACAGAGCGAGTGAACTTGGACTGCAGTGTGTGTAACAGGCCAGATGACAGAGGGAGCTTGACACATCACACGTGTCACTGAAATCAAGATTTAGTTTCTTGAAGTGCAAATCTGGAATACCATGATTGAGGGATCACAGCACAGTTGTAATACAATAGTGGGCACTGAAAAGTACAATTCCTTATATGGACTGCAGGGTCCTTCCTTTTAATTCCCCCCCCCCCCGTGTGTGTGTGTGTGTGTGTGTGTGTGTGTGTGTGTGTGTGTGACGGAAAACCAGGTTTCCATCACTGAGTACAAATGTTACCTCAAACCTACTGTTACTTCTTTGTAATTGGCATCCTCCTGATGTTGGGTGAGGATTGAGGGGTCCATTGGTGATAGTGTACATTGTTCATCAGACTCTTAGGTGAACTGCCCACCCCTCAAGCTGGGATAGTGCTTTTTTATATACCAATAGTAATCTTGCCCAGAAATAAACGTGGAAAAAAACTCATTCAAATAGCCAGCAACCAACCAAACAAACTAGAGATAAATACTGAAGAAGTAAACTGAAGAAGACACCAGACAATAGAAATGAATTGGCGGAATCAACACTGTGAAAATAGCCAAAAGTGATCTACAGATTCAATACTATTCTTGTCAAAATTCCAATGACATTTTTCATAAAACTAGGAAAAATGGTCCTAAATTTCATAGCATAAAAGCATAAAAGACCCCACATGGCCAAAGCAATCCTAAGCAGAATGAACCATGTTAGGGACATCACACTTTCTGATCTCAAACTATACTACAGAAATACAGTGCTCAAACCATCATGGTACTCCTACAGAAACAGACCTGTCAGAAGTCAGTCTTGTCAGAGCTGACAGGGCCAGAGGAAGGCACTTCAAGAGACAGGCACAGAAAAGGCTTCTGGGAAGGACTCTAACAGCACAGGGAAGAGCATCAAGAACTGACAAGTGCCGTCATAGGAACCTGATGTTTCTGCACAACCAAGGAGACCATCAGGAGAGTGCAATGACAGTCCCAAGTGGGAGAAAAATCTTTCTTCCCCTGGGAGTGGGTAGATTGGATCTTCCATTTCCTTTTATCATCCCCCCCCTCCCCGCCCAGCTAGGGTCAGTCCCAGGTCCTTGTGTGCAGTAGTCAAGCACTCTACTCCTCAGCAGCATCCTGCTCTCTCCTCCCTAGAGGATAGGTGTGGCCACAGCATTTGATTTGTCCAATGATGTGAGCAAAAGGACACAGGCCACTTCCACATGGAGGATCTTCTGACCTAGCGCATCATCTCCCAAGCTCCCTTCTCTCTGCCGTAAGCATTGGTGCTGCAGACAATGGTGGAGCATTGTCTCCATCCTTGAAGGAGGATGGCACAGGTCAGAACTCCTGTACCAACCCAAGCTGTACTTGGGCCATGAGGCAGAACCGTGCCCTGTGGTGTCAGGCTGCTGAGGTGTTAGGGTTGTTTTGACAAGTCACCCCCCCCCCAATAAAACCCACACTTTACTTAGTATTTGTCCTGTCAGGGATGGGAGTCACCCTAAATCACACACGCTTCTCTGGGAACTGACCACACAAAGGAGTCACAGCTTCGACTGCCTCACAGCTACTGAGGGACAGAGCTGAGACCTCAAACCTTGTTCTCACTGATTCAAAGGCCTGAGCTCTTGAACATAAGCCTGCCAACTTCTCGGCACAGTACTGAATACATTAGAATCCATATGGGCCAAAACATGCTCCGAAGAGCTGCAGCAGGCTTATTCCAAACTTGGGATTTATTTAAATCTTTTTGAAACCAAGTGACAGGAAAGCAATCTAGATGGAGGAACATCAGAATTTGAGTTTGGAGAGTTTTCCCAACTGTCAGGACACGCAATGAGTTAAATATTTAATCCACCTGAAGGTGATTGGAGTTTGATGACTTTGAAAGGGGGTTGAAAAAACTTCCTCCTTGGGTGAGATTTTAATTTTCCACCTGTTTCTATGTAGGCATTTTGAAAACCTCAGTAGGTTTTTCTCAAAAAGCAAAACAGACTCATTTAAAAACACAAACAAAAGACTGATAAACATGCCGATTTCAGGAGGTTTAGCATATTCTCTCACCACAGAAAGAGTCAGATTATCTGAGTCCTGGGAGGGTGTGGAGCAGAGCCAAGGAGGGTGTGAGGCTTTGGGTGTCGAAGGCTGTGGTGGTAAACCCCCTCGCTAGTTAAGGGTCAGCTTGCAGCTGTGGGTGAGAGTAACACTCTCACCTCTTGGTTTCCATGACTGACACCACGCTTTTCACTTAACCAAGTTGGGCTTGGTTTCCACAATGATCTGCTATGTTTCTATCAGGATCAGTTAAGATTTGAGTTCAACTCTTCTGTTGGGAAGGAGTCCCTTACTGTTTCCTCCATATGTAGCCTATCTTTCAAACACGAAGAAAACCACTTTATAAACGAGGGTAGTTCAGATGGTACATTTACAGGAAAAAGTGTGCTATTGTGGGTCTATTTCAGGATGTCAGCCATAATGTATGTATGAATATAAACACACGTTTATACACATACACATTTTACATAATGAGGTCTAATTAGGAGTTGCTGAATCCATTCTTGTGGGCCCATGTGCTCTGATCACGTGTGTGAACAAATTTAAACCTGGGGCTTTAAAAAACCAAACCAAACAATAACCCATGCCTTAGAACAGAATAGGAGAAGGGGTCTGCAAATGCCTCACATGAGGCTGGAAAAGACCTTGAGAGACCAGTTTTTCTCACTGTACATGCTCAGCATACAGGCTTCCTCTGAAGGGGTCAGACAAACAAGATAAGACATAGGCTAGTCTCTTGTACACCAATCCCCTTTATTTAATGAAGGTATGCATTTGGACTCATGAAATACCCAAGAATGAATAATCCTAAAGCTACAGAAGGCAAGACTGATGCTTGGGGGAGCTCTATTCATGTTTCATAGACATCAAAGAGAAATATTTGAGTTTGCTTTGTTGACAAATTTCATACCAAAGAAAGCTAGACAGAGGAATCCATTAGGGCAACAGTGTGGGTACTAATGAAAAGCCTAGAGATGAGGAGAATCAATAATCCCACAATCCCCCATGTGCTTGCCAACACCAGTCCTTGTGGTTGGGAATCAGGGAGGGGTGTGTGTGTCCGTGTGTGTGTGTGTGTGTGTGTGTGTGTGTGTGTGTGTGTGTCCTACAGGAGGGAGCTGGAGTTGAGCAGAGATGATGGTAGAGAGACTGATAGCTCTTGTCATGCTATAGAACTGTGTTAAGGAGATGAGCTTTGTCTGGGACCTCCTTGCTCCTCTCTTTGAATCTGCTCTGGTCTGTCTCCATGATGGTGTGTTAATTGTCAGTCCAACAGAATATAGGACCATCTAGGAGACAGGCTTCTAGGTTTGCTGGTAGACAATTGTCTTGATTTTGTGGAGGTGGGAGGACCTACCCACTGTGGGTGGTGTCTTCCTATGGCTGATCCTAGACTGTGTAAGTGAAGAAAGGAAGTTGAACACAGACATACAGTCTTTACCCTTCCTTCCTGCTCACCAATGCATCATGACCAGATGCTTTAAACTTTTGAAGCCCAAACTTCCAGCCATGATGGACTGCACCCTTGAAGTATACTTCTGAAAAGAATTTCCCAAGTGTGATGGACTGCACCCTTGAACTATGAGCCAGAATAAACCCTGTCAGGCAATCCCTGTGATGGCTATTCTTGGTTGTCAACTTGATTGCATCTGGAATTAACTCAAACTCAGAAATGGAGGGGCACACCTGTGAGGTGTGCTTAATTTGAAGTGGAAGATCTACTTCTAATCTGGATCTTGAGGCAGGAAGACACACCTCTAATCCAGCCTTCTCCTGGCGCCTATATAAGGATATGGAAGAAGGAAGCTTTGGTTCTTTGTCTGCTTGCTCTCCTTGCAAGTTCATTCCTTCATGGCACTGGAGCCTACTCATTCGGGCTTCCAGCATATACTGAAGACCAGCTGAGACACCCAGTCCTGTGGACTGAACAACTACTGGATTCTTGGACCTCCCATTCATAGACAGCCATTGTTGGACTATCCACAGACTGTAAGCCACTCTAATAAATCCCCTATTTATCTATCATCTATCTATCTATCTATCTATCTATCTATCTATCTATCTATCTGTCTCTGTATACCTACATATCTATCTATCTATCTATCTATCTATCTATCTATCTATCTATCCATCTATCTATCTATCATCTATCTATCTATTCATTCTACAAGTTCTGTTACTCTAGAGGATTCTAACTAATGTGATCACCAACCTCAGTTCATCCTAAATCTATACCACCTAGTTGAGCTCTTGAATCTTTCCTAAGTACAAATTATAACACAGATGTTTCTTAATTTCTTTTTGAATTTTATTTTATTTTTTGAGACAGGTTTTCATGTACATCTGGCTGGTCTTTAATGTGTTATGTAGTCAAGGATGACCTTGGACTTGTAATCCTTCTGTTCTGTTTCCCCAGTGCTGAGATGAGAGACAAGTGCTACCAGACCTTTTTAATTTTTTTTTCATTTATACTGTGATGAGGATCAAACTCAGGGACTCTTGTATTCTGGACAAGTACTGTACCAACTGAGCTATGTCCTCAGCTCTGTAGCTACTTAAAAAAAAGATTCTATATTTTAAGTTCCTTTTTATGTGACAAGAATATCTGACATAGGGGAAATCAAGGTTCCTTCTTGGGGTTCTTAGTCTTGTTAATAAAATAATTTAAGAATGGACTCAAATGAAGATCAAGGACAATTTTATTAGTGTTTCAAAGATACCTCTTCCCACAACCAGGGCAAGCAAGCTGTAAATCCCAGTGGCTGCCTAGAGGAGGAAAAGGGAGACAAGAATGGGGAAAAAAGCCATGCTATTCAAGTCAACAGGGAAACTAGAAAGGCAGAGAAGCAGCCACACGGCAGAGAGCGAGGCCTTAGAGAGAGGTTCTCAACCTTCCTGATGCTGCCACACTTTAATACAGTTCCTCACTCTGTGCTGACCCCCAACCATAAAATTATTTTCATTGCTACTTTATAACTATAATTTTGCTCCTGTTATGAATCATAATGTAATTATTTTCTGAGATAGGGGTTTGCTGAAGGTGCTGTGACGCACAGGTTGAGAACCACTGCTTTAGAGACAGAATAAGGGAGTTCAAAGTGCCAGGAAAAGCACATTGAGGTCTGGCCAGCATCTGAGAGACAGAGCAAAGAAAAGAGAAAAGATGTGCTTTGTCATTCAAGCTCAAAAAGGTGAGCAGCCAAATCTCTAGGTGGCTGTATTAGTCAGGGTTCTCTAGAGGAATGGGATTTACAGACTGAACACACACACACACACACACACACACACACACACACCACATATACACACACACCACACACACACACACACACACACACATACCACACATACACACGCACCACACACATACACACACACCACATACATACATACACACCACACACATACACACACACCACATACATACATACACACCACACACGTACACACACAAATACACACACAAACCATTTATTAGAAGAGCTTACAGACTGTGGTCCAGCTAGACCAACAATGGCTGTCTACCAATGGGAAGTCCAAGAATCCAGTAGTTGTTCAGTCCATGAGTCTGGATGGCTCAGCTGGTCTTCAGTATACACCAGAATCCTGGTGAAGTAGGCACTAATGCCAGTGAAGGAATAGACTTGCCAGGGAGAGTGAACACAAGCAGGCAAAGAGAGCTTAAGCTTTCTTCTTTCATGCCCTTTATATAGACTGTCAGTAGAAGGTGTGGCCCAGATCAAAGCTGGATCTTCCCAACTCAAAAGATCTGGATTAAAAGTGGGTCTTCCCACTTCAAATGATTTAATTAAGGAAAAAGATCCTTCATCGGTATACCCAGTTGCCTGGGTTTTAGTTAATTCCAGATATAGTTAACTTGACAACCAAGAATAACCATTGCAGTGGCTTTAGGTGGTGTGTGTGTGTGTGTGTGTGTGTGTGTGTGTGTGTTTCTTAAGAAAGAAAATGTATTCATCACTAAAGGAGTAATTATTCCCCCTATCTTTTTTTTTTTTTTTTTTTTTTTGGTTTTTTGAGACAGGGTTTCTCTGTGTAGCTTTGGAGCCTGTCCTGGAACTCACTCTGTAGCCCAGGCTGGCCTTGAACTCACAGAGATCCACCTGCCTCTGCCTCCCAAGTGCTGGGATTAAAGGCATGCACCACCACCGCCAAGCCCCCCTGTCTTTTTAGTAGAACTTAATGGTTCCTTTGGTAGGTGATAGACCTCACCCAACGGGAATGTTAGGTTTCCACCCTGGCCTGAGATTCTGTTCTTGTGGCCTGGAGTTTTCTCTCACTGGACCTTCACTGCTGTTCTAACACAGCCACTCCAGCCTTTGCTGAAGGCCACTGCCCCCAAGAAATCTTGTCCTGAGTTCATTTCTTGGAACTCCCCTTTCATAGACAGCCATCAGCTGGTGCAGTTCCCAGTGTTTCTCTCCTCCCAGAGCCCAGACCCATGTCAGCTGGATTCCTCATCTCTTCGCAGAACTGATTTTGTTCTGCTCTCTGCTTTCCAGTCTTCAGACCCACACTCCTCTTGACTTTCTCAACAAAGTCACTCTAGGGAGTGGATTTTACCCTCTTTAAGAGTGGGGATTGTGCTTCGCTGGTGGATTTTTAGTATAGTCAGAAAACATTCTTCTAGCTAACCATGAACTGTTAATGGAAACCTTGTCTGCTCACCCACTCACCTCTACATCCTCTGCTGGTTAAATGTTTGGCCGTGAAAAGGGTCTCACTAATGGTTTGAGTGGATGATGGGTAAAAGAATGAGTGGAGAGAGACATTTGGAAAATATGAAATGGAAATGAAACATCTCATATGCTGCTATGGTAGCTCTGTTCTATGCTCACGAAAGCCATGGTGATCAATTCCTAGCATTTTCCTGAGGCTGGAAGACTGCAGATACTCCCTCGCTTAAAACAAACAAACAAACAAACAAACAAAACACAAAAATAAAAGGAAATAAAAATAAAAACAAAAAAATAATGAAAGGAGTGATCATGTTTTGTACTTGGGATGACCAAACGCATAAAACTTGTTTTTAACACTTAAATTTATAAAAATATTGTTAAAATTGAAGTTCAAGTTCCTTATGGATCCATTTCTTTGTTTGCAAGTTTAGGCAAATTCCATTAAATCTGAACTTCTCACATAAATGTACTTCCCATGTCTCAGTGCTCCCTGATCTCTATGTTCCCTGGCCTTAAGTGGGCTGTGGTGTGAAGGAGCCTCTGCATCCATCTCAGAAGAGAAGCAGACAGTAAAGGCAAAATGTGGGGTCTCTGAGACCATATATCAATAACAACAGCATTCTTTACAGCCAGCCACTTACCAGGATGGCAGGCCAATGGAGGCAGGATGTTACCTGTCTGTCCAGGTAATTGCACCAATTGCTAGAATTGGGCCACAAAAAGGGAGCAACCTAAGAGAAGCATGAAGGGGATACACATGAGCAATCACAGAGCTGACGGCCTTTGTTTGCAGCCACAGCTGAGCATCTCCCTGGCTGAAAGCAAATGTCATTTCTGAGTCTTTGCTTTTATGCTTTCTGTTATTGAAAGTGAGTTTTTTCTTTTCTGCATCGTCTATGTCTTGTTAGATAGTGTTGTGTCTTCTGTGGAAATCAGAGAATTATAAAGTGAAGAAAGATATGCACTAGATATTAGGGTTCTTTTTTTTGAGGTGTGTGTGTGTGTGTGTGTGTGTGTGTGTGTGTGTGTGTGTAATTGATGAGCACATCAGGCATCTTCTACCACTGTCTTTAACGGATGCGGGATTTGAACTTAGGTCTTTTGCTTGTACAGCAAATGCTCTTGCATATTGCATTATCTCCCAGCCCCCTATCGAGGAAGATAATGTAACATCCATCTAGTCCAACATGCCCCTTTTCTTGCCTTTCCTGAAAAGATACTGATTGCGCCCTTCCACAGAATGGAGTTAACATACTAAGAGATGACAAGTCCTTGTATCTAGAGAGGGGATTCAGACTCAGGTTTGCCAGTCTGAGCTAAGGCCTTTCTTTGTCTGCTAAACAAATCACAGCTCCACCTAAAGGACTTGGAGCCAGATGTGCTTTGAATATTAATACTCCCAGTGGGCCTGGAACAGTGCTCTTTCTCAAATGCATTAATATTTTAGTAGTGAAACATAGCAGCATTGAAACTAAATGGGATAAATAAGAAAATCCTTTTTATGTTTGCCAAATGATTTTGTACCGTGTGTGTGTGTGTGTGTGTGTGTGTGTGTGTGTGTGTGCGCGCGCGCGCGCGCGCGCATGTGTATATGTATTTTAGAGCTTTAGGAGTTTATAGGTTTGGAAGAAGAATTGTGGGCCTGGATCACACCAGCTCTGAGCACCAAGTCTGCATACATTTATCCTTCTCAGGGAGGTATACAGTGGAGCGAGCTAGAGCTAAGACAAAACTGAACCCCACGTTGTCGATGCCCATATGTGTAAACAGTTGTCATTTGAGAGGTGAAATGGCTTTAAGGGCTAATTAGGAGTCTGATCGTAACAGTACATGAAGGACTGCTCTAGATGAGGGAGGGCTATGGGAGAGGACAAGGGCTCTCTCCATGGTCTTCCTGACCAAGTCTCACCTGGGTTCACTGAGCTGTGGCCCAAGAGCAGCCCCTGGGAGTCTGCTTCTCTGCTCTGCTTCCCTCCTCAGATCCTCTTCTGAGATTAATGGGGCTATGGCAGAGGCACTGGTATTTATCCTGGGTAATTGGATTGACCCTTAGAAGGAAAGGCTAGTTCAGATGAAATGAAATTTTTAAGTGAAGGGCCAGACTCCCATTCTGGGGCATCTGCAGTTTATATCAGAGAAGAATTTCAGCTCTTGGTCCAACACACTGGAATTCTCCACTGTACAAGGGAAGTACAGTTTCTGCCACAGCCACATTTCCTGGGAGCCGCTTTTCCTGGTTCCTCCACTACCTGTCACTTGTCCCCCTGTGTAAGTGGCTGGACCAGCCTTATGCTCCTCTCTCGGGCTTCGGTTATAAATGCGGAAATCAGGTGACAGAGATCTCAGGTTTGCGAGTTACAGCTCAGATCCTTGAATCTCAAGTCTGTGAATTTGTCAGATTCTCTCCAGGTAAACTTTATTTCATCCTGTAAAACTGAACAGAACAAAGACAGATGGCACAGCAAAGGGAGACTCTGGTGGTGTGCCACTTTCGGCGACAGCCGCTGATGTACACTGCCAACCCTCATCTCGAACGGCAACACCTTTTCCTAAAACAGCAGATCAACTTAAATCAGTGCAGGCACTGAGAGCCTAGAAGAGTCTCTTCATAGTGTTCATAGCGCCCAAAGAATGTTCAGCCATGAAGAACCCCGGCTGCTCTTACAGAAGGCCCAGGTTTAGTTCCCTACCCCTATATGGTGGCTCACTATCTTCTGTAACTCTAGTTCCAGGGGATCCGATGCCCTCTTCTGGCCTCTGCAGGCACTGCACACACATGATGCATATACATGTATGTAGACAAAACACTCATATACATAGAACAAAAGTTAAAAAGTCTATTTATATAAAATTTTAGATTTTTTAAGTCTAAGGAGCTATTTGTTCGTGCCTCTGACTGAAGGTCACCCAGTAGTTACAGGTGCTGACTGCCGGGTGTATGCTTCTATTTCTCAAAGAACGGCTCTGGTAATGTTTAGGTTTGCGTAACAGTGTCTTTGAAGTTGGGGAGTTATTTTTACCCAGTGTTTTTGGGTCTTACAATTTCTTTGTCATTTGCTCCACTGTTTAAAAATAAAACAGCAATGTTTTAACTGTCTGAACTTGACTGCTTAAAAGCTGCTCATTGGTTCATACTGCACTGCTTTCTATCAAGAAATCTTGGAAAAATTAAAACTCTTAAATTGACACCAAGTCTGGATGGCACACGAGAGTAGCAGTGAGAGACCCACAGGTAATAGAGACACAAGGTGGGTTAATTAAACAGAAATAACTTAGAAATTAAATAGAATTGAGCAGGAGGCACTACCCCCTGGGAGCCTAGGAAGATGGTTGTGGAATTAAGTAGAGGTAAATTAGATTCCTTATATAAAATTAAACAGAAGCTATCAGCCCATGGGCATAACTCATTGACTTGTCATTTAGGTGTTGATGGTAAAGATAGCATAGAGAAACAGAGAACATATTTGCTATGGCACAGAAAGTGAAGCTAAGGCAGAGGAACTGCCAACGTCTGCACATCACTGCTGGGGTAGGATATTCGGCTAGGGGAGGGTGAAATCACTGAAAAGTGCTCTCACGAGCAGTTCTCATCCTGGCTCACAGAAAGTATCCCTCAATGCCATTCACCTGCATTCTATGTCCTAGACAAACCTTCTGTGACTAATATGGCTTCATAGGCTATTTGGAAACAATAAAATGGTTTTTGTTTTTGTTTTTTTTTTTTGGTTTTTTCGAGACAGGGTTTCTCTGTGTAGCTATGCGCCTTTCCTGGGACTCACTTGGTAGCCCAGGCTGGCCTTGAACTCACAGAGATCCGCCTGCCTCTGCCTCCCAAGTGCTGGGATTAAAGGTGTGCGCCACCACCGCCCGGCCAACAATAAAATGGTAACAACAAACCAACCCTCTAAATGGAGCAGAAGTGATGTTTACTATTGGGTCTTGGACAGGAGAGACATGGTTGGGTTCTGTGCTGTCTGGAGCAGATCTCACTGGGCGATGATGTCAGGAACAATCTCAAGCTGCCACACCTGCCCAGTTCACTACTGGTGCTGGGAAACAAAGCCCCAACCTCCCACTCTTGCTCTATTAAAAGGGCCTTCAATGCTATTTTCCTTTAAGGATTTTTTTTTACTTATGTGTGCATGTGTGAGCCTGCATGAGTTTATGTGCAGCACATGCATGCAGGCCCCTGTGGAGAGCAGAAGAGGCTGGGGTTACGGGCAGTTGTGAGCCGCCTTGCCTGATATGATGCCGTACCTGCTGCACTATCTATCACTCTGGAGTTGGGAACTGAACTCTGGTCCTTCCCAGGAGCAGCCCATGCAGCCTGCTGCCTCTTTGCTCCAGCCCCAGAGCCATTGACTTCAGAGCACCACAAGCTGCACAGAGCTTGGTCAACATCTCATGTGAGTACGCTCAGCGGTCATATGACTTTATCTTAGTTTCACTGGATTCTCTTCCACTACCAGGAAGATGTCACCCATACAGGACAAAGTCGCCAAAACCAGAGAAGGCAGCAAAGGACTAGAACATGGGAGGAGGCACCCACAGGCACCTACCTTCTTGTGGCAGGAATGCCCCTGGCCTGCTGGAAATAAACACACTGACAGTTCCATTCATTGGCTTTAATCTTAACTGGAGAATGGAATTCTCCTAGAAGTTGTGGAAAGCCCAGCCTCTAGACCTGTTGGGCCATGATAAACTGTTCATACACTGCCAGCCAGCCGGTTTCCCCTGGCAACACCATTTAGTTTGTTCTGTGTTCCAGTAAGAGCACTTCAGAGGGCACCCGTCTATGAACACAACTTTTCAAGAAGGTGCTTTTTTCTTTTTCTTTTCTTAATTCACACCAATCTCTGCTCTCAGAGCTAAGGCTGGGCCTGGAGTGTGTATGTGCAGCCCTCTGCCCTGCACACAGGCTGTATCCATAGGGAACTAAAAACAAGGCCAATGCTGGTTTGTCCGCATCACCGTGTGTAGATGACTCTACACAATGTCAGTGGTAAACACTTGCACAGAAAGCATCTTCCTGTTAGTCTACATTCTGTAGATGTAACCAACCATCTTATTAAATAAGAAACACAGAACCAATGCAAAGAAGAAAGCCAAAAGATCAGAGCTAAGAGCCTTACCCACCTGCTGCAGCTAGCCTCTTAAGCCAAGAGACCTCTCCGAAAGAGAGACCTACTTCCTGTCTGTTTGTCTTTATGTAGACTTTCTGTTCTGCCTTCTCATCGGTTGTAAAACCAACCACATGACCGCCTCGTCACTGTCTGTTGTACAGCCCTCCAGTTCTTCTATGGTATTGAGATTAAAGGCGTGTTTCTCCAATGCTGGTTGTATCCTTGACCACACAGACATCTAACTAGTTCTGCCTACCAAGTGCTGGGATTAAAGGTGTGCACCACCAACGCCCAGCCTTTGCTATGGCTCTAATAGCTCTGACCCCCGGGCAACTTTATTTATTAACATACAATTAAAATCACATTTCAGTACAAATAAAATACCACCATAATGTTCCAAAAAATTGTTAACATGATGGCTAGAACTTAAGAATAGCTAGGGCTCCACTGGGAGAGGGGGGAAGTGAGTGAGGGTTGGGAGGAAGAGAATGCCCATGGAGACTCCCTCTCTTGGCTGATATGAGCACATCTGAATGTCTGCTGCTGCCACTAAGGTAAAGCTTTAAGGTATTTGTACTCACTCAGTCACTTTACTTCTAGACAGACAATAATCTTACAGGTTTCAAATAACAAGACATATTAAACAGCACCCAAGGGAAAACTGTCTCTGGCCAGACCCTTCTTGCACCCCGGCAGCCAGCCTTGTGGTTATTGGTGCTTACTGCCAGTTTGGTTGCAAGCACTACAAAAATATGAGTAGACGGTGTTTGCATCTATGCCCAGCTTCTATGGAGTGAGCTAGCAATCTGCATCTCATGTCTTATGGCTTTAATTCAGGGAAGTTTTCACTGGAGGCAGACAGACTAGATAGTGTCTGACTGCGGTGCAGAGTCCACACAACCAATCTGTGGATTTGTAGAGTGGTGACAGTGTGGAATGTCTGCTGCCTCAGACAAGGAAGAACGTGGGAGTTTTCCTTTTAAATTGGTTCATTCCCTTCCTTCTGCCCCTCCCTCCCTCCCCTCTTCTCTGCTCTGTTTCTCCTTTCACTCTTTCTGCATTTTCCCTCCTGTTCTTCCTCTGTTTCTCTTCCTCTCCCACCCTTCCCACCCCTTCCCTCCTAAACTATACATGTCCTACCACCTTGATGGACTCAGATGCAGATGGCCTCGGTTTTTGTTATAGAGACATACTTTCCCTGGAATGGGACATACCACATCAAAATCTGTGTCAAATGGAGCCAGGCTTCTGCCAGAGTGTCTTCAGTAAGATGCCTTCCCATCAGGCTTAGCTTGCCCCTCTGAGTTAGCCTGTCCATCAGGTGGAACTGCTTGGTAAATGCCCAGTGAACAACTAAGCCATTTCTCCTTCATAGTTCCTGGGAACACAAACCTAGGTTGGAGAAGTCGTTTGAGCTGCTCTTGGAAAACACTAAGTGGGGGTTCTGCTGTCTGGGTCAGAACTACCCAACACTGCCTTAACATTTTAATAAGCATTTTGTGTGAAAATTAAGTGGTTACTTTTAAAGGCTCAATGCATTGAGAATATGGTTAATGAGCAAACCAAATAAGGGGAGCTCCTGTAGCCAGGGATAGTTCCCCCACCTACAGACTAGTTCATTCTCCAGATACCCAGCTCTGTAGGAGGTATTGGAGTCAAACCTAACATTAGTCCTCTGAAGAAATTTAAGCCATTTAAACATACCTTGCAATACTATGAGCAAATTATTTGAAGGAAACTGCTTGTTCCTGCTGTGAATGGGCTCTTCTGCAGACCTTGAAATCTTCATCAGCCCCTCAGGCCTGCTAAGACTCACTGTGTTCCAGGTAAGGGGCTAGATTATGCCAGCTCTTCTGTTCAGAGGCACCTCACAGGTCATTGAGAGTTTCCCTCTCCAGTGGACAAACAAATGATTTGGAGGCTGAGAAGAGTCTATCATCCTTGTCTGGGTTACTGTGTGCTGTATAGAGAACAGCTTTCAGGCTGTGCCTGGGCATGACAGAATTAATCTTATAAAAACAAGTTCTGGCCGGGCGGTGGTGGCGCACACCTTTAATCCCAGCACTCTTTTGGGAGGCAGAGGCAGGAGGATCTCTGTGAGTTTGAGGCCAGCCTGGGCTACAGAGTGAGTTCCAGGACAGGCTCCAAAGCTACACAGAGAAACCCTGTCTCAAAAAACCAAAATAAATAAATAAATAAATAAATAAATAAATAAATAAATAAATAAATAAAAAACAAGTTTTGATGTACCTGAGGTATGTCAGTGTGAGAGTACCAAGATAGAATACTCTGTGTGTGTGTGTGTGTGTGTGTGTGTGTGTGTGTGTGTGTGTGTGTGTGTGTGGTGTGTAGCCAGCAGAGAGGCCAGAAGATCTCCTGGAGCTGCAGTTACAAGTGGTTGTGAGATAACTTGGTGTGGGATGTGGAGCCAAACTTGGGTCCTCTGCCGGGGTAGTGCATGCTTTTAACCACCATGTCACTCTCTAGCCCTTCTGCACCTAGACTGCAACAGACACATTGCCACCATCCACTTGCACAACACAAACACAACTGGTAATTTGTTTGTGCCGATAAATAAGTATACACACGACTACATAAATTCCTACCAGACAGCAGACTTATCAATTACACCAGCTCATCATCAGGGCTATAAAAGACAGAGTATCCTAAGACCAATAAATGGCAGCTGCTAGCTCTTCATCTGGTCACGTGTCATGAGCCTCGTCCAGGAAAATCACCACCAGGCTCCCACCCCTGTGTGAGTGCGGCTTCTCCTGTCTGTGACACACGGCTCTCTTCCAGCTGACACTTGAATCCGCCTGATAACTGCCTGCTGCGTGGTACGATCTCTCATCTCTTCCTCAACAAAGACTCTTGCCTGCTTCTGTGGCAGCTCTTTGCTTCTGTCTTCATTACGGATACTTCAAACCCTGTGGTCTCTTAAACCCTTTTGTGGCTATTCTGTAACACGTAGGTACACACACACACACCACATGCACACTCGAGCATGCAGACATGCATATTCATATAAACAATACTGTGTAGTTTAGGAATTACTGAGGACTAGAGAGAAGACTCATTGGTGAAGTGCTTGCTGTTTAAGTGTGAGGGCCTGAGTGTGAATCCCAGCATCCACTCAAGAATCCAGAAGTGGTAGAGTGCACCTGGGACCTCAGCACTGAGGAGGCTACCCTGGAGTTTGCTGGCCAGATAGTCTTGCTGCATTGGTGAGTTTCAGGTTCAATGAGAGACCCTGTCTTATGCATATATATGTATACACATACATATGTGCATACACACATAATAGCTAAGAAATGGAATCAGCTCAGATGTCTGTATTAGCTGTGAACATACCATGGTCAAAGTAACTCATAAAAGAAAGCCCCATTTGGCTTATGGTTCCAGAGGGTTAGAATCCATGACGGCAGAGTGAAGGAACAGCTGAGAGCTCACGTCTTGTTACACAACCATGAGGCAGAGAGAGGAAGAACTGGGAATCACAGTCTTTGAAAGACCTCAAAACCTCAAAGCCTGTCCCCATGGGTGCACCTTTTTCAACAAGGTTACACCTCCTAATCCTTCCAAAACAGTCCCACCAATTATGAACCAAGTGTTCAAATATTTGAGTCTGTGTGCAGCATTCTTATCCAAGCCCACCACGATGTCTACCAACTTATTAATAGGGAATGAGAATGTGGTACGTATACACAATGGAATTTTATCCACTTATAAAGAAAAATGAAATCCTGGAATTTTCAGGCAAATGAATAAAACTGGAAAAAAAGTATATTGAGTGAGGTTACTAGACCCAAAAAGACAATGGTGCATGTTCTCTCTTGTAGGTGGTTCCCAGCTTTATATCTTTTGTTTTGTGTGTTTAATTTTTGGATATGTGTGAAAACCAGGAAATTATAAAGGTACTGTAAGGTTCATTTAAATGAAGAATGTAACAGGCAAAATCAAGGTAGAGAGGGAAAATCTGAGGAGTAGAAAGGTTTAAACAGGAGGGTGGAGGATGGGACGAGACAGTAGTGGGTGAGTCAACCAAGATAAAGGCTGCATGAAAAGCCCCATGGAGACCGGCTATCTTGTACCCACTTAAAATGTAGCTGGAGGGGTAGTACAACACGTGTGATGTGAAAGAAGAAAATGTAACTGGAGGGGTAGTACAACACGTGTGATGTGAAAGAAGAAAATGTAGCTGGAGGGGTAGTACAACACGTGTGATGTGAAAGAAGAAAATGTAGCTGGAGGGGTAGTACAACACGTGTGATGTGAAAGAAGGGGAGAATACTGGGGTCTAAAGGTTTGAGTGGAGCTGGGGACAGAGGGATGGAATTGAGGTGTGGGTCAGGAGCAAATTAACTGAAACTAAGAACGTCCACAAAAGGCTCAGGGAGACTCACTACTTTGTAAGCTAACTATAGAATGTAATTTTAAAGAAGAAGTTTGAATGGAGTTACCTTTCATTGGCTTGACCAACACTGCTTCCAGAAGACATGGGTTGTAAAGCAAAAATCTCCCTGCCAAGCATGGAATACATCCTTACCCGTTATGTCAGGGAGTTCCCGGAAGTCTCCCAAACAACACAGGCTATTTCCATGTTCTTGGTTGCCCACTCTAAGAATATTGCTGAAAACATCGCAGACTTAGAGGAACCCATCTCAAACTGCATGAGAAACTTCCCTCGTGCTGGCTTGTTTTCACAGTGCTGTAAAGTGCTGTAAAGTGCTGGGAGAGGAAAGGCATCCAAGATCTTACCTAGTGAGGGACACTCCATGCTATATAGCAAGCTTCCAAGTACAGCATACCCAGTGGTACAATAATGGCATGACTTATGAAGATAACCAACGATGTTGTAATTGGATTTTAAGGCCTGCTTCACAGCATAGAATTCATGCCTGGTGTTGCAAACCTGGTCAGAAGCCCATGGGCAGGGAGGCCACAGGCCATAGGGATAAACCTACTCTTGCTATTTTGCTAAATGATCATGTTGTCAAGCTGTGTTCTAAACACTCATGTTTATACCCTAGCCCTGGGCTGCTCAACCCTGGTCAGAGAAGCTTGGTTTTGCAGTGGGCAGTGGCCAATGCAGAGACTCAGAATTGGCCAAAGTGCTGAGAATGAGTGTGTCTTTGGTTGTTCAGCTATAAATGGGGCATTTATATCAAGTCTCCCTGCCCACTGAGCCTCAAGGATCACTCAGGGTGGAAAGAACATAAAAGCTGGAAGATGGGGAGGGGTGCTGTGAAATTCTGTCCTGTGAACATGCTGTGGCCATTGCACTCACAAACTCAGCAGCTGTGCTTGTCTGCACAAGACCCGCACAAGATCAAGCCAGCTAAGATTCCAGCGTGTACTGGGGTGAGGGTTACAAGGTCACACCCTTACTCGGGAGCTATTGATAGTTGATGGCTTTTGGAGGAGGGATCATTCTGAGGGGGAGTTTATGGCCTTTAGTAGGGTGTCCACATGCACATGGGTAGCAATGATGGAACTCAGTGCAATATATAAGAGGACATAAAGTTGGCAAAAGAGTGTGTTGGGACAATTTAGGGAAGGTTAGAGATGGAAAGTGGAATGGAGGGTAGATGTGATCAAAATGCGTTGTGTATGTGTATAAAACTTGTAAAGAATGAAATGTGTTTTGAAAAGCAATGTGGAGACCAATGGAGGAAGACAATAGACATCAACCCCTGGCCTCCACATGCCTGCACACCTGAGACATCAACCCCTGGCCTCCACATGCCTGCACACCTGCATATACCCCCCTCAGAGAAAGAGAGAGGGGGTGGATGGAGATCCATGAAATTGATGCCGCCCGTGACCTGGCATTCAGCAAACTCTGACACAGTGCAGAGATGTAAGCACAGGGGCTCTTGGTGTCCAGTGCATTATCCAGGAGTTCCCTCATTTCCCACTGATATACCCTTTAGAAAAATATCTTGGTGTGGTGGGATTCTCCAGGGAAAAGCTCTCTGACTTTGGACTTCCAGCCAGTCTATAATCCACAGGGTTGATCTGTGGTGATCCCGAAGGGGTTCAGTTTGTATTTAATGAGGAGGACAGAGTCTTCCCTCCACAGGGGAGGTGTTCACAGCTCTCTGTGTGTTCCCTCACACCTGGAACTCTGTGGCTCCTGCCCAGGCTCTCCCTGTGTTCCCTCACGAACCTGGGACTCTGTGGCCCCTGCCCAGGCTCTCCCTGTGTTCCCTCACGAACCTGGGACTCTGTGGCCCCTGCCCAGGCTCTCCCTGTGTTCCCTCACACCTGGAACTCTGTGGCCCCTGCCCAGGCTCTCCCTGTGTTCCCTCACACCTGGGACTCTGTGGCCCCTGCACACGCTCTCTGTGTCCCCTCACAAACCTGGGACTCTGTGGCCCCTGCACATGCTCTCTGTGTCCCCTCACACCTGGGACTCTGTGGCCCCTGCCCAGGCTCTCCCTGTGTTCCCTCACACTTGGGACTTCGAGGCCACTGCACAGATCCTCTGTGTGTTCCCTCTCACTGTGACTGTGTATCCCCTGCACAGATCCTGTGTTCCCTCTCACTGTGACTGTGTATCCCCTGCACAGATTCTCTCTGTGTGTCCCCTCACACCTGGGACTCTGTGTCCCCTGCACAGATTCTCTCTGTGTGTCCCCTCACACTTGGGACTCTGTGTCCCCTGCACAGATTCTCTCTGTGTGTCCCCTCACACCTGGGACTTTGTGTCCCCTGCACAGATTCTCTCTGTGTTCCCTCACACCTGGGACTGCGAGGCCCCTGCACACCTGCCTGTGAGAAGCCTCAGGTTCTCAGGGCTCCTCCCTCCATTCTTCAGGATTTGTGGTGCAGCAAGTTTTGTCCCAGAGAGGAGACAGGTTTTTCTGGGAGGTAAGACATTGGTCTGGGGCTGGAAGGGGAAGATCTGCCTTCTCCTTTCTCTCCCATTTTTAGGGTTCCTGGGGCTGACTCACTCTGTTCTTATTTCCCCTCTCATTTCTTGGAGGTCAGACAGGGCTTGGCAGAGTAGAAGACTGGACTCTCCGTCCCACCTTCTCAAGACAGACAGATTGCTGTTATTCTGAGGTTCTTTGTTTTCCTTTCTCTCTGCTTCCTCAGATTCTAACCCCCATCACTGCTTCTCATCCTTCTTCCCATGGACTCTGATATCTGTTTCCTGAGGTGACTCAGGTCCCCTCAGGTTTCTGACTTCTTAAGACTTGATAATGGACCAGCCCCCTTGTCTCCCTGTTCCCCCTCGCCCCACTTTTTCTCCTCATTGCTTTTTAGACGTGATCAATTTACTTATTTTGAACTGTTTTGAGGCTGTTTCACTGTGTACTTTAGGTTGGCCTGGAACTCCTGATTCCCCGGTCTCTGCCTCCCAAATTCCAGGATGATGAGCATGTGCCGCCACCCCAGGCTCACTTTGTGGAGTTTCTAAATTTCACAGGGACTTGCTAGGTTTCGATATATACTTCAGCCTCTAATTTTGACCAAGGCCACCTTACTAGGTTTACATCTGAGTGGCTGTCTTTAACGGTCTCTGTGGCTCATAGGGTGGGCGGTGAGGCCATGAGGCCTCTTGAGGCTGTGAGGACAGCAGGGTGGAAGAGCACAGGTCTGAGGCAGACAGACAAGGATTTAAATGCAGAGTCCCCTGCTTTGCCCATGGTAATTTCAGGTTTCATTTGTGTAGATGAGAGAATAGTATCTACTCCTAGGGCACAGCAGAGTGAAATGAAATGTTTATACACCACTTAGCACAAACCAGACATATGGCAGCATTAATTTCTTTCCACAGTCTCTTTTTTAAACCTCTACTTACCCTGTTTTGTTATTACAGTTTCCTTTGCCATCCCTGTAGCAGGGTCCCATTTCCTCTCTCTCCCAAGCTCATTGTTTTTCTACACAGCAGCTGTGGTCCACCCCTACCCCAGCAATTCACACAGTTAGATTGTAACTGGAGCAAGCACTATCAGGGCTTACATTGAAATATCTTGGGGAGAGATTTTGCTTAAGTGGTGCTGGAGAACCCATTAGTCTCCAGGAGGATGCTTCTGTGCAAAGGAGATCTTGACTACCGAAAACATGTAGGGAGACACTGGCAAAGGCCACAGCTCACTTGTTGGAATTGGACAGGGCAAACCCCACCCTTTGAGGCTATGCAGCCACTTTTGGTGGTGATAGATTGTGCACCCTAATAAAATTTACCTGAAGATCAGAGGACAGAACAAGCCACTGGATTAAACATAGAGGCCAGGCAGTGGTGGCACACCTTTAATCCTAGAACTCGGGAGGCAGAGATCTGTCTGGATCCCTGTGAGTTTAAAGCTACCCTGGACTACATGAGATGGACTCAGTCTAGGAGAGAAAACAGAGGCAGGCAGTGGTGGCACACACCTTTAATCCCACTATTGGGAAGCACATGCTTTTAATCCCAGGAAGTGATGGCTGGACAGAGAAAGGTATATAAGGCATCAGGAGACAGGAACTAAAGGCTTTTCGGAAGAAGCGTCCTTTTCAGCTAGAGCCTTTCAGGTGAGGACTCAGAGACATTCAGTAGAGGAGTCATGGAGTTGGCAAGGTGAGAAGTGGCTGTGTCTTGTTCTTTTGTCTCTCTGATCTTTCAGCATTTACCCCAATATCTGGCCCTAGGTTTTTATTAAAAGACCTATTAGATTTCGAGATACAATCTTGAAAGGGTCATGGCTGTGTAGCTCTATCACTGTCCCATGGCATCTCTGCAGCCTGGTTCTATTCTGAGATCTAATACCTACACTTGAAGGTATTTGTGGGTGCTTTGGGCAAAACCAGGTCATTAGGTACGATCTAGAAGACATGTTCTCCAGGTGATGATGATGCCCCAAGGGGATAAAATTGTTTCTCTTGGGGAAACAATTTAGGTCACAGATATGTGTATAAGACATATTTAAAAGGTATATATTGACATTCCATTAACATGGGGTATTAAGGGAAAATATTCCTGTGATAGGTATTCTTGGTTATCAACTTGACTATGTCTAGAATTAGCTAAAATGCAAGTTACTGGGCACACCTGGGAAGGATTTTTCTTGATTGAATCATTTGAGATGGGGAGACCCACCTTAAATCTGGGCCATGCCTTCTGTTGGCAGCCCATATAAGGGACACGGAAGAAGGAAGCTCTCTCTCTCTCTCTCCCTCTCCCTCTCCCTCTCCCTCTCCCTCTCCTCTCTCTCCCTCTCCTTCTTCCTCTCCTTCTCCCTCTCCCTCCCTCTCCCTCCCTACCTGCTTGCTGTCACTCTCTCTGGCAAGTCCATTCCTTCACTGGTATTAGGGCCTCCTTCTTTAGGATTCCGGTATACCAGCTGAGATATCTAGCCTTGTGGACTGAACAACTACTGGACTCTTGGACTTTCCATTGATAGATAGCCATTCTCTCTCTCTCTCTCTCTCTCTCTCTCTCTCTCTCTCTCTCTCTCTCTCTCTCTCTCTCTCTCTCTCTCCCTGGCTAATACAATGCCTGGAAGAGGTTCCCTTGAAGGCAGATTGGACCAAAATACCAGAGCACACTAGTCTAAGGCAGTGACCCTCCTTTCTGTTTGTGAATTGGACTTAGTGGAAGAGTTTTAATACCTAGGCTTTACTTCAGGCCAGTGAAATAAGACCCTTTAGGACTAGGCTTAACTACTTGTATTATTATGAAATGTGTCAGTTAACTCATCACGGACACAGGCTGGACAACCCCAGTCTGAGCCTTGGTTCTCAGTCAGTCCCTGTGCAGGCAGAGTGGGTGACAGCTCAGGGGAGGTGGGACAACACAGACTGGATTCAGTTTAAAAAAGAAAGGGGGGGGGAGGAAATAACATGAGGTTAGGTGGGTAGGGAGGTGAGGGATGGGGTGGTCTGATAAAATACACTGTATGAAATTCTCAAAGAATTAATACATTATTTCGAAAAAGAACATGGGGATGAAGAGATAGCTCACTGGTTAAAAGCACCTGTTGGTCTTGCAGAGGACCTGGGTTTGATTTCTAGCACCCACATGTTGGCTCACAACCATTTGTAACTCTAGTTCCCAGAGATCCCTCACCCTCTTCTGACCATATATATTCAGGCAAAACACACACACACACACACACACACACACACTAAAAAAATAACATTTATTCTAATTAAGGACTTGCTTACTGACCTTTTAAGGTCATTATGATGAATGTATGCTATCGTGGTTCAAAGGGCCAACATTGTCCATGTAACACAGAATGGGTGTGCAGGAACTGAAACTGGGAACCCTGGAGCACAGGATGAGTTCGTAAGAAAGATATAAATGCAGCTTAGGGAACATATGTATATTTTAAATAAAAGTTTGACTAGGAATTAAGAACTTTACTGTTCAGTGAGATTTCATGGAATTCCAAATTTTAACAGAGCGAGCCCTTAAAATGTAATGTATTATTCTGAGTTCTAACCATATTTAGATGATTACATAAGAGAAACATATATGATTTTGACAAAAAATTATTTATTAAAACTTCCAGACACGAGGTATTTTTAAGATCTGAGGTTTATAGAGTAGTTTTTTTTTTTTTTTTTTTTTTTTTTTTTTTTTTTTTTTTTTTTTAAGTAAATGGGTGACTTAGAAAACCATTGAAGGATTCATTGTCACTTGTGTTAACTTTAGGAAGAAATCATTTCTAGGGCATTTAATGATCCAAGTTTAGATGGACATGGGTTTGGACATGATCTGGCCGTTTCCTTTGCTCTCAGCCCTGGGCCTTCCTCTGACGCTGACACAACGCTGTTACAGGGACAGGAAACTTGTGGGTCTTCACTCCTGACAGACTCCATCGGCTGATGGAGTACGGAGCTCAGCTGTCTGTTTCTGGAGACTTCTGAACTACTTTGTTACTTCATGGATAATTATTTTTAATTGTGGTTTTATAATTTAGCCAATTTATGACTGCCAGAATAAAACATTTGAAGCTATTAAGTGCTAATGGCTTAAACAATTTCAAAGCTTTGTCTTTAGGGTGATGTATGTAGATGATGCCTGGCTCCCCGACCAGTGCTAACCTCTCACATTTAAAATGTTGGATTAGACAATATAGTGTCTTTGACAGTGTAATAGATTCTGTTTAATAGGCAATGTCTAAACCTGGACCTAATTCACCTCATTTAGTTAATGTAATTTCCCCACCAGGGGTGTTAGGAGTAAATCTTTCTGACATGTGTGGATCTGAGAGCTGATAACCCCTCTGGAAGCTGCAGGAGAATCACCCACATTACCACCATGTTTAGACAGAATGGAAGACACGATGCAATGTGAAGACAGTGCCTCACCCATTTATTCTCTTCACCGTAAAGCAGTGCACTCAGTACCTATAAAGAGACACAACATGGACCAGAAGCCTGATAGCAATCATTGTTAATTATCCTGCAGTTGCTATAGATTTATAAGGCTTCATAAAAAATGCTGAGATTTTCTTCTTCCCACTATTGTGAGATTGGTCAGATCTTTCCTTTCTTTTCTTTTCAAACTACATGTAGAAAGGACAGAGAAGCTAGACAAGAGAAGTTGGCCAGCCTCTCATCAGCTCAGTGCGCTCCTCTGTGGGAATTCATCATGAGCCAAGAGCAGCCACCTTGGGTTTCGACACCAACTCTGCAGGGCCAGCTCTTTGCTTCACTCATTTACTTTCTCAATACACATTTACTGAGGCCCATGTGTTTCAGGACCTGTGAGGTAGATTCATAACATCCTCCTGGGATCTACAACAGCTTGCCATAGCTACAAATCAAGTGGATGCAGCCTTTACTCCTCACCCGGGATTGACATGTTCCGTTGTTTTCATGGGGAGACATGAGAGCACACTGATAGCAGACCCAGGGAATGGCTCCAGCTGGTAAGCTCATTGGGCTGACTTACAGGATGGAGAGTGAGGTGTGGGTGACTCAGGAGAAGGTGAAATGCCTTGGGGGCAGCCTCCTGAACAGTGTATGGTTGAAGTCTACCCTTGGTGAGTCTTCTACTTCACACCCCCCACTATCCCCTCAAGACCGTGTATAGCTGAGGAGCAAGTAGAAGGCTGGCACCTCCGGTTAGGGTCCCACAACTCCTCTCTCTCTTATACTGGGAAGTATGAATAGCCCTGTTACCATGACCATAAGCCTGGACTTCCCTGAATTGTTCCGCTTATTTCATTGCCATGACTACGGAGCCAAGGTTATTCTGTAGGTCACAATTGCAGTCTCTGCTCCATGATGGCAATGGCCGTGTCAGGCCCAGAGGAAATCACTCACTGCAGCAGAAATGAGGGATGAATGAGCCAGCAGGTGCTCAATAATGACAGCTATTTCTGAACTCTTTAGCAGGAACCTCTTAGCGCCATATGGATAAATGGTTCTCTTAATATAGCATTTGATGGTCCCTTCTCCCCCTGGGATGCAAGGGAAAGCGGTGGTAGTTTGGGGAATATGAAGGTGAAGTTGTCTTCTGGGCCTTCAAAACTAAAACCACTTTATCTCTCACATTCTTTAAGTTGCCCAGAACATCTCAAATACTGCACACAAAAGGGCATTCAAACTTCTGCTGATGAACCATTTTATCATTTCAGTATTAGGGACCCAAAATGAAGCACAAAGTTTATAGACAGAAGAATTAAAAGCAGTACAGGGGCCGGGCTCACATTTGCATTTAGAGAGGCAAACTTAGCGGAGGACAAGAAAGCAAACTATGTTGAGTAAGCATAGGAGACAAAACTGAAAAGGTGGGCAGGGTGGGGCCTCGATGGGGCTGGGGTGAATCAACAAGGATGGAGTGGGAAAACAAGGAGAAAATTGCAATGTGTGGGGAAGTGATGGACTCAGAAAAGCAGAGGTGAGCGATATTGGACATATAAAGGAATGAAAAATTAGGAGTTGGCAAGTGGTTGCATGTGGGGTCAAACACGAGGCTAACTTCTGGCTTTCATTTTCTCTTTAGCCAGCAGGTAGGAAATGTCCATTCTACCAACTGGGAGATTGAGCAAAGTATAGGAGGTTCTGAGAGAAATGATAAATGGCGCTCAATATGCCTTCAGGTCATTGAGCATCCTGTGGACGTACTCAAGAGAGGAAGACACTGAACCAGGCATTAAAGGGGGCCATAGGTCACATAAAGAACTCCAGTGAACTTAAGGGGTGGACAAAATCAGTGGAGACAGAAAAGGATCATGAAGAACCTCTCTTCCTCCAGAGGAGTCTCGGTGATTGGTCCTGAGAAACCCGGGGGTCATCTTTAACTTCACTGTCCTCTCTAACATTCCATCAAGACCAGATCTTGTCAAACATGCCTCCTTAATTATCTCATAGCTACTTGGTTTTTCTTCCCCTCTGACATTAGTTCATGGCATATAATTCAGTAGACTGGGCGCAGGGACTAAGAGTCTGCATTTCTAATGTGTAGAAAATTTCCCAACAATTTCTAATTAAGAGAGGCTTGCAACAGTCCCAAACCCCAATGGCTCACATGATAAAGGTATTGGATTTGGTCATTAGCAAGTGTTAACCACATTCCCTTTAACTGGTTTAATGGTTTTCTTTAGGCTTGCCAGCTGGATAGACGGAATCTGTTTAGTCCATCCCTGGGGTACTGAAATTGTCTTCAATTCAGATATGGGGGTGATTTGCAAAAGTAAGCCACTTTTTTTTTATATGCTGCACATTAAAAGAAGGCATCTGGCGGCTATTTTTAAAGCACCAACATCTTTAGAGTCGTATTCTGAGAAGTCACATGTATTATACATGGTTATGCTAAGTGAAACCGGGATTTCAGTGCACAGCATTGAGCTGGCTACTTGAAATCCCACAGGGAATGGTTTGGGTGGAAAAATAGCCTTTTGCATGAACTCAGCTGGATTCCCATCTGCTCTATTAGATTGGTTTAAATGCTGACCCTGAAGAGACCCAGAGCTTTGAAATCAAGGGACGCAGGTCTTTTATACAGGACAAACACAGCTGTGTTCACCCTAGCTTGCAGCTCACCTACGACTTTGATCCAAACACTGCCTTTCCCTAGCTCAGTAGTTGTCCATCTTGACTGTGCATTAGACTCACTCGGACAGCTTCAGAACACACCAATGCCTGGGTCCCATGCAAGACCCATTGAACCAGAACCTCAGGGCTGTAGCCCATGCCTTAGCATGCTCAAAGAATTCTCAACTGATTCTGAAGTCCAGCCAAGGTTGAGGAATGTTGCCCCTTACTAGTTAATACACTTTGAATTTCTAGACCAGTAAAACTCACCTTGCCCCTGCTGGTGCTGATTTCAAGTTAGTCAACTTATAGCAATAATTACAATTAAGCTAAACATAATTAAGATTGTAATATTGAGACCCTCATCTTCCACTAAAATTATATTTAAAATATTTTAAAATTTAAAGTATTCAGAAGGATTTTGAGAAGGGGGATGTATATACCCCCCAAGCCTCCACAAATACTCAACATCCTCTTCTTCATCTGTGTGATTGTCATACACAGAGCTGAGGCGCTCTGCATTCACCTGTGTTGTCAGTAACACATCTGCAGGGACCACACACACTGTCTTTCCAATTCTCTTGACCACCCAGCCATGTATGCCCTGAATCTCTAGCATAGGGTCCACAGGGGAAGAGCTGTTACAGACTTGTTGAAAGAAACCAAGACCCTGGAATAGCTTTAAACATTTAGAGCTGTGTTAAATTGCATTAAGTCTGGTTGGAGGATTTCTCTGTGTAATGAGCTGTGACTTAACAACTGGTATTGGCTAATTACAATGGTAGTCACCTATCTACCACAGACAGCCAACTTTCCAAACAAAGCTCAGGTAAGAAAACCAAGAACCAATCTAGCTGCCTGAACTTTGCTTCTACTTCCTGTGTTCTTTCCATAAACACTTCCTGGGCCATGCTGCAAGTTGAGCATTCTTATCTATTTTTCCCAGTCTGCTGCCTGTGTCTGATTCTAGATTTTTCAAATGAAGTCAATAAAGTTATAAAGCAACTTATTTGTTGTTATGTCCTCCTTTAACACCCAGAGTGGCCCCTAGTACATAAATTATCTGTCTAATATCACAAACAAGAAAGCTACCCCTATGTAGTGACAGCTGTAAGTCTTGTATCAAGCACAGGACTACTGTACATGGAGTCATTCATTGATTCCTTGACTTATACTATGTGCTGAAGACCTTGATAGCAAGAGAAAGGAGTGAATAGCATTAATTAGTCTAGCAAGTTCTTCCAATGTGAAGGTCTGGGAAGCCGTAGGGTAAAGATGGAAGTGTACCGTGTTCACTGTTCCTAAGTCATCCTCTTGGTGTGGCACATCGTACACTAGTTCCCGTCTTCCTCCTGAAGTGGTAAGAGTTTTGGTATCAAAACAAATCCCATGATGATAGTAACTTAGCTGGGGAACAGGCATACAGTCCTGTGAGTGAGAGATCTGTGACTCCCCGGAGCAGTGGAAAGGGTCAGTGTGCCAGTGTTTAGGGACAGTGTGTTCCATGGGAGTTGAAGTTTGACAATGAAAGCAACCTAGTGAGTAATGAACAATCAGTTTCAGATCTTGACAAATTAATATCACATTTAGAGAGGATAGTTGGGTGCTGCATTTAATTGATAATCAAGGAAAACCCTTTGTGGGTGTGACATTTAAACCAGGAGGTGAAGGAAGAGTCAGTTGTGCTAGCTTTCTTTGTCAACTTGATGCAAGCTAGGGCCATTTAGGAAGAGGGATCCTCAACTGAGAAAATGCCCCATCAGGTTGGCCTGTTGGCAAGTCTGTGGGGACATTTTCTTGATTAATGATTGATGCAGGAGGGCCTAGTGCCTGTGGACAGTGCCACTCCTGAGAAAATGGTTCTGGGTTGTAGAGGAAAAAAAAATCAGACTGAGTAAGCCACGGGGAGAAAGCCAGTAAGCATCATTCCTCCATGGCCTCTGCTTCAGTTTCTGCCTGACTTCCCACCATGATGGACTGTGATTGGGACATGTAACCCAAATAAATCCTTTCCTTTCCAAATTGCTTTTGGTAAAAACGTTTTTTAATCATAGCAACAGAAAGCAAACTAAGACATTAGTCATCTGATGGTCTTAAGGCAAAGGGGTCCAGAGGCATCCAAAATAATTATTTCCAATTCCATTTAAGGAACAAAGTCACTATGGAAACCCTTTCACCTCCTCTCCGCAGGACTGAACAAAGCCTAATGGCAAACAATGGCTTTTGGTAGACTATAGCAGGAATCTTAAAAGTTCTTATTAATAAAATCAAACCTGAGCCAGGTATTGGGGTGCTGTGGGATGTATGGCAAATGTGTTGCTAATTAATCAATAAAACACTGATTGTCCGTTGGCTAGGCAGGAAGTATAGGCGGGGCAAGGAGGAGAATAAAGCTGGGAAGTGGAAGGCTGAGTCAGAGAGACACTGCCAGCCGCCATGATGAGAAACAGCTTGTGAAGATGCCGGTAAGCCACGAGCCATGTGGCAAGGTATAGATTAAAGGAAATGGATTAATTTAAGCTATAAGAACAGTTAGCAAGAAGCCTGCCACGGCCATACAGTTTGAAAGCAACATAAGTCTCTGTGTTTACTTGGTCGGGTCTGAGAGGCTGTGGGACTGGCAGGTGAAAGAGATTTGCCCTGACTGTGGGCCAGGCAGGAAACCTCAAGCAACATTGGGGTGAACTGGAAGATCAGAGAACCAGAACAAGCCACAGCTACCTCACCTCGACAGTTCCTCAACTGGTCTTGTTTCGTTAGACTGGAGACCTCTGTGTCCTCATATCCGAATGGCTCTCAGCTGAACTGCTGCTAGAAGCCTGAAAGCTTAACCAGCCAAATGCTTCTTGTTTCTGGTCCTCACACCTTATATACCTTTCTGCTTTCTACCACCACTCCCTGGGATTAAAGGCTCGGTTTTCCTGGGATTAAAGGCATGTGTCACCATGCCTTCCAGTGTGGCCTTGAACTCACAGAGATCCAGAGGGATTTCTACCTCTGGAGTGCTAGGATTAAAGGTGTGAGTGCTACCATTTTCTAGCCTTTGTATCTAGTGGCTGTCTGTCTTTTACCCCAGATAAGTTTATTAGGTTGCATAATATTTTGGGGAACACAGTACCACCACAGTAGACCGAAGAAAATTCTTATAGAAAGTTTACTTAAACTAAACATCCCTGCTTCTGCTCACCCACAAGTGTTCTACCCCTGGTCATGGTGAACCGCCAAATGCTTGGAGACTTCCCTTTCCTTCCCAGAAGCAGTACACAGCAGAGGACTAGCACTGTCCACCCACCTTGGAAAACCTATGCATTCTCTTTTTGACACCCACTGGCAGAGACATGACTTACCCTGGAGCAGGGTAGAGAGGGTGGGATTTGGGGTCAGGGAACCTGTGTTTGGAGCATGGATTTTTATAGGTGGAATTTCTTGGTACAGCTTCAATGAATCAAGATTTTGTCTGAAGTAGAACACATTCCCCATCACCATGTTGTCTTTCTTAGAATGGTTTGGAAATTCTTTCCCATCCATCAGAGGCCCAGAGCCACTGTTGCTGCCTTTGTGACCCCTTCCTGGACTCTCTCTCAAACCTTGTTTTCTAAGCTGATGATCATCCTAGGTGGTAACTATCACTTTAGGAACAACTTTCCCCCTAGCCTGCAGTCATTCCTTCCAAGACAGCCTTGCTAGGTAACAGCTCCATTGGTCTAAATGCTAAACCAGATTGCACAATTTGGAGAAACAGATCAGAAATAACGTAGAATGATTACCCAGAGTCAAACCTCCAATTTTAAGTAGTTTCCAAGGATCTGTGTTGTGATAACAGGAGGACTCTGGGCAGGTGTGTTGTCTTTCTCCTTGTATCAGAAGCATCCTGTACCCTGCATCCCTTTCTCTTGTTGCTCCTCTGATTTCACTTAACGTTTTGGGTAAAGTTGGCAATGTTCCACCCCCAGTACATGCTTGGGCCTTCTCTGATTTCAAGGCATCTCACTCAACCCTGCCTGGCAGTGAAGAGACATCAGAGATTCTAGGGAAAGACCTCAGAGAAAGTGGAAGGCAAGGGGTGGTACTCCATCTGCCCTTTGCTGGGGAGGGGAATCAGGAGGTTTTGGCAGAATCAACTCTCCACTGCTTCCATTTATAACCACCATGTGTGCTATCAGACAGGCCCGTGTTCTTTCCCCATCTTACTCCTCTCAGCGTTATTATTTAAATGCTGGGGAACCCCAGGCTCACACAGCAAAGGGACTGTTGGATGCTAAGGTCCTTAATGTACTTTCTGATACCAATAGGAGGAAGGAGATCTCATGAGGCTTGAGGAGCAGATAGGCATGTCAGCAGGGAGCCAGAATGCTGCTGTGTTGGGGAAGCAGCTAGAGATGGCTGTATTGTCTCATGTGAGGGCTTTGACAAGGCGGATGCTGTGGGGAATCTGAGGACTGAGTAAACAGGATCTGATCTTCCAGTCTTCCTGCAGGCTGATCTGCTGCAGTCCAGAGGTGACATGTGTGTTTCTTGTTTTATCAAAAGGGGAGAGAAAGCGTTAGCAAATTATAATTCTGTTTTTTCATTAAGTATGGTTGAGCACATTTTAAATACATAGTGTGTTTTTCTGTGCAGGTTACATTTGCTGCTAGAAGATGAAGGCAGCTATTATCAACTGTACTAACCTTGTATGCCACACTGTAATTATTTTCATGTAACTACAATTTTTTTTTCTTAAGCATATAAAGAAATTGGTTTCATTGTTAAGAATGCTTCATGTCTATCACATAAATGGTAGAAGAGGATTCTGAATGTATTTACTACAAAGAAACAATAGAAGTTTAAGGTACTGGATATTCAAATTACCCTGAGTTGTTCTATCTATCTATCTATCTATCTATCTATCTATCTATCTATCTATCTATCTATTTATCTATGAATCAAGCTATCACTTTGTACCTATTTCATATGTCAATCAAAAATTAAATTAAATTTTCATAAAGAGCAAAAAAGAATGAAATGGCAAATTCATTGGAAAGGAGAAATTTCATATACTTTTTCAAGTTCAGTGGTTAGCTAGTGTGTGTACATTTCCAAAGCTCAACCATGCTTTGTAAGCCAAGTCCAATTAAATTGAGAAACAATTGAGAAAACCCAAAGTTGACTCACATCAGGCCCAAAGCAAGTGGCACATGTAGTCTGCTTGCCATTTTTATGCCACACAGGGCTATGAGGCTTTTTGGTAAGTAGATTGTCTCAGTTAGGGTTTCTGTTGCTGTAAAGAGACACCATGATCATGACAACTCTTATAAAGGAAAACATTTAATTGGGGCTGGCTTATAGTTCAGAGGTTTAGTCGTTTATCATCATGGCGGGTGGCATGCAGGCACACATGGTGTGGAGAAGGAGCTGAGAGTTCTACATCTTGATCCACAGGCAGCACGGAGGGACCGTCACACTGGGCATGGCTTGATCATCTGAGACCTCAAAGCTTGCTTCCACAGTGACATACTTCCTTCAATGAAACCACACCTTCTAATAGTGCACTCCCTGTTGGCCAAGCATTCAGACACATGAGTCTATAGGGGCCATTCCTATTCAAACCACCACATAGATGGAGCTGATACAGGGAAGCTTATGTGATTTTGTATACACAGAGCCTCTGAAGCTGGAACTGAGGTTGACAACTTCGTAGCTATCCTCATTTGCAGTCCCCCAGTGGGAGGAGTATTTTCCTGTTTTGATTCAGTCCTGAGGGTCTCTAATTTAAAAATCAGTATCTGCATGCAGGCTTTTATGATTTAGCTTTTGTGATAAAGAAATGGAACCTTGTTTTGGCTAAATATGAGAAGTCTTTTTAAGATCTGCTGAGCCTATCATGTAATATTTTCTTTTTAAAATATCTGTCCCTGGAATTGGAGGTACCTACGCTTGGCTGTGAGCCATTGTGTAAGTACTGGGGACTGAACCCTGGACCTCTGTAAGAACAGCCAGTACTCTTAACCATTGAGTCATCTCTTGAGCCCTTTATATTTTCTTAAGTTTACATTTTCACATTTGGGTGACCTGCACAACTTTGATCAGCCAAAGTGACCAGAATATGAGAATCCAAATTACATAGAAGAAGTGGACACAGGGAAGTAGGAGGGGGCACATGATTTGGGGTGGTAGGAGTGAGGGATCTCCGGCTGCAGGAACTTGCAGGAGGAGACAGGGACCACCCTGGCCCCCAGTGTCAGTAGGATTTGTGGGTTTAGCTCATTGTCTGAGAGCAATGGCACCTATCTTTCTCACTGTGAGAAGATGTTTGATGGAGGGACTGAATTTGAAACTGCAGTTTCTCCTTGGAATCCAAAGGGGTGGATTCTCAAACACTCCCTTCCCACGGAGTCCCAAGCCCAATAATGTAGATCCCTTTCATGATATGGAGTTGTGTTCACGTAAAACCTAGTAAATTCTCCTGCGTACTCTACACCCTCTCTGTATCACTCACCATGTAAACACGATGTAAATATGTAAATAATTATCATACTGGTTTGTTTAGGTAATAATGTCAAGACAAAGGTCTGCATGTGAGTTCAGCTATGACTTCTAAAAGGTATTCTTTTCTGGTGCTGTGAATCAGTCTCAGTTCTTTATGCAGGATAGGCAAGCATTCCGACACTAGGCTACATTCTCAGCCTTCAGAAATATTCTTGGGGCTAGAGAGAAGGCTTAGCGGTTAAGAGCTCTGACTGATCTTCCAGAGGACCTGGGGTCAGTTTTTCCAGAACCCAGCTGGTGGTTCACAATCATCTGTAATGCTGGCTCCATGGCTTCTGGCTTCTGAGGGTACTGTACATACACAGTGCACAGAGAGACAAGCAGGCATACACACAAAATAACAAACACATAAATATTTCAAATATTCTTGATTCAAAGTTGACTGAAGACCCAGCTGAGGAAGCTGTGGCTGACTGTGTGCACATACCAAATACACACAGAATAGGTAATGTATGTGCATGTAAATTTATATTAAAAATTCCTCTCTAGTTCACCATATATAATATAAGTTTTTAAAAGGAACTTGTTCTACAGACAAACAGTATTTGTACAGACTCCAAGATGGGTGTATCTGGCTTTCTCCCATCAGCTACTGTAATTTCACATTTCAACTGTCTTGTTACCAGTTCAAAATTCCCGACTACTGAGCTATCGGTTATAAAACAGCAATACTCCCTAGAAACATGAAAACGAGAAGCATTAGAAGTGGCACGGGGGGGGGGGCTGTGTTATAACAAAACTGGAAGAAACTAACTGAGAAATGACAGCCTGTCTGTCTGTGAAATGACTCAGGAAAGAGCTCCCAATCTAAAATGTCTGCATAGGAAGTTTCATCCGTGACGGTGACTCGAGGGTGACCTCAGTCACTCTTGAAGAAAAATCATGTTTTTCATTTGTTTTTGTTTATCTATTGGCCAGACATGATCATGCAAGAAAGCTGTGGAGACATAAAATGAAAAAACTTGGTGAATCTGCTACAGAAATTATTCAAATTCTTTCCTTCCAATGCATTTATTAGACGTTTTGTTTTCTGATACAAGTCAACATGTATATTTTTATTCTTATTAATTTTTGTACTTTTTTGCTAGTGGTGTGAAGGTGATGGGAAGGAGTGGGGGAGCATAAGCAACCTGTCTCTTTCCTAGTTCCTTCATATTCTGGGCTCTGCCTGCATTGTTCATAGTGGCTCATTCCTTTCTGCATCTAATCATGTTATAAATTCTTTGCATTTTGCTCTGCTCATCCAGCAATGGAGCCATCATGAACTCAATGACTGGCCCACTATGACTGTTCCTACCTCTACTGACTTTCACTTCTATATGTACACACATTATATACATACATAATAGGTAATGTATGTGCATGTAAATTTCTACTTAAAAATTCTTCTCTAGTTCACCATATATAAGGGTTTTTTTCTTTTTTCTTTCTTTTTTTTTTTTTTTTGGTTTTTCGAGACAGGGCTTCTCTGTGTAGTTTTGGTGCCTGTCCTGGAACTCACTCTGTAGACCAGGCTGGCCTCAAACTCACAGAGATTCGCCTGGCTCTGCCTCCCGAGTGCTGGGATATAAGGCATGAACCACCACCGCCGGGCTATAATATGTTTTTAAAAGGAACTTGTTCTACAGACAAACAGTATTTATACAGACTCCAGGATGGGTGTGTCTGGCTCTCTCCCATCAGCTGCTGTAATCGCACACCTCAACTGTCTGTCACCAGTCCTGTTCTGCAGCTGTGGTGAGGTGTACCAACCCACATGTACTTTGGTCAAAGTTGTAGCTGCTTAGGCTGACTTTTCCTGTTACATTTTCTTTGTTTTTAAAGTAAATAGTTTTTTTTTTTTCTTAAAACTTCATATTCTGTGTATGAGTGTTTGACCTGCACATTTGTACATATACCATGTGTGCCTGATGCTTGCAGAGGCCAGACGAAGGCGTCCGGTCTAGATCAGAAACTAGAATTGCAGGAGGTTGTGAGCCACCATGTGGGTGCTGGAAACTGAACCTGGACCCTTTGCAAAGCAGCAAAGGTCCCTGACTACTGAGCTCTCTCTCTAGCCCCTTAAATGGTTATTTTAAAAAGGCCTCAGGAGGTTTGGGGAAAGACAACCTAAACTGGCTTTAATCTTACATAATTTCCCTTGAATAGCTTAATTTGCCCCTTTGCCTTCTTTTCAAGTTCGAAACAGTTTGAAACAGTGTCATGTATTCATTTGCGGATGTATGTTTTACCTTAAGAACAACTACACATTCAACCCTTCAGTTTTCAAGAGTGTCAGTGAGTGTTTTGCATGATTCTCTTGCTCTTCAGCAGTGATCTGCTCTAGGGGTCTCTAATCTCAAATCTTACCCATGTCTGACCCAGCTCCTTCCTTCAGGCTGTAGCAGGCAGCCTGGCTTGGGGTGTTTGTGTCTGTGTTTGTGTTATCTCTTGTCTTTCATCTCCACGCCAGGCAGGACCTGCTGCTTGTAGAGCCCTAGTACGCAATGAAAGTGCATGGCCCTTGCTTACAAAGTAAGCATTTCAAGGCACCAGCACAGCTCTAAACAAAGGCTGTGCAGGCCTTGCCCAGGCCCCACCCAGGCCCTGCTGCCTCCAGTGCAATCTGATCTCTCTGTGGTACCAATCTTTTTCCTCCAGTGCACAGAATAACTGGTCCAGAGAAATGCGTTAGTGTAATGTTACTCTCCATTCAACAACTCCACAAAATGGAGCCCCTTTGTGAGTCTGTTTCCTAAGGTTCTATTGGCTTTCAAAAACATACGACACAAAATACTTTCATACAAATATTTGAATGAGGAGGTGGGCTATGTGGTGTTCATAGTATTTTTCACATGTCTGTTTACTCTTTTTGACTCATTTTCTTTCTGTTTCTGGCTTGATAATTGGATTGTGCTGTCTTCAAGTTCACTGACTCTTGTGCTTCCAGTGACCCCTTGTTCGGCTATTGCTCTGCTGAGCAAAGCAGGGTCTTCATTTGCTGACAAAACTTTTGACAGGGTCTCTCCTTTTCTTTTGGGACATGTTCTTCTTGGCCCATTGCTGGACATGGCCATTTTTGAGTCCTCTGCCCAGCTCCCACTGAGCTTCCACAGCACATCTTGCAGGCTGCCTCCAGAAGTTACCTACCATCCTGGAACAGACATCTCAGGTTGCCCAAGTAGATGGTTTTCCACTTAGAGATGAGAAAAGGACCCTAGTTCCTTGTCTTAAATGTGACATAGAATATCAGTGCTGTTCTTGTGTCTCAGCTTCTGGTAGCAAGTGGTCAAACAGCACTCTGGGGACAGTTGTGCTCTTACCCATGGGGACATGTTTCAAGACCCCTGTAGACACTCAAATCATGGATAGGACTCAGTCTAACTAGATTGGGTTTGTTTTCACATATGATCATAAAAAGTTTAGTTTATAAATTAGGTGCACTAAAGGATTAATAATAATGCAAACTATAAAGCAGAATGATTCTAACAAATATTGTATAGAAGCTAGATGTATGTGATTGTTCTCTTTCTCTCAAAGTACAGATCTTTCCATCTAATGATTATGGTGGTTTGAATAGGAATGGCCCCCATAGACTCATGTGTTTGAATGCTTGGCCTGTAGAGAGTGGCACTATTAGGAGGTGTGGCCTTGTTGGAGTAGGTATGACCTTGTTGGAAGAAGTGTATCAGTTTGGGGGTGGGCTTTGAGGTCTCATATATGCTCAAGCTATACCCGGTAGTCTTATGCTGGGTAGTCAGTAGTCAGTCTCCTTATGCTGCTTGTGGATCAAAATGTAGAACTCTCAGCTCCTTCTCTAGCACCATGACTTCCTGTACACCACCATGTCCTGCCATGATGATAATGAACTGAACCTCTGAACCGTAAGCAAGCTACCCTAATTAAAAGTTTTCCAGGCTGCATAGATGGCTCAGAGGTTAAGAGCACTGACTGTTCTTCCAGAGGTCCTGAGTTCAATTCCCAGCAACCACATGGTGGCTCACAACCATCTGTAATGACATCTGGCACCCTCTTCTGTATACATAATAAATAAATAAATCTTAAACGTTTTTCTTTATAAGGGTTGCCATGGTTATGGTGTCTCTTCACAGCAATATAAACCCTAACTAAGAGAGAAGTTGGTACCAGGGACTGGGGTATTGCTGTGATAGGCCTGATCATGTTTTGGGGACTTTGGGTTAGGAAAGCAGTGGAATGCTTTAATTGCTGCTTAATGGGCCATACTGGTAGGAGCATGAAAGACAGTGGTGCTAAGGGTTATTTTAACTGTAGGGGTCTGTCTCAAGAGGTCTCAGAGGAGGAGAATTTTAGTATGTGGCTTAGATGGTTCTTGTAATATTTTGGTGAAGAAAGTGGCTGCTCTTTGCCCTTGTCTAAAAAGCCTGCCTGAGGCTAAAGTGAAGATATTTGGATTAATTTCATTGGCAGAGGAAATCTCAAAACACCCTAGTATTGATTCTGTTGTATGGTTATTAGTGGTCACTCTTATGAAGATCTATAATGAAAATGAGCAAACTGAGCCAGAAAAAAATGCGAAATGTATAATTTGAGGAGAAAAGGTGTACCAAGAAGTGGAATGGAGCTAAATCCCGTGTTCAAGGAGATGCACAGATCAAAGGAAAGCCATCAGGTTAAATGGAATGAAGGGAGTTGTGGCCTCAGGGGGAGACCCCACCAGCTAAGCTTCCAACTTGTGAAAAAGAATTAAAGAACAGCTAGGTCTAGGTGGGGTGGTGCATGCATGTCTTTAATCCCAGTACCCTGGAGACTGAGGCATGCAGATAATAATTTAGTGAGATAATAATTTAGTCTGTAAACAGTTGACTACATGTAAGTGAGACTACAGAAAGTAAAACCTTAGACACGGGACACTACTGCATAGAGTGGAACCTTACACACGGGACACTACTGCATAGAGTGGAACCTTAGACACAGGACACTACTGCATAGAGTGGAACCTTACACACGGGACACTACTGCATAGAGTGGAACCTTAGACACGGGACACTACTGCATAGAGTGGAACCTTAGACACGGGACACTACTGCATAGAGTGGAACCTTACACATGGGGCACTACTGCATAGAGTGGAACCTTAGACACGGGACACTACTGCATAGAGTGGAACCTTACACATGGGACACTACTGTATAGAGTGGAACCTTAGACACGGGACACTACTGCATAGAGTGGAACCTTACACACGGGACACTACTGCATAGAGTGGAACCTTAGACATGGGACACTACTGCATAGAGTGGAACCTTACACACGGGACACTACTGCATAGAGTGAAACAATGCGAAGGTACTATTACATGTGTGTATCCCTCTCTCTACCATACATTCAACCACACAAATAAAATTCATAGAAAAAGTTAGTGACACATTTTGTAATATAATGCTTGGCTTTTTGTGTGCACTTTGTGATCTTACTGGCCCTTCCAAACCTTTGAAATCATTCCTCATGAAATCCCTTTTTAAAAGATGTAGTTATGCCAAGCAGTGGTGGTGCACATATTTAATCCCAGCACTCAGGAGGCAGAGGCAGGTGGATCTCTGTGAATTTGAGGCCAGCCTGGTCTACAGAGAGACTTCCAGAACAGTCAGGACTATTACAGAGAGAAACCTTGTCTCAGAAAAACAACAACAAAAAAAAAAAGGAAAGAAAAAAAGAAAAGAAAAACAATGTAGTTATTTATTTTATGTGTATGTATGTGTGCCTGAGGCTATGTATGGGTTCCATGTACATTCAAATGTCCTTGGAGGCCAGAAAAGTATGTAGGTTACCCTGGAACTGGATTTTTCACGTGGGTGTGAGTCACCAGATGTGGGTGCTAGGAACTGGTCCCAGGTCCTTTGAAAGAGCAGCAAGTGCCCTTAGCCACGGAGCCATCTCTCCAGCTCTCCCATGAAAACTTTTTTAGACCTCAGGGAGTAGATTTTTCTAGAAGACCGCACCTGACTGTTTTATCAGACAAATTCAAACAGTTCTCCCCCAGGCAGGTGCAGACTGAAAGCACCTCTGTGGCCCATACCTGCTGCCCATCCTCCTCCGTTGGTGCCCCAAAGCAGACTTTGTTTTCTCGTGGTGTGGCTTGCACTTTATTCAAAACATCTGGGAGAGAATGGATGGCTCACTCCGTACAGTGAGAGCCTGTTTGTGTTGTAATTACTTAGGATGTTGATGCGGTCACAGTCTCCTACCTGTGGTGTGTTTGCTCTAAGCCTGCATTTATGCACATGGTATAGCTGTGTATGGATATTGTGTCTTGACAGCTGGTCATACTAGCTGGAATAGGAGAGAATGGTAGGGTGTACTGAAGCAAAGGTTTGGGTCTTGGCCATCACCTGTAGAGAAAAAACCCCAAACAAACAAGCACCCAAATAAATAATTAAAATAGATTTTTGAGTTTTAAACCATTGATTAACTTTTTATTGAAAAACAGAAATATATTTCATATCAAAACTTTAGCTAAAACTTTTGACAAGTTTTTGAATGCTTTTTGAAAAGAAGCTAGCATTCCATCTAAAAGACAACACTGCTAATTGTGTTTGCACAGAATGTATATGTTTAGAGTCTATAGCAAACATCAACTCCTGGAGTCCTTTGTCCATGTTCCCTAGCTCACATCTAGGCAAGGCTTCCTTGTCTTTGTTGCCACTGTGTGCTTCTGTTCAGAGAAATTGATCAGAGTAGACACAGGCATACTCATTTTTCATTCAAATACTTGTAAGGTTTCAAAATATGTCTGAGGAACATCATGAGTTTATTTTATTCACTGGCAATCAGTAAGTTAATGAAATATTGTTTTAATCATATTTATTGAATTAATGGTTCATGTGCTCATGTGCAACCTTGTGAGTTTCTTAGCTGAATTAAAAGACTTTAAAAAACAATTTTGTAGTTCTCTTAGAGAAGACATAATGTAAAGCTATCTATCATTTTTACAGATTAAATGATTTAATAAAGAGAGTTGACATCAATTAAATAAGCCACTGGAAAGGAGACCACGAGCAGCATAGTGACTCAATTAGCCAACCCCTGAAAGGCTGTTCATGTACCTTGACCAGTTGAGAGGCACTAGCCAGCCCACATGTCCATACATTATTCATACACATCATTCATTATATATAGTTAATGGCATGCATATGGCCTGGATTTTCTGGTTTGCTAACTATCCTGTCCCTATAAATAGACTCCTGATTGTCAAACCACATGTCGATTTTTGTTTCAGAAACTGTGAGCCCTGTATAATGGAACAGGCATCCATGAAAATTGCTGGGGACCAGTTCAATTGAGGTAAACTAGAGTTTCCCCCACATCAATCAGTCAATGGTATTAATTTATTTAAAACTATGAAATAGGAATCAACATCGTGTTTTAAGTCTAAGCCACAAAAAGAATGGGAGTTACTATTTTTAAAAATGGCCCATGAGAAGATGCTTCTTGGTGAGGGTGAACATCAGGCAAGGGTGAAGGAAGATGACTGCTCTCACTTATGGTGGTATTTTATGTGTACTGAAATGTGATTTTATTTGTATGTTAATAAAGTTGCCTGGGGGTCAGAGCTAATAGCAAGCCATAGCAGAGCTGGGCGTTCGTGGCACACACCTTTAATCCCAGCTCTTGGGAGGCAGAGCTAGGCAGATCTCTGTGTGTTCAAGGATACAGCCAGCATGGAGATACACGCCTTTAACCTCAATACCAACCATAGAAGACCTGGAGGTCTGTACAGACGGGCAGTGATGAGGAGGTCATGTGGTTGGGTTTACAACTAATGAGAAGGCAGAATGGGAAGTCAATAAAAAGCACAAACACACAGGAAGTAGGTCTCTTTTGGAGAGGTAGGACAACAGCAACAGTGAAGGGTAAGGGTTTTAGCTCTTAGCTATTGTTGACCTCTTGGCTTTCATCTCTGTATTGGCTCTGTGTTTCTTATTTAACAAGACGGTTACATCTACACTCACTTCTGGCACTAGTGCGGGGCCGCCTTTGTTAGAGGAAAGGCTTCTTTCTCGGATGTGCTTGCTACCATATTTTTTGAAAGAAAAAATTTTGGTCTGTTCATTCACAAGTAAGTCTTGCAGGATCAAAGGCCAAGGCATGGAAGGGGCACACATGAGCATGAGACCAGTTGTTTGTTAGAATCCATTGCTTGTGCACATATTCATTTCTGTTGACCTGATAAGTCAACTCCTATAAATAGACTTTTTTTTTAACCTTTTTTACCTATTATTAAGTAGTTGGTAGGTTTAGTGTGGCAGGTGGATGCAGGAGCTCTTCCGAGCCTTGGGACCTGCATACTATCTGTGCTGTGGGTTCCTCACAGTCATTTTAAGTTGAGAAGTGGTATGACTTTAGGTGGCCTAGTGTAAGTCTTTCTAGGGTAAGCAAGGACTCTGAGCCAAGGTCACTGTAATAACAGGCAGCCAATGACAATTCTTGAGCCAGGCACTATTCTAAATGCCTACTATGTACTCATCCTTGACAGTAAAGTATGAGAGAAGGTTCTCATACTTCCATGACCTTGGGTTCTGCGTCTTTGGATTCAACAGAGATTGAAAAAACAAAAGCAAACAAATGAAAGCATCTGTACTGGACATGTGAGCTTGACATAATCTTTTTTCCTTGTCATTATTCCTGAAAAACTGTAGTCTAACTACTTCCATAGTATGCACAGTGTCTAAGCAATGCATTATAAGCAATCTACAGATGATTTAAAGTACATAGGAAAGGGAAGAGTGTGATGGAGGTTGATCTCAGCCTACCCAGTGAGGACATTGGACAAACCATGGGTACGGCACAGAAAAGCTATATGGGACCTAGAGTTGAGAGATTCATAACACCATGTCCTCACCTTTACCACTGCACAGATGAGCAAGGGACTGGGCCACAGGAAAAGTATGGCAGAGGCTGAAAGTAACTGAGGCTGAAATCAACCTGCCCACTGGGGAGGGTGGGGCAAACCACAGACACAGCTTTAGAAAAGAGGTATGGGGACCTGAAATTGAAAGATCTGCAAGCTTACCCCTGACCCCCACTGTCTGGTTAACCAAGGGTCAGGATCCCAGACAGAGTGTAGTGGAACATCATGCACCATCTTGATGGAGCAGCAGACCCCAGCAGTGCAGCCTGCAGCCGTACAGGAGAGGCAGACAAGCATAGCGGCTGAGAGCTCAGAAACGAAAGTTACTGGATGAGTGAAATTATCAGTACCTTGGAGGACAAATGTAAGAACATGGAGGAAAAGTTCAGCCAAAAAGTTGAGGCCCTGCAAAATACCCAAAGAGGAATTCTGGAAATGAAGAATCATCTATTCTACCAAGCAACCAAGCTAAATAAAACCAAAACCAAAACCAAACCAACCAACCAACCAACCAAACAAACAAACCAAACCCCAAACCAGAAATCATCACCGAGCAAAAGGACAAATGTTAGAAATGGAGGCAAAGACATGAGAACAGGAGTGCCTACAGATGGACCCAAAGGAAAAGGAATGTTCCAGAAAATCTAGGTGCACCGAAGAGACCAAACCTAAGAGCCCAAGAGATGGAAGAGTCTAGAAAGGAAGACAAGAACTCCCAAAAGGCCAACCAACCAGAAAAACTTCGAACAAAATAACTAATTGATATCTAAAACTAATTGATAGCCTCTGCATAATAAATTTGAATGCAAATGGATTTACCTTACCAATTTAAAGATACTATAGTTGTTGGTTTCTGTCAACTTGAACAGGCCTAGATATTCCAGGAATCTCAACTGAAGGATTGCCTCCACCAGATTGGCATGTAGGCATGTTTGGGGGAACATTTTCTTGATTGCTGACTGATGTAGCAAGGCCCAGCCTACCGTGGGTGGTGCCACTCTTAGGCAAGTGGGCCTGGACTGTATGAGAAAGGGAGCTGAGCAAGCCACAAGGAGCAAGCCAGTGCATAGCCTTCCTCTGTGGTCTCTGCTTCAATTCCTGCCTGGCTTACCCTGATGATGGACTGTGACCTGTTAGCCAAATAACCCCTTTCTCTTCTAAGTTGATTTTTGCTTAGTGTTTTATCACAGCAACAGACACTAAAGTAGGCTGGATACAAGCCTACAAATGGATTGAATTATAAAACAAGATACAACTTTCTGTTGTCTCTAAGAAGTTCTCATGACTAGAAAAAAAATCTCAAAATGGAGAGTCAAAAGTTGGAGATCAAACTGTCACACAAATGGGATTCATTAGTGAACTGGTGTAGTGATTCTCTTATCTGATAATGTATACTTCAAAACTAGTCAGGAACAATTCATCAAGAAGTTGTAAATACTATAAATTTTTATGTAACAGATCTTGTATCTCTAAATTTCATAAAAGAAACTTTAAAAGGCATAAAAGGCCATGTGGATCCTGACACAGTAATTGTGAGAGACTTCAATACCCTACTCTCATGTTTAGCTTGACCTTGCAAAATAAAAACTGGCAAAGAAACTTCAGAGATAAATTAAACCACAGATCAACAGAATTTTACAGACAGAAAACACAACAAATAGCAAATAAACTCTTTCTAGTAGCACATAAAACTTTCTAGAAGGTTGACCACATTAAAGGCCACAAGGCATGGCACACCTTAACAAATACAAAACTTGACATAAGTAAAATGAAACTAGAAAGCACAGCAAGTGTAAACTCAGGAACTACACAAACACTCAAGACTGAACTATACAGTGGTTATCAAAGAAATCAGAGCAATGTAAAAGTCATCCTAGAACCAAGCAGAAGTGTCTGTCCCCACTCCCTAGTGCTAGAGACACAGGCTCAGGCCATGAGGCCTGAGTGTTGGGGTCAGAACTCAGGTCCTGTTACTTGCACAGTAAGGACTTTACTCACAGTTGTCTCCCCAGCCCCAGAAGTGCCTTTTATGCATTAAAAGTGAACTCACTCACAGATATCACAACTGTTCTCTTATATTTCTTATTTACCTTTATATATGGTTTTTCTGACCACATAAATGTTGAGTTTTGTGTATTTAAATACTTCAGTTTTTCTTTTATATTTTGAATTTGATATCACACTTAAAATTTATTTTCACACTGAATTTTATACATTTTAATACATTTCATATATATACACATATATATTTAGTACTTTTAATGCAGCTGGAGAGACCAAGATGTCCTACATTGCAGGTGAGAATGTGCTTAGCTACCTTTCCTAGTATATGTCGTGTTTATATGCTGTTTTCCCAGTGAGAGTATGAAATTCCTAAACTGTCTGTCCTGTCTCTGCCAGCTCTGTCACCAGCTCCAGCTACCTGTAAAAGTATCCAGCTATCTGAGAAAGTTCTCTTCTTTGACCAGGGTCTTGATGTTAGTCCTGAGAAAGTCATGCCATATGGCAATTAAATTAAAAACTCATTGGCTCTAGTGAAGAAACGAAGAGGAAAAAAACCCCTGCTTCTGAACCACAGAGAAACAAAGCAATCAGTCAACTAGCTTGTACACATCCCCAAAGCAGCCACCAAAGAGAGGAGAGTGATGAGGTTGCCTGTGCCACATTGCCTCGCACACCCTATGACCTATCTGGTTAGCAAGCTCGACAGACCTTGTCTTGGTGCTCAAGATGTCTGGAATACCACATTTGGAGGAAATTCGCATGGCTTTCTGCCTGGTGTGATGGCGTGGCAGCCCTTACTGCCAGGAGGTTCCCTTTTGTAGTGAGATAACTTGTGCTTCATCAAATTCAGTAGTGTCTCCTCTAAAAGTAGGCCCTGCAGTTTGTTCCTGTCTTCATCGCAGGTTGTAGGATACAAGGCATTGCTTTACAAACCTCTTCCATGCAAGAAAGCTGTATTTGGACAAAGTAGCATCATGATTGAAACCTTTTATAATAATTAATGTGAGGGGAAAAACAGGATGTGGCATCATGTTTTCCATAAGCCTGGACAAAGTCTTTTATTTCTGAATCAGAAGATAATTAAAAACATTGAATGGGCTATATTTTTTCTGGCTCATGTTTAAAAGAAAGCCTTGATGGTTAATAAGATTCTTTTCTACATTCCATTTGCAAAACAATATATACTCACCTCTACTTCGTATTCATTTATTGGTTCCAGGAATATTTGTTGAACACATGGTCTATGGAAGGACTGAAACTAGCATTTGAGTTTCTCTTGAGCACTCTACATGTGCTTCTACAGTTGGTTTCCCTGTGTGATCTGCATGACAGTTTTATGATATAACATCCTATGACATGCAGTGGTTTGAATAAGAATACACCACATAGGCTCATAGGTTTAAATATTTGATCTCCAGTTGGTGGAACTGCTTGTGAAGAATTAGAAAGTATAACCTGGTTGGTGAAAGTGTTACTGGGGGTGGGCTTTGAGGTTTCAAAGACTAGTGCTATTCTTAATGCTTCTCTCTTCTTCATAGTTATGGATCAAGATGTGAGTTCTCAGCTGTTCTTTTGGTCAACCATCATGGATGCTAACCCTTTGACACTGTAAGCCAAATTAAACACTTTAGTTTATAAGTTGCCTTGGTCATGGTGTTTTATCACAGCAATAGAAGAATAATGAAGACAATACTTCAAGAGAACAGAATTCAGAGAGGTCAAGTGACTTGCCTAAGACTGCTCAGCAGACATATGTTGGAGATGGAATTTAAGAGCACATGTCTTAGGCATTCTGGGTAAGACAGGCTAGAATCTGCTTCCATGTGAACCAGTGAAGGAGAGAGTTGGAAGAAGAAAAAATGAACTCTACTCCAAAGATGGAAAGAGAGGAAGAACTTTTATAATCAATAAAGGAAGTCGGGGTTTGAATAAGAATGGCCTCCATAGGCTCATATATTTGAATGCTTTAATCATCAAGGAGTGTTGCTATTTGAAAAGATTAGAAGGATTAAGAGGTGTGGGCTTGTTGGTGGAAGTGTGTCATTGGGGGTGGGCTTTGAGGTTTCAAATTCCCATGCAGATCCTCTCTCTCTCTCTCTCTCTCTCTCTCTCTCTCTCTCTCTCTCTCTCTCTCTCCTTCCCTCCCTCCCTCCCTCCCTCCCTCCCTCCCTCCCTCCCTCCCTCAATGGATCAGGATGTAGTTCTCAACTACTGGTCCAATATCTGCCTGCATGCCGCCATGTTTCCTGCCATGACAGTAAGGAATTAAGCCTCTGACAGTATAAGCCAGCCCCCAATTAAATGCTAAGACAGAAGTAAAGTACAGAGATATCTGAAAAGCACAGAAAAGTAGATGGATGGTCTACTAATAGAACATGTCTTAGTAACTGTTCTATTGCTGTCAAGAGACACCATGACCAAGACAACTTAGAAAAGAAAGCATGGAATTTAGGACTCATTGTTTTAGAAAGTTAGAGTCCATGATTATCATGGTGGGGAGCATGTCAGCAGATAGGCAGGCAGGCATGGTGCTGGAGCAGTAGCTGAGAGCTCACATCTTGATCACAATCATGAGGCAAAATGAGCAAACTGGGAATGATGAGAGTCTTTCTAAACCATAAAGCTCACCCCCAGTGACACACCTCCTCCAAAAAGACCACACCTCCTAATCCTTCCCAAACAGTTCTACCCATTGGGGACCAAGTGTTCAAATGTATAAGCCTGTTAGGGTGATGCTCATCCAAGCCACCACATGAAGTCAACCTAGCTCATCTTCAGCTGCACAGCTCTCTGCTGTGTGCAGGAGAAGCTGCCTAAAAAAGCAGTTTAATCTTACCCTGCTCAGTGTTACTAGGGATTAAGCCTTCAAGAGTAGGCAGTTCAACCAAAAGACCCTCAAATAAAACCAAGAGAAATATCCAAACTAGCAGATGCACAAATCACAACATGGAAACACAAGAAACATTAAACATCAAGACAGTACAATACCTCCAAAAGACCGTACCTCCTCAATTACAGAGCTCAATATCACTGAAAGAGGCATGATGGCAGATGGGTATTTCAACAGTTTACTGGTGGAAATGGTCAGTGGCCTGATAAAAAATACAAACAAACCAATGAATTCAATGTATTTCCTAGAAAGATAGATCATCAGCAAGGAGGAAAAAGTCAATAAAAGAACAAACAAAACCAGCAACATAGAAGAAAAGTTAGCAAAGAAATTGAGTTTTTTTTAAAATAAAATTGAGATAGAAATATTATAAGTGAAAAACTCAAAGAATCAGATAAAGAACACAGTGGAAGGTGTCACTAATGGCTTGATCCAGCAGAAGAAAGAATAAGGGCTGACAAATTTCAGACATCCATAATATAGTAAATGAGTATGGACACAATGTTGAAAGTGCCAGGGTGTGGTCAAGACAAAAAAAAATCCAAGTCTTTCTGGGATAGAAGGAGCTGAGATAAATACTAAAGGTGTAGGGATTCTATTCAATGAAGTTATAGCATAAAGTTTCCCAAAATTTGGTGAAAGAAATAGATAAGAAAGTACAAGAGACATTTATAATACCACATAGACAGAAGTAAGGAATAATTTCTCTCTTGACATTATGATCAAAAATACAAAGGAAAGAAGAATGTTAAAGGTTACAGGGGGCAGAGAAAGGGAAGGAATAACTAACACTAATGATATTTGAAAAAAGCCATGTGTTGCTGGTCCTAACAGCTCCCTTTGGGGAGGGAGTGAAAAGGTGCAGTGTCAATGACAGAGGCAATGGGAGTCAGGTGAAAGGCAAATAGCAGACTCGTTTACTCAATAATGAGGAAGGCCTTATATTCCCTCCTCCCAGTACCCAGGCTGTGTCCCAATCTGGTGACATTATGTGATTGCCCCTTATTAGATCAGGACTTCTGACAGTGCCTTTTGCTAGGCCCTCAGCAGACTCCAAGTTGGCTCACAAGGAAGTACATCATGTGCATGCCTTGACAACTGGTTTGAGCCAATTTCCTCGACCCTATGGGCCTGTCCTATTACAGCCATATGGAAACCTACTAGTTTAAAAGCTTCTCAAAGATATATATTCATATAGAAGCTTTAATTGTTGTTATTCAACACAGGGACCAGGGACTAATGTTCTTCCTAGATGCTATAGGTTGACAAATAAAAAGCTCTGTGCCAAGTACAAGGTACTTCCTTCTGAGTCATTGGCCACATGTTTCCCTGATAGTTTCCAAACAATATAGGCTATTGCAATTGCTCTTGGTTGCCCACCAGAACTTGATGGTAAGACCCTCTTGCTGAAGACACCACATACTCTGATCACAGGACATGAAATGATCAAGTTGGTACTGACTGGGAATCTTCCTCTCTGATGGCTAGCTTTCATCGTACTGGAAGTTGCTGTACAGGCTTATAGGAGAAGATAATCATCCATAGTCTCACCCAGCCGTGAGCCCTGTGAGGTACAATAACAACTGAGTTGAAGAGTTATGTTCATGACTGCAATAGAGGCACAGATGTTATGGAAGTTGCAGCTGCTTTCTAATTGAAGGAAATGCATATTAGTACAGTGAATGTGGCCCAAGGACCCAAAACTGTGGAGCTCACATGATCTGGGGGAAACCTACCACTATTATTTTGAGAGTGAAAATAGTTTCAAACTGACTCTAAATTTATATTTTTATACCTATAGATTAGTGCAGGTCTCAGGCATCATTGGTGAAGTTTCTTTGTATAGTGGATGATGGTAAATTCAGAAATTCACAACTGGTCATAGTGCAGTGAACACTTGTCAGTGGAGTGCTCAACAACAAATGAGATATCTATATCCTACCCGCTCTCCACAAGGCTCAGAGAACACCATGGAAAGGAGGCAGAGAGATTGTCAAAGCCAGAGATTGGGAGGATTTGAGCAAAACAGGGTCTTCTGGATGTGACAAGACCAGGGCACAGCAGCTGTGGTTTTCTGCATAAGACCTGTACCAGGTCAAGCCAGTCAACAGTCCAGCATGGTTGGAGAGGGTCTCATAAACCCCTACCTCTAGTTGAGGAGGGTTGACAGCTGCTGGTCTCTTGGGAAGGTGGAGTCAGTTTTCTTCAAGGGCACAGTAGTTGAACACACTCTAGTGGGTGTTCACCCACAAGTATATGAGCAGCACATACACACATACAAACACACACACACACACATACACACACACACACATTTGTTTTGTTTTGAGGCAGTGTTTCTCAGTGTAGCCCTGGCTATCTTAGGACTTACTATATAGATCAGGATGGCCTCAAACTCACAGAGACTGGCTTTCTGGGATTGAAGGCATGTACCACCATGCCCCACTTGAGCAACAGCACATGTTAAACTTGGGAGTTATAAAACAACTGAAAAAATAAAATATGAAATTGGAAGGTGCTGTGAGATGTTCTGTATGGCAAATGTGTTGCTGATTGGTCAATAAAACACTGATTGGCCATTGGCTAGGCAGGAAGTGTAGGCGGGACAAGGAGGAGAATAAAGCTGGGAAGTGGAAGGCTGAGTCAGAGAGACACTGCCAGCCGCCACCATGACAAGCCGCATGTGAAGATCCCGGTAAGCCACAAGCCACGTGGCAAGGTATAGATTTATGGAAATGGATTAATTTAAGCTGTAAGAACAGTTAGCAAGAAGCCTGCCACGGCCATACAGTTTGTAACCAATATAAGTCTCTGTGTTTACTTGGTTGGGTCTGAGCGGCTGTGGGACTGGCAGGTGTCAGAGATTTGTCCTGAGGTGGGCCAGGCAGGAAAACTCTAGCTAGAAATGGCGCCCAACGTGGTGGCAAGGGTTTCCACCTAAAACCTGAGAAAAAAGATTCTAAAACAGAGCTAAAAACAGTTCCTAGTTGTTTCTCTCAAGTTAGTGGCAGCCTGCATGTTTGAGCTACTATGGTAGGTTCCTGGCATGTGTGCTCGACCTGCAGTATGGCGGGAATTAGGCCTCTGCAAGTGGCACATTAAGCTGTGTGGTGGATTTAGCCTTTGCTAGTCCAAAAAAAAAAAAAAAAAAGAGGTTTCTGGGCTACAAGCTGCTTTGATAGAAGCATAGACCCACGATAGCTCCCAGAGCCGGTGGTAAAGTACCACGGCCATGTTGGGAAGCTGAGGTGGGCGGAGCCAGCAGCCACAGCTGCTGCAGTTAAAGGCAATAGATTCACAATAAGACAGATTCAGATGTAATAGTTTACAATGTGTGTAAAATATACGTAGGCTTGAAAGAGACAAAAAAGGTGATATATACAGTTATAGAAACAAATACATAGTTTTAAAAAATAAAGTCTTTAAAGAGATAGTAAAATTAATATAAAAAATAAGCCACGTAAAGATGAATATTACACAGAGAATCTGGATTGTGTTGTCTTTGGGATTCTTAACTGCAGAGAGATATTTGATTGCAAAGGAAGCTGTTAAACCAAAATGTATATGTATATATATATATTTTGTTTGTTTGTTTTTCGAGACAGGGTTTCTCTGTGTAGCTTTGCGCCTTTCCTGGAACTCACTTGGTAGTCCAGGCTGGCCTCGAACTCACAGAGATCCGCCTGCCTCTGCCTCCCAAGTGCTGGGATTAAAGGCGTGTGCCACCACCGCCCGGCCAAAATGTATATTTTAAAGATACCTTGACTTCAAAATTTGGATGTAAGGACGTGTTACTTTGGAAAGGAGACTCTGCTTTTGTTTCCACAGAAAGCCAGAGGCTATGGATTTGTTCAAGATTAAGATACATCAGGTTTGACCAGCCAAGACCCCTGAAAGGTCTCCGATGACACCATGGCCCAAATGATCCAACATCCAGAACCATTTGAAGGCAACTGGCTCAGATGATACACCCTCATGGACTATTCCATAATTCTAAAATTTTCTTTGTTTCCCCATAAGATACAGCGCCCCCCTCCAGCAGGAAGTAGTAAGAGAAGCTACGCCCAAATTCCCAAATTATGTGTAATTTTACTTTGTTAAGGTTAAAATCTTCCTTTTTGAAAAAAAAATAGGGGAAGGGCTGTGAGATGTTCTGTATGGCAAATGTGTTGCTGATTGGTCAATAAAACACTGATTGGCCATTGGCTAGGTAGGAAGTGTAGGCGGGACAAGGAGGAGAATAAAGCTGGGAAGTGGAAGGCTGAGTCAGAGAGACACTGCCAGCCGCCACCATGACAAGCCGCATGTGAAGATCCCGGTAAGCCACAAGCCACGTGGCAAGGTATAGATTTATGGAAATGGATTAATTTAAGCTGTAAGAACAGTTAGCAAGAAGCCTGCCACGGCCATACAGTTTGTAACCAATATAAGTCTCTGTGTTTACTTGGTTGGGTCTGAGCGGCTGTGGGACTGGCAGGTGTCAGAGATTTGTCCTGAGGTGGGCCAGGCAGGAAAACTCTAGCTACAGGGAGGGAAGGAGATGGTTCTTAGAGAACAGAGAGCAAATATGGTCAAGATACCTTGTACACATATATGAAATTCTAAAAAAATATTATATTTTAAAATGTTGTAAGAAAAAATACCCACTTACCTACAAAGGCAGAAATGTCAGGATAACATCAGAGTTCACATCAACAATGCTAAAGCCAAGAAAATATTGAATGATGTGTTACAAACCCTGGAAGTGGTAACTGCCAGCCAAGACAGCTATATCCAATAGAGCTCTCTTCTCAAATGACAGATAGCCATGGGCATTTCAAGACAAGCACAGACTAAGGCAGCTGATGACCACTAACTCAGCATTGCAGGAGATACCAAGGATGGCCATAGAGGGAGAGGGTCACAGTTTATAAGAGCAGAGGGAAGGAGAGATTCCTGAGACAGATTAACAAAGGAGTGTTAGAAAGAAACCTATCATGTCTATCACAGTAGAACAAAACAAAACAAACAAAACAAAACCTCAGATATTAATGGGGAAAAGGTAAAGAATTAACAGTAGTCCAAACAATCAGAAAAAAAACCAACATGGTGGTAAGAACTAGTACATATTTTCCAATGATAATCTTAAATGTAAACAGCCTCAACTCACCAGTAAAGACACACAGACTAGCTGACTGGATTTAAAAAATAAAAATTTAATCACCTGTTGTCCCTATGAAACATACGTCATCAGTAAAGCTACCCCCATACTTCAAGTCCAAAGATGAAAGCCAGCTATCAAGTGGATGGAAATTAGAGCAAGCTGCCGTGGCTATCCTGACGTGTCTGATAAAATGGACTTCAATGAAACTTAGAAGACATTGAAGAAGGTCACTCACATTAACAGAAAGAATGCTTTGACAAGAAGATATATGTGTAAACACATTTGCCCCACATAGTTGGGTTCCCAATTCTGGAAACACTAACAGACGAAAGGATTTTACTGTGGCATTTCCATACCTACACAGAGCACATTTCTACTACATTCTCACTTGTCCTCATCTATTACCCTCTCTTGTCCTCCTTTCTCTCTTCCCACTCCCTTCTCTTCCCAACTAAGCTCCTTTCCCTTCAGCTTTCATATCTATTTTCTTCTTGTGACTCAATTGGTTACAGGAATATGAGAGTTTTCAGGAACATGACACCTCACTAGATAGTGGCTTCCATACCACTGAAAAAGTCTTCCTTTCCCACCAGTCATTAACAGCACAAAAATTCTCATGGAGGGGTGGGTCCCACGAGCTCTTCCCCTCTCTATGACAGGATGTTGACAGACATAACTTTGTGTAAATCATTTGCAGGTAATCATAGCTGCTGTGAATAAGTGTGACAGCTATGTTGTGCCTAGGAGTCAGCATTCCACACTACCATCTCCACTTCCTCCAGCTCTTATATTCTTTTTTTCCACATCTATAATATTCCCTGAGCCTTGGAAGGGATAATATAGAATTGAACAATGCACTTTTGAATGGACAGTTGGCTAATCTTGATTGGCAACACATTTGGGAGAAGGGACTCTCAGTTGAGGAACCGCCTCCATCAGAAAGGTCTGTGGCATGTCCATGGGGGCATTTTCTTCATCACTAATTGATGTGGGAGGGCCCAGCATGGTGTGTGCAATTTCATCCCTAGGCAAGTGGGCCAGAGCTGTACAAGAAAGGTCGTTGAATGTGAGCCTGTGAGCCTGGAGCAAGCCAGAAAGCCCTGTTCCTCCACGGTTTCTACTTAAGCTTCTGCCTTGAATTCCTGCCCTGACTTTCCTTGATGATGATGAAACAGATGCCTCCCTGCCCCCCGCCACAAATTCCTTTTGGTCAATGTTTTATCACAGCAACAGAAAGCAAACTCGGACCGTTGGTCATCAGAGAGTCTGTGTGTGTTGCTGACGTCTCAGTTCCCTTGGGCTGATTTAGGTCCGCTTGTTTTGTTCCCATTTTCTCTGACACGCCTTCTGACAGGCTGACCAGACATGTGCTCCACATTCTGTTTTATTCCTGTGCAAGTTTGCCAACCAGAACATCACATTTCTCGCCCTTTGTGGCTGGCCCTTAGCAGTTAGTATGCATGTGTAACACGTGGTGTTCCAACAGGCGACAGTCTTTCCACAGTTCCATTCCCTTGCTAGAGGTAACGTGAGGCTCTGGAGGAGCTCAGTGATGGTCACCTGCTTCCTTCTGTGTAGTTTTGCTGGTACTATTTACACTGTGTCCTTCCCCACACCTCTGTGTCTGTGGGGCCCCCTCAGCTCGTCTCCCTTGCCACCATCTCCCACTCCTTTCTGCTTCTTCTTCCTGCTCACTCCTTCCCCAGCACACCCATTCTGCACATCATTTGGATTCCTCCTCTGTTTCTGGCTTGGTGGTGACTACCTTGTGTTATAATCTGGCCACAATTTCAACAAAACAACAACAAACAAAACAAAACAAAACCCTGTCATTGCTAAGTATTTGGAGTAGCAGGATTGTGTCAAAGTTTGAATTTACAGAGCAGTCCTGGACAGAATTTTTTTTTTTTTTTTTTTTTTTTTTTTTTTTTTTTTTTGGTTTTTCAAGACAAGGTTTCTCTGTGTAGCTTTGCGCCTTTCCTGGAACTCGCTTTGGAGACCAGGCTGGCCTCGAACTCACAGAGATCCGCCTGCCTCTGCCTCCCGAGTGCTGGAATTAAAGGCGTGCGCCACCACCGCCCAGCTCTTTTTTTTTATAGTAATTTTTTTTAAGATTTATTTATTTATTATGTATACAGTGTTCACTTGCATGTGTCCCTTCAGGCCAGAAGAAGGTGCCAGATCTCACTACAGAAGGTTGTGAGCCACCATGTGGTTGCTGGGAATTGAACTCAGGAAGCTCTGGAAGCACAGCCAGTGCTCTTAACCTCTGAGCCATCTCTCCAGTCCCTGGACAGAATTCTTTAGAATAGGTTTTAAGGTATCTTAAGTAGTTCCTATGAATCTTAGGAAAAGCCCCCTTTTATTAAAGAGTGTTGCCGAGCAGGGGAGCTACACTCAGAGGAGCAAGTCGCTGGATAATGTCATTGTGCAAACAGCAGGGTGTGCTTATGCAAGCTAAGATGGTGCGGAGTCCCTAGGAGGGTAATCCTTTGATTTTTGTGTGTCATCAAGAGCTCTCCTCCAACTTTATATCATCACACAGTGCACTTTTGTGGAGTTTAAAGAATCAGGTGCCTGTGCTGGCAAGAAGGCAGGCCCAGTTCAGCCCCTGCACACCCCACCCCACTCTCCAGCAGATACCTTTGTGGAACTCTTATCCTGAATCCCCACCCGCAGCAACTCTGCTTACTCATAACCTTACTAAGCAAATAATTGTGGGTTACTATTGGGCATCTATAAACTACAATTAGTGTGTCGTTAGAACTTAACAGCTAGTCGTTAAGCATCCTTGCAGCATTTCCCCTGTTCATGTGCCCAACCACAGCCAGGTTTGCCTGCACATAGGTTCTCCTGGGGGTGGTACATCCTGTGTGTCTCTAGCGGGACCCTGGAGGAAGCCTAGCTCTTTTTACACTGCCCTTCCTTTCTGTTGCACCCCAATGTGAATCCATGCAGAGCACTGGTGCAGCCTCAGAGCTTAAGGAGCTGAGAACTGCTATCAGGAGAACTGCAGAGCACTGACCACTTCCCTGGAGCTGTGCCGGTGAATGTCTTCAACAACAGTTCCCAAAAGGTAAACCTGTGCTTTAGCTCTTGCCAATTTCTGTAGTGTAAATATTTCTAGTGTGGGGCGTTTACCCAACCACCCCCACAGTTCCCCAGAGTTTTCTTGAGTGCGAGCAGCAGGAAATATTAGATAGAAGGATTTATTGCGGAGAATATCGCGGAGATAAACAGATAGAAAATAAAGAATAGCCTCGAGAGGGCCTGGAACCTATTCCAACGGGCCCCGACTGTCTCTGCCCCAGGGTTTTTATAGAGACGCCAAGGGGTGGAGCAAAAGACCTCCTCCCCCAGCACAGGCAAGTGCAGACCATCTCAGACACCTGCACTCAGGCCCGTGGTCTAATCATCCTCTATGTGGACCTGCTGGGTAAAGCCATGAGGAACCCGAGAACGGGCTCCCACAGGTCCCCCTTTCTTAATATATAAAAAAATAACTATAATGGCTTACAGCAATCTCCATAGCTGTTACACCTCCCAGTATGGGAGTAGAGGATGATATAGATGGCATTTCTCTTTTGAATTAGGTCCAAGGTGACTACAGCAGTCTTAGCTGCCTCAAGCCCTTTCTAAGCCAAAAACTCTTAAGGCTACTACAAACTTAAAGAATCCCTTTAGCTTCATCATTACCATTAACAGGTTAACATAAACATTGCTATACATAGTCACAATTCTCCCAATCTTACAACACAAAGCAAACTCTTAACAGAACCATTTGAATTAGCATATATGGTGCTATATATAGTTAACAATTTTCTCCGTCTTACAACTTTAACTCAATCATTTGAATTTTCTTGCTAACAGAACATAGGAAAACTTCGATGTATTCACAAACTTAAATATTTCCTTAACTCCACAAAACCAGGGTGCATTAATATCAATAGGGTTCTGCAAACATAATTCAATCTCATAGCTCCTCCTTTTCTTTATAATTTTTTAAAGAAAACCTCAAACCTAGTTAGAAGAAACTCATACAATTCCTAAAAACCCATATTGAAAAGCAGTCTTCTCAATCTAACCATTAACGCTTTGAAAACTTAGCAAAACATCCAAAAGCAGTTTCTTAATAAAACTCTTTATACTTTAAAAGTAGTCTCTTAATATACCCCATTTGCATTTTTTACTAACAATAACATGACATTAATTCCTCAAACAACTTTTGAAATTAGACTAAGGAATATTAACTCTTCCCCCTTTCTTTATAATTTAAGCAAAATCTCAAGCCTAGTTAGAAAACCCAAACTTCTGTTTAAACAGTTCCGTTTGTAACACAAACCAGTTCCATAAGTAATTCCATTTTACATAAACAGTTCCACAAAACAATTCATGAATCACCAGTTAATAAAGCATATATGCATACACAAAACTGCATCTTGATTCTAGGTAGAAATAAATTTCTTCATTTAAACAGTTCCATTTTTAACCCAATTCCAGCAAACAGTTCTAGGTCATTACTATGAATAAACTCAAAATTGTCCCATTGCAATGAAATCTCTACTGTTCATTTCATTTCTTAAGTCCCAAAATTCACATGATAAATTCTGGTACGAGCCTTCCAAATATGAAGAAATCCATAACCAAAATCTTTGTAGTTTTATCTCATTTTAAGTTCAAAAAGTTCAAACAAGAAATAAATTCTAGTATCAGGCTTTCACTTCCAAATATGAAGAGACTTTTTACAACCAAAACTTTTTGCAGTTAACAATTTTAGTTCAAACAAGCGTCTCTGCAACTTTGGTTCTCACAGACCGACCTTTTTAGGTACAGTAGTAGTCTAAACTGCACCGTTTTTTGATGTTAGCTCAGGTTTTTCTGTGTTGCGTCGATTTTCCACGGATCTCAGCTGCGGATGCCTTGTTGTGCTGGTTCTGGCATCCGCCATTCTTAGCTTCTTAGCGGCTTCTGGAGCTTTTGAAAAACCGCTCAGACTGCCTGCTTTGCAGTCTGCTAGGACACTAACTTCTGTATGTCTCAGGTTCTTTCACCATATACATTAAGAATAGACTCACACTTAACATTTACACTTTACAAACTCACATATAACCTTTTGCCTTGCAAAGCATTTAGACTCACACTCAACATCTACATTTTACAAACTCACATATAACGTATTAACATCTACTTATTTATACTCCTTAAGGAAACTATAGAACTACTTTAGCAAATATATTTCTTATTACTTATATATTTCTTATATTCATTCCATCTTATTCTTATTTAAACTTACATTTACAGCTAACATCTTTACTTCTTACAAGCTTATCACTACATGTCTTAAGACTACCTTAGATACTTCTTGCAAGCTTATATTCTTAAAGGATCTATAGATCTATTTTACAAACTTATATAGGGCTATCATTAGCATATATTTAACTTAGCAAACACCTAAAGATTTTTTGACACAGATCTAACAAGAGAATTTTTACAAACTCACATATCTTATTTTCATCTTTTTCTATTTCTTACTCTTAATTATTAGTACTATCTCTATTAGACAGATTCTCTTAACTAGACAGGAAGTACATACATCATTTCCAAAGTTTAGAGTTTATAGTCAGCTTTGTTATAAAGCACTGGGATTTAGTGAGTGTTGTTGTTATAGAATTGTGATAGTTGTTGCTAGGGGACTGTAACCTTCCCAGGATGATGCCACACTCCAAAGTTGCCAGTTCTCTCAGCCGTTCCGGACCGGCAGAGATGCACTGTCAGCGGTAGACGGTGTTTAACTAGAGGTTGTCCCTTCACCCAAATTCATAATAGTTCCCCTAAGTGCTTCAATTCTAAGACAACGTTCAGTGTATAAACTGCTTTCCCTTGTTTTAAGGATTTTAAAGTGGCTTGTTTGCTCTTATAGGTAGCTTTCTGTCATCCAGCTACCGTAAAAACTTTGCACAGCTATTAGGGTAAATAAGGCATTTTACCAACGGAGCCCCAAACCGCGAAGCACCTAGTTCCATATCCTTTCAATTTTTCATTGGAACTGACACTTAAACTCTTAGACGACTTTCCTCCTTATTCTTTTAAAAGCTGTATTTTCAGTTTACCATGAACGTATTTTTGAGCTGACAAACGTGTTTCAGGGCAATGTCGCCATCTTTAGTGGAAAAACTACCTTTCCCAGAATGCATTTCCCTTATATCAGTCCATAATAGTATCAGTCCCTTAAATCAGTCCTTTATATCATTTCCCTTATATCAGTCATTTCCCATAGTTCTTTTTGGGTCTGAGAGTCAACTTTTAAGTTCTTTTTTTTACCAGACTTGCTTACAAATTCTTGCCCGGGAGGTTTGAACAAAGTTTTTTGCTTTTGCAACGGGAGATTTGAACAGGCATTTTACATTTTCAATTATGGGACATTGGGAGGGTTCTGGTCTCTCAGCTGGCTTTAACAGGTGTCTCTCCTTCATTTGACACGGGCCCCCAAATCAGAACTGCACCTGCCTCGTTAGCGCGCATTGAGGTGGGCAATTTCTGATAGCAACTTTCCTCGGGGCTTGTGTTTGTCTTAGCCAGTCAGTGAAAAACAAGATCATGTACAACAGCTTTTCCACAGCTCTTTCAGAGAGATTTTCTCCCACTGATCTATCCCATTTTGCTTGTTCCTTCCTTCCCCAGATGCAGAGCTTCAGGTATCTATCTGCAGCTCTGTACCTCTGCTAGCTGCCTTTGGAGGTAGGGGCTTTTTTTTCTCCCCCCGAATCTGCCTCAAATTCTAGCAGCTTTTCACAGGTCATGTATTTTCTGGGGAGGAATATGTCCCTTCTGTTTCTTCAGAGTCTTTTTCCCAGAGAGTTCCCAGTTTGGACTCAGTTTATCCCCTCTACCCCAGAAACAGTTTCCGACACTACAGTGGCGGCTTTCCCTGCTACTGAAGGTAGGAGTTTTTTGTCCATTTGTTTTCTGGGTCTATGTGGTTTGCGTACAGACTGAAAATCTAACAAGGGAGGTTTTTGCCATTTCTAAACTCCCATTAGGACAGGTGTTTTGCCTTATCATACCTTCACCTGGCCCAGTCCCCCAGTGGGTTGCATTTGCTTGTCTGGGTGCTCAAGGACAGAGCTTATTCCAGAGGCAATCACCCCTTAGGGCTACACTCCCTCATCTCAGGGGAGTCAGTTGAAACAAAGCTTTTCTCAAAGAGGTGTTCTCTCTGACAGAAAAGAAAGCTTTACTCCTGGATAGTTCTGTTCTGCCCTGGCTGGGCTCTTTCCCCAGACAGCGTTCTGACTCAGCAGCACAACTGCTTCAGACACAGTTCAGCTTTACTGTTTTCTCAGAAAGGTCCTTACTCTAATAGGAAAGCTTTTTCTCAGATTTTTTGCAGCTGTGGACCTATCAACCCGGGACTTGTAGGAAAGTGGACAACTGTGCTGTTCCCACTAGCTTTAGCTTTGGTTGTTCATTAGCAACCTTCCCCTGGGTCCTGCACCTTCCTGCCTCAGCTCTGTGCTCCAGGAAGTTTGCAACTGCAGGAACCCTAGTATCCCTGAAATGCACTCCAACTCAGAGAAGCTGGCCAGTCCCTCTGGGTTTTTGCTCAGAAGAGAGGATACAAAGCTAACAGTTTGCATGCTTCAGGGGATCTTTGCGTTAGGACGATTAGGAGCACCTTTTCATTCTGAAATGCTCAAACAAAACCCTTGATGCCTCAGCTCGGCTGTAACTGAAAAGCTTGGCTTTTTTGCTTTTCTCAGGTAAAGTTTCCTGCCCTTTTGGGCTCTCTGTAGCTCTTTACCCACACTCTCCCAGCGTTTCCCTCAGGGTACTCTGACCCACTGTCTTTTACTAGCTTAAAGAGACACAGCTTAGAAGAGGTTTTTAGGAACTTGTCCCTGCCTCCTGCATTGCAGGGAGGATTTTTAAAGCTTGAAAGAGAACTTAGAGGTTTTGCTGTCTTAAGTTTGTTGTTTTTCCCTTTGAGCTAATCACAGGTGGTCCCCATATTAATATCTTCAGGTGATTCTAATTTTTGTCCTTTTGAGAAAGTTAAAGGCTTTAGTTTTCAAGTTTAAGAGCTTTTGAGAAAGATGAAGGCTTTTTAGAGTTTTTTTTCCCCCCAAATTTTCCAAGAAAAGCTTTATAGTTTAAGATTTTTTTCCCAAGAGAAAGACCAACTTTTCCCAAAACTTCCCAACTTTAAACTGACTTCTTACACCCCCATTTTTGCCTCAGGGAGAAATCATTTTCTCCCGCAGCTTGGACTTAGCATTTCAGCTGCCCCAGGTCAAAAGCTTCCATAGGAAACCTATTCTTCCCCATAAGCTCGAAGAAGAGCTTTTTTACTACCCAAATAGCCCAAAGAAAGATTTTTTTCCCCCAGTTTGCATTCAGAGCCCCCAAGTTAGAAAATTGAAGAGTTTTTTTGTCTAGTTGCCTTACTTATTTTTTCCTACACAATCTTACACTTCTAAGTTTTTCCTACACTATTTTACTACCCTATGCCTTATACTTATTTTTCACAGATAGAAATTGAGAAAGGGATAGAAGATAGAAAATTTTGACAGAAGAGAATTTCGCTGCAGCATCGGACATCCTTCCAGTCCGCTTTCCTTTTCTCTCGAGGATAAAACCCCTGCCTCTCAATAATATATATAAAAAATATATATTTTCCATAACACCGGCATGCCTCATCCACTGGCAGGGCTGAACTCAGCACTTTCGCCAAAAACTCTGTAATAAAACTATTATTTTCCTTTGTCTTTAGTCCCTATTACTTTGTCTTTAGTCCCTGTTCATTTGTCTTTAGTCCCCCCCTTTTTTTTTAGTCCCCCCCTTTTTTTAGTCCCTTTTTTCTTTTTTCTTTAGTCCCTGTTCATGGCGCCATTCTGTGGGGCGTTTACCCAACCACCCCCACAGTTCCCCAGAGTTTTCTTGAGTGCGAGCAGCAGGAAATATTAGATAGAAGGATTTATTGCGGAGAATATCGCGGAGATAAACAGATAGAAAATAAAGGATAGCCTCGAGAGGGCCTGGAACCTATTCCAACGGGCCCCGACTGTCTCTGCCCCAGGGTTTTTATAGAGACGCCAAGGGGTGGAGCAAAAGACCTCCTCCCCCAGCACAGGCAAGTGCAGACCATCTCAGACACCTGCACTCAGGCCCGTGGTCTAATCATCCTCTATGTGGACCTGCTGGGTAAAGCCATGAGGAACCCGAGAACGGGCTCCCACATTCTAGGACAACTAATTTAAGCTAGTTGCATTGATGTCACTGAGAGGCTGGAAAGACACATACTCATTTCCATGTTCTTGGGTCACATTGTGAGTGCTGTTTAAAACAGGACGTGAATATTATTACTTCCATTATGAGTGATAATTTTGAAACTGGGATTTTCGAAGTTCAAATAATAATCAATCAGTTGAAAAAAATCTAACGAGTGGATCGTGGCCACAAACTTGTGGTCTTCTGCTGTAGACCTGAAGAGCTCCCACAGACCCTAAGTAAGTGCAGGAGGGTGCCAGTGCAGGGCAGGTGGGATGATCACTCTGTTCTTAACCTTCAGGGATAAATGGTTCCTGTCCAGGAGCATTCTTCTGACAATGACATCTGATTTACTCAGGAAGCTGTGAGTGGTTTTCAGAGGCGTTGCTGTGGACCCTTGCATGCTTCCCATCTCTCCAACAGGCCCTGCTCTGGCCGCCACCTCCAGCCACTGTTTGTTTGCCACGAAGAACCGTTGTGTCTGTCAAGTGTGGCTTACACTCTTACACTTCGTGTCTTTGGCTTTCCGTCCTGTTTCACTTGACGTGCGGACCTCACAGCTGTCTGAGCATGTCATTTTCATAGCTGTGATAGGATGATAAAATTTGTACCACTCTTTGCATTTGAGAAGACCGCAGTGTTGTCTTGAACCTTAAGCTGATGTGTTTACAGTGCTCTGTGTTAGCAAGTGGCAGATGGGGGCACAGTTCTGACTCCACATGGAGAGAATAAATATAAAATTGCTTCTTTTTGTCTTTATCTAGGAAGTTTTTGCTTTTTATTTAAAGGATGCTAGTACTGGGTACACATGCATTTAATTAAATATATTCATGAGCTCACAATTTTATTTGGAATATTCTAGCAATTCTGCTTCTTTTCTCCCTTCCTTCCTATTTTCAACAGGTCGTCATAGTGAGTACCCTGGAGAAAGGGATTTTTTTTCCATCCTATGTTGCAATCAGTGTTCCAGACTGAATGATACTAAAAATACAATGATGTAATTTGCTTCTAAACAAAAGCAAACCAGTTCCTCAGCAACAATATTTAGTTTTCAGTGTTGAGAGATGGCAAAGTTTTTCAGTAATTCTGTATGGCACAGTTCATAGAACACATATATTGAGATAACATCCGAGTCTTAGTCAACAGTCTTCCAGATCATGATTCTCAAAATATTCACTATAAAATAAAATAGAATAAAGAATAAAATAGAACAAAGCCCCGCCCCGCAGTGACATACTCCTTCCACAAGGCCACACTTTTTTTTTTATAATTTATTTTTATTTTATGTGCATTGGTGTTTTGCCTGCGTGTATGTCTGTGTGAGAGTGTCAGATCTTGGAGATACAGACAGTTGTGAGCAGCCATGGGAATTGAACTCAGGTCCTCTGGAAGAGCATTCAGTACTCTTAACCCCTGAGCCATTTCTCTAACCCCCAAGGCCACACTTCTTAAACCTACCTAAACAGTGTCACCACTGGAAATCAACTGCAAACCTCTGAGTGTGGGACATTCTCATTCAAACCATCATACATGCACATTAACACACATATGCATACACTATGAGCACACATGCATATATATATATATATATGCAGATACATATGTACACACACATACACATGCACATATTTAGTTTTACCTAGGGTTGACCAAATATGTTAAGACTTTTTTCATATCATATACAAAACCCTGTGAGAGACTATTAGGAGTCTGAGAGTTAGCTCTGAATCATCAACTAAAGATGACTACCCACTTTTTGCAGATTTTGTTAGAAAGCCGTGATAGGAATGGACTTTGCAGACCAAGCTAGACTTGTAACTCACACTCACTTGTTTCTACATTTTAAGGGCTGGGATCAAATGTGTGTGCCATCATGCCCAGCCTAATAACCCCCTTTTAATATGCATTTACTCTATCAGTTCTGTTCTCCCTCTAGAGAACTCTGATGAATGCATCCTCTTCCCAGAAGTCACAGAACAATGTCTAATAAAGATTTGGTGGGTCTTATCCCTTGCTGAGGAAACCTGACTCTTACAGAGCAGCTGGTGGCTTTTTCTTTCATACTACAGTGGTTTTTCTCTTCTCTTCCCTGGGAGAAAGTGCTGCAGTTTCTGGAATGAAATCCAGGGTCTCCATGATCATCACCCTTAGCATTCTCTTACTCTTCAAACATACTCTGCCTCCTACAGTCTGCCAGAGTTTCCATGGAAGTGACCAGGAGTCTGGCTTTGACCGCTTGGCTTCAGAGTGGCTGGTCTGACTAGGCTTCACTAGGCTCCTCAGATTTCAGGTAGCTTTCCTGTGGATGCCCAAATTACTCAGGATCAGAGAATTTGAGCTTGCTTTACCCAGCAGGGCTGCATAAGGGGATGATTTGACCATGGGCGTGGTTACCTGGTGTTTGGAAGGGTCTATACTTGGCTGTGCAGTGTGCTTTGATCTAGCAAGGGGGAGGTCTTTTGCCCCACCCCTTGTCATTGCTATAAAAGCCCCTTTGAATAAATGGGAAGGGCCGTTGAGTACTGACCCAGGTCCTCCCGAAGCTATCCTGTGTTTCTGTCTTTCTCCTCTTCACTATCTTTCTACCTAATATTTTCTTATCCCTCTCTCCTCCTCATAAGAACCCTTGAAAAGGTGGGAGCTGGCCTCCCACACTTTCTCCATAGCTTCATTTCTATAGTGGGCCCAAGAAAAACCATGTTCAGTTTGCTTAGATATTTTTCCTGTAGTGATGGCGTTGGTGATATCTTTTTGTCAGTTAATACTGAAACTAGAAGTCTCCTACAAATGTGTAAGTTGTTTTCTGTATATAAATTTAATTATTTGATCTGACTACTGTAAAGTAAGATTCTACTTTTTTTTTTCATGTGGATAGACAGTTTTGCTAGTATTGAGTAGTTCTTCCTTTCTCTATTGACATGGCTTATCAGTTCACTTTATATCAAATTTGTATATACTTTTGTTCCTAATTTCTTTGTTCTATTTGTTATGCACGTATCTATTCCTGAGCCAATAAAACACTTTGAAAATTGCTAAATCTGGGGACTGATGGTGTAGCTCAGTGGAGAGGATTTGCCTAGCATGTACATATCCATGGGTCTGATCTCCAGCACTGTGTTCAATATGCACATGTGCATATACCAGGCACAAGATCTATAAAGCCAATCCTGCCTAGTTCTTTTTTTTTTAAAGTTTTATTTATTTTTATTTGCTGTGCATATGTCTGCATGTATGTGTACCACATGAGTGCTTGGTGCCTGGAGAGCCAGAAGAGGGCATCAGGGGCCCTGCAATTGGAGTTACAGATGGTTGTGAGCTGCCATGTGGGTGCTAGGAACTAAACCAGGTTCCTTTGGAAGAGCAGCCAGTACTCTTAACCACTGAGCCATCTCTCCACTCCTCCTACCCCCCAGTATTTTAATAGTTGTTTGAGGTCTTTGGGTTTAATTCTATTTTTTTATTCATAGGACATTTCAGTATTTGTAATTCATTTCCTTTAATTCTGGAAAATTTTCTACTATTTTTCCTGCTTTTCCTAGATATTGGATTATTATTCTACATTGTTAAAATTCTTCTTAATATTTATAATACTGAAAGGTAACAATAATTTTTACAGAGATTCATATATATATATATATATATATATGTATGTATATATATACATATATATACATGCCAGGTCATGCTGGCCTCCAGGCTCACTCAGTACCTGTGGCTCCTCTCAGCTCCTCTTAGCCTGTTCCCCTACCCTAAACTTCTCCACCTCAGGGCTTTCCCTTCCCCCAGCCTCTCATTCCTGAATAACCCTGCCATTTTGGCTATGTGCCCTCTTGGTCCCCTCTCTCTTGGCCCTCTCTCCTCTTCTATTCTCTCTCTTTTTTCTTCCTCTCTCTCCCTCCCCCTCTCCCCAGTGCCCTGGCTCAGACTACTGGCCATGTTCAGTCTACTGTTTTCTCTCCTGCTCTGGACTCTTCCAGACGCCTCTGGCTGTTCTGTCCCTCACATCTACATTAAAAACCTTCCCCTGAACCACACCTTGGAGTGGCCATGTTCTCACTTTACACATCATGTACATTTACTTTTACTATTCTATTAATTCAGTGGTCACTGCTCTTTCCTTTAATGGCCTTTTTTTTTTTTTATCTTTTCTTAGATGGCTGTAGCACTTGTTCCATAACTTTTTTTTTTTTTTCCTGGAAAGTGTTTATTTATGAGAACTGGGTTTTACATCAAGTCATTTTCCAGGGACTTTTTGTGTTTGTTTCTTTTTTAAATAGTAGTAAAAGCAATTGATGATTGGCTAGTTGTTTCCCCTTCTGTGGTGGGACTCTTCTGTTTTATCTTTTTTTTCTGTTTGACTTTATTGATGTTCTTTAGATCCCAGTGGCTTCTCTCCATTAGATCACTATAATTAACATTACTTTTTAGCAATGAAAAAAAGCCAACTTTTTTCCTTTCCATATATTCAGTTTTCAGAAGCTTGTTCTTAGCTTGTCCTTGGGTATGCCTGACTCTTCTGCAGTGATTTGTATTTCTAATGTGAACTTCACCTTACTGTGCTTTTATTTTCTCTATTCCTCTATTATTTCTCTATTTTCTCTACCATCCTTTTCCTCCTCTTGGGCCATATTTCATTTAATTATTTGATTTTCATATTATTTTTGACTCTGTGTGTATGCAGGTATCTGTATGTGTGCATGTGACTGGAGGCCAGAGGTCAACTCTGGTGTCATTACTTTGGTGCTATCCTCTTTTTGTTGTTGTTCAGACATGGTCTCTCCGTGGTACCTTGGGCTGGTGTCAGCAAGGCTGGCTGGACAATGAGCCCCAGGAATCTGCTTATCTTTACTCCCCAGTGCTGGGATTGAAATTTAAGTTACCAACTTCAGCTTTTCAAGTGGCCACTTAGGGTCTGCCTCAGCTCCTCACGCTTGTGTGGCAAGCACTGACTGAATTAATCCCAGTACTAACTATGATCTTACACAGAGGTGAAGCAGAACTTTCTGCATTCATCTTGTGTCCTTGTTTCTTTCTTGGTTCTTGGAATATGTTTGTGTAAACTTTATACTTTTACCCTTTATTGAGCGATAGTCTTCTGGGCTGCTGTTTGTAGAACAAAGGATTAACTGGGATACCTGAGATATCAGGAAAATCTGCCCAGTGGCCTCTGACACAGGTACTAGCACTGTGCCTGGTTGGTGTGATTTTGATTCCTATGCTGGGGAGGTCACTCTGTGTCCTTGCCTGCACTGTGCTGGGGTCACTCTGTGTCCTTGCCTGCACTGTGCTAGGGTCACTCTGGGTCCTTGCTTGCAGATGCAGGTTGCTGACAGTCTGAGTTTTTTTTACCTGCATGGCACCCGGGTCTTTCTAAATTAGCTTTGCTGACAGTGTACTTCTTGCAAAAATAAATTCTTCACCCTCTGCAGGATGCTCACTCTGTTTGTCCACATACCCTTATCCTTTGGCTCCAATCAAGATGTCTTGGTTTATCTTTCCAGGGGGTCATCGAGTCTAGAGAATTCCATGTTAGTTTGAGATTGTTAAAGCTCATGACTTCTTTCTAAGTCCTGTTTTCCCCAGACACAATTACCAGTGTACTCAGCAACAAGGTGTGGTTTAGGATAGGGGCTTTCCCTAATTCTCTTGTAATCTGAGGGGAGAATAGGAAATAGAATTATCTTTTCAGTACTATCGTAAATAAAAAGTTAATTATTGTTGTTGAAAAAAACGATAATCAAGTTTATCAGCCAGAGTAATCAGATACACTCTTCCTTTGTAGTATATAGCTTTTCCCTCTCAGAATTAAACCCAGTAAGTCAGACTATACCATTAAAAGGTATTTTGATAACACTGTAGTCCGAAACTGTTGTAGAGTGCAGGTACAAATGTTGCTTTGTCTACCTACAATTTTCTGACTTGTTTTTTCACAAAATTCGTTTTTAATTCTAGCAGTTAAATGTATATGAAATTTAAAAGCTTCCATACAACAAAGGAGATGATAGGCAGGATGGGAGAAAATCTTTACCAGACATACTCAGGCAAGTGGTTAATATCTAGAATATATGTAAAGAACTTCAAAATATAAACACCAAAAAACCCTCCCCAACTGGCAGTCAAGAAATGGACTAATGAGATGAACAGAAAGCTTCCAAAAGAAAAAAAACCCAAAATGACCAATACGTACCTTAAAAGGTGTTCAACATCCTTACTCCTCAGGGGAGTGAAAATTGTAACTATTTTGGGATTCTAGCTTATTCTGGTCCAAATGGCGATCATCAAAAAGAAAGACAGCAGCAGGTGCTGGTGAGGATGAGTGGAAAGAGGAACCCTGTTCCCCCTGATGAGGTTGTAAACTACTACAGCTATTATGGAAATCAGTATGACGGTTCCCCAAAATTAAAAATAGAACTGTCATATGACCTCGCCATACTACTCCTGTGCATATCCCTAAGGGACTTTATATCCTACCTACACATCTCACATATCCAGATTTATTGCTGCCCTAGTCACAGTAACAAGTAAATGGTATCAATCTAGATGTTTATCTGCAGACGAATGGATAATGGAAATGTGGTAGATAGATGCAGTGGAATTGTACTTGGTGGTAAACAAAAATGAAGCCATGAACTTTGCAGGAAAAAGAATGTAGCTGGAAACTATTATAAGTGAGGTAATTCAGATTCAACAGGACAACAAAAATGATCTCATATGTGGACTGAGCTTATGTTTGTATGTGTGGCTATATTATAAGTGGAAGTCAGTGTGTTTCTAGGCTGTGAAACTAGAAAAGATTCCATGCGAGAGGACATGAGGTGTTGAGAAAGGCATGGAGAACTGTGGGGTGCATATAGAAAGGCATGGAGAGCCGTGGGGCGTATATAGAAAGGCATGGAGAGATGTGGGGTGCATATAGAAAGGCATGGAGAGATGTGGGGTGCATATAGAAAGGCATGGAGAACTGTGGGGTGCATATAGAAAGGCATGGAGAACTGTGGGGTGCATATAGAAAGGCATGGAGAGATGTGGGGTGCATATAGAAAGGCATGGAGAGATGTGGGGTGCATATAGAAAGGCATGGAGAGATGTTGGGTGCATATAGAAAGGCATGGAGAGATGTGGGGTGCATATAGAAAGGCATGGAGAGCCGTGGGGTGCATATAGAAAGGCATGGAGAGCCGTGGGGTGCATATAGAAAGGCATGGAGAGCCGTGGGGTGTATATAGAAAGGCATGGAGGGCCGTGGGGTGCATATAGAAAGGCATGGAGAGCCGTGGGGTGTATATAGAAAGGCATGGAGAGATGTGGGGTGCATATAGAAAGGCATGGAGAGATGTTGGGTGCATATAGAAAGGCATGGAGAGATGTGGGGTGCATATAGAAAGGCATGGAGAGCCGTGGGGTGCATATAGAAAGATGTGGAGAGCAGTGAGGTGCACATAGAAAGGTGTGGAGGGCCGTGGGGTGCATATAGAAAGGTGTGGAGGGCCGTGGGGTGCATATAGAAAGGCATGGAGAGCAGTGGGGTACATATAGAAAGGTGTGAAGAGCTGTGGGGTGCATATAGAAAGGTGTGGAGGGCCGTGGGGTGCATATAGAAAGGTGTGGAGGGCCGTGGGGTACAAAGCAGAATGGAGGTTTATGGGGTAGATGGAAGGCAGGGAGGAGGGGAGAAGAGGGGCAGATAGGAATTAACTAAACAAATTTTGTTTGAAAACGCCACAATGAAACCTAATACTGTGTGCTAAGTAAAAATATAAGAGACATCTATACATATTTACTATACATGCATATGCGCCTCAATATATGATTTACATATCATGTAACTTGCATTTTATATATACATGATAAATTATAAAAAGATGAACAATTTTAATGGAAATAGTTAAAAGGTTACATGTGTAAAAATGATTTTTTTCCTTGGGTTATCTATATGGAAGTAAATGTTACACTAAGACTTAAGTTTTGTTTAAATAATAACTTGTTGATATGAAGCAGCTGATTTTGATGCTGCCTAGAAGTTGATTTAAATCATTGTCCCTAAAATAATCTACTTGGAATGTATGTCTTTTTACCAATCATTGGCACCATCCAGCTTCTAGGTAATTAATCTGAATGTGGCAAATTCTGTAATAGCTGCTAGGATGTTTCTCAATACACTCACATGATCAATTCATGGTTGTCACCTTGCTTCAGTGGACCAACCTACAAGGTCCCTGCGATATTGTAATTACATCGCCTCTTGGCACAGATGCATTATGCGTGGATGTAATGTGGGAGGTCCTTTCGGCTCTCATTAATTCAATATAAATCCAAAGCTTGCAGGTTCAGCAGAGCTTGCTAGTGGCTTAATTGGAATTGCTGGATGGAGAGCATCGATTCTGTCTCACTCAGGTAGAGATGAAAGTGAAGGCAACAATAGACATTGCATTTGAAGGTCATCGAGCTGTAGTCACACCGTGAGCAAGACATTAAAGCACATGGAATAAAGGGTTTCGTTTGTAAAGCCTGGAGAAACACAGGAACAACTGACCTTGAATTCCACATTTCTGACTCACAGCATTTGCTTTTGAGTTGTAGGGAAATGCAATATTTAAAAGAAGATTAATTTTAGCAGTATTAATCTTTGGAATGTTTGTGTCTGGCATTATTTATTTGTAGACACTAAGGTGATGTGTTAGAGTAAGACATAGTGAACTTGATATAAAGGGTAAAACCACTCATTCGTTAGCCTTTCCTTAACCTCAAGTTCATACCTAAGGGGCTGCCCACTTCAGCCTCTTCATTCCCAGGTACTGTCTGCCCTGCTTCCCTGAGCCTCCCCTAGCCCAGCTGCTGCAAAGAGCTCCACAGAAAATGAGCCCCTACCCACCCCCACCCCACTCTCACAAAGCCACACAACTTCAGCATCAAGTTCAAGTGTCAAATCAGGCTCTTCAGGAAGGAACATCAGCTGTTTTAAACTTGACAGCCCAACTTAGGGTAAAGAGAATTGTTGTCTACTGTGTCTTCTGCAATTAGGGAAGGACACAGAAGTCTCCAGCAGAGATCAGTCCACAAATGGGAAGAATAAGCCACAGAGCATTGGCTCACAAACAGCCTGTGGGAGTCTCTTAGGCAGAGCACTCTTGGTGATGCTGGAAGACAGTGTTGTCTCCTCTTTTCCCTTGGCAGCAGAGTGCCAACCTCATCGATGCTTTTATTATTTTTGTAAATTGTATTTATTTATTTGGTGGCCACAACCACGTATAATCAGACTTTTCTCATTGGTGAAGCATTTGAACAGGCAAGCGTAGTCTTTGATGGTATGGTCTCACTCTCGTGCTCTAGAGGGCAATCAAGGGCACTGGCAATAGCCTGTAACATTTGGGGAGTCTATGTGACCCCACTGGCCAACAATCTAAAAGAGGTAACCCATTCCTGGCACTGGGCTTTTTATTTGCCTATGGTGTGTAGTAGGACCATTGTTCCCTCATTATAGGATACCTCCACTTAAATATATATATTTGTATTCTACATTAGTGGGTTTCCATATGACCTTTGCCCCTGCCTGAATTTCCCCCACACCCGCCCCACTTAGCCCTTGCTGTTCCATTTCACTCTATTCAATCTGCCTTCCCTTGAAAGCCCTCTCCCCACCGCGACCTCTTCCCAGTTTCCTGGCCTCTTTGGGTAATTCCAATGAAGCGCACGTATCTAAGGATTTAAAGCTGATATCATCGAGTGAGAAAAAACTTGCCAATTTGTCCCAGTTACCTCACTCAGAATGAATGTTTGCAGCTTTACTTACTCACCTGTGAACACACAAGTGGGATTTAACATTTTACTCACTCCTGCCCCTCTTTCTAATGTCTGAGTTATAGCCACAGCTTTACAGCTCATCTAGGGGCTGGCTCAGCTCACTTCCTCTTCTTTGTGCCTTTAAAAACCAAGTTCTTATTGCAATTTCCAGATTTAGAACTAAGTTCTGATCATGTCTTCTCAAGGCACTCCAAAGAGACACTGTTTATCCCCAGCCAAATCAATGGCTTCCCTATTGCTGCCATGAGAACCATCCTTCAGCAGCTCAGGGATTGAGGGGGATCCATGGAGTCGGCGGACTAATCACTCAACTTGACTTTTCTATCTGAGGGAGTAAAACTTAATTCTCTGAGGACAGCAAAAAAGGGAAACACACACACACACACACACACACACACACACACACACACACACACACATCCCCAACACGTCAGGATCTCACCTAGGGTGCTGATGAAGGACAAGCCATCAGCACATCAGAGAAACTGAAAAGGAGATGCAGAGCAGGTGAACTACTGGACAGACAAACAGACACGGGAGATTTTTCTCAGGGCCAAAGTTTAGTTCTTCATTTTATTCTTTCTGTTGCTTGTTCTGCTCTATTTCTTTTCTGTTCTGTTCTTCTGCCCTGATGTTTCCCTTCTGTCTCTCTTGATGTCTTCCTTCTAGCTTTCCTTCTCCATCTTTCCTGGTGTTTTCCTTCTATTGTGTTTTTATTTTTTCCCTTACAGCTTATATACCCCAGCAAAATCTTTCAAGCAGTATAAAAATTACAAGACGGTTACATTTTGTTTTTTAGTGAATGATTACAATGAATATAAGTAAAAAACATCATGTTTTCCATATCCTGTACATGATTAAATATTTTATGTATTACAGGTGAAAAACAAGTTGTTCCAAGAACCCACATACCCATTGGGTACCCATTTATACCCAAGCAACTTGTTATAGATTAACAGACTGTAAGCATGCAAGATATTTTTCTCAGCCAGGTCTTTTACTGGCAGGCTGCATTTTGCAGTTACAAAGAAAGGACCAATCATTTTATTATTTATCTCAAAAGGTAGTTTTATAAGAAATCTTAAAAGAATCACAAAACTAAACTTTTATATATAAAAAAGGATTAGTCAGCTCTACTTTAAATCCTCAGGGTGCATACTCATTCACCAACAGTTTTTTTGTGTCCTCAGGAAGCTGAGGGCAGACATTCACACAAGGAATTAATCATCACCCTTGATCACCAACCCATTCTAGCAAGAAAGGTATGTCAGCCAGCAAAAGCCAGGATACCATTGTTTATGTACCTCACTCAACTATTAAAAGTGTGCCTTTCTAAACTTTAAACTGTTCCTCAGGATTTTCTACCTTAAGACCATTAACAAAGACATCTTAACCTAACCTTAAGTTATTATTTAAAGCTTTGTTTTAGCTACGAACCCAAACCATACCAAAACCTGTGAACACAACTCCTAAATTAAGATGAAAGGAATTTGAGCTATCTTGGCTTCTGGGACTCAACTGTTTTCCTTAATCATTAACCTAAGCCACAGTCTATATGACTCCTCAAGAGAAACTCGTAAGTCCTGGCTGTGTGACACTTCCGTGTTCTTGTTTTCTATCCTCTGAAGCCTCTACTTTATCAAGGGTAGGGGAAACATCATATCCTGCTTTACCTATATTAATTTTCCCATTAAACAACCTCTATCACAATCCTTTATTATATTTATTAAAAACCCTCAGTCATCAAAATTCTATTTAAGCTAACACTATTATTGTATAAAATCATTGCTTCAGTTAAACAGTACAGCATAGAAGGAAATCATCTTCATAATAATCCACAGGTAAAAATGCCCAGTAGAATGAGATACTCCCATGAGATAATCACACCCATGCACACTGTGCCGGATACCAGAGGAAAATGTCAGTGGCAAACATGCAAAGACACAGCATAGCAAGAGACATTCTGCAGCTGGAGCCACGGCCTTGTCTATCCAAGACTCACCCGTCAGTGCCTTGCATTCTGGTGGGCCAATCTCCTGAGGTCAGTTGCCATCTGATGCTCCTCTGACATGGCCAACAGCCCTTCCCCAAGTGACCTATTGCTGGAAACATTATTGTTCCTAACAATTAGTGCAGATGTATATTTTCATTTAGTCTTTCCTTTTACCCCCATTTCAAATGTGTTGCTCTGTATTAGGGAGCTTCCAAAAGTGTCTGCCATTGCACATCATTGTATAAATAAGAAAGGTGGTTGTTCTAATTAAAACAACAACAACAACAACAATAACAACTTTTTCTCAGATAGTAGTTGGTCTTGAAAATGCTCTCCACTACCTTGGAGTTTGAGACCAAGGCCACTGTGTATAAATGTGTGCATGTGCAGGTGTGTGTATACATTTGTATGTACAGGTGTGTGTGCATGTGTGTATGTGTGTGTGCATGTGCATGTGCATGTGTAGAGCCAGGCGAGGAGGAGAAAGTTTCTCGAAGAGTTCCTGACATGCGGGTCAGCACAGGAAGCCTCCTTGGGCCACAGAGGACAAGGATGCCACCATGTGAATTCGCCTTTCTCCTTGACCAACATGAAGAAGTCAGAGAACTGTCTGAGGATGACAAGACAGCAGCTCCTGCTGGGGATCTTCTGTCGCCTGCAGGAGTAAACGCTGGTCTTTTGTAGGGCTTTCTAACAACGAGCTCTTTGGTGACAATACCAGGTTTTATAACTCCTGATTTATGCCCTGCAAACAATAGCTACCACATCTCTTTTCTCCACCACACAGTAAGTCACTGGCCTGGACAAGAAGTCCCTGGGCCCTGCTTTTCTGTCCTTATTCTTCTTGACTGCAGGGACTATTTGCTTTCTATTGTGTTTTTGACTTTCTAAAACTCCCAATTGTGCTTCTGATGAAACTCCATAGCCAGGTGTGTGAATGTTGTTTAAAAGCCCCATCTAGGACCAGCAATGCCTCCCACCATGCAGGAGTGTCTCCTCTTTAGGCAGCCACTGAGAATGGGGTGGGTTATATGACCAGTTAGCACTTTTTGTCCTGGCCTCTTTTGAACTAACCACACAATTACGGGACCTCTGGTCAGTGTCCATGACCAAGGACAGGGTTTCCCTGTGTAGATTCCCTGTGTAGATTTTTCTGCCACAGGCATTTTCATTGAATTTTGGAAGAGACCAAGCATGACCATGACTTTCCTATCACAGCGGGAACATCTAGACATAAGCTTCAGAAACCATGTGTAGGATTCTAGAACATGCTGAGCACCTTTGTAATCCATTCCCTGCCCCCCACCAGATGCCAAGTCCTGTATCCATTCTGCTCCTTTAACAACGCTTTATTGTTCACTCAACAACCCTATTGCATCTGCAGGAGCCACACTCGGAAAACAACACGAAGAGCTTGAGGGTGACAGCAAGCCCCAGAATGCTGTGTGAATCCTGGCTAGTGCCATAGGAATATGAGGTTTCTTCTGTGGCTCAAAAGAACCCAAACTAACAAATTATAAATACTAACAGTGAGTTATTACTAGCTTAAAATCACTTTAATTTAAAAATTAGGTGTGTGTGTGTGTGTGCATGCTCCCAAGAGCAAGTGCCTGTAGAGACCAGAGGAATTGGATCTCATGGAGTTGGAGTTATAAGTAGTTGGTGAGCCACCTGCCACAGTGCTGGGGATGGACCTCAGCTCCTTCGTGAGAGAGTACTCCATACTCTTAACCACTGAGTCATTTTCCCAGCCTCCATCACTCAATGGAAGATCAGAGTACCCTATGAAGTGTGCCTGTTCTTGCCTCAGCCTATCTCCCTGTTCTTTAGACAGAGAAGGTTTTCAGATAGTTATGAACACCAAGGTGAAAAGCTAATGCCTTAAGGGATTTTGAGGAAAAGAATATTCTCAGAAGATATAAAAATTGACTTTTTCACAAGATAGGAGGATCAAGGAAAGTTACCCTTAAGTACCTGTGAGAGAAGTTACCCATTCATTATTGATCTGCCACAAACCAGGCTTGGTGACACATACTGGTAATGCCAGTTTTGGGAGGTTAAGACAGAAACAGTGAGAGGTCAAGGCAACCCTGGGCTACATGGACCCTCTTTAAAAAATATCAGCAAAACAAATAAACCAAATCAATTCAAGGCAAGAATTTACTGTGATAAACTTCAGTTTGTCTGCCCTGCAGTAATTTACCACCCAAAGACAGTCCAAATATCCAGAAATGAGCTCAACCTGAACTATAGGAGGATTTCCGGCAATTAGACAAAATCCATCATTCCTTAGGAACTTGTGAAACTGGTTCCTATCTACCAAAAAGAGTCATTTCCCTTAAATTTGGCAGAAGGGACATACAGCTATCTGTGGCACCCAGTGGCATGTATACTTTCCAAACTCTGTGTAAAGTCTCTTCCAGCTCATCCTAGCCTTCATCAGTTCTGGCAGGGCTCAGCAGCCACAGGTGGCTGACATGGAACAGTACGGTTCTAGACTGCTTCCTTCCGCATTATCACCCTTTTCACTTTTATTTAATAACTTTTAGAAAATGAAGTGTTATTTCAGCATGAAATTCAAAGCAGGGCTGGGGGGACGGCTCCATTGGTAAAGTGTTGGCTGCCTAAGTGTGAAGACTTGAGTTTGATCTCCAGAGACCGTATGTGGGGGCGTATGTTTAATCCCAGTTCTGGAGAGGTGGAGACCACTAGATCTCTGGGACTCACTGGCCAGATGGTTTAGCCTTCTTGATGAGCTCCAGGTCAGTGAGAAATTTGTCTATGAACAAACAAACAACAACAACAATACCAAAAACCCAAGGTGTAGGGCAACTGAGGAATGACATCCAGGTTTACCCCAAACCTCTACATGCACCTGAACACATGTAAACAAAAATGAATACACACACACACACACACACACACACACACACACACACACACACACACTTGAGAAATTTCAAAACACAGTAGACAAAACAGTTCAGTGCTTAGTGGTATGTGAATAGGTGATAAAACAAAACTAGAATGCTGTACAGGGAAGTGATTATGAAGGACAAGTTTCCTTTATATCATAGTAAATACACTGTGGAATTAGAATAGAAAATTAAAGTTTTCCCCAATCCTAACACTATTAACTATTATTATTATTACTATTATTATTATTATTGACAGAATCTCATATGTAGTGCAAGCCAGCCTTGAACTATGTTCTATGTAGCTCATACTGGCCTTGATCTCCTGACCTCCCTGCCTCAGCTCTCCAGTGCTGGGATGACAGACAAGCAGGGCCAGGTGTAGCTTACATCTTTTTAAGAGAGAAATTCTGAACTCCACGGGTCTGAAGTCAGGTGGGGTAGAGCCTTGGTGTCGTAGGCTGAATGCAGTTTTTCAATGTTAGTCTTGTGATTCCATAAAGCCTTTTGACAAAGGGAAGTGGAAGCATTAATTAGAAACACAGGAAAATGGGTGATGCTGGACCCATGGCCAAGTCTGGTCATGCCCATGGGATGACACCCTAACAGAAGAGATAACAATCGAGGACATGGACTTTTTTTCTTCACGACATGAACTTCACCAGTTTCCTGGAACTTGAAAAAGAGTTCACTGGAGGAGAAAACAAAGCAAGCCGATAGATAACCTTGCAGACATTAGGTACTCAGGGTCTCTGCAAAGGCAGCCAGCCGTAAGTGCATGGGCTGCATCTAATTTGCCCTGTCATCTTCCAGTGGGAAGAACATTGGAATGAAGGCTAGGTTGAAAAGCTGTTAAAAGCCAGAACGAAATAATGACTATCTAATCCATCAACTGAAAGCTGTCAGAACCTGTGTCTTTGTGAGACTTGGCTTGATGGTAATTGGAGCACAACTTCTGAGTTTTCAATTGGTACTTACTTGCAGAGAAGATAAACCAGCCAGAGAAAAGGAGCAGTAAGCAGATAAATGGACCTCCCTCTGCCCTCTGCATAGTGTAATCAGGAGAACAGCTTATTCAGAAGAGGAAATCTGAACAACTGGACCCCATCTGCAGATGGGAAATACAGGGGTGGTTTGAGATGTCTTGACTTTCAGGGATGTTCTCTGAGCATTGACCTGAAATGTGCCTCTCCAGATAACAGGCATTGCCTGTTACCTACCACCGGAGTGCTATACCCACAGCTTCTCCTGCTTAGTAAGCAGGGATTTGTCTCTAAGTCTTTGGCTTCCTAGGCTCAGAGGGCTGTCTCAAAGGTGGGGGTTTCCAGGGTTTTCCTTTCCTCGTGCTGAGATCTGGAAACCCCATGCAGTTAAATGGCAGCTGGAGTTTGTTGGTTACATTAAGAGAATGCCTCAGAAAAACATGTCATGTGTAAAAGCACTGCAGTGTGGAAGCCTATGGGTACTCTGTGATTCTGGGCTCAAACATAGTTGGAACCCTGCTGCCATGCCATAAAAAACTGTGAGTAGGGAGCCTGGGGACAGATTTGCATCAACAACCGCCTTGACAACGCAAAGCATACTGAGCCTTTGATGTCCTGGGAAATGCTTCTTGCTGGGCAGTTTCAAATGTTGCCCCAGGTGGATCAGAGAGCTGCTTTCTCTCCACTTAGCTCATGTTGCTTTAGCTGCTCAGCTGATGATGGTTAGACCCTCAGAAGTGGGGCTGGTCCATCAAGGTCGCAGAAGCCACCCTGCTCCCATTTAGGTTCCTATCATTGCTGCCACGTGGATGGCTTGAAGAGAAATCCACAGCTGCCCACCAGAGAGACACAAGTATGGCATGAGAGTCCCAGAACCTTGCCTTTGACCTTGACTCTTTGACCATAATTCTCTGCATGACCTTGGATTAATCCCATTGCCTCTGAGCGCTTCAGAGAGCCTGGGATGAGTTAGCATGATAGCTTTAAAACAGGCCTCTGGGGAGACTTGTCAAGGAGCCTCTAAGAACTGGAGATGGCACACAAGGAGGAGGCTTCTCCCAGAATATTCTGCCCAGTGCTAAAGAGGAAGTCCACTCTTTTCCATCAACCGTTATATGCCAGGAGAATGCCCTCCCCAAAAGCTTTTATTTGAAGAAAGCATTATCAGCTTAAAATATTTCTAAAAAGCCCTAACTAGATCATTACCCACTGCCGAAGTCTGATTTTATGGATTTCCTGGTGTCTGTTGGCTTTTGGACTATTTGCAAGTGTTTTTTATGGCTGGTATAGCAGGTTCCGTATTGACTTTTACATTCTTCTGTGGAGCCCACGAAAGCCATAAAGAGACATATAATGACTTTTTGTTATTCTTCTACGGCTATCGTCTCAGTTATTCTAACAAGGGGCTGCCAAGTCACTAATGCTTGGACTGTATCATTAGAACTGGAGAATGTAGTTGTTGTCATGGCCTTGACCACTCCATTCATTGTCCTAGGAGGGGGGTACTTGAGATGCAGTCCCTGACAGCCCCTGTTCAAATCCCAGCTCCACCACTTGCTGGTGATGTTTCTGGACATATTCTTTTACCTCAGTTCATCAGTTTTTCATGTTTAAGATGAGAAAATGATGGTTCCTACTTCACTGGGCTATTATGTGAGTTAAGTAAGTTAAATTATTAATATTTAAAATGCTTAGATGAGAGCCTGACATGAATAACATTTCCAATAAACATTACCTAGGCTTGTTGGTGGGCCTTTCTAACTTGTGTGTAACATGAAAGGGATGGATTGGATGGTGAATAAAGTCATCAGCTACATCATGGTACAGCATACTTCGTGTTCTCAGAGACTAGAATAGTACCTGGCACACAGTAGGTACTTGTTATGTCCTTGTTAATTTAATGAGTCTACATTTCTCCTTGTAGGCACTGTGTAAAAACCAATTTACAGACATAATGCAGAAACATTCTCTTGTGAAATTAAAACTACCCAGAGTATTAAGAGCAATAAATTAAGAACAACAACTGTGTACTAAGAACTAAGTCCATCAGGTCCAGTTCGGAAGACAGTTGAGGTCAAGGTGATAAGCACAGATGTAACTGAAGTGTGGGGGACACTGGAGGAGGGTCAGCCAGCAGAGGGTGTTGGGAGCCAAGATCTAAAATGTAGTCGGAAGTTTCCCTGTGTCCCACCTGGTCCCGCAGCTGCTCGGACCCAAGCAAACACACAGAGACTTATGTTACTTACAAACTGTATGGCCTAATGGCTCAGGCTCCTCACTAGCTAGCTCTTAAAACTTAATGTAGCCCATTTCTATTAATCTATGCATTACCACGTGGCTTCGCGGCTTACCAGTACTTTCACATCTTGCTTCTTTTGGCAACAGCTGGCAGTATCTGCCCCACTCTTCTTTGTTCTCCTCTCTCTCCAGTTGGAATGTACCGCCTAACCTTATTCTGTCTCACCATTGGCCAAACAGCTTTATTTAATCAATCGATCAGAGCAACATATATTCACAGCATACAGAAAGACATCCCACAGCACTTCTCCTTTTCTGTCTAATCAAAAAGGAAGGTTTTAACTTTAATACAGTAAAATTATATATAATAAAGTAGTTATCAAGAAAGAATTATAGTTACAATATCTAGTCTATATTTGGCAAAATTAGAAATATTTTATCATCTATCCTATTTTTGTGAGTCTAAAGTTTTGTGTATAATTTATCTTTTATCATGACCAAGGAAAGCTATAAATATCTAGTCTGCAACTCCATCAAAGACCCCAGAAGGATATAATATTACCTAAGTAAACAGGAAGTGCATTGTAAGCAACTTCTAAAGTTCTAGAAATGGCAGAGACACCTGAGTACCTGGACAGTCACCCAAGTTCCTCTACAATGTTGGGGCATCCATCTTCAGCCTACAGGCCTAGAGTCTCTGGCAGACATTTTAGTGAAGCAGGAAATTTGAAGGATTGTCTCGCCTATTGGCAAAGTTCATCAGTTGCTTCTCTCTGTGTCCTGCAGAATGTCTGGTAGTCTCCTCTGTGAGGTGGGAACCTGAAGGACCATCTCGCCCTGTTTAGGCAAAGTTTAGGGAGGCAAGATCTCAGCTGCTTCCACCCAACTGTGAGATGGGGGAAAGGAAGGCACAATGTTACTAAGATCCAGATGCCAGACTGCCCAGCAGGAGCTGGGGAAGGGCTGTGGGCAGAGAGACTGTGCCTATCAGGATGGCAGGCTGCATGAAGAGCTCCTTGACTTCCAAGCTTCCACCTCTCATTGAGTTTGCCTCTCATTGGCTAACTCTACTTTCAATCTTCTGGCAAAGAGGATTGGAAAATGTAATTTGCATAAGTCAGTTTCCTGTGATTCAAAGAGGGCACAGATGGCCCTAGGTTGAGGATAAGCAGGCCTGGAACCAACACCCCTCCTGTGTACTCAGCATAGTCTACATGAAACTTACCAGACTGTGGCCCTTAGGTCACTGCCAGCTAGTTTCCAGGTTTCATCAATAACATTTTATTAGAACACAGACTCACTCTTAGTCACTCACTCATTTATATATAGCCTGTGGCTGTTTCATAGAGTGGTATAGATGAATAGCCGTGCCCGGAGACTGACCATGCATCCCCAATCCTTTACAGAACAGTTTATTGACCTGTCTTGACGTATGACCAGTCCTCATCAGCTGACAGGTGATTATTTTCCAAACTAAGGAATAGGCTCTGAAATAACCTGGGCTATTTGACCATGAGCAGGAAGCCAGAGTGAAGCCTGCATTCGACCTCAATCCAGTCTATGCTCAAATTCCAGGTGTTGTGTTGAGTCCTCCTGCTCTCCTAATTGGAGAAGCCTGGTCACTTAGCCAGGGGCCCCACATGCCTGGGTGAGCCTGGTCACTTAGCCAGGGGCCCCATGTGTCCTCTGGTGCTTTTTGAGTCACTCTTAGGTCTTGCATATCTCCTGAAGCAAACCTCCTCGGTTTGGCATGTCTCTGCCCACATTAGTCTTATCATCAAATTCCTGATAGAACTTGGAATGTTTCACAGGAGTGCTACAGCTCGGAGCTCATTTGTTAGACTGTCCACTTCAGGTGGGCAGCTGGCCCTTAGGAAACTCTTCTCACTCCTTGTCTGCACAGTCATTGCAATAAGTGGTAAAAGCAGAAGTTTGGAGGGACTGATAATATAACAGAAATCAATGTTAAAATGAGATTCACTTACAAATACGTAGGTCCCTTAATGCTTTAGGAATGCTGTTCTTCTAATGCTAAGTCTGCCTACCTGCTGGGAAAATAGAACTCTCTCGATGGAAGAGTATTGGTAAGGCTTCTCCAAACTGCTTGGAGGTTCACGTCAGGTGTAGTATCTATATCCCAGCTGTGTTGCTTTTGTACAACAGTAACAGTGGAACACAGTTCCCAAGTACTGAATTTCTACTTGTCGGCATTCCAAGGGCTTGTGAGGTAGATGAGACTCGCATTTGCTTTGCTCACACCCACATAAGACATTCCAGCTCTGGGAATATCTTGAAAAGAATAAACTGGATACATATGAGGTAAAATTCAGATTCACATATGGTGCACCAGAATTGGCGTGTGGTATCTGGCATGGATTTCCTCCGCTGGTCTCTTGTCTTGTCTCCTAAACACTCAGATCTTAGTGCCTTGGATCTCAGCTAACAGCAATACTGAGAGGTAGGTAGGGCCTTACTGGAGGAAATAGGTGTTAAGCATGCCCTTGAAGGTTATACTGAGGCACTGGCTCCTTCTCCTTCAGCTTCCTCTGCCACACATTTCATCCATGATGTTCTGCCAAAAGTAACAGAGCCATGCCACCAAGAACAGACACCTCTGAAACCATCATGCCAAATCAATGTTTCCTCTTTTTAGGCTGTGTATCTCAGATACTGCATCGTAGTGAAAGGAACCTGTGCATTACATTGCACCTATGTATGTATCTGTGTGTCTATGTGTGCTGGTATACATGCGTGCGTGCGTGCGTGCGTGTGCGCGCGCGCATGCGTATGTGGAAGCCAAAGTCTGACGTTTGGTGTGCATGCATGTGTGTACATGCATGTGTGTGCATGCATATGTGGAAGCCAGAGTCTGACATTTGGTGTCATCCTCAATCATTCTCCACCTTCTTTTTTTCAGACAGTGTTTATCACTGAAACTTGTGGTGATATTGTGTCCCCCAAAATATTGTGCACCCTAATAAACTTACCTGGGGTCAGAGAACAGAACAGCCACTAGATAGACATAGAGGCCAGAAAATGGTGGCATACACACATTTAATCCTAGCATTCCAAAGGCATAGATCTGTCTGGATCTCTGTGAGTTCAAAGCCACACTGGAAACAGCCAGGCATGGTGACATATGCCTTTAATCCCAGGAAGTAATGGCAGGAAGTAGAAAGGTATATAAGGCATGAGGACCAGGAACTAAGGCTGTTTAAGCTTTTAGGCTTTTGAGCAACAGTTCAGCTGAGATCCATTTGGATGAGGACTCAGAGGCTTCCAGTCTGAAGAAACAGGATCAGCTGAGGAATTGCGAGGTGAGAAAGCTGTGGCTTGTTCTGCTTCTCTGATCTTCCAGCGTTCACCCCAATAACTGGCCTCAGGTTTGATTTTATCAATAAGACCCTTTAAGATTCGTGCTACAGAACCTGGCTGGTCTGAAAGCTGTAGGGGTCCTTAGGTCTCTGCCTCCCAGGCCTGGGATTACAGGCACATGCAGGTTCATGGGCTCTGGGGATCCAAACTCAGATCCTAGTGTTTATACTGCAAGCCCTTTGCCACCCGAACCCTCTGCTCTGCCCCGTAGATGCACTTTTGTGAAATAGGATATTGTTAATTTATGTTGAGTTTATTAGGACAAAATCATGTTATAAGTCAGGGCATCTGTATGTACTAATTGAATGGAAAATAAAGGACTGCTGTCCCTTTAATCCAAATAGCACATGCTTTGATGATATCAGTTCCCCACAGAGGCAGTGCAAATAGCCATGGTGCTGGGGTGAGGTTCTAGTATCCAGCTCCTCCTCAAGGGCAATTCCAGGCAGAATATGATGGAAGCAATGATGCCTAATGGGGGCATGGAGATGGCTGAGCTCACGCAACTGCTGATAATTAGCAGAACGGACCACAGTGTCTGTCAGTGGGGTTGTCTTAGAGGAGCTTGCTGATAGTCCAGAAGCAACAACAAAAGGGGGGATGCCCTCACTTCCTACATCTTTCCCAGTTTCTATTGACAAGTGGTTGGAGCAGGAGAAGATTGAATTGTTGTGTGTGGACATCAGGACTTGTGGTCAAGTGCATGTTTTACTCCTCTGGTCACACAAAAACTTAGGAAGATTTTTGTAGGGTAGTGGAGCTCCTGAAGGCAAAAATGCAGGTTGGATTCGGTTCCATCTCTTAATAGCTCACCCTAGTCTGGGAAACCCAAGCTTCACTGTCAAGCTCTCAGTGCAGCGCTGAGCACTCTGCAGGAGACTGGACCTGCCTGGCCCAGTCCTCTCTTCTGTTCTGCCTGACAGTAACCTCGCTGACTTCTCCACTCTGCTCTTCCCAGTAGCCTCACTTCTCAGACCTCAGCATAAGCTGACATCCTTTCTCCTCAGTTGCCTGAGCATGCTGCCCCTCCCCCACCTTGACCCACTTTGAGAGGCCAAGGGTGAGGTCACAGAGTGACCACTGCATCAGCCTTTGCATTGCTAAGCAGCGGCTGTCAGTGCAGAGCCCAAGCTGAGTGTTCATCCTTGCCATCCACCTGCAGCCAGTGCTCTGCCAATGCCCCGATCCTGTAAGCAGCACACTCCCTGCCTTGGACGTGGCCCAGACATTACCCAGATGACCTCCTACAGGGCCCCATCCTTGAGACAGCTCTGTTGGTGATTGCCCTGTTTCTGCTTTTGGCTTCCCATTGCTACCTCATTTCCATCCTCTCTGCTTGGTCTGCTCACCTTTTGGGTGTGATGTGTCTCATTAGCAGCTCTGTAGAAGGAGTTCTCCACAGAGGACTGTTAGTCTGGCCCCTAGAAGCAGAGTCTGAACAGGCCGGCTAGTTGAGAGTGATACCTGGAAGTCAGAGTATTGGAAGTGAGACGGAGAGCTGAAAAACCAATTTTGTTTTTTTAAGTGTAGCAGAGATGATCACCACTGCAGACACCTGAGGCTCAGTGCCCTGAGGATGTCATGGACATGAGTAAAATGTTCACAGAGAACTTAAAGCCATCCTTCCAGATGTCTAGAGCCTGCTCACCTCTTGGGACCCATCACCTCTGCTTTGGGATGAGCCTACCCCGGGGTCTGAGTGACCCTTCAGGGACTTTTGTAGAACTTTAGGGAGGCCCTTCTCTTGGGATGGTGAGTCAGGTATTTACCCACAACAGTCCTGTAGGTACACTACAGCCGCATGGGCTTCAAGCGTCTCACAGAGGTGAGGTAGACATTAGTTGGAAGTAGCTATATAATCAGAAGGAAAGACTTCAAACTGGTGACCTAATATAGATTTTCTTCCTTTTCCTGCCCTTCCTCCTCCTCCATTCAGGGAAGGAGCTGATCTGCAGAGCACCAAAGATTTTTGGAATGGATGCCGGATGCTGGATACTCTGTTGGCCACTCCCCCTGCTGCTCTGCTCCCTCCCCCCTCCCCCTGCCCCACCCTCTGAAGTCAATGAATTAACAGTCAATCCCAATGTGAGCTGGCTAACCCTTCAGCTGTGTGTTAGTATGGTGTCTATTTTCTGTCCTTCTGCCCAAGCAGATAGGTAACCTATATCGTGCTCCTTCAGGGGGAGTCCCGTGGAGCTGAAGGCAGAAGATGCCAGCATGGATAACTGGCCTAAGCCCGTGGAAGTTTGAAGGGTTTTCTGAGAAGAAAAAAGGCAGAACGACCCAGAGGACCTGCACAAGTTGTGGTCCCAAAACCCTGGAGATCCTGGGATCCAGGCTTACTTTCCTGCCAGGGATGCAGGATAAGGTGTCTTCAGCAAGCATGTGTGATACATTCAGTTCCTATACCCACGCTGGGTACAGGAGTACCAGAGTGGCTATGGACAGAGACCCTGATTCTCTCTGCAGTCACTAGTGTAGAGAGATGACAGCACCATCCATTCAGTACTTTTGTGTGGTGTGAAATTTTGAGCTTTTATATGATCCCCAGGAAGGGGGAAGCGAACAGAAGAAGGACTTAAGATGTTTCCTGACAGCCTGGGGATGAAGCTTGAAGTTGGTGTATATACACATACATACTTACATACATAGATTTTATATATGTGTGTGTGTGTATATATATATATATATATATACATATTTATTTATTTATATATATGTGAAGCTTGAAGCTGGTGTATATACGCATACATATTTACATACATAGATTTTATATAGGTATATTATATACATATATATATATATATAAAAGTATATAATGTATATACTTTTCCAGGGCAAGCACACTGACACATGTTTAGACAGGCTGGGATAGAATGGGCTGTGCCCATTCTGATAGGGCTGCATCAACTGTGGCAAGCAGCCCAGAACCTCAGTGCTTTTACTGTGCACAGCCCAGTGGGAAGGGTTAGATAGTTGGGGTAGGAGGTCTCTGTAGGCAGGTTGGGGTGGTGCTTTGCCAAGTCTTATGGAGCCCTTAACATGGCTGTGCCAAATGCAACTTTCAGGAGCAGAAACAAAACAAGACAAAAACAAAATGAAAAATAATCACAGTTGATGTTCAAAAGGCATCCGATGGTTTAATATTTCATAAGACATGGTTGAAGAGAGACTACATGAGCTGAAACAGCCAGAGAAATCCTGAACATTACAATAAAAAACAAAGGGAGGGAAATACAAAATGAGGGTGAATGTAAGTTCAAAGGGAATTCAGAGTGCTATAAGAGAGGGTGTGAGGAAGCGTAGCATTCAAAACCTTCATGGCACAGGTTCAGGATTGGCAACACTAATACTTAATTTTAGGAAGCCTGATAAACCCCAAATGGGATAAAGAAAGGAAAACATTATACTTGAATCAACACAGGGAAAAGAAAAGCTGGAAAGAAAAGATGAATAAATTACCGAAAAAAGATAATTAAACTTATATTTATAAAGTAACAATTTAAAACATTGAGTCTAAATCCAGTGAACATCTATTCATTCTAATGTATATACAACAGAATATATTTTGATGGTACATAGGAAAGAAATATATTTTAGACAAATAAAAATTGTATTTATATATTTGGGTAGATGTAGAGAAATCAAGCTTGAACTGAGCTGCAAGTTTCCTCCCTGCTAAATAGTTTTCGTACTCCAGAATGTGCTGTGCAGGTTCTGGTGGAGAAAAGCCATCAACAGACTTACTCGGCTGTGAATGCGGCATGCTATAATGCCAGGTGAGACGTGTCCCTTGGTGCGGTAGTGGCATGTCTGAGGCTATGGGGCAACTCCCCACTTTCTGATTAGAGTTAGACCCGCCACCTCCTCAGGAGTAACACATACCTGTCACTGCAAACCTTGTCGAAAGCCTATGACTGGAATGCTCGTCATCCCGTTGCAAACCATATATGGTATCAAACCACATTCTAAATAATTTTAAAATTGTATGTGTTATTATTGTGTGTATACACATGAGTGTTGTGCATGTGCATGCATGCCACCGTGAACATATAGAAGTGAGTGGACCATTTTGTGAGCCTGGTTCTTTCCTTCCACCTTAATGTGGGCTCTAGGGATTGAACTCAGATCACCTGCTGAGTCATCTCACTTGCCTAATATTAACGTTAATATTCATAAACAGCTTCTGCTTTCAGTCCTGGTCAGATGAACAGTGCTTGCAGTATGGTAATGCAGAGACCAGCAGAGGAAGTGTGATGTGAGTGACTGTTGAGTGCTTATCCATAAACAGGACACCTGTATCATTCTCTCCAAGTCCCACGAAAAGAGCCACAGGACAGGAAAGTGCCATGTAGTGCTTTTTTTTTCTGCAGGGGGCGTGGCTGTTGCACACGAGGACTCATAGCTGCAGTGGCTACCTGCATAAGATCTTCACAAGCCTGACTGTCGGTGCAGTGGTGGGTGGATGAGGGTAAGGGGCTCTGGACAGCCAGTGGCTGCTGTGGGTGTGTATGTGCCATATTCCGCCATGGTGTAACCATCTGTAAGGTTCTCTGCTCCAATAAACAGCCCCACTCCTGCTCCTATAATATAAAGAAATTCCATGTGTAATGAGAAGCTCCAAACTGTAGGGCTGTACCTAGAAACTCAAAGCTATAGATTTATTTGTAGGCCTGATATGCTATGTTGTATATTGATGGATAGCCAACACTAGTTGCTGTCTTATGTGATATACACAAAAATTAAAGCAATTTTAAAATATAGTATCAATGTATACCAAATGACTAACAGTCAGCCTGTCAGGATTCGTGCAAGGAGAAAAGTGGAGATCTTTACTGGAGATAAGCCTTTAAGTCAAGGCTCAGATAATTTTTCATGGCTTTTAGAACTTAGCATTGTAAAATGTTACTTCTCCCCAAATTTATCTATGGATTGTTCTATAGATCACATGTTTCTTTCTTTTGCATTGTCATGCTTTTTTATGGAACTTGACAACTGAATTCTAAAATATTTATGCATAGGGCCACAGATAACAAGAGCATTCTTTTTTTATATGTTTTGTTTTTATTAGTTCTTGGAGAATTTCTTATACTTATACAGTATATTTTGATCATGTTTACCTCCTACTTCTCTTCCAGCTCCTCTCAGATCCACCCCTACCTCTCTCACCCCTTCATCCCTCCAAACCCCTCCCCCTTCCCCTGATTTTCAAGACAGGGTTTCTCTGTGTAGCCCTGGCTGTCCTGAAACTCACTCTATAGACCAGGCTGGCCTGAAACTCAGAGATCCACCTGCCTCTGCCTCCTGAGTGCTGGGATTAAAGGCGTGCACCACCACCAACCGGTACTCCTCCTGCCCTTAAAATATCCTACCCAGTCCAATCTGTGGTGCCTATAGCTCCAACACTGCCAACCTCATCAGCTACCGATGGGAAGAGCTGAGCAATCCCATTACACACAGAGCAAGAGCTGTGACTTAGAACACAATACAAAACATACCCTATTATTTTTTTTTTTAGTTTAGAATACAAAATAATGTGTTTCCTCATGGAATCTTTACATCCTGTCATTAAAACCCAGTACAAGAAAAGTAATTTTATGAAATACCTTGAACTGTTCAAGTCAAAGGCACAAAAGGAGCCAGAGCCTCACAACACACTGTCAGGATAGTAAAGGAAAACCGCACAGATAGAGAGCCCCTACCAGACCCACAGTACCATAGACCATGTGTTTGTCTTTAAGGAGGACTACAAAGTCCAGGTGTGGAGACCAATCATCAAACAGGAAAGGTGATCGGCAAGCTTTGATTACTAACATCACCTGCAGTCAGATTTCAGAGAAGGGAAACTTCGCTGGCTTACAGGGGTTTGTCTGCCCCTGGAGTGAGTGCCTAGGGTCTCAGATCGCATTTGAACTAAGACAATAAAATGCAGGATGCAGATATTCACATCTCTCAGGTGGACAGGAGGAGTGAGGTGTGGCTTCTGTGCAGCCATTGGACATTAAGAAAGTCACCCTGAGGTGGAGAGCAATGGTAGGAGTGTCTGTATTGTGTTAGAAATACATTTAATGTGGGTGAGAAATATTTAAAGCCAGATATTGTTGTAGAATATTATTTTAAGGTGTGTTACTTTTGTTTATGTTGCATTTGTTTAACTCTGTGAAGCTGTGTTACTGTGCCTGTGTAAAACACCTGATAGGCTAAAAAAAAAAAGAACTGAACAGACAATAATGAAGCAGGAGAAAGGATGGGTGGGGCTGGCAGGCAGAGAGAATATATAGGAGAAATCTGGGAGAAGGAGGAAGAAGTAGCCAGAGAAGGAGGAGGACTCCAGGGGCCAGCCACTCAGCTACACAGCAAGCCATGGAGTAAGAGTAAAATTTACAGAAGTAAGAGAATGGGAAAAGCCCAGAGGCAAAAGGTAGATAGGATCATTTAAGTTAAGGAAAGCTGGCTAGAAATTAAGCCAAGCTAAGGCCAGGCATTCATAATTAAGAATAAGCTTCCATGTGTGATTTATTTGGGAGCTAGATAGTGGGCCCCCCAAAAGAGCAAAAACAAACAACTACAAGATATAAATAAGATAGTGTCGTCCTAAGAGTTCAGACGATCCCCATCTAAGCTCCTGGGAGACATGATACAAAATCCTTAAAAATTATACAAGAAAGCAATACTGATACACAAGTAGAAAGTAAATAACTTTGGCATATGCTGATCTTTTGAAGAACCATCTAGTTCTTCCTATCACTTAGGACTCCTGTAGCTGCAAGACACAGAAAGCTTGAGTGGCTTAAAACCATGAAGGAGTCTGTTGGCTCCACTCGTTATCAAGTCCAGGGGTGGCTGGGGTAGCTTGCTTTCAAGGCTTAGGCTACAATTTGGTTACTTGGAATATTTTTTTCTTTCTTCCTCAGCTGACTGATATTCTTTGGTGAGTAGCTAAATGAATCTCTACTGTCAGTTCCTGGATCACATGGAACTTTGTCTGTGGTTTTTAGTTCCTAAATGTGCAGAACAAAATCCGAAAGACAGGTTGAACCCACCTGGGACATAGACCCTTCCCTCCCAGCCTTACAATCAGGCTGATGCTGTGCTCTGAACAGCCTGTGGTTCTGAGTGTACCCGTCCCCAAATCAGACGCAGTGGTGAGAGGCACTTGGACAGAGACAACCGGGCCCAACTTTGGAACCTGGCCAGGGACAAGGCCTCCTAGAACAAATGGTTTTTCCCCAGAGGGTAGGATAAGCACGGGGAGCAGCTGTGATGCTCAGCACCCCACAGAGTATTTGGGGTTCTGTAGCCAGAAGATTTCCTGTGTCCCGGCCTGCTGGCGGTCTGGACAAATCTCTCCCACTTACGTCCCCCAAGTAAACACACAGAAGATTATATTAATTAAAACTGCTTGACTGTTAGCTCAGGCTTACTACTAACTAGCTCTTGCACTTAAACTCAGCTCATTTCTTTAATGCATATGTCGCCACATGTTCCGTGGCTTTACCTGTGTGCCATTACATGCTGTTCCCTGGACAGTGGGCTGGTATCTCCTGACTCAGCCTTCCTCTTCCCAGAGTTCTCTTTGTCTGCTTATCCCACTTATACTTCCTGCCTGGCTACTGGCCAATCAGCATTTTATTTATCAACCAATCAGAACAACACATACTGACAGCACACAGAACATCCCACAGCAGGGTTCAATAAATTAATGCTAACCGAGCAACTTCTTAATGTACATATGTGGTTCTTTGTGGTGATATTGTGTTCCCCAAAATATTGTGCAACCTAATAAACTTATCTGGGGTCAGAGAACAGAACAGCCACTAGATAGACATAGAGGCCAGACAATGGTGGCACACACACACCTTTAATCCTAGCATTTCAGCGGCAGAGATCCATCTAGATCTCTGTGAGTTCAAAGCCACACTGGAAACAGCCAGGCATGGTGACTCATGCTTTTAATCTCAGGAACTGATGGCAAAAAGCAGAAAGGTATATAAGGCGTGAAGACCAGGAAGCTTTTGGCCTGGTTAAGCTTTCAGGCTTTCGAGAAGCAGTTCAGCTGAAATCCATTTGGATAAGGACTCAGAGGCTTCCAGTCTGAAGAAACAGGATCAGCTGAGGAATTGTGAGGTGAGGAAGCTGTGGCTTGTTCTGCTTCTCTGATCTTCCAGCTTTAACCCAATACCTGGCTCCCAGGTTTGATTTTATTAATAAGACCTTCTAAGATTCCTGCTACAGTTCTTAACAGAAGGTGTGTGATAGAGTTGAAGCAAAGTTTGGAGCTTCCCAGGCCAGACAGGCAGACACTCAAATAGGAATATAGTTGTCTATAGTCACACCCTTCCTCCTTCTGCTTGGCTCTTGTCTTAAGGACAAATGTCTCTAGATATTAGACTCTCAGATCGCTTATCTTCTCCTGCATTTGGCCAATAGGTAGATGGCCAGAGAACAGGGAAAGAACAGTCATGAAATGTTTCCACTTCATGGCTAAACAGCGTTTTCCTCTGTTTCTGTCTTCTCTGAGTCCGGGAAAGCCTGGTGTATTCCATACTCCCCAGCATCACCTGCCCATGGTTCCTAGTACCACTTGCTCCTCTTCCCTCTCTCTTCCAGCAAAAGACTGGTAAGGACTGCCTGTGGTTACTAGTCTTTGGCTTGTACTGTCTCCTGTTAGTCTCTTAGCTCTTCCATGTACATTTTCCCTCAATGGCATCAATCCCCAGCATCAGCTTCCTCTGATTTAAGTCTGTAAAGGTTTCTATTTCCCCGGTGTTTCGTATGCAAGCCTTCGAATTGTTCCCAGCCTCATGTGGCTTACGTGTTGAACCAAATTAAGCAGAGCGCTCCAGGGCGTTACTGACTCAGTCTCTGTACTTCAGCAAGCAGCTCTCCACTGGAAATTAAATGCATCTCTGTTCCTTCTTCCGAGTTGGGAGGCAGGGGTGGAGAGGACGATGCCCTTGGGGATGGGGTACTGTGACTGTCAATAGCAGTAATGACAACTGATGGAACATTTAGGTCTGATTTATAAGGAATGTTAGATTTGCATTAGTGTAGTAGGTTTAAAATAACATCCATGCATTAGATGATATTCAGATTTAATGGAAAAATAATGACTGCATTAAATCAGGTTTTATTGTTATGGAGAGTTTTAATTTGGCAGGACCACTTTCCTTTTGTGATCTGGAAAGGCTCAGTAGAGGAAGGTGGGGCTTTCATGCTGACTATTGACCTATATCCATTCTCCACTCACCCAGGCATGATTTCACCTTTTAAGCAGGTAACCCCTTTCCTTTCCTTTTATTTCCCCACTCCAAGTTGGTATTCACTTCTTAAAACCTTACAGATTAATTTAAAAGTAATAAAAATTAAACAGAAGCCATTGTTCTTCTTTGCTTTATGAAATGGAGTTTCCATTGTGGGTTTTTTAAGAGAGGAAATGCATCATTAGAGCCTGCATTATTTATCAGAGAACCTAATGAAATCATAATGACAATAGCTGAAGACACAGCCAGTGCTTGTTTGAAACATTGCCTATAAAATCTGGTTAATCACCGTGGGACCCATGCTTTTCATACTTCATCTCATGATGCTAAACTCATGGGGGTTTTATGTAAAAGCCTCAAATTCTCTCTTATCATGTTTTTATAGTCATAGCCCAGGGGTGACAGCGAAACACAGTCAGAAAGTGTTAGTGGAGGCCGGACTGTCAGCAGACTTCACTGCACCTTGGAAGATAGAAAAGGTTGTCTCCAATTTGCTTGTCTCTTAATGGAGTGACACCTGTTCATTCATTCATCTTCCTACCTGTCCAGGTCAACTGGTATTATAAGGATCAGAGCAAGAATGAGAGGGAGGGAGGGAGAGGAAGAAGGAGAAGGAGAGAGGGAGAGGGAGAGAGCTAGAGGGAGAGGAGAGGGAGAGGACTAGAGGGAGAGGGAGAGGACTAGAGGGAGAGGGAGAGGGAGAGGAGAGGAGAGGGAGAGGGAGAGGGAGAGGGAGAGGGAGAGGGAGAGGAGAGAGCTAGAGCCAGAGGGAGAGGGAAGGAAGAGGGAGAGGGACAGGAGGGGAAGAGGAGAGGGAGAGGGAGAGAGCTAGAGGGAGAATCTCCATTAGATACACAAAGCAGTCTCAGTGTTACAACAATATGAAGCCAACAGGGCTTGTTGCCTCTGTCCCTACCTCAAATCACCTTAGCATGTCTTGGGGACTGTGATTTGAGGTTCTAGAAAGGCTGGGAGTTCAGGGCCAAAAACCTAAATGTACCCAGTCCAGAAGTAAATCTCTTACTTCTGTCTCCCATGCTAATGCCTCAGTACACTCATAGCCCCTCCTGACTGGTGTCCCTGCATCTGTGGCTCCTCTCTCCTTACTAATCATCTTTCCCTGGATGCTGCCTCACTCAAAGGAGTGTGAGAGCTGTGTGTTTGGGCGGGGGCTGTTTGGGCACAAACACAATCCCTGTGTATCCAGATACCTGAAGAAGGCAGGGAAGGAGTTCCCTGCTGTATCACTAAGGCTGTCTGGTGACAAGGATGTAGATTGAGTTGGGAGTCTTGCTATCTTCCAGGTAGCATTCACAGCAGCTTCACAGAGGCAAGAGACATAAGAGCCATCCACATCTCCTTACCCATCTGTGATGACCAGAATATCAGGTCAAAATTCGTCTAATGCTTCATAGCCATGTAGCCTTTTTGTGGTCTATTGTTAATGCCTTTCTTGATCCTTTCATTAATCCTTCACTTTTGGGACTGTATACACAGCAACTTCCTCTGCCTTGACCCTTCTTTCATACTTAACAAGAAACTGCTTCACACAGTGACCAAGAGAGTCACCACCATACTGTGTGATCATCTACCCTCTGGTCAC